>NC_141693.1:254564520-255764520 GCF_964263255.1 Lissotriton vulgaris
GCACAGAAAAAATATATGTTCTATTTTGACGCTTACTTATGCACACTTCACCGAAGCTGTATATGCTTGCCTGGCTTGCCCAACCTTAACCAGTGCACTCTGAGGGAGTTGGTGCCAATGAACCCTAAAAAGAATCTGTCTCTCGCCTTACTTCTCCTCACTTCTTCTACCTTGCCACTCGGTTTTTATTTCACTCTCTGCCTATCTGTATACACCTACTCCTTCTCTGTGTAGCTCATCTCTCTCTACCTCATATATGTCTACCTCACCTCGCTCTCAATACACCTCCCACCAGCCCACCTCTCTTTCTGCTACTCTTTCACAGCCTGAACTCCTCTCTGCCACTCTCTGTGCCAACCTCTCCCTTCTTCTGTCTCCACTCTCAACTCTCTTTCTCAACCTCACCGCTCTCTCTCTGCACCTCGCAGCTCTGTTGTCATCTCACCCCTTGCATTTCTCCTTCCAGCTACTTCGCCCGTCTCTCAATGTCACCATCTCTTTACCTCACCACTCGCTCTCTTCGTTTCTCTATACCTCCTCACCATTCTCTACCTCGCCTAACCTTTCCTCCATCTTACTACTCAGTACCTCACCTCTCTCTGCCTCATTCCGCTGCCTCATACTTCGCCTCCCCCTGCCCCATCTCTCTCTCTCTCTCCAACTAACCTTTCAATATATGCACCCATTCTCTGCTATCTTACCTCTCCGCCTCTTCTCTTCCTGCATCTGCTCCCTCTACATCAAATGTCACATCATCGTATTCCTTCCTCGCTGCTTCTCTTTTTCTATCTCTTTTCATCTATCAGTAACTCCCCTCTCTCTTATCTGTTTCTGCCCCTCCTCTTCTCAGCTTCTCTTCCTTCTTGATCTCTATTTATACATATTTCTGCCTCAAATCTCTGTCTCTACCCCTCTCTGTACCCCTCTCTTTATGTACACCTCTCTACTTAACCTCTCTGTCTCTCTCTGCCACACACTTTACGTCTGTATCAATCCCACCTCTTTCTCTGTGCATCTCATCCTTAGTTTCTACCCGTCCCCCCTCCTTTTCTTTTTTTCCTCTGCCTCACCACTGATATGTCTTGCTATGCATTTTCTCACTTTGCCCCTCTCTATACTTTACCACTTCCTCTCTACTTTGCATCTCGATATTTACATGTTTATCTCTACCTCGCATTGCCTCGGTCTTTTGTCTTTTAATCTCTCTTTCCTCTCTCTCTCTCTCTCTCTCTCTCCCCCCTAATCAATCGTTGGACCCCAGCCCGGCACCCTCTCTCTCTGTCTCTCTCTCTCTCTCTCTCTCCCTCTCTCTCTCTTTTTCTTCATAGCTTTAGCTCTTTCGTCCTGTCTATCTCAATCTAAAACCTGAACTCTGCCACTCTTTTTCTACGTACTTTGCATGTCTCTATGCTTCTCTCACCACACAACCTCTCTACCTCCAACTCTACTTCTCTTAAACAAAGTCTCTCTCTCTTACTCACTTTTCTTTCTTTCTTTCTTACATCTCTCTCTACCTCACCCTCGGTGTACCTCATTCCTTGCTTTTCATTTTCTCCTCCCTTTCTCGAACTCTGGCTACCTCTGTTTGTCACTCTAAACCTTTATCATTTCTCTCAACCTCTCTATCTCTACTCCCCTCTTTCTAAGTCTCTGTATGTTTTGTAGCTTATCTTACATATGTGTACCTCATCTATTTCTCAGACTCATCTCTATCAGCCTTACCCACTTTCTTCACCTCTTTTGCTTGTTCTGTTCTTTTCATCTCCCTCCTTTTCCTGTCTCCCATCCATCCTATTTCTATTTCCCAGTAAGTCAGAGACCTATGTCTAGGGAGAGAAGTGAAAACACAGTAAGAGCAGAGGAGGGACAAGACAGGTGAAGATAATTAAGGAGGAAATTATTATGATTTGTCACCCACTGGAAAGGTGAAAATCCTTGTAGCAGAACATTGATTATCACTGTTGCAGCGGGAACGACAGTTGTGAATAGGGAATTATTTGTGATTACGAAAGAATGGCAATTAAAGGTACATTTGAAGTGCTGTGTGCAAATATATTATTTAAATAGTGTGCCCTAGTTCTCTAACTTCCACCAAGTCACCCTAACCAAGTCATTTCTACAATGAGGGGATCAGGTTGGTAAGATGCTGAATTCCAGGTAAAAATTGTTATTGAAAGTTAAAAGAAAATCTAGGTCCACGAGCAAAACTAAATGGGTTTATCAATGTTTGTTCAAGGTTTCATTCAGTACTATGCGGCTGGTGGTAACCAGGTAGCTTGAGCTTGTGGTTTTTATGGTGTGCCCCATTTCTGAAAGTTTAACTTTTTATTCAATTTAGCAATGGCTTGAATTGGGTAATCAATTCAAAGCTGTTCTGAAAGGAGGGGGCGGATTGCACAAATGATGTCTTGCCAGTGCCCAAAAAATCCTTAAAATGGCACAGCCTTCAGCCTCCCTTGCCTCTCTCCCTGCCATCTCTCTGCCCTCCTTGCTGAAATGTGGTGGTCCCTAGAGCCCTATGCATTAGCAATCACGACACGGACACAGTATTGTAGTTAGTGGAACTGACCCAGGGCACGTGCACCCGGCCCCTTCGATTGTCAGGGTCACATGTCCTGTGACGGCTGTGGTGGATGGGTGTGGGATGGATTGTAAGCCATCCATCCCTCGGGGAGTGTCTGGCACAGCAAACACTGGACCAGTGACCAGCAGGTCGCTACACTTGCCACCCTTGAGAGAGCGCAAATTAAGAAGAACGTAGAAGTGCATCATATCTATAGGCCAAGTGCACCAGTATAATCAAGCAATGTATTAGAGTGTTAAATTTACAGTAATGCATAACGATGAGGGTGTTTAATCATTATATAATACATATATGTGTGTGCAAAACTAATGTAGGTGTGTTAACAATGTTAGGCTGATATTAAGTTCATGTTATTTGACTGTTAAGAGAGAAAATGTAATGCTGCTAAACGTAGGACGTGTAGGCCACATGGCAGTTGCTGAAGAGAAGAGAATGTACTTTACAGTTTCACATGATATGGAGTTGATGTCACAATGTATACCATTATTAATCATAGAATTGAAATCATAAGTTTTATAGAAGTGTTACATGTAACCAGAGTGTGAAATAAGTTAGAATATTGTTTAAACTAAGAACGAGGGTTCATAGAGTGCACAGGCCATTTCATGCAATCCTAACTGGCCGGATGAGATAAGGCCGTTTCGTTTGATCTGCACGTGTTCGTTGGAATTGGGTCTTGTTAAGCATAAATTGTGAACTAAGCTTGAAGTTTTACGAGCAAGAAGATAAGATGGATGCCGGAATTTGGGGCCCACTTCAAGAGTGTCTGTTCGCAGGTGCGAGGGGGTTCCAATCAGGAAAATAATGAATAGGGCTCTGTTCTGGGAGATAGGCACGGGCCTGGAGGAGGGCTCAGGAATTTCCTGGGGGGTACCGGCTTGCCGGAGAAGAAGCCTGGGAAGCAAGGTCAACGCTAATGAAAGGCCCAGAGGAGTATCAGCATGGATGAAACCAGAACCGAAACCACGTGAGGGGTGTACGTGATGGGCGTCTCTAAGGGGCGTTTCAACTGTAATTGGGTTTTTGCATTAGGGACAGCACCCCTGGGTGGAGGCAGAGCAGATGGCCTGAGGACCCTTAGAGAGCGGATGGGTAGGAAGAGAGGACATGACTGCGATGCACAGATTTACACCAGAGACTAAGGGAAAGTGAGTGAACTTCTTTGGAAGTCACCACGGCTGACACCTTTTTAGGATAAAATCCTGCTAAGTAGGGATGTCACCTAGTCTAGTGTAGGGACAGCCTAACCTGAATTTTCCTCTTTTGTAAATGACGCTTAAGTTACAACTTGTGTCTATTCTTGCCAACCTGTTGGTATTTGAACTGGTTTTGGTAATTTTCTTCTGTCGCCTAAGATCGTTCAGAGAATTCATGTTTGTGTTGGTGCCAGTATACCTTTTGAACCTTATATTGAGATGTTTGTATCTCCAGTTATCTTTGGCTTTATAATAAAACTTTAAAACTTATTCGTGGTAAGTGGTTTTTCAGAGTTGTGCCAATTACTGGTTTGATTAACCTAGTAGTGGATTGTCTTTTACTCTATGACAGGCAACAAAGATTCATTCGACCTAGGTGGGAATTTAGATCTAGAGTAATCAGATAAGAGATCGAAAGTCCCGCCATCCCAGTTGGTAGCAGATTAGGATGGTTGCCTTCTAGAGGAGGGTGATCTAGACTAGGCTAAGATTACCCAGAGGCCCCTAGAGATCGAGAGATGACCAGCAGAGAAATCACCTGCCGAAGAAGGTGCTGACGGTACGAGAGAAAAGCAGCAGAGTCGGTCGAGAGTGAGTATAATAAGGGTCATGCGTCGTCAGATTGCGGTGTTTTGTGCTACACACAAAGTAGAAGACAAAGAAAATCACAAAACTTCCTTAAAATGTTACCACAAAGCTATTCGGGCTGCGCGGAAACATCATATCGCAGCCCAATTATCAGCAGCCGGTAATAACTCCAAAGTTCTCTACCAAATTCTTCAAACATTTACCAAGCCCTTAGCCTGCGAATTGGATGGGACTGAGTCCCAGGAACTGTGTAATAACATTTCACAGTTCTTTGTCAAAAAAATTGATGGCATTTATGCTAAGATTCTAGCCTCAAAATCCACTGTTGACAATATGGGCTCTGTTGAGGGCATGTCTCAGCCTATCTCCAGCTCAGCAGAAAATAAGGTAAATAAGGTAAATGAACTTGCAGAATTCCCACCGGTATCAATGGAGGAGCTAACCAACCTAATCACTCAGACAAAGAGTGGCTGTCCGTCTCACATCATCCCAGCACGGGTGATGGCACTTTTGAGTGATGAGCTGGGGACTGGAATCCGGCAGGTGATCAATCTTTCTCTGAACACAGGGGAAGTTCCCCTTGATTGGAAGCGTGCTTTGGTCAGACCTCTACGAAAGAACAACTCTATTCCGTGGTCAGACCTAACAAACCTGAGACCCATCTCCCTTCTCCCTTTCTTAGGGAAGCTCACTGAGAAATCTGTCAACCGACACTTATCCAAATACATCGAAAGTGTAGGGGGGCTTGATCCATCCCAGTCGGGGTTTAGACCCCGGCACAGCACTGAGACCGCCTTGCTGTCCGTCGCTGACGATCTTCGTATGCTCCAGGATAGGGGTTTTTCCGTTGTCCTGGTGCTTTTAGATTTGTCAGCGGCGTTTGACACGGTGTCACATGGCATCATGACCTCCAGACTCACTGACATCGGTCTGGGTGGCAAGGCGCTGGCCTGGCTAAGGAGCTTTTTCACCAATCGCACTAAGAGAGTCATACTGGGCCCTTACCAGTCAGAGGAGGTTGAGATCTCAAAGGGGGTGCCACAGGGCTCGTGTCTGAGCCCAACGCTTTTTAACATCTATGTGGCACCCCTAGCGAACATCATGAGATCGCATGGGTTTATTCCTGTATCGTATGCAGACGATACCCAACTCCTCTTCCCGTTCAAAATCATGACTCCTGAGGTGCGTAACTCCTTTGCACAGGGAATGAAAGAGGTGGCACATTGGATGGCAGCTAATTTCCTTCAGTGCAACGTCTCTAAGACTGAGGTGATGCTTTTTGGGGAAGCCAAACGGCTATGGACTCCTGACTGGTGGCCTCAAGATCTCGGCCCAGTCCCTACCCCCAAAGTGGTAGTGAAAGATCTAGGAGTTAAGTTGGATCAGGAGCTTGCCCTTAAACATCACGCTAATCAAGTAGTAAGCTCCTGTTTCCATGTCATTGGCCTTCTACGACGGGTATTTCCCCTCTTACCTGATTCCACCAGGAAAACACTAATTCAGTCGCTCGTGCTGAGCAGACTGGATTACTGTAATGGTCTGCTGCTAGCCGCCAATGAGGGGGTTTTTGCCAGATTACAGGTCGTGCAGAATACTGCTGCACGACTTGTCTGTAATGCCCCAGCCCGCACTCCCTCAATCCCATTACTAAGTAAACTTCATTGGCTCACTGTGAAACAGAGGGTGTCGTTTAAAATATGCTGCACCATTCACAAATGCCTTACTGGTAAAGGCCCTGACTACCTAACCTGGAGGTTCATTCCTTATGCCCCTTCAAGGTCTTTGAGATCGGGGGACCAAGAACTGCTTTGTGTCCCTAGGTTCTGGAAATCCCGACAAGGGGGTAGGGCCTTGTCAGTTGCTGGTCCAAAGCTCTGGAATAATCTCCCTCATGACATCAGAACCTGTAAGGAACATTTTCCTTTTAGGAAAAAATTAAAAACTTTCCTGTTTAATCATTAATCCTGATAGGGAATCTGTTATACATTGGATAGGGTCTCTGCTCATTGATGTTACCAAAGGCGCGGAGATACTCCTCAGGGAGTCGAATTCCTAGCGCGGTATAAGTCAGTAAATAAATAAATAAATAAATAAATATTTGTGTTGTAATGTTATGCGGAGTTGAATGCCTGTAGTGTGATTGAGGCAGGGTTGTGTGCGCGCGCAACCTGGTGAAAATCTTAAGTTCAGAAAAGAGCTTAAGTGGTTCGGGTGTATTGGACATCCAGAGTAATTGTCAAACCAGTGAAAAGGGGGTCATGAGGTACCATTGATCGCCCGCAGGACCGTGATAGGGGGAATGCAAGAGTGAGTGTATGAGTAACGGACGCAGGTCGGAAGTTACTGTGTGAAAGTAACCTATCAGTTAAGGCGATTGTCTGGACGTACACGGAAAGACATTTTCGTCAGAAGGTGACAATTACAGTTAGACTGTGGACGTACAGTCAAGAAAAGTGATCGCTTGGTCGGAAGTGATCATTTTCTTTTTCTGAGTATGAATGGGACGCATGCATGACCGGGAGACGAGCTGAGAAAGGAGGGGAACTGCTGCAGAAGGGAGACGAGTGACGTCAGAGAGAGCCGCGCTGTGATAGGCCGGTTGGTGTAGGGTCGCGCTGTGATAGGCTGATAGCCGCGAACCGCGCCTGTGATAGGCCGATCAGCGAAAGCCGCGCTAGGATTGGTGGATTGTCATCAGGAAATAAACAAACGTCGAGAAACAGGGGAAAATTGTCGATATTGATCATGAAGTGCTTTAAATGTTTGAGAGCGATGTTTAAGAGAAACAGAAGGGAATCTTATTACGGGGAAGAGGCTCCGCCAGAGGGTACACCAGCTCATTATATGGCTGTGAACGTTGGGTTTCATACCGTACTGTGGCTCGCGGAATGGAATAAGATCACGGAAGGGAATGAGGAACTGGCTTTTCCGAAATACGGAACATTTAGATTAGAAGCGTTGCATCAGTTAAAAGCAGTCATGTCAGCAATGAGACCTCTGCCTAGACCAACACAGTTTGAAGCCCTTAATGCGTGGCTTAGAGCGTCACACGACAGGAATCAGAGCAGACGCCAGGAGAGAGTGAGACGATCGGTGAAAGCAGTACAGGACGCCAAATGGGATGAAGAAGAAATGGAGGGTACAGACTCTTGAAGTGGATAAGTTATATCCAATGATAGAGGTTACGGGGAAAAAGAGTACTCCAGAGGAGGACGATGAGAGCGAGTCGGAGGATAGCCTAATAAATAGATTATTGATAGATAGACCGCCTCCGTACAACAGAGAGATAGACTGTGTTGGGCCACCAAGGGCAGATGAAGCTGTCATAGAGGGGTACAGATCACTTCCTATCTCAGAGTGGGAACCTACCAAAGGTGAAGAAACACCTCAACCTAGTTCAGTACAGAGAGTAGTCGGAAGGTTTGTGGTACAGAAGGTGCCAGAAACGGAGCGTGCTGAGTCTTACCAATTGCCAGATGCTCTTCAAGTACCCGTTACCATAGGTCCTATAGTGTCGGTTTACAACCCGGAAAGAGAGCGGGGAAAAGAACAGGTACGGTTAGATAGAGAAAGGGCTGAAATGGAAAGGAGAAATAACGTGACGAATGCCTGGAGGCACTCGCCAGGACCAAGAGAAGGGAGCACCCCATTGAATTCGGCCGTGGATCCCAGGACAGAACAGGGGGGTCAGAGAGGACCAATGGATCTGAGGGGACCACGACCAAAATCCTTTAAGGAATTGAGGGCTGATTTGAGAGAATGGGATGCTGCCATGGAGTCACAGAGTACTAGGTCAAGAACGGAAGCAGAATGTGGAAGCCGGGGTAACGAGACCTTATCTCACTGTGAGGCTAGCGAAAGCAGTCAGGAGAGTGAAGGAGCTATCCGTTACTCCCATGGTAGGGATGGACAAGAACAGGAAGGTAGAAGTATAGGGCGTGGAGGGGCATCTCGCCCTATTCACAGTGAAGGGGATCGAAGGACCCAAGAATACAGGGATAGCTTTAGGTGCACTCACCACGCACCTGGTGATAACATAAGGCACTGGAATCGCGGGAACATGGGGAGCCACGAGGTGTCTCGCCATGCGCCAAGCGATCATGGACAGGAACGGGATTGCGAGAACATGGGAAACTGTGAAGAGACTTACCATGTGTTGAGTGATAATAGACAACAGGGAAATGGCGAAAGCATGGGGAGTAATGGAGTGTGTTATCATTCACCTAGAGAAACCAGACAGAGTGAGAGGCATGGGACCTTGGAGAATAGAGCAGTGTTTCACCACACATCAACGGGGGATGGAACTGCATGGGACCTGGAGAGATGGAAACATGGGAGGACTCCCCATAATACGCCTGAGCCCAGACGTAGGACTCAGAGCTGTGATGGGAGAGATGTAAATGGGTTCCCCAGATACAGCGTACTGAAAACTGTAGTAAGGGCAAAGAGGCTTGATGTGAACAGTTTGAAATCTGACCTGGATGAGATACTAGATGGTACATTGCCTTAAGAAAGAATAGACTTGTACGAACAAGATGAGCTGTTGTTTATGGCTAAGGATATTACTCGTAAAGCAAGAGCAACTCATGAGAAATTGTCTGAACTGGCAGACAAGTATATGGTAGACCTGTCAAGAACAAAGGCATTACAGGGTAACCATAGGTTGCAATACTCAGATCAGGACCTAGATGAAAGAAGGACGACTGGATTAAAAACGCACATAAGGGAATTGATCACAGGAATAAGAACATGGAGAGATTTGGATAAATGGGAAGAAAGGTGGTCCAAGAAAGGAACTGTTAGGCGAACCATGGTTGGGATGTCCTCAGAGGGAAGACCACTGCAGATGGAGGCATACCCTTTAAGGGAAATAGCCAATGGGAGTTATGTACATGTGCCCTGGAGTAGGGGGGATTTGGCTGCTTTTACCAACTCCTTTCCAAAACTAAGGGAGAACCCCGTAGAGTGGTACAAGCAGGTAGAAAGGTTCGTTAAGATCTCTAAGGTATTGTGGATTGATTTGAACACTCAATTCGACATTGTGGTCCCTGGAGATTTGTGGATAGCATGCAAAGTTAGTGTCGAATGGCCCACATCGGAACCAGCAAGAGATATAAATACTAACGGACCGTCAGAAACAGTAATGGCCAAGTATGAAAGAGTAATGACATGGCTGAAAGACAAGGTGCCACCCCAAGACATAGATTGGGTAAAAATAGACAGAACCAGACAGGAACCTAAGGAAACAGTTCATGAATTTTATGAGCGACTGCTGAGAACGTTCAAACAATACAGTGGATTGGATGTGATGGACCCCAAAGACATAGGGCAGTTTGTATCGAAGTTCGTGTTGGGACTGAGACCTGATATTTGCTTGATGATTCAACAACACTTGATTTGCTGGCAGAACAAACCATTAGATGAAATTCTAAGATACGCAAGGTATTGCAATGATGAAATAGATTCTAAAGCAAAGAAACTTAAAGAGAAGTTAATGATGGTGCAGATGCAGTCAGTCTGAAAGGGTGGACAGCAGCGTCAGGGAACAGGGACGATGGGGAGGAGGTCGAATAATCAGAATAAGGACAGTGAGGAAAATTCGAAACCTAGGATAGACATTGCTACACTGAAAAAGACGACAAGGTGTCACCAGTGTCACGAGGTGGGACATTGGAAACGCGAGTGTCCTTATAACCCTGAAAATGGAGAACTAGAGGTAGAAGAGGAGGAAATTCAGACAGTTCCAACCAAAGAGATGGCAGTACCCAAGAATAGGGTGGTCAAAGGGGGGACCCTGGCTCCTCGAGCTCAGTTTCCCCAGCCACCAAGGGTTGCGCTGGGAGGAAGGGTCCATAGACAAATGCCTCTTTTTGTAGGAGGAGAAGAGTGTTACTACGTAGATCCTATAACAGGACGGCGAGTGAGTAGAGAGGAGGACTGCACCCTCAGCGCAGTCTTAGAGGTGGATCAGAGAGGACCTTATGTTGAAGCTGAAGTTGCAGGATGCCCTACGACTTTCTTGGTAGATACAGGGGCTACGCGATCCACTTTGAGATCGGCGGTGGTTCCGAACCTGCCCATGTCAGGGGAAACAATTCAAGTGGTAGGAGTCGCAAACAGGAGAATGACTAACCCTTTGACGGAACCAGTGCTAGTGAGAATAGGGAACTACAGCGAGGAACATCAGTTCGTAGTATGTGATTCTAGCCCTGTGTGTCTGTTGGGAAGAGACTTGTTATGCAAGCTAAACTGTACGATATACTGCACGCCTCAGGGAATGGAGATACAGACGAATGATGAGGATGCTACCTTCAAAGTCGCAAACTCAAAAGTATGCATAGAACTGTATCCTACCCTGACAGTGGGGGAGCTTCCTTGGGACTTAAGAGAGATGGTGGCATCTGAAGTGTTGGATTTCACTGGGGAAGAGATAGGATTGATTAAAGGGGTGGAACCAGTTAAAATAATGGTTAAGCCAAATGCTGAATATCCGAGAACGCCTCAATACAAAGTGACTCCGGAGACGATTGCCGGAATAAATCCCGTGATTGACTCCATGATTAAGCAGGGAATACTGAAGGAAATCGTGGGTAGTCCTTGCAACTCCCCGATCATGGGTTTGCGGAAACCTAGCGGTAAATTCAGAATAGTGCAGGATCTTAGGAAGATTAATAACATAGTTGTCTCATGTTGTCCAGTGGTACCGAATCCATCAGTGATATTGTTTCAGATACCATTCCAAGCAGAGTGGTTCACAGTGATAGATCTTTGCCAGGCTTTCTTTTCCATTCCATTAGATGAGGAGAGCCAATTTCTTTTCGCTTTTAAGCTGGGAAATCGTGTTTTAACATGGTGTCGTATCCCACAGGGGTATACAGAAAGCCCATCGATCTTCAACCAGCTATTGAAGAAGAATCTTGAAAGTCTAGTACTGCCACAGAACTCGGTTCTGGTACAGTACATAGACGACCTACTTGTAGCGTCAGAAACGGAAGAAGCATGCAAGACAGACACCATCACCTTGCTGAACCATCTAGCTGAAAATGGGCACAAGGTGTCTCCGAGTAAATTGCAGTACTGTCTGACAGAAGTACAGTATCTGGGTCACCGCATTGAAAAAGGGAAATGGAAGGTGTCACCAGATAGGATTGAGGCAATCATAAAAATGAATTCGCCTACGACACAAAGAGAGGTCAGGATGTTCTTAGGAATGGTTGGTTATTGCCGACAGTGGATAGCTAACTTTTCCCTGAAAGCAAAACCCTTGCAGAAACTGACGCACAAGGAGGTGAGTGATCCGGTACCATGGGACAAAGATTGTTTGATGGCATTCCTACAGCTGAGAGAGGATCTGTGCCGTGCTCCGGCTCTGGGAATGCCAGATTACGAAAAACCATTCTTACTTTTCTGTTGCGAGAGAGAAGGTTGTGCTTTGTCAGTTTTGGCCCAAACTCATGGAAATGCCCGTAGACCAGTAGCGTATTTTTCGGCTACTTTAAACCCAGTAGCTGCAGCGTTGCCCGGATGTCTCAAATCCGTTGCTGCAACAGGTGTCAGCATTGAGAGGTGCGAAAGCATTGTAATGGGACACCAGTTAGTGGTGTATGTACCGCATTCTGTGGAACTATTGATGACCAGGACCAAGACACAGCATTTGACAAATAACAGGCTCACGCGCTACGAGCAAGTTATCCTTGCTGCGGAGAACGTGACCCTTAAGAGATGCTCTGTCTTGAATCCTGCTACCTTAATGCCACTTCTAAATGATATAGAAGATGATGAATGTGAAGATCACGATTGCCTTGATGTGACTGAACTATGCACCAAACCGAGACCAGATATTGTGGATGAGCCGTTAACCGACCCTGATGAAATTTTCTTTGTTGATGGCTCATGTGTAAGAGACAATACTGGTCAGTTGAGAGCAGCTTATGCTGTTTGCACCATTACTGGAGTTGTGGAAGCCGCCTGCCTGGAAGGAGTATACTCCGCTCAGGTAGCTGAAATCATTGCATTGACACGCGCCTGTCTGGCGGGTAGCAAAATTCGAGTCACCATATACACCGATAGCCAATATGGTTTCGGGGTAGTTCATGACTATGGGCAATTGTGGTCTCAAAGGGGCTACATGACCTCTTCAGGTTCACCTATCCGAAATGGGGAATTTGTACGATTACTGTTGGAAGCTTTACAAGGACCGACAGCCCTTGCCATTGTCAAATGTGCAGCGCATACGAAAGGAACTGATTTTGTGTCCCAGGGTAATAAGTACGCTGATGAGGTCGCGCGCTACTGCGCGGAACAAGGATACTCTTTCACAGAAGTGGAAGTGGGTGGAACACAAGAAAAGACAGAGTTAACTATGATACTAGAAACTGTAGATACCTGGGACGAGTTAAGAGGCATACAAGAAAACGCAACAGACTTTGAGAAAAAAACATGGGAAACTGCAGGTTGTGTGAGAAGTGAAATGGATTTTTGGGTTTCAGCAGATGGAAGGGCAGTGTTACCAAATGAACTAGTGAGTCCAATGGCAAGACAGATACACGGTCCAGTACACTTAGGCAGAGATGCCATGTTGCGGGTATTTAGACAGACTTGGTATAACCCCAAGTTTAGAGTGGCTGCAGAAGCAGTGTGCCAGCGATGCGTTACCTGTCAACAATTGAATGTAGGAAAAAGAACACCAGTCACATTGAGTCACATTGGGAGGTCTGGTGGTCCTTTCAACCGGATGCAACTAGACTTTATTGAAATGCCAAAATGCAACCGTCTTAGGTATGTTCTGGTGGTTGTCTGCATATTTTCCAGATGGGTCGAGGCATACCCCACACGCAGGTGTGACACACTAACAGTAGCAAAGTTGTTGCTTAGAGAGTTAATACCGCGCTTCGGGGTGCCGGCCTCTTTGGAATCAGATAGAGGGACACACTTCAACAGCGAAGTTATAAAGATGCTCTGCTCTGCATTAGATATTGACCAGAAGTTACATTGTAGCTATCGACCAGAAGCTTCAGGAATCGTGGAACAAATCAATGGGACAATCAAATCCAGGATTGCCAAAGTGTGTTCTTCGACATCCTTGAGCTGGCCTGATGCACTGCCATTAGTACTTATGAGCATACGTAGCACACCAGACAAGAGAACAGGTCTCTCTCCACATGAGATCTTAATGGGGAGGGCAATGAGACTGCCATCAATTCCAACTACAACTTTGTTGAATATCACAGATGATTTGATCTTGGACTATTGCAAGGGACTTTCTGATGCCATTCATTCTGTGTCTCTTCAGGTGCAAGCTGCTGAAGTCCCATTGTCTAAAGACCTGTGCCACGACCTGTGCCCTGGTGATTGGGTCGTGGTGAAGAAACACGTCAGGAAAAATTGTTTGGATGTGCGTTGGCGTGGACCCTTTCAGATCATTCTAATCACGAATACTGCTGTTAAGGTTGGAGGGCTGCCCAACTGGATTCACGCCTCCCACACGCGAAGGGTTCCAGCACCCCTGGAAGAAACAGCTCCTCTCTCGAACGGAAATCCAGATGAGAACGAAGAGACAATAGAGGGGACCAGTCAAGCTGTGGGGGTGTCGGAAGAAGCTGGGAGCGTGTCGGATCAAGTAGAAGAAGGGCAATGCGACAGTAAAACTGACGTTGCTACAGAAGGGGAAAGTTGCTGTGAGTACGAATCAGACACTGATCAAGTTGCAAGCGATCAAGAACTGGGGGTGAGAACAAGAAGTAGGAGAACAAGGCGTGGAGAGGCTAGTTGGCCTGAAAGAAGGAAGAGGCCAAGCCTGAAGTCCACTCCAGAGAGAACCCTTGCTCCTATATCCGAAGACTCAGACCCGGACGAAGGTGCACAGGATCCAGAGGCAGAAGGTCCAAGAAGATCAAGGAGGGTGCGTGTGCCCTGCAGAAGATACGCTACTCCTGAGTGGACCTACCTGGTAGCAGATGTCTTGCCCACAGAGATCCGGGAGGGTGAGGGAAATGACAGTGACCAGTGCTGAACCAATAATAACACTGGAAGTGGTGTTGGTGGTACCTGGAGTTGAAGCCGAAGGACTACTGACAATCACTATTCCTACCCCACCATATCTGAGTAGGATAAGAGATCTAGTTCTAAACCGGATGAACTTTCCAACCTTCAACCCAACGTTGCCATCACTTGAGGAGATCACTCTTCGTTTAGAGATTCTGGAATACGTGATTAGAGCAGCTGGGACCCGCATAATTGTGGACAGCTAAAGGACTTTGAAAATAAATAAGATTGAAAGATAACCTAGCGCCAAGTGGAAGAAGAATAAAAATAGGGATTTTTTCATTTAGAGGACGGAGAAGGGATAGGGTTGTCTGTTGTTATAATTCAAAAGACTGAACTCGCAAAAGAAATTGTCAGCTTCGGGTGTGGTTCGAAGAAGACTGAAGAGCACGGTTAAAAGAACAAAGAAAGAGACTTTGTATCGTGACCAAAGAGGTTTTGAACTACACTATCGTGAGATCATGGAGACCGGCAACCCGAACCGCAGGGCAAAATGTATAGTAGGCTCACTTTTAGCAGGAGTAATCTTTCTTATAGTTCTAGTAGTTACTGTATCATATATAGTGGGACATGAAAGGGAGGATAAAGCAATAAAAGAAGCAAACGTTCTAGTGACACCAAAACCTAACGATGCTGGGAAAAAGAGGGAAAACACAGAAAAAGAAAAAGCTTTGTTAGCAGCAGAAATTCGCAGGTTACATGTAGATGAATCGCAAGGTAACTTCAAAACAAATGCTTATGCCAAGTTATTGTATGAATATGTTGATACTATGGAGGCAAAGGAATGTTATGTCTGCATGCAATTGCCAGCCTCCGTAGACGAAGGTATTAGATATCATCACCTCCCATTGACATATGGAATTACCTGTAGTTTGCTGCTAAGTATATTTTATGGACGTGATAGTTTTGAATACTACTTTTCGAACTATGATGCTGTTTTACCAGAAGTTCCGAATTACAAGCATTTAAATAAGTGGGACTATTATAAGAGGGAGGATCGATTAAAGAAATTTTTCATTCCTTGGAACACGCTAGATACTTCACATGCCCGAAGAAATAATCTGACTTGTAAGGTGTCTGAAATTGAGAAAAAGTTTATAGGGCAGGTGGATGATCGATACAGAAGACAAAAGATTCTGAAAATGTCAGGACAATGGAAAACAGATTGGACCGAGGAAGAGAAGGAACACAAAAGGAAGGGTAGTAACGGTCCAATAGCTCTAGATCGAACACAAAAAGGGAAACTATGCATATATAGAGGTAAAACTTATTATGAGAATGTGTTTGTGGGAGAAGTAAGTTGTGAACATGCCTTTCAAATAGAATATTATACAAAAGATTTCTTGAAGGGGATGCAAGTGATCCCAAACGTATATTTTGTCTGTGGAAGAAATGCCTACGTGAAACTACCGTATAATTGGTATGGATCATGTTATTTAGCTATTGTCTTCCCCAAAATATATCATGCAAAGGATTTGGAGATCATACACAACAGAACTCCAGCCAGAGGGGAAAGGGATGTAGGAGCTGCTGAAGTAGTTGGAGATGTATTTGGTGCTACATTCCCTCTGTTAGGAATAATCCTGAATGATATCAAAATCAGGAGATTGGCTACAGTTGTAGATAGGTTATCCGCCAGTACTGCTAGATCCCTTATGCTGGTGGAAGGAGAGATGCAATCGATAAGGGCAATGGTTCTTCAGAACCGACTTGCTCTAGATGTTCTGTTGGCCAAAGAGGGCGGAGTCTGTAAGGCTTTGAAGGTCCAGGAATGTTGCACTTACATTCCAGACAATTCAAAGCCCCTTGAGAAGGGTATACAGAACATTACAGAAATACACCAGGAGATTGAAGACCTAACACTGGTAAACGTGTGGGAAAAAGTAGGTAATGGAATGGGTAAAGTTGGAGGTTGGTTCGCCAACCTAGGGAAAAGTTTCATATGGTATATCTTGAAACCTATCATCATCATAGTGATCTGTGTAATTACATTATGGGGATTGATACAGCTGTATCAATGGTATAGATCAAAAAGGTTGCAGAGATCTATGAGAGACCAGGAGCAGAGATTAGCTGCGATGCAGGATAATCAGTATCGGAGTCTGAGGGCTCTAGAGGTGATGAAGCGAGGGAGCACTGTAACGAGTTCCGTCTGATTCAATCATATTCCTCAGAAGTGATGTTATAATGGTGATGACCACAAAAGGTCATCAAAGGGGGGAACTGAGAGAGCGCAAATTAAGAAGAACGTAGAAGTGCATCATATCTATAGGCCAAGTGCACCAGTATAATCAAGCAATGTATTAGAGTGTTAAATTTACAGTAATGCATAACGATGAGGGTGTTTAATCATTATATAATACATATATGTGTGTGCAAAACTAATGTAGGTGTGTTAACAATGTTAGGCTGATATTAAGTTCATGTTATGTGACTGTTAAGAGAGAAAATGTAATGCTGCTAAACGTAGGACGTGTAGGCCACATGGCAGTTGCTGAAGAGAAGAGAATGTACTTTACAGTTTCACATGATATGGAGTTGATGTCACAATGTATACCATTATTAATCATAGAATTGAAATCATAAGTTTTATAGAAGTGTTACATGTAACCAGAGTGTGAAATAAGTTAGAATATTGTTTAAACTAAGAACGAGGGTTCATAGAGTGCACAGGCCATTTCATGCAATCCTAACTGGCCGGATGAGATAAGGCCGTTTCGTTTGATCTGCACGTGTTCGTTGGAATTGGGTCTTGTTAAGCATAAATTGTGAACTAAGCTTGAAGTTTTACGAGCAAGAAGATAAGATGGATGCCGGAATTTGGGGCCCACTTCAAGAGTGTCTGTTCGCAGGTGAGAGGGGGTTCCAATCAGGAAAATAATGAATAGGGCTCTGTTCTGGGAGATAGGCACGGGCCTGGAGGAGGGCTCAGGAATTTCCTGGGGGTACCGGCTTGCCGGAGAAGAAGCCTGGGAAGCAAGGTCAACGCTAATGAAAGGCCCAGAGGAGTATCAGCATGGATGAAACCAGAACCGAAACCACGTGAGGGGTGTACGTGATGGGCGTCTCTAAGGGGCGTTTCAACTGTAATTGGGTTTTTGCATTAGGGACAGCACCCCTGGGTGGAGGCAGAGCAGATGGCCTGAGGACCCTTAGAGAGCGGATGGGTAGGAAGAGAGGACATGACTGCGATGCACAGATTTACACCAGAGACTAAGGGAAAGTGAGTGAACTTCTTTGGAAGTCACCACGGCTGACACCTTTTTAGGATAAAATCCTGCTAAGTAGGGATGTCACCTAGTCTAGTGTAGGGACAGCCTAACCTGAATTTTCCTCTTTTGTAAATTACGCTTAAGTTACAACTTGTGTCTATTCTTGTCAACCTGTTGGTATTTGAACTGGTTTTGGTAATTTTCTGCTGTCGCCTAAGATCGTTCAGAGAATTCATGTTTGTGTTGGTGCCAGTATACCTTATATTGAGATGTTTGTATCTCCAGTTATCTTTGGCTTTATAATAAAACTTTAAAACTTATTCGCGGTAAGTGGTTTTTCAGAGTTGTGCCAATTACTGGTTTGATTAACCTAGTAGTGGATTGTCTTTTACTCTATGACAGGCAACAAAGATTCATTCGACCTAGGTGGGAATTTAGATCTAGAGTAATCAGATAAGAGATCGAAAGTCCCGCCGTCCCACCCTCGATCTGTTCTCTCTCCGTTTCCTGCCATTTTTTACTCTCCTTTCTCCCACCCTTGTTGCGTTCTCTCTCTCTCTCTCGTCAGCTTCCTTCCTCGGTTTCACCGCTCTCGGGCGGTCTCTCTGCTCTTTTCCCTTCTACCCTCATTCTGCTCTCTCTCTCTCCTCAGCCTGCCTGGCTGGGAGGTCTGAAATCTTTGAGGAGCTGGGAGGATGCGTGTCACGTGACGTTTTGGTCACGAGGTGAAGCGTGGTTGCTAAGGAAGCTGAATAAATCAATCCTGGCCTGAATGAAAAATAAGCCCTGCTATTTAAATGACCCTGCCGTACTAGCACAGATTATGTATGATTAGCTCTGGGGTTTGGTGAATACACACCTTTCTAAGATAACTGCCCATTCTTCAACACTTCTCAAATGAGAGGTATTTTTTCTGTGCTCACTATTTTTGGCGAGATGTTCTTCTATGTGTTAAAGTCATTGGTGGTAAATCACGTCAGACTTGTTAGGACTTTTTCAGGCTAGAAGTTCCACACCAACACGATGGTGGTGAGAGAGGTAGAGGGTGTATGAGAATGTTGGCAAATTCCTAGAGAAATTGGCTTTAAGTGACTTGAAAAACTGTGCAGAGGTAAATCGTCCTATGTACTCCTTTCAGGCATTCTTTCATTTGGGCGATAATATTGAGTTAGTGGTACCGACCTTTCTAGATTAATTGCTGCACCTGGAGGCATTGGAAGACTAATTTATTTATTTAATATTTTTTTATGATTCATTTGTATTGCACAGACAAGACCCAGTGGGTGGCACGGCACATTCACAGCAGCAGTTTTAAGCAGGCAGTAGACAACATAAATAGTACATATGCAGATGTGCAGGGTGTAATATGATATTTATTACCAATGTTGAGTGCTGGTAGGGGCCATTAATCACAAGTGGTGAAGCCTCAAGTGAATCATGATGCCCCTCCGTTCCCTCAACAATGCTTAAGAAACAGAATATTATACCCTGAACATCTGCTGATGTGGTGTATACAGAGGGATTTGTTCATGTGTACTGGTTTTAATAAGAGGCATTTGACCGAAACCAGTATGCAAGGTGTTAACGGGCAGATGTAGGACTGGTTTTTGCAAGCGCAAACGAGAATTTGGCCCTTTTGCAACCGCAAAATAGGTCAGCCCCAGGTACAAACCATATTTTGCGACTCGCTAACCTATTAGCGACTCGCAAAATATGGTTTGCGACTCGCTATTAGGAAGGGGCGTGCAAGGGCGTCCCTTGACCCGTTCCCTTTTGTGAATGGGTGCGAAAATATTTTTTACGAGCAGGCAGTGGTCCCAGGGACCACTGCGTGCCCTTAAAAAATGAAACTGAAAAGTTTCAGTTTTCTTTTTTAAATGCATCCTGTTTTCCTTTAAGGAAAACGGGCTGCATTAAAAAAAAACTGCTTTATGGAAAACGCAGTCACCCCAGGAGCCACCATGTGAGTGCTGGCTATACCCAATGGGGTCGCAAATTGCACTTGAATATTGATGATGCATGCAATTTGTGACCCCATTGGCCGGGAGCCGTCATGACCACACCCGCGATTGGAATGTTCAGCACTGCGGCGGAATTCGCGCAGCAGTGATGAGGTTTAGCGTGATGCAACCAAGGTCAAAGGTGATTCTATTTCAAAGGAGAGATACTTTTGTGAGATCAAATTGGCAAAATGCAGCCATAAAAATTCCAGTGACCATGGTCAGACTGAGAACTGCATGATCCTGTTATATCTCTTGGTGACCTCAACAACTTCAATCATAACATTCTCATCAAAACAATGTCAGAAGCTTTGATCAATGGCTCAGTCCTTAAGTAGATCAATTCTTTCCATGAAGTAAGAGTCCAAGCAGTTGATCTACACCCTTTTTCATTTGAGGCCAAAGCCAGGAGCTGTGGTGACAAACAAGGGTTGATTATTTACCCATTTCTGTTCAATCAGTACATAAGGCACCTCACAGCCTTACTCCAGTAATCATGTGCCCAATATTGCATGTACTCTGATGACACCCATCTCATATTTGGAATACACAAAAATGTTCTTTCGGGAAACCAGGAAAATAGCGTATTTTTCATTTGCTGGTGGATGTCCAACAATTTCCTTAATAGTAGACTGAAACCCATAAAAATGGAGATTCTGATTAATTATCCTGATTCTGTCCCTTGGGAAAGCATGCCTTGACCAGAAATTATGAGTCCTCCAATCACTCCAGCAAAAATAGTTTGAAAAGTGGGCTACCTTATGAATTCCACCCTGGATCTCAATTCACAGGTGCCAGCTTTGGCAAACTAATGGTCGTCAAAAAGATTTTCTTTTTCTTTGATGTCAGTGTTCCTATTGTAAATGCTTAAGCCCAACCCAGGTAGCATTATGCCAACTTGATATATTTTGGATCCTCCAAAAAGCAGTTCCATCCCCTTCAACTGATCCAGAATACAGCTACCCATGACGTGCTGTATGCAACTAGACACAAGCCTATCTTTCCTATGCTATGGTTAGCTGCTTGTATACTAAAGGGGAACTTCTAAAACTTTGATTATTCAATCAATCAATCAATCATTTAATCAGTAGATTTGTATAGCGCTACTTGTCACCCATGAAGGTATGTAGGTGCTGGCAGGGGCTAGTTGACCAGATGAATAGCCAGGTATTCCCTGATTTTCGGAACTCTGGAAGAGATGGGGAGCTCCATAGATGAAAGGGTAGCTTGTTCTATGTCTTTGCTGTTTGGTAGAAGATGATTATTATTATTATTCTGAATTTTTATATAGCGCTGGCCAGACCCGAGGGTATTGGAGCGCTTTACAACAGTTGTACTGTAAAAGATAATAAAATACAGTAATAGTATAGGACATGGACGGAGAGTTTCAGCGGGTTGTGAATCCAAGGGGCATTGAAGACTTGGAATGCCTTCGACAAGTGTCATAGTCATGGGCTTCACTCCCCTTCCTCGGAGTAATGTCATCAGTGCTTTTGCAGCTCCTGTCCATTCGTTAGGGAACAATCTAGGAAAAGAGTTTTGAGCTGTCTTTTGAATTTTGCAAAGGAGGGGAGAGTTCTGATGTGGGGGGAATAGAGTTTCAGATTTTGGGCGTGTTACCCACGAAGGACCGGGTCGCTATTTTTTGTTTGCAAGCTTTCAGCGGGATGAGTAGTAGTGTGTTCGAGCTCCTGAGGGTCCTGGTCTGACCGGCTATTTTGAGTTTGGAGGCCAGGTATTCAGGTTTGCCTGTGTGAAGGGCTTTGTGCAACCTGTTCTGAAACTAGCACTCATTTCAACTGGGAGCCATTTTAGTTTTCTGAGTGCGGGTGAGATGTGGTCGAATTTCTTCACTCCTGTGACCATTCTGTCTGCTACATTGAGAGTTGTTTTGAGGGGAGCAAGGTGTGACTTTGATCTACCTGAGAGGGCTGCGATCCGATAGTCCAATTTAGACAACACCAATGCTTGGGTGGGATGAAAGGTTTTATTTTGTTCAGTAGCTTTAGGTCAAGGAAGGCGCTCTTGGCGGAGTTCTTAATGTGTTTGGTCATGTCCAATTTCGGGTCTAGAGTGATACCTAGTGATTTTACAGAGTCTGCCAGGGTGAGGTTCCCGTTGAGCACATCGATCGCTTTTAGCCATTACGCAATTTGGGGGTTCTCTTCTTTGTTAGAGATGAGGAGTATTTCAGTCTTGTCTTGGTTAAGTTTTAGGTGGTTACTTGAAATCCAGTCTTGGACTTCTCTCAGCGTGTCATTAAGTCTCTGAATGTCCTCAATGGAGGTGGTTTCCAGATAGATCTGCGTGTCGTCTGCATACGGACGGAAGAGAATGTTGGCTTTTCTGAGTAGGGTTGTGAGTGGTTCTATGTAAATGTTGAAAAGTTGGGGGGAGAGCACTGAACGTTGGGGGACTTCCCTGCTGACAGGATGTAGGTCTGACCCAAAGTTTTTGATTGTTATTCTTTGGGTGCGGTTGTGAAGAAAGGAGGAGAACCAATGTAGGACCACCTCATCTAGACCTTCCCTTTCTTGAAGCACCTTAATGAGAAGTTCGTGGTCAACCATTTTGAAAGCAGCCGATAGTTCTAGGAGATTGAGAAGGCAGAATTTGTCCGCATCAAGTGATTTGTGGATGTCATCAATCACGTTGAGGATTGCGGTTTCTGTGCTGCAGCCTTTACTGAAGCCTGATTGGTGGGAATCGAGAAGGTTGATGCTATCTGTTGGGAAGTAACGCAGCAAGTCTTGCCGTACCTGCTCCTTGTGTGCCTGCTGTGCGTGCTTGATTGGCCACGCGCTGGGGGCCGGGAGGGATTTTCACGAAGATAAAAGCTGGTTCCCTGCAATTGACCAGCGCTTGGTTTTTTCCCGGTCCTGCGACCCGGAAGGTCTATGCTGGGTTTTTCCTGGAACTTCCTGCTGTCCCGAGGATTGCCTGACTTCCGGTTGAGTGGATTTCAGAGCTCAGAACACTGGTTCTGAATGGAGAACTCTAAGCTGGATTCCCTGTTTGAGCAGGGCATTTTGTCTTTGTATTTTTCACTGGAGAGAAGTTTTTGAGGTAGTTTTCCTTGAACCGGTTTCCTTTTCTTTTGTGCCTTTTCACCGCTGTCACCGTGGGATCATTTGTGTAGTGGTGGCAGTGGCAAAGGAAAGAAACGTGAATGCGTTTATTTAGTAAACCCTTCAGTTTTTTCCCCCATACTGTTATTTGGATTTCCTTTTCTCCTTGATTTGGAGAACCTAGTGCCCAGTGGTATGTTTAGAGGTTACGTACCTTATAGGGGTGCACCTATTTAGGATTAAGTATCATAGTGTCTTTACCTTAAACATCTGGATAAGGTTTTTTTTTCCCTTCCATGTTTTTGGGGGAATTTTCCCTTCTCCAATTCTATTAAGAATCTTTTTGGAATATAAAAAGGTGTTTCATGACTAATGTTCACGTTTTGCTGACAAGACCTTACTATACCTCTGGATTGTTTGTATGATTTAGTACACACGAGTGACTTGATGACATTAATTAGTGACAATTCTACTTATACTCAGAAGAAGCTCCTGGAGTCTGAGTAGGGGGTAAGAACATTTATTGGTTACCTAAAGTGCTGTGCCCAATCAAGTACGTATGAGTATGGAAACCTGGTGTTAATCTCTCTTCTATTGCCTTCTGTAGGTAGTCCTGGGGTTCCAAAGAGAAGTGTTGCACCACAAGTATCGGTCCGAACAACACCTGGCCTTTTGTTTTGTTTTCTTACCTTCTTCCTTGTTTCTCATTTGCCACCGTGGGGATATCTGAGAAGCGGTGGTAGCAGTACCTGCTGGAGAGGACTGGGACTAATATCAGCTCCCGTAGTATTGGGTGGTTGTTTAGCAGGAGCAGGACACTATCCAAGTGCTGCTTTAGTTGAAGGAGAACGCATGTTTCTAAGGTTTTGGATAGAAGAGCTAAGTTAGAAACTGGTCTGAAATTATTCAGATCTTTAGTGTCTAGGCCTGGTTTCCTCAGCATTAGTGTGACTTGACCGACTTTGAGGCAGTCTGGGACCACTCCGGTTCTCAGGGAGCTGTTTATGATCTTGCACCAGAGCGGGACAAGGGAGAGTTTCAGCTTTTTGGTCAGTTGTGGAGGTAGAATATTTGGAGCGTGGGAGGAGGGATTGGATGTGGTGGTCAGTTTGACTATCTCTGCTCCATGTATAGAGATGAAAGATTTCCAGGATTTTGAAGGGGGCTTGACTGTGTTGTCCTTGGTCCTAGGCGAGATGCTCTTGATGATGGGGGTGATGTTGATGTCCAGTGAGAGTTCAATGTTATTGGTCTTGTCCTCAAAGAAGTTGGCGAAATTGTCGCAGAGCTCTTTGGAAGCCTGCACTGGGGAGGTAGCGGGCTTGGAGGTTTGTTGTCTAATGATGTTAAAGAGCTCACTGGGCCTGTCTTTTGCGTTGTCCAGTGCGGTACAGAAAAATGAGTTTTTTTTCGTTCTGGATGTGTTTTTTTATACTTCAGGTGAGCTGCTTTGAGTTGCTCGCGGAGGATGTCGGGAGGGTTGCTTCTCCAGAGACTCTCTGTGGCTCTTAGTTGTCTCCTTTCGGAGTTGATGTCAGTGTTAAACCATGATCTCAATGGAATATTCATGTTTTTTTTATTTCAGGGGCGCTATTTGATCAAGAGTGGACGTCATATTTGAGCTGTAGTGCGAGGTGAGTTCAGTTGTGGTGAGGTGATCAGAGGCGCTGGGGAGGAGCGAGCAAATCCTTTCCTCTAGGTCGACTAGGGGAATCTGAGTTAGATTTCTAGACCATTTGGGGGGTCTTTTGAGGAGGGCTAGAATAGAGCCTTTTGGTTTATGTGGAATAGGATGTTGTGGTGGTCTGTCCTGTTCACGGGGAGGACGTGGTCAATCATAACTGTGTCACAAAAAAGGTTGCTCCTTTATTGTGCGTTTCATCAGAGCAGAATTGGGTAAGATTGTTGTCCTGAAGAAGATTGTTTAGGGTTTGAATTAGCAAGTTGTTTACATCATTCCAACATAGGTTGAGGTCTCCAAGAATTAGGTTGTTTGAGTCACTGAGTGACCAGTGAGAAATCAGGTCAGAAAGGTGTTCCCCGAATGCAGAGGTGTTGCCTGGGGGATGATATAGAAGATGGCAGAGTATTGCTCTATTGTCGTTTGTCTTGATGTTGGCGGTAAGACATTCAATGGTGCTGTAATTGAAGGTGTCCATTTCCACAATGGCAATGTTGTTCTTATGTATGATTGCTATGCCTCCACCTCTTTAATCTTTTCTGTCCTTGTTGATGATAGTGAAGCGTGGGGGCACCAACATATCAAGGCTTGTTGCGAAGAACTCATTTAGTCAAGTCTCGGTGATGAACGTGATGTCTATGTCATGGGAGAGGATGGTTTCTGCTAAGTCTGTTGCATGTTTGGAGGCTGATCTGCAGTTTAGGAGCATACAGTTGGTAGAGGGCTCTTCTTTGTTGTGATTCTTTACAAGGGGGGTCCTGGGTATGGTAGTGAGGAGGGCCGGTGGTCTTGGTGAATTTAGGGGGTGGTGATCCCTTTCGAAACGGGTGATCACTTGGATCTTGGATTTAGGGGAGGCTATGGGGGTAGAGTCGTAGGTTGAAGATAGCTCTGCCGCTTCCTTTGAGGACATTGCGACCTTGGCTTTACTGGGTCTCTGTGTTCGGTTCTCAATATCGATGTGTCAGGGTCGCGGGGTGGTTGGGAACTCACTCGGGCGTGGTATATTATCAGGTCTTAGATGGGTGGAGCTGGTCAGAGTTTGAGTCCGGGGGGGAGTTAGCCTAGTCTTTCGGGCCATGTCGAGGCTGGTTAAGATTTCGCTCAGGCCCAGCGTTATAATTTCTTGTTGGCTTTCTAGAAGGGCGTGACAATGCTCCATGTTTACCGAGGAGGGGGTAGGGGTGGCTAGGGCAGGGACGTCCCGGGAGGAGGTGGGCATGTCTGTGTTGTGAAGCCTATTGGTGATAGTGCTGTCCGTGTTTGGGACCGTAGGCAGGGGAGCAGTGGGTCATGACACAGTTTCGCCGACCTGTTGCCCACGGCAGAAGTGAAGTAGCTAGAGTTCTGTGATTGCAGGTGAGGTTCATTCCTGGATTGAAGGTTGGGGTGATCGGGAGGAGGAGGGTGTGGGTGGCACTCGGCAGGAAGTTGGAGCTCCTGATTCATGGGGGCAGAGGTGCGGGCGGTGACTCGTGTAGGAGGGATGGTTGTTCTGGCACAGGGCTTGGGAATGGTTGATCAGCTCTCCTGGAGAGGTAGGCTGGCCGGAGGTACAGAGTAGGGCAGAGAGGGTAGGGGCGTGTGCAAGGGGGCGATTTGCAGTGAGGGGAAGAGGGAGTCGAAGGCCTCTAGATTCTCATTGTTGGATTGGATCAGGACTGTGCCGTTCTTGTAGATGGTCACAGAAGTGTTCCCGCTCTGTATCGAACAGTTAGTGAGTGAGGTCATCAGTTTGCAGCTATGAGGTGTGGTCGTAGTTTTGGAGATAGGAAGCTGTGTTCTGAACGTAGCTGTCCAATTATCGGGTCTTTCTGTGTGGAAGATAAGATCCATTTTTTTCCTTTGGAGGAGCAGTGGTAGATGTCTGCGAAAAGTGCTTCAGGGTGCTGTCTAATCACTCTGTGTTTGAGGTTTCTTTTCGCTTTAAGTGAGAGGTTTGGGGGAAAATGATTGCGAAGGAGTTCGCGCCCTCAGGTTTCAAGTAGGTCGGTACGGGGTGCTCATGAAAATTGGCGTGCCTGGTGCCATTTTCTTTCTTTTTTCTTGATTGGATGAGAGGGTGGTTCCCTTAGCGATAGCGATTCGGAGAGGAGGAGAATGTGGTTCTGTCGGGAAGGGGGATAGGAAAAAAAGAAAGAAAGAGGTCAGGGGCCTCCGACTAGGGTTCGAGATCTCATGTTGGGAGTGGGAGGTGAGGGTGTGCCTTCTCTAATTGTGGGTCTGCGGATCTGTGCTTAGATGTTCTCCTACGCGGAGGGCCGGAGATATCGGGTAGATTATGATTAACTGTTGCCCCGGACTGAGGTGCGAAGAGGTCAGTGGGGAAATGTGTGATGCGGGGACATTGATCTGCTAGTGGACTAGTAGAAGTGAGATGGAGACCACTCTTGTGGGATCTGCTCTGGGTGGCAGGTCAGGTTTGATATATTAAAGCATTAATCTGCTTACAGACTGGTTGTAGTGGGATGGAGACAACTCTTCAGGGGTCTGCTCTTGATAGAAGGTCAGGCTAGATCTATTACAGGCAGTGCTTTAATTGCTGAAGTGGCACTGGGGACCTCGGTGGGGGGTGGTCAGAAGAGCCCTCTACATCTGCTATGTCGGATGAGAGAGTGGGGTTTAGAGAAAGGGACGCAGAGATGTATGGTGGGCTGATGGAAGTTCAAGTCGTGGTTTAAGTAGGTGAGCATGCAGTTGTGTAGGGCTTTTATATGCATTGGTGCATTGGGCAGACTAGGGGCAGAGGTCCATGAGCTGGTGATGTTGAAGTGGACGATGGAGTGGTCGGTCCAGGTAAGTTTCATGATGTGGTTATACATGATGCAGTCGAAGTATGTGAAGATGGGGTCTAGTGTGTAGCCTGGAGTATGCGTGGGGTCATGGACGAGTTAGGTGAGTTCAATTCATGCTGTCGAGGAGGTTGGTAGAGTTGATGTCATTGTGCTTGTCGTGTTGGAAGTTGATGTTTCAGAGAAAATTGTAGTTGTTGTTTATAGCCCCCCTGGCTATAGCCAGGGGGGCATTAAAGTTGCAGAAGGCTGGACGTGGTCCTAGAGGACAGTAGGTAAGGGTGCCCCTAATGGCTGTATTTCTGTCTGTTTGGAGTTATAATTCCATGGATGGGGTGATGTGATTTGTGGTAGTGCATTGGAGGGATTCCTTGTGTATGATAGCATTTCCTCCGCCAGGCTTGTTGATGCAGTGGGTGGATTTGTATCCTTTGGGTTATGAGGTAGTGATGTCGGACACAGAAGTGGGGTTGAGCCTAGTCTCAGTGAGGAAGAGGACTTCAGCTGTGAGGGTGGAGATGCTGAGGTCCCAAATATCAGTGGTGTGTTTGCATAGTGAGCATGTGTTGAGAAGGGTGCATGTGTTGAGATGGGTGCATGTGTTGAGATGGGTGCATGTGTTGAGAAGGGTGCATGTGAGTTGGTGTTTCGGTTTAGGTGGTGTCTGTGGCGTGTTCACGGTGGGGCTGATCGGTGGGCTAGTATTTGTGCTGTGTCAGAAGAAGTGGCTGTGGGGGAAGGTGAAAGGTCCTACCATGGAGCGTGGGTCGGTGCGGTGAAAGTGTTTGTTGTACCATCCAGGATCGCGGCATTGGGTGCTGTTCAGGCACGGAGGAGCGCAGACGGGCTTGCCTTTGGCGTCTGAGAAGCTCCTGTTTAATAAATATTTTTTCAGCTTTTCCTTAGGCAAGCTGGCAATCTGCCGCTGTATATTTTTAATTGTGTGTTTTATCTTCCTCCCTGTTCTCCCTAAGGTTTTTTTTATTGTCACATTTAATTATTTAGAGCCAAGGCGCTTGGCAATCGTGCGCTTTAGAAAATAAATATGGCTTTACATATTCATCTTGTGCAGAATGGTACTCCCAAGACTCATTAGCACGTCAGAACATAGGTGAGGACGCCCCCATTTGATCTCTGCATATTACCACCAATATCAGTAGCAATCATAGACTTGTCAGTCATTAAAACACGGGTCACCCTGAACATCCGGCACAGGGGCCGCTCTGTACTCTGCCGAGGAGAAAATAAATTCGTTTCTCAGACTGAAGGAAGGAGGTGACCTTTCTGAGACCCGATGGTGCGGAGGACGCCTTATAAGGCTGAATAAAGAGAATTTGTGACTTGAGAAAAACAGTCATTCTATGAGACTTATTGAAGGGCGTCTACTTTAGAGGATGGAAGAGTGAAGCCATTTCTAGATCTGCAGTAGGCGCCTAGTAGTGGGGGAGACTTTTAAAAGGCATGCCCCCCCTCCCACCCCCGGTTTGATAAAAGGAAGTCACTCATCTGAGATTTTAGGAGGAGTTGATGGACCCCTTTTAGGACTGTTTGCAAAGGAGTCACTTTCCGATACTGGAGAAAACGGGGGCCTCTTCCAGGGCTTTATTTGTAAAATAATATGTGGTGGTGCCCTCAGCTCTGCTCAGAAGTCCTCGTCCATTGCTATTAAATGTCAGTGCACCAAATGCCAAGGCTGGTTGTCTTGAATCCACTTCATCCCTCTTTAATCCACTACCAGACACTGCTGTCCCTTTACCTCACTTTTGTGGGTTCCTGTTTGCTCCCTTTGTGACCTTTTCTCCACTTTTCTCTTACTCCTTTTTTCCCCTTTGTGCATTTTCCCCTCTCTTGCACTAGGAACATTTTAGACCAGGAAAAATAAGTAGAGGTCCCCACAAATAAGCGCCGGTGGACCCCACCAGCAGCCACTGGCTCAAATTAAGCACTGCCTCTTCAGTGACTTAATGCAAAATGGTGTGGCCTCCCTTCAGAATGTGATGAGGGGCCTCTGAGTCTCCTATATCCGACAGATACTCATAGAACGTGGCCTGATTGGGGGTCTCCCTGGAGGGTTTGGGGGACCGTGAAGGAGTGGGGTCCCTCGGCTCTGCAGGGGCGACAGAGGCTTGTGTTATGCCCCTGTGCCTCTTCGTTCTCAGGCCGCGTTCAACCTATCAACTCTAATAGAGCAGTATTGGAGGTACTCAGCAACCCTCAACTAATAGGCTGCCTCCTGTGGGCAGTGCTTAGTTTGTGAAAAGTAAGTGCGGAAGGCCAAAGTTTTTCTTAGAAGCTCGCAGCAAGCTCTCGGAATCTGGGATTTGCTGTATACCAAGGCTGCCTGGAGTTGATTCCACCTCATACCTCTTTCTCCCTCCACCCAACTCTTCCTATCTGTTTACCAGATCCTTGCAGGTTGAGGTTCCTTTACTTTCCTGCTTTCTCCATTTGTCATTCTTTAACTATCTTTCTCTTCCACCCCCTGTCCAAATGTAGTCCCTTTCTCTCTTGCTTTGGTTCAAAGTCCAATCATTTAAATGAAGTGCCTTGCCCACCCTCTGCAAGCACTCGGTGTAAAGTCAAAGGGGCTACCAGTGAATGATGTCTCCATATGCCTCAAATCATCCCTAGAAGATGTAATCAAACAAACCAACATTCTAAAATGTTTATTGTTGGTGAGTGGTAGTGATGTGGGATTGGGTAAAGAGATTGTTTTCTCTTGAATAGATGCATCTGGTAGTAGGCTATATCACTGGCGTTCTACTCAATCTTTTTCATAAGCCCCGCCCCCTGGCTAACTCAGGATACTGCCTGGTGCAGGAGTGCTGTGAAGCACATTGACAAATACCATCAGGGTAATGAGATCCACGCAGTAGAGAACGTGCTGCACACCCCAGAGAACCTTATCTAGCAAATATTGTGCAAACATTTGCAGTTTTATGTGTCCCAATAGAGCATTCCGCCCTGTTTATAAGGCACAGCAGAAATAACGCTTTTGTAGTGGAAAGATAGGTACTCCTGGGAATTTACAGAGTATCCTGTGTGCTAGCACTTATGGAAACGTATCTTTTCATTTATTGAATCCATAAGATGTTTACGCCTAGGGGATGTGCACATTAAATATATTACAGTGCAAAAAGTAGAAATAAACATACAGCTAATGGCGCAAAATAGTCGATAGTTAAAAATCTATCAACATGGTGAATTGATGGAAATCGGCCTTTAAAAGCATGACAAGAGATATTGTTTTTAGAGGGACTTACAAAGAGTGGGACGTTTGGTAGAAGAATTGAGAGTAGAAGTAAGTTATTTTCAAAAGTTAAAGACGCAAATGACAAAGTCTGCAGAGGTTATAGGGGAGGGCTGCAAAGGGGGCATTCTGGAGTACAAAGGTGAAGGTGGAAGGTAAAGCTGTATAAAGAGTGAAAGATCAGCGGCAGGGTCATCGTGAATAGATTTAACCAGAAGAAAATAAAGGAAAATGTAACCACTAAAGAAAAATAGGAGTGAAAATATTGATAAGATGACACATAGGAGAGTTAAACACTTATTGAAGAAGAGCAAGAAAATAAGCAGGAAGATCAATAAGTGCGGGAAGAAAAAATACAAAGTAGGAATTTATGAATCAGAATGGGCTCTTTAACGGGATTAAAAATGAAGGGAAAACACATTTTCCTGACGTTATAAATTTGAAAAATTAGAACTCATTTAATTAGAGTTGTATATTATTATGAGAAATGCTAAAAAGAGCGTCACTTGGTTTTACTCAAAGTGAAAGAATTTGAACGGCTGGCATTACGGGTTTTATATTTATGTTATTTATAAGTACATTTACATATAACTAAGTGTAACCACTGTAACATGACAACTTGTCAGTACCACAATCGTTTTCTCACAAATTTACTCAGGTTTATGAAATCCAAAATGTTGATGGGACAGAACATCTTTACCCCAATATCAAGGGACAAAATATCAACAGGTAAGTTCTATAAATTTTCTAAACCTAACTCAACATATATGTACCTTACTAATCCATGTATCTTCAAGATACGTAGATGTGAAGTTAAGAATAGTAAATCCTCTCCTCACTCTGTTCCTACCTTTAGATATTTTGGGCTTGATTCAGAACTTTGGTGGAGAGGGTACTCCGTCGCAAGAGTATCCTCGCCGCCAACGCAAAGTTCTGCCTGTCTCATTTAGAGTCAAGCAGAACTTCATTATGTAGAAGGCAGAGACTACTCCACCCCTGCCGCCTTACATGCACCTCCAATGGCCCATCGAAGTAAGCGCTGTAACAGATTTGACCATGCGTCCGTCTGCCCTGACTACATGGCCAGTTTTCCCTGTCCATCACTACCAGGTAAAACCTGGCAGGAGGGTGCAGTGAAAACTGCAAAGTGACTTCCAAGCCATAGGAGAAAACTTCTTTGGTGTGTGGGCCATTGCTTTTTTTATTTTCAAAAACAAGATCTCGCTTTGGGATTTTGTTTTTGAAGATAAAAAAAAAGTTGAACGTTTGACATTCTGCTCTGTTATGTTGACAGAGTCGTCCATCCATCAATCTTTCAAACCATTACAGGAACCATTGTGATGGTAGTTCCTGTAAATGCAAGTGATAGCCACTGGACCAGCGGACAGCTCTAATTTTGGCAGACAGAGTGCCTTCGCCATGGCTGGAGTAAAGTACTCCACTATTATAGACCCGGCCATGGCACGGACACCGCACTCCTCTCTGTCATCGAGGAGGCAAGGTGTATCCTAGACTCAGGGGGATCAGTGGCAGTGATCCTCCTGGATCTTAGCGCCGCCTTTGATGCGGTGGACCACCGTGTCCTACTACACCGCCTGGCCAAGGCAGGAATTGTGGGTACGGCGCGAGCGTGGATCGAATCCTTTCTCTCCCATCGATCCTTTCAGGTGTGGGACGGCAACTCCCGGTCGGAACCTCTTCCACTGAAGAATGGAGTTCCCCAGGGGTCGTCTCTCAGCCCCACCCTGTTTAATGTATATATGGCTCCCCTGGAAGACGTAGTGGCCCCCTACGGTATAAAAATAATTAACTACGCTGACGACACCCAACTTGTCGTATCCCTGTCCCACCTGGATAACCATCCTGACAGCCTGCTGCACTGCCTTCAGGACATTCATACCTGGATGTGTGACTCGGCCTTGAAGCTGAATGGCGCAAAGACGGAGATCATGCTCCTGGGCAATAAATGGACGACCTTTCCACCTACATCTTGGCCCGACACCTTCGGCGAAATCCCCTCTCCTAAAAATGAAATCAAAACACTAGGAGTTTGGTTGGAACCTGACCTTACCATGAAAACGCAGGCAGCCAAGACAGCAGGCACCTGCTTCGGTCTCCTGCGGTCCGTGCGCAAGATCCTGCCTCTTCTTCCCCTTCCATCCAGGAAATTACTTGTCCAGGGTCTTGTCTTGGCCCGGCTCGATTACAGCAATGCCATCTATCTGGGAGCCCCTGACTACACCCTGGCCAAACTCCAACGCACCCAGAATGCGGCGGCCAGGCTCATCATGAACCTTCCTCCTAGAGTGTCGGCTAAGCCCGCCCTCAAAGCCCTACACTGGCTACCCGTTCGCCAGAGAGTAGAGTTCAAGGCCCTATGTACCACCCACAAGCTCATCAATGGAGCTGGCCCTGCCGCGCTTAAAAATATGGTTACCCCATATAAAGCCTCAAGACCCCTTCGCTCCAACGCCGAACATCTTGCTACGGTGCCCAAATTCAGGAAGGCTCGCACCGGCGGTCGCCGCTTTTCGGTCAAAGCCTCCACAGCGTGGAACTCACTCCCTCTCAGTCTACGCCTGGAACCCTCCCACATGGTGTTCCGCAGGAAACTTAAAACCCTCCTGTTCCCCAAATAAGGCACTCCCTCTTCCCCCCTCTGGATCTTTACAGGTTGAATAGCGCGGGGATGCCTACGGGTCACCAGGCGCTTTAGAAATCGCAAAATAATAATAATAACGGGTTCTGTCTGCCAAAGTGAAAATAAGGCCCTTTTTCCTTCAATATTGTATACCGTTGATACTTGGGATTCGATGTCCCTTACTACAATCATGGACATGACATAAACCCTTTATAGGTAATGTGTAATGCCATATCTAAGAATCAGGAACAACTCAAAACCACAAAATGAGAACTGAAATTCCTGCCAGATAACATGGACCAGTTAGTGACAAAACCTCAGAGGTAGCAACTCCATCTGCTTCTGCCACTCTTCCCAGTCCCTGAGGAGTAGAGGTCAGTTCAGTTCCCACCATGATGCCTTCCTGACCAGCAGGGCTGCAATTTGTTTCCATACCCACTCCACAGAAGTGTCCCAGACACCCACATCACTATTATGGATCTCTGACACAATGTTAACTGCATTTCACTCCAAACTTCTGCAGTTCACTGCTGATAGTGCTAAGGTTTCTCTTATATTAGATTACTGCAATGTTGAGATCTCTATTGAAGACAATGAAGTGGCTCAGGGCCAAAGATTACCTGTATAGGCTTCTGCTCCAACATTTAAATATTTGCCCTTCTGTTTCTCCACTTTTAAATTAGGGCACTCTACCTTCAGTGGGGAAATGTTCTAGTGCCTTGCAGCCCTTCTGCCTCGGGCTAAAACAGTTGTTATGGTCCCTTTCCCTTGTTACGTGCCGTCAACTGCGGTTCAAGCATATACCTTGGGCTGAGGGCCTTAACAACCATTATAGCTCTTGGCACCGGGCTGTAATACTATATTTTTGTATTCAACAATAGGTGCAATTTCATGAACACCCCTCTAGATTCTAAAGCAGAATCCATGACTGAACAAGTGTAACAAAATCCTAAAGTAATGTGAGGCTGTGTTTTTTTGGCACATGTCTCATGTAGGTCTACAGACTGTACAACAGGGACCATGCCATCTACTGACTTAAATTAGTCTATTTCAACAACTGCAACCAGAAGCAGCATTGATATATGATGTTGAGGCTGTGGGCTTTTACAAGGGAGTGCAGGAGAAAATTAAGGACCATCCTTCTATGGTACTCAAAAGACTGACCAATATCAACCTGCCATTGCCAATTGAGGCTTCCAATACTTCCTGTAGCCTTGAAGGACCAGGGCAGTGTGGAGAGATTCAAAAAGGCTTGATAGCTGAGGAAGAAGAGAGATAGGTGAAAATGGCCGAAAGGGCTATTTCAAACATAATTACTCATAACTCCTGACCTTGAATAACATATCAGAGGCAGACTTTTCTCTTAGTGCATAGTCTGCCATCAAAACAGCATGTAATTTAATTAAGCTAATGTTGTCTACTTCAGAGGGTCATTAGCTCTGTTAGCTTTGATTAATACTGCTTACTAACAAAATGCTAGTGTACTATCAGAACATTGAGTTTTTCACATTCACCTACAAAAATATCTGCTCCCGAAATAGAATAGCATTGGAACATCAAGGTAGGTCTATGTAATATAAGTGCGTTTTTGTCTTGAGTATGGAAATATCAATTATATGGCTAGATTAAAAAAAAATGTATGTCTAAAGTCACCTCCATTTCATTTCTTGTATTTGTTTTTTTTGTCACAGAATCGGTTTAGATGAAAGCAAGTTTAATGCAGTTTGAATACAGCCAATCCCTTCCACTTTCGAAGAGATTCAATGGTTTCTGCTTTTATCACCTCTCCTGAAATGGGAAAATCTGGCCCCATTTTTTTGTGGAAACTATTGCCTCATCCAATGCCACTGGTGCTATTGTATGCAGAGATAAACAAACATCAAGTAGCTTATTTACAGTTTCCTTAACAGTTGCAGGAAGGACTACACTATACACTAGGAATTAATGGCTGTCAAGGAGGTCTCTGTCCATCGAGGGCACTGTTTGGAACTGCCCTCACATCATATTAAGGTCTGGAAAGACCACAAACATTTAGGATTCTTAAAATCTAGGAAATGAGTAAACCTAGGCACAAAATAATTGTCAATTTTCTTCACCCACTTCACTTATGTAATATTTTATCAAACAGAAAAAAGCAACTTGGAAAGGCGAAAGCATCATCAAGACGGGGAGGAAAATACGCTATTCAGCTCTATTGATTCTCACAGTAGTGCCTGCCAGGGATGAACAGTTTTTTCCCAGCAACTAGGAGGAGCACAAAAGAAGGAAAAATCAACAGAATGGATTAAAAAAGAACAGTCTCAGATTATGCATCAATTGTCTTTCCAAAAAGGAGATTGTACATGCCTTGCACTATAGTGAGTGGAAGTCTGCTAGAGAGGCAGGTAATGTTGTGAGTGAACTCAAAGTGTTAATGGTCATGGGTTGGCCGGATTACAAAGCTCTTTCAGAGGAACTGAGGGAGTATTGGAATATGGGGCATGAATTGAATTGGACTGGGGTGAGTTTAATAGAGTCAACATGTTAGTTTCGCCTATGTCAATTAGAGAAAAATAGTTAACCTAGCACATGAGGGTCACTTGAGGAGGAATCTGTCCTGTATTGGTTTCGTGATATCCCTAGTGTTGGCCATCTAGAAAAAAGAAATACGTTAGAGCTTGAAGAGAAGTATATTTTGGGTGCTAGAAATGAAAAAAAGAGTGAAGGGATACATAAAAGCAATCCATATTGTAATCAAGATAAATCCAGACACCAACATCCAATGGAGTTTCTACTGTCCAACCCCAGTCCCTACTCAACCATTCGGATTTTATCTACATGCCTTTGTGGGGAAATGGCTGAGGTCTGACGGTTTACATCCTACTAGTCATGGTTCACTATTATGCACAGGGATTCATTACCAGTACCCCAGTTACCTTGATAAGGTCAGTTATAGGAATTACCTGCCACATTGAGGTTACAAATTGTGGTTTTCCACACAGAGATAAGAGCCACGTGAAGCACTGGGAGAAAACACGCAGAAATCATCATGGGAACACGATCCATGCATGTTCTGCTCCAAAAATGTGTAATCCTCGTTACTTATCCATCTCTGGAATTGCCGAAACTCAGATAATGGTGATTCTTAAGGCAAGGAAAAGTGAGATTATTCCAGAGAACTCATAATGAGTGTTAATTTAGCCATGTTGTCCTACTGCAGAAGTTGCCTTTGGAAACTGATTCAGAATATGTTTTCTTGAAATAAATTGTTTGCGTTCAAGGGCTACCAAGATTAATAATGACTGAGACAGAAGCAGAGTTTGTTGCTAAGTTTTTCAATGGAATTTCTGAAACAACTACGTTCTGTGAATCATCATCCAACCGATTACCATCTGCAAACTGATGGGCAGTGTGACAGGTGAAATCAGACCATTAGACAATATCTCTGTTTTTTGTCATGAGCCATCATGAGGAACAGGTACAGTGGCTCTCTCTTGCTGAATTTTCATTCAGTGTTTCACTACATTCTTTGATTTTCTCCTACATTAAAGGACTGCTAAAGTTTATACACAGCGATACAAAAGGGGGATGACATGGCTTGGCAGTTCGGGCTGGACTGTTCCCGTGAGGCACAGGGTCAGACTGATTTGTATATGGCCATGTCTGAACTGGGGTGGCTGAGTGAGCTAAAGAAATGTGATGGATTAAACCCAGTTCAGTTGACTGGGGTTGAGTGTTTGATTTGCTCAAACGCTCCGTCCATCATCCCCTTTTGTATCGCTTTGTTCACCCTAAGTTGGCAGGGTATGCTCAGGCGTGAGTCCCTTGCTCACTTGGCCACTTGATTCAAGATAGCCTGGCTGATGAGGATTATGAATCCGAAACCAGTCCCAGGATGCTTGTTTCCGGTCCAGGGAAGACATGGCTTGGCAGTTCGGGCTGGACTGTTCCCATGAGGCACAGGGTCACACTGATTTGCATATGGCCATGTCTGAACTGGGGTGGCTGAGTGAGCTAAAGAATGGTGATGGATTAAAGCCAGTTCAGTTAACTGGGGTTGAGTGTTTGATTTGCTCAAATGCTCCGTCCATCATCCCCTTTTGTATCGCTTTGTTCACCCTAAATTGGCAGGGTATGCTCAGGCGTGAGTCCCTTGCTCACTTGGCCACTTGATTCAAGATAGCCTGGCTGATGAGGATTATGAATCCAAAACCAGTCCCAGGATGCTTTTTTCCAGTCCAGGGAAGACATGGCTTGGCAGTTCCGGCTGGACTGTTCCCATGAGGCACAGGGTCAGACTGATTTGCATATGGCCATGTCTGAACTGGGGTGGCTGAGTGAGCTAAAGAATGGTGATGGATTAAACCCAGATCAGTTGACTGGGGGTGAGTGTTTGATTTGCTCAAACGCTCCGTCCATCATCCCCTTTTGTAAAGTTTATACACAATTCAGTAATATATTTTATTCCAAGTTCAAGTGTTTTACAAGAAATTTGCAGATTATCATAGAACATAAGCTCTACAGTATCAACCTGGAATAATCTTTCCCATGCTGGTTTTCATCCTAAATCCTCACATATGTTTGTCATTTGTGGTGAATGCTACAGAGCAGTTAGATTTTCCCTAGGATGGAAAGTACATAAGAATTTTCAAAATTCCAGAGTGACTCCTGCTCCCATCGTACTTCCTATTCCTCCTCAGCCTATCACGGTTGATGACTCTCTTGAGTTTAAAATAGAGGTGACACTAGATTTTCACATCCGTCTGGGCTAACTGCAGTTTTTCGTGGCCTCCGAGGGTTGTGATGCCATTAATTGGTCATGGAAACCAGGACTTTTTTACAATCTACATCTAAATCTAAAGTAGTAGAAGATCTTTATTCTAATAAGGCACCAACCGGAAAGCCGCCTCAACCATCAGCTATCACACTTTAGCTGTCCAACTTGGAATCATTTACATGTGGTCATTCTAAGATGACCTAGGATGATTGGCACAAACAATCCTAAATATTCCAGGTTCATTACAACACACATCCCTCCCCAAAACATAAAAGTGTGCAACCAAACACTAATAAAAATAATAATAATAATAATAATAATAATAATAATAATAATAATAATAATAATAATTTTGACATATGTAAAAAAACATAGTGTAACCCGACCCAACGTAGGAGAACCATAAAAGTATTTAGTTACACAAGTTCTACGTTGAAGTACAGGCAGATGTTTATGTGTAAATTATCCTGTTCTTGCTGTTGGTACAACATAATTATTCCACCACTTAGATTTTATATGACTCCTTCCAGTTCATCAAGTTGTTGAGCCAACAATCACACTGTCATTATGGCAGCCCAGGCCAGAAGTGCCCCCATTGGGTTTAGACTCCTCCATAAACTTACAAGTGTGAGATTTTACCAACCAAGATGTGCTCCATACATCTCCCTTGTTCAGCTTGACATCATTTTTCATCTCTTTCACAATTAAGAAAGGGCCCATGTAGTTTGATTCCATCTTCCACAACACCTGGATTCTTAACCAGAACTTCCTCCTCAACCTCCCAGTTTGTATTTGGTACAATTCTTTACACCATAAGAATATTTGTAATTCCCTTGATATATCCTTCAGAGCCACCACCCTTTCTTTTGAGCTCACTCACCTCCTCACCTTGCACGTGCTCCATTCTACACTCCGTCCCACACAACCATGCCGGGTTGAACTTACTATTGCCAACATGACCCCTCATCCAGAGAAACGGGGATTTGAACATGACAGAACTGGGTGCATTCCAGTGAGCCCACCACACCTCATTCAACACGTCAGACAAAGGTCTTCTTGTCTCAACAGCTCTTCGCCCAGAAGATTTGACCACCCCATTCATACGCTCCGCGAGACCATTTGCCTGAGGAGAATACAATGCAGTCTTAAGGTGTGTAATGAACAAACTTCTCAAAAACTCCAGCATCTCATGGGACGTTAACTGATAACCATTATCAGTTATGATTTCTAGTGGAATTCCTTCCCGGAGAAATTCCTCCTTCAAAAAGTTGATTACCACATTGGTGTCATTGGAGCACACACACTTCGTCACAACCCACTCAGACATGTAATCTACCATAAGAATCACATAACATTCATTCTGTGTTAAAAGAGGGAATGGACCAGCAAAGTGTGGTTCCGTGGTCCCGAATTGGGTTCGATAGTTTGGAAACCCGATTTATAAAGATTGTCGGAAATGGACGATCTTGGTGTCGGCAGACCGCAAATGACGAGTCTAACGTGTCTGAGTGTTTTCGTATGAATCGATATAGGAGAACACTCTGCATTTGAGGATTTAGTTTGAACCCTCGGGTTCCATTTTGTAAAACGGCAGCCATCTTGTATGGTTGCCCTAACATAGGCCCTATGAATGTGGCCGAGCGAGTCCTTGACACGTACGCCTTAGCTGACTTCTGGTTAACCTGGCCAAACTGACTCCTCGCCTGGGGCGAATCCTGCTGAGCCGGTTCCTTGGTTAGCAGCTGCACTGATAAAGATCAAAGAACAGGACGTGGTCTGATTTTATGGCCCACCGTTCCCACTCCTCTATCTCCTTTCCATCTGTTTCTGCCTTTCCTTTACGACATGTTCATCGATCTGGGTTGAAGGTTTTATGATGGGTTTGTCGGGCCTGATCGAACACGAAACTAGCATATGTGCAATCGTTTTTGGTGGGCTGGACAACGGAAAGTGGGATTAACTTTGACTGTCGTGATTCGCTACTTTTTGAAATGCTACTTGCTCATTGGTTAGTTTTGTATGCACCGAATATAAATTGTGATGTTGCCACAAGCGTAATTTTCGGCATAAAAGACCGAGTTTTGTTAATTGATGTGGTGCAGTCTCTTTCGAACTACCCGTGTGTACTTCGTAGACCTCTGTCCCTGGTTGCAACCATTAAACTTTGGTCTTTGACGTCATCGAGAAGTATCCCGTGCCTCTGTTTGCCAAGACAGGGGAATCCGGGGTCTTTGGGTGTTGCCCTGACACCGCTGGGTTATTGTAATAGTATTCGTTCCGAGGAAACCCAGTACCTCATTTGGCGCCCAATGTGGGGCGACTTCAGCGGTACCGGTCCAAGCCAGAGGTTCGTGAGGAGCGTCGTGAGAAAATTCCAGAGGTTGGCCAGCCACTTCAGCGACCCCTGTATGTCGACGTGGTTCCGAAGGTCTTTGCTGCGAGGCTTCCCGCGTCCCGACGGCTACGAAGGACTGCTGCCCTGACTGTCACCCTGTTTTGGAGCCTTAGACGTTTGTAGAGCGAGACGATTGACGGGTCTTCTGGTGACGCCATCGACAACTCAGTTAAGTATAAAGGGAGCGTCTCCTAGTTCTTAGTTTGTTTTGTATCCTTTAGTGGATAGCTTTGATTTGGTACCTGCAGGCCCCAAAGCCAAGGGATTCATGTATTCACGAGCTTATCGATTTTAGATTACCCTTGTTGTTTGAAGCTAGACTAGTGAGCAAGATGCCTGGTTTTAGTAGTCTTAGGAATTTGTTTAGTTGTGGTACTATGAGGGATTCCCGGTTAGAGGATTCGTGTCCGGTTCCTCCGGTCGGAACTCCTACATACGAGTTGTACGTGAAGCATGGAGTAGGTCCTATTAGCTATAATGAGGTTTGGATTAAATATACGAAGAATGACGGTGTCCTACAGTGGCCCCGTTATGGTAGTTTTGAGACAGAAGTCTTAGATAATCTCGAAGTGAAGTTGTTCAAGAAGAAAGCCCGGCCGGCGATGTTTGACTCTTTCCGCATATGGCGCAAAGAAGCCAAACAGAAAGAAATTAAGTTAGCGAAGAAGAATAGGAAGGGTATGTCAATGGTGCAAGCCGCCGTTGCATACAAGAATGATGAAGAAGAAAGAGACAGTGAGCAAATGCTTAGAGTGAGGAAGTTAGCGGTAGACAGATGCTACCCAGTCTTGCCAGCTAAAGAGCAGAAAGATGAAAAGGATCTTGTGAAAGACCCTTTGATGTCGCATTTGCTAAATTCGCCACCACCTTATAGGCAGAATGCTACGGCTCCACCACAGCCTATTGTGGCCGTGCAAGCTCCTATTGCTTTGCCTCCTGTTATTCCTCCACAACCAGCTCCTCCGTTGGTTGTTCCTTCTAATGCGCAGCCTTCTCAAGGGTTGCCCACTTTGCCTTCTGCTACTACTGCTGTTTCTATGCCTGTTTCCACTATGGATCCGACTACTACTGTTTCGTCTCCTCTTGTCCTTCCGACTGTTCCTTCTCCTAGACAGCCAATGACCGCTGCCTTTTCTAATTTCCTAACTCCTATTCTGGGACAAATGGGTATGTCTCCTATGAATGAGCGTAGACAATTGCGTAGTCAACTGCCCGATACAGATGAGCGAGTGGTTCTAGACCATATGACACGTAGATGGGTGACGTATAAGTCCCAGTATGACCTAGAAGGTATTATGGATGTTTTCCGACAATGGGAAGCACCAAAGCAGCGTTAAGTTTTTGAGCTTATGTGTGCATTTCTCCATGAACAATGGATGGATGAATTGGGTAGAGTTCCTGTAGAATTATCCCGATTGCGTTCGGAATTTGCCAAAGGAACGATTGTGAGTCTATCCGATGTTGAGAAAGCGGTATCGGTGTTACTGTTGCTTCGTAGCGATGTTCCTACTGAACGGTTGTTTGAGCCAGATTCGTCAGTTAGGAGACAAGCGCGTCAATATCCGATGCGAGAGGTTCCTCCAGTATGGAGACCTGCTGATCCGGCTGCTCAGCCACCGGTTTTAGCTCATTTCCAGCGTGTGTGGGTACATGTACCGTGGAAACGAGCAGAAGTTCTAGCGCTTAAGCAGACATTACCAGAATCCGGCGGGATATTATAAAGAACTTGCACAAACTGTGAGTTCGTGTGTCATGAATTTGGCGGATATAGATATGCTTTTTGGGAATGTTGTTCCACAGTCCATTTGGAATGTCATTTGTCATACAGATCATGATCTTGAATTGGGCGATTCGTGGGTGAATCTCGCTGCAGCAAATGATAGGATTATTACTTTCATGAAGACTTTAATGCCTGAAGTCTGTGTTAATTGGGACAAATTGTCAGCCTGTAAGCAGAAGAAAGAAGAGTCTGTTTCAGACTTTTTCTCACATTTCGAGGAAACGTTCGTTGATCATAGTGGTCAGGATATGGCTACAGAAGGTGGCCAGAGATTGTTTGTCGATAAATTCGTGCACAATCTTCTTCCCGAGTTGTGTACTAAGTTGAAGGATTCCGAGAGTTCTTGGCCTGTTTCTACTTCGGCACAGATTCTTGCTACGGCTCAGTACTACGAGAATAGGCGTAAGGATGAGTTAGAGAAAGCGGATAAGAAGACTGAGGAATTGAAGACTAAAGTTCTTCTACAACAAGCTTATCCACCTCGTGTTAATAATCAGCGCGACTATCAGCAGCCTCAACAGTTTTTGAGGAACTCGCAAAGAGACGAGACTCCTCAACAACAGCGTATTCCCTATGGGCCTAATCAGTGTGCATATTGTAGAGAAGAGGGTCATTACAAGAATAGTTGTCCGGTTCTGTTGCAACGTGCAAATAGTGCTCCTGGCGTTAGAGGTCGAGGTGCTCAACAAGTGCCTCGAGGTAGAGGTCGCGGACAGAACGCGTGCCCTTTGCCTCCACAGAATTCAATGAACAGTTTTGATTAACAACAGACTTCTTCTGGTAGGTCTACACAGTACTACGTAGATGATTACTATGTCGAAGGCGATGGTGAGCAAGGTAATGATTATTAGGACAGCCATGGACAAAGAGAGGGAGTTGTTTCAGTTCCGGTAGATCAGAGTGGACCTTACGTGGAAGTGATTGCATCAGGTGTGTCAGAGCCTTTTCTGCTAGACACTGGTGCTACGAAGAGTTCTATTATGCATTCGAAACTCCCTGGCGCACCTTTGTCTGGCTTAAATAATGTTTCTATAGGTTTTTCTGGTGCCCCCGTTATGAATCCGATTTCCCTTTCTATTGCCTCTTTCTGTTGGTCCTCGTAGGTTTGAAGCACCCCTTCTTTTGACAACAGGTTGTAATGAGAACTTACTAGGCCTTGACTTGTTGAAGAGATTGTATACGACTTTGTATTGTTCACCGTCTGGAGTACAACTTACTTTAGGTGAGAATGTGATTTCTCCAATATATGTGTCGAAAGATTGTCTTCCACCGGAATTGTCTTCGCTACCAGATTCCTTGTGGGCTACGGGTCCAAATGATGTGGGCCTGTTAGACATTCCTCCATATGTTGTGACGTTGAAGGCGAATGCTCAGTTCCACGCATTCCGCAATATCGTATTTCAAGCGATGGTGAACGAGCGCTTTTAGCGATCATTTATGATCTGATTGATAAAGGTGTTATTGAAGAGACTCGAGGTAATGTATGCAATAGTCCGGTTTTGCCTGTTCTAAAGAGAACTGATTCTTCACAGCCTCCTGTATATAGGTTTGTTATCGACCTCCGTGAAGGGAACAAGATCGTTGTTCCACAATTCCCTGTTGTACCCGATATTACTGCATTACTGACACTGATTCCGGCTTCTGCTACCTGGTTTTCGGTGATTGATTTGAAGAATGCTTTCTTCAGCATCCCGATTGCCATAGAGAGTAGAGATATCTTTGGATTCTCTTTAGGAGGACGAAGTTTCCGCTTTAAGCGCGCTCCTCAAGGTTATTGCGAGAGTCCATCAATCTACAGTCAAGCTCTGAAGACGCAACTTGACTTGTTGGCCTTACCTGACAGTGCGGCCCTTATCCAGTATGTTGATGATTTGTTGGTCGCTGCTGATACCGAAGGCATATGCAAGGATGCCACTGTGTCCTTGTTGTCTCATTTGTCTGAATGCCATCACAAAGTCTCACTCTCCAAACTGCAATTCTGTCGCCAAGAAGTTACCTACTTAGGTCACCTCTTATCGAAGGAGGGAAGGAAACTGACCCCAGAAAGAATCCAGACCATTGTGAAAATGAGTGTCCCTACGACACAGAGAGAAGTACGTGCGTTTTTGGGTATCACGTCATACTGCAGACAGTGGATCCCAAATTTTTCCCTTTTAGCGAAACCTTTGATAGCCCTTACGGTTAAGGATACTCCAAATCCTATTCCTTGGACTGATGAATGTCGAAAGAGCTTTTCTGAATTACGTGATGCGTTGTGTTCGGCTCCTGTGTTGGGTACTCCCAACTACAGTAAGCCCTTCACATTGTATGTCCACGAGAGAGAGGGATGTGCATTGTCGGTTTTGACTCAACAATTTGGCAGGAAGCAACGCCCATGTACGTACTTTCGTCGACTTTAGATTCTGTAGCCAGAGCGTTGCCAAGTTGCTTGAGAGCAACTGCAGCAGCGGCTGTTTCGATTCGACAATCTGCTGGTTTGGTTATGGATAATACGCCAGTGGTTATGGTTCCACATGCAGTGGATACCTTGTTGAATCGGACGAAGACACAGCACTTGACTAGTGCTCGGTTGTCGGGGTATGAGCTTACGTTGTTAGCGAGCCATGTGCACATCAAGAGGTGCAATACCCTTAATCCGGCTACGTTGTTGCCAATTTCGCTTGAGACAGACGATGATAGTGAAGAGCAACACGATTGTTTTTTGAGAACTGAAGAAGAAACGAATAGGAGGATAGATCTGAAAGATACTCCTCTTCCTGATTGCAATGATGCCTTGTGGGTTGACGGCACGTGTTTTAAATTACCAAACGGTGATACTACTGCAGCATATGCCGTGACAACTTTACATACAGTTGTCGAAGCTGCCCGCATTCCCTATAATTCTGCTCAAGCGGCAGAGTTAATCGCAGTTACGAGAGCATGTGTGTTGGCGAAAGGGAAAAGAGTGAATGTATATACTGATAGCCAGTATGCGTTTGGAGTGGTCCATAGTTTTGGACGATTGTGGCGTGAACGTGGATTTTTGACATCTCATGGTACGAAAATCCAGCATGGGCAACTGGTGAATGAACTTCTTGAATCTCTTACGCTACCTTTGCAAATAGCGATTGTGAAATGTAGTGCCCATAAAAAGATCACAGATGATGTTGGTCGTGGTAATGCGTTTGCGGATGAGGTTGCGAAAGAAAGTGCTAGAAATGTAACAAGTCGAATGTATGTTGTGGTTCCAGCGAGATGGGTTCCAGAGAAAGGCATGTGCGAAGACACCACTGAGAGCGTGAAGATTATTCAGAGTGAGGTTTCGGAGAAAGAGTTGGATGAATGGAGAGAGAGTAAGGGTAGGTTGGATTCGAATGGTTGTTGGACTGACTTGTCCGAACATCAAAGATGGTTGCTGCCGAATGCGTATGTGCTTCCAGTTGTTACAATGGCACATGGATTGGCACATATTAGTGTGAAAGGGATTTGTAAGTTGTTGGCTCCGGTTTGGCAGAATGCAGGAATACCCAAATGTGCAGAGAACTTGGTTAAGAATTGTATGGTGTGTTTGATGCATAATCCTGGTAAGGGGACTCCAACACCAGCTGGTCATTTTGCTCCTCCTACGTACCCGTTCGAGGCATTGCAGCTAGATTTTATCCATATGGAGAGGTGCAACAACTTAAAGTATGTGTTGGTGGTTGTTTGCTCTTTTTCTAGATGGGTAGAAGCTTACCCCCTTAAGGACAATACTGCTTTGTCCACTGCCAAAGCCTTAATAAAAGAATTCTTCCCTAGATTCGCATTGCCGAGAATCATTTGGAGTGATAACGGAAGTGAGTTTGTGGGACGCGTGATGAAGAGAGTGTGTGACGGTCTCGGGATTAAGCAGAAATTTCATGCTGCAAATCATCCCCAATCAGCTGGTTTAGTTGAGTGCTATAATGGCACTCTGAAGTTAAAATTGGCCAAAATTCAAGAGAGCACTGGTTTACAATGGCCAGATGCTTTGCCTTTAGCGCTTTTGTCCACCCGAATGACTGTGCACTCGCGAATGGGTTTGAGTCCGTTTGAGGTTGTGTTTGGTCGCCCGGCTAATATTTGGGGCGTACCAAGACCAACGAGATTTAGCGACCTTGAATATCCTGTTTTGCTTGATTACTTGCGTGAATTGACAACTAAAATGAGTGTTTTACGCCAACAGGTGCACGACTCTCTTCCACAAGCTACAGACGATCCAGGTCACGTGATTGAACCCGGTTCCTGGGTGTTCATTAGGAACTTCCAGAGAATGAAGAATACTCAGCCCCGCTGGACTGGACCTTACCAGGTCCTCTTGTCAACGAGATCTGCGGTGCGAGTACGTGGAAAGCGTCATTGGATCCACGGCTGCCATACGAAGAAAGCACCCTTTCCTTTACCATATGATAAGTGGGTTCAAGATGGTCTTGCAGATACAGAAACTGAGACTGTCCCGAAATTTGTTACGTTCAGTGATGCTCGCCTGATTGGGACTAATTCAGAATTGGAGAGCGATCGGCTTTTGCAAGCAGCAATACCTCCTGCGAAGCGGTTGGACACTACCGATCCTCAGCTGTTGTTTACTGATCAAGAATTACCTGGAAGAGACAGATACAATTTGAGGTTTATGTTTGCAGGTTAACTCTCCACCAAGGATCTACGTATTTTTGTTTTTCTGAACTGCCATCCGGTTCTTGCTGCTAGGGTCGCGGTTGCTACCAGTCTTGGGAGTGCAAGCCTGAGACACTAGGTCTTGGGTTCTGTTGGTCCGAGGCAGTCTTCCTGGGTTCAGCGGAGGCCCTCTCAAGCAGAATCAACCAACCACCGCGGGCAGCAACCTTAGTTTAGGATGGATTTCTTTGAGTTGGAGAGACCTGTGCAGACACTGACTTTTAGAAAACGTATTTGTAAAATAATGTTGAAGAAATGTTTTTTGATACCGTGCATACTTTTACTACTGAGTATTGTAATTTTTATAATTGGTTATGTAGCATTTGTTTTTAAAGTGACGTCTAATTCCACTGTGCAATCTACACCTTCAACTACTATTTCCTCTCATTCTTTCCACCCTTTGCCTGAATATGAGGTAGTCAGACGTGAGGAGTTTGCTAATAATTCCTTCATACAGCTTTTACATCAGCACCAGTTAGTGATCAATACAACGAACTGCTCGATTTGTGGTTTGATGCCTCATACAGCCGATAAAGGAATTCCTTATTTGGTTTTGCCCTTTAGTTTAAATGGTTCGATCCGAGCTTACAGAACCATGTTCATATATGCCCACAGTGTTGACCCTTTACGTTCACCGAGAGATAATCCGAAGAATAGGCCTATAGCTAGAGGCATAGTCGACATGATTCAAGGGACTAATGCAGTAGAGACTATTCCGAAAGACGAGTGACAACCATATAGTGGTTGGAGCGTAAATGGATATGGAGTAAGTCTGAGTATTAACCAGCGTGCGAAAAGTCCTCTACCGATCTGGATAGTGCCCCATAAGGGTTACTATTGTCTGCAGGGCAACAGTAAGAATACGAAAGCTCAGTTAGGGAAGAGCATTTGCACTGAGACTTACGTGTTTCCGTCTCAGTCTTCCCCAGCGTTCTTAGCCGCCAAGGGTACTTATTTTGTTTGCTACGACAAAGCGTATACATGGTTGCCTCATGACTTTTCGGGCACATGTTTTGTTTCCTTTCTGTTACCTCCCACTTTTACAGCTGCGGCAGATTATCACAAGATGAGAATTACGAGAGGTGTCTTTAGCCAAGAAGACACTGCAGGACAAGAATTGGGTGATTTCTTCAAGGGTTTTCTGCCGTTTTGGGGACCTATGGCTAACAGTAGGAATATTCGTCAGCTTACGGGAGTGGTTGAGTCCACCATAGTTGAGACTGCCGGTGCCCTTGGTAATTTGACTGCTGAGCTTCAGTCGGATAGACTTATGACACTTCAGAATAGAGTTGCCCTAGACGTTATTCTAGCAGATCGAGGGGGAGTTTGTAGATTGATTCAATCGAGCTGCTGCGTTTTTATTCCAGATAATGCTCCGTCAGTCTTCCAGGCCATTTCCAAACTGCATAAAATCTCCGATTCTGTCCATCTGGACAAAGGGGATTGGTCTTTGATGGGATGGTTATGGGGATTGATATCCACTTGGGGTTGGAAGATTTTGATGGTCATTGGGATGGTCTTAGCGATTCTGTTTGTGTTCTGTCTCTGTGTACAGTGTGCTCCGGCTATTTGTGGCTTTTGTGCTACTTTGTGCGTACGGAAGCCTGTCCGGAGAGAGATGCATAGTAATAAGATGATGCTACAGAAGCATATCGATGACCTGATGAATATAGATCCAGATTCAGATTAAAATGGGTTTGGGTTTATTGCCTATGATAGGTCAAAAGGAGGGCCTGTGGTTCCGTGGTCCCGAATTGGGTTCGATAGTTTGGAAACCCGCTTTATAAAGATTGTCGGAAATGGACGATCTTGGTGTCGGCAGACCGCAAATGACGAGTCTAACGTGTCTGAGTGTTTTCGTATGAATCGATATAGGAGAACACTCTGCATTTGAGGATTTAGTTTGAACCCTCGGGTTCCATTTTGTAAAACGGCAGCCATCTTGTATGGTTGCCCTAACATAGGCCCTATGACTGTGGCCGAACGAGTCCTTGACACGTACGCCTTAGCTGAATTCTGGTTGACCTGGCCAAACTGACTCCTCGCCTGGGGCGAATCCTGCTGAGCCGGTTCCTTGGTTAGCAGCTGCACTGATGAAGATCAAAGAACAGGACGTGGTCCGATTTTATGGCCCACCATTCCCACTCCCCTATCTCCTTTCCATCTGTTTCTGCCTTTCCTTTACGACATGTTCATCGATCTGGGTTGAAGGTTTTATGATGGGTTTGTCCGGCCTGATCGAACACAAAACTAGCATATGTGCGATCGTTTTTGGTGGGCTGGACAACGGAAAGTGGGATTAACTTTGACTGTCGTGATTCGCTACTTTTTGAAATGCTACTTGCTCATTGGTTAGTTTTGTATGCACCGAATGTAAATTGTGATGTTGCCAGAAGCGTAATTTTCGGCATAAAAGACCGAGTTTTGTTCATTGAGGTGGTGCAGTCTCTTTCGAACTACCCGTGTGTACTTCGTAGACCTCTGTCCCTGGTTGCAACCATTAAACTTTGGTCTTTGACGTCATCGAGAAGTATCCTGTGTCTCTGTTTGCCAAGACAGGGGAATCCGGGGTCTTTGGGTGTTGTCCTGACACCGCTGGGTTATTGTAATAGTATTGGTTCCGAGAAAACCCAGTACCTCATTAGTCAAATCTCAGTTTTTTCCATGGTTCAACAGGTACCTCAGATGAAGATAATGGAGCCTTCGAGAAAACTACGCTTTAATCATTCCTTCCTAAGCATGGGCGAATTTTGCAAAACTGGCGTTTGCGAATTTGCGTATTTGCGAACTCGCAATCCACAAAATCCACGAATTCTCGCGAATTTGCGGATTTTTTTTCTTGTGTTCGCAAGGGTTTCTGCCAGTTCGCGAGGGTTTTGTACCAGTTCGCAATTGCGAACTTACTTGTCGGCTCGCAACGGTCGCGACTATGTTGTTTCTACGTCTGGTTCATCATCACAGGTTCCCAGCACCCTCTGTTTCACCACTGCCACCCTCTGTTTCACCCATGCCACCCTCTGGTACATCAATGCCACCCTCTGTTTCATCATCACTGTAGATTATGGGGGGGGAAGCAAGCACACCTGCCCTGCTTCAACTGACATGAATTAATTTGGGGTTGATTTATTAATGTGTCACTGTTTTAAAATTCCAGTCTGGCACCTGCTTCCTTATCTGTAATTTGCTTTCTGTTGCAGTGCAATTTTTTTTTCCAGGACCGTTGTGGCCTACTTGTAGCTATTCTATGAGCCTGCTGTGAGGGTCAGAGCAGGGTCATAGAATTGTTGCAACTAGCAACTGAACTCTGGAGGGGCCCCAGTCAGGAAGCACTACAGGGAATGGTTACTATTACTAATGATGAGTTTGAACGTTTGCACCTGCTGAGTGCTTTCAGTTTTGAAAAACTCGTTTTTCTGCAGAACAGCAACTGTAATGCCCCAAACAAACATAGGCAACTGAACTCTGGAGGGGCCCCTCAGGAAGTACTACAGGGAATGGTTACTAATGATGAGTGAACTTTTGCACCTGCTGAGTGCTTTCAGTTTTGCAAAACTCGTTTTTCTGCAGAACAGCAACTGTAATGCCCCAAACAAACTTACTTGTGAAAGTTGATTTCTAATCCAAAAGTGATCCAAAGAAAGTCAAAAGGCCTCAAATCCAAAAAAGTGCAGGCAAATGTCAACCTGAGGAGTTATTCTGATAAAAATCATCATTTTCAGAAGGTCTATGCTGCTTGCTAGTGGATTTCTTGTGCAGAATTGCAAATTTTGTAATTTTGCGAGTGCGAGATTGTTGCTGCCCGCCGCACCTACATGTTTGCAAATGGGAACTTTGCGATGCGTCGCCAAACTCCCGCGGGATTCCGCAGCAAGATCCAAAATGGCGCAGCACTCGCAAAATATCGAGAAAAACGACTTGGCAAACGCTGAATGACGGTAAGTGAACGCCGCACGCCTCAAAATTGTATCACCAAGAAAAAAAAATCCGCTGAGTGCGAATTTGCGGATTTTCGGTAAATTCGCGAGCGTTCGCGGATTGCGAATTTACCGAAAATCCGCAAAATCCGCGAGCGGAACGGATTTTCCGCCCATGCTTATTCCTTCCACATGAATTACATTCTTTGACAACTTCTTCTACCTGACTTTCCAAGCTAGTTCACCAACACCACTCCTTCACCCGGTACTTAGTGAGGTTCCTCCTCAAGTGACCCTCATGTGCTAGGTAAACTATTTTTTCTCTAATTGCCATAGGCGAAACTAGCCTGTTGCCCCTGTTCAACTCAGCCCAGTCCAATTCAATTCATGCTTCACATTCCAATACTCCCTCAATTTATCTGAAAGAGCTTTGAAATCCGGCCAACCCATGACAATTAACTCCTTGAGTTTACTTGCAACATTATCTGCCTCTCTCGCAGACTTCCACTCTCTCTCCTGCAAGAAAATTTCAGTAATCCAACTAACTGGAAGAGTTTGATCAGCTTCCACACCATAGAACTCACTTCCCAAATCCCCATTAGCTGAAAGTCAAGATAAGCAGTCTGCAACCACATTTTTTTATCCCAAAATGTACTCCACCTGGAAATTGAACTCATTCAATCCCTCTACTCACCTTTTACGGTGTTCATCTTTGTTTCTGTTAGAGAACACATGAACAATGGCATATGGTCAGACCAAACATTAAATGCTATCTCCCACAGATAAAATTTAAAGTGCCTGATTGCCCATCTACACATCAGAGTCTCCCTCTCAATCACTGAGTACCTCTTCTCTGCACCCCTCAGTGCACATGATGTAAATGCCACTACTTTCTCCTCCCCACCATCACTCTGAGAGAGCACAGCATCCAGGCCATTAAGACTCTGTGGTCAATATGCTTCTCTTTGTTGCATCAAAATGTCCTAAAGTAGGTAACACGTTGATATGTCTATTGGCAGATTTAAAAGCTCCCCAGAGTCACCGGACCATTCAAACTTCACATTCTTCCTCAACAACATTCTGATGGGCTGACTCAATATGAAGAAATTTGGTATGAATTTCGAATAGAATTCGGCTAGACCAAGGAAAGACCTCACATGATCCTTGTCTGCATCTGCTGGTGTCTTAACAATGTAATCAACCAATTCAGTTTTTGCTTTGTTTTCTTCTACCGAAATAGCGTGACCCAGATGAGAAAAAAAAATTATTACTCTGAACCTGCACTTTTCATTGTTTAACATCAAAGCCGCTTCAGCCAACCTTCCCAACACTTTCATAAAAATGTCATCATGTTCTTCACATTTCCTCCCATGAACCAAGATATCAACCTAGAAGAAAAGAGTATTTCTAAAACCATCAGGCACCTTCTTCATAACCCTCTGGAAACATGCAGGTTCGGATGCCAGTTCAAAAGGCATCCTCACAAAGCAGCACTAACGTAGCACCAGCCCCTGTCTTGCAGGGCCACCCCGAGGTTCATGGCCCCCCTCACCACAACTACAAACTGGCTCTCTTTCTGGGACTGGGTTGTGGGACGCCGCCAATGGGGCCAATTAGTTTTAATATTAGCAGCAGCAGTGTGACTGACACTGTCACAAGAAGCTCCGCGCACAGCGTCTTTGCATTTTAATAACCGCCTGCCGCTGCCCCTGTGCACAGCCCTTGCTGTATGTTATATGGCCACGGGCTGCAGCCCATTATTAATTTAATATGGCCCTGGAGACGAAGGCTCCGCTCGTGCGGCCGCACAATACAGCACGTTCACATTTGTGCAAGGCACGCAGCGCCTGCCTGCGCGCCGCTGCTGCGCGGTGACCACCACGCACTGTGGTCGCTCCTCAGGGTGGGGCACAGGAGGGTGGGTCACGCATTACAAGTACACCCCCAGCGCGACCTTTTCCTCCGCATCGCTGCCGCTGCCTGCTTAGCTCATTGTACTTGTTTATTCAATTGTATGCACTGTGCGCTGTTAATTGTTTGTGCTGTACCGCCAAGCCTGCGCTTTGTTTACAGATTGCGCTTCACTTTGTGCCCGGTTGTGCCTTCTAATCATCCCCCAGGCTAGTTTCGATTTGTCCGTAGTTGCAGCCATTTTGTTGTTTCTTGACTCCCTGACCGTAGCTCCACCCCGCGCCCGCCTCCCAGCTGACCCTGCCTCGCCCCCGCCCCCTCCACCATCCATACATGACAGATGCTCCCGCGCGCAGCGTTCACGCGCAGCGATCGCGCCCCAGTCGTGCCGAAGGTGCGCCAAAGGTAAGCCCGTCTACGCCCGTCCGCGCCGGGACCGCGCCCAGCGCCAGACCCCCTGGTCCTCGTACCTCCCACCTCCCCCGCATTACTTACGATGCCACCACCCTCCTAGCCCTTAACCCCGGCCGACTCCCCCACTGCATCCAAGCCACTCCTGGACACACCCATGGTCCCTTCTCCTGCAAATCCTGCAAATTCAACGGCAGAGAGATCAACTCTTCACCCACGGACACAAACCAGATACCTGACTCCAACTACCTAAAATGCATCCTGCTCAACACCCGCTCAGTCCACAGACACGCCATCGAACTTTGGAATCTACTAGACACCATCTCTCCCGACGTCGCCTTCCTGACAGAAACATGGATGAACACCTCATCAGCCCCTGACATCACCATTGCCATCCCGGAAGGATACAAGATCATCCATAAGGATTGCATCGACCAAACAGGAGGAGGCATCGCTATCGTCCATAAGAACTCCATCCGCATCTCAACCAGCTCAGACGTCAACCTCGCTAGCGCCGACCACCTTCACTTCCAAATCCACACCGACCCCAAGACCACACTCAGAGGCACTCTCCTCTACAGGCCTCCAGGACCCCGTGCAAAATTCAGCGACGTTATCACTGACTTCATCACCCCACACGCCCTCCCCTCCGAGGAATACATCCTACTGGGAGACCTCAACTTTCACCTGGAAAAGAGCAACGACAGCAACACCACCTCCCTTCGGGACAACCTCGCCAACCTCGGACTCAAACAACTTGTCTCTACGCCCACCCACATCGCAGGTCACACACTCGACCCCATCTTCACCTCCAGCAATCATGTCTCCTTCAGTCACACCACTACCCTCCAGTGGACGGACCACAGCTGCATACACTTTTTCTACAATAAAACCACCACTCACAACCGACCTCAACCTACTCTACGAAGAAACTGGAACAAAATCACCATCGACCAGATCTCCTCATCGCTTCTTCAAAACCCACCTGCCCACTCCTCAAACCCCGACCAAGCAGCGCTTAACCTCACCCAATGGCTATCCAACAGCGCCGACATCCTAGCACCGCCGAAAAAAAGTCAAATCAAACTTGGCAGCAAAAACGCCTCCTGGTTCAATGATGATCTTAAGAAATCGAAGAAACTCTGCCGCTCCCTCGAGAAGGCCTGGAAAAAAGACCCAATCACCAGCACCAGGGACGCCTTCAAAAACGCCACCCGCATACACCACCAACTGATCCGGACTGCCAAGAAAGCCGCATTCAAAGACCGACTAGACAACAACGCCCACAACAGCAAGGAACTATTCAACATCGTCAAAGAATTCACCAACCCCTCAGCCAACTCCAACGACATCACCCCCTCTCAAACCCTATGCGACTCCCTAGCCTCATTCTTCCACAACAAAATTGCAGACATCCACAACAGCTTCGACATCCAACCCGGAGACCATCCCACCCAATCTTCTGCCGTACCTGCACCCCCCTCGAACATCCTTAACGACTGGAACCCAATCTCCACCGAGGACACCATCCGCCTGATGAACTGCATCCACTCAGGATCCCCCACAGACCCATGTCCTCACCACATTTTCAACAAAGCAGACTCCATCATAGCACCACACCTCCGAGACGTCATCAACTGCTCCCTCAACTCCGCCACCTTCCCGGAAAGCTGGAAACACGCCGAACTCAGCGCCCTTCTGAAAAAACCCACAGCGGACCCCACCGAACTCAAAAACTACCGCCCCATCTCGCTCCTTCCATTCCCGGCCAAAGTCATCGAGAAAGCCGTCAATAACCAGCTCGCCGCCTTCCTCGAAAGCAACAAATCCCTCGACTCCTCACAGTCCGGCTTCCGAGCCAAACATAGCACGGAGACCGCTCTCATCGCAGCAACAGACGACATTCGAACTCTACTAGACAACGGAGACACAGTCGCCCTCATCCTCCTCGACCTCTCCGCAGCCTTCGACACAGTCTGCCATAGCACTCTTCTACAGTGCCTCAAAAACATCGGGATCCAAGGAAAAGCACTGGAATGGATCACCTCATTCCTCACCGGAAGAACCCAGAGAGTCCGCCTCCCACCATTCAAGTCCGAGGCCACTGAAGTCATCTGCGGCGTACCCCAAGGTTCCTCACTCAGCCCCACCCTCTTCAACGTATACATGAGCCCCCTCGCGACTATCGCTCGCCAACACAACCTCAACATCATCTCCTATGCAGACAACGCCCAACTGATCCTATCACTCACCAAAGACCCCAACACCGCCAAAACCAACCTACATGAAGGTATGAAAGAAGTAGCAGAGTGGATGAAGCACAGCCGTCTGAAACTGAACTCAGACAAAACAGAAGTCCTTATCTTAGGCACCTCCCCCTCCGCTTGGGACGACTCTTGGTGGCCAGAGGCCCTTGGAAAAGCACCCATCCCGACGGACCACGCACGAAACCTGGGCGTCATCCTGGACTCCTCTCTCTCGATGAACAGACAAGTCAACGAAGTCTCATCTTCATGCTTCAACATCCTTCGCATGCTCAAAAAAACATTTCGCTGGATCCCCACCGAAACCAGAAAGACAGTCACCCATGCACTGGTTACAAGTCGCCTGGACTACGGGAACACCCTATACGCCGGTATCACCGCAAAACTTCAGAAAAAACTTCAACGCATCCAAAACGCATCAGCCAGACTCATACTAGACATCCCACGCAAAGACCATATCTCTAGCCACCTGAAAGACCTCCACTGGCTCCCCGTCAATAAGAGGATTACTTTCCGCCTCCTAACCCACGCTCACAAAGCACTCTACGAACTTGGACCCGAATGCCTCAACACACGACTTTCCTTCTACACCCCCCCTCGCCAGCTACGATCTTCCAACCAAGCCCTTGCTACCATTCCTCGCATCAATAAAACCACCATGGGAGGTAGATCCTTCTCCTACCTCGCAGCTAAAACCTGGAACTCACTCCCCACCCACCTACGTCTCACACAGAACCACCTAGCGTTCAGAAAGCAACTTAAAACCTGGATATTCGACAAGTAATTCCCTTCCCCTCCTCAAGCGCCTTGAGACCCTCTGGGTATGTAGCGCGCTATATAAATTTCTGACTTGACTTGACTTGACTTGCACTATGCATTGGAAACTGCATGAAGTGTGATGTAACAAGCGTCTACTCAGTGTCTGCCACTGCTGCCAAAGTCACGGTAGTGAACTAAGCAAAGCAGCCTGCAATGCAATTGGTTCTACTACACCCACAGAGGTGCTGCATATTTTCAGTCACCCTGTCACGACTAACCAGAAGACCCATTGAATGGTGCTGGTGGTGGTGCAGGTTACATGGGGTGTGTATCGGGCCGGTATTATTGATGCTTCATTCCTCGCCCCTCCCCCATTATCGTGAAACATAGTGGCACATGCTGGTTTACTGGTGCAGGGCCCAGTTACTGGCCACAAGGCAGAAATGTGCAGCGGGTGCTGCAGGAAGAGGGCGAGTCTTCCTTTCAGAGGCATAAAGGCATGAAGGCTTATAGGTTGTACTGCTGACATTCAAAGACGTTTTAAGGCATTGGCAAAGTGGGCTCCAGCCCAGGGCCCCAGCCTTCCAGGGGTCCCCCTGATAGAGCCAGCTCTGTTCTGCAGAGTCACCGAGTCTTGCCCTGATGACCTTGAATAATTCTTAACCCTTTGCCTGCGTCATGAATTCGCCGCGGCACGGGGGGGCTAGGGGATAGGCGTGGCACTTCGGGGCTCATGACTGCTCCACGCCATCATGCCTCATGGGTGGCATGTGCTCATGACGGAGTGGTGCCGTCACAACCCCACCCACTCATTAATTCTCCCGCACAGGCGGGGAATTAGTGCCGCGTGGGAGGAGCAGCAGCGGCATGACGGCTCCACGCAATCATGAGCACACGCCTACCGAAGGGGTTAAGCAGATTGTTTGAAATATCGTTTTCCTTGAATTTATTCTTAATGTGGGTGATGTGTGAGAGTCTCTTACAGGCATTTTGCAGAGAAATGTTGTCTTTATGTTTCAAGCAACAACCATAAAAATTTTTTTTAGATCAAAACAGGACCTCACATATGCGCAAGGATGTCACAGAGATTATTTTCAGTAATATTAATTAGCAATATTGAAAACACTGGTCACTATTCCTGGATTTTAGACATAGACACATTTAGAATTTGGACTAGTGTGCCTGTGCACTGAGATCTGGCCAAAGAGGGCATGAAATAGCTGAAAGTGGATCATAAATTTAAATGTGTTCCAAATATGGGACCCCAAAATCAATTTGGCCCAGGGCTCCAAAACCTTAAGATGTTCTTGCTGCCATTGTGCTTTGTCTGGCCTGTCTTGTTAAAGGCAGAACAAGGTGTTCACATTTTGTGACCTGGCTAAGAATAGTGTTTACTGGGCATATCAGCTAAACTGGAGAAAGTGTGTAATGCCTTTGGGGTGCAGGATTTTGGGGTCCCAACCCGACCTTCCAAAAAGTGCATTGGACACTTCCTATATTATTTATGGTGCTGTGTGAGGTTCTCTGTGTATCACCCTTCTACCGCATTGTGCAAAGTGTCTCTGAGCTGTAGCTTGGTCGTTTTGTGTACACTTGGTGTTCTTTCTCTGGACGCAGTAAGGAATATGGGGGCATATTACCAACAACTAGCGATAATTTTTGTCTCTAACTTGTTTAGAGACAAAAATTATCGCCGCACATCGGCGATTTTTATCGCAGATAAACATTGCTATTAGCAAGTTTTATCGCAAATGCGATAAAAAACGGCCGCAATGCATGAATATCGCTGAAAAGTCAGTGATATTCATGCATTATCGAGCAAATGCTCTTAGCCATGTTATCCACCTCCCATTGGATAACATGGCTAAGAACTGCTCAGGGCAGGTGTTAGATTTTGGAGATATTCGCGCTTAGCGCGAATATCTCCAAAAGTTGGTAATAGGAGATAGCGATGTTAGCGACTGTTTCCAGTCTCTAACATCTTGGCACGCCCACTTTGCATGTCATTAGTGATAAATATCACTGACATGCAAAGCGGGGCCCAAGATGGTCGCTATCTCCTATTAGCTGTCGCTAACTGGTGTTAGCGACAGCTTGGTAATAGGGAGATAATTTTATCTCCGCTTTCTTGGCTTTTAAAGCCAAAAAAGCGGAGTTAAACCCCCTTGATAATATGCCCCTTGGTATTCTGCCAGGATATCATATTTTAAATATTGTGCTATTATATATAGGCTACTGCAATATGCATTTATAGAAGCAAGGAGAAATGTATTCCATTTAACCTGACATATATGTTCCTCCGTGACACTTTCTTTTGCACAGACAAAAGTGGCTTCATTTTAGTAAATGGGTTTGTTTATTATGCTGCTGAACTTAGGGGCACATGCATCAACATAAGGAATTGCAATTCCTTAATAGCGAATATTAAGGAATCTCTATTTAGGAATCGCAATTCCTTATGCATGTAAGAATTGCTAAACAAATTACGATTCCTACACATTCCCTATTAGCGAATCACAAATTGTGATTCACTAATAGGGAATACCTTCCCTTTCATTTCTATGCGCCTAGAGACCCATAGGAAGAAATGGGAAACCATTCAAAATTTGCGATTACCAAAAAGGTAATCGCAAATTGTGCATGCAATTTCAAGGATGCTAGGGGGCCAAATGGCCACCCTAATGCACCCCCAAAATTGGCATGTGTGCACAAGTGGCGCACACACATGCCCTTGGTGTGTTCGCCACAAGACATTTAAAAAAAAGAAATTTTGTGCATTTTTCTAAGGAATTGCAAATTACTCTCAACTTGAAGTTGATGGTAATTTGCGATTCCTTAATGCAAAGTCGCATTCTGAGAATGCTTCTTGCATTGAATTTAGGGAATCGCAAATTGCGATTCCCTATTTGCATTAGTAAAATAGGTAATCACAAATTTTGCGATTACCTATTTTGCAAATGGCTTTGGGCTTGATGCATCCCAAAATGCCCTTTGCGACTGGTAATTAGCTTGATGCATGTGCCCCTAAGTCTTTTACCATTCACTTTAAAATATTTGTGCCTTCATGCTCAAACAAAAAGGGCTTATTTTTAATAAACAGTTTTGATTTTTATGCTACTGAACTTGTGATTGTTTCACCAGTCATTTTAAAATGTTTGCGCCTTCAAAAAGGAAATTGCTTGCTTAAACTGGTTTGATTTCTATGCTGCTGAATTTGTTGTTGTTTCATTAGTCACTTGGAAATATGTGTTCCTTCAAAAAGGGAATTGTTTGCTTAAACTGGTTTGATTTGTATGCTGCTGAATTTGTAGTTCTTTCATTAGTCACTTGAAAATATGTGTGCCTTCAAAAAGGGAATTGTTTGCTTAAAATGGTTTTATTTTGATGCTTCTGCACTTGTTATTGTGTAACTAATCACTTTGAAATATTTGCACCTTCATGCACACACCAAAGGGGCATAGGTTGACTAAATGGTTTTATTTTTGTATGCTGCTGCCGCTGTACTTGTTATTGTTTTAACAGTCACTTTGAAATATTTGCACCTTCATGCACAAACCAAAGGGCCATAGTTTGATTAAACTGGTTTCATTTTTTGTAAGCTGTTGGGCCTGTTTTTGTTTAAGTTACTTTAAAATATTTAATGCCTTCATGCACAAACAAAATGGGGAATTTTATGACTAACCTTGCTTCATTTTTGCATTCTGCTGGAATTGTTCTTATAATGCACTTTGAAAGTATTTTCACCTTGATGAAAGAAGAAAAGGGGATTGTTTTACAAAACACACTTTATTTTTGTATATTGCTGGACTGTGGTTGCTTTATTATGCATTTTGAATGTACTTGCTAATATGGTTTGTTTTTATACTACACTAGCAGCCCGCCCCAGCGTTGCCTGGGGTAGAAGTGGGCTGGGGGCTGCATTTCAGGTTTGCGTGCTCTCCCGCCAGGCCCCCGCCCGCCACAACATTGTCTGTGTCCCGGACAATGTTGTGGCGGGCGGGAGCCGGGGCGGGAGAGCGCGCAAACCTGAAATGCTGGCTTCCCTCACCCCCGCCTGCCCTGACATTCCCCAGCAGCCCGTGCTCCGCCCGCCCGCCCCGACCCTGGCTGCCCCGGATTCTTACCTTGCCTCAGCTGCTCACACCGCCGGTCCATATTTCTCCGCTCCGCCGCTCCGCCGCTCTGCCACTCACCACCTGTCCGCCGCCGATCCTCCCCGCGCCATATCCGCCGCCCCGCTCCGCTCCGCCGCTGGCCTCACTTCACCGCTCCTCCCCTGCGCGCCATGTCCGCCGCTCCTAGGACGCTGCTCCTCCCCTGCTCCTGACGTGACGACGCACAGTCGCGGCCGGCGTTACTTTGGGGGAACTACTTTTTGTAAAAATTTAACTTTTTATATAACGTTTATTTTTAAAATTTTTAAAGCCTATGACCATCTACACACCCTGCCGATTTCAACGGTGTATCGGGTGTGTAGATTGGCTCTGTGGTTCCCGAGTTTACCTTGCCTAAAGGTGTAAGTTCTCTCATTATAATAGTACTATAGATATAGATGGATAGATAATAGTAGTATAGATATAGATTGTCCATGCTGCATGCTTGCTGTACTGCATCGCCAAAAGGGTGAGACCTGCTTGTTTCGCCAATGCTTGTTAATACGCATCTCTAAAGTGCAGTCAAGCAAGGGTGGTTCCTATGCATTTTTGTGTTGTTTGTTTTCTTTGTATCCTGAATCTAATTGTTTACTGCTAGGTTTTCAGTAGGTGACAAATTGAATTATACAGAGTATAAAAGGGGAAGGCTGCCAAATGGCCTAATGGTTGCCTTTGCAAATGCATGTAAATTTGAAGATGAAACCATATCATCACCCTCTATTTTATTAACTTTACTCGCCATATTTGCACAATATACATTTACATTTTAGGCTCATGTTTTTAATTTTTCTTATAAATGTCAAAGCTGCGCTCTCATATTTCTCTGCTGCTTTTCCACGAACTGAATTTTAAAGTAAAGTAGTGTTTTTAAAGTTGCATATACACACACACACCTATCGCTGTTAAGAAGTCACCTAAAATTGAAAGTTGTTTGAAATCGAAGCGTCACCCGATGCCCAGTGTAGCTCTGTTCTTACAGTTCTGTTCATAACAAACAGAAGTCTTTGGAGCGCAGACACGTATACTGACTGATCTGTGCATGGCATGTGCAAAGATTGATCCGGTGGCAGTGTGCAAACGTTAGAATAGTACTGCTAAATCTGTTCCTTGGCGTCCGCAATAATTTGCTACATTTTCGTTTTTGAATTGTAGTTTAATTCTTACAGGGTAGGAAGGTGGGCGCCTTTTCATCCCGGTTAATGTGATTTCGGCAAGGCATTACTTTCATTCAATCTTAAAATCAGGAATGTCAGGCAGCAACATCCCAGTGGTCCTGCTGTAGGCACACGGCTGTTTATCGATCTGTTAAAGATTCTCAGCTACTCTTTCGTACAGATGCATACTACATAATGAAGAGGCGTGCAGTTCTATGTGGGGAAGTACTGGACAGCTGTGTTCATGCTTGCATTCTGGGGTCGGGTTCGCGCTATATAAATCTCTCAAATAATAACTCACATTTTGCAAGCACACATCCGCTGCTCCGCTCCTCTGACGCTGGTCTGACGTCGCTCCTCGACGTGAGCACGCACGTCCCGGCCGGCGCTACTTTGGGGGGACTACTTTATTTTTAAAATACATTTTTTAAATAAGGTTTATTTTTGAACTTTATATAGCCTATAACCATCTACACTCCCTGACGTTTTGTACGGTGTATCGGGTGTGTAGATTGGCGCAGTGGTTCCCGAGTTTACCTGTCTCAAAGCCTGAAAGTTTCTCCTTTATAATAGTAGTATAGATAATGTGTTAGTTATGGTGCTGCTTTCACTTGTCGGTAATATGTGTGCCTTAAATCTTGCAATTAGCATTATTTACACTACAGACATGAAAAATACAAATGGAAAAACATCTGCATCAATGTTCTAAAGCATCCAAGCAGTGTTCATCCTCAGCCTTGTTTGCCTGACTGTCTTTGTCCTGCTTAGTAAGAAAGCCATGAAGGTGGAAATTTAAATTGCTTCCTCAGTTAATTTTAAATACTAAAGAGTTCTTAGTTATTTATGCACACCCCCTGACAGATGCAAGTGAGTGGCATGCAGATAATTCACACCAGTTTATTTCTCTTGGAGCTGGCGGGATACTTGTGTACTCCTTGCGTACATTGTCAGTCAGGTCTGTGGAATCATAGGTTTGGGTTTGTCTTTCAGATTTTTAAGATATTTTCCATCAATGTCAATTCTAATTCAGACCCTATGTAGTTATTCTTTGTTCTTTTGCAGTAGGCAGTTCCTGAGACAAAAGGACTGCTCCTTGGCATTGTTCTGATTGCTTTCTCAGTTGAATAATCTGCTCTTGACAATGTTACAAATGGCGTAGCTTATATGTTAAGAGTGTTTCTCACTTTCTTATTAGAACTTTGAGCAAGACAATATAGAGGCATTTCATTAAATGTTTGAGGTTTCAATTCGCAATATACCAGATTTTTTGGCGGTGGGGCAAAGTGATAGGTAATGTGCAGGGGTGTCCTCCATGTACTTCGCAGAGGGGCCCCCCCAAGTTTTGTTTGCCACTGCAAAGCTGTAAGCTCCCAGAGGGGTTACAAATTAAGTTAAGTGCCTGGACTCGTCATGCAACTTCACTTGATGATGGGCAGATGAAAGATCTACCACACTAAAAATGTTCGCTTCATCTAGTATAGTCAGGGCCTCAAAAATATTTGGAAGCGGCTGACGATCAACCTATATATGTTTGTTCAGATCGCGAAGATTGACACACATCTGAACTTGTTTTCCCCCCATTTTTAGGTGGTAGCACAATCAGACCAAGCCAATCAGAGAATTCTATCTCCTCAATCATCCCCTCTCTCACAAACCTGTCAATCTCCAGCTTCAATGGTACTAGCATCAAATTAGGGCCGACATCATTTTATGAACACACAGAACCGCTTTCTTCTTCAGAATGAACGTATGTTCGAAGTTCTTAAGAAGACCCAGCTTATCATTAAACACACCAGGAAACTTTAAAACAATCTCATCATTACCTTGCTCCAGTGACACAGACATAACCGTATGGACAGCATTGGGAATGAGAGTTCTCCCCATATCACACTGGCGTCGCCACCACAGCAGGTTATCTCCACGTTTGACAACATACACTTTCCCCACGGTTTCTTTGTCTTCAAAAGTGATTCTCATGACAGCATACCCGAGCACATCAATTTTGGACCCCCCATAGCTCACTGGATTTATATCCGTCTGAAACTGTGTTATTCCTCCTTTACCAAATTATTTTTCTAATTTGTGTCATCCACCATTGTTTATGGTGACCCCGAATCTGCCAGCACCACCATCTTTCTATCATCCAATCTGATTTGACACTCTGGCATCTGTACATAACCTACATCCACCTCACTCGGATCTGGTGTTATAGTCAACAACCTCCTATTCAGATCCTCACTGACTGAATCCACACTGTGGGTTTGACCCATTTAACCTTTTCACAGTGGAGCATAATTGCCCTTCCTACCATATCTTCTAAACGCAGAAGTCCTGACATAGCATTGCGTACTGTTCGCTCAGTTGCCAGGGTTCCGACAGAGATAACACCTCATTTTGGTAAGCCTACCGTCTTTACTTCTACTATTTTGATTCACACCACCCTTAGTTTGCTCATCTTCATGCTTGGCTTTAGCACCAACTTCACCTACCATCTCAAACACACCATGGTCTTTCTCATCACTCCGTGATGTGGAAGGCACAGCCTGCATCTCTTGTATCCATGTATTGGTACTCACTAACCTCTATACAATTGCAATAGCTTCCCTCAGGTCAGGATTTTTAGCCAAAAATTTCTCTTGGATCCTTGCATTGTTTCTGCACCTCACCAATTGATCTCTAATAAGAGAGTTGGTCAAAGAATCAAATTACAAGAGCGCGTCAGAGTTCGTAAGCAAGCTATATAATTCCCCACTTTCTTATCCTTCACTTGTGTTCTGAAAAAATACTTATAACGATTCAACACCACAATTATTCTTGCTTAAAAATGCTTCTCTAACATCAGAACGTTCATCTCAGAAACATCATCTGTGGTCCCCTCTGCATTGCCTATGTTAATGGTATCTAGACCGTCATTAATATTTCGCCCCTCAACCCCCAAATTGTGGAGCAACATTGCTTGTTTTCTAGGCGCAAAGAACTTTTCTCCTCCAATGGTAACCAGATATGAATCAAAAAGGTTCTTCCACTGTATTATCGGCTCCCCCTTATCCGATGGGAAACAGGGGGAGAAGACATGTTAGGTGAAGCCATGGTGACAGTACAACCAGTTTAATACTAAAAACACAACAGCAAGGATGTCTTAGAATTGTGTCAAGTACTTTGTGGATAATGTTCCCAGTGCAATAGTAGACACACAGTGGTATGCCTATCACCGCCTCAAAACAAACCTGACAATTTACCACTTTGTCTAAGATGTGCCTACCACTGTGCAGCCAAAGAAAAATACAACTTATGATGGGCCAGTCTCAACAAGATGTGCCAATCACTGTAAGATCTTCCTTCATACATGGTTATCACAATACTGCTGTAAATGATTGGTTATAGAAGGTGTGCCAATTACCGTAGGATCCTTCCTTCATAAATAATTGTCACAACTTCGCAGTAAGTGATTGGCAAAACAGGTGTGTCAATCACTCTAGGATCCCTCCGTCGTGAGTGTTTGTAGAAAGTGAGCCCATATTAGTATCGATGCCCGGGCTGCTGGCGCAAGTCGCCTCTTAGTTCCCATTCTGAGTAGTTACCAAATAAAGAGACGGGCGCTGGAAGCAGGAATCGCAAGAACAGGATTTATTACTCATGAGGAGAGCCTGTCATTTCGGACACGAAACACAGTGTCTTTCGGGAGGTGCTCTGACAAGTTCTCAGAGGCATCGCCTTTTATACCTTACAAAACATTCCTTATTGCAACAACGGCATTGTGAAACAAGAGAACGACATTCCCCTAATCCTCGTGTCAATCCCACCCCACATGTATCCACAATAGAAGCCCTTGACCTGCTGATAAGAGGAGGGGGTAATCAAGCAGCTGAGTGTTCCGTCGATTCTTGGGATATGTGCGCCTGATCGTAGCCCAGGGGGTGGGGAGGCCAGGATCAATAGTGGGTCCTTTGAGGAGGAGCGATTTCATACAATAAGGGGCAGTAAACAGTGTCTCCCGGCTTAGGTGATGGCCTCGGACGTGTGTGGATAGTCCATCGCGGAGGGAGGGTTTACTAACAGAGGGGTTATTCATGAAAGGAAAGGAGGTGTTGGTCAGGCGCGGCTGTGACTCCCAAGGACAGGGTCTTGCAGAAGAAGAAGGTTTATGACTTGTCCATGTGAGGGAGAAGGAGGGAGCCAGGGTGCGCACAGGGACAGAGTCGCACAGAAAGAGAGGTCTTATGACCTGTACATGAGAGAACGGGGGTAGTCAGATACAGCTGGGGGGGGTTATGTCAGCTGAGGCGAGGGATGCTTCTTCAAGAGGAAATGGGGAATTTGCGTGGGTCAAGCAAGAGGATTGCTTTTCATAGCAGGGTCGCGCAGAGGGAGAGGGTTTCATGGTCTATGCATGTGAGAGGGGGGGGGTTTCAAATACGCGCAGGAGGGAAGCCGGGGATTCCAATGAGCGGGCAAAAGGCCATGGTGCCTAAAAATGGCTATCAGGTACATGTGGGCACGGGCTTTTACTGGCGGAGTGGTGCGGTTAACGTACAGGGAAGGGAATGGGAAAGGGCAAATGAACGCTGCTTATGTACATCAATTTTGTTATTTTCCACAGTCGCCGCTTTTTACATAACAAAGTTCATTTTCCCTATTCTTCCTAGTAAATGGGCGTACACATAAACAGGTGTGGTTGACGAAAACGGCATTTGTCAATACTAACATATTGCATACAATCATGAACAGTTGGTGTGATTGGCAGAAGGCAGCACATAGGAAATTGCACTTGTTGGGTTCCTAACGTACTACATAGCATAAATGCTTCTGACTTTCTCAGAAATGTGACCAATGAACATTTTGACCAAGTAATTGAGGGAGGAATTCAGTCCAAATAAGATCTCTTCGTCACAGTGTCTTTTTAGCAGTGAGCCATCACTGGTAGGCTCTAGTCCGTGTCCTTTCGTTGGCGCTGTTGAGCACCGGCGGTGGAGCTATAGGTCCAGCTCGGATCCATCCTTACGCGTTGCAGGGTGCGGTCAGTCCTCTGCTGTTAGACCACAGTCCTGTTCCCTAACCAATCCTTTTAGCGGCGCCTTATGCTCGGCACCTATATTCCTGTGGCGTAACCCCATTTCCACCTAAATGCTGTTCTTCCTTTCGACAAAAAGTCACGTGGAAAAGGGGGTATGGTTCAGCAGTCGATGGGAGAGAGAGAGAGCGGAGTGGGGTCAGATCTCCTGGGACACACCAAAGGGACCAAGGGAGCAATGGGTAACAAGCGGGCAGGCCCATCAACCGGGCTTAGAAAAGGGGGTCGGAGGCTTCAGGCACGCGTGGGTAGGCGGACAGAGGGCTTCAGGACAGCCTTTCATCCTTTCGTTTACCACATTGGAGAGTGCCGCCTCGTCCCGTATTCCTGCTGTGCTGTGGCTCCACCTCTGGTCGAGGTCGCATGTGTCCCATGATCTGCAGCCAGGCTGTATGTCACGTCCGACCCTTCTCCTCCGATGGTCGTATATCTTTGAAGGGGTAAAAACAAGTTTTTAGAGAACTGACAGGAGAAGAGATTTTTACATTCGAATTCCACCCGCAATCCTAGCACCTGGGTGTTATGCTCATTGATCATAGTCAGAAGTCTATTACCGCGAAGTAAGTATGGGGGTATTTCTACTGTGTTTGTACCAAGTCTAATCGGCGTTCATTCATGACACATATGGACAGAGGTCAGACTCCTATCACTTGCGTATTTCATAAAAAACTCCGGAATTGGCAACATTCAGGGGAGACTCGTCCTTCTAACCCGAGCTTTAACAATCTTACATTTCCCTTTAGAGCTGGCTAACTCTTTTAAACAGAGCGAGGGTGCAATCATCGAGAGACAGGATTAAACAATTTTCTCTCGAGGGGCGACAGGTACTCATGGCCATTATATATATCGGGGACAGCAGCTGGGATCAATCAAGTGGGGCGGGGACGCCTCGGGCATTCGCGCTTGAGTGCAAAAGGGGGTGGGGCAATCTGGGCATTGGGGGTCAATCTAGACGTTGGCGCTTGTCTCTAATGAACTAAGAATAAGGTGCCATTAACATATAGTTCCCCTATAAAAGGTCAGATTGGGGAACCTCAGTCGTCTTATCTGTCCTTTCTTTCTTAGCCAATTCGAGTTTTATTCATTTTGCAGAAAGGAGAGGTAGTAATATGGCGAGATACAATCATTTTAGTTCCTGTCAATTTCGCTGAACACCTTCGCGTTCAATAAGTATCCAATCAAACCGGTGCCAGCGATGCACAATTTTATCACAAAAAGGAAGATGGAACAGGGGGGACTCTCGTAGAGAGTGAGAGTCATCCGCAACCTAAACGAGCCATTCAGTACACGTATGACATGTAGAGAGAGAGAGAGAGAGAGAGAGAGAGAGAGAGAGAGAGAGATAGACAGAGGGGGAGAAAGAGAGAGAGAGAGAGACGTGTACGAAAATAGGTCATTTAGTGTGCTCACAACACAGAACAGCAGGGGTCAGGTAACAAAGAGACGCAAACAGAGGGGAGACATAAACCCATACAGTACATGCACACAAAACTTCAGACGAAGGAAGACAGTACATGTATTACATACAAAGAGATTCATGACAAGACATAGAACAGTTATTGGCCAATAAGATCTCTTTTCGCATGCTGCGCATCTTTAATATCCTATTTATCTACGGGCTGAGTTCTTTTTACCTATTCCTCCTTTTTCCTCTCGCTTGCTATTTTTGCGAGCGTTCTCAATTACTAATACTTACACCTCGGTCAGCCGGTCGGAAATTAACCTGGTCAGGCTATTGCCCACGGTTGGATCTTAAACCCACTTTTGAGTTCCTTCTTTTGGTGGGAAGTTCTCCAGGCTGAGGCAACAGAGGGTATTGATCAGGAGGATAGTCGGACAGCTTGGTTATGTCTATAAGAGTGTGAGAAGGAGGTGGTACATTTCGAACATCAACAACATTTCTACCTTCCCAGACGGGGGGTGCCTGGGTAACCCTTACCCCGGGACTTTTCCTTGTCCTTTCCCTATCTAGTTATATATCATAGTTGCATTATCTAACGTGCTAATTTCGAGTCAATTTCCGTCATACAGTACTCGTCAAGTTTCTATGTCAGTCCATCCTCCCAGTCGCTACGTTCTAAGGAGGAGCAGTCATATCTAAGTCTAGCATAAGTACTATGCTCAAATCCCCTCCTTCCCTTATCGTCGGTCGTTCGATCATCGCTCTTCCATACTTCGGCCGACGTTCCGACGCGACCTGCAGAAGGAGAAGAAGAAGGGGGTGGGGGCAGCATTCAAAACACACCAACGAGCATAGATCCGAAAATGTTTTTTTTTACCTACCACATACTCGACCTATCTCCACGGGGTGCATTCTCTACCATCTCGGCGTTTAAGCCCAGAGGGACCAGTAGTGTTAGATAGATAATCATCGATGGTCTGCGTATCTACATGAATCACTTGATTGTGGCTTTTTAGGTCATGCCCAAGGGTGGCGGTCAAGTGGCATTTCTTCGGTATCGTTCTAAGGGCGTCTGAAACACTTTTCCGGCTGTCTGTGACACATAATGTAGCTGCTAAGTATCGGACCCTTTTAACCTCCAACCTTAGTCATACTACATGTATTTTACTTATGTCGGTGACAGTAGCCATACATTTCAATAACATCTATACTACTATTATAAAGAGAGAACTTGCACCTTTTGGCAAGGTAAACTCGAAAACTACACCACCAATCTGAACACCCAAGACATCTTAGAAAACCCCAGGGCAAGCAGAAGGACATAGGCTACATAAAAATAAAACGTTGTTTAAAATATTTACTAATAAAAATAAAGTAGTCCCTTGCAAGTAGCGCCGGCCGCGACATATGCGTGAGGGGAGTAGCGTCGTTCACAGCAACAGGAAAAGCGAAGAAATGAGTAGCGTCTGCGTGAGGGGAGGAGTGGGAGGAGCGGAGTTCACCAGCAACAGCAATACGGAGCGGTGAGAAGCGGAGGAGCAGTGGCAGCGCGGGGAGGTAAGTCGGGACCTTGGGGGAGGGGTTAACAAAGCCGAGGCGGGAGGCGGGCGGGAGACTCGAGGCGCGAGGCGGGAGGTGGTAGGCGCTATGCGCTTTGCTCAATGCTCAATGTCGGGTCGGGCGGGGGGCGGCGGGCTCAAAGCGGCGCTATGCGCTATGCTCAATGTCGGGTCGGGGGGCGGCGGGCTCAAAGCGGGAGGCGGTATAGCCAATGTCAAGGCGGGAGGGATGCTGACTGGGCAATGGGGGGGGGGGTGCGGTGCAGTGCGGTGCACAGAGGCTTACAATGCTGCCCCCAGCCCCTTTCTGCCCCAGGCAACGCTGGGACGGGCTGCTAGTTCATAAATACAAACACTACGATAATATTTGCGTGTTCAAAAACTTTAATGAAAAGGTTGGCGCACAAATACGGGCCTACAACCCAGTGGGCCGGCAACGGAGCAGACTGGAACTGGGCATAAGAGGAACGAAGTTGGTGGCCGTTTATTTCATAAAGTGCAGTAGTGCAATGAAAATCATATCGAACTTTCTTAAGGTGTAAGTATAATGCGTGTCAAGCTTTCAATAATATCATCTCATTATCCTACCATTTACTCAAGACCTACGTATATCAATTCATTGTTCAAATGCTCAACCAGTGCCTATTTCATACCAATTCATTGCTTCCAACACATAATTAGTACCCACTCTAAATCAGTTCATCGTCCCAGCACATAATCAATATCCATCTTATATCGCTTTCTTTTCCAAGCACATACTCAATATCCATCTTATCTACTTTCATTGTCTAAAAACTGCATACATATCTTGGGGCATCAAAGCTGAGCAACCAGGGTGCAACAAGGATTTTTAAAAGTCTTATTTTGTATCGGCGCCATTTTGGGCGAGGTCAGGCAAGTCCCAGTATAGTCAGATTGCCTCTACTGACTCGTGGTTGGATCAGAACTTCTTTTGGTAGTTCAAAAAGTTTTTCGCACTGGGGTAACAGTCTAGCAAAAATGGACCATCAGTCAAAAAGTGGGGAGGGCGGCAACAATCTTTCCTACCGGGTCATTCTGGTGTTCCACCGGAACTGAACAAGTCTGTATCTTTGCTGCTTTTTAGCCATTTCCAAACTGAGGCTGGCGCCGGCAGGAGTGCGCCGACGTCTCGTGGCTCCATTGGAGGACGGGGGGCGGGGGGGGGGGCGCCTTGTGGAGAGGTCGGCCCCCCTGGCTCTTTTAGAATCTTCAAGGTTGAGGAGACACAGGGCGTGTGCCCGTCCCGGGCAAAGAACCGCTTTTTGATATGGACCCTCTTCAAGCAGGAGCGTTGGGGTGTCGCTGGAAGCCTCCACCTGGAGGGAGGTGGGAGAGGCTCGTTCGCGCCGCCTCCCCCTTCCAGTGACCCCGCGCCGTTCTTCGGCTCCAGCACTTCGGTATTGGCCGTGCCAGGTGATGAAGATGGGGGGGGGGGGTCGGAGGCAGAGGCAAGACATCCCCCCCCTTCATGTGGCGGGACTACCTGCAACTGTCAGGGGTTGCCGCTTGTGGCGGGACTACCTGGAACTCTCACGGGTTGCCGCTGTGGCGGGACTACCTGCAACTCTCACGGGTTGCCGCTGTGGCGGGACTACCTGCAACTCTCCAGGGTTGTCCAAGACATAATTGAAAAAACGCTGCCGACCTCGCCTTGGCTCCGGTCTTCGATGATGGCCAGATCAGGCAAGAGAGGGGGGGGGGGGGGGGGTCGGTGGCTGAGGCAAGACATCCCCCCCCGTGGCCTGCAGGGCAGCAGAAGAGGGGAAAAGGAGAGACCTTTACGATTTTTCGGGCCGTCCGCCCTACAGCCTCCTCTTCCGATGGCGGCCCGCCAGGCCCTGCTCTGTACGCGCTGAGGCCTCGCCTTCCGGATGGGCGTAACCGCGGACCTGTTGCACTTCGGGAGTTTTCCGGAATGGGGGTAGGTGTTTTATTGATTTGTATCTATTTCATGTTACCGTTATTTGGGCGTGGCAGACAATGAGGCAGACATGTTGGGAGCAGGAATAGGCAGTGGAGCCTCGCTACCTCGTGGCTGTCTTTGCTGTCAAACTTTTTGCCATTTTATATTTCTTACTAGCAGCCCGCCCCAGCGTTGCCTGGGGTAGAAGTGGGCTGGGGGCTGCATTTCAGGCTTGCGTGCTCTCCCGCCAGGCCCCCGCCCGCCACAACATTGTCTGTGTCCCGGACAATGTTGTGGCGGGCGGGGGCCGGGGCGGGAGAGCACGCAAACCTGAAATGCTGGCTTCCCTCACCCCCGCCTGCCCTGACATTCCCCAGCAGCCCGTGCTCCGCCCGCCCGCCCCGACCCTGGCTGCCCCGGATTCTTACCTTGCCTCAGCTGCTCACACCGCCGGTCCATATTTCTCCGCTCCGCCGCTCCGCCGCTCTGCCACTCACCACCTGTCTGCCGCCGATCCTCCCCGCGCCATATCCGCCTCCCCGCTCCGCTCCGCCGCTGGCCTCACTTCACCGCTCCTCCCCTGCGCGCCATGTCCGCCGCTCCTAGGACGCTGCTCCTCCCCTGCTCCTGACGTGACGACGCACAGCCGCGGCCAGCGCTACTTTGGGGGAACTACTTTTTGTAAAAATGTAACTTTTTATATAACGTTTATTTTTAAAATTTTTAAAGCCTATGACCATCTACACACCCTGCCGATTTCAACGGTGTATCGGGTGTGTAGATTGGCGCTGTGGTTCCAGAGTTTACCTTGCCTAAAGGTGTAAGTTCTCTCATTATAATAGTACTATAGATATAGATGGATAGATAATAGTAGTATAGATATAGATTGTCCATGCTGCATGCTTGCTGTACTGCATCGCCAAAAGGGTGAGACCTGCTTGTTTCGCCAATGCTTGTTAATACGCATCTCTAAAGTGCAGTCAAGCAAGGGTGGTTCCTATGCATTTTTGTGTCGTTTGTTTTCTTTGTATCCTGAATCTAATTGTTTACTGCTAGGTTTTCAGTAGGTGACAAATTGAATTATACAGAGTATAAAAGGGGAAGGCTGCCAAATGGCCCAATGGTTGCCTTTGCAAATGCATGTAAATTTGAAGATAAAACCATATCATCACCCTCTATTTTATTAACTTTACTCGCCATATTTGCACAATATACATTTACATTTTAGGCTCATGTTTTTAATTTTTCTTATAAATGTCAAAGCTGCGCTCTCATATTTCTCTGCTGCTTTTCCACGAACTGAATTTTAAAGTAAAGTAGTGTTTTTAAAGTTGCATATACACACACACACCTATCGCTGTTAAGAAGTCACCTAAAATTGAAAGTTGTTTGAAATCGAAGCGTCACCCGATGCCCAGTGTAGCTCTGTTCTTACAGTTCTGTTCATAACAAACAGAAGTCTTTGGAGCGCAGACACGTATACTGACTGATCTGTGCATGGCATGTGCAAAGATTGATCCGGTGGCAGTGTGCAAACGTTAGAATAGTACTGCTAAATCTGTTCCTTGGCGTCCGCAATAATTTGCTACATTTTCGTTTTTGAATTGTAGTTTAATTCTTACAGGGTAGGAAGGTGGGCGCCTTTTCATCCCGGTTAATGTGATTTCGGCAAGGCATTACTTTCATTCAATCTTAAAATCAGGAATGTCAGGCAGCAACATCCCAGTGGTCCTGCTGTAGGCACACGGCTGTTTATCGATCTGTTAAAGATTCTCAGCTACTCTTTCGTACAGATGCATACTACATAATGAAGAGGCGTGCAGTTCTATGTGGGGAAGTACTGGACAGCTGTGTTCATGCTTGCATTCTGGGGTCGGGTTCGCGCTATATAAATCTCTCAAATAATAACTCACATGTTGCAAGCACACATCCGCTGCTCCGCTCCTCTGACGCTGGTCTGACGTCGCTCCTCGATGTGAGCACGCACGTCCCGGCCGGCGCTACTTTGGGGGGACTACTTTATTTTTAAAATACATTTTTTAAATAAGGTTTATTTTTGAACTTTATATAGCCTATAACCATCTACACTCCCTGACGTTTTGTACGGTGTATCGGGTGTGTAGATTGGCGCAGTGGTTCCCGAGTTTACCTGTCTCAAAGCCTGAAAGTTTCTCCTTTATAATAGTAGTATAGATTTATAAACTGTTTCTAATGTTTCTTATTTTTAGTGAAGTCGAAAGCTCATCAGGGGGTTACTGACTTAGCCCGATTTCTTTTATTTTTCCTTCCTTTCCTTAGCGTGTTTCGAGCTAAAGTTTTCTGTTAATAGGGTACGATGATCACTTCATTTTTACATGTCCTTTCATTAGGGGTACTCCTGGACGGACCAGATGAGTTACCTCCAATAAATGGTCCGGGTGGAACTAGATTATCGATCAGTGGGGAACACATGTCCCTTCATTATGGTATCATCCTGGACGGACCGAAATGATGTACCTCCAATCACTGGGGTAGCCTCCTGGACGGACCAGATGGCCTACCTCCAATAAAGGGTCAATGAGTGGGGAGCATATGTCCCTCCAGTAGGGCAGCCTCCTGGGCGGACCAGGTGAGCTACCTCCAATAAATAGTCAATCAGTGGGGAGTGGGTAGGCCTGATGAATCATAAAGGGGCATAACCTACCCTTTACTACTTGCAAAGACTAGACAGAATATTTCTATTCCACGTTATTTGCAAACAGAAAATACCTCAAACGAACAATTCCTTGGACAGCAATGTCCAGTCAATCAATCAATCAGTGGGGAGAAAAACAGGCATGACGGATTACAACGGGGACAAACGTCTGCATTACCTGCCCTTCGCTATCTGCAAAGGGAGACAGAATATTCCTATTCGCCTCTGTTTGTGGACAGGGAAGATCTCAAAGAGCAACAATCGATTATTAATCGATATCAAACAATCAGTGGGGAGAAAGGTAGGCATGACGGATTACAACGGGGACAAAAGTCTGCATTACCTACCCTTCTCTATCTGCAAAGAGAGACGAACGTTCCTATTCGCCGCTGTTTGCAAACAGAGAATGTCTCGTTCTCAAGAAGAGAACCAATATTTCAAGTAGCATCCAAAGCTAAATGAACCAATAACCAAACAATATCAGTATCCAAATACCGATTCCAATACAATCAATCAATCAATCAGATGGAAAACACCACCCTACCAATCAGGCGTGAAAACACCCTACTTAATCTTACCCGGACCGGACCATACAGACAGTTCCTCGTCTTCCTCCTCCAGCGCCCGATCGTTCTCTTACTCTATGCAGCATTCCTGTGGGATTCCAGTCAGGACAGTAGGTCACTCGAGAGAGGTCCGTTCAGAATCGGTGAAGTTCATTCAATCGGCAGCCGGACGAGGGCCCTCTCAAGGCAGGTATACTCCAATTATTTAGATGTTCACCTCATCGTCTGGATCTCTCTTACTGGACCTTATGTCACTGATGGACCCCGCGTTGGGACGCCAATTGTAGAAAGTGAGCCCATATTAGTGTCGATGCCCGGGCTGCTGGCGCAAGTCGCCTCTTAGTTCCCATTCTGAGTAGTTACCAAATAAAGAGACGGGCGCTGGAAGCAGGAATCGCAAGAACAGGATTTATTACTCATGAGGAGAGCCTGTCATTTCGGACACGAAACACAGTGTCTTTCGGGAGGTGCTCTGACAAGTTCTCAGAGGCATCGCCTTTTATACCTTACATAACATTCCTTATTGCAACAACGGCATTGTGAAACAAGAGAACGACATTCCCCTAATCCTCGTGTCAATCCCACCCCACATGTATCCACAATAGAAGCCCTTGACCTGCTGATAAGAGGAGGGGGTAATCAAGCAGCTGAGTGTTCCGTCGATTCTTGGGATATGTGCGCCTGCTCGTAGCCCAGGGGGTGGGGAGGCCAGGATCAATAGTGGGTCCTTTGAGGAGGAGCGATTTCATACAATAAGGGGCAGTAAACAGTGTCTCCCGGCTTAGGTGATGGCCTCGGACGTGTGTGGATAGTCCATCGCGGAGGGAGGGTTTACTAACAGAGGGGTTATTCATGAAAGGAAAGGAGGTGTTGGTCAGGCGCGGCCGTGACTCCCAAGGACAGGGTCTTGCAGAAGAAGAAGGTTTATGACTTGTCCATGTGAGGGAGAAGGAGGGAGCCAGGGTGCGCACAGGGACAGAGTCGCACAGAGAGAGAGGTCTTATGAATTGTACATGAGAGAACGGGGGTAGTCAGATACAGCTGGGGGGGGTTATGTCAGCTGAGGCGAGGGATGCTTCTTCAAGAGGAAATGGGGGACTTTGCGTGGGTCAAGCAAGAGGATTGCTTTTCATAGCAGGGTTGCGCAGAGGGAGAGGGTTTCATGGTCTATGCATGTGAGAGGGGGGGGGTTTCAAATACGCGCAGGAGGGAAGCCGGGGATTCCAATGAGCGGGCAAAAGGCCATGGTGCCTAAAAATGGCTATCAGGTACATGTGGGCACAGGCTTTTACTGGCGGAGTGGTGCGGTTAACGTACAGGGAAGGGAATGGGAAAGGGCAAATGAACGCTGCTTATGTACATCAATTTCGTTATTTTCCACATGTTGACTGCAAAACTGCTGTTAATGCTCACCACACTGAAGCAAGCGACTGATTAAAATGTTCTAGAATAACGCTGTGATGTTTCATGAGGGCGTTATTGGTACATCACATTCCCCATAATGACACACAGGCAAATACCCAATCTGCTAACATGGCTAGCTATGCTCTGTTTTGTGGTGTTCTCTACAGGAATTTGAGCTTGTTTTAGAAATGGTATGCATCACTCACCACAAGCGTTTGTAGACAATTTCTCAGAATGCATGTCAAAGAAATTCCATGAGCCGAATCTCAAACCTGCTGTGCCACATGAGCCACAGCAAGCATAGTAAGTTAAACGTCGCAACTCCATATATCATTACCTTTGATACCAAAAATCACCAGAATGCATAGGCAGGTCGTAAAAAGTGTCCCGAAAGTATCCACAAAAAAGCTGTGGTAAACTTCTTAAAAAAATACACACAGTTTTATCCCGAGTGGTGAGTTTTTCTCTGCGCAATGGGTTCAGGAGAGATTGATGCCATGGGATGCCTGTATCCTCTCAGGCGCTCGTCGCCAGTATTAAGATCTCCAATAATCCACATCTAAATCCAAAATAGTATGGCCAGTGTATACTGTGTCCAGATGTCCTGCATGGGGAGCACATGATCACTATGTGTGCTAGGTCCTGATTGGCTATGTGTTCCTAACTCATGTGGCATCTGATATCAAGGTGTTTTTTAGGAGCGCGCATGCCCCTCCAGCCATGTGTGCTTTATTAGGGCAATCTCCACTGATCACTGTAATGTGGATGAGCTTATTTGTGGGATGGATCAAGAGTTTCCTGCCGTATGTTTGCCTGCCAGCTATGCACCCTCCCACCTGTGACCTATCAGTCAGTAATCCCGGGCCCAGGTCTCAGGGCCTGCTTGACTACATATTTGCAAATCAAAGTTGATGTGGAGTTCAGAACATGCAATTCTATTAATTTGGATGACATTTTATTTTTAGCGATGAACGCATCGGGCCCGATTCACAGAATGAACTTAAGACTCAATCCCAAACTTACTACTATTTTGGTATTCACAGAATGAACTTACTACTTTTGGTATTCACAGAAGTTAGGATTTTGTCTTAAGTCTGTCTTAAGTTTGTCTTAAGACAAACTTAAGACAAAATCCTAACTTCTGTGAATACCAAAAGTAGTAAGTTCATTCTGTGAATACCAAAATAGTAGTAAGTTTAGGATTGAGTCTTAAGTTCATTCTGTGAATCGGGCCCATTGATTTCCATATTAACATTCCCCTCTGAAGTTGATTTTTTAACTACACTATCTAACTCATGCAGTTGTACAGTTTGTTTATTTGAGGCCAGTTGTTCCTTTTGCTCGCTTTGAACTACAACTACTTTCCTAATTACTTGCAGTCTACCCAGTTTGAGAACTGCGGGGCATATTATCAACGGCCAGCGATAATTATCGCTGGCCGTGCTTAGCGATAGTTTTGTTATCGCAGGCTATCTCTGGAATTTATCGCCCTGGTAGCGTGTTATTAACAATGTGTTTCTCCAGGGCGATAAAAAATTCCAGAGATAGCGAGGTTATTGCTGTTTTGCAGGGAACATCGCTGGTTTTCCAGCGATGTTCCCTGCAAATCGGCGATAACCTTGCTGATTCGACCCACAGGTTCGTATCAGCATAATCCACCCCTATGTTAGGGATAGGTAAGTCTGCATTTTAGCAGATGTTAGTTTTTGGAGAAAACAGCGATTTTCTTCAAAAACGAACGTGTGCTAAAATGCTGGGGCAGCCTTGAAAATATTGCGATGTGATCATCACGATACTTGCAAGGTATTCCATCCGGGGTGTGCCCAATGACGCCCACTTTGCATCTCATTAGAGATGCAAAGGGAGTCTTTGGGAAAAAGGGTGCTAACATGAGATTATGCATGTTAGCACCCCATTCGAGTAACTAGGGCAATAGTTTTATCTCCGCTTTTTTGGCTTTTTAAGCCAGAAAAGCGGAGATAAAACCCTTGTAAATATGCCCCTGAATTTTTACAGCAGGTGATTCCCAATTATACAACCCTGCATACCAATAGTAACACAATGATAACTGGCAACAGTGATTTACATAAGCCGGATAGCCATCGTAGGAGCTAGGAGAACCAATTCATAAGCCACACCTGCTCAGGGGCATGTCTCTGTTCAGGCATGCTTCTGCTTGAATTACAAGCATCAGTGTTCCATTGTCCATGTCATTTCCTGGGATGAACATGTATCAGGCGGCTCCAATCTTGGCGCCGACCCCTCCCTCCATTGCGGTCATTAAGTCTGGTACATAACGGTGCTGCATTACCATGAAGCAGATGGCTTGCATTTCTTCCTTGATAGAATTGTGGCTGAGCTCAGTGCTGTTCATCATTGTGAGCATCTCCCACCTGATCATTTGTAGACAACAGGCATTAGCTTTTGTCTACAGGGTGAAGAAGGGTATCACTCCTCTGCCTCCATGAACAGTCTAACTTATTCTGGAATGTCTTTAAATTGAGCCCAGCCAAAATAATCTACAGCTCTCTTTTGCATGGTGCAGCATTGAGGTGTTTTTCTTTAACTGGTGCTAGTGCAAGTCTGCTAGCACTTCTCCAGGAATGACCAGTGTCTGGTATGCAGGGTGACCAGCGAACACAGTCCCCTCCAACCAGGAGTCAGCTGAGTGTAAGCATGCTTGCTGCACTGCCAATAATAATCCATAAGCATGGAGGTGCCCCATTGAATATCCGAAATATATAATATCACTCCCCAGGTAGCATTCGTGCCCATCGGAAGCGTTCCTTTTCCTCTGAAGCATAAGGAATACAGTCTACGTTTCCGTACAATCGGGGGTTGACCTTCCCCATTCTAACCAAGTGTATTCACCCACCTCGGGGTCCCAGATTTCTTGACATGGTGTAGTCATACTTTCATTTAACCCTCCCCCATGCAACCTATTCTCCTTTTTATTCCAATCTGGACAGCCCTACATAGGAACTCCATGTCAGGGGACCACTTGTTGTTTAAGAAGACCGCCTCTATTGCACTAAGAGCCACTCATGGTCCACAGATGGACGCTGGAGCAGATGTGTTTGTGCACTGAGTAGGGAGTTTTCTACCTCCAAAAATCTCTTCTCTGGGAAATGTCGGGCCATGTGATATCTTCCTCTATGGTACCCTTCCTATGCATCTCTTCCAGCTTTGTTTGGATATCAGTTGGTTTGGTGACCATGTATAACACTGTCTGGTTTTTGTCGTATAGGGTTATGTTTACAACTACCCTATGTGGTTCTATCTTGTTGGGTTGGATATTGGCTCTTATTCTGCATAGCTAGAGTTGAATGAGGCATTTTGCTTTCTCAGGGGCTACTTCTTGGGACAAGTAAAGCCTATCTATGCCTACAGCATGTGGGATCAATGAGCAGACATGGTTGATACCTGGGAGCTGACTGTCATCATGTGCTGGTACCATGTGTTATCCAAAAGTGTGCTGTGCAGTGCATTTGGGATGCTGGTATTCTGTTTAGTGTAATTGTAGGTGATGTATGAGGGGTACCTATACAAGCATTGTAGTTCCCCTTTAGTGAATCGCTTTTGACTCGCCAGTTCCTCGGTAGTATCATGTGTTAGACTACCCATAGTAGGCAGATCGTACATAACCATATGAATACACATAACTATTGTTGCTGTGTTTTTTCCAGTTCAAAAATATTTGCAGTATTTAGTTCAAGGGTGTCATCGCCATGGATGGACTCAACTGCATGTTGGAACAGTGCACCCGTGTGGGTGTTAAGCAGACCCCTCACTGAGGGCCCGTAAGTTTTTCCCTCCTTCCATTGGCGCAAGTTCAGCAATGTCCTTTTTTCCTTTGCATTGTGGAGGTTGACAACAAATCAGCGTTAGTGCGCTTTGTCTTTGCAGTTACCTGTTTTGAAAGGACTTGGTAGTTTGTTACTTCGGTCAGTTACATATGCTGATGTTAATGGTTTTGGAGACCCTGTATTTTACTTCAGGGGTGTGAACTCATCCTACTAGTCATGATCTAGTGAGGTATCAGAAGGCAACCCCCATTAGAAACATCTTTTAGTGATTTGGGGAGGAAGGATGATTATTATTATAACATAGACAGATCTCATTTTGGTAAGTCGTTGAGGCCCACCCTAAACTTATTTGGGTGTTTTTGGCTTTAGTTGGAGTTCTTTCTCTGACGTTTCGGTTCTTGGCGGTCAGATCAATGTTAGGTAGGTTTGTGAAGTGGTCTCATGACCACAGGGAAGAATACATTTGTAGCAGGAGTTCGATGGGTGTCACTAGGCTCCTTGCCCGCTGCGAGTATAAGAGCGCAGTTGCAGTACAGCCCCTTTCCCGGGGCCATTTTTAGGTCAAGCCTCAGGCATTGCTTTAGCAATGCTTGTTTGGCGAGAATATAGTAAGGCTTTCAAAAGTGTACCCAAACTCCGGATTAGGTACAGTTCATGTGAGCTGGGCACGTGCACATTGCACACCATTTGGGAGCCTGTGCGCCTCAGGAACAGACTTCAAAGGAATCCGCTCCCCCGCCCCTTCACTCGCTCCCTTTCTCCTTCCACCCAGCATGTCTCTGTCTTGCTGCCCCCGCCCCACACCCCTCCATAGCGTCACCACTGGACTCGTGCTTTCACTCGCTCCCTTTCTCCTCCCACCCAGCATGTCTCTGTCTTGCTGCCCCAGCCCCACACCTCTCCCCACCGTCACTGCGGGTTCAAAAAGTAGGCTCCTTTCAGCGTTTTATAAAAGTTTTGAATCCGTGCTTCAGCAAACCTGCATCCATGACAATCAGTTGTTTACCTTGGCTGTAATATCTCTTGCTGTTGTTCTGATGCCCCTTTCAATTGTGGGCTTTGCAGACATATATTTTAATGCTAATTTTTACAGCAAAGAGGCACTTTACAAAAGTACTTACGCTTATGCTCCAGTGCAGAATCTTCATTGTATTTATTTCATGTGCCAAACATTATTCCCATTTTGCTATGTTGCAACTGCCTCTATGTATTTACTTCTATATGGGGTGCATCCCAAGAATATAGCAAGCAATGCTCGTTTGCAAGCAGTAACACATTCACTCACAGCAGTAGACACCCCAGCCAGCCAGTATGTAGCTACCAGCTCCAGAAAGTACAGACCTGAATCCAAAAAACGTGAGGTGTAAGCAGGCGCACTCCAGTACAAAGAACAAATTTAGGGCATACACAGTATCTGGTATAGCATGAAGCAAGTTGTAGTCCTGACCGGTCTGATCACACTGAGTGATCCTGGGCAAATGCACAATTGTTGTGCTTTCACTCGCTCCCTTTCTCCTCCCACCAAGCATGTCTCTGTCTTGCTGCCCCCGCCCCACACCCCTCCATACCGTCACCACTGGACTCGTGCTTTCACTCGCTCCCTTTCTCCTCCCACCCAGCATGTCTCTGTCTTGCTGCCACCGCCCCACACCTCTCCCCACCGTCACCGCTGTTTTAAAAAGTGGCTCCTTTCAGCGTTTTATTTATTGACATTGTTGTGCTTGTACATTTGAAACCCTAGTATGGAGTTTCCCAATCCGTCTTGCCAGAACGCATGCCTTCATTTCACCGACCACCTCCCGCCCGTCGTTCTAACTGTTATTCATATGTTCACATTGTGATTTACAATTTTTTTACTTTACTTGAAATGTTTTGTTTGTGGCGATTGTGTTTTCAGTAGCTAATAAAGAAAGTTACTCACATTTCTTCTTTCATCTCGAACCTACCACTTCTCCGTGTTGCTGCCTTCTGTCGCATATTTTAGTAAATTAACCTACCCCCATGCTGGAATGAATTTCAGACACGTATCCAAAATGACCTAAAAGAAACTTAAACCACTCAGTCCCGGGGGCGGTGGGTGACATTTGAAAGTGGTGGGGTGCAAAGTGATTTGCATACAGCACCGTAGCGAGCCAGCGCAGCGAGCCAGCCCGAACCCCAAAAGGGGGGTTTGGGGGGATAATCCCCCCCAAGAAAATTTTGAAAAAAAAGAAGAAAAATCGTGCATTTTCAAGCAAATTTGAGAAAGCAGGAAGGTTAATAAAGCAATTGTGAAAGTGCAGTTATTACATTAATAGATGGCATAACATAGGTAGCTGCTTATACAGTATAACCACAGAGCTTCATACATTCCATCCTATTATGCTCAGGTGCTGAATTCAGACTATAAAACTTTCATGGAAATCTCAGCTCTAAGAGTAGAAGAAGTTGCACAGCAGTTCTAGGGTAATCCAACAAATACTGTGTGAAAACATCATAACGCTCCAATTCTTTCCTTGCAGTTTGCATGCAGCTCTTAGATGACTGTTAATAGCTCGTGGTTGTTGTATGTTAGGATTTTAACATACAAACTGCAAGTAACAAAAGCAGTGACTCACCACTGACCTATTTACATCATATGCATTTAGTGATCTGCATCAGGTAAATGTTCTTTGTAGCAGGCACATTAACCTCCTGCGCTGCCACCTGCTGCTATTTCACTACTGGGACCACAACTTGTGAAATGCAATAATAAAATTAAGTTCATGTTTTTTTAACTTGTAAGCAGTCAAAGGTTAAAAAGCCCAGTAGGTGACAGGAAAAGATTTAGCCTGATTGCTCTATATAAAACTCTGAAGGAAAAATAAATCTAACAGCTAGGCCTCTTACTATGAAGAGTATTGTAAAGGGTGGGAATAGGCCCAGATTTCAAACCTTAGCACTAGTGGGCTATCAAACCCTGGTATCCAGAATATTGTTAGAAGTGGTGCGCTTCTCCGTCATTACACACGCAATGGGGCACCAGCCAGAGATGTCCCTTCTCCCCCTCCTCCTTTGTGTCCTAATGATACACCTTAGAGATGACAGAGAGCTGACAGGCCTCCACTTTGCGAGAGATCACAAAGTAATGCTGTTTGCTGAAGACGTACAGCTAACCCTTACCAACCCGGCGGTCTCACTTCCACAACTACAGCACCAACTAGGTAAATTCGAAAAGGTGGCAAGCTTTAACGTTAACAAAGCAAAATCCAAAATTCTTAACCTAACTCTCTCAACAGTGGAAGTAGCGAATGAAAATAGAACTCCAAGATGGGCAACCAAACATATTGCCTGCATACTTGGTGACAATCACAACATCTACATTACCCCTCTACGCAAGTAACATACTCCCAATGTTGAGGGAAATACAAAGCAGCAGACTTAGGAGATGGGGTACACTCCCAGTGGCCTCGCTTGGATAACATCAACGCATTCAATTTGAATGTCTTATCTAGACTTTTATTTCTATTCTGAGCCCTCCGACTTATCATTCCAAGAACATTCTTTGCAACGATAAAAAGTGTTTTCTTGAAATATATATTGGGGGGGAGAGACACCGAGAGCAGCAAACTAGGTGCTTGCCGGCCAAAGCAAAAGGGTGGCCTGGCCCTACCTGAGTAGATGTGAGTGGGGGTAGGCCCTACCCCCACTCACATCCTCAGGTTTTCACTCTCCTACTACACTATACTCTCCTGCACAGTGTGATCATGCACTATTCTCTAGCACCAACCATGCCCTGATCTCCAGCAGTGAGCGTGTACTCATCCGCGAGGTGAGTGATAGTGCGCTCTCTTGCCGCCCCCCACCCCATGGGGAGCGGGCACTCACCTGCCCGGGGCGGTCTCTCGCATCCTCGGCGGCTGAAAAGCCGGGCTCCGCAGGGCTAATGTTGTAAGCTGGGGTTACTATATAGTGCTAGGCTGTGTGCACACTGCAGGCTCTGTGTGCATTGCACTAACTTCCAAACAAACTCCCAAACCTCCGGTGACTTCTGCCAATCAGGTCCGGTCACCTCTGTGCGACAAGGTCGCTTCCCCTGTGGTTGCAGAAACACCTTTTGTTCTTCTTAACCAGCTAAGGACGCTAAATACCCCCCTCCCCTCCCATATACAGTAATTCACTTTGGGAGTCAGGCTCTAAGCTCTGTAAACATAGAAGCTCAGGTACTCACTATTCAGAATACCTATTTGCTCTTGGAAACTGCACGTACTCTCACGTTAAACGTATTACAGCAGTGGTAAGAAGTGCAGGTACTCTCCCTTTCAAATTTAATGTAAGTACTGTAAATTGAAGCTTTTGGGGACCCTTTCGATATGTGAACTGTTAACTAAATGTTTAATAAATTACGGTTGTTTCTTTTAATCGAATACTGCCAATTATTCAACCCACATAGTGTGCGCACGTCCAACGATCTGAATAGCACACGATTACAGTAAGCACATTATCAGGGGAGAAAGAAAGCAAATAATAGAATTGAGTGGGGGGCCACAAAATGGAGAAAGTGGATTGGGGGTTACATATGAGAGAGTATTAAAAGAGAAGGAAGGGGGGAGTAGAAAAGCAACAAAAGGATAAGTGAGAAAGCTATCTATCTATCTATCTATCTATCTATCTATCTATCTATCTATCTATCTATCTATCTATCTATCTATCTATTGCCCTCACTCTATCTGTCTATCTATCTCACTCACTCTATCGCCATCACTCTATCTATCTATCGATCACCCTCACTGTATCTATCAGTCTATCTATATATCTCCCTCACTCTTTCTATCTATCACCCTCACTCTATCTATCGATCTATCGCCCTCACTCTATCTATCTAATGCCCTCACTCTATCTATAGCCCTCCCTCTATCTATCTTTCGCCCTCCCTCTATCTATCTATTGTCCTCACTCTATCTATCTATCACACTCACTCTATCTATCTATCTATCGCATCACCACAGCATCACTCAGCACCACTACAGCACCATCTATCTATCTATCTATCTATCTATCTATCTATCTATCTATCTATCTATCTATCTATCTATCTATCTATCTATCTATCTATCTATCTATCTGTCTATCTGTCTATCTATCTATCTATCTATCTATCTATCTATCTATCTATCTATCTATCTATCACCCCTCACTCTATCTATCTATCGCCCTCACTCTATCTATCTATCGCCCTCACTCTATCTATCTATCACCCTCACTCTATCTATCTATCGCCCTCACGCTATCTATCGTCCTCACTCTATCTATCACCCTCACTCTATCTATCTATCACCCTCACTCTATCTATCTATCTATCTATCTATCTATCTATCTATCTATCTATCTATCTATCTATCTATCTATCTATCTATCTATCTATCTATCTATCTATCTATCGCCCTCACTCTATCTGTCTATCTACCTCACTCACTCTATCGCCATCACTCTATCTATCTGTCGATCGCCCTCACTCTATCTACCAGTCTATCTATATATCTCCCTCACTCTTTCTATCTATCACCCTCACTCTATCTATCTATCTATCGCCCTCACTCTATCTATCTATCTATTGCACTCACTCTATCTATTGCCCTCCCTCTATCTATCTTTCGCCCTCCCTCTATCTATCTATCGTCCTCACTCTATCTATCTGTCACACTCACTCTATCTATCTATCGCATCACCACACCATCACTCATCACCAGCACAGCATCACTCAGGGGCACCACAACATCACTATAGTTTTGTGCGTTTCCTTGAGACACATCATTCATTGTTTCCCTTGCCCCGCGGGGGAAGGGTTAGAGGATGCTCTATGGATCTTCTCTCCTCCCCTATACCGCCTCTCCTGTAGGGTCGGCTGTCAGAGCCGACTGTTTCCTGGATGGTGCCTGCAAACTAATACCGCCCTCACTCTATCTATCGCCCTCACTCTATCTACCGCCCTCACTCTATCTATCACCCTCACTCTATCTATCTATCTATCTATCTATCTATCTATCTATCTATCTATCTATCTATCTATCTATCTATCTATCTATCTATCTATCTATCTATCGCCCTCACTCTATCTGTCTATCTATCTCACTCACTCTATCGCCATCACTCTATCTATCTATCGATCGCCCTCACTCTATCTACCAGTCTATCTATATACCTCCCTCACTCTTTCTATCTATCACCCTCACTCTATCTATCTATCTATCTATCGCCCTCACTCTATCTATCTATCTATTGTACTCACTCTATCTATTGCCCTCCCTCTATCTATCTTTCGCCCTCCCTCTATCTATCTATCGCCCTCACTCTATCTATCTGTCACACTCACTCTATCTATCTATCGCATCACCACAGCATTACTCAGCACCACCACAGCATCACTCAGGGGCACCACAACATCACTATAGTTTTGTGCGTTTCCTTGAGACACATCATTCATTGTTTCCCTTGCCCCGCGGGGGAAGGGTTAGAGGATGCTCTATGGATCTTCTCTCCTCCCCTATACCGCCTCTCCTGTAGGGTCGGCTGTCAGAGCCGACTGTTTCCTGGATGGTGCCTGCAAACTAATACCGCCCTCACTCTATCTATCGCCCTCACTCTATCTATTGCCCTCACTCTATCTATCACCCTCACTCTATCTATCTATCTATCTATCTATCTATCTATCTATCTATCTATCTATCTATCTATCTATCTATCTATCTATCTATCTATCTATCTATCGCCCTCACTCTATCTGTCTATCTATCTCACTCACTCTATCGCCATCACTCTATCTATCTATCGATCGCCCTCACTGTATCTATCAGTCTATCTATATATCTCCCTCACTCTTTCTATCTATCACCCTCACTCTATCTATCTATCTATCGCCCTCACTCTATCTATCTATTGCCCTCACTCTATCTATAGCCCTCCCTCTATCTATCTTTCGCCCTCCCTCTATCTATCTATTGTCCTCACTCTATCTATCTATCACACTCACTCTATCTATCTATTGCATCACCAGAGCATCACTCAGCACCACTACAGCACCCTCTATCTATCTATCTATCTATCTATCTATCTATCTATCTATCTATCTATCTATCTATCTATCTATCTATCTATCTATCTATCTATCTATCTATCTATCTATCTATCTATCTATCTATCTATCTATCTATCTATCGCCCTCACTCTATCTATCTATCGCCCTCACTCTATCTATCTATCACCCTCACTCTATCTATCGTCCTCACTCTATCTATCTATCGCCCTCACTCTATCTATCTATCACCCTCACTCTATCTATCTATCTATCTATCTATCTATCTATCTATCTATCTATCTATCTATCTATCTATCTATCTATCTATCTATCTATCTATCGCCCTCACTCTATCTGTCTATCTATCTCACTCACTCTATCGCCATCACTCTATCTATCTATCGATCGCCCTCACTCTATCTACCAGTCTATCTATATATCTCCCTCACTCTTTCTATCTATCACCCTCACTCTATCTATCTATCTATCGCCCTCACTCTATCTATCTATCTATTGCACTCACTCTATCTATTGCCCTCCCTCTATCTATCTTTCGCCCTCCCTCTATCTATCTATCGTCCTCACTCTATCTATCACACTCACTCTATCTATCTATCGCATCACCACAGCATCACTCAGCACCACCACAGCATCACTCAGGGGCACCACAACATCACTATAGTTTTGTGCGTTTCCTTGAGACACATCATTCATTGTTTCCCTTGCCTCGCTGGGGAAGGGTTAGAGGATGCTCTATGGATCTTCTCTCCTCCCCTATACCGCCTCTCCTGTAGGGTCGGCTGTCAGAGCCGACTGTTTCCTGGATATCGCCTGCAAGGTTAGGGCAATGTTAGTGGACAATGCTTGGAATGGGTTTGAGCTTGGAAGTGGCGTGCCCAGTACCCTGCAATCCATCTGTAGCAGGGTTAGACACTGGGAGGCCTCCGTCCCTAGTACCCCCCCCCCTCCTCTCCCTCAGGTCCCACCCCACCTTGAAAGGTTAAGTGAGCCCCCAACTGGAATCTCGAGCTCGTCATCCCACTGAGGTATGGTGACCAGTTTTCTAAAGCCAAAAAATCAGACATTTCACAAACATTGAAGTAGGACTTAAAATACCACATTGCAGAGGGGTGCAGAATGCCTTGAAGCCAGCACTCACTAACAGAGCAAACAGTGACCCCTAGGCACCAAGGGCCAGAAACTAACTACATGCTCATAAGGGCTAGTTCAGTGGAGCCTCCCAAAAACCCAGGAAAATCTGCCTGGATAGATGACCAAAAAACTGGGACTGTCGGGCAAATTGGAGACATCTGGTCACTCTACTTTGAGGCCTCTTTGCTTACTGACTCTCACGTGTTGGGGTTGTGGAGCTTTCGAGTCTCATCATCCTGGGAGCTAGAAGAACATTGTTACTGCCACAGAGGATGGTTTCATTCATAAAGAAAGCCCTCCATTGATTTAGAGCCTTTTCGAACATTTGGACCACTGTCGGGACTATACGCCATGTATGAATTGTTAAGCGTAGGCATGATGCTTGAAATGAGGACGTTTTGACTAGGTGATTGGAATGCGTCCCCTTATACTTTGGCTGCAGGACCTGGATGTCAGTTTTTTAAACAGTTTTCTATCCCACGCCCTTGTCAGACTGCCCTGACCCTGGTGTGTGGCCAGTTAACCCCACTTTGGGAGATTAGCAGAAGAGTGGGGCCTAGCTTCTGTAGGCCCTTTAGGCAACCTGAATATTCTGTGCTCCCATGGAATCACCATTGATGCCGAACTTAGTGTGAACAATTGATGACACAGCCCAGAGCAACCTGAAATTCCTGGAAGCAAGTCAAAAACTTTCCGGACCCCCCTCTTCCCACCCCAAAGGCTCTCTCTCGTCTCTTCAGTTCTGATACAATTTATGGGAAAAGAGGGGAGGGGAATGCTTGTTGTGATAAGTCTCTGGGGTTATTACTACCTGCCTTCATCTACTCGGGGGCCTATTTTACTGTGGGTTTTAGCTCTGTGGTTGAGTAAATGTGATACCTCCCCACACTGTCATCCCTCCTTGCTGGGGTTGTGGCCCCGGTCCCTGTTGTGCTGGGTTCTTTGTCTGTGGTGCTCTCCCAACTACTTGATCCCTGCTGCGGTTGTGTGGTGAATGGCGGACCTCTCTGCAACTGAGTGTATATTATGTTCTGATTACCCAGTGCTTGGTACTGAGGAGAGACGTTCATGGGGTTTTGTGGTGGCTGGCCCTAGTTCTCTAACCTCTTTGCTGCTCATGGTATACCTTTGACTAGCATGCCTCTACCAGGTGCCCCGCCTATGGCAATAGTAGCATTGTCTCATGTGTGGTTGCGACCAGCCTCCCTGGCCTCCAATACCATAATCTGTTTGTGCTCCCCAACAACCTGTTTCAAACTTTCTAAAGTTTTGCGGTGGAGCCCCCTTTGAGACTGGTGCCATCTGCATGGCTGCAGCCATCGCTGCCCCCTTGATGGCCACCTTTTTCAACTTTTACTGCACCAATTTTGTTGTTTCTCTTTGGGTTTGCTCCTGCTTCTCCCTATCATTTTCCTGCTTTTTATTCTTGTAGTGAAGTATGTGAGCTTGTATCTCCTGCCAGGGTTTGGTATCTAAACCCACTACGCTGTCCAGCCTGCTCTGTATCTCGGTGGATAAAACATTTCTTCTGGTAGATGGAACGCTGAATTTAAGCGAGGGAATGTGTCCGGCCACTGAGCCGCTGCAAAACCGATGCTTACAGTCAGCGTTCCCTCTACCAGCTTTGTGCAGCTGATAAGCAACGTTGAATGGGTCAGTCTTACTACAAGGTACCTCACTGTAAGGTTATTACTATGTTTGGTTTTCCTTCATACTAATCAGGACACCAAACACTGTGTAGATAGGAAATTTTGGATGGTCCAGATAAATTGCTAATTGATCACTGATGTGACAAGCTAGGCAAGGGGCATGTTGAGCCTCAATTTCTAGCAACCACTGAACATTACATTGGAGGTGTGCTGACCCAGTTTTTAACCAAGATGAGTAGACTTGCCAATTAAAATTATTTCTGAGTCCTACTTAGTCTCTCCCCTATACCCACATCTCACCTTACAGCTTGAGAACAAAATATCGCCGACAAAAAAACCTCATAGGGTGCATGTCAGGCATTGCAGTGCCGACCTGACGAGGACCATGCCCTATGATGAAGCATTACACCTTGCCAGGTGTGTGAGGGCCCTAGTTCCAAAAGTGAGAGACTCCCACTCCTGCACATATGACTATACCGACCAAACCTCTACAACTGTCTTTTTTACCAGGAACTGCATACCTTTTTGCACTGACATGTCCTAGGGGTGTGTATGCTGGACCTATAAATGCCCACCAGTCCTCTTCCTTTGATACTCGCTTATTCTCACCTGAAACAATGAAAATGCATATTTTACTCGTCTTTGATGTGCCACCTGTTGACCATGGTGGAGGGGGATTTGAGCGTTTGAGGACCTTCCCTAGGTACTTGAGCTTTGCTGGCAACACCTGGGATTGCTTGCTTTTGGTTTTCTTGAGCTTAGACCTAACTGACCTTTTTATAGTGGGGGCTTGTTGATTTCTACTATTATTGGGTTTGAATATCCTAATGCAGGGGGAGCTGGTGAGAGTATATCCATCCCTGTAAATGGTGGGGAAGGTGCTGATACCTTGCTCGCTATCGGCATTGTGGGTTATTGGTGTGAACCTCTTCAAAGTTTGCCAATAATTCTAACACTGATTCTCTTTTGTCTCTCTTCTGTCCTGCATATTTAGTCTTTATATGTGTTTTAGTGTGTTTCATTTATGTTTGTGTTGGATGTTCCCTCCTAAGGCCAGGGAAATGTGTGTGCCTTTGTGTGTAAATGCGAATCTTGGAAAAACTTATTAATTCTATTGATCTGTTTGGGGAACCTTGTTTCCACATACCTCAATTGGGAATCCATGGCAATATAAGTTAATTGGATAGCTACAACTCAAATGATGTTTTTCTAGTTTTACTTTTGTTTGTCTAATTGAAGGGGCAATCGTGTGTGCTGCACTCTTACAAATTACGTACTAGGAGCTAAGCGCTTACAATTTTTATATCAAATAGTTTAAAGGAGCACTTCTATTAATACAATGTACAATGCATATGTAGTATTTTTCACACAATACAGTTTTCAATTAACAATCAATACAACATCAACACATAGAATAATACAGTTCAATAATGTGGACAGAAAAAATTACGAAAGCGTGGAACTAAAAACTATGAGACAGTGGTGTCAACTCTGCCCAATCAGGATAACTGTGTCACAAAATTCAGGGTCCTTGGAGTCATCATGGGCTATATTCACCTTACCTAGCGACAGCTATTGAACAAAGGTGACTTCCGCTGGAACACCTCCAAGGCCGCCTTATGACTGATTTAGTAAGCCATATAAAATAGGTAATATTCCAGACCCTGTCAGTGGTGGGCGTTCGAGTGATCTTTTTACACTTCTCCCTATTTTTCCAGATGCCAAATTGCTCTAGACTATGTTTAAGGTGCAAATGTAGTCTCTTACCTTCTGTGACAATTGCTTCAGGATGAACCTCTCCAGGGATTCAGCAGAACTTCCAATCAATTCCAGTGTCTGCTCACCATTTTCGTTGCGCAAACGTGAAAACGTCTGGGCAGAATCTCCTTCCTTTGACTGCAAATAGTTACAAGGTCCCAATACTGCTAGAGTGGCTCAGCAAAATGTTGCTCAAGTTAGAACTCCTTTGAAAAAACAGAAGACAAGAGGTGTTTGGCAAAATAGGAACAGTTTGTTTAATTAAATGTTATGGCCGGGAGAACAGTTACAATCACGAGGTTTGAGGATTGTCTCAATTTACAAGCGGTAGATGTCCTTCTTATATACAAAACACAACAGGTCATAAAAGTTTCTGGAATCTCATATATGGTGAGGAATGTTGGTTGCAGCCTTTGGAGTCATCAATTAATTGTCAAATAGTTACTACAGGTGGGTCTGGCAAGGGGAGTGCATGATCACTACATGTGCTAGGGCCTGATTGGCTATGGGTTCCTAAATCATGTTGCATCTGACTTTATGGTGTTTTTAGGTGAGCACATACCCCTCCAACAATGTGTGCTCTATTGGGGCAATCTCTCCTGGCCATTGAAATGATGCTGCGCCTATCTGTGGAACGGGTCAAGAGTTTCCTGTCTGAGTGTTTGCCTGCCAGCTATGCACCCTCCCATCTGTGACCTATCAATCAGTAGTCCTAGGTCTAGATCTCAGGGCCTGCTCAACTACATATTTGTAGGTCAAGGTTGATGTGGAGTTTAGAACGGGTGATGCTATTAAGAAGAATGAGATATCTTTTTTATCGATAAACGCATAGATTTCCAAATTAACACAGCCAGGGAACCAGTCTCAACCTTCAGCTCTCTCACTTCAACTGTCCAACTTGGAATCATTTACATGTGGTCATTCTAAGACAAAGCTCTTCAAACATTTTGATGCAGATACCCACCTGTCAAAAATATTTAGGCGTAAGGACCCGCTCTTGATAAAAGTTTCTAGAGCCTGGTATTTTTCATCATCGACAACCATAAATGCCCCCACTTCCTACAGCAAATAATTTTTATGGTGGAGAAATAATATTGAACAGTGTTTAGCAAACTAAAGGTTTGTGGGTGACTGTGGTTTGGTGTCAGAGGCTTCCCACACATTTCAAACAAAAAGTCTCTGAAAAGAATTACCCCATAAAATACAAAATGGTACTTTATTTTACACAAACAAAACATAATTTGACAAACCTTATTTGGATGAGAACACCTTTGTGAACTAATGTGATAGGTGTGCCTGTTTTTCTCCAGGGAATTGGTGAATCTGTGATTGCACCTCATTGGTACCAGTTTAACACCCAAATATAGCAATAAGCTACGAAAAGGTGACTAGTCCAGATTTGCAAATTGCCTTCTACTGCGCAGCAAAACGTGTTGCTGCTTTTTAGTAACTTTTGAGTAATAAAAATGTTTTTTTTTAAATCAGAAGATTATAAAGTAGATGATGGAATATGTCGTAAATGCAGCAACTCTATACTTAAACTAAAATCGCCACAACTGCACAATTGCATAATTCCAGTGGCCCTGGGTATAATGGCTGTAATACATGGACTGCAACTTTAGTGCACAGCATCTGAGGAGAACCATATTATATTTCATGGGATGCTGATGGCTTGGCTTTCACATCGGCATGGAACTGGAGGTTGCTTAACATCATTCATCATAATTAAAACATACCATTTACAATCATTACTGATGAACTATAAGTTCCAAGTAGGATATTTATTTATTTATAAAGTTTTATATAGCGGGAACAAGATCCTGCAGGATATCAGAGCTACTTTCTTTAATTCCAGGGGAGAAATTGTCCCCTAATCTTTCATACTGTTTTTCTATAAAGGTTTTTATTTTTAACATTATGAAAACAAACACTTTTATTTTAGCAAAAACGGACTCCTGGTTATATTAGTTTACTATTGTTTTGACTTCAGTCATATTTTTAGGGGGCTGGAGGGCCTTGAGAGTCTGAACATGGGGGCGGGGTCAAAGGTGTGGCAAAAAAAAAATATTCTGTACATTTTTTAGGTCTTTCACCACAGCTACATTTAAAACAACAGGTAGCTTAAATGAAAAAGAAATACATTTTAAAAGTTGTTACTGAATGGGAAATGCACTGTAGTACATTACGAAACCTCTATTAGTTAATGCACTGCAAAGGTTGTGTGTAACCAGAGCCACAAAATTAAATCTTGGTTATTGCAGGGGAGAATAGTGACTTGTGTGTTACTAGTGCTAGGAGGTCACAGCCTGTGACAGAAAGCACTGTGAATATGTAACTCATTACTTTACACTTGCATTACACACATTATATGATAGACTGCTACGAAAATGCGGAAAATGGTGCTTCCAAAATATAGATTTTAGTAATACCCAGACCATACGTGATGCATTTTTTTACATAACTGTCCCATCAACATCTCCTCAGGTATAGTAAGCGCTATGTAAATACACAGACAATTAAAAGCACGCACTTCATAGCACAGTTGTTAACTCTTTGCACTACCACTCAAAAAGAAAAAAACGCTGTCAGCACAAAGTTTCAGTAATTTGACCAATTAAAGAAAGTACCAGCTCCCAAACATCCTTTACATTTGCAGATTGCCCTTTGCAGATTAACTTGTTGCACATATTTGCATTTCTTTCAGGCAAGCAGCACACTGGCAGAAAGGCGTGTTTAGCTGTCTGCCGGGCTTCAATTTCACAGCACAGGAGAGTCTTTGAATGACACTCCAGCTCAAGCATTTTAACTATTGGAATTTACCGACTGGGACAGTTTTCTTTTTCCAAAATGAATAGCAAACGTTTTAGATTCCAGGCAGAAGTGAGGCTGAGGAATGCGCGCCCACTTCATATGATGCCGCGGCCCCCTGGGTGTTGCACTCCACAGATTGAAGACCTCTGTTCTAAGATAACCTAGGATGAATGGAACCAACAATCCTGGACATCCAGGTTCATTACAACATATTGTCAAGAAAATGGGTGCAGGATAATAGGGTCTAAGAAACTTTTACTATGGCCCGATTTAGGGCCTCATTTATGAGGGTGTGCATCACTTTTATGCAGCCGGTGCATCACTTTTTATGACGCACCAGTGGCGTAAAAAATGCGCCTTGTTGCGCCATATTTACAAAGTGATGCATCTAGGTAGATGCGTCACTTTGTAAACCCATGCGCCATATTATACCTGCGCCAGGTATAATGTATGCAAGGGGGCGTTTTGACGCAAGAAAGGGTCATGGAAGTCGCGCAGTGAAATCTATGTGATTTCACGGCGCCTATTCTAGGACACAAATGCGTCAATTTCTTACGCCTGCCTCACAGCAGGAATAAGACTGACGCAGGCCCTTTCACATGGGGCTTTTCCCATGTGAAAAGACACATTGCTGGAGTTGCGTCACTTTTGTGACACACTCCAGCAATGCGTCACTTTTGCGCCATACAGATACGTCAGAAATACTGACGTATCTATAACTCCTTGCGCCATGATGCGCCATACTGTAAATATGATGCATCATTGGTGTCGCAAGGAGGGCGCAGTGAAAAGTGATGCATCGCTATTTTCACGCAGTGATGCGTCACTTTTCATAAATGAAGCCCTTAGAGTTTGCCGTAGAGGGTAATCTGTCGCAAAGGCAATGGAGCACCCACCCTGCCAAATTGACGGTCTGCAGACCTGATTTAGAGTCACGAGGGCCTTCAGTAAGTAGAAAGCAGAGAATGTTTCATCTCCACTGCCTACATACTCCTCCGACGGCCAGACAGTGTAAGGGTCGTCAAAGGTTTTTTTCCATTTGTCCACCCAACCGATTTAGAGAGGGCCGACAAACGGCAAATCTTTGCTTTCACTTAATGCTATTCAAAGTGTGGCACGTACCTGAAAGTAAAAACTTTGAAATGGCCCCAATGCTAACGGAGAAAACTTCCATGGTGAGGGGTCAATTTTTTATTTATTTTCAAAAGCAAAATTCTACTTTGGCATTTTGTTCTTGAAAATAAAAAAAGAAATTAAAAGTCTGCCGTCCGGTGCCGTTGTGTTGTTGAAACCGCATGGCACGCTTTCAATTCATTTGGAGACACCACCATGGCTGCAATTAATGTAAATACTAGAGATGTCTGCTGGGTCGGTAGACATCTATATATATGGTGGACAGGTACTCTCTCAAGAGTGATGGAGTACTTTATTACAACTCCCTGATGGAGTAAATACCATCTGCCAACCTCAAACTCAGTCAGTTTGTACTTATTAGGTAAAAGTTCACTTGTTTTTCAGAGGATAAGTCAGCACTTGGATACAGTGAAAGAAACAGAAGTTGTATGGAGGATAGCAGTTGTGGGTTACTGTAGCTTTTAGAAACCTATACTCAGTTCTGGGTTCAACATAACAACACCACACCCCACTCACATGCACTTGGCAACTTTGTATTTGGGTTAATGTGGCTTCCTGTGTGCCGATAATTGTGTTCCACTCAGCATTTGCAGTCCATCTACTTTTTTGTTTTCTTACCTGTTTCCGGTTCTCTTGCAACTTCCATTATTCCCTTGGTTGGGTCTAGTGAACCTGTTTACTGTTTCTTGTTCCCTCTATACAGGTGGTCTGCTAGCTGAACTCGGATTCCAGGAGGTCGCTATAAACACCTAAATAAAGCTCATCAAAATGTGTACAAACAAGGAGAAACAACAAGCAAGGTAAAAAAAAGGTGTTTCACAACAAACAATCCCTACCTATTGGCGATTAAAAAGGTTTTCATAATCGATAAGTCACTGCCTATGAGCTTCGACATGCTGCTCAGAAGCAGACCCACAATGCTCAACAAATCAGGACTTTAAATTCACATATCTTTTCACCTTTTGGGTGGTTTTTGATGAGGGTTGCGGGACTGGAAAGCTCACAACCTACCTGACAAAACCACTGAATATTGCCAGACCACAGAGGAGGACCATGTAAGATAGATTGTCTTGTTAGGGGAAACCAGAGGCATGCACAGATAGTTTCAGCGACAGATGTAGCTCGACACAGTTGCTTGTAGGGCTAATCCTCCACCTGAGACTTTCAGTGATGGAGTAGATATTGATCTTTGGATCCTCTACACAGATACTGGTCACCAGGCAGCTGGGCTGATGACTCTCCCAGACAAAGGTGAGGCTCTAGGGGATTCAGTGAGGTAATTCCCTAAATTCAGTAGGCAGTTCTTACTTCTTCTTTCAGTATTCAGATCTCCTTGCAGAGCCTTGTTTCAGATTATGGATCCAAAATGGGAGGGGGGGTGACTGTCAAAAACAACAACCCTGGAATTAAGAAAGCTTCTGCTCCACACTGACATGTGGAACCATCCCACATATCTGCAAGATCACAGCCAGAGGAAGACCCTTCTCCCACCTCACAGCAAAGACCTGAAACACACTACCTCTCCACCTCAGGCAATCACCATCACTGCCTCACTTTAGGAAGGACCTCATGACCTGGCTCTTCGGCTGAACCACAGACCAGCAGCAACCCCCCCACCCCCCAGCGCCTTGAGACCCTTATGGGTGAATAGTTGTGCTTTACAAGACATCTGATTGATTGATTCATTCATTCATTGAATCAAGATGCTGGTCAATGGGACAACCCCAGAAAATTGCAATACCAAAATGAAACAGCAAGCCAAAACATCTACGAAAGAATGTTCATGTGACGCACTTCCCCCAACGTAAAAATCCCCCACAAAAGTCCAATGCGTCGAGTATTATACTCATGCGATGTGCACCACCACCACTCCCGTTGCTTCAAAGGAGCAGTCACGAAGACCAATAATGAATCAATCACAAATGTGGATTGCACCACCAGATCCAGATTCCAGAGGAACTCAGTACATCCAAAGTTCGTATCACACAGTTGATTTATTCTTTACTTCAAACTTTTAGTTAAACAGCCAAACAGCCAATGCGTTTCATTCAACTTCTGTGGACTTCCTCAGGGCGTATTATTTAGGTATATAGATTACAGACATGATTAAATTTAAAATATCACTGTATGGTAACTGTACCACAGTGTGTATCTTATGGTTGGAACTGATCCCTCATGTATCCAGGGAACGTTCTAGTGTTACGCTCTGTGCCACGCTGCATCAAAATAAGACCCCCAATGTTCGCGTCCTTGTTAGTGCCAACCATAAGCTACACACTGTGGTACAGTTACTATACAGTGATATTTTAAATGTCATTGTTTCCACGGAAGTTGGACGAAACGCGTTGGCTGTTTTTAACTACAATTTTGAAGTAAAGAATAAAGCAACTTTGTGATACGAACTGGGTCACATTGGGACCTGGAACTGGTGGTGCAATCCACATTTGCGATTGAACCCCAGGATATTGATCTGGACCTTCTGTCCATTATTTTATCCAGGGCAGGCACATGCGGAAGTGAATTTCAGTGCTCTCCTCAATTTTGGCTTATGTCTATTTTTCAGGGTTGCAAATGATCGGACCAAGCGATGCCTGCCACAGCCTCAGTCTTGCACACCCAGCAGGTTGGGTGGTGTTGATTTAGCCCTAACAGGAGGTGGAAAACAAAGGCGCAATGGAGGGAGAGTCATTTACAGTGTCCTCTACTGATACCTGTTTGCAATGACACTGCAATTCACTATTTTTAGCATGAAATGTGTCGATGCATCAAAAATTGACGCAAGGGTGAATTTCTCGCTAAAATATAGCATTAAATTATTTACGTGACATCTAATTACGCATGATTTTGCAAATTGTGCTGAAATTCTGCGTAATTATGTGATCGAAAAATAATACGAACTTTGGCACACCTCTAAAGTAAATTTACTAGTAGGCTAGCACAGACCAGGGGCACACATACTCCAGAACCATGCAAGAGACATTTCCATCCCACAAGGAAAAGTAAACGGAAGATATTTCTCCAAAGATGTCTATGAAAAAAGGGCAGAGTATTTAGATGGAACTGGAAAGGAAAGGAGACAAGATAAAAAGAGAAAGAAAAAGTAACAAATAGATGCTAGTGAGGGAAAGAGAGAGGAGGAATATGGTACCGAATTAAAGATAATGTCAAGTGACAACCCCGGTGTTTTGGAAGACCCGAGAGTAAGGGTGTCGAATGTAGGTCAAGGATGCAGGGATCACTGGTAGCTTTTAAAGATAGCCCATTAGGTTGATATGCATGCAATTACTCTAAAGAAGTCTCATTTCCATAGTCAATAAATATCCCTGAAACCTGGCACTGTGGGCCAAGGTCAGAAGCACAGGTCTGGAGTCTTCGCTTGATCTTATCTTTGTTATGCTGTGCGTGTTTTCGCTCCCTTTTCCACCAGCCAGTCAGTCAGTCAGTCTCTCTCTCTCTCTCTCTCTCTCTCTCTCTCTCTCTCACACACACACACACACACACACACCCACACACACACCCACACACACACACACACACGCACGCACACACACACACACAGGTGTGTCCTACATGCCTAAGCACAAAGGGCTCGAGTTGAAGATCAGGGAGCACAGACGAAAAGAGAACCCATCTCTACTTTGACAGAACAAAGGGAGGGGGTGCTGCAGATTACTCTGCCAGGCTTCTAAGCTCTGGGAACAGACTGAGGATAAGCCGGTGTTCCAAGAACAGATGCACATGCATTGCCTCTGCCAGATATGAAACCGAAGGAACGTCAAAACAGCAATATGCATGCCAACTCCCCCAGGGTCAGACTAGGACAGAAAGAGGCTCAGGCACCAAAATCAAAGTGACCCCCATTAGTGAATTAGATAGTTAAAATGCTGGGAGAGATTAGGTTTTCTCAAACGTCCTTCTTAGAGAAAAATCCTTTTGGAGCTCTGTTACGATAAATTGCATATGATGGATTTCTTGGCCCGTCTATGAAATGAAAAGAACACTTTTCCTTACTCAGCCCTGCATCAGTAACAATCACAAACAATAAGCATTTTAGAATGTTCCTTTCTTTTATAATTACATGTAATATTTAGGGAACTAAAGTGCATCCAATCAGAATTAGAACATTGGAATGTTGGGAGCTTCATTGAAGACAATTGAGTGCTCCAGGCTTCAAATTCACAGTTGTTGTTGTGAACAAAGGCCTCATGGTGTTAGAACATTCTGCCGTACAGTGGCAGAATGTTCTAATAGCCTTATAGCTCGCCGTAGCTGGGCTATACTGGCACTAAAGAGCCGCTCCCTTGTTAAAGGCCCTCGTCTTTGGCTCGGGCCTTTAATGGCTGGTAAGGCTGTAGATATGGCTATAGTTAACAAACGAAACCTTCCTTTAGAACAGCCTTGTCAGCAGTTCCAATGGACCTAGGTTGAGTACATGAGGTTATTATGGACCCTACTGCCAGTCCCAAGCTTTCACCTACAGATCATTGATTTAAAGTGTACTAATCTAATTAGTTCAACAGAGGCAAAACAAGATTGAAAATTAAATGAAATGAAATGAAAAGAATCTTATATCGCGCAACTAAGCCCGAAGGCATCATGGCGCCTAACAGCAAATCCATAAAAACAAATAAACAGTAACTACGGGTACGCCCTTGCAAACAGCCATGTTTTCAGTGCTTTCCGAAAAAGCAGAACGGAGGACTGAGATTTAATTTCACAAGGAAGGGTATTCCATAACTTAGGGGCAATTGAAGAGAAAGCCCTACCGCCCCATTTACTCCTACGGAAGCGAGGTACCACCAGCAGGCTCCTTGAGGAGGAGCGTAAGTCTCTGCCCGGTACATAGGGTAGCAGCAGTTTCTTGACACCCCCCGCACCCTTACCGGAGAGTGCGCCGTAGGTCAGGCAGAGCGTTTTAAAGATGATCCTCGATTCTATAGGAAGCCAGTGTAGGGCCTTCCTAGCTGCTGTTGCTGATGCTAATCTAGGAGCGTCCAGAACAAATTTGGCTGCCGCATTTTGGGCAGTCTGAAGACGCTGTATCAAGCTCTTATTCATGCCGGTGTATAAGGCGTTACAAAAATCAAGTCGCGAAGCGACAAGTGCTACCACCACTTGCTTCCGCGCCTGAGGAGACAGATAATGTTTTATTTTTCGAAGTATTTTAATGATACCCCAGCAGGTAGCAACAGTTCTGTTCACCTGCAGAGTCATGGAGAGGGCGGGGTCAATCAATACTCCCAAGTTCCGTGCCGACTCCGTAGGAGTAGGACAGGTCCCCAACGAAGGCGGCCACCATTCAGGTGACCAGATGTTATTGTTTGGGCCAAACACCAAGATCTCAGTCTTCTCACCGTTCAATTTTAGTGAATTATAAATCATCCACTGGGACACTGCTTCCATGTAGTTCCTGAAGTTGAATGGTGACGAGTTGCCCAGGTGGGAGAGGGACACCAAGATCTGTGTGTCATCAGCATAAGAGACTACCTCCATCCCAAAAGATCTAACCAGCCTGGCAAGCGGGGTCACGTAGATGTTAAACAGGGTCGGACCTAATGCCGACCCCTGTGGAACCCCACATTGCACAGGCAGGGATGGAGATGGGAAGTCTCCCAGCTTAACCCTCTGTTCCCTCTGGTCCAGAAAGGAGGCCAGCGGATTCAAAGCTGCCCCTTCCACCCCTATCTCCCTCAGGCGAGATGTTAAAACCGAAGGGGATAGGGTATCGAAGGTGGCAGTCAAGTCCAAAAGGACCAGGAAGGTGGTATGTCCCTGGTCTACCTCCATGCGCATGTTGTTCAGTACGACCGTAAGAGCTGACTCGGTACTATGGTGCCTCCTGAAGCCGTGTTGAGATTGATCTAAGAGACCCGAGGAGTCAAGAAATGGCGCCAGATGTTAATTGAGATGAGTCTCCAGCATCTTTGCCGGAGCTGGAAGCAAAGAAATGGGGTGATAATTCTTAAGCACCTCGGGATCAAGTGTAGGCTTCTTTAGGAGGGGTTTGACCTCTCTCATAGCCCTATTCATGATGTCCAACAATAAGGGCAGTAAGGAGTCTCTGCACTCCTTCAGGACCTTAAGGGGGCGGATGTATGACGTTAAAACGCATACTTTTACATCGCATACCATTACAACGCGATTTTTACAACGCAGGATCCTTTACAACACATGCCTTTACAACGCATGTCATTACATAGCAGATGCTATTACAACGCATGCCATTACAACGTAAGTATAGGTAAGTATATCTTTTTTTTAAATTGTAATTAATAAATATTTAATTAATTTAATTTAATTAATTTAATTTATTTAAAGTAGTTTTTTAAAAAACTGAACACTTAAAATACCCCTGTACCCCTATACCCAAAACCTATCCCTAATCCCTAAAGCTACCCCTGTTCCCCAAAACCCAAACATAGCCCTGAACCCTAAAAATACCCCTGTACCTCAAAACCCAAACCTAGCCCTAAACCCTAAAAATACCCCTGTACCCCATAACCCAAACCAAGCCCTGAACCCTAAAAATACCCCTGTACCCCAAAACCCAAACCTAGCCCTGAACCCTAAAAATACCCCTGTACCCCATAACCCAAACCTAGCCCTGAACCCTAAAAATACCCCTGTACCCCTTAACACAAACCTAGCCCTGAACCCTAAAAATACCCCTGTACCCCATAACCCAAACCTAGCCCTAAACCCTAAAAATACCCCTGTACCCCATAACCCAAACTTAGCCCTGAATCCTAAAAATACCCCTGTACCCCTTAACCCAAACCTAGTCCTGAACCCTAAAAATACCCCTGTACCCCATAACCCAAACCAAGCCCTGAACCCTAAAAATACCCCTGTACCCCATAACCCAAACCTAGCCCTGAACCCTAAAAATACCCCTGCACCCCTTAATCCAAACCTAGCCCTGAACCCTAAAAATACCCCTGTACCCCTTAACCCAAACCTAGCCCTGAACCCTAAAAATACCCCTGTACCCCATAACCCAAACCTAGCCCTGAACCCTAAAAATACCCCTGTACCCCATAACCCAAACCTAGCCCTGAACCCTAAAAATACCCCTGTACCCCTTAACCCAAACCTAGCCCTGAACCCTAAAAATACCCCTGTATCGCATAACCCAAACCTAGCCCTGAACCCTAAAAATACCCCTGTACCCCTTAACCCAAACCTAGCCCTGAACCCTAAAAATACCCATGTACCCCATAACCCAAACCTAGCCCTGAACCCTAAAAATACCCCTGTACCCAATAACCCAAACCTAGCCCTGAACCCTAAAAATACCCCTGTACCCCTTAACCCAAACCTAGCCCTGAACCCTAAAAATACCCCTGTACCCCATAACCCAAACCTAGCCCTGAACACTAAAAATACCCCTGTACCCGATAACCCAAACCTAGCCCTGAACACTAAAAATACCCCTGTATCCCTTAACCCAAACCTAGCCCTGAACCCTAAAAATACCCCTGTACACCATAACCCAAACCTAGCCTTGAACCCTAAAAATATCCCTGTACCCCTTAACCCAAACCTAGCCCTGAACCCTAAAAATACCCCTGTACCCCATAACCCAAACCTAGCCCTGAATCCTAAAAATACCCCTGTACCCGATAACCCAAACCTAGCCCTGAACCCTAAAAATACTCCTGTACCCCTTAACCCAAACCTAGCCCTGAACCCTAAAAATACCCCTGTACCCCATAACCCAAACCTAGCCCTGAACCCTAAAAATACCCCTGTACCCCTTAACCCAAACCTAGCCCTGAACCCTAAAAATACCCCTGTACCCCATAACCCAAACCTAGCCCTGAACCCTAAAAATACCCCTGTACCCCTTAACCCAAACCTAGCCCTGAACCCTAAAAATACCCCTGTACCCCATAACCCAAACCTAGCCCTGAACCCTAAAAATACCCCTGTACCCCATAACCCAAACCTAGCCCTGAACCCTAAAAATACCCCTGTACCCCTTAACCCAAACCTAGCCCTGAACCCTAAAAATACCCCTGTACCCCATAACCCAAACCTAGCCCTGAACCCTAAAAATACCCCTGTACCCGATAACCCTAACCTAGCCCTGAACACTAAAAATACCCCTGTATCCCTTAACCCAAACCTAGCCCTGAACCCTAAAAATACCCCTGTACCCCATAACCCAAACCTAGCCTTGAACCCTAAAAATACCCCTGTACCCAATAACCCAAACCTAGCCCTGAACCCTAAAAATACCCCTGTACCCCTTAACCCAAACCTAGTCCTGAACCCTAAAAATACCCCTGTACCCCATAACACAAACCTAGCCCTGAACCCTAAAAATACCCCTGTACCCGATAACCCAAACCTAGCCCTGAACCCTAAAAATACCCCTGTACCCCTTAACCCAAACCTAGCCCTGAACCCTAAAAATACCCGTGTATCCCATAACCCAAACCTAGCCCTGAACCCTAAAAATACCCCTGTACCCAATAACCCAAACCTAGCCCTGAACCCTAAAAATACCCCTGTACCCCTTAACCCAAACCTAGCCCTGAACCCTAAAAATACCACTGTACCCCATTACCCAAACCTAGCCCTGAACCCTAAAAATACCCCTGTACCCCATAACCCAAACCTAGCCCTAAACCCTGTACCCCATAACCCAAATTAAATAAATGTTTTAAAAAAGATAAACTTACCTATACTTACATTGTAATGGCATGCGTTGTAATAGCATCTGCTTTGTAATGTCATGCGTTGTAAAGGCATGCATTGTAAAGGATCCTGCGTTGTAGTAGTTGTGTTGTAAAAGTAGTCCGTTGTAACAGTTGCGTTGTAACTGTTGTTTCCCTAAGGGGGCATGGGACCAATGGGGACCCCGACCTTGTCTTAATTAAAAGCAGGTCAAGCTACTGATAAGATAAAGGCGGAAACTCGGACAAACTTATAGAGGTGGTAGGGAAAGCCTTCTTCGAGAGAGGAAAAGAGGGGACGGGCGGAGGAGGGGTAACGGATCTTTTTAATTTGAGATTCGAATAAATGTCCGCAATCTTCGAGTGGAAGAATCCTGCGATTTTATCACAGAATTCCTGGGCGTCCGCAGGGGGGGGCAAGGAGGGGCGCTTGCCCCCCCTGGAGCTCCCCTCCTTGCCCTCCTGCCAGGGCCTGCTCTGACCGGTGCCATCCCACCGGGTGCTGCCTTTCTGGGGGCGCCGTGTTTACAACAGAATTATGATTTTAAAAGCACCTGCTGCTGCGCGTTCCTTTCTTCCTGCAATTACGGGGCCTCACAAACATGTAAGATAACTCCTGTGATTAATGTTCTTCCTGGCCAGAGATCAGAGTTTTGTGTAGTTGAGGTTTTTGATGTATGTGAAGGTAGTACAGAGGGTTAATATGCCTTCTGCAAAGAACGTGTACCAAGTAGATCACAAAGTGCATTTAATGTAAATAGATCAGCAGGTTACTGCTTTTAAAAGAGCCATACTTTTGTTACTTGCAATTTATAACTTAAAATCCTAGGGCCTTATTTATGAAGTTCTTGTGCTGCCGGTGCGTCACTTTTAAAATGGGGAAAAGTGTACCAGTGGCGCAAGGCCTTCATAAATGAGGCCCCTAATATAGAATAGTGAGGTATTAACTTTCATCATAGAAGCGCATACACTCTGCTAAGTATAGAACATAGATTAATGTTGCAACAAGGGTTAATTTGGGTAGAAATGGATTCTTATTGTTAAAGAAAACTCCCAACTATGCTGTTTCTTTTTCGACTCTGAGTTTGTGCTTCTCCACACCAAGCACTCCTAAACTATACTGCCTACCACTACGGATGACATGTGACTCCTACACTTTTAGGGGCACATGCATCAAGTGATTTTGGGATCGCAAACGGTGTGAATCGCAAAAATCGTCCGTTTGCGATTCCAAAATCACTGTTTGGGATGCATCAACGCATAATTTAAGAAATCGCTATTTTTTGCGATTTCTTAAATTGCGATTGCATTTAAGGAATCACAATTTGCGATTCCTTAAATGCAATGCATGAAAGTTTTAAAAATAGCGAATTCGCAATTTGGGGGAGCAAATTACCATGAAGTTGAACTTCATGGTAATTTGCGAAAACTTAGAAAAATGCACATTTGTGCATTTTTCAAAGTTTCATGTTACGCACACACATGCCCTTAGTGGAAGGAATCCACCCTTTTTCTCTGGGAGAAACTTACAAGGACAATAGCTGCATAACGTAAAACACATATTTTTTAAAAATATTTTTCATTTTGTCGGACAAAACATATTAGTCTACACAAGACAGTGAGGTACATGGGGGCAGTAAGAGTAACAATCAATAAGGAATTCTTCTGCGCTGGAGTGACTGGTGACATAGTAAGTATCAATAGGGCACAGTACGAGAGGACCAGCATAGTGTCTGTCAGTCACTGCCCTAATTTGCTGCTTATCATTTTATTCACTCTCAGGTGTGCAGATGGGAGATTTATATATTTATAGTGTACTGGCATGTGGTGCTTGCATCAGCCTTTTGTTAAAGGTGTAAGTTGTACTTCCAGGTTTCGGCGGCAGTCGTCTGTCACTCTTTCCTTTGTTGTTTTCATGACACAGCTGGTTTCTCCGGCGGCTGCTGTTTGTTCGCAATGGGTCAGGTTCTTGGCTCTAGTGAAAGGCGCCCTTCGGCTGCTTTGTAGTGCTAAGAAGTGTATGTTTCTTCAGTGCACACCAGGCTCCCCGCAGAGCGTCTGCCTCTTACTCTGGTGTTGTTTTTGTCCTCAGGCTGCTCCCCGCCCCTATTCACCTCTCTGAGAGCCAGTGCCCCCTTTGACAATCTCAACCTGCCGCCCACCGCTACCCCGCCTCTTCTCCCGGTTCACACCATGGTGCTTTCACACTTAACGTCACCTCCAGCTCGCGTTTTCGGAGAGGGCCCCGGGCTCCCTATCACCGACATGAGGAGGAGGAAGAGAGAGGGGGGACAGAGGAAGACTTGGAGTCGGGGAGACGGATACGGTGGAGGGTGAGAGTGAACGAAGAGGGGCGAGCGAAAGAGAGAGAGCAGCAGTGGGGAAAGAGAGACCGAGAAGTAGGGAGGAAGGAAGATGAGAGCAAGTGGAGAGGGAGTGGGGGGTCTGGGTGAGGGAGAGCAGCTTCAGAGAAGTGAGACCTGTGTCTTAACTCCACCAGTGAAGACAGCGGGTCCAAAGGAGAAAGAACCAGGCCAGACATAGCAGGTCCAGGCAGTGTGCACGGAGGCAGGCTCAGTGGGTCCGGAAGAGGGACAGGGCAGGCAGAACAGCTCCAGAGAAGGGCGAGCAGAACCGGACCAGGGCAAGCCGATCCAGACCAGCAGATCCTCCCTGAGCAGGGAGACGGCGCGATACTGAATCAGAATGTAGTGTTCAGCTTTTGGGGTGCCGGGGGACAACTTTAGGGTTAAGGGTGTGTGTGGGTTTTAAGGTGCCAGGGGGTAATTTTAGGGTTCAGGGCGGGTATGGGTTTTGGTGTGCAAGGGGGGACATTTTAGGGTTCAGGGTGGATATGGGTTTTGGGGTGCCAGGGTGACAATTTTAGGGGTCAGGGCGGGTATGGGTTATAGGGTGCCAGGGGTTTAATTTTAGGGTTCAGGATGGGAATGGGTTTTGGAGTGCCAGGGGGACAATTAATGGGTCAGGGTGGGTATGGGCTATCGGTGCCAGGGGGGTAGTTTTAGGGTTCAGGGCGGGTATGAGTTTTGGGGGGCAGTGGTAATTTTAGAGTTCAGGGTGGGTATGGGTTTCAGGGTGCTAGGGGGTAATTTTAGGGTTCAGGGTGGGTATGGGTTTTGGGGTGCCAGGGTTCAGGGAGGGTATGAGTTTTTAGGGGGGTGGAGTAATTTTAGGGTTCAGGGTGGATATGGGTTTTGGGCTGCTAGTGTGTCATTTTAGGGACCAGTGAAGGTATGGATTTTGGGGAGCCACAAAAGAAAGATGGCTGTGGCACAACAACCCTATGGTGTATGAGATAATATGTGGCCTGCTTCCTGCCCCCCTATGGCTCCTCCTGCGCCCTGTGTTTCTTGTGCCCCACCTGGCACACATCATGTCAAAGGATGGTGATGACCATAACATTTGCCCCCCCCTGGAAAAATGTCTGTGGACACCCATGAATTCCTGGGAGCTTACTATAGGGTCCGGCATCTGTAACGTGCAGAGCGAGTCCACTATTTTGAAAAGATCCCTGGGAGAGGAAAGAGTCATTGTCAGGTTAGCAAAGTACTCTTGCTTCACTCTAATGATCTCCATCTTGTACTCCTTGAGGAGTTTCTTGTGTTTATCCCTCTCGTTAAAGTTCCAACTCGCCCGCCAAAGGCTTTCTTGCTTCCTGCACCCCTGCCTCATGAGCCTAAGAGGCTCCGAAAACCAGGGTGCAGAAGGTTTCTTTCTCGCAGAATAGCAAGAAGAAAGGGGAGCCAGCACATCTACTGCTGCACTAATGGCTTTGGACAATTCAGAAGCGGCTAGATTGACATCCTCAAAAAGATCCGCTTTGTAATTTTGCATCAGAGGGGCCAACGAGGCGCTCGTGATCTTCCTGAGGTTCCTCCTGGATTTGATTTGGCTAGGGACACCAGTCTTCGCAAGCACTGAGGCGACCCGGAGCTCCAAAGGAATGGCAAAGTGGTCGGACCAGGCCAAAGGGATGGGATCGTCTATTTTAAGCCTATCATCATTAGAAAAAACTGCGTCCAGAATATGACCCGCCTGATGAGTAGGATGTTTGACCAGGTGCAAGAGATCACATGCAGACAGTGAGTCCAGAAGGGCCAAGGAAACTTTAGATTCAGGATTATCCAAGTGAAAGTTTAGGTCACCCAGAACTGTCAGATTGGCAGATCCGAAATAGGGCTCTAGAATGTTAAGAAGAGACTGACTGAAATCTGTCCTAGGCCCGGGAGGTCTGTACACCAGGATACCCACAAAAGGGTCGGATAGGGAGATTTTATGAGAAAATAAAGGGGTTGGAAAAGGTCGGAGGGCCTGGAAAGTTGAATGGTATGACAGGTCTGGGAGGTCCTTTAGAGGATTCCAAGGCCGCCTCCTCTACGCCCCACTCTATCCAGTCTAGCTAAAGAGTACCCATCCGGCACAGCCTCTACCAAGTCAGGTCCAGAGGACTCAGTGGCCCAGGTTTTGGTAAGAAACACCCATGTGGGCTTTCTTGCTGTGACAAACTCACAAAAGGCACTGTTATTTTTCACTAGAGATCTAGTGTTAATCAGAAAGCCCGATTCCTTCAGGGGAGGAAGCTTAGGGGAGGTGGCAAAGGTGCGAGCTGCCGGTAGCTTACCACAAATGTTAAAGCAGTTACAGTAAAAGGCGTCTCGGAGAGTCTCCGGAGAGCAGGAAAAATGGCATGGTAGCCATGCAGGTCTCAAACGGTTGAGATCCTGGTAAGAATACAAAGGACCTGCCAGAGAAGACATATCGAGTCCACCCAGGGTCCAGAGTCTCCCGCCCTTTAGCCCGTCCTTAGCGCGGACAGGCGCTGACGGGCTGGACTCTGGCGTGACTCCGGCGTCACTTCGGCTCAAACGCTGCGCGTAGAAAGGACAACTTTATATGCAGGTCAGCGTGTCCTTGTGACAGCTGGTCTGCTAACAAAAATGGCACCGCCAGGCGTCCAAGTCTCCCCCCAAGATGGCCGCAAAAAGCGTGAGGTGAATCAAGGGATCCGCAAAAGCGCGGTGCTGTTACCAATTATAGTGCAGGTAGAGGGACTGCGCCGAGCATATTAAAAGCAAGGTAAAATAGAATTTAAATTAAACAATATAGCACAAAGGATTTATTTTATAAACGCTATCGCGTTGGCAAGTATTCCGCCCTGCAGCGCGCTATTTGCTGTCTGCCCAAGCGTACGAGGAGAACTAACGAGAGATTACAACACCCAGAATTCATTTGGCTAACCCACAAAAGCTCAGGACTGGAAACAGTGTAGATAATGTCTTAAAGGGAGGTGGTCACCCTAACTGGGTGCATCCTTTTCATTAATTTTACAAAGTTCAAGAAAAAACGTCAGCCAGAGGAGAGGCAACTTCAGGATCTCTTCAAATGTCTTCTTGCCAATCCCAACATTATGCCTACAATCTTACGGTGTCCTTGCCAGTGGGAGGCAGACTCTGTTGGTTTACAGAGACCTCATAAAGAACTATATACACATGTTTTGGAGAAAAACCAGCTATGGGATTGAGTTTATCTTGCTACTGACAGATTCGGGTGTGATCCTTACCCCTGTGCCATTACGTCAGCTCAAACAACAAGTCATTAGATGAAGGTCGTCCACAAAAAAACACCATCTCTTATATGGTCTTGTCTTTTTGGTCTAAAAGCCTTTGGAATGTTTCTGGCTAGTCATAAAGCTGAAAGGAGTAAATTAGTTTCTGAGACCTGTAAATTTCACGAAGGACACTCTTCAAAGTGGCTGATTGGAAGATTCCCTCTATATGTGGGAGAAAAGATGAAGAAGACACTATGGGCCATATGTATCATAGTTCCGTTTTGCAATTTCTAAATAGCGATTTTTAAGGAATCGCTATTTAGAAATCGCAAAACGGTATGTATGAAAAAAATCGCATTTTTTTGCGATTCCTTAATCTTCCTTATTTGCGAATTCGCAAGTTGCGAATTCGCAAATAAGGAATATTTTCCCATTCATTCGTATGGGCCAGGAGGCCCATACGAATGATTGTGAAATGCATTTCATTTTGAGATTCGCATTTTGCTAATCGCAAAATGAGATTGATTTCAAGGGTGCAGGGGTGTCTCAAGGACAACTTGCTGCACCCCTGAAATCAACATGTGTGTGCATATGGCGCACATACATGCCCTATGGGCATGTATGGGGTAGTCACATGCCACATTAAAAAATGCCAATTAGTGTATTTTGAAAAGAAATCGCAATTTACCACCAACTGAAAGCTGGTGGTAAATTGCGATTTCTTAAGCTAAATTCGCTACAGTAAAATGCTTCATACATAGCATTTAAGGAATCGCAAAATTGCGATTCCTTAAATGCTATAGCAAAATAAGGAATCGCACATATTTGCGATTCCTTAAGATGCGATTTTTTGATACATATCAATTAATGCAAAACAGCCTTTTGCGATTCGCAAAGGCCGAAATTCAGCGAATTCCGGCCTTTGCGATTCAAAAAATGCCTGATACATATGGCCCTAAGGCCTAGATTTAAGAAAGTACCCTCAGGCTGTTATTATGGTAAGTAAATCAAAGCCATGCTTTGTGTCACTTTGAGCATTGCAAGCATTGATAACAGGAGTTAGCAAATTATCACCTTGGTTACCCTGCCAGGCCCTTAAAAATCGAAATGTTCTTTTGGCCCAGTAAAAAAGTGCTGACTCATGGTTGCTCAGGATTTGCTCTTCATGGATGCAGACCCAAGGGTAAATCCAAGCACAACATCCCTGTGTGATGTGGGGACTATGGAGCCAAAGGTTCAATTTTAAAAGGTATTAAAATGCAGCGCTGCTTCTGCCAGGATCTGGCTATAGTTTTAGAGGAACATGGTTCGAGTGAGAAGTGAAAGGGTCCGGTGTGACCCGCAGTGGGCCTTGCGGTCCCATTAGTGGACTTGACTTTTTTGTGGTCCCCGGGGACAGGCTTCATCTTGGCACCTAACCAAGAACGTGAAATATTTCCTATGAAAAGTCATCTAGTGAATATGACTTTGTGGATTTAAGCCCCCAACAGTGGAGCGGAGTTAGCCAGCCCCACCTCCCCCCGCATAATTTAAAATACTAGGACAACATAATTTCAAAATAAATAAAAGTAACACCCTATTGTGGCGTCCTTGGGCTGCCCTCCTCTTCCTTGCATACATCTTGCACGAACTGCGCATACACACTTTGGACACTTTGGAAGTCAGTCTCAGTAACCAATAGACTTTAATGGATCCTCACATATGGGAAGAAAGGTTCATTCCTGGCAGGCCTCTATGTCTCAAAGGCTACATTGACAACAATGAAGTCACATTTTGGAAGCCTGTCTCAATAGCCCATATAATTTAATAGAGCCTCACATGTTGGAAGGACGACTCATTCCTGGCTAGCCTCAATGGCTATAATGACAATAATGGAATCTCACACTCTTCACACTTTGGAAGTCAGTCCCCGTGGCCCATAAATCAAGCCTCATATCTTGGAAGGAAGACTCATTCCTGGCTAGCCTCAATGGCTATACTGACATTAATGGAATCTCACACTCTTCACACTTTGGAAGTCAGTCCCAGTGGCCCATTAATCGAGCCTCATATCTTGGAAGGAAGACTCATTCCTGGCTAGCCTCAATGGTTCAGTTGATATTAAATGATCCTCATTCTTTGGAATCTAGTGACCCCAATTGTTTGGAATCTAGATGAACTATTGGCCACCCACCGTGCCCTATAATTGCATTAATCACTTCAATGCATTATGGGACTTGCTTTTTGTAATTGAACCAAGCTGACAATTACACTTGAAAACAGTAATTTACAAAAGGAATCCTAGAACTGGAAAAGGTAAAGGTGTGTCCTTGTGATAGAAAATCTGATGGTATCCATAATCCCTTCTAGCTAACCTCCCTCAGTGACTCAATGTGAAGCTGCTTCAGAATTTGGAAAACTGGCGTGTTCCTGGATACCCTTACTTCCCCGTAGACATTAATGTTTTTGAATTTGATACATCAATTATGTTTATTCCAATGAGCCCTTCATACATTATGGAAGTCTACCACCTTGGAAGGCAGTCTCACTCCAAGGTCACTTTAATGAACCCATACACTCAATGGAGTCTCACAGGATGAAGTCCAGTTTCAATGCTGCCACGGTCTAATAACCCCATAGATTTTAACAGAGTTCCTTATAACTCATACACTCAATGGAGTCTCACAGGATGAAGTCCAGTTTCAATGCTGCCAAGGTCTAATAACCCCATAGATTTTAACAGAGTTCCTCATGTTGGAAGGAGAACTAACTCTAAGCCTGCCCCAGTGGTGCTATCATCTCACTTCTGAAAAAGCAGCCTCACTTCTGACTGACCCCAATGCCCCCAAGGGCTGTAAGAGAGTCCCACATACTGATTGGTAGTGTTGCCCCGGGCCTGTTTGATTGGCCCCATAAACTTTAGTGGAGTCTTACACCCTGGAATGTAGTCTCACCTTTGACCATCCTTAACCCCTTCCATGCTCAAGACAAGGTCAACTCGCCATGGGTTTTACCTGTCCTGTGCTTATGACGAGTTGACCTTGTTGTGTTGTGTTTTCCACCTCCTGTCCGGTTTTTTGTTCTGCACTAGCGCCAGGACGCCCCTTTGCTGGGGCATCTGTGCGCTCAATAAATCAGGATAACATAACATAACATAACATCATGATCCATGGACTATTCCAATTTCCAGCGCACAGCGGGAAAACCGCCTTAGCAGCCAAGGTGTTAATGACCCCATATAGTGTATGAGTCTCATACCCCGGTGCACAGTCTCACGTTATCCCGGCCTCACTGGCTCTTAGACATTAATACGTCTAACATTATGAAAGATAGGCTCACATCAGACAAGTCTCAATGACCTCATAGACTTTGCTGGAGTCTCACTCAGTGGAAGTAAATCTTACTTCCACCCATCTTTAAAGGGCCCAGAGCAGACTCAAAGGAGCAGCACATCTTCAGCATCACTTTTCCTGGCATCACAGAAAATTCCCTTAGGTTTTAACTTAATACACCAGCCTAACGCCTGGCCTGTATCAATATCCTCAGAGAAATGTCATTGAGCCTCGCAGGGAATAACACAATTTCTGCTAAAGCATCATCTTGCCATCAAAGCCTCTCAAGTTTGAGATTTCCCTCCTGTGGTTGCCACTTGGAGGTATTTCCCTCTCTGCAAAGTTTTGTTACTTTGGGCCAAATGTTCAAACATTAGGAATGCCAATTTCCTAATTGCTATTCTCTCCGAATCACAATTACAAAATCGTTACTCCTAATGTATAAAACTAATTGAGTCTCATTTAGGGATTCCTTGTGGGTCAAAAATTGACCTACCCCATGAATATTAATGAGGTAGGTCACAGTTAGCGACCCATTAGGAATCACAGTGATCACGGGGATGGTGGCCTGCTGATGTCAGCAAACCACCATGTCTGTGATTGCTTTTTAATAAAGCAATTTTTTTTTTTAATGTAGCCCGTTTTCCTTAAATAAAATAGGGGAGAGTTTAAAAAGGATAAAATGAAACCTTGAAGTTTCATTTTTAAGAGCAGGCAGTGGTCCATTTATTTACATTCTCAAAGGGGAAGGGGTTTCTTAGGGGTCCCTTCCCCTTTGCGAATGGGTTACCACCAGTTTTAAACTGGTGGTAAAGCATTCTTGTAGCACTGGAATTCGTTCACAAAACAGTAATACATACACTACCAATTCGGTATTTGGAAGGAGTGCCCTAAACATGCCCTTCCAAATACCGAATTGCAAATGCAAAATGCGATTTGGTAACAAGTTACTGAATTGTATTTTGCATTTCGCACATTTGAAAAAGTATCAGAATCGGGCTGTTTGCAACCGGAAAAATGCTTTGTACATCTGGCCCTTTGGCCTTCCAGGAGGGCCTCTAGGGTCTCATCCGCCATGTTCAGTGCCTGAACTGTACGGCGCTATTGTTAATTAATACTTTCCGACTTATTAATTGTCTACAACAATTAGCTAGAACGTGTCGGTCCCTGGGCATCCCAAACCTCTCAGGAACCAATTAATACAGCATAAATATTCATGCAGTAATTCTACAGCAAAATCGACACACTCTGGGAGCGAGGAAGGGAGGGAGAGCTGCCAGTGTGCATAGTATGAAAATCAAATATTTGGAGCACTAGTAATTGAGGCCGGAACTCACCATGGAGAATGAGGAAGAGGAGAGAGACGGAAGAGACCAAGGGTAAGCAGTAAGCCCTGGGTGTGCACTCCCACTGAGTGTGCTAAGGTTGCCAGATTGCTCCCTATAAGAACGCCTTAAATCAGATCCTGGAGCTGCATCATGATGGTGTGCGCTTGCAAATGCCCCCGCTTTGGGCCTGTTTTCATGCAACGACACTGTTTAAAACACATACATTTAACTCAGAATTTCTCTTAGTTAGTGCCTGAGCCACAGATAGCACAGTTCAGGAACAGCAAGAGACTTTACTGTCCACAGATTATGTACTAGCCCAAAGACATTCCGAGTTAGATGTATGCACTGTAGACGGCACAATCACACAAAAACAGGCACACAGCTGTATTCTGCATTAGTGCATATGTTCATGATATTGTCCACCATGGGCTTAACTTTAGCACATCCTTTTTTTGGTGTGAAGAGGGTGTTCTATATTAAATGTTTTGCATTGATCTACATTAACATGTAAACAAGCAAATGTTATTAACTGTGCAATATTCACGTTTAGATTAACTCTAGCTAATGCGTTTTAAAATAACTAACGTTAGTTGCCATCTTGCTTCATTACAGATTAACTTTTATTTCTAGGCAAGCTGAATTAAACTGATGTCGATCACTGTGTTCTGTTTCTAACTTTCTCATGAGAAGAAAGGTTTTCTTTTTGGTGTACTCATTGTGGGATGTTATAATTGGTATTGAATCCAAGAAGATACCTGCAGAGTACGTGCTGGTCCAGTGTCTAGTTTTGCTGCAGATAAATGTAAGTTTGAAGGACATTGAGAAAAGCTGTATTTTGGAAGAACCTGAGAACCAAATGAACTCAAGATTTTACCTTTTTAGGTCTCGGCTAGTGAAGGCTGCCCTTGCGAGATTTTATGTTTTCCAGTAGTGGGGCTAAAACCCGCCCTTCTTCTCCATTGGCTGGCTTCCTAAACGAAGGCCAACCATTGGAGAAGAGGGGCGTCTGTCCATTTAAGCCCTGTCTTTTTGGCATTGGGGGTGTGTTTTTTGCTTTCCTTTCTCTCCGTGACGTCATCCGTTCAAAACATGCCCCCCAATCCGAAAAGGACGGGGCTTAGTAACTGACAAATGGCGAGCGTTTTATGTAACATGCTTTCTTTTCTTCCTTTGTCCGTTTTCTATTTTAATGACCCATTTTCTGACATGAGACGCGCCTGGCTATTTTTTCCGTGACTTTATCCCTCGATTTTTAAAACTCTATTTTCTATTTCAACGTACCTCTGTCCTATGTCTATTTCCATTACTTGTGCACCAAATGGGTGCAGATAGAGCAGAGCAAGTCACATGCTTTTTACGTCACCGTCTCCCCCAGGCTTCTCCTCCCACTTACCGCAGAGGCGGCAGGGCAGGGGGCTTGGGCTTCGGGGGCTCCAGCATGGGCATGCACCTGGGAGCCGCCGGTGGGGGTCACGGCACAGGGGGCGCGGCAGCCAGGATGGGGGCGGCAAACGTCGCTCTGCTCAGGGGCCGCACGGGCGGCCGAGTGACTAGGGTGAGCTCCTACGGCAGCCGCCCCAGCCTGGGCTTCTTGAGCTTGAAGGCGGGAGAGCCTGGAGGACCTTACTTACCATGGAGGCGGAAGGGCAGGTGGCTTGGGCTTTGGGGGCTCTAGCATGGACATGGTCCTGGGAGCCGCCGGTGGGGGTCACGGTGCCGGGGGCGCAGCAGCCAGTACGGGGGTGGCGTACGTCGCTCTGCTCAGGGCCACACGGGCGGCCAAGTGACCAGGGCGGGCTCCTACGGTGGCGACCCCAGCCTTGGGTTCTTGAGCTTGAAGGCGGGAGGGCCTGGAGGACCAGTGGGGGCATCAGCGCCCTTCAGCATGCCTTCCATTGACCCGTTCCTGCCATCCATGGACACAGTGCAGGTGACCAGGCAGCGGGAGAAGGAGAAGCTGCCGACTCAACAACAAGTTTGCAGCCTTCATCGACAAGGTATGAAGACATGCCGAGGCATTGGTGCCACTCCAGATGTATGAGGGAGGCGGGCACCGGGTGTCACTCCAGTTGTGCTTGGGTTAGTCCTGGCTGCCACTCCACCCGTGTGCCACCTTAGGTCAACTTCAGTAGTGTCTTGGGGAAGGCACAAAGTGCCACTCCAGCAGGGTTTGAGTTCTCTTTTTTTTCGCGAGAAGGCACTTGGCGCGACTTAATCTGTCCACGGAGCTGGTACTCCACCTGTCTCCCACCTTGTCTGTGCAGTGTATGGAAGCAGGGACAGAGACCACTCCAGCAGTGTTTGAACTGTTCTTTTTTTGTAGCGAATTGTAGCGAAAGCACTTGGTGCATCTTAAGTTGAGGCAGGCGACTGGTAGCACTCAGGACAAGTAAGGAAGCTAGATATCACTTCGTATGTACACGAGGAAGGACTTAGTGTTATGCTAACTGTGTTTGGGGTGGGTAGGCACTGGGCATCACCCCAGCTGCATATGTGGTGCTGAGTGACATTCCAACTGTGTGCTGTTCCAGAAGAGTATTCAGCAGGGAACACGTTCAGCGGCGCATGGAAACAGGCACCGTGTGGCACTTCAGTCTGCACTTGGTGACACTTAAGCTATGCATGAAGGAGGCGACGGGCGCCGCACAAGGAGTGTCTAAATTCGTGCATGGGATGTCACTTCAGCTGCACATGAAAGGTGTGATGGTGACACATCACCTACTTACAGAGTCCTGCATTCAGTGTCACTTGAACTGTGCATGAGATAGTCCTTATCTGTGCATGAGATAGTCCTTATGTGACACTTCACCTGTGTACTGTGAAGCACTGGCACTTTGGTTGTGTATGGGCAGGGCCGGACTGTCCTTTCATTCCATCGGGCATTTTCCCGGTGTGCTGGGGCCATTTGAATCCGACTTTGAAAGTCCAGTGAGGTGTGTGAGTTTTCGTGGTACACACTTAGTGGGCGAGGCCTCCTGCGTTTTAAGGACTGCGATGAACGTTTGTTGGGAAAGTGTAGTGTGCTTTCCTCGTAAAAACATTCAAATGTTGGACAATTAGGACCTGTGAGTTAAAATGCAGTGATGGGACCTGTGGGGACCGTGCTTTGGGAAACGTTTAGTCTGAATTTCTTTGGTTGGGTAGTGTGGACTGTGGGAAGTCAAAATGGTCTGTAGGGCAGTGTGTTTGTCTACTTTCAGGGCCATAAGGGTTCAGTTCTGTATTACCATCTGTGATCTTGAGGGACTGTGCCAGGGTCAATGTTCCGGAGAGCATCCTAGCTAGATGTCCTCATGCTGAACCAGACTCCAATTAAGGGCATCTGGATAGGTGATAAGAACATCTGGGTTTTTCGAGAAGTCAGTGGCGGGGGTTATTGTCACGGCTTATAGGGTAATATTGCTGCAATAGGCCCTCAGGGTGCATATCACACCCATCTGTTTGCCCTTAGTAGTTGTACGTGGTCCAGATAATCATAAATGTAAAACCACTAGGGTGGTCATAGCATGTTTGGGGGAACTGTCTATTTAAGATTAACATTAAAAATGTCAGTTTTTTCTGCAGATCCCGTCAGCGAGTGCTTAGCTCACTGAGCTACCTAATTCGGTATTCCATGCTGTTTCCTTTAGAGAGCCCATGTGGGTGCCCAAGTGTAGCAGCAACTTACATTCCATTCATTAAGGGGGTTCTTCTGCTTGCTGCCTGTTTCCAGTTACAGCCTGCAGATGTGGCTCTGTTTGTGGCTCTGTGTGTGTGTGTGTGTGTGGCTCTGTGTGTGTGTGTGGCTCTGTGTGTGTGTGTGGCTCTGTGTGTGTGTGTGTGGCTCTGTGTGTGTGTGGCTCTGCGTGCGTGTGGCTCTGTGTGTGTGGCTCTGTGTGTGTGTTTGTGGCTGTGTGTGTGTGTGGCTCTGTGTGTGTGTGTGGCTCTGTGTGTGTGTGTGGCTCTGTGTGTGTGGCTCTGTGTGTGTGTGTGTGTGTGGCTCTGTGTGTGTGTGGGGGGGCTCTGTGTGTGTGTGTGGCTCTGTGTGTTTGTGTGGCTCTGTGTGTGTTTGGCTGGCTCTCTGTGTGGGTGGCTCTGTGTGTGTGTGTGGGTGGCTCTGTGTGTGTGGGTCTGTGGCTCTGTGTGTGTGGCTCTGTGTGTGGCTGTGTGTGTGTGTGGCTGTGTGTGTGTGTGTGGCTCTGTGTGTGTGGGTGGCTCTGTGTGTGTGTTTGTGGCTCTGTGTGTGTGGGTGGCTCTGTGTGTGTGTGTGTGTGGCTCTGTGTGTGTGGGTGCCTCTGTGTGGGTGGCTCTTTGTGGGTGGCTCAGTGTGGGTGGCTCTGTGTGTGTGGCTCTGTGTGTGGGTGGCTCTGTGTGGGTGGCTCTGTGTGGCTGGCTCTATGTGGTTGGCTCTCTGTGTGGGTGGCTCTGTGTGTGTGGCTCTCCGTGTGGGTGGCTCTCTGTGTGGGTGGCTCTCTGTGTGGGTGGCTCTGTGTTTGTGTGTGTGGGTAGCTATGTGTGTGTGTGTGTGGGTGGCTCTGTGTGTGGGTGCAAATGCAATAGGTCTCGCATTTGTGAGAGATTAAGCTATTGGCATTGTAAATTACAATGGCATTTATTTATATGTTTTGAAAACAAAAACAAAAATAATGTCATGAGCAATGCCAATAGCTCTTACTTTAACAAAGACGAGACCATTGCATTGTAAATGCTTGTTACTCTAACTTGATTGGATCATTGTAAGAGAACTATATGTAGCAAATGCTAGAATTGTGTGATTTAAACTAGTGTATGGGTGATTACAGTTCAGAAGAATATGCAGAGAGGAATGCTTGTATGCTGCTGAGACCAGATTAAGGGGCACATGCATCAACATGTGAATTTGCGATTACCAAATAGCGATTTTTAAGGAATTGCTAATTGGTAATCGCAAATGCCAATGCCAATGCATCTAGGAATCGCAAAAAAAAATTGTGATTCCTTAACATTATCCAATAATGATTCTGTAAAGAGCAAATCGCTATTAGGTAAAGTGACTCCCTTCATTCCTATGGGCAGTAAGGCTACAGTGGATTGTGTATGCAGGCCACCAATTGAGTCCGTAAATAAATTGGAGTCTTAGAATATGATTTAGATTCTTGCTCAATATTCAAGAGCAAACACCTCCCACCTGGGGATTGTGGGCCTGATTCACACAGGACCTCCGTGGTGGGGGGCCAGCCATCATGGGGGAGTCTTCGCACTCAGACTGGATTTTTGCAATGAGAATTCTCACTGCGGAGATTCCACCTCGAGTGCGGAGACTCCCCCTCGACTGTGATCCTCCGTCACGAGTGCGGAAGGAATTGCCGAAGGAATTTTGGATCACACAAGGATGGACGCTGTTGATCATGTTAATCAAGTTAAAGCTCCCTTTACAGCAGTCTGTCTTCAATGTTTACTTGAAGACATTCTGCCGGCCCAGGGACAGTGCGTAATTTGAGCTGGTGGTTTCCGATGCTCGGCACTGGTACTTAACACCAGCACTTCTCATGTGCACCAGTTAAATACACATTCAATTATGGTAGGCACGGGGAGATTAAGTGATTTGCTCAAAATCACAGGATGCTAAACTGATGCAGAGATACAAACCTGGTTCCCCAGCTCCAAAGTCAGCAGATCTGGCCATTATGCCACATTCTCTCCCAGTTTTCATGGTTAGTAATTGGTTCTGTTTTTAGCGGTGGTAACAGGAGAAATGGTGTGTGAAAGCTGCTTACTGATGAGAGCCCCAGCACTGATTTTTTTTACAAATTAACCACTGCCCAGGGACTTCTATTGCCGGTGTACTGACAGAACAGATGCTCGAGGGTGACTCATAAAAGCTTTAACTGCATTTATTTGATGCAGTCAAAACATTTGTTCACATAAATACAGCTCAGATAAATTGTCTGATATTCAGCTTTTTATCCATATGCTACATTTAGGTATACATTTTGCTTACTTTTTGAAGCACTGGTGCCATGCGTATGTATTTTCCCATATGGCAGCTGTAGGCATAAGTGTTTTTTTTATAATTTGTAACATCTCCCCTGAATTGCTGATTCCTTTGTCATCATCAGACTGAGTAAAACAGGATGTGCGCCAAGAATCTACTTGTGCCTGGAGGTGGGAGCTCGGCTGCTCTGTACATGGCTACCCCTGGGCCTTGATCATATGCAAGCATTAATGAAAATAGGAACATTTGGCAAACATTTAAATTGGGGCATATAGGATATTTTGCTGCAGTTGTCACTGTTATTGTTACCGCACTGAACCCCACTTGATCCCAGGGGAAGATAAACTGATCCACATTGATTGCTAGTTCAGGGCAGTCCATGACGGATCTTTTCACCCCAAAATTTCACAAGCTGCCACTGCAACAGTTACCGAACAGCCTGCGGTAATGACTGTCCTCTCCAGTGCTGCCTTTATAAAAGAGATGTTCTTTAGTATGCTCAAAAGAAATGCCACTGTCAGACCCTCTTCAGGGCTGCCCCAGGGCAGACAGCAGCTACTGATCCACAGCCTTGGTGGTTGAGGCTGTTTGCCTCTGGTGTCCCAGGGTTATTGCTGCAACAACTCAGCCAACTGAGCCAGGCACTCCCTTTGTGCACTGGACTCTCAGGGCAGTGAGGGTGTGAGCAGTCAAAGTCTTCGCAGGAGGGTAGTGCGTAGGCACGAGCTCAGCACTGAACAGTAAACAACAGACCTATTAATATATTATTTATACCAATGCTGTGATCGTTTAGTTAGAAGAAAGTACTTCAATCTTGCAGCAAACCAAAATGCAACACACTTTAAAGGTGGTTCAGGTACAAGGCTACAAACACTCTCCCTACGAGTGCAGTGTAATATTGTGACTCTCTAAGGTGGCTGCTCCCCTCCGCTCTCTCTCTGGGGAGTCTCGCCCCACCAGGGTATGGCCATATGCTTATGGCGTAGACTACGCACAGGTGCAGGTCACTGTTAGTTACACCGACATGTTAGCTCATAGGTCAGTTCAATAGTCTTTTTGACCCAACAAGTTCTTATTGGCGCTCTCCCCGCAAGCCTCCTCCTTACAGGTGCAGCGTTACCTGCTCAAATGGTATAATGACTTCGCGGCACAGGCGGGTGTGGTTAGCGACTTCACACCCCTGGGCTTCAGCATTGGCGATGGGGGACATCCAGCCGCACGCCTCACTGGACCACAGGGTTTGGGGCCTGGAGTTGTGGCCCCTCGGTCAAGGCAAGTGATATTCAGATTTGGCAAATGCAGTCTCTGAGAGCCAATGCAAGCAGACGGTCATCTTTGAAAGGGCAATGCAGGCGGGTGCTCCTCTTTGGTGGTTGAAGGGTCCAGGCAGAGACAGCGGCTACACTTAAGGGCAGTGACGTAACGCAAAATGATGGTGCCCCCCTTGCAGAATGAGCTCAATGGGGGTCCCCTGAATGGCTGGGATCCCCCTACACAGCAGGGGCCCGCTCGGTAAAGCAAAGTGGCTTTCCTGAGTGGTTAACTGTGTGTTATTCCATGCTGGTGCATGCCTTGCACGCATTCTGCAAGGCATGCAACGGCAAGGCTTAGAGGGTGAGGGGGCCGCCTTCAAAACAAGGCACCCTTGGGCTGCAGGGTCCTCTGTTGCACCCCTGTCTACGGGAGCGGCACCACCAGACCTTCGGGTTGACCGTGAAAATGCCAGCAACACAAAAAGAGTTGATGAACATATTCTTATGCAGTTCATGGACGGTAGATCTCCAGGAAACCAGATGTCTCCTTACATTTCGAGTCAGGATTGCCATCACTCCCTGTTGGCAGTCAGCTATGTCTGGGTGATCTACTCTTTGGGGGCATGCTGGGCTACTCCCCCTGGACACTCTCTCCTCTTGCAGGGCCTCACACACTCCTTCCCTCTCTCTCAATAGACAGGCAGACCTTTGGCGGTCCCTCAGCTTCTCCAGCAGGTGGCATATTTTTGTAAATGTGCTCTCACCTCTGAGAGGATAGGGTTATGTTGCAGCGGTCCTGAACAGCCCCAAAAAGACCAAGTAGCTTGCAAGTAATTCTCAGCACAAAATCACTAATGTCAAGAATGCCCAGGCACCCTGACCAAGCTGTCATGTTAATCCTTACTAGAGGCGGCTCCTCCATTTGAGTGGAGAAGCGACACCCCACTAACAAAACCCCCAGGCAGAGCTGAAAAGTAAAGTGCAAAGTATATTTGTCACCACTTTTTCAGCAACCGACCCATCCTGAACTGAGCGTCAGGACATGACGGGGCCATTGGTGCTGAGTCTCTGCAGGGAACTTTAAGCTCTCAGGTTTGAAATGCGCATGTCTCTTTGGACGGTCGTCTTGCAATGGCCAGGCAGGCATGTGCATTTTAAACCTCTCTAACGCAGTTCTCTTAAGACAGCTGGCTTAGATAAAGCAAAGGCCTCCAGTGCTCTTGTGAGTACTGATAGATGCCGCTCCCACCAATCCTAGCAATGCTCCCATGTTGCATGAGAGCAGCGCTGGGATTGGCTTGGGAGTTAGGAGCCTGCCTGCTGCCTGCCTTGAAGAGAGAAGGACCAAGGAGGACGTCACACTCGTGGAAAAGGTAGGGCCTTTTATTTGAAAAAACTTGATGTGCCTTACCACCCTTGGGACATGCCAGATGCCATTGATCCCTTTGTTGTAAAATCTGGCCTCTTACTTGGCTAAAGTAAAAAGCACCTACCTGTTAAACGAGGTCGTTCACATGCACCTAAAGAATCTGTGCCACATCCTCACATAAAAATAGTAAAACCATGATGCCACTACAAGTAGCACTGACCCCAGGCATAGAAAAGAAGTCAATTCAAGAGCATGTGCACCATTCCTCAGTTTGAAGAGGGCATGCCAGTGCGACTTGTGTGCTGACAGCAGTGTAAATCCCAGTGCGCTCCAGGTGTCAGACAGCACTGACTGCACACTTATTGTTGAAGGTGTACACTTCCTAGTTCTCCTGGACCTCTCAGCAGCCTTTGCTATAGTGGACCATGGAACCCTCTTTGGTATCATGAGGCGGAGTATGTGCACTCTGAACTCTACGCAACCAGAGACAAAAATGATTCACGACTCCCATTTGGTCTGGCTCTTTTTTTAATTTACTTATTATATGAGATGATATACATTTGTATAAAGTGCTTCGTGAACAATACACAAAGCCTTGAAGGTGACCTGTCTCTGTACAAGGTGCCAATGAAGATGATGCAGTCCTTTGGAGACTGACAAATATTTGGGAATCCCTAGTGTAAGCCTGGCCGCTGCAATTTGCACCACTTGTAATTCAGCAAGAGTTGTCTTGTTGATGTCCAGATAAAGTGTGTTGTATTAATCAACCTTACATGTAATTAATGCCAAAGCCACCTGTTTCCATACCTGGGAGGAAATTAATGTAATGATCGTCCTTAAGGTTCTAATAATCCAGAAGCAGGACGACACTCTACGATTGACCTACAAATCCAAGGAGTGGTCAATGTCCAAGATGACTCCTAAGGTTGTAGCTGAATTAGAGGGAGTGGCAGTGCTCCCAAACTATCCGGCGGCCATTTCTGGTTCCATATTGGTGCGTGGGTCCAATATCATAAGTGAAAGAAGGGGCTTACAAAGTATCTTGTGACGAGCAAGTATAACACATCGCATGACAATCCTAGGTTGAGCAATTTTAACATAAAGGGGAAAAAAGCAGTTAGAGGTAATTAAAAAACACAGGTATTGACAATTCTTGATTGTAATCAATCCTTCATATACGTAGACATGTTGACAAACTAAAAGAAGTGATACCCATCTGCATAAGGAGGAGAACCCCTGGCTGAACCCAACCACTCCCCTTCTAGTGAACATGAAATCCAGATGTGGGCAGCCCTGGCGTGAGGCTAAAATTCCAGGCCACCTTCACGCCTCCAAAATCTTTATGGAACCCCAAACACACACCAATCTCTTTTAATATTTAATTATAGATTTCTTACACTTTCCACCAATCAATCAATCAATCAATCAAAGCATTTATATAGCGCACTACTCACCCGGAGGGTCTCAAGGCGCTAGGGGAGGGGGGGTCCGCTACTGCTCGAACAGCCAGGTCTTGAGCTGCTTCCTGAAGGCAAGGTGGTCCTGGGTCAGGTGGAGGTGGGTCGGGAGGGAGTTCCAAGTCTTGGCGGCCAGGTAGGAGAAGGACCTTCCTCCTGTGGTGGCTCTTCGGATGCGGGGGACGGCGGCGAGGGCGTGGCCGGTCGATCGAAGCTGGCGTGTGGGAGCGTAGAAGTTGAGGCGGCTGTTGAGGTATCCTGGGCCTTGGTTGTGTAGGGCTTTGTGTGCGTGGGTGAGGAGACGGAAGGTGATTCTCTTGTTGACCGGGAGGCAGTGTACATCTCTCAAGTGTCCGGAGATGTGGCTGCGACGGGGGATGTCCAGGATGAGTCGTGCTGAGGCGTTCTGAATCCGCTGGAGTGTCTTCTGGAGTTTGGCGGTGGTTTCGGCGTAGAGGGAGGTGCCGTAGTCCAGACGGCTGGTGACGAGGGCCTGGGTGACCGTCTTCCTGGTCTCGGTGGGGATCCACCGGAAGATCTTACGTAGCATGCGCAGGATGTTGAAGCACGACGAGGAGACAGCGTTGACTTGTCTGGTCATGGAGAGGGAGGAGTCCAGGATGAAGCCCAGGTTGCATGCGTGGTCTGTTGGTTTGGGTGCGCTGCCCAGGGCGGGGGGCCACCAGGAGTCATCCCAGGCAGACGGTGAAGATCCCAGGATGAGGACTTCCGTCTTGTCCGAGTTCAGTTTCAGGCGGCTGTTCATCATCCACTTGGCTACGTCTGTCATCCCTTCGTGTAGGTTGGCTCTGGCGGTGGTGGGGTCGTTGGTGAGGGAGAGGATCAGCTGGGTGTCGTCGGCGTAGGAGATGATGTTGAGGTTGTGTTGGCATGCGATGGCTGCGAGGGGGCTCATGTAGACGTTGAAGAGGGTTGGGCTGAGCGAGGAGTCTTGAGGAACGCCGCAGATGACTTCAGTGGCTTCTGATCTGAACGGGGAGAGGCGGACTCTCTGTGTCCTTCCGGCGAGGCACGAGATGATCCATTCCAGTGCCTTCTCCTGGATTCCGACGTTGCTGAGGCGCTGCACTAGGGTACGGTGGCAGACAGTGTCGAAGGCCGCTGAGAGGTCTAGGAGGATGAGGGCCGCTGTTTCTCCGTTGTCGAGCAGGGCTCGGATGTCATCGGTGGCTGCGATCAGGGCGGTCTCGGTGCTGTGGTTGGCCCGGAAGCCAGACTGCGAGAGGTCGAGGGATCCGTTCGTCTCGAGGAAGGCGGCCAGCTGCTTGTTGACGGTCTTCTCGATGACTTTTGCAGGAAACGGGAGCAGCGAGACGGGGCGGTAGTTCTTGAGGTCGGTGGGGTCGGCTGATGGCTTCTTTAGTAGAGCGGTGAGTTCGGCGTGCTTCCAGCTCTCCTCTCGAAGGAGGTGTTGATGATGTCCCGCAGGTGGGGTGCGATGACAGCGTCGGCCTTGTTGAAGACGTGGTGAGGGCAGGGGTCGGTCGGAGATCCAGAGTGGATGGAGTTCATCGTGCGGATGGTGTCTTTGGTGCTGATTGGGGTCCAGGCGCGGAGGGTGGTGGTGGGGGGCGGTGGTTCAGTCGTGGCGTGCGTCGGTTGAGTGCTGAAGCTGTTGTGTATGTCCGCGATCTTGTTGTGGAAGTAGGAGGCGAGGGAGTTGCAGAGGTCTTGTGAAGGGGTGATGTCGTTGTTTCCGGCGTTGGGGTTGGAGAGCTCTTTAACGATGTTGAAGAGATCCTTGCTGTTGTGTGCGTTACTGTCCAGTCGTTCCTTGAATGCAGTTTTCTTGGTGGCGTGGATCAGTTGGTGGTGTTTTCGGGTGGCGAGCTTGAGGGCAGTCATGTTGTTCGGTGTTGGGTCTCTGCGCCAGGTTTGGATGGGTATGGAAGTTACAGGTGGACACACCCTCATCTGACCCCTCCCTACGCCCACCCCAGACTTAGTGCAGGATTAACTGAATATAAAGGTCAGTCCCCTTGCTGAACAAATGGGCACGGTCATTTGCATATAGCTCTTTTCTATGTTGTACCTAAAACCATGATGACCCATGAATAAGGAGGAGCAGTTGAATAGTCTCGCCATTGGCTGATTCTTCTTGAATAGTCTTGCCATTGGCTGATTCTTCTTGAAAAGTCTCGCAATTGGCTGCTTGTTCTTGAATAGTATTGCCATTGGCTGATTTTCCTGGCAGAGTGGCTCAGTGCTTTAGGGACACATAAACCGCCCTCAGCTAGCACATGGAATCACCTTGACCAGGATGGTCGTGTATTCAGCAGATTTATCTGCATCACACCCATGATTCCTATTAAAATAGCTAGCCCGTACCTCTTTCTAGGGGGGCTCCATATTATTGCCACCAAAGTGGAAGAATATTGTGTCCAGTTCTAAAATTACCCTATACTCCATACCTTTCTGCAATTTAAAGCATATCTTTTCTAACTTCAGATCACCTGTACCTAACCAGTAATGCTCAATGCACACTGCCAAGTCCAAAAACACCATATCCAGGGCCACTGGTATCATGCAGCAAGGGAGGACCAAATTATATGGCAGGATTCACTAAATTATGCGCCATGATGCGGCTCATTTTGTGATGGCATCATTACTTTGCAATCTTTACACATGCTAACGCTGTCTGGACAAAAGTTTCACCTTAAAAATACTAGTTTAAAACTAAGATGAAACAATGTGCCGCCGAAAGGTAAACAATCAACATTTGCGAAGTGCCGTCCACTACACAGCAACAAGAAACGTTTGATCCATTTGAGCTAGAAACAAAAGTTTTTTTTTGTTGAAACCTGTAAATTATAGAGCAGATGTTGGATTATGTGTCAAATGCTGTAAAAGTAGCAGAATCGCATAATTCCAGTGGGCCTGACCATATGTCCCAGGAATCTTCCAAGTGCCTTGCATCCAAAGGAATGCCTGCACCACCATCTTGACCAACGGTTGTAATGCATCTGCTCCCTTCTGCTGTCGCTAGCGAAACTAGATTCGGGTGGACAACTGGACATACCACTAACAACAGCTGGACGTCTAGCACCCCCCTGCCTGAACCTCTTCCAAGCACAGCCACATCCCAGCTTCTGATACCACTGCCCACTGCAATGCCATTCACATGAGTATTCCAACTAAAGTACTCCTTATGCACAAAGGTCTAGTCAATGCAAATCGACTTATGTTTAGCTACTGTGCTGCGACCACATTACACCTCCATTGAAGTCTATTTGGCTGCCTATCATATCAAGTTGTGTTCACGATTCTATTTTTAGCACCCAGTGCTATAAATTCGACTCCTGAGCAGTTCTTTACACCTACTCTTTAACACAGCCTACATTTGTTCTCTCCGAGCCACTTCTACATCTGCCTAACCAAACAGAAATATTTTAGTGGGGGAACGGTATATGTATACAAATTGACGGTGTAAAACTCTTTCCCACCAATCTAAAGCAGTCTTCTTGAGGAATTAGTGGCATAGCTAGGCCCTTTGCCGCCTGAGGCGGTCCCAGCCTTTGCCGCCCTGCGGCAGCCGTAAGAGCGGCGGGGAGAGGTGCTGGCGAATAAATCCTGCGTTTGCTGCCTCGGTGCCCCCAAAACTCATGCCGTCCAGGGCGGACCCCCACCCCTCCCCGCCATGTCACTGTGCGGTATTGCTGATGACTAATGACATGGCTCTTCTGGGCCACCTTTGGGACAAATGCAGGCTAGTTTTCCTCTGCAGCCTTTAGCTCCCACTGCTCCAAATAGGAGGTTCAAACCACAACTATTATTTTTATGAGTTCAAATTCCTAGTGAGCTGACTATAGTCGGTCTTTAGTGCACAATCTACAACCTAGAGGTACACTGCTTTTCTGGATTTTCTCCCACAACATTTTGACCTTTCCATCCTGAAATCCCAACAAGCAGCAGATGTCTTCTCCAAGGACTGGTAGTGCCAACAACTCTTTAAAGCAGTCTATATGGCTGGAATTGTTGCAGAACATGGGCCCGATTCGCAAATGTATAAATAGACGATTGGTCAAAACTTAGACCAAACGTCTAGATTTACAACTTTGGGAATTCACAAAGGGCATTTATGAGCACTATCTTTATGTGCGGAATCAGAGCGGAGACCCGACCCAAGTGCGGACATAAAGCGTCAGCTTTGCAAAAGCTGCCCACTGCAACCAGTTACATTGACACTGGCTTGAAATACAAGGAGTGGCTTTGCCATTGCATCCAATGGCAAAGTCGGGCTAGCAGTGCATGGCTGCTCTACCAGTCTGCAGTGGCAGACTGGGGAACTCATTTTACATGGGGGACCTTCAGGGTGGCACAACCAGAGCAGCAGCCCTGAGTATCCCTCTAACTTACATGCCCTGTGTACCAGGGTACCATATGGTAGGGACTTGCAGGTAAGTTAGTCATTTCCAATTGGGTATAGACAATTTGATATGCATTTTAGGGTCAAGGCACTGGCAATGAGGTCTGGTTAACATGGTCTCAGTGCACTCAGAATTGAAAAGCCAGCAGCATCAGTCGAAAAACCTGGTGGTGACCGTACACAAAGAGGTATTTCCTTACAGCATTTGTCTGGTGCAGGAAAGAAAGGCATGTAATGCTTAAATTAAATTCAGATATATGGTGAAAAGAGCGACTCCTTCCTTGTCATCATGTTTTATTTCACTAGTCATACAAAGTCATGTTTCCTCACAAAGACTGTTCTCCAAGCAGCATTTATTTCAATATGGTACTCAGAGTTTAGAAGAATTGTAAATATGTTGAAGCTCTTTCTAAGGTCCATTGTCTTGAATCTTCAAGTGCCTTCTCATGAAATAAATATATAATGAATGTGAAATACCCTTTACTGTTGCGCTGGTCTGTTTTATAATTTAAAAGATATGTTTCCAGATGCCATACATTATTTTGAGTTCAGTATGTGATACTGCACACAGGCTGTAGAACATAACTAGGTTGTGCAAAATAAACTAGGCCCACGTTTTATTATAGGAAGTTTGTATATACTGTCTTGTTTTTCTGCTAAGGCCAACATCATATATGTTTTAATCAAAATGTTTTACTCTGGGAGCTTCAAAGAAAAAGTTTATTAAAATTGCATTCTTGTGCTTCCATGCAAGACAACATTATTAATTGTTGGTGAAGAATGTTTTGGAAAGGATTATAGCTTTCTTTCCTACGATACCTATGCACTTTTGTAGTACCAGGATGCATTTTGCATCAAAGTGCACTAAAATGTCGAAATAAGATATTAATGCAGTAGCATGTATAATATGTGCCTGTAATTGCAAATCATGCTGCATAATATCCATTCTGTGTCCCACACATTTCTTTGCAGTATATTTTAATAGCCTAATAAAGAACCACATCATTTGGATCTTTATTGCTGCATAATTCCAAGGCAAACAGCTTGCCTTACTGCTTACTATTCATGCTTTAAATAATAGAAGCTTGCCCAACCTTCATTCATAATATAGGTGAAGGATGTCAACTGCTCCTCATGCATTAAAGGGAGGAAATACCCCTTTCAGCTTCATAAACTATATACAGAGAGCACTTTTGATATTCATGGTGTGGTGTGCAGAATAGTTTTGCCTACTTAAGGCCTGATTTAGATCTAGGCTGACGGGTTACTCCCATCATAACGGTGATGGATATCCCGCCCGGCGAAATATGAAGCCCATTAAATCCAATGGGAGTTATATTTCAGCAGTCCGGATATCGATATCCGTCACTGTTGTGACAGAGTAACCCATCCGTCGAGATCTAAATCAGGCCCCTAGTCTGCTACTACGCATGCTGTCCAAGAAGGAAGCTTTATCTACTGCTGTTTTTCCTTTGATGGACAAAGCTTATATAATTATTGTTCATGTGATGTGTAGAGAAGCTTACAGTGTGTAGAGAGGCTTGACTTAAAGCGGATCATTTCATAAGTGAAGGAAGCTTGCTGTACTTCTGATTATGCAGGGTGGAGAGAGGCTTGCCTTAAACTTGATCATGTTATATGTGAGAGAAGCTTCAGGTACTGCTGCTTATACAGTAGGTACATAGGCTTGCCCTGAAGCTGATCATGTTATATGTAAAGGAAGCTTGCATTACTTCTGCTTATGCAATGTGTAGGCACGCGTGCCTTGAATTTGATCATGTTATACGTGAGGGAAGCTTCCGTTACTGCTGATTATGCAGTGTGTAGAGAAGCTTTACTTAATGTTGGCTATGTTCTCTTTGAAGGAAGCTTGATGTGCTGCTGCTTATGCAGTGTGTGGAGATGCTTGCCTTAAAGCTGATCATGTTCTATGTGAAGGAAGCTTGCTGTACTGCTGCCTATGCAATGTGTAGAGGAGTTTGCACTAAACTGATCATGTTATGTTGGAAGGAAGTGTGCACTACTTCTGCTTATGCAGTGTGTAGAAAGGCCTCTGATAAAGCTGATCATTTCATATGTGAAGGATGCTTACTGTACTGTCGGTTATGCAGAGCCTGATTCCCAAAGGTAACCATACACCTTTGGGTAAGTTTATGATTGTTTGATATTCACAAAGGGATTTAAGTGTAGAATCATTGGGCCCGATTCACAGAATGAATTTAAGACTCAATCCTAAACTTACTACTGTTTTGGTATTCACAGATTGCACTTACTACTTTTGGTATTCACAGAATGAACTTACTACTTTTGGCATTCACAGAATGCTTTACTACTTTTGGTATTCACAGAATGAACTTACTCATTTCGGTATTCACAGAAGTTAGGACTCCTAACTTTAGGACTCCTAAATGCCTTCTGTGAATACCGAAAGTCCTAAAATTAGGATTTTTCTCAATTTAGGAGTAGTAAAGTTAGGACTCCTAATTTTCGGACTCCTAAATGCCTTCTGTGAATACCGAAAGTCCTAAAATTAGGATTTTTCTCAATTTAGTAGTAGTAAAGTTAGGACTACTAACTTTAGGACTCCTAAATGTCTTTTGTGAATGCTGAAAGTCCTAAAATTAGGATTTTTCTCAATTTAGTAGAAGTAAAGTTAGGACTCCTAACTTTAGGACTCGTAAATGCCTTCTGTGAATACCAAAAGTCCTAAAATTAAGATTTTTCTCAATTTAGTAGTAGTAAAGTTAGGAGTCCTAACTTTAGGATGCCTAAATGCCTTCTGTGAATACCGAAAGTCTTAAAATTAGGATTTTTTTCAATTTAGTAGTAGTAAAGTTAGGACTCCTAACTTTAGGACTTGTAAATGCCTTCTGTGAATACCGAAAGTCTTAAAATTAGGATTGTTCTCAATTTAGTAGTTCTAAAGTTCTAAAGTTAGGAGTCCTAACTTTACTACTATTCAAGAGGCGTATTTATGCCTCTTGAATGACCTGCGTTATCACAATGTCCAATACTGTTAGTATTGAGTGTTACTCCTATCCAATTGCAGTATTGTTTATTGTGACCATCTGTACTTACCTGCGCAACCACTATGTTCAATACTGCCTTATCATATATATCACACATACCACTCCGCACTGCGGTGATGTTACTAGTGTACTGTCGAACCCGCCTTTGATACATGATGTTTATGCTATTTCACCTACTGGTGACAGAATTGACCACACCCTCTTTGTGACTCTGTTCCTGTGTGCCTTATGAATATGATATTGCTACATGCTGAATGTACTATAGATTTGTTGCATTTACTATGCTTGTAGGTACCACTTATGACTAATATTTAAATGACTATATTATGATGTTTTGACAATTTGGATATGACTCTGTCCACCTGTGTCCCAATAATATGGCATAAATACTTTTGATTGTCTCAGAACTACATCTTATCCCTGTAACTACTGTGTGCAATCTAATGTATACACTTATGATTTGTGTTGAAATTACTTAATTTTAACTTTGGCACTTCAACTGTTATTGAATTAACACTTAGATTATACGCTTTCTCACTTTCAACTTACCTTCTCGTCCTTCCTCTCTTTACTCTCCTGTCATTCGACTCACTATTCTCCTCTCATTTCCAACACTCTTCTATACACTCCGGGCTTTACATTGTGTCACCCTTAACCCGCGAACCCCCTCCCTCACTATACCAACCATTTGTCATATTACTCGTCCTATCATTATTCATTTCTCTCCGTTCGTAACTCGTACCTACCCTTTTCCTACTTGCCCTTTGCATCTTTCACAACTTTTCACCATCTCTTTTCAACTTCATGACTTTCCAACTGCCCTGTTCCCTATCTACCCACCACTCACTTAACATATCTATCTCTCTAAAACCTCACTACCCCGCTTTCAGCCTTGAGAAAGCCCTGGCTTGTTAGCCCTCGGGCGAAACACGTGTCGGCTGTCCTTCTGTCTCTGCACATGACTTCAAATGACAAGCATTTGCAATGCAATAGGTCTCGCATTTACGCGAGTCTGAGCTCTTCACATTACATATAACAATGCCTTTTATTTGCAAGATCTATTGCATTGCAAATGCTTGTTTTCTTAACCTCCTCCCTCTCTGCATCCAGTATGTCCCCCCCGGATCTTCGCTCTTTGCCTTTCGTCGTCCTTCCCTCATTCATTCTCTCTCTCGACCCTGCACATTCCCTTTTCTCTCTCAATATAAACACATATTGTCCTTATATATTTCTTTCTCTCTCGTCCGTGCTCTCTCTCTCTCTTTCTAGCTCATTCTGTCATTGCAACTCGTTCCTCCTGCCTCCCCCCCCCCCCCGCCTCTTCTGTTATGCATCTCTCATTCCCTCACCTCAATTCGATTACATTCAGCCTCCCTCGCTCATTTCCTACCTTCCTTCGCGGATGCTCCCAGACGGGGAACATGCACTCATTCGCCTTATTTAAAGTAGAGTTGACATTTCTCTGGCTGGCCGGTTCCCGCCGCCCCCCTCCGTCAGCCCGTTCCCCTCTCTATCTCCTCACAGCTCTCCTGGGACCTCAGCTTCTCTTCAAAAGCAAATGCTGCTCAAATTTTGCATCCGAAGGAAACCTTTGCAAAGGTCAAATAAACGCCGGCATCTGCAGCTTACTTTAATGAGCGAGTTATAATTCCGTCTAGACCGCAGGCCTGTGGGAAGCCCTCACTGGCAGGATACAGATGAGATGATGGGGGTCTGGGGAGACTGAGGCTTAGGGTGGGGGTCTGGGGAGACTGGGGCAGAAGAGGCGAAGGGTAGGGGTCTGGGAAGACTGAGGCAGGAGAGGCTTAGGGTGAGAGTCTGGGAAGACTGGGGCAGGAGAGGCGAAGGGTGGGGGTCTGTCTGGGTAGACTGGGGCAGGAGAGGCTTAGGGTGGGGGTCTGTGGAAACTGGGGCAGGAGAGGCGAAGGGTGGGGGTCTGGGGAGACTGGGACAGGAGAGGCGAAGGGTGAGGGTCTGGGAAGACTGGGGCAGGGGAGGCGAAGGTTTGTGGTCTGTCTGGAGAGACTGGAGCAGGAGAGGCTTAGGGTAGGGGTCTGGGGAAACTGGGGCAGGAGAGGCAAAGGGTTGGGGTCTGTCTGGGTAGACTGGGGCAGGAGAGGCTTAGGGTGAGGGTCTGGGAAGACTGGGGCAGGAGAGGCGAAGGGTGGGGGTCTGGGGAAACTGGGACAGGAGAGGCATAGGGTGGGGGTCTGGGGAAACTGGGGCAGGAGAGGCAAAGGGTTGGGGTCTGTCTGGGTAGACTGGGGCAGGAGAGGCTTAGGGTGAGGGTCTGGGAAGACTGGGGCAGGAGAGGCAAAGGGTTGGGGTCTGTCTTGGTAGACTGGGGCAGGAGAGGCTTAGGGTGGGGGTCTGGGGGGTAACCGGGTCAGGAGAGGCGAAGGGTGAGGGTCTGGGAAGATTGGGGCAGGAGAGGCTTAGGGTGAGGGTCGGGGAAACTGGGGCAGGAGAGGCGAAGGGTGGGGGTGTGGGGAACTGGGAGAGGAGAGGCAAAGTGTTGGGGTCTGTCTGGGTAGACTGGGGCAGGAGAGGCTTAGGGTGGGGGTCTGGGAAGACTGGGGCAGGAGAGGCTTAAGGCGGGGGTCTGTCTGGGGAGACTGGGGCAGGAGAGGCTTAGAGTGGGGTTCTGTTTGGGGAGACTGGGCAGGAGAGGCTTAGGGTGGAGGTCTGGGGAGACTGGGTAGGGGAGGGGAAGGGTGGGGTCTGTTTGGGGAGACTGGGGAGATGAGGCTTAGGGTGGGGGTCTGGTTAGACTGGGGCAAGAGAGGCAAAGGGCAGGGGTCAGGGGAGACTGGAGCAGGAGAGGCGAAGGGTGCGGGTCTGGGAAGACTGGGACAGGAGAGGCTTAAGGGTGGGGTCTGGGGAGACTGGGCCAGGTTAGTGGAAGGGTGGGGGTCTGTCTGGGGAGACTGGGGAGCTGAGGCTTAGGGTGGGGGTCTGGGGAGACTGGGGCATGAGAGGCAAAGAGCGGGGTCAGGGGAGACTGGAGCAGGAGAGGTGAAGGCAAACCACCTGCTTTCAATATGAGGAACAGATGCTGCGTCACGGAAGCCTGCGCGAAAGAAGGATGAGTAACTGAGAACTCCCCATCTTTGGAAGGGATTTAAAGCCTCCTATAGCCAATTCCAATCAAAGCCCATGTTAGATGTATTCACATCTAACATGGGCTTCGATTGGAATTCCATAGAGCATATTATCAAGCCCATTATCGCCGCTTTATCTGCAGTTTTCTGCCAATAAAGCGGTGATAATTTTATCTCCTGTCTTGATAATATGCCCCTTGGTGTCTCAAAACCAATTTCTCATTCTTCTCGGTTGGCCTAGGGTCACAGAATGTGACAGATGCAGAGCGAATGAAATAAGAAAATGACTAGACCAGTCAACCAATATGGGTTCATACACTAAGATCAGGTCTTCTTTGGAGATTATTATGTTGAGAATAGCTCCTTTGGTGTTTATTGGTCTTTGGTTATGTTGGATCAGATCATTTCCTGAGAGAGTGAAGAGGCAAAACATAGACTGCTGAGTCTATTGTGTTATCCCAATGAAGGTCAAAGTCTCCCAGAAAGATCATTTTGTCACTTTGAATTGATTGGATGTTTGCGAGGTCCGTCCATTCCTTAAGAAAAGTTGTGTTGTCGCCTGCTGAGTGGTCAATTATATTTAGTCTGAAAGAGGAACTGTGGTGTATATGCAGTTTTGTAGTTAGGCATTGAAATTATGAGAACACGCAGTTCGGTATCTCTCTGCATTTTATAGAATCTTGGAAGATGGCTTCTATTCCTCCCTCGTGTAGTTTGGAGGACGTAGAAGGTCCATTATGTTGTGAGATATGTCATTGAACCAGGTCTCAATAAGGACTAATACGTCAAGGTTATAGCGTGAGATGATGTCTGCAATTTCTTGCTTGTGCTTTATTGCTGATCTGAAATTACGAAGCATACGGTCAGAGTGACTGATTTGTTGCGGGGTGTCTCTATGGGTTCAGTTCTGATAGAAATAATGTTCTGGCTAACCTGTACCTGTTTTGGGTGGGGTTTAGTGCTGGTCAATGTAAGAACAGGTATTCTGTATTGGTTTAGGTGGGATGGATTAGTGGGATTTGAGGGACTGGAGGAGGGTGAGGAGGCTGATGTTAGAAGTGTGTTATAATTAGCAAATAGGTTGACAATATCGTCCTGTGAGAGGTTGGGTACGGGACTCTTGGGCCGAGATGGGCCCTTGCTCTGCAGTCTCGTGTGCAGGGAAATCAGGGACCCTAGTTAAGGTAGCAGAGAATCAAGATGAACACAAGGCATGAGGTGAAGTTGGGCTACGGTAACATCACGCTGAGAGAGTTTCAAGTTGAGAAGATCAAGTTTGTGTTCCAGGGATGCAGAGATGCTGAGATGTGGAGGAAAGTTTGCTATGATGTTCACCTAGAGTTCTTGTCCAATGAAGAGGGTTGTCGGTAAGAGTGTCAGAGAGCTGTGGATCCTTGTGAACTGGCAATTTGTTGGGTGGTGCTGGTTCAGAATTCTCATTGGGGGATTTGTTGGTTGGATTAATATGTTGGTTATATTAATATAATAGATTATATATGTAATAGATTGGATCAGGATTTTCATTGGTGAAAAGGTGTTGTAGGGGCTCAATGGCATTGGGTGGGATTGGCTATTCAAGTGAATAAGTGCAGGCAGGGCGTACGGGGAATTGAGGGGCATATTATCAAGCGGGTTTATCTCCGCTTTTTTGGCTTTAAAAGCCAAGAAAGCGGAGATAACATTATCTCCCTATTACCTAGCTGTCGCTAACACCAGTTAGCGACAGCTAGTTGGAGATAGCGACCATCTTGGGCCCCACTTTGCATGTCAGTGATATTTATCACTAATGACATGCAAAGTGGGCGTGCCAAGATGTTAGCGACTGGAAACAGTTGCTAACATCGCTATCTCCTATTACCAACTTTTGGAGATATTCGCGCTAAGCGCGAATATCTCCAAAAGCTAACACCTGCCCTGAGCAGTTCTTAGCCATGTTACCCAATGGGAGGTGGATAACATGGCTAAGAGCATTAGCTCGGTAATGCATGAATATCGCGGACTTTTCAGCGATATTCATGCATTGCGGCCGATTTTTATCGCATTTGCGATAAACCTTGGTAATACCAAGGTTTATCTGCGATAAAAATCGCTGCAGCTCAGCGGTAAATTTTTGTCTCTAACTAAGCAATAGCGATAATTTTCGCTATTGCTTGGTAATATGCCCCTTAGTTCTCTGAGGGTCACTTTTTTTCCCAAAGTTTTATACAGCGCAAACTTGACCCGAAATTGGGTATCAGACCGCTTTACATGAGCACCAGTTGCATTACATAAGGGCACATTCATTTTTGTTAGGCACAGGAAGATTAGGTGATTTGCCTAAAATCACAGGATGTTGAGCGTCTTTGCCGAGACACGAACCCGGTTCCCCAGATTTGCGGTCGACCACCCTAGCCATTAGGTTATATCCTCTCCCCACTTTGTGCGGACATCGAGGTGAAGAGGAGTGCGGGGTAAGGTGAGGTGATATCAAATAACAGGATGGTGTGCATTGAATGATATCAGAGGATAGCAGTTGGGGGTCTGTAGGGTGTGGTTGAGCAGGGTCAAGGGGTTGAAGGAACTGTGGATAGGTGTTGAATCATGAAAAGGTGTGCCTTCAGTGGCAACAGGGGGGTGACAGTAAGAAGAGGGTGTGAATAGTGAGAGGGCTAAGCAGCATAAGTTGAGACTAGATGTTCATCTGTTTAGGTATAGATGTAGTGTAGGAGATATTGTTTTAAAATGTTTTATAACTAAAAAACAATTTGAGCGCAGGAACCAGAAAATGCTATAACAGGTCCCAGAAAATATTTTCCTCTTTTGAGAATTCATGCACAGTCGGCCCAGAGAGATGTTTGGTGGTGTTTGGAAGCACACGTTCAGCAGGGCCCAGGTAGCAAGTAGCAGTGGCGGGTACCTGGTGGCAGAACCTACTTTGCGGATGTGTCATATACTCAACACCTAGTGCCGACGGGTCTTCTTGAATTCTGTATCTACTGCTGGGAACATCCATTCTGCAAAATCGCTGCGAAAACGTGTGCAGAGGAGGCAGGCGGTATTTTTCCCTCCAGAGAGACAGAGGTACATAGATGATCACACACTGTATTTAATGTCAGCTGCCACCACAATCCCGTGTGAGGTTGGGGCATTGGACCGCTTTGATCAACTGATGGGTCTTTTTCCGGGGCTGATCTTGCAAGGCTTCTGGCTAAGTCCAGTCATCCATAAATGCTACCCCTCCCCAAGACACAGCAAAACCAAAGGGGTTGATGGACGGAGTGTTGAACATTGCAAGCACTCACCCCCAGTCAACTGATCTGGGTTTAATCCATCATCATTCTTTAGCTCACTCCGCCACCCCAGTTCAGACATGGCCATATGCAAATCAGTCTGACCCTGTGCCTCACGGAAACAGTCCAGCCCAAACTGCCAAGCCATGTGTTCCCTGGAACGGAAACAAGCATCCTGGGACCGGTTTCTGGCTAATCAGCCGTCATCAGCAAGGCTAGTTTGAATCCAGTGGCAAAGTGCGCAAGGGACCCACGTCTGGGCATACCCTGCCAACTTAGGGCGAACAGAGCAAAACCAAAAGGGATGATGGGCGGAGTGTTGAACATTGCAGGCACTCACCCACAGTCAAATGATCTGTGTTTAATCCATCATCATTCTTTACCTCCCCAAGACACAGCTGGACCCCCCAGGGACTCAGGCCTGATCGTGAACAGCACTCTTGAATGCTGGCTGCTGAACCCCTCAAGGAGAGCATGTCATCTGATTCATTCAGGTGCATAGCATGAAGTTACTATGTGAAGTGTTGCATTCCGATGTGTGTTCTAGCCAGAGCTCGAACGAAGTACTCTATTATCTGTTGAGGTTCATCCCTGGCCCTGCAGATCTTTAAACCTGAAGGGTACAAAGTAATAACTTTTTGAAGCCAACTCAAAGCTTATGTCCATATCTGCTAATCTCAGGCTATGCAACTCGGATCTTTCATCCCCACATGTAAGCTTGCTGCATGGTGAAACGAGCCTGGTTATCTATGGTGACCGGCCCAATGTTCTTAGAAGTAAGCCTCATTGGTACCTAATAAGGACAGACCAGGTAACCAGTCCTCTGCTCATAAAAAGCCTAGCCACCCTTGGAATAAGGTCCATCGCCTGTAGAAAGACAGCTCACAATGCTATGATATATGAAAGACCATGTAGCAAGACTCATTGCTCACACAAGGAACTACAGAAATATATTGGGCATAGAAATAGAAAGAACAAGCATTGGCGTAGCCAATAGGTCTCGCCTTTGAGACCTTACAAGTGTTTAGCCATGCAACAGTTAATGTTGTTGCAGTAAGAATATTGTGCTGCATAACTAAATACTTATAAGGGCCCAAAGGCAAGACCTATTGGCTATGCAATGCTTGTTTTTCTGGGTGTGGCTTGGGGACTCCAGATGTGCATAGGGGGTATCTGGCTTGCAGGGTGCCCAGCATGGTGGTAAGTGAGTGCACTGACTGGGGCTAGTGGGGGGTGTAAGCGTCCTTCCTGTTTAAGTTATTGTGTTTTAAATGTGCGCAGTTAGGGGATGAGTGTTCTTTCAGTTGCCTGCATGAAACTAGATTGCTCTTCCAGTAGGAATTCATAGCCCAGAAAAATACCTGCAGTTTAGACGCTCATTAAAATGTAAAGGTTCAGCTGAATTTCCTTCCTCTTTCAGCTGTATTGTGTTAGCTTTCTTGTGGTATTTTAGGTTCTGTTTGCTAGCACCATAGAGCAAGCACGTTACGAACAATCCAACACATAACAGTATCACAACATGAACATAAAATAACACCGCAAATGTAGCATACCATACCGTGACACCAGAAAGGAATGTGCTATTTTTTTACATTACATGTTCTGGGGATTGCACACGTTAAATAACAGTTGATTTTGGAATACATCTTTGACTTGTGGCACAAGTCTAACGGAGTCAGGGTAAAAGTTTTTCAATGTTTGTTGGAAGGTTTTAAATACTGTTTACGCTTAAAATGCTTTATACTCCTGAGAAAGCTTTGGTCGGAGCCATCGCGGTTGCACCGATCTACGACAATTTCACACCCCAATTTTTAGATCGCATTTGCAAAGTTACTGTTCTCCAACCCGCTAAGGCTATCGGATTTTCCACTCTATTATGTATTTATTTCCTTTCGATGTTTTAAAGAGGCAGGAAGGACATGATGTAGCAGGTGACGGCACTTAGGCTGGGAGATGGAAATAGAGATGAAGAGAAGGGGACAGATATGAAATAAACAAGGGAAGAACGAATCAGAAAGAATGTTGGAGCAAATCCGGAGGTGCACGGACATGGGCGCAGACAGGGAAAGAAGAGCAAATCTACTGCATAACAAAAGTAAGTCAGTTGCAGCCAGTGCTTAAATTGAGCTGGTAGTTGCTTGCCAGTGTTTGTTTATATTGATTTTATGTCGCTTTCTGTAACATACTTGTTAAATGTTAAGTAAAATACCTTACTGCAGCTTCTTGGAACTGATTTTACTTTTAGCGCACACTTCAAAGTTAGTATCTAACAATATTTCTCCCACTGCCTCTTCTCTGTTTATATGGCCGCCACTTTTACACTGTCCCATAGTGTCACGGGGCAGGAATAGGGTGCAGCGGAGATGCGGGTCTCACGGGTGTCATGTGCCAGCGTCTTGGTAGGGCGTACAGTGTCCCTGGTAGTACAGTGGGCCATGGGTGCATGGTGATGGATGCCCATCCTGGGGTAGCTCACACGTCCATGTGTCCGGTGGAGGGGGAATAGGGGGAATAGAGAAAGGGGGGGTGGGAGAGCAGGGGACAGAAGGGGGAGAGGAAGCGCTAGAGACAGGGAGGGAGGGGGGTACCACAACGGAGGGTGGATGCCAACAGCAAGAGTAAAGGGATGGAGGAAGGGGTGTTAGCAGGGAGAGAGAGGGGGAGTTTGAAGGGTATGGGGAGGTGGTGAGTGAGAGGAGGGAGGAGTGGAAGGAGGAGGGCCTGGGCCGAGGAGAGCTGCTGCGAAAGTTAATTGTGAGAGAGGGGGGAGCAGGAGGTGAGCCCATGAGTGGTGCGCACGCGCAAGCTGGGGAGAGCAGTCTGCTATTTTTCAAAGCACATACTCGTGCTTGTGGCGCGCCGCTGCGCGCTCCCGCAAAGTGTATGCCGCCACAACCATAAGTATGTGCTTCGAAAAAGAGCTGAACGATGGCTAAAGGTCTCCTATGCAGTGCATGCGTGCTGTATAGGTGAGACCTAAAAACTGATGACTTGCTTAATGTCTTTGAAGGAAATTAGTCATTCAGTTCTTTATGAGTACGGATTAAACCTTAAGCTGCTGGATAATGATATTGCTGACATTGATGGACGCTCACTTGGACCACATGTAGTGTATACTAATGAGAGGAAAAATACCAACCGTAGTTAATACCCGTGGATCCGTGAACGAACACCGGAAAGCTACACAGCCCACATCCCACACCAATGCCACCCGTAGACAACACCACCACATCAGACCGCCTAGACAACAATGCACACAACAGCAAAGAGCTCTTCAACATTGTGAAGGAACTCTCCAACCCCAGGTCCAACACCATCATCAGCCCACCTTCGCAAGACCTGTTTGACTCACTGGCCACCTACTTCCACCGCAAGATCGCAGACATCCACAACAGCTTCCACTCCACGACTGCCCCAGCAACCACTGAGATCTCCGCCCCCACGACCACCACCAGCACCAACCGCCTGCTCTCCTGGGCCAACATCAATGACGATGGCACCATCAAGATCATAAACACCGCCCACTCTGGATCCCCATCAGACCCATGCCCAAACCACATCTTCAACAAAGCCACCGCCACCATCGCACCTCATCTCCGGAAAGCCATCAACATCTCCTGCAAGACAGCAACCTTCCCGGAGAGCTCGGAGCACACCAAGATCAACACCTTACTCAAGAAACCCAAGGCATACCCCAAGGACCTCAAGAACTTCCGACCCATCTCGCTGCTCCCGTTCCCGGCGAAGGTCATCGAGAAGGCCGTCAACAAACAACTAACCAGCTTCCTTGAGGAGAACAGCATCCTGAGCATACCTCAGGGCTCATCTCTCAGCCCAATGCTGTTCAACAGCTACATGGCACCGCTTGCCCACATCGCCCGTCTGTACAACCTCAACATCATCTCTTACACCGATGACATCCAGCTGATCCTCTCCCTCACCAAGGACCCCCACATCGCCAAAACCAACCTCCACAATGGAATGAAGGCCGTCGCCGACTGGATGAGAAACAGCCGACTGAAGCTGAACTCGGACAAGACGGAGGTCCCCATCCTCGGATCCACCCTCTTGGCCTGGGACATCTCCCGGTGGCCGACTGCACTAGGAACAGCTCCAACACCCACCGACCACGCACGCAACCTAGGGGTCATCCTCGACTCCACCCTCTCCATGACTAAGCAGGTCAACGCCGTATCTTCCTCCTGCTTCAACACCCTCCTCATGCTCCGCAGGGTCTACAAGTGGATCCCCACCGGAACGAGGACGGTCACCCAGGCCCTCGTCAGCAGCAGATTGGACTACGGAAACGCCCTCTACGCAGGAGCCTCAGCCAAACTCCTGAAACAGCTCCAACGCATCCAGATCGCCTCCGCACGCCTGATCCTCGACATTGCTCGCTGCAGCCACATCACACCCCACCTGAGAGACCGGCAATGGCTCTCCGTCAACAAGAGGATCACCTTCAAGCTCCTCACCCACACACACAACGCACTCCACAACACCGGAACAGCGTACCTCAACAGCCGACTCAGCTTCCACACCCACACTTGCCAGCTCTGCTCCGCCGACCACGCCCTCGCCACTGTACCCTGCACCCGATCATTCTCCCTGCACCCTTCCCACCCGCCTATGGCAGGCCCAAGACCTACTGACCTTCAGAAGACTCCTCAAGACCTGGCTTTTCGAACAGTAGCAGTTTTCTCCACCCCTTAGTGCCTTGAGACCCTCACGGGTAAGTAGTGGGCTTTACAAATGCCTTGATTGATTGATTGATTGATTGATTACTTCAAACATTCATATCGGCCTGAACATTAAAATATACGAAGATAAAAATGGCACACTGAAGAATCTAAAATGAAATCAGAACTTGAAAGCATGAACACAGACAGTTCTGACTTTGGAACTTGAGTGAGGCACACATTATTGCTTGTGGCAATGAATGACAAGCAACCGTGACTTCACCCACCATACTCACTGTTTGGACGATTACTTCGATCCAGTGTTCACCTTCTAATCACTCTAATACCTGTAAGCAATCCACCGGATAAGCAATACCTCTTCCTTGGGGCCCTCCTAGAATTCCTCCAGCGTGACTGGGGCACGCTGTTATTCTCCCCAGCTAACTGCTGGAACTTCCTCCTGCTCCGTCATCCCATTCTGTAGTGCCTGTGATCAGACAAGGGCCTAGTTATAAATGATGTAGTAACTCCCCTCTCAACCATTATACCTCGCCAAATATGCCAAGGTTACCCAATTTTTCAATCAATCCACAATGCCGAACAAGCTGGAAAAAGTGGGAACCAACTCTTCAAGATTCCCTACCCTTCGAATCTCTCCATAACATCAGCAAAACGATATAAACACATTACCCTGCTTGAATTTCCAGACATCCTCTTTACTGATCAGTTTTATAGTGAGCGTTATGGGAAGCTCAAAACCGACCTCATCTTCTAGACCCATAACATCACATCATGCATGGACTGACACTCGCACAGTAAAATCAATATCCCTTCATCATCTAACATTCCTCATGGCTGCAAACTAGGAAGTGCTCAATCCTCACTAGTCAATGGATCTTTCATCAGTTCCCTATATAACAATGGAAAATAATGATCCAGTCCACAGACGTATGTCTATCTTCATTCGACCACCTCTTCTCAGTCCTGCTCAGTTCAGTTCTGTGAGTCTCCCACACTGCCCCCCGATACGATGCTCGACTCTACAGGAATTGCGCAACACCCACTCCTAAACCTTACATACCGCTTATCCCCTACCAGCTCACACTCAGGGATCACGAGTACAAGTGCCAACTTGACACTCCTTCACAACCCACGTTATAAACCAGATAATAAAAAAAAAATCTGCCTTCCCGCTCCTAACTAGTCCCAACCTGTGAGAAGTCAACACTTGCCATTCCCACAGTCAGACCTCACTGGCACCACCACACACTCTGATGCCATGCTATTCAATTATTTCCATGATTCTATACGTTTCCCCATCCTCTACCCCTATGCACACCTACCTGCAATAGAATGTGAATTCTCGTCACACATCTTAAGCCTGCAGAGACACTACATACCCACCGGCACTATTTCAGTACCTACACACATAAATGACCAATCTCACATTATCCTGCTCAGCCCTCGCAATACCCACATACTGACTTCTAGTGCAATCCCTCAAATATCTTACACTCTGCATCTTCCATGATACAATACCCTCCAACTCAGGGTCGGATTGGGATCAGAATTCGGCCAGGGCACTCCCAAAAAAGTCGGCCACATTCCTGGATCACGGCCGTTCACGAAACAGCATTTGACTAGTCTTATCTGGCTCATTTTTAGAGAAATGTTTGATAAATTATGTATTTTAAAGCTCATAGAGCCAGAAACATTGTTGAAAACTTGAAGCACTGCATTTGGCTGGGTGGGCGAAGTGAAATAAAGTGGTGCAAAAGCCACAACTCCTGATATGGCTATATTTGCCACCTGGCTATTTTTTTAACCACCATTACCAGTATTTTAATGCCCTTGTCAGTACGAAAATGAAGAAAATCACATCACCTAAAGCTAGTATTTTCTCCCCCGATCGATATGTACTTTAAAAGTTTGAGCAGTAAACATAAGGTGAAAGCAGCTTAAAATGTGGTCTAAAGCTTCTTTAATGAACCATGACTGATAGTTAAAACTAAACAAAGGAAGAAAAGCCATGTTAAGAAGGAATACAGACTTTTTTTTTATTATTGAACAAGGAATCCTCTCTCATTATTAAATTCCAGCCTTTGCATATTCTTAAAAAATAAGTTTTATATAGCGTTAACTCGACCAAAGGGCGCACTTATATGAGCACAAGTTACATTACAGAAGATCAAATTCATTTTTAGTTTAGACCTTTGCGCAATTAAGTCATTTGCCCAGAATCACAGGATGTTGCACTGAGGCTGGCACTCAAACCTATTTCCATAGTTCCACATTCGGCAGCTCTGACCCTAACATTACATCATCTCAATTTTCTGTTCTGGGAAAGGTGCAAACATACACCCCCTATTCCCCCATACCAACACCAAGGCCTGAAAGACACTGTAGCTGAGGTGTCAACAACAGGCCCTCAGCAAGGCCATTCACTTACTCTCCCCAGCCCAGTCAACTGTAACCTCAGGGTAATGGCCTGGCAGAGGAGGGGTGAACAAAAGCAGGGGAGCGGAGGTGATGGTGGTCCCCAGCAGGGGGGAGGGGGATTTTGCTTCTGGGCGCCTGCCCCACTGGAGACCAAGATAAAGTCTGCAGCAGACAGAACAAGATTGGCATAGTGACACTGCTGAAAACAACCCCCTCAAAGCCTCCTTGCTCATGATGCTGTACCCCCACCGCTCTTACAGTGGCCTGGCGGGGAAGACAATAAGTCTCTGAGGGACATTTGACAAAAACCGTCCCACAGGTTTTTTTAAATTTATTTTTATTTTTAAAGTTTTGTATAGTGCTTGCTAGACCCGTAGGTCTCAGAGCGCTTCACATACACATTGTGAAAAACAGAAGGGCCTTGCCTTACCCAACAGGCTGACAGTCAGTAAGCAAACCACGGATAAAGAATACAGCATGAACAATAAATAACTGCAAAAAAAACAAGCATTTGCAATGCAATAGGTCTCGCATTAGGAAAGTTTGAGCGATTGGTATTGTAAATGACACATTTTTTATTTATGTGTTGGTTTTGAAAATAGCAAAATTAATAGCTTTGTTATTTACAATGCCAATAGTTATAACTTTAGCAAATGTGACACCTATAGCATTTGTAATGCAATATGTGTTGTATTTACGTGACTTAGATGTATTGCTATTACAAATAACAATGGCTTTTATTTTTTTTCAATAATGAATACTTAAATAAAAAATATTGTAATTTATAATGGCAATAGCTTAAACTTTTGTAAATAACTTTTGAGAAGATTATGTTCAGTTTATTTTATTCTGACGAAAATCCAAGAACAGAAGTGAAATATTAACATCTTTTTGTGACATTTGTAATAAAGCTTGAAACATTGAGAGGACATATTTGAACCAGTTGTTCAACGGTTGCACAGATTGATGCTGTGGTGGCGCTGAGTGATGTTGTAGTGGCGACAAGGGAATCTGTGCCGTTCAGTGATACTGTGGTAGCGCATAGTGATGTTGTGGTGCCCCGGAGTGATGTTGTGGTGCCCCTGAGTGATGTTGTGGTGCCCCTGAGTGATGTTGTGGTGCCCCTGAGTGATGCTATGGTGGTGCTGAGTGAGTGCGATAGATAGATAGATAGAGTGCGAGCGATAGATAGATAGATGGAATGCGATAGATAGATAGATAGATAGATAGATAGATAGATAGATAGATAGATAGATAGATAGATAGATAGATAGATAGATAGATAGTGATAGATAGATAGATAGATAGATAGAGGGCGATAGATAAATAGAGTGATAGAGTAGATAGATAGAGTGATAGAGTGATAGATAGAGGGCGAGAGAATGATAGATAGAGGGCGAGAGATTGATAGATAGAGGGCGATAGATAGATAGATAGATAGATAGATAGATAGATAGATAGATAGATAGATAGATAGATAGATAGATAGATAGATAGATAGATAGATAGATAGATAGATAGATAGATAGAGTGATAGAGTAGATAGATAGAGTGATAGAGTGATAGATAGAGGGCGAGAGAATGATAGATAGAGGGCGAGAGATTGATAGATAGAGGGCGAGAGATAGATAGATAGATAGATAGATAGATAGATAGATAGATAGATAGATAGATAGATAGGGTGATAGATAGAGGGCGATAGAGGGCGATAGATTGATAGATAGAGGGAGATAGATAGATAGATAGATAGATAGATAGATAGATAGATAGATAGATAGATAGATAGATAGATAGATAGATAGATAGATAGATAGATAGATAGATAGATAGATAGATAGATAGAGGGCGATAGATAGATAGATAGATAGATAGATAGATAGATAGATAGATAGATAGATAGATAGATAGATAGATAGGGTGATAGATAGAGGGCGATAGAGGGCGATAGATTGATAGATGGAGGGAGATAGATAGATAGATAGATAGATAGATAGATAGATAGATAGATAGATAGATAGATAGATAGATAGATAGATAGATAGATAGATAGATAGATAGATAGATAGCGATAGATAGATAGAGGGCGAGAGATAGATAGATAGCTAGATAGCTAGAGGGCGATAGATAGATAGATAGATAGATAGATAGATAGATAGATAGATAGATAGATAGATAGATAGATAGATAGATAGATAGATAGATAGATAGATAGATAGATAGATAGATAGATAGATAGATAGATAGATAGGGTGATAGATAGAGGGCGATAGAGGGCGATAGATAGAGGGCGATATATAGATAGCTAGATAGATAGATAGATAGCTAGATAGATAGATAGATAGATAGAAAGATAGACTGAGGGCGATAGAGTGCAGGCGATAGAAAGATAGATAGAGTGAGGGCGATAGATAGATAGAGTTAGGGCGATAGATAGAGTGATAGCGATAGATCGAGAGATAGATGGTTGTGTTTGTGGTTTGGTTGTGTGTGTGTGGTTGTGTGTATGTGGTTTGTGTATGTGGTTGTGTGTATGTGTGTGTGTGTGTGTGTGTGTGTGGGGGGGTGTGTGTGTGTGTGAGGTTGTGTGTGTGGTTGTGTTTTTGGTTGTGTGGTTGTGTGTGTGTGTGTGGTTATGTGTGTGTGTGGTTGAGTGTGTGTGTACTGTTACATCACTGCTCTTTATCTGATGCTGTGTTGGCCCAGAATTGACTAGTGTTTATCACGCACAAGGATCACTTATAAAGCAGCTCGGTAATAGCTTGGCTGGGTTAAGCGTGCAAGCCAGCCAATTACAAAGCCAATCGATTCAGCACAGGCAGCACATACTGCACGACGATGGGATAATAGTACTGATATCATCAGCAACTGTATAGTTGGCGCAGGCAGCAGTGAGCTGCCAAATAACACTAACGGAGCAGGTACAGGCATTACTGCGAGGCGCTGAGAGACAGTCAGCCTTTAATTTTTATTGCGTGACAATTGCGTGACAATCTTGGGGCATTACACTGATCCAACAAAAATCAGCAAGTGCGTTAGTCTGGCACAAGATGTGTGCGGCACTTGTTGAAATGTCAGCCATGAACGACACTGTGTGCCCTGGGGAGGTTAGCAGTCTAGTTCTAGTCTGGAAGAGGAACTTCCAGGAAGGGGAAGAAACAGGAAGCGGGTGGGGGCAGTAAAAGGCAAAATTAGAGCAGCGGAGGCAGGACGGCAGAAATAAAGGCAGATGCTACAGTGAAGCATCGTGACATTTCTATAAAGAGACTTAACACATTGCAGGGCTGTTTTCCGTCTGAAATTGCAGCTTCTTTAATAGAAGTCAATTGGGAAAATACGACCCCCTTCATGTTTTTCCCCCAAACCCCCTTGGTTCATATTCTAACATGTATGCAATTAGGAATGCAGGGTAGGACTCCCGGCACCAGTCTACTTGCATTAGCCATAAAGTGCTTGGTTGATCAATGTTGAATAGGGCACGTTGCTGCTACGCTGATCCTGGGCGGTGTTACTGGTACATTACAGGCGCAGTAAGACATCTCAAGTGTCACTGATCTGCGCGAAAAAGTTCATATATTTTTTCCGGCATTCTGGTATCTGGTTAGTTTCGATATTATATAGACATCTCAGCATGTGAAGAAAAAATTGACCCCGACGAGCAAGAAACTGACCTTGATGAGTTTACTCACGCATGAACCTTGGACATGTTAAAGCCCTGCTCTTTAACAGTGGGATTCTTCCCACGGTGTGTATGGAAACGTGCGACAAACACCATCAGCACATTAACGCGCTTTGAGGCCTTGGCGAACGGTAGGTAAGAGCTATAGTAACGCATAGGTGTGCGTGCGTCCCGTTATACCCCCGCTCAAACAGAACTTTAAATGGCGAGCCCGTCATTGAGGGCATTTTAAGCAAAGATAGGATTTGCTCCGTTTGTAGCAACTATTATGAATCACTTTGCAACCGAACGTTGACACTGTTTATTAGTGAACGAGGTCCTTTTGCACACTGTTTTGAAACATAATAAGCAGTGGAAGTGCTCCCACAACGAGAGGCCAACACTTGTGTGAATTGAACCCTGGGGATACCAGAATGTGAGCTGCCGGGTGAGGGTGAAGTGGACAGTGTCAGAGGCCTGCCATTCGCCCGCGGACTGATAGCGGCGCAGTGTGGGGCACGTCACTGCAATATCATAGCGAACAGCGAGGAGAGACACCCCTGAATAATCCCACTATTGAGGGGCAGGCCTGTGTTACTACGGCAGCCCCAGCCATTGAATTCGGCTGCCCTGTTGCTACTGCAACGTTCATTGCGATGTTCAGGTCATTACAGAGGCCCAGCGGGCTGGTGGGATGGGGGATGTGCTTTTGCTGGGTTTGTGTGAGCCTGTGGTGGTGCAACGTTCATTGCGATGTTCAGGTCATTACAGAGGCCCAGCGGGCTGGTGGGATGGGGGATGTGCTTTTGCTGGGTTTGTGTGAGCCTGTGGGGGTGCAAGTCGGGGTCTGCTGGTGCCCCGAGCTGCAGTGCGCTGCAGCAGTGACAGTACTGTTGCCCATGACCAGTACAGTTTATGTCACTCTGGACACCGGTGGAGGCAGGACGACAAAAAAACATTTGAAGCAGACCTTCAAGCAGAAAGTGAGAGCCGCGCGCCACAATTCTCGACTGTAGCTATCCGCACTGGTTGTATGGGTAACTAATGTGAGAGAAACAACATGCAGCCAACCACAGAGTTATATTACATACAATTAATTTGTGACAGTTATCGACGGGTGGATTTATCAGTAAAATTCAGGCCTAACGGTCTCACAGCATAAGTAAAGGGGAGTAGTGACTGCATGATGATTAATAAAAACCGCCTCTGTGAGATATTACATTCCATGCGTGTGCACTCAAGATGGAAACGCCCAAACACATCGCCACATGTCTCCAGTGTAAATAAAAAAAACACACACCTGCGCTCAACGTTCATTGTGAAACCAGCATTCCTATCGCCTGAAAAAAACGAGCTGTATTCGCGGAAACTCTGTCATTAGCTGACAGTTCTATCTAAGCCAAGAACACTAAAAACAAGTTAATGTTGTAGGGTGCCGCCGCGCTGCCCGCGGCGACCCGGAAGCTCTTAGCCGGCCGGCCAATCCGGTCGCGGCCGACCGGAAGTCCCGCCTCCCGAGGTCCGTGAGCTGCCGGCGCATGGAGTGCCCTGCCGGCCCGGGTCCCCAGGAGGGGGCCGTGGAGAAGGAGGAGTGTGGCGCCTGTTGCGGGGCTCCTCAGACCTGAGGGAGCCCCGATTGAGAAGAGGAGCGCCGCGCCGTGAGGAGCGGAGCGCGAGAGGAGCCCGCCGGAAGAGCGCAGTCGGCGAGTGGGGCCCAGGGCTAAAGTGAAGTGCGTGCGTGCCTGTGTGTATGCCTGGGAGGGGTGGGGGAGGGTGGGGGATGGGGGGGAGTGTGTGCGCGCGTGTGTTGGCTAGGGAATGTGTGTGCGCATGCGTGACTGTGTGATTGAGAGAGAATGCGAGGTAGGGGATAGTGTGCCTGTATGTGTGCCTGTATGTGTGTCGTATGCCTGCGTGTGCATGCGCGCGCCTGTGTGTGTGTGCGTGCGTGCATGCAGAGGGGTGGGGGCTGCCTGTGTGTATGTGTGAGCAAGGGATTTCATTCGCGCATGCGCAGCTACCAGACGCTCGCTCCCGAGGTGAAATCTGACCTCGTCAAAGCGCGCGTCTGGTAGCTGTCCACATTCCTAAATACGGGCCACAATAGGTCTGAAGCAGACACCCTCAATGCTCACGCATTGAGCGTAGGTCTGCTCGACCTAAAAACAAGGTGAATAGCATAGACCGTTCACCAACAATCCTTGAATGGGAGTCAATTCGGAATATTGAGGTCTATGTTAGTTGACGTTGTTCTGGAAAGTATTTGTTAAGGAGATGGAGTTTGAGGTCCCTTTTGAAACAGGAGAAGGAGGGGTTGCATCTGAGGACTCCAGGGAGAGCGTTCCATATCCTGGGAGCGTTGCCAGAAAACAATCGGAATTACCCTTAGACACCGGCCCATTGGCCAATGCCCAACTGCCCGTGTTACCAATTTGATGCTGCTCCCCCTCCACTATTGTCCCCTCCGTGCTTCGAGATATCACACAAGGAGCTTTCCCTATATACCCTAACCCATCGAACCAACCCTACGCCCCCTACGCTACATCTATACCTACACACGTGAACACAGCTGTTTTTTTTCACTACAGAGATTTCCAACCTCAGAAACCATCCCTTCACCTGCACCAGCTCCATGTTGTACTTCTCTCCCTAGCTCTGTGTTGCTGTCTCTCTCACGTTACAACCTCTGCTTGCCCTCCCCCCGGGCCACCCTGTTGCCCATTTCCTCTTTTTGCCAACTGATTTTTATCTGTGCTTCTTTTTGTCCAGTTTAATTTAAAGAAAAGAAGCAGCAATAGAGAGTTTAACAACAGCGAAGAGAGTGAATTATTGATCATGGGTAGACTGTGAATTTGTAGAACAGCACGAGCAATTTAAGAGCTTAAAATGTGCTTTTTTATCGGAACTGCTGCGTGGAAATATGATCTAGTGATAATGCACTGCGTAAGCTACCGCAGTCCCTGTAAACCACTTTTCCTGTCCTGCGAGTAAGCTGTCACTTCAAACATAAAGTTAAAAAAACATAGGGGCATATTACCAAGCAATAGCGATAATTATCGCTATTGCTTGGTTAGCGAGAAAAAATTATCGCCGAGCTGCGGCGATTTTTATCGCAGATAAACCTTGGTATGACCACGGTTTATCGCAAATGCGATAAAAATCGGCAATAATGCATGAATATCACAGAAAAATCTGTGATATTCAGGCATTACCGAGCTAATGCTTTTAGCCATGTTATCCACCTCCCATTGGATAACATGGCTAAGAACTGCTCCTGGGCAGGTGTTAGCTTTTGACGATATTCGCGCTAATTATCTCCAAAAGTTGGTAATAGGAGATAGCCACCTTGGCTATCGCTGACATCTTGGCACGCCCACTTTGCATGTCATTAGTGATAAATTTTTCTGACATGCAAAGCGGGGCCCAAGATGGTCGCTATCTCCTACTATCTGTCGCTAACTGGTGTTAGCGACAGCTAGGTAATAGGGAGATATTTTTATCTCCGCTTTCGTGGCTTTTAAAGCCAAAAAAGCGGAGATAAATCCCTTGATAATATGCCCCATAAGTTCTCGCTGGTTTGTTCCAGTGTCAGGCAGAAGAACTGCAATGTGAGAGACCTACTGGGAGCCTTGTCAGCCCCCTTTCAGAGAGCCCCCTCCCAGTTCTGTCTTTGTTTACCTTGAGAAGCACCAACTCACTTCTTCTCATCCCTCCGAAACTGAAAAAGAAAACGACCCAATGCCGGTCCTTTTCTGGCAACATACCCAGGAGTTGGAACGCACTCCCTATTGACCTCCGATGCAACCCCTCCTTCGCTTGCTTCAAAAAGGGTCTCAAGCTCCTTCTCCTCAACCAATACTTTACCAACCAAGTCAACCATCCTAGGCATCTATAACCGAATGGACTCCCCACTCACTCTGACCTTCAAGGATGCTGGTTATCTTACTTTGTAATTCACCTATGTCTTTTTCCACTCTCTGGATACATAAGTATTATGTCTTTGCTTATATCTCGATGCATCCTCATGTCCTGTGATGTCATGCAATCTTTCTTTTCCTTTATGTATGTAAAGCGCTCTGATACCCACGGGTCTAGCTAGCACTATAGAAAACTCTAAAGAATTTAAATAAATAAACTGGGTAGATCTTCCATCATCCTATCTCAGGGCACTGGCTCCAAGGGTCTTAGGAGCTGCACTGAGATCAACTGACTGTGAAGGGCACAATTGGCTACAACATTTGTCCCTTCCACACCACAGGAGCCACTGTCTTCTTCTGGTCACCACTGCTATCAACTGACTGTGAAGGGCACACATTTTATTTATGTTTTGCAGATTTATGTAGTGTGAACTCGACCCGAGTGTATTGGAGCACTTTACATGAGCACCAGTTACGTTACACAAGGACACATTCATTTTTGGTAGGCACCGGAAGATTAAGTGATTTACCCAGAATCACAGGATGTGGAGCGACCCCGAGGTTCGAACCTTGGTTTCCTAGCTCCAAAGTCATCAGTCTAGCCATCAGACCACATCCTCTCCCCATTTGGCTGCAACAGGTGCCACTGTCTGCTTCTGGTCGCCATTACCAACACCCACAACGGCGACTCTCTTTTGTTAGCCAGGTTCAGTCTTGTCCTTCTCCTGCTCACTGGCTACAAAATGGCAGCAGAGGCCAAGGGGGGGGGGGGGGGGGAACACTTGAACGTGACTGCTAATCTATTGTAGCTAGAGCATGCCTTTTGGGAACGAAGCACAAAGGTTCATGGAGATACGACTGACTTATTTCATTGTTTACCCCTCCTCGGAAAGTTCTAACAATTCTTCTTATTTGTGCATTTCATTGTATTATTCAAGTACATTGCAGAAGATTACAAAAAAAGGGTTCTGGCCACAGGCCTTACTGCAAGTTTTCCGCAGTCAAACTAGACAATCAATGTAAATTTAGTTGAATTCTTTTGTTACATTTTTCTTACAAAGGTACCCACAGTTTGAAAAATTTGCTTTTGTTTGTGAAAGAAATAATATATATATTCTTTGCTTTGCCTATTGAAAAGGTTACTAATTCAAGGTAAAACAAGAACAAAAAACAACTTCTTTCATCACCTTTGTCAGGGTAGCATCCTTGTCTTGTGTTGAAGCACAAGTACTTACCGATAAGCACAAACAATAGCAGATCTTGTGCCTCAGAATGTCAACCTGCTTTGGACTTTCCTCCTTTGCCAGTGTGAGTCGCAATGGACACTCTCTGTTTGTATGAAGGGCTTTTCTACTAAACATATGATGCACTATTTTTTTTTTATTGTCCGATCTTACTCATATCAGTAAATAAAAAACAAAAAAGCACCACGTCATTTGGTAGACCCATCTATGCATGTTCTGCATGCCTACACATTGAAATGGCTGCTGCAGTTGCATCATAGCATATTGGTTTCCTTTTTAACCATGCGGGAATATTCTGAGATGCTGTACAGCATGGCAAAAAAACATTGGCAGAGACAATGGTCCCGAAGCCAATGCCTATTGCCATTGCCAATGCTTGTTTTTCTAGCTAGACCTTCGTTTTCCTCCAGTGAACTTGGCAATCATGAAAATTCATTCGATGCGCTCCATCTTTTTCCTTACTGTTTGTCATTTGAGTAACTGGTCTCCCAATGAGTATTCCCCCATGTGGTTTTTTAATTTATTTTTATTTAGAGAGTTTTATATAGCGCAAACGTGACCCTTGGGTATCAGAGTGCTTTACATTCACATGAGGCAGGTTAGTTAATATACATCTTAACTGGCATGAGGTAAGTTTTGTACAAAGCAATATAAAAACATTTCACATAGTATGAGGTAGTTTCGGAAATTACATATGTCTGTATAAGGTTGGGATAATACATATGTCTGTAAAATTCCTGTAAATGTCTGACTTAAAAGTTTCAATGGAGGTTCTTGGATTAGACTACTGAGCTGTACTTGGTGCATTGTGACTCCAGTACCAATAGTTTCGAGTTGTCTTATTCCGTGCATTCTGCATTCTTAGATCTGGATTAGTTGTGTATCGATATTGGTTATCCTTAGCCTAGCATGGGATTTTCTCTTATTTTACATTTGTTGAGCTATTTTGGAACATCTATGTTCCGGTGGTGGTGATGCCCTGTCTTGTCTATTTGAGGAACTTACTCATTAGGAAGATCTTAGCTTCCCTCTTGAATGTAGCAGTGTTTGTGATTTTCCTTATATTTGAGGGGAGTAAGTTCCAAATTCTGGGGGCTGCTCCGGAGCTACTGGCTACTCAACACACCCTATGTTGTGACTAGGAGTGATGGCAGCAGTTTCATGAATAACAAACACAAACCCATTTTAGCAGGGTAGAACTGCCTCAGCTGACCCTTCGAGAAGAAATGTGAAATATCTGTAAAGGACTTTTCATCAGTAGATTGATGGAATTCGCTCTCCACAAATATTAGAAGAATCACGTCCGCTTCACGATTAAAAAAGGAAGCTAAGTTCTTTCTTATGAGCAAACTCCTCCCATAACAAACAGCTGACACTACTAGGATTCTCTCTAAGACCACCAGACATTCCCTCGTTCTTCTACATTCGGCTGGTCCAGTAGGATACATTAGCAGGAAAATAGACATTCCAATCTCAAGCTCTATCTTCTATGACCAGCTCTGTTTGATACATTCAGTCCCAGCACTAGATGACAGGTTATAGACGGATGTATGTCGTTACAACGCATACTTTTACTCCGCGTACCATTACAACGCGGTATTTACAACGCATACCGCTACAACGCATAGCGCTTTGGGGTGCTGGATAGTGGTAAGTATAATTTACTATTCTAACTCCAGTCCCCGTGGACCCTAGGGAAGGTGTTGGATAGTAAATTAAACTTACCTCTTATCCTAGAGCGCCCCCCAGCGCAATGCGTTGTAACGGTATGCGTTGTAATGCCTGCGTTGTAGTGGTAGTGCGGAGTAAAAAATGTGTTGTAACAGGTGAATACCGTTATAGACAGGTACCTCTAAAAAACCACAGGTCATTTTCTACTGTAACTCGAGTTGATTCCTAGAAATCATCAGTATGTTTATTTTTGTAAGTTTATGTTTGTGCCACTCTTAGATGAATACTTACAAATCGTAGTATGCTTAAGAGACTTGTATAACTATGGAAGTGGAATGCTGTTGAACTGTGAAGCGCTCTGACACCCAATCTTCGGTCTTGTTCACGCTATAAAAAACACTGAATAAATAAACAATCGAGGCAGCTGCTAGCACAGGCCCTCCTTCATCTTCTTTATAGCCAGTCCCATCAGCCTGTGCTGGAGACACAACCTTTCTGTCCAATCCTGCTAAAGCTACTTTGTTAAAATCACTCATGACCCCCAACTAAGAAGGTGAGAAAGGTAAGAGTAGTGATGCAGCCTGCTACAATAGCCCACTCATTCCATGTCAATAAAGCTTAATTCTCAGAACAGAAGAAAGTGGGGATCTAACCTGGTGTACAACCTCCACTGCTGTCCTACCCTGCTTGATGGAGCAGGACGTCTATGCTGGTTCCCCTCCAAATGGCTGTTTGGTAGCACCATTGCACCACATACCTTGCAATATAGGCATACAAATAAAAATTTGTAACTGAAACATGACAGTGGTGCGCTTCCATCATTAAAGTGACTAACAATGAGTTATCATATGTGCCCATTTGTTATATATTACACAAAGGACCTGTTTATAAGTGGCCCTTACATTGCGATCCCTGCGCAAACACCTCTTGTTTGTGGAGGGATCGCAAATACAAGAGGTGCAATGTTTATCGCACCACGTAATTATTATGTGCGACAAAGATCTCACCTTTTGTTAAATCGCAAAATGGCTGACCTGACGGAATGTATGTGGGAAACTGTCCAGTTTTACCAGGATATGCAGATGTTGGAGTGGAGAGTAGCAAAATATGGATGCTCTTCTCTAAAAAGTCAGAATAGGCAATACTTATTGTATCCGATAAAATTCCGATCTCTTCTGTGTAGGATTTTGTTGCATGTGATCATTATTGCATCTGGCACACGCCACCTATAATCAGGTCTAAAACTTCTAATTTTATTCTGACTGTGCAGAAACAGAACTCTGTAGATATTATGGAATGTAAAAATTGGGTTATTAGTTGAGGGGGTTGAGTAACCACCTCAGGTAATAAGCACAACCTTTGTTCAGCTGAACAACTAAATTAGTGTCAGCTCAATAGCAATCATGCAGAGCAGAAGGGATTAACTTAGAGGTAATGTATAAAGTATTTCTTTGGTTCTAAAGCAGTAATAAAAGTCAAAATACAAAACAATAAAAATCGCAAAATGAATTAGAAAACTACAGTACAATTTAATAAACAAAATGACAAAAGAATGACAAAAATCCAATAAGGGGAACAAGAGATATGATTTTTTTTAAGTTTCATGTAGAAATAGCACTAAGATATACAAAGTGCCAATGATAGTCAATGGTTGTGGTAGAACAGGACCTAGGAATAATTTGATGCTGTCCACGATGGAGCGCAGGTCGGATACACTAACCAGGTTCATCTTAATCAAAAACTTTACCATCTGACTTTAATCCTTTATGTGTCAATCAACCATAGGACTACACTTCTAAAGCCCCCCAGGACCTAAGGGGAGATTCATTCACAGGCTGGCAAGCGGAGGCCGAGACTAGAGTTCTGTCTAGATCCAGTTGCCACTCCCAGCTGGGCAGTTACAGGAAAAACCCTCTTGTAGCATGTTGTGTCCCTGTATCTTTACAAGAGGTGAGCCTGTTGGCCCTTGGAGTCCACGTTTTTGTTCTGGGTCCAAGAAGGAGAGCAGGTCTATTCTTCAGGGCTCTTCTAAGGTCACACACAGCAGGTCCACTCCTCTTCTGTTTTTTTCACAGGTCAACACAGTGTTATGAAGTGTGTGCCTGGCATGCCACAATTATGCCTAACGTGCTAGTGAATAGGAATACCCGTCAGGAATGCCCTAATCAATGGAATAAATATGTCCAGGGCTTATTCCTGCCCACTCAAAGCATTTTCAAGATGGCTAACTCTAAACTTGGGCTCTGAAGGATGGGGGTGTATGGCGAGTGTTTCATAGCAATCCTACTGTCCTCCAACTTCTAACACTAACACCCATTTTGTGGCAGAACAAATAGATGGGTTTTCAACAATGAATCGGTGGATACACAACAATTGTTTTGCCATTCTGTTTCCCTTGAAGTGCACTTCAAGTATCATAAGAAAAACCTCAGCAAACCTGCCAAGCAGGTTTTGACACTCCAGCAGCATTTGGCACTGTGATGTCAACAAGAGTCCCATTGTAATAAGGGCCGGTCTGGCTGAGGAGACAAAAGAAGGGTGTAGGCCTGGGTGTTAGATAATACATCCGCTTGTAATCGGGTAGGCCTCTTTGAAGTTAATCAAGTTCCTGGGCCTAGTCACTGGCCATCCTTTCAAAGGCACAACAACACCTCCTCACATCCAAGGCCTTTTGTTCCTATAATGAGAACAAGTTCAAAACTCATTCACACCTATTCAAATTCTAATTACTGGCTGTCAGAAGTGGGAGAGCAAAATGCAGGTTAGCTTCCATGGACTTCAGACAGGGCAAATGTAACTTTCTAAATGCACCTTCCTTAATAGTGGGACTCTGATGAAGGGTTTGTAGAGGCCAGGGAAGAATTGGCGCTCTGCTGGTTTACGCAAGTGTACATAGGTAAAAAGTTGTATGGTGCTGCTAGGTGAGGGGATAAGCCCTGTAACCCCTCAAATTCATATGGGAAGATCACTCACAATAACACATTTCTGCCAAAACCTAGGCACACATAATAGTAATCAAACAGTGTGTATATGACTACAAGATCTTAAATAAAATAGAAACAAGGATCCGCATTCTTGTAGGTAGGGTGTAGCTTTGTCTTTAATTCACTTTTCCATGAGCCAAAAACAGAAACCAGCCGACAAGTGTTTCGTCCTATGTGGAAATTCCTTCTGCAACTTCCTCAGGGCTGGGAAGGATACAAAGAGTATGGATGATACACATTTCTTGGAAGGTGTACATAAAAGGTGGTAAAACATGTATAGTTCTACAAGACAACAAACTTCTACAAGTGGAAAGCCTAATCACAATGAGATCGTGAGACAAAATACATATTTCCAACTTTCAGTAAGGCTAATCAGCGCGGTTGTCTAAATCAACAGACCCTTTAAAGTGACTTGTTGAGTGCCCAAACAATTAGTTTCTAAAATATATATGGAGACATGCCAGTAGAGGTTTTTAGATCTTAAGATTAAAAAGATACATGTCACCAAACCACTGAACTAGGGAGAAAATATGATCTACCTGTATAATGGAAAAAGAGTCTCTGTAGTCTGAAATGTAAAAGCAAAGAAAAAAATGGGGAGAAAAGGGACCATGAGAAGAATCATTCATGGTAATTTGTGACAATAAGCAAAAGTATAGTGTTTCAAAGAAAAACAGGGGGGGGGGAGAGAGAATCGAGCGCTTACCACTCAGCCGGTGATAATTCCAACCCGACTGGGCTAAACAATTTCAGGAGTAGTCACTGTTTCAAAAAATCGCCTGAGGACGAATGAAAAAATACAGAAAATAATTACTTTCTACTTGCAATAGAAGGTAAGACAACAATAGAGGTATCAAGAAGAGCTGGATAGCCTTGACTCTGCTGGTGTTAATATTCATCCGGCTGGCCCAAAACGTAGTCCTGGAGTGCTGGACAATAAAGTCAAGTAACCTGTTTCAAAAGTAATAAGTTGCGGGAAGAGTTACCCTCTCAATTGCTGTATGTTATTAGACTGAATAGTGTAACAGGTATAAAAGGCATGGTAGGAAAAAATTACCGTAGTAATGTTTTTTTCAGCGTATGAGGTGCCATGAGGGAAATCCGTACGCTGCTGTAATCGTATTTCAGTGTGACAACTGAAACCAGATCATATATCAGTAGCTACATGATTTATCATTAGGTTTGAGATAAAATCAAACAAAGGGGGACAGTCAATTTCTTACCTAAAGCGTGTGCGCTAGAGCTCCTCATGGCCGATCACTGTGTTCCGGGTATGGACACGTGATTGTGAGGCCGGAAGTTGTATTTAAGCTGCTATGTGGGCTGCAAAATTAACTAGACCGTTAACATGGATTAGTTCTCGTGAATGTTAAACCGGAAGTATGTATTATGCTTCCAGGCAGGCCAAAAGAAATAGAGCAGTAACATTGTTGTTATCAAGTCAACAACTTTATTGATACCGGGTGGTTGGCCAAAAGACTAAGGGCCCGATGTAGGTAAATCCCATTTACCGAATTTGAAATACCGAAATTTACTGATTCGGTATTTGAAAATCGGTAAATGGGATGTAGGTCCCAACATCTGGAATCGTTACCGATTCCTTACAAATTCGGTATTTACCGATTCGGTAATGATAACGATTCGGTAAAATTACCGAAAATGTGCCCCTACATCTCGATAGCCTTTTACCGATCGGAAACGGCCGAAAATCGGTATTTTCGGCCGATTCCGATCGGTAAAGGGCTACCTACATCGGGCCCTTAATTCTTTGAATCCTAAAAATTGTGTGCTTAGTTACATTTCCCTACTAAATCAAATCTTATAGGAGGGAAACAGTGAAAAAGGAGAGATATAGTAATTAAGTCAATATGGTTAGAGAATGGGAATATGGAGCAACATATATGTGTTCCCATGCGTGTGCAAGTGAGTATATTGCTTAGAAGCTTCATATCTGAGTTCCAACATTTTGCACGTTCTATTAACACCTCAATTGGTTTTATCTACAAACATGTGTAGTCCTATCAAACATCAGAAAGAAACTGTGACAAGAAAAAACATATTCAAATATGATGAATACCTCAATGTGTCTATTCGAAAGTGTGTAAATGAGGTGCAACATATACCGAATATCAATGCCCGTGCTCATAAATATATTGCTGAAAAGCAGCACATCAGAGTTACAGCTGGTTATATTACACATTTATTTGTCAATTCGTTGAGCATACAGACACATGTAATTCTATCGATCATCAGATGTGAATGGTGATAAAAAAGAACATATTTAAGTACCCGCATTAAAGGTACTTGATGTGCACATAGTAAATTTGGAGGACAGTGCTTCCATGTGTGTGTATTGTTAATGGTAGTGTTTCATCATTTAAAACTATAGAGACCAGTGCTAGCACTTGAACCACCAATGTCACATACTGTTACGTGGTCCTGACATGTGTGTATCAGTCAGGCTATTCTCATTTTTAGCAATAGCTGGTGTTTAGATCATTAGTGCTCACCGAGAAAATATTGCATTTCGTTATCACAATTTAGACCGTGTTCTACTGTATGTAGGCGCATGATCCAAACGGCTTCTGTGCATCTAAGTCTAAGTTCCCTGTTGTCACCCGCACATTTGATTGTGTCACATCAATACCAAAAAAGGAAACACATTTGTGTGCTTCTTGTGAGGGACATGCCGCTGTGGGTAACGCTACTGGATATCTTGCATCTTGTTGGTGGAGTGCTCTGATATGCTCCCTAATTATGTCTTTTAAGGGTCTTATTGTACTGCCCACATAGAGTTTTCCACACATGCATTCAATGATTTATACAATGAACTTAGTGTTACAGTTTATGTTGTACCTAATATCATATCTTTTTTTGTCAAAATTCGTGAAGTTCTTAGTGCCATGTTTCGCTCATCTGCATACCCCGCAACACCCACACTTGTAGAAACCTATAGTGTGTGGTCTGAGCCATGTGGAGTCATTAGTACTTTGTGGTACAGTGGGCCTAAGTCTGTTCCTTAGTGTCTTGCCCCTCCTAAACATAATTTGGGGGTAGTTAGTAATGTAGTCTTTAAGTGATTTTTTCGCTTGTAAAATGCGACAGTGTTTGGTGAAACTCCTTCTGACAATGTGGTGCAAATCATTAAAATCCATGATCAGTCTCACTTGTTGGTGTTGTTGTCATCTAAAAGTGCTGGTCCGTAATGTGTCTGATCTGTGTATATTCGCCATTCTATTCTCAGCTTTTTTTGGTGTTAGATGTATAGCCTCTCTTAAAGATTCTTTGCTTCATTCTGTACAGCAGGTCTGAAACTCTGTGTCTTCACTACAGTTCCTCCTGGTCCTCAAAAACTCCCCATAGGGTATAGCTTAGATCTGGTGTAAGGGGTGGGAACTGTCTGCATGCAGGATTGCATTGCACGAGGTTTCTTTGCGAAAGAGTCTGCTGTGCAGTTGGTCATCTTTGGTATAAAGTTCCACATCTAAGAATGTGAATTTGGAAGTGCTGCATTAAATGGTAGACTTGATCTCCAAAGTGTTATTGTTCAGATGTGTATAGAATTCATCCAACTTGTCTTGTGTGCCAGACCACAGCAGGAGACAATCATCTATATATCGACCCCAAAATATAATGGAGTCAATCCATGGACCTCCTTTGGTGCCTCAAATCCAGTCTGCCTCCAGTGTGCCCATGAACAAATTCACAAAGGAAGGTGAAAACTTGGATCCCATGGCTACTCCCCTGGTTTGTCTGTAACAGTGTTTGTCGAACAAGAAAAAAATATTATTCAGGATAAGTTCCATCATGGAAACAAGCATGTTTGTGTGTTGCCATTGGGTGGCAGATCTATTGTGCGAAAGTCGAGTCACTGCACATAGTCCTAGGTCTGGTTTTATTCTAGTATACAGGGATACTACATCTAAAATGGCTAGTATAGCTCCAGGCAACCAATGTATGTCTGCCAGTAAGCTCAGAATATGTTTTGTATCTTGGATGTACGAAGGTAGATTTCGCACCATCGGTCCAAGAAAGAGATCAATGTATTCTGCTAACTTCTCAGTGGGGCCTCCCATCCCCGATACATTGGGACTTCCAGAAGGGAATTGTAGGTGCTTGTGAAGCTTGGGAGGAGTATGTAACCAAGGATATGTAGGTTTAAAGACCTTTAAATATAGATACTCATCTTAATTCTTAAACCAGCAGTAAGCCAGTTTGCCAACTGTGTGTTGATCTCAATGGTAAGTGGTCCTATCGGGTTATAAGTCAGTTGTTCGTAGCACGCCGTGTCATTTAGTTGAGTCAGGATTTCATGTTTGTAGTCATCTTGGTTCATGACCACAACATTGCCTCCTTTGTCCGCTTCTCTGATTAGGATGTCATGATCCATGCTTAGTGTCTTAAGAGCTAGGCGCTCTCCTCTTGCGAGATTGTCTCTGTATTTAAATTATGTGTTAGTACTTTTGTTCTCATATTTATCGATATCTTCCAATACACGCTTATAAAAATTGTCAATAGAATTACCCCTAGGAAGAGTATCCATTTGGATTTAGATTTAAGTCCACTTGCTATACTGTAGTCTGATTCTATGTTTAATTCCTCTAGGAGTAACTCCATGTTATAGGGCGGTTGTTCTAGATCTGTCAGTGAAAGAAGCTATTGTGTAGCTTGAGTATCATGAATAGTCAATACATCAGACCCACAGTCAATCAGGGTGTTTTTGTTAGTTATATTAACAGACCTGGTGCATGTGGATTAAAGCTTAATCCCTTACTCAGAAGAGAAATCATATCTGATGTGAGAGGTTTGGAGGATAGGCTTATAACCTGGACCTCTCTGTCCTGCACTCCAATTTGTTTCTCGCATCCCCTGATCTCAACTTTCTTCTGTATTCTTCCTGTTCCTGCTCTCGTGACCCTGTGGGTTTTTGGTCTAATTTTTCTCGTGGCAATGGTGTTCTGTTCCCTTTTCTTATTCTCTGGACCTCCCTTAAAAAAGAAGACTTGGGGGCGTGGCTAGCAGCCGAAGATGGCGGCAGCATAGAAGGCGAGCTCCGCGGTTGAAGCGGCCTCCTCGACGAACCGACCACTGATCCGTCACACAAATATCTCCTACGGGAAAGGATCGACGCCCAGGACCGGGCGGCACAAATCGAAACACTCGCAACGAAAATCCGACATCGGGAAGTACAGTTCCGAGAGACGCCCGTGCGGGCAGCAGAGAAGGCCTACAGCCGGGTCGCAGACTGAAGCGGCGAGCCGACAGGAAGTGCTACAATCAGGGCGAGACAACACCGGAAGCGCCCGCTCGTGGACGAGCTAGTGACGCAGGAAGGAACAACGGAACAGCGCCATCGCCGAACTTGAGGGCCTGGGGTCCGGAGGACCAAACATCCTGATCGGTAGTTCCGTGGTGGTTCAGAAGCTCCCAGCGAACATACGGAAGCAAAAAATCCCTGCGACCTCCGGGCCGAGGCCGCCATCATAGACACGGAGCACGGGTGAGCCCGGGGTGCGACACAGCGAAAAGACTGCGCTGACCTCCCCGAGAGCCGACAGTTTTGGTGGACAACAGAACTCATCCTACAGACCACTGGCTGCCCGGTGAAAAAGTGTGCAAAACCCGTCGCATAGTGGCGCGACCGGAGACGGAGGCAAGCAGGCGCATATCCGGACTCAACCACCATGCAGGCCCCAGGGCACAGACTCAACCTCTCGGGGCCCCATACCCCTCATGAAACGATATGCTCCGAGATAATCGGTCCGTAGAGGCATTGCACAATGACTAGGACCTACATACAGAGATTGGGCGGCGACTTGTGCTTAGAAGGAAGTGCGGGCCACTTCCGTGACAGACTTGGTGGCACGGAGGGGAGCAAACCCCATCGATCAGTGGCCCTTGAGACCGATCGGCCCGATTCCGGTGAGCGTAAAGTGAACAGAAGTCCGCCGCAGGGGTTTCATCTTAACGGTCGCAACACCATTCAGGAACTGATTTCATAACGAGCGACCTCTGCGGACCGCGGCGGAAGGGACCGCCAGGATGGCCGGTAAAGGGACGAAAAGCGGAGCGGCGCAAGCCCGACTTGAAAGATATGCCTACGATAAGTCTACCTCCTCCCCGCCAGACGCGAAACAGCAGGCGGGCAAAACCGCGGACACAGCGGGGGGCAAGAAAGCGACCTTGGACGACGTGATGCGGGCCCTCACCCAGGTACAAGCAACAGTGGGATCGATCTCAGCATAAATAACTCTCATACGTGCAGATTTCCATAAAATGACAGAAAAAGTGAATGCAATGGAAGTAGTGACCAAATCGTTGGTGGAAGATGTCTCCGAACTGCAGATAAGTGTGGAGCGGATCACCTAAGAAAACAAGGAGCAGCGGGACAAGCTGGATGACCAGGAAGGGCGCTCGAGACGGAACAACATTCGTATCATAGGGTTTCCGGAATCGGAAGACACAAGGGCGATGGACCTGTATGTTGAAGATCTGATCAAGCAAAGCCTTCAGCCCAAGGGTCTCTCCGCTTTCTTTACAGTGGAAAGAGCGCACCGAGTTCCCGGGGGACGCCCGAAAACCGGGGCTAACCCAAGGCCGATCATTGCTCGGCTCTTCAATTTCAGAGACAGGGATGCGATCCTACAGGCAGCAAGGACTTCACCCCCCATCAGAATACAAAACTCCACTCTGGCATTCTTCCCTGACTATACGGCGGAAGTCGCACGTAGAAGGAGAACTTTTTTCGAAGAAAAAAAAGAACTTAGGGCGAGGGAGATTCCCTACTCGATGCTTTTTCCAGCTAGACTGAGGATAGTGGCGGACAATAAAACATGGTTCTTCGACACTCCGGAGGCAGCTCAGGATTGGCTGGAGGGATGGAGACCAGGAGACCTGCCTCGCCGTTCCAACAGGTCGAACAAACATCGCAATAAAGGACCCCGAACGGGATCCCAGTCATCTGGGGGAGAAGCAGACTCACACTCACCTCTGAACGACGTACCAGAAACAGAAGACAATGAAGATCAATGACTTCCCGATGTGGCCTACCTAGGCCAATTGTGTCGCTGACCGGGGGTGCCGCCATGGACACTGGGCAGAGATCCTCCGTGGTCAAGGAGGGGGGCCGCCGACTCCGGAGAGTCCTTCACCCCAGCGAGCAAGGACTGTGTTTTGGGTTGGGATCAGGCACTCTGCTGAGTTGGGGGGGCGGGAAGTTTTAGGTCCGTTTAGCAGGGGGGCAGGGTGGGGGGGTGTTGGGGGGCGGGAGGTTTTGCATTGTTTAAATTGTTCTACCGGTCAAGATTGGAACTATATGGTACACACCAACCGAAAGGCGACACATTGGAAATGCGCTTGCACACAATCACCATGACACACTAAGGTCGGCCACCACAGATATTATGGCACACACCACGCGGGTTGACGCAGAAAGGGAGGTAGCCAGGACGGGGCAGGTGACACCACTGTGCCTTATGACATGGAATGTTAGGGGTCTGGGGGATAAAGTTAAAAGAGGCCTGGTGTTACAGAGCATAAAACGACTAAACCCAGCCCTGGTCCTACTCCAAGAAACACACTTTACAGGCACAGCAACCAAAGCACTTGATAGGAAGGGCTACAGTATGATCGTACACTCAGAGTTCACTATGGGGTCCCGTGGTACAGTGATTCTGATGCACCGCTCATCGAGATTCATACTCCAATCCACGGAATCAGACACACAGGGACGTTTTGCGGCGGCACATGGGCAGTGGGAAGGAAGACCGCTCAATGTGGTCTCGGTCTATATCCCGCCGGCACTGCATGCAGTCGCACTACCAGAATTGGGGAAATTCCTGCTAGACCTTCCAGAGGGAGATCTCATTGTGGGTGGGGACTTCAACGCAGTAGCACACAACACACAAGACAGATTCCCGGTGAGAACTCAGTCTCCCGGGCCCTCCCGACTACATGATTATATGGAAGCACAGGGCTTGGTGGACCTCTGGCGGCGATTCCACCCAGACGACCAGCAATACACATTTCATTCAGCGGTCCATGATAGTTTGTCACGGATCGACTATTTCCTAACACTGGGACACGGCACCCTCACTATAGAAGACGTACAAATCAAACCAAGGGGTGTTTCGGATCACTCTCCCCTGACACTGAGTCTCTCCAACCCTGGACGGAACCGGACACGCATCTACCCGATCTACCCGGGACACCTTAAAGTACCATTAGTAGCAAAAGCACTAAAGAGGGAGACAAGGACATATTTCGCTGAGAACGTAGGGTCCGTTAAGTCCCCCATTATCCTATGGGAAGCGTACAAAACGGTTCTCCGGGGACAGGCTATTTCCACTATCACGAGATACAAACGAACGCAAAAACAAGAGCTCCTAGACCTAGAAGACAGGCTTGCCAAGGCCAACAGAGATCATGAGACTGGCCTGACGAGGGACACGCTGCACAGACTTCGACTGTGTCAGCAGCGTCATACCAACCACATACGCCGCAAGGTAGTGGACAATATAGCGACGACAGCACACAGAATCTACGATGTAGGTGACAAAGCAGGTAGGCTTATTGCCTGGTTAGAGAAAAAACGGGAGGGGCAGAGGGCTATCCTACACTTGAGAGATCCTGCAGGGGTACTACAAACCCGTCCCTCATTGATAGTAGAACTCCTGGCTGACCACTTTCAAACAGTATACTCCCCTGAATTCGATGTTACTCTGAAGATGACGGAGGCGTCTCTCGTAGGAGTACCCACTCGCACCTTGTCACAGGACAATAAAGACGAGTTGGAAATGGACCTGACTGCTGAAGAGTTACAGATAGCCATCACTGCATTACACTCAGGAAAAGCGTTAGGTACCAATGGGATACCGATTGAATGGTATAAAACCAGGTCGGAAACGCTTGCGACCCCCCTACTAAATATGTTTAAGGCCAGTCTGGAACAGGGACAGTTGCCGCCCAATCAACGCGCAGCGACTATAATAGCAATACCAAAACCCGGCAAGCCACCTGAGGACTGCGGGTCATACCGCCCAATATCTCTATTTAATGCCGAGAGTAAGATCTTAGCAAAACTACTAGCCAACAGACTGTTACCTCATCTGGTGCACCTAATACATCCTGATCAATCTGGATTCATGCCGCACAGGAGTACGGCGATGAATCTTAGGCGCCTACACGGCGTGATGGCACAGGCTCCATTACTGTCAGAACCAGCAGCTATCCTGTCACTTGACGCCAAAATGGCGTTTGACCTGGTGGAATGGCGCTACCTCTTTGCGGTTCTGGAGCATTTGGGTTTCGGCCCAAAATTTGTAGCGTGGATTAGACTTTTGTATGAAAACCCAGTAGCCCGAATGACAGCAAATGGCCACATCTCGAGAGAAATACCACTAGCGAGGGGAACGAGACAAGGGTGCCCACTCTTGCTGCTCCTGTTCGCACTGGTCCTGGAACCCTTAGCCACCATCATCAGGACCACCCAGTTATTGAAGGGCATACGGTGGGGAGGCGACTGGGAAGACAGGGTGTAATTATATGCCGATGACATGTTGATCTACCTAACAGACTTAGCAACCGGTATTCCGGTACTGCTGGCCTTGTGTGAAAGGCATGGCACAGCCTCGGGGTACAAAATAAATTGGACAAAATCTGTGCTCTATATGCTCCACGGCACGCCGCCAATCCTAAGTGTGGACTACCCATTATTATTAGAATCCACCTCCTTTAAATATCTAGGGATCCAAATCACACGAGAGCATGCGACCTTTCAGGACTTAAATCTCAGGCCGCTGCTCGACAGACTAAAATCAGACGTGCATCACTGGAAAACCCTCCCATTAACACTGTTGGGCAGAGCCGCACTTTTCAAGATGATGGCACTACCCCGTTTCTTATACGTCCTGGAAAATACGCCAGTGTTGGTCCCATCATCGTTCTTCCGACAACTATCGATGCAACTGTCCAGCTTATTGTGGGGAAACAGACCAGCCAGGGTGGCGCATGTGAAATTGATTCGAGACTGATATAGTGGGGGGATAGTGCTCCCAAATTTGGAACTATATTACTGGGCAGCCCACCTCAAAGTGATTAACCAGTGGATACATAGGCCGCAGGACGATCCAGCATATATGGCGGATAGGAGGCAGCTAGGGACAAACACGCTTCTGGCCCCACTCTACAATAAAGGATTGATGGCAAAACTCAGCGGCCCAACTAAACACACTGTGACGCTATGGCATAAAGCCCAAACCCGACTAAAATGGGAGGGAGTAGTTACACGACTTACACCCCTGTGGGACTCCAGAATTTTGGGGAATCTGAGACACAGTAAAGGCTTCGAACAGTGGGACAATATCGGGATCTCCACGGTGGGTGATATGTGGACGAATGATGGGGTGGTTTCGTTTGAGACCCTGAGGGAACAGTACGAATTGGGCATTACTGAAACATACCGTTACATACAGTTTCGTCACGCATTACTGTCAGCAATAGAACCAGGCACTAATGTCCCAGAATCTGCCCCGTTGGAGGACCGACTACTTACAGACTACATGGAGGCCAGTGCTACTTCCCTCACTTGCCGTAAACTCATAAACAACTTACCTGACCCGTTGCAGAAATTGAAGGAAAAATGGGAGGGGGAAATAGGAGAACTAGATGAGACAGACTGGAATGCAGCGCTGGCGTCGCCTAAAGAAGCTGGCATCTCATCAAGATTTAGGTTGGTGCAGTTTAAAATATTGCACCGAGCATACTATACACGCACCACTCTGTACAAAATCCAAAGAGCAGATCACCCCTACTGCCTGAGGCATTGCGGAGAGGAGGGCACATTGTATCACACCCTATGGTCCTGTCCCAGCATGGTGGACTATTGGCGGAGAGTAACACGCACGATGGTCCAAACCGTACAAATCCCGATCACACCTGACCCCCGAGTTTGTCTATTGAATGTGTGGGGCCCAAACAACTTAACATCATATGGAAGGCAATGGGTGGTCATTGGAACGATGTTAGCAAAGCGAGATATAGCGCAGAAATGGGGATCATCCGAGACACCGACCCTGGCACAGTGGTGCCGGAATATGGACATGCTTATGGTGGTGGAACGGGCAGTGTACCAACAAAGAGCCAACCCACGTAAATGGAACAAAATATGGACACCTTGGAACACTTATAGGGGGGAGCTGTGTGAGCCGCTGCCGGAAGAGGAAGACATGGATAGTTCAGGGGATGAGGAGGAAACTGAGTAGGGGAGAATGGAATGTGGAGAGGGGTTCAGACAGGGTAGCCCCAGGGTCTGCCGGGCTCGTAGGGTTGGCATAATAGATCTGCAAATTGTGGTATTAAAGGCTTTGCCCATTGTAATGGTTGATTTGAATGCTCTAATAATCTATCTAAAATGTACCAACTATCCAATCGATGACCTTAAAGTTAAGAGTTGTTTAATAAAAAAGAAAAAGTTGCGCTATTGGTTGACTGCAGCAGAATGTTGACGCTGCAGCCAACGGAAGAATATGACTGTGATTATTGCTATGTGATGCAACAATAAAAACAAATAAAAAAAAAAAAGAAGACTTATTTTGTCTAGTATCCCCTGAGTTTTCCGCCTCGCTTTCACTGGTGCCTGGAGCACTCAGTGAAGTTGAGCTGGAAGAAATAGATGTAGTCCCTGGTTTAGTAGATCTATCTCCTTGTTGGCCATTGTGAATCAATGGGTCATATTTCTTGACATATGTAAAAACTCTGCCATCTTTATAATCAACTAGCAGCCCGTCCCGACATTGTCCGGGAGCAAAAGGCTGCTTCAGGGCCCCCGCCCGCCCCGCAGAAGAGTTGTCTGTGCAAGACCTGGCCCTGTTCAACTGATTTGGCCCACTTGTGTTTTTTTTATTTGTATGTATTGTTTTCCGCGTTTTATGTTGTCCGCAAGATGTGAGGAAAGTGTCGGGTCATCTGTTTAACCCCTTCGATGCTCATGACGAGCTCAGCTCGTCATGAGGCACGGTTGAGCTGTGCTGATGACGATCTGAGCTCGTCATGAACAATGGTAGATCTGGGAATCCAGCACCAGAGGGGAAAACCTCTAGCAGCCAAGGTGTTAATGTTTTTTTTCTTTCGAAGGCTCTTTCCGTGTGTTCGTTTTTGTATACCTTCAACGAAGTTTCCCTTTCCTTTTGTCAATTGTGTGGTGAAGTCCTGGTGGTGCTCGAGTGGTTATGGGCAGTTGTGTTATTTTCGTTATTCGTATGTCTTATTGTAAGCGTTTATCTTGTCCGCAAGGTGTGAGGAAAGTCTTGTGAATGCGCAGTCGATTGCGTTTCTCCGTTAAGAAATGTCGGCTTTTTTTGTTCGTGTTTACCCCCCTGTGACGTCGTTGGTCAATGGCCAATGGTTAAAGACTTTTTTTTTGGTAAGCCGAAGTCGTGTGTGTGTTTTCTTTAGTGCGTTGTGGTTGGTGTTGTATGCGATTAATCCTGCCCCCTGTGTGGCGTCATTTGACACTCCTAGTCGATGGAAGGCCCGCCCGGTTTTTAATGCGAAGGCGTCAATGTTGTCTGGGTAACTGCAACAAATGTGTGTATATTTCTTATAGCGCGCACCTCTGCTGTTTTTGTATATTGGTGTTACCGCGCTGTATGTGTGAATTTAAATTCATTAAAAGCGCATTTCCGCTGTATGTGTTGGGATTTGCAAATGTTTGTTAGAAATTCATTGAAAGCGCATTTCCGCTCTATGTCTGCATATTGTGCGTTCTAAATTCAGTGAAAGCGCATTTCCGCTCTATGTGTGCAAATGTAAGTGTGTTGTGAAGTCGCTTGGCCTATGTTTGTTATTTGCACTTGGCACGGCCCTGTAAACGCCCGCATTTGTTGCTTGAGACGTCCACGACCATTCCCCCAAGGGACTACTTTACCACTTTTGGCGTTTTTGCTTTTTTAATGTATATGGTGTACATATCTATAGCCTATGTCCTTCTGCCACATCTCCCCTTTCAAATGGTGTATTGGGTGTAGTGATTGGTGCATTACTTTTGTAGTTTACCTGGCTCAAAGGTTTGTGTTCTCTCTTTATAATAGTAGTATAGATTTCGTCCCTCCTTAGCTGTCTCGCCTTCCTGTTCTTAATCTTGTTGTGATGTTTGAGCAGGATGTCTTCTAGAATAGCGTAATCCTTTTCTGTTGCCTCTGGTATTTTAAGATCTCTAATCTCCATCTCCATAAGAGCAATGTCTATTTGGAATGTATTGACCTTGCGTTCTGCACTCTCGATTAGAATATTCATAAGTGTGGTGGAATTACATGTTAGTGCCTCCTCCCATTTTTCTAGAAGGTCATCGTCCAGATCATCGCATGTGGGAAAAATCTGGGCTCTAAACCCTCTGGGAATCCTGATTAATCGTAGATATTCTTTCAGGGCGGTGCCGTCCCACCATTTTGAACTTCCTAATTTCTTGAGTCTTTCTAGTTTAATAAATGTGTCTTTAAGTCCTTCCTTGCGTGAGGGCTTTCCACTTGTTGAGGCAGTACTGCTGAACATGCCTTTCGCTAGGTTCTAAAAAAGCTCTTCTGCAGCTTTATCGCTGTCCATAGTGTCAAATATTAGTCCTATACGAATTTATGTGTCTGCGTTGTGGCTGCCTCTCTTGAAAAACTTATGAGTGGGTCTCTGATGAAGGGTTTTTAGTGGACAGGGAAGAATTGGCGCTCTGCTGGTTTACGCAAGTGTACATAGGTAACAAGTTGTATGGTGCTGCTAGGTGAGGGGATAAGCCCTGTTAACGCTCTAGTGTCTTTTGCAGCCCACACGGCAGCTTAAATACGACTTCCAGCATCACAATCACGTTTCTATACCCGGAACACAGTGATCGGCTGTGAAGAGCTCTAGCGCACACGCATTTAAGAAATTGACTACCACCCTTTGTTTGATTTTATCTCAAACCTAACGATAAATCATGTAGATACTGATATATAATCTGGTTTTAGATCTCACACTGAAATACGATTGCAGCAGCACACGGATTTCCCTCACTGCACCACTAACACTGAAAAAACCATTACTACGGTAATTTTTTCCTATCACGCCGTTTGTACCTGTTACCGGTATTCACTCTTATAACATACCGCAATTGAGAGAGTAACTCTTCCAGCAACTTATTATTTTTGCCACAGGTTACTTGACTTTATTGTCCAGCACTCCAGGACTACGTTTTGGGCCAACCGGATGAATATTAACACTGGCAGAGGGGTAAGCGCTCTTCTTTTAATAAGTCACGAGTCGAGGCTATCCACCTCTTCTTGATACCTCTATTGTTGTCTTACCTTCTATCGCACGTAGATGGTAATTATTTTCTGTATTTTTTCATTCATCCTCAGGTGTTATTTCGAAACAGTGACTACTCCTGAAATTGTTTAGCCCAGCCAGGTTGGAATTATCACCGGCTGAGTGGTAAGCACTCGATTCGCTCTCTCACCCCTGTTTTTCTTTGAAACACTATACTTTTGCTTATTGTCACAAATTACCATGAGTGATTATTCTCATTGTTCTTTTTCTCCCTCTTCTTAGGTCGAGCCTCCATAGGCTGCGCTTGCGCATTCTGGCTGGCGAGATCTAATGCTATTGAGGAGCTTTCACTACCGGGCTTGAAGTCCCGCCCCTCTTTCTCAGTGGCCGACATCACAGTTTATGCTAAACGGTGGCCAGCCATTGGGAAAGAGCTTTTTCCTATGTAGACTTTTCTCTCTGTCAGACGGCCCACTTGGACAGGCTCGTCTAACTTACTTCCGCCGCAAAAAGATTCTTATCTTTATTGGGCCATGTGTTTCAAAGACATGGCCCCATAAAGACAAGCTTCGCTGCTTGTTTATTTTTGCATCTGGCTTTCACTTTAAAGTGAAAGCCAGATGCAAAAAAAAACGTGGCTGCGTGGATATGGTAGAAAGTAAGCAGCAGCTTCATTCAATCTTATCCTCCTATTTGCTAAACTGCTTGGTCTAATCCCTGGCAAGCTTTTCTTCTGTTCCAGCAAAGCTTTATCTTTTTTCCATCCTCCCTTGGAATGTGTGTTTTTGGTGAGGATTGCTTTCACTGGTTTCACGTGCCCCCTTTGCTCCTCTGCAGAGTTGTGGCATCCCACGGGACCTTGCCCCAGTATTAAACTGCACAGATGAAAACGGGGCTTCCCCCTGCAGGGCAGAACAGGCCGGCGCCAGAGCCTCCGACCCCTCTCCTGCCCCCACGCACATACATTATTGCTCCCCTCTAGCTGCACCTCACACTGAATAGTAGCCCCTGAAGGATTGCAGCCAGCGGGCCATGACTGAGGGGAAACACCAAAATAGCCGCGCCACGCCCGGTGTTACAGCTGTGCCTGTAACTGTCTGCGGGGTGGGCTGAGTGGAGGGGGATGCGAGCGTCGTGCGGAAATAAACCTCACAGTGCCCGCGATGATAACAAATACATGTCTTTACTTCCTGTCCCCTCAGCAGTCTTTCCACTTTGCTGGACACTGCGGGCTGTGGATCTTTTATCACCATATATTGTGGGAGGCGTGAATGCGTTGTGTTGGGTAATGCATTCTGATGGACGAGTTTCTTTGTGTGTTGTTGTTGTTGCACTCTCTTTACATGGACTTTATCATGCGTTTGTTATCTTTGCTTGTAAGATTAAGCCTACACTTCCTAACCCAGGGTTAGCGTCCCTCTACCTAGAATGTTGTGCTGTTCTTGAAAAATTATGCACATTATTGAACCCCTTCACAGTGCTCACTTGACCAATCTGCATGACGTGCGTTCGTTAACATCTTAGGTGAACTCATGTTTACTTTAAAAATTTCGCTCACCTTTGATAAAACATTTTTTTTTTAGAGTCGATTTGTGTTAGTAAGGTTTTCATTGCGCTGTATAACATGGAAAATGCATTCAATACAAAGTGTTTGTTGAAATTTGCAGAATTATTATGGGGCGGTGTGTTCTTTTCCTACATGCCTCTGCGTCGCAGGAAATAAGTCGCCCCGTACCTTTGCTGTCCCTCACTGAAGCAGCGCGTGTCATCTATGGGATCCTCCATCTAATGGGGGATCTCTGAGGGAGGATTTCAGGAAGGGTCGGCTTGCCTTTTATCTGAGTCTATTTTTAGAAACACTTGCCATTTCCATATTTAGAAGTCATACCAGAGAGTGAGAACGGCAGTAAGCCCGGGTTACAAAAGGAGATGTGCGTGTGTATGTGTGCACACGCCTGTATGCTTGTGCGCGATAATGCACATGTTTTGTGTGTATCTGTAAAATGTGTATCCGTGCGTTTCTGTGTTCCTGTAGGTGTCGAGGGCAAAGGTTATGCATTCCTACCTCTTTGTGTGTGCTTCTTTGTGTGTTTATCTCTCCTGGACTGCCACGATGTAGGTTTGTTTTAGTGTACTTGTGTGTGTCTGTGGACCTATTAATGTCTTTCTATACGTGCATTCGTGATTGTTCATCACCCCTGAGGTTCATTTGTGCCCACAGGTGGTTGTTTTTGCTTTTATGTGCATGTGTGTTTTCACAGAAACGGCCCATGCGTGGACTTGACAAATGCCTATCCTTAATGCCGATTAAAGTGGAGTTAAAAATAAACTTCTTTTCCACACGATCCTTTCGGCCCTCGCCCAGATAGGCACGTTCTTGACATGAATGAATGAATGAATGAGGGGGGACTTATATCGCTCAACTTAGCCCAAGGGCATCAAGGCGCCAGCCATAACAAGATGGACAGACAAAACAGACAGATAGTCTCAAAACACCGGATCCAGGATCTACGGGTACGCCTCCAAGAAGAGCCAGGTTTTTAGTTGTTTCCGAAAAAGCACCAGAGAGGGTTGTCCTACCAATTCTGGAGGGAGGGAGTTCCAGAGCTTGTGCGCCAGAGTGGAAAAGGCTCTACCCCCCATCTAGCTTTTGCAAATCTGGGAACTAGAAGAAGATTTTTAGAGGAGGAGTGGAGGACTCTACTGGGGATATAGGGTGAAGAAGGGACCTGATGCCTTCAGATCCCGAACCATAGAAGGCCCCATGAGCAAGGCAGACAAGTTTGAAAGATATCCTGAAATGGACAGGATGCCAGTGGAGGTTTTTCCGGGCCAAGGATACAGAGGAAAGCCTTGGGAGATCCAAAACCATCCTTGCCGCGGCATTCTGCACCATCTGGAGACGAAGAACAGAGCTCTTGTTAATGCCGCCGTACAAAGCATTATAATAGTCCAGTCTCGAGGATCCTAATAACACCACAGCAGGTGGACACGGTCCTACTGACCTGAAGGTCAAAGGAAAGAGAGGTATCTATCAGGACCCCCAGATTTCTAGCCGAATGGGAAGGACAGGGACAGTCCCCAAGAGAGGCCGGCCACCAGTCATTAGACCAGATGTCCTGATTGCCCCCAAAGATCAAGACCTCCGTCTTTTCTCCGTTACGTTTTAAAAAGTTCCGGATCATCCATTGGGAAACTGCTTCCATGCAGGATCTGAACTTCAGAGCCAGAGTCATTCACCAACTGGGTGAGAGAGACCATGATTTGAGTATCGTCGGCGTATGACAACACCTCAAACCCGAAGGATCTGACAACCCTGGCAAAGTGGGGCCACATAGATATTAAACAGTAAGGGACTTAAAGACGAACTCTGGGGGACCCCACATTGCACTGGCTTGGAAGGAGACAGAAAATCACCCAGCTTGACTCTTTGTTCCCTTTGATTGAGAAAAGAGGCCAGGAGGCTAAGAGCTGAACCTCCAAAACATATCTCTCCCGGCCTCGAAACCAAGACCGAGGGGGACAGGGTGTCGAAGGCTGCCGTAAGGTTGAGAAGGACCAGAAGAGTGGTATGGCCCCTGTCGACCTTGGAGCGGATATTATTGATAACAACAGTAAGGGTAGATTCTATGCTACGAACACTTCCAAAGCCATGCTGCGAGATATCTAGGAGGCTTATTTTTTATTTATTTTATGCAATTTGTTGAGCGCACGATTACCCAAGGGTGTCTTGGCGCTTGACAGAAAAAATTGAAGGTTATACCCAAGAAATGAAGGACTCTAATAATTAAATAACCAGGTCTTCAACTGCTTTCTAAATGCTATTAATGTAGGGATGCTGTTAAGATCACCTGGCAAGGTGTTCCATAATTTAGCCGTGGCCACTGCAAAAGATCTGTCTCCCCAAGTGGCCTTATTGGTTTTGGCTACCTTCAAAAGGTTAGCATTAGCAGATCTGAGAGTGCGTGATGGTTGATAGGGACAGAGGACATCTTTAAGAAAAGATGGAGATTTTCCATGAATGCTTTTAAAAGCAATACACAGGGCTTTGAATTTAATTCGCTGCCTGATCGGTAACCAATGCAGTTTGCGAATGATATTTGAAGTGGGTTTAAATTTGGGTGTACCAGTAACGAGTCTTGCAGCTTCATTTTGGACCAGCTGAAGCTTATTGACTACTTGTTCTTGAGCATTAAGCAAAAGAGCATTACAGTAGTCGACTCGAGACATCAATAGAGTTGAAATCAAAGTATTTATGGTGTTTAAAGGAAGGTAAGGTTGAAGTTTTTAAATCATTTTTAGTGTGAAAAAGAAGGCAGAAACTATAGAGTTGGCTTGATGAATGTATGAAAGTCTATTGTCAAAAATTACATCCAAGTTTCTAACCTTGGTGACCAGATTAGGTGGGGGGCCAAGATCTTGAGGCCACCAGGTGGGAGACCATGCAGGAATGAGTTTTCCAAACACCATCACTTCGGTTGAGTCATCCAAGAAGGTGGTAAGATGACGATTAAGGTGAGTCTCCAGAATTTTGGTGGGGGCCAGCAACAGGGAGATTGGCCGAAAATTTTTCAGGACCCCGGGGTCCAGAGAGGCCTTCTTCAAAAGCGGTTTGACGACCGCCATTTTCCAGGGGAGGGGAAAGGTTCCCTCTGTGATTGCTAAGCTCATCACCTCAAGAAGAGGAGGGATGACCACCTCCCTACAGGCCTCTGGCAGTGAGTGGGGGAAACGTCTGCTTACCTACTGCAGCCGCATACCCATTGGACAGCACAGGTGCCCAGTGAGAGTTCAGCCACCAGGAGCGTGGGAGGGAGATACTTATTCAAACACGGTGCTGCTGCACACCCCTCTAGCGCTGGGATTTAGACATTTCCTAAAGCCGCCCTCCTGTAGCCAGGACTGTGTAACTGGAGCAGACGGACACACTCTCTGTAATATATCCTCTGGGACAAAGATCTACTAGCTCATGAAATAACTTGCATTTGTAAATCACACATTCTCCTTGGTGGTGAAATATTAAATGTTTATTGGTACGAAACTCATTGGTGCTATCTCTTTAGACTCAGCAGGATAAAATCTGAGTGGGCCCACCAGGATTCGAGTATGCGGCCATGTGGTCAAAAAACAGATGCTTGAATCAATGCATTAGTCTACTAAGTTATCAAAACCAACACAATGCATCAGTCATCCTCAGCCCAGTTCAATTTTCTCTTACTCCTTGACTTCATGATTGTCTTTAACCATGTATTTTGTTCTGCTGCCTTTTGACTTGGTTTGCGCTGTAGAAATATCTTATGTAGACATACATACAGACCCGGTATGGAAGAAGGGGCCCTTGCAAAATCTGATGAGGGGCTCTTAAAATGGCAAGTGCCAACTCACAGATAAATAAAAGACTTGGACCCAGCAGAAGCCCCTTGGGTGGGGACACCCCTTTGCTGCACCAGCCCTGCAGGGCGCCATGTTATGCCTCTGACCAGGCCTCAGGCTTAATTGTGCCTCCATCCTGTAACTTAAATGCAGGACTGATGCGCAAAACAAAGGGTTGCAGTGGGATTAAGCATGTGAGGCGCATTTAACTACTGATATTCCCTCCATCTCTGTTGAACCTTTGACAGAAATACGATGAAAGTGAACAGAGCGCGGGAACATCTTTCGGATACATTGCCAACGCTATGATACACTCTAGCTTCCTACATTGCTCCTCTCCTGATACCTCTGCGCCACAGCCCTGAAGAATAAAATAGATGCTGCTTTTCCACCTTTCAGCTGAGAGAACAACCAGCGAGAACCAGAGTAACAGTGCAAATTGCATATTTTGGTACATTGCTGGTGCCGCATAGACTATCCAACTATTGGAGACAGGACTGGGAATCTTCTTATTTCGCAGTTATGTCCTTTCAGTTAGCCTTGTTGTGATCGCTATTAGGTGCTCTGGGCAAAGGGGAATAGTTGGACCTCTGCTACGCTCTTCATAGCTGCAGGCTGCACCAAGAATGCATATATGTTTACACATACATAAATGCACATATATACATGCATGCATATATATGCTTTTTGTTTGCATATATATGCATATATAGATATATAAAACATGTAGAGATATATATATGCATTTATCTTTACACATATATTCATATATATGCACATATATGCATCTATATGTGTATGTGTATATATACATATACATATACATATACATATACATATATATATATATATATATATATATATATATACATACACATTTATGTATACACATTTATATATATATATATATATTTATATATGTGCATATCTATATATATATTCACTGAAAAAACCATAGGTTATAGACCATATATAGTTAGGAATTAGCATTTACAAAACCTTGAAAATTCAATTAAAAAACCATAGGTTATAGACCATATATAGTTAGGGATTAGCATTTACAAAACCTTATTTTACTCACACAAAACCATTGAAATTCGCATATATAGTTAGTTGCACTAACTATATATCGCGCACCCGCAATCCACTGCTGATGATGTCACATATTACATCATTAATGACATGGTCAGTGACATCACTGATGACATCACTGATGACAACTCAAATGACATCACTGATGACAACATCCAGTGACTGTATATTTCTGTAAAGTTAAAATATGTCTTACATATTGAAGAATGAGTGGATGTATAAATGTCTGGATGAAGTATTTAGTAGGTGCATGACTGATTGTATGAGAGAGTGATTAAATGTGTCTCACGGAGTGCATGGGTTAGTGATTAAACTGTCTTAATTTGTGCATCATTATATCTGTTGTTCTGTAAACTGCTGCATGTGTTGATCAGTAGCTATATGAGTAACTATATGGGTTATTGATTGGTTGCCCAAGTATTTGTATGGGAGAGTGAGTGTGTGTGTAGGGGTGGCTGGGAGGTGTGTGACTCTGTGCATAGATGTGTGAACAGTTGATTCACTAGATGTATGGGTTCAAAACTGCATGTGGACACAGCTGTATGGGTGGTTGACTGTGTGCATGAGTGTATTGGTGAGTGGATGGATATGTCAATGCTACATGTCAAAGTATGTACATATGTAAAACACAGTACATGTGAGAGTTGACATATATAAATTACTGTGTTTAAGAGCCAGTGAATGTGTGAGTGGCTGCATGGATCATTGAAAACTTGTATCAGTGATTGTATAAGAGAGTAAATATGTGTTAGAATATGTTTCAATAAGTAAGGTGTGTATAACCGTATAGTTGAGGAAATGGAGGTGTGATTGATTCTTTGCATGACTGTCTAGGTGTATGAGTAACTCCATCGATGAGTGACAATCTGTGAGTGTCTGTTTTCACTGAGTGTATCTAAGGTTATATCAGAGTCTGTAGAGGTTCATCGTATTAACACATGAATGATGTCATCTGTGATGTTGTCAGTGATGTCATTTGAGTTGTCATCAGTGATGTCATCAGTGATGTCACTGACCATGTCATGAATGATGTAATATGTGACATCATCAGCAGTGGATTGCGGGTGCGTGATATATAGTTAGTGCAACTAACTATATATGCGAATTTCAATGGTTTTGTGTGAGTAAAATAAGGTTTTGTAAATGCTAATCCCTAACTATATATGGTCTATAACCTATGGTTTTTTAATTAAATTTTCAAGGTTTTGTAAATGCTAATTCCTAACTATATATTGTCTATAACCTATGGTTTTTTCAGTGAATTTCAATGGTTTTTTAATAGCAAATATCAAAAGCTGTAAAATGTATTATTCTTTTAAATGAAAAATATATTTTATATGTTTTTAATATAATTTTTTTATGCATCTGCCAAACCCTGACCTCTTAATAGTGCACTGTGGTGGAAATGATTTGGGCACTATGACTGGGGTTGGTCTGGAAATGCTTTTAAAGGACACCTTTCATCTACACTTTTTCCCCAAACTGCCTTGGTATATTCCAATATATGCCAAAGACAGAAATGAAAGTGGTCCAACCAATTTTTTCCACAATTTGAGAAAGCACGGAAACATGTGAATAAATCTGTTTCTGCTTACATGAGAGAATTTACAATGGGTTTATTATACAACAATAACTTGCGTTACAACATGCAAGACATCTACAGAAGAGATAATGTGCACTTCTCTGATGAGGGGAATAGAATATTCCTCCTTTATTTAAAACTGTGCATTGGAACCTACTTGTAGGTACCTAAATTAGCCACAGAATCCAATAGCTCTTTTCAGAGCTACTCTACCTCTGATCATTCAAAACGTTTATCTTTTTCTAACTTTTTTTTTTTTTTCACCAAAGTACGCTCCCCGGTTCGCTTACCGGTGCGCGTACCGGGCGCTCCCCCCGCAAAATTTTCCAATTTTTTATTTTTTATTTTTGCATATATCAGCGTCCTAAGCCCCCCTCAGAAAACCTAGAGGGTCACAAAGTGTCTACCGTGCCCCCTTCTACCCATTCCGAACATTGTTTGTCCTCCATCTTGTGTCTCAATTCTACCGATACACAAAATGGAGGACTCCCGTAACGCTGCCGGTTCGCGTACCGGGGAGCGCACCGGTGAGCGCTCGATAAAAAAAGGTGGGAAAGTGATTTACAGAAAAACCACTACAGACACTTTCATCAAATATAGAATAGGCCCTACTACATAGCAGTCCATACCATTTACCCAAATTTGATGGAATTCCATTGAGAAAATTATTCTGTAAGCCTGACTAAATATCCTGAGGTAAATTACCTAACAAAAACACTTATGAAGTGTTAGAATTGACAACCAATTAAAATGCTACTTTCAATATCTTCTATTATTTCATGACATTTGATTGGTTATGTACCTGAATATATATAAAGAAAGAGAGAGAAACACAGCCATTCTGACTACTACTTCCTGAAGTACATATCAAGTGCATTTCAACTGGGAACTTAAACTTCTTTTTGAAAGGTAAGATGTTATTTTAAAAACTGAAGTATGTTCTGCACTTTAAGCTAATTAGGAAAACATTTTCTGATAGTTATACACTATCCCTCTGTAATAGTTATAGAATAAGATAGACTTCTCTGTTTTAGTTATGGATGGAGTTAGGCTTGGCTTGTATAATTAAGAATTTACTTAGGCTTTATCACATACATTTTTTTATATTTCTACTTCCAGTCTGATACCATACACTGCCCAAAGATAAAATCACTGTTTAAAAAACCAAACTACCTGTCTGTACTTAAACCCAACAGTGCCCTATCTGTACTGATATATTTTTTTTAAATTCAATTTACTGCACAAAAATGGAAGGAGAGCAAAAAAATACCATCGAAATTGTTCTGGAAAGCAACAAAGATACAGAAATTGAACCCAATGACTCTGAATTTTTTGATGAATCACGGGACTTTGAACTTCTGCAATGTGTAGAATCAGTATATTACCTGATTGAAAATGAGAACATTTCTGACAATCAATTATTAGAAGTTCTTTTAAATTTTGAAAACGAATCAGAGAAATAAATTTATATTTAATAATTCAAAAATTGTTTGAGACATTATTCATTTTTATATGTATTTTTTAAACTAGTACCAAATTGATTATAATGTAAAATCAGACTTTAAATATACTGTGCAACTTTTTTGTGTTACATAGTAAGTTTGCTCATAGTTACTTCCTTTCTCCAACTATATTATCTCCAACGTGTATTTAACATCTCTTTATCATCTCCTGCCTCCATGGTGTTTCTGCTTTCCTGACAGACTACGCTATGAATTCCATATACCACAATAACTTCTGAAACAACATTCAAGATATCTACAAAGGAAACGGTGTATTTTTATTTTTAGACTCTGCATTGGTACCTACATGTTGGTACTTAAATAAAAAATAAAATAAAAAATACAACAAAAAGAACAATCAATATACATACAATATTTGAACATTCTTTCATCCTATTTTCCCTATATTACGCTTCCCGGACCGCTTCCCGGTGCGCGTACCGAGCGCTGCCCCCGCAAAAAAAACGATAATAAAAATTATTATTTTTTTCCCCGCGGGCCCTTTTAAAGCCCCCTCATCAAACCTAGGGGATCAGGGAGGATGTACTCTGCCCCCTTATGCTCATTTCCCCCTTTGTTTTTGCCGCATCTTGTGTCTCGATCCTACCGAGACACAAGAAGGCGGCCGCTCCGGGCTGTTTAGAATGTTCACAGTCACCAGGGAGCCAATCCGCTTCTCCTAGCGAAGTTACGCGTCAGGTACGCGAACCGGGGCGCTAACCGGGACGCTGTCACAGATATATCTGTTTTTTAAAACGTTGATTTCTCAAAATCCACTGGAGCACATATTTTAAGACATAGCAAAGGCACGTCGGGCAAACCATATCTACAATTTTGCCAAGTTTCGTGTAAATCCATTCAGCTGTTCGAGCTAAAAGTGATTCCAACCGCCCTATGGAAAAATGAATGGGAAAAACGTGTTTTGGGACCCCCCTTTTTTCTCGCCCCCCCCTTGACGAAGCCCCCCCAAATTTCCAAGGGCTGCTCAGAAACAAAATGTGCCATTTTCCTGAAAATTTCAGCCAATTCCGTCCACAAACGCCAAAGTTATTCGACATAGAATTTTCAAAAATCCCATAGGAAAAAAATCCTAACTATATATACCTACTGGCGACCGCCAGTAGGTAATGCATATATACATCTGAATCTATATAAATGCTAAAGTTATACATGCATACATATGCATATACATGCATACATAAGCATGTATGCACATATATCTACACATCTATATGCACATATATACATGCAATATATGCATATATAGATATATAAAACATGTAAAGATATATATATATATATATGCATATATCTTTACACATACATTCAGATATATGCACATACATACATATTTAACAAATATACACACATCTGAATATCTATACAAATGTAAAATAAATACATGCATACATATGCATATAAAGGCATGCATATGCATGTATACACATGTTTACACTTATATATGCACATATATATACAGGCATACATATATATGCAGATATATATATCGCCTATGTACATGGTTTAATAGCACTAACTGGCCGTATGGTTTTGTATGCTGTGTTCCACAGTATTAACACGCATTACAAATGCATAAGTGTCACCTTTCATTAAGTTAAAGCCATTTGCTTTGCTACACAATACCATTAGCAAAGCAAATGGCTTGAACTTAATCGAAGGCGAGATCTATTGCATTTTCAACCTGTTCTCTTTGCTCTTACATTTCAGACTATAGAGATTCTTTTTCCATCATACAGGTAGATCATATTTTCTCCCTGGTTCAGTGGTTTGGCGACATGTATCTTTTCAATCTTAAGATCTAAAAACCTCTACTGTCATGTCTCCATATATATTTTAGAAATTAATTGTTTGGGCACTCAACAAGTCACTTTAAAGGGTCTGTCGATTTAGACAAACCGCACTGATTAGCCTTACTGAAATTTGGAAATATGTATTTTGTCTCACGATCTCATGGTGATTAGGGTTTCCACTTGTAGAAGTTTGATGTCACGTAGAACTATACATGTTTTATCACCTTTTATGTACATTCTCCAAGAATGTGTATCGTCCATACCCTTTGTATCCTTCCCAGCCCTGAGGAAGTCGCAGAATTAATTTCCACATGTGACGAAACACGTGTAGGCTAGTTTCTGTTTTGGCTCATTGAAAAATGAATTGAAGACAAAGCAACACCCTACCTACAAGAATACGGATCATTGTTTCTATTTTCTTTAAGATCTTGTAGTCATATACACACTATTTGATTACTCTTATGTGTGCCTAGGTTTTGCAGAAACCTTCCCTAATAGATATAAAATATTGAGGTTTACCATTAAATTGGATTTTTTACAGCTATTAAAAATAGTCCTTGAATTATTTTTCTAGCTGATTTTATCCCCAAATTAGCATTATACGGAGTAATAACGTAGCTCAATGTTTTCCTATGGTGCAGCCAGTCTTGCTACAGTGAAAATAGGACATGTGGAACAGTACACCTTTGCATGTTTTTCTTTTAAAAACCTTGCACCCTCGCTCAATGACAATAAGGCTGAATTTGGGGTGAATTATAAATATTTAAAAGGAAGGTTTTGACCTGTCAAAAAAAGGTATATTTTTCGTTACGAGCGAGGGCACTGACTACGGAGATGTTACTCCAGCTGAAGTCTCCGCATCTGCAATTCCAAGTGTCTTCAGGTACTGAATTATCAGGTCTGTGCACTCTATACCCTATCATTTAGGGCCAAATGACAACAGACCTTTTCCCCAGGCCTATGGGGTAGTGGCCTAGGGCTCCAGCACAATGCGCCCCTCTCCAGACAGCTGCAACAGTAGGGGGAAGCAAAAAATGCCTGGAACTTGGTTTGACTCATCACCCCCTAGTCGTTATCTGCCACTCCAACCCAACCAATGCTCTTCAGGGCACTTTCCATTTCCTTGGAGCAGGTGGAAAATGTCAGCCATTTTCTTACCTTAATGAGAACTGTGTGGTATAGGACTTGACATGAACGATTCACTTGTAATGAGGGCCTAAGAGTCAAAACTAGAACAAGCATTGGCAATAGGTCTGACTTTAAAGAAATGCTGTATGGTAACATGAAGCATTACAAGTAGATGGCATGATAATAGGTATTTGTCTGGAAGCAAAGTACTGTAGAATTATATTGGTATACGTTATGAGGTCAGACAGTTGCACTGTCAATCATGGCCAAAATATTCATGTAAGTTAATAAGTGCCCTCCTTCTACCTGTGCTGCTGCCAAGAAAAATAACATAAATTATGTAGTTATCTAGACACCTTAATGGCAGAACAATTTCATGTGTGTGCCCCTGACATTTCAAGCTCAGGCAGCTGGATGAGTAATCAAAATGATCACAGCGGCGTTTAGAGCAAGCACTTTTTATGTGGAAGCACACATCGTCTTCCCAGTCAAAACTTACTCCTGAATCCCAACATGAGGGCAGAGCCAAAGCCCCTCTAGTGATGCTCACATAATTGCATGGCAACAGCTGATCTCAAGCCTGACCATAAAAAGGACCGAAATGAGGCAATTAGAAGAATGTATAGTTCGATGGCCTTTTGTTTCTCAAGGTCTGCTGAGAATTTAGTACCACAGGCATCACTGTACCTTCGACTTGATGTCCATACAATCCTAGGACTTTGGTCAGATGAGTAATTGGGAGGTTTATTGCGGCAGTGCTTTTTACAAACTGGGGGCCCGATTCACAGAACTAACTTAAGACAAAATCCTAAATTTACTACCATTTTGGTATTCACAGAAGGCACTTACTCATTTTGGTATTCACAGAAGGCACTTACTCATTTCGGTATTCTCAGAAGTTAGGAGTCCTAACTTAAGGACACCTAAATGCCTTCTGTGAATGCCGAAAGTCTTAATGTTAGGATTTTTCTCAATTTAGGAGTAGTATAGGGGTCCTAACTTCAGAACTACTAAATGCCTTCTGTGAATACCGAAAGTCTTAAAAAATGTTCCGATTCCTAACTTTGCTACTACTAAATTGAGAAAAATCCTAATTTTAAGACTTTCGGTATTCACAGAAGGCATTTAAGAGTCCTAAAGTTAGGAGTCCTAACTTTACTACTACTAAACTGAGAAAAATCCTAATTTTAAGACTTTCGGTATTCACAGAAGGCATTTAGGAGTCCTAAAGTTAGGACTCCTAAATTTACTACTACTGAATTGAGAAAAATCCTAATTTTAAGACTTTCGGTATTCACAGAAGGCATTTAGGAGTCCTAAAGTTAGGACTCCAAAATTTACTACTACTGAATTGAGAAAAATCCTAATTTTAAGACTTTTGGTATTCACAGAATGCATTTAGGAGTCCTAAAGTTAGGACTCCTAAATTTACTACTACTGAATTGAGAATAATCCAAATTCTAAGACTTTCAGTATTCACAGAAGGCATTTAGGAGTCCTAAAGTTAGGACTCCTAACTTCTGTGTATACCGAAATGAGTAAGTGCCTTCTGTGAATACCAAAATGAGTAAGTGCCTTCTGTGAATACTAAAATGGTAGTAAGTTTAGGATTTTGTCTTAAGTTAGTTCTGTGAATCGGGCCCTGGATTCCTGTCCACTTGAATCCAACAGAATATGCATCCACGTGGCAACAATGCTCATCTTCTCAGTTATAAAGAGTTTGAGTACACTAGACACACGCTGGGGGTCACATGACAGTATTATCCAATTAAATTATTGATTCAATTCAATTCTTTATTATTTTTAATAGGATCAGAGATAGGCTTCTTGCACGATCATACATTTTCTACAATTCTTTTTAAACTATGGAAATATGTGTTCTTTGCAAGTGAATTATTTCACAGACAGGCTATTTTTGACTTCACTTAAAAAGGGTAATTCTAAATGAATACAACTGCAATATACAGTGACATCGCAAACAAAAGAATACACCAAGCAATTAAAGCATGCAATGCTTAACTGCACTAGGAATGCAAATCGCCACGAGTTTGCACAATGCTTTTATTTTCATCCTTATATGATTAATGAATCTAATTAGATGGAACGCCACATTAATCCAAACAGGCAAACTCGCATTCATAGCACTCTCTAAGACACGTGTTGTACCTTCTAAATTAAATAGAGGCTTAAAATGTATTTTTCTTAACTACAAAAAGTCTTGGGCCTATAAATAATACACACTTCTTGGCTTCACTCGTTTTGTCACATAATCTGCAAATTCTATTAAGTTCAGGGACACAAAGCCCAGCATCTGTTTCCTCTGGAAAATAGAGATGGCTCGGATGGAATTTCAAATAACCAAGTGTGACCGAGGATTGTATTCTTCTTGAATGTAAAATGTGCTTGCTTGTGCGTTCTTGCAGGCTTTACATTTGCTTTTTATTTTATTGTGTTTTCGATCTGAAAGGTTTTTTTAGGAAGACGGAGCATAGCACAATTTGGCCTCCACTGATCTAAAAACATACCTCACACCCCGAGGATTTACAGAAACACCTGTCGACTGCAATGACTCTCTAGTTCGAGAATTAGAGCACTTTGAGACATTCTGCCCACAGGTAGAACACATTGAAGGGTAGTGAGTGGGGAGTTTTAGAACAACTTAAGAAAACATGGGAACACAGGCATACTACTTCAGAAAAAAGAGAGGTGGAAGCACAAACCACCTCCAAAACAAGCATTTGCAATGCAATAGGTCTCGCATTTACGAGAGTTTGAGCTATTGGCAATGCAATAGCTTAAACTCTCTCAAATTGGAGACCGATTGCATTGCAAATATTTGTTTATATACTAGTGCCCATGTGGCGCTTTCACATTCATGGAGGCCGCACCCCTTTCTTTAGACAAGCCGCGTCTAAAGAAAGGGGCAAGGCCGACATTAAAGTGAAACGGCGGCATGGGGGGCTGTGACAAAAAGAAGCATCTGTCTGTCAAGTTGACGAACAAATGATTCTTTTGTAAAAGCGCCCATGTCGCACTTACCTTTTATTAGCGGCCGTACACATTTCTTTAGACACAGCTTATCTAAACAAAGGGGCGCGGCTTCCATGAATGTGAAAGGGCTGCATGGGCGCTAGTAAACGAACAAAAAAATGTTTTAATAAATAAGCACAGCTGTTATACTTAAAGCGGACTCGCTGCTTAAATAAATAAGTAAAGAAACGCGCCCGCTATACTTAAAGCGGACCTCCATCTATATATATAAAAACAAAAGTATGTCTGTTTGACCTTTATGCATTACTAGCAGCCCGGCCCGACATTGTCCGTGAGCAATTAGGCTTCAGGGCCCCTGCCCGCCCCGACGTTGTCCGTGGGTTGTCCGGAGCCTTCCTCTATTTATTGCAGTATTATACCTCTATGTTTACTTTCTACGCTTTTGTAACCTGCACACGTAACTTTTTCCTCCTGTAATGCACCGTTTGGCTCACTTTTTTAATGCTCCGTTTGCTTCCTCTTGCTACCTGCACACGTCACTTTTTCCTCCTATACCTCTATGTTTACTTTCTACGCTTTTGTAACCTGCACACGTAACTTTTCCCTCCTGTAATGCACCGTTTGGCTCACTTTTGTAATGCTCCGTTTGCTTCCTCTTGCTCACGATGTACGCTTTTGTAACCTGCACACGTAACTTTTTCCTCCTGTAATGCACCGTTTGGCTCACTTTTGTAATGCTCCGTTTGCTTCCTCTTGCTCATGATTTTCATTTTTGCTTCATTTTTCCGCCGCTCACCGCTCCTAAATAAATAAATAAATAACCTACCTCATCCGCCGCTCACCGCACCTCCCCACCTGTCCGCCGCTCCTCACCGCCTGTCCGCTGCTCCTCACCGATCCTCCCCGCGCCATGTCCGCCGGTCCTCCGCGCGCTCCTGGACGCCGCTCCTCCCCGCGCTCCTCACGTTGGGCACGCATGTTGTGGCCGGCGCTTCTTCCAAGGGACTACTTTTTTTTCAGTAAATTTTTTAAATAACGTATATTTATTACGTTTATATAGCCTATGTCCATCTGCACACCCTGACGATTACAAAGATGTATCGGGTGTGTGGATTGGCGCTGTGGTTCCCGAGTTTACCCGCCTCAAAGGTTCAAAGTTCTTCCTTTATAATAGTAGTATAGACTACACCATTCATCTGATCACCATGAAACTTTGGGAAGTTGTTGAGTAATCTCCAACGAAGGTTTCTGGCAAAAAAAAATACTTTAAAAAAAAGTGTTAAAAGTTGTTGAGTACACTCCCGCGAAGGTTTCTGGCAAAAAAACTAAATTTGTTAAATATCGTCCCCCCTGTCCCCCCAGGGCCCTCATAATCTTTCCAATACTGATCGTTTTCAGTTTACTGTGCAACTCGCTTTTGCAATGACCATCAACAAAGCACAAGGACAATCGCTGCAAGTGTGTGGACTACATTTGGAGAATCCAGCTTCTCACATGGACAACTGTATGTGGCCAGCTCACCCGTCGGAAAACATTCTCATTTATTTGTGTATGCACCAGACAGAAAAACAAAAAATACTGTGTATCCACAAGCACTCGAATAACTAAACAGAAGTAAAACAACACTTTAAAATGTTTTCCATATTAAAATGAATAAGTTTCGATACAAATGACACAATGTAAATTGAATGTTATCATAACAAGTTTCCTTAAATTTCCTTTCTTCTGAGATCGCAGCAACGCGCGACAGGTAAACTAGTTAGTAAATAAAATAATAGCGGGTGGCATGCTGCGACGTAGTGGGTGGAATTAGGGCAAATTATTTACCAAAATAGTGCTAGCTGCCAAGGTAAAGCATACCGTGTAACAAGACAAGTAAAAGGTTCAGTCGTTATGGGATGTAACAAATGCAGACAAGGCGGTACCAAGGAGGGACTAGCAAGCCTAATAAGGAATCGGAAGCCAGCGTTGACGAAGGACGGTGACACAATCCAATTAGAAATATGTGTGAAGAGTGGGCGGAGCTCAAGTCCATTCTCCCATAGTGCATGCCTCGCAGCAATTAATGCGCTGCCCAGGCTCACCCAAAAAAGATAGTCTGGAAATAATACCAACACACTATTTCACACATGTCAGTAAAAGATTTCCTCTGACCCTGCATTTTCTACCTTCTCTCTGTCCTGTGATGGCCAGGTGCATGCTTGCCATCACCAGGATCCCCCTGCTGTGAAATGTCAGAGGTCAGAGGGTAAGGTTCAAAAAGGGGATTCACATGAAAATGTGAGCTTTTTCGTTTTTGAGATGTGTCTCAGAATCACCTCTCTCAAAGACATAGCCCATGGCTCTACTGGTGCGGCACCATAGCCTAATTCTCCAAGTTTGATTCTCTTTCTTGGACTTTTTCAGCCTTTTTGGTCTTTTTTCTCTGTCCTTTCTTCGATCCGTAGAGAGGTAAGAATCCACTTGTTCACGTGTACATCCACCTCAATGGCATAGTAGCGGCTGAGCAAGCTCATGTTCGAAGCTAGTCTCTAATTTTCCTACCTTTCGACCATGCCAGCCTCTGTAGTTAAGGCAAACACATCACTCTGTAGGAAATCTTATTTTTATATTCTTATTAGCATTGCCTTCTCTTTGCCATTTTCCATCAAATGTAATATACCTGACAAATTATATGGAGAACATATAAAAGCATGCTAAATTTGGTGCAGATCAGACAAGCTGTTGAAATGGTCGTAGGGGGGAGGGTCCTAAATTCATTTTTGGGTCCCCAAAAAATGGGATTCCCCAATTGCTTAATTTGTGCTCGTGTTATCCAGTGTTTGGCCCCAGCACTTATTTATAAATACTGGCACACACTTATGGAACGCCACCACATGGTAGTGGTGTGTGTCTATTTTCCAGATGAATTTATCAGTGCAGCGTTTAATAAAAATTTTAAATCTAGCCCATAGGTAATGTTGGTACTGGCGTTAGGCAGCAGTGATAGGCCAGCTGGTGGTGCCAGCTACAGTGGACTCCTAGAAAGAGCCTTAGGTCCCATTTCTTTCTTTAGTTTACAAATTAAGCACTGGATTCCCCACAGAAAACATTTGTGGGTACAACAGAGTGAACCCATTGGTTGATTACCAAATCTCCATAGCATGACCATATTTCCTTCATTCAGTGCCTTTCTTGGTTTGGTGACAATTTATTCAGCCATTGTGAAGATGCAAGACAAAACTGTGAGTGTCTGTGTTTTAAAAATGTTGAGAAACGCCTATCTGGGAATGTACCGACAATAGGACCACAGTGCACATACACAACACTCTGTGCATGTATACTGGACACCCACAAGTGTTTTCCTACCAATATCTATAAACATTGGAAGAAAAACCAATAGATCTCGCCTTTGGGACCTTATAAGTGTTTAGACAGAGCTATTGCCTTGCACAAGTGCTCATTGGAAACAGTGCAGAAAATGCAGGAGTTTCCCCAAAAGTCCGGAGTGATTCCAAGAGGTCACTCCAAAGCAGCGCTGCATAGGCGAGACCTAAAAAATATGAATACTATCTGTGATTCGCCATAGCGGAGGAGCTGCCACGGATTTAATGATGGTTACTTAATGCAGAATAAAGCAGCTTTAACAGTCCAGTTTCCTCAGTTACAGTCCTTCAAAGAATTAGCCAGAGTGGGCACGTTCTTATCGCCAGAATATCTGCCCACCTGCATGGAGCCACTGCACCCCACTAGCCATTTTAAATCCTATTCACCCTCCCCATCCTCTAAGGGAGGAGCGCAGATAGATGGCACTGATTACACAAGGGCAGGGTAGGGGAACAGATAGAAGTTAAAACACATGAATTTCACACAGGCAAGGCTGAGGACATTTACCAGAAGGGCATAGATGCACTGCACACAGGCAGGGCTGAGACACATGTCATATAGACAAGGCAGAAGTGCACTTCACACATACATAGGGCACAGGTGCACTTCAAACAGAAAGGGCACAGGTGCACTTCAAACAGAAATGGCAGAGATGCAATTCAAACAGGCAGAGGAGAGATGCACTTCATAGAGGCAGAGCAGAGGCACATTTCATACAGATAGGGCAGGGGGGCATTTCACACAAGCATGGCGTATGTGTGCGTCAAACAAGCAGGACAGTTGTATAATTCAGAAAGGTAGATTAGAGACACATTTTACCCGGATGGCAAGTGGATACAAATTTTACACTAGTAGGGCAGAAGCCCATGTTACACATGCTCGGCAGAGTGACAGTTTAAGGAGGTATGCTATGTTTCATGCGGGCACCAATTGGCCACATTTTACACTAGCAGGGCAGAGGTATCTTACATCCTCGTGGGGGAGACACATATGTGGAGGGTTGAGGCAGTGGCCACGGAAATGTGCTCTGAAAGGGAGCACTCCGGCAGAACAAGATGCTTCTTGCAGGAAACTAGAATGAGACAACAGAGGTAAAATGTGTGGAAAGTGGTCAAGTTTAGGGATAGCAGTAGAGTGTAGGGATAGTGGTCGAGTGCGGGACGGTGGGTGAGTGTAGGAACAATGGCAGTTATGCGAAGAGTAGTCAGTGGTTGTTTGCAGGGACAGGGTATGGTATAATATAGTGACCAACGAGAAGTGGAGGACAGTTATAGAGCGTGCGGTGTGTGAGGAGGGTTAGAGGTAATTAAACTGGTGCATTGCAAGGACAGTAAAGTGTGTGTGTAACAGGCAGCAAGGACAGACAGAACACTGTTAAGAGTCCAGACTAGGTGGTAGAATCAAAACTTACTGTCTAGCCTGTCTATAGCTAAAAGCGTGCCTATGCTAGCGTTCTGCCAGACTGCAGGGAACACATTGCGTACCTGCATGCCCCAGAGCAGTCAGTGAGTTCGCATGGACGTTGGGAACTTCTGGCAGTGCCATAACAGCCCACCACTTCAGAGCAAAACCTTATATCTACAGCACAGCAACTTGATAAATAAGGATTGCTAATTGCTCAGTATACATGTCTATACACGTCACGTAAAATAATTAAATAAATTAAAGAGGGGGTGTGGCCAGGCCGAGCACCAAGATGACGGCATGGCTTAGGAGATCTGGAGTGGCCGTGCTCTTAATGCAGCCTAACTCCGTCTCATTGATGTGGTAATCGCTGCAGGCCCCCGCCGCACTTGCCTGCTGCTCCCTGGACTGTCCGGAGCCCATCGACTCTGCAGGACACCACCCTATTGCCTGCGCAGGGGCTCTCGCCAGCAGCAGCCTGACACAGCCCTCAGAGCTCCCGCAATGACAGGGGTTGTGGGTGAGCCCGAGGGCGGGGCTGCTGCATTGACAGAGCGTGCGTACAAAAAGGTTTTGGGTCCACAACCTGGCCAGCCAGGACCTCAACAATTGCAAAAACAGAAAAGCATGCGGCTGGTCAGACAACTTAGAATACCAATCGGGGCCCTCACAGCCAATGAGTGCTGCGTGGTCAAGCCTTTTGTTAGCAAAACATTTATTTTGAATTTAAAAAGCAAATCTTCAAAGTTGATGAGAAAATGACGTACAAAGAAAACACACCATCAGAACAGTTAAATCACAAAGCAAAAACAGGCAATTGCATACACCAAAATTGCAAAGTATACAGACATTGAAAAAATGAGTGAATAAATCTTTTTACATTCGATAGGCACCAAAAGATGACTTGGATTTCCATACAGACAATACAAATCAATTGAAAAATCAAAAACATTAAGAATCAAATGCAAGACCAGTCCTTTGACTGCAATACCAGTGGACAGGCGGAATGCAAGGTGGAAAACGACTGCCTGCCTATCCACAAGACCTGTGACTCTGCATTCTATCTAGTTGCAAACTAGGGACCACCACAGTGGGGTAAGTTGGTCCCAAGTCGCACACTTCCTTCTTGTCACAGGCTGGGGGTCTACGCGTTTCGAACCAACATAGTTCTCGGTTCTCCTCAGGACAGGGACTGGAGTAATCACTGTAGGGAAAATTTAAGGGATGGTGTCAAAATGAGGTCTCACAATATACACACCCTCTCTATCTCGACATATATACATAAAAATGAGAATTTACCTGCACCGCGAGCACAGGTGATTGCACGGGTGACAGCGAAAACTGTGAAACAGGACAATGGCTCTCTACAAAAATAAAGGGGAGGCAGTCAGGATGGAGGATTCAGTCACTGTGGCATACTCACGGAGCTGGGTGGAAAATAGTGGAAGCTCAATTACCTGAGCCAGTTCGGTCGGTGTCAGAGATACTTGGCGTCCGCCCAGCGGTACGCTGTTGTGAAGTGTGACCACACTCACATCTTTAGTGTACTGAAGAAAGAAAAATGAGGAGTCATAAGTCCCCGCAAAAATCGGTAGCCGCCAGATACATGCAGCCGGACCGCAAAACATCGTGTATAGAAGGCGGCGTTCAGCCTACCTGAGTGCCGTCTGGAAACTCGAGCAGCTTCGGAGGTTCTTGTTCGAGTGAGGCGGGAATAAATCTGCCGCAGTTCCAAACTGTGGGGGGCAATGTCAGAAACATGTAGTGACCCGTATAGAAAAGCGGATACAATTTTGATCCAATCCGCGGGACAAAGTCAAACAACGACTTACAAGTCAAACGGAGATCAGGTCCGCTGCTAAGGCATTCCGGGAGTCCTTGGCGCCGGCCAGGGAATCAGTTGTTAAGAGCTTTCTTGATAAGCGAAAGCGAAAAAGGACAAAAGAGGCAGCCGGGAGTGCTGGTATTCGTAGTCTTACAGGGTCACGACTCAGTAACTGGGATGTTAAATGTGCGTCCCAAACCTGGCAGCATGTCTTAGCACAAGGCTATTGTGTATCCTGAACTGTAGCAGGCATGATCTAAGTACCTGCAGGATTCGCAATGTACCACCAGCGCGCCCCTTATTACCAAAAACATAGTATCTAATGTGTAGTTACTGTCAAGTTATTGCAAAGCGAGTCAGGAATGCCTTGAGTAACATGTACACGTTCAGGGTGGTAATAACAAAGTCCCAATACAATGATTTCATCACGGACAAGACGTCAGTGCACATACACGTTCATGGTGGTAGTAACGATTTCATCACGGACAGAACGTAATTGCACAAATATGAACTTTGTCTACAGCGGGATAGTACATTTTATCAAACAATTATTATACAGTTAAAAAACGAAATTAGTAGCCAAGTACAAAGTACATTTCTATTTACAAAATTTCTGTGCATGCCAAAACGACATTATGTGATTCGGTGGGCTTGGGCTGCGTCCAAAAGGTACAGGTAGTTACCACAAAGCATGACAACAGCTAGACAGAAATTCACTTCCCAACACAATTACGTTCTGTCCGTGATGAAATCGTTACTACCACCATGAACGTGTATGTGCACTGACGTCTTGTCCGTGATGAAATCATTGTATTGGGACTTTGCTATTACCACCCAGAACGTGTACATGTTACTCAAGGCATTCCTGACTCGCTTTGCAATAACTTGACAGTAACTACACATTAGATACTATGTTTCTGGTAATAAGGGGCGCGCTGGTGGTACATTGCGACTCCTGCAGGTACTTAGATCATGCCTGCTACAGTTCAGGATACACAATAGCCTTGTGCTAAGACATGCTGCCAGGTTTGGGACGCACATTTAACATCCCAGTTACTGAGTCGTGACCCTGTAAGACTACGAATACCAGCACTCCCGGCTGCCTCTTTTGTCCTTTTTTGCTTTCACTTATCAAGAAAGCTCTTAACAACTGATTCCCTGGCCGGCGCCAAGGACTCCCGGAACGCCTTAGCAGCGGACCTGATCTCCGTTTGACTTGTAAGTCGTTGTTTGACTTTGTCCCGCGGATTGGATCAAAATTGTATCCGCTTTTCTATACGGGTCACTACATGTTTCTGACATTGCCCCCCACAGTTTGGAACTGCGGCAGATTTATTCCCGCCTCACTCGAACAAGAACCTCCGAAGCTGCTCGAGTTTCCAGACGGCAATCAGGTAGGCTGAACGCCGCCTTCTATACACAATGTTTTGCGGTCCGGCTGCATGTATCTGGCGGCTACCGATTTTTGCGGGGACTTATGACTCCTCATTTTTCTTTCTTCAGTACACTAAAGATGTGAGTGTGGTCACACTTCACAACAGCGTACCGCTGGGCGGACGCCAAGTATCTCTGACACCGACCGAACTGGCTCAGGTAATTGAGCTTCCACTATTTTCCACCCAGCTCCGTGAGTATGCCACAGTGACTGAATCCTCCATCCTGACTGCCTCCCCTTTATTTTTGTAGAGAGCCATTGTCCTGTTTCACAGTTTTCGCTGTCACCCGTGCAATCACCTGTGCTCGCGGTGCAGGTAAATTCTCATTTTTATGTATATATGTCGAGATAGAGAGGGTGTGTATATTGTGAGACCTCATTTTGACACCATCCCTTAAATTTTCCCTACAGTGATTACTCCAGTCCCTGTCCTGAGGAGAACCGAGAACTATGTTGGTTCGAAACGCGTAGACCCCCAGCCTGTGACAAGAAGGAGGTGTGCGACTTGGGACCAACTTACCCCACTGTGGTGGGCCCTAGTTTGCAACTAGATAGAATACAGAGTCACAGGTCTTGTGGATAGGCAGGCAGTTGTTTTCCACCTTGCATTCCGCCTGTCCACTGGTATTGCAGTCAAAGGACTGGTCTTGCATTTGATTCTTAATGTTTTTGATTTTTCAATTGATTTGTATTGTCTGTATGGAAATCCAAGTCATCTTTTGGTGTCTATCGAATGTAAAAAGATTTATTCACTCATTTTTTCAATGTCTGTATACTTTGCAATTTTGGTGTATGCAATTGCCTGTTTTTGCTTTGTGATTTAACTGTTCTGATGGTGTGTTTTCTTTGTACGACATTTTCTCATCAACTTTGAAGATTTGCTTTTTAAATTCAAAATAAATGTTTTGCTAACAAAAGGCTTGACCACGCAGCACTCATTGGCTGTGTGGGCCCGATTGGTATTCTAAGTTGTCTGACCAGCCGCATGCTTTTCTGTTTTTGCATTGACAGAGCGGCGCCGCAAAAAATGAGGCTGGTCCGGGGAAGACGCTGAGTTAAGTGGGACTGCGATGAACATCTTTGCCCGCTGCACGGCCGAATTTCTTCCTGACATACGCAGCTTGTGCGCTGTATAGGTGAGGCCTGTCTGTGACAGGGTTGGAGCCGGAGCTGAGCGGAGCATTTCGAGGGAGGCAGACCAGAGCTCAGCAGCAGCTCCAGTGCCCACAGCCAGTCAGCATGGCGATAAGCATGCCACGTCCATCTGCCTCACCCCTCCCAGCCCTGCTGCGCACACTGGCACCCGAGCACTGCAAACCAATCACAGACACTCTATGAGTACCAGCACAGCCCATGTACAGCATTTACCTTGCGGGAGCGAGCAGCAGTGCCATCTGTTTCCAAAGCGCAATAATTGGAAACAGATGGCGGCGCTGCTCGCTCCCGCAAGGTAAATGGCATACATTCACGAGGGCTCATTGGAAACAGTGCAAAAGTTGCAGAACATCCAAGAGTTTCCCAAAAAGTCCGGATTGATTCCAAGAGGTCACTTCAATGCAGCGCTTGGGCGCTGCGTAGGCGTGACCTAAAAAGCAGAGTTGCATAAAACACAGTTGATGGACAGAATGCAGAACAATGTCTTACATTTACCCCAGTACAAATACCTGGGCCTAAATCCATCGTTTTTTTGCACCCCACACCACCCTAGGTCAGACAATGGCTATATGCAATGGTGTGGAGTGCAAAAAAACGATGAATTTAGGCCCAGATCTTTGTACTAGCGTGAATGTAAGACATTGTTCTGCATTCTGTCCATCAACTGTGTTTTTTGCAATTTTCACCCCAAGTGGGCTGGGTATGCTCAGACGGTAGTCCAAGGCTCTCCACATCACTGGAGTCAAGCTATCCAGGCTGAAGAAGGCTGATAACCAGAAACCGGTCCTTGGATGCTTGATTCTGGTCTAGGAAAGACATGGCTTGGTAGTTCAGGCTGGACTGTTCCCATGAGGCACAGGGTCAAGGCTGATTTGCATATAGCCATTGTCTGACCTAGGGTGGTGTGGAGTGCAAACAAACGATGGATTTAGGCCCAGATCGTCATACTGGGGTGAATGTAAGACATTGTTCTGCATTCTGTCCATCAACTGTGTTTTTTGCAATTTTCACCCCGAGTGGGCTGGGTATGCTCAGACGTGAGTCCCAGGCTCTCCACATCACTGGAGTCAAGCTATCCAGGCTGAAGTAGGCTGATAGCCAGAAACCGTGATTCCGGTCTAGGAAAGACATGGCTTGGTAGTTCGGGCTGGACTGTTCCCATGAGGCACAGGGTCAAGGCTGATTTGCATATAGCCATTGTCTGACCTAGGGTGGTGTGGAGTGGAAAAAAACGATGGATTTAGGCCCAGATCTTTGTACTGGGGTGAAAGTAAGACATTGTTCTGCATTCTGTCCATCAACTGTGTTTTTTTGCTAAAAAGCAGAGTGGCATGACACGTGCTTCATAGGTGGGCAGGTAAACTCTCCCATTTATGCATATCTATCCCTGTCCTCTTAAACAGACATAGAGAAGGTCAAATAAAATAGGGCTTTTACCCACTGACCGCCCATGACCTGCAAGGACCAAGGGTAATATACACGGACCCTTCTTCTTTTCCCAAAGACTGGGAGAGTGAATTAATTCACAAACAGGCATTGCCTAAGCACCAGGGAGAGCTGCATGATGCTCATGCACTGCTGTTTTGGCAAAGGGTGTTGGGGTGGAAGGGGAGTATCAATTTAAAATTGCTTCGGGCACACAGTTAGAAATGTAGTTATGGTTCTTGCTCCAAAGTGTAAATCCTCTGAGATTCACCAGTTATGGTATGCAGCACGTGTAATACATACATATCTCATGTGGCCTGCTCTTGGTAGTCTGTATTTTACAGTGTCATTGGGCAATGTGAGTTACGGTGAGTGTTGTTTACATGACATACCATAACCAGTGAATTTCAATGGTTTTGTGTATGCCTGGACTAGAACCATTACTCACTTTGTAACTCTGCTTTTTTTAGTGACTTTAATGAAATTTGCAACCATTGCAATGCATCACTTTCAGATAAGCTTTCGTGCTGTAGATGGTGGCCACAAGGTCTACACCCATCTCACTGTGAGTGGCAAACCCCGCAATGCTCAGGGCCTTCCCTAGCACATAGAGGATGACCAACAGAACCTGGCCTTTGACAAGGCATTTTTGGGGGGTTTGCACACCCTAGTTGGGCACTCAGGGCAAGTATCATGCCCAGGTACATGAGGGAAGCTTCTCTGACTCATGCATCAGCCGTGCCAGTCGCCACTGTGCAGTTATGGTCAGACGCTTTCCAATGAAATGTCATTTTATGATTCATCAATAACTTTTGACTAGGCCTGGGTAGAATTTCAATTACGCTGGAGTAATAGCAGTAATTTAGTTAATTCTGTATTACTCTTTGATGCAGAATTACTGATAATAACGTGATTACTCCAGCTTCCTGTATTAAGAGTAGTTTGGGTGAAAAAAATCAAACAGCGAGAGCAGATTTAGCCAGCACAGGCAGCCGCTTATGCTTGCTTTTCGTGTTCAGCTGCACTTAGTGCTATTTCTCAGCAAAAAAATGCATCCTCTGGTCCATTTTGGATGCCAGGCGCATTTTGCACTAAGAAAAAATGCCAGGAGTAAACTGGGGAAATATTCTACCCCAAGATCAAACTTAGCGAGCAGCTGCTCCCACTCGCTATTTGTGTTCTGTTGCATATAGCACTATTTCTTAGCGCAAAATGCATAGATGGCAGACAAAGTGCATTCTCCCCCCACCACACTGCATGCTTTACAAGGACCCAATCCCACATCAAACTCTGGAGTCGTACTTGATTTTCTGCAGTGTGCTTGTTTATTAAAATTAAGTTCACAGGTCAATTACCTCATTGACCTACCAATCTCTTTATTTATTCGTACATATTCCAACACAGTATTTAAGAGTAAACTTGCACTTATATACAATATATACATTCACCGCCCATTCCCAATGGGCCTTTAATTTGAGTTCAGGGTTGCGCCAGCAGGCCACAATCCAGATCACCTGCTCCCTTAACGTTAACCCCCTTCTGGTCAACAGAGCCGCAGGTGAGGAAAGCGCCCACTTGGGCAACCATAGGCCTCCGGGGTAGGGCTGAAAAGCCAAGGCCACCAGCAGGTCGGCCCCAACTCTCCCGCCAGCCCAGAGTCCATAATGATTTAGCAAACCTGTTCAGAGTTAACTGTCTCTAGACAAGAAGTTCCCGTGGTATTCTTGTCCGGAACCCCGCTACTGCCCTAACTGAATCCTTATTAATAGGGATGGGTGGGTGGGTGTCTTCTCTTGGAGACGTCCGACTCCTGGGCGATCAGCGGACAAAGAGGGGGCCTCTAGGCTGGTCGCGGGCTTTTAAGCCTCGCGCCCTACTATCACTTCCGGGGCGTACCTCGACCCTTGTTCCCATTGGTCCTGGCGCCGCGCTCACTTCCGGGTCACATAACCCGGAAGCGATCCTACTCCGGGTCGGCCCTTTGGCTGCCACTAACGACGCCATTCCCCGAGGGGGTTGGCGCCTTCCATAGTTGGCAGACAAAGTGCATTCTCCCCCCACCACACTGCATGCTTTACAAGGACCCAATCCCACATCAAACTCTGGAGTCGTACTTGATTTTCTGCAGTGTGCTTGTTTATTAAAATTAAGTTCACAGGTCAATTACCTCATTGACCTACCAATCTCTTTATTTATTCGTACATATTCCAACACAGTATTTAAGAGTAAACTTGCACTTATATACAATATATACATTCACCGCCCATTCCCAATGGGCCTTTAATTTGAGTTCAGGGTTGCGCCAGCAGGCCACAATCCAGATCACCTGCTCCCTTAACGTTAACCCCCTTCTGGTCAACAGAGCCGCAGGTGAGGAAAGCGCCCACTTGGGCAACCATAGGCCTCCGGGGTAGGGCTGAAAAGCCAAGGCCACCAGCAGGTCGGCCCCAACTCTCCCGCCAGCCCAGAGTCCATAATGATTTAGCAAACCTGTTCAGAGTTAACTGTCTCTAGACAAGAAGTTCCCGTGGTATTCTTGTCCGGAACCCCGCCACAGGACGAGGAGCTTACTGGCGGACTCGACCTCCCCCCCTGCGCTCAAGAGCTTCGGAGACGGCCCCTAGGACTGTTTCTATGAATATCTCCATACCCGCCTCCGACAGGTGAACTCCGTCCTCCGCGTATAGCTCCGGCCTGTCTGCCTGTATTAATTTGTGACGAATCGCTTTAATACTAGATTTCTGCAGGATTTCCGCCACCGACTGGTTCAGCCTTTTAACGGATCTGTTTATTGCTTTCATGGGTGCGCCCCGAGCCCACACGAGTCTAGGGATGACTTCCGACCATAGTACTATAGCTTCTGGGAAATGTTTTTTATTGCTGCTAGAGTCGAGAACAGGGACTCCTTCACTTCTCTCCTTCCGCCCGGAATCATATCGTTGCCTCCGCAGTGCAACACGAATACGTCTGGCAAAGGCATGCCTCTGGCCAAGGCCGTTTTCACATCCCTCGGGACGTCCGCCAGGCGCTGCCCGCCTATCCCCACCCAATGATGGTCACAACCTCGCATCATGGTCACCCTGTCCCTGAGTGTCTTTTCGAAGTGAGCCCCGGCCCTGCGAATGAAGGAGTGGCCACACCAACAGATTTGGGTTCTCTTAGGGGAGGTACCTAGAGTAAATATGAAGAGTAAATGTGAAGAGATACAGTCAGCCGATTCTAACAACGGGGACGAAGGCTACAGACATGTTCGACTAATTGCGGGCGAATATAACGTTCGTAACAAGCTGATTTCCAGCGACCCAACCTCTTGATTACCTGTTCGGGTAGGCTTAAGCCAGCAGCCGTTGTCGCTGCTCCAATTCTAAACGAATGTGATGTAAAATCGGCTGGATCAACTCCGATCCGTGCCAGGGTCATTTTAACTACTCGAGTGAACTGGAACCTGGTAAGGGGTAACCCACTCTCATGAATCAAGAGTCTATCGTCCACTCCCTGGGGCCTGGCTTGGAGAAATAGCCTCAGCAAGTTGACTGGACAGAAGGCCTGACCCTCTACTCTACCCAATTGTAACCAGGTACCTTTACCCAGTGGATCCGTCTTCGATCTCCGCACCCTAAGCCGCAGGACACCTTTTGACTCGATTATATCCGAGCACCTCAGACCCCCTTCCCTATCCGATTTGGACGCCGGAAGTAATTCTGAAATTCGCAGGGCCCCGCAAAAGGCTAGGGTATAGGCCACCCGGAACAGTTGCGTCTCATACTGGGAGAAACAAACGAACGGTAGAGCTTCTAAGATTTTAATCAATTTTTCTACGTCTATCGGCCTCCTAGAATCTTTCTCCCCGGGTGCCAGGCGCTCCCAACCTCTCATTGCTCTTCTAACTCTCTGATCTTTTGTCGGATCAGACACCCCCCGTAGACCCGCATAAAATGCTAACGCCGACAATTGTCTTTTCATGAATGCTACCGACTTCTCTTGCTCTTTCTGCTGCACAATGAAGCCTAATACACTCTGGGGGGCAAAGATGTCCGCTACCCCCACACCCCTCAGGTATGCCATATACGAATCCCATGATCTCTGATACATACTCTTAGTCCTTGGGGCCAAGGATGCAGATATCAACTCGGCGGCTGTGGGGCACCAAACTTCCATAGCTCCGCTGGGAAGGCTGACATTGACGTCTCCGCCTGGGGCCAATGCTCCCGGAATTCTGTTAACTTAAAACGAGACAATGCATCAGCCGCTTTGTTTTCTACGCCTGGAACATGCTTAGCAGTGAATTGGACATTATGGCTCAGGCATTGCAAAACCAGTTCTTTCAATAACCTGAGTACCCAAGTACAGGTAGCCCTCTGGCTATTAATCACCATGACTACAGACATGTTGTCCGACCAGAATACTATACTCCTGTTTGCCAGCAGATCTCCCCACAAGTGCAAAGCTAACACTATGGGGAAAAGTTCTAGAAAGGAAATGTTAGTAGTCAGGCCTCGCTCGATCCAGTCATCTGGCCAGCACTGCATATACCATTTTAGACCAAATATAGCTCCGAAGCCAATACTACCTGCAGCATCGGTGAAAAGCTCAAGATCCGTATTAGAAGAACAGGCTGCTCGCCACAACACCGTGCCATTGAAATCCCTCAAAAAACTTCTCCAAATCAGAAGATCCTCTCTAACTTCGGCTGAAAGCCTCACCCTGTGGTGTTTGGCCCGCAGCCCAGACATTGCCCTCGCTATACTTCTGGAGAAGGCCCTGCCCATAGGAATGACCCGCAGAGCAAAGTTCAGTTGACCCAAGAGGACTTGTAGCTGATGTAAGGTTACCTTCCTTGCCCCCAGGCAGTTATCGATAGCGGCCCTAAAGGCATCGACCTTGACTTTTGGCAGCCTGCACACTCCTGCCGTTGTATCAATCTCTATGCCCAGGAAGGTCAGACACGTGGTCGGGCCTTCGGTTTTCTCCGCCGCCAAAGGTACTCCGAGCGCCTCAGCTAAGCGCTGGAAGCCCAGCAGGGCCTTCCTGCACGACTGAGAACCCTCAGGACCCATGAACAGAAAATCGTCCAGGTAGTGGACTACTGAATGCGAGCTGTCCGAGGCCAGAAACTGCTCGACCGCCCTTTCCAGGAACCTTGCGAAAGTCTTGAAAACTGCACAGGCAATAGAACACCCCATGGGCATGCACAAATCCAAAAAATAGCTACCGTCAAATGTGAAGCCCAAGAACCTGGTATCGTCCGGGTGGACGGGCAGTAACCTAAAGGCTGATTCAATATCAACTTTAGCCATTAAGGCTCCTTCCCCAAACGCCTGCAATTTCTCAATAGCCGTGTCAAATTTGGTATAGTTCACCGAGCACAGATCTGGGTCTAACTTGTCGTTGACCGAAAGCCCTAGAGGACTTGAAAGATTATGGATCAGACGGAATTTACCTTCCTCTTTTTTCGGAACTAGACCCAATGGGGAGCAAACCAGATTATGGGTAGGTGGTTCTGTAAAAGGACCCCCGACCCGCCCCAATGCTACCTCCTTCATGATCTTCTCTCGAGCTGCCTCCATATTTCGCAACACTGAGCTTTGATTACGAGGTGGGACATTGGAAGGGGGGGCTGAAGACGGGATACGGAATCCAATTGTAAAACCATGCAGTAGGAATTGAGCCTCCTCAAGATTATCGTACTTACTGAGGAGGTGTGTCAGGACATGCCGTTTAATTGGAGTTGGAAGCTTTGTCGGGAGTCTTAGTTGGCTTTCCTTTTGGGGCACTGTGGCTGGGCTGCTCTTTGGGGTTACCAGTTTTCTTAAAACACCTAACCTCGGGATGAGAGGTACCCCCGCAGTAGGAACAGCAGTGTTTGAATTTACACGAGACCCCCCTGGTACACTCATTTCTATTAAACTGCCAGCAGGCCTGTTTTTTCTCACCAACCCCTTTGTCAGTCCGAAAGGACTGGCTCTGAGTTGAGGGGACCGGGGTAGGCGTTGAAGGGGTGGAATAGAAGACTGTATGCCATAAATGAATCTCCCGCTGGTCCCATGCTATACCCGGGTGAACTGCCTTCATCTGTCTGAACATTTTATCGTATTTCAGCCACCCCTGGCCTGGAAACTCTGTTGCCGCTCCATGTATCAGGGATATGTAGCTCATCATTTGTGGGCCTAAAACCGGATACTTCTCAAGCATAACAGCGGCATATATTGCGAATCCCGTGATCCAATTCTTCATGGACCATTCCACCCACGATTTCTTCTGATTGTAATCTCCCTCTTTCCCGCCCTTGGGTTTTCCGGCCGCCACCCCTGCATTGATAAGGTCGAACACTTCTACGTATTCGCCTCTGAGTATCCTGTCCTTCATATCTGCTGGCACATGCCAAGTGATCCCCGCGGATGGCGATAAGGTCATTGAGGACGAACCGAACATTAACGGGCTGAATGCTAGTAACGGGGAACCAGCTGGTTGCCCCCCCAACCCCCCATGCATCTGGCCATTAGAGGGACCCGCCACATCAACTACGGCGTTCGCCAATGAACCCTGACTTGGACCCCCCAGGTTGGGGTAAGCAGTCATCGCTATGGGGGACCCGTGAGCCGTGTAGGCAGGAAACATTGAGCTTACAGGGCTTCTACCTATCGCTTGACCATGCGACCCATATAATTGCATCCCTGGTAACTGAGCGACCCCCCCGGGCTGAACCCAAACTTGCGACACTCCGCTACCCGGCTGTGCCACTACTGGCGGTAACATACCGTGCGGACCGGACCCCCCCACAGAAGTGACGGGGAACCCTCCTATCTGCGTGGGCCTAGATGCATCATACTGCCCGTCGGTGTCATCTGGGTCATTATCTGGGCCTGAGTTCGAATCAATTGTCTCTGGCACCTCCTCCTCACCTGGTGATACTGGTCGTGAATCCGTCGGCCTAGACCGCTTGCCTCTTGCCGAGCTTCTAAGCTTTTCTGGGGTATGCTTCGCTCTTTTGCCTCTCCCCCTCTCCTCCTGAGAGTTCGCATCTGCTCTAGCCCCGTCTCTCATATTCTTTAGTACCCAATCCATGCCTTTTTCCCTTGTGAATTCCAGCAGTTCCGTAAAGGCAAGGTATTCCTCATTCTTGGCTGCGGGTTGTTTACCCTTCGGCACCTTCTTCGACGGCATCCTCCACTTAAAGAAAACAACGTTAAAACTTGTCGAGAAACCCCAAAGGACTTTTAGGCCCACCGCGCCGCGGATGGGCTCGGACCCCAGGGAATCGGATGATCGAGCGCCAGCGCTCGCCCTCCCCCTGGACATGAGGATTTACCACGGCAATCCCCCCCGCGATTAATATTTAAATCAAGAGAAATAAACACGAAAGTTGTAAAGAAATCCAGCACACACTGCAAGGCCCGCTAACCTACACCACGAGTCGGATTAACTCTCGCTGTATACTCCTACGCGATGTTCCCACGATGTCTTCTCTTGGAGACGTCCGACTCCTGGGCGATCAGCGGACAAAGAGGGGGCCTCTAGGCTGGTCGCGGGCTTTTAAGCCTCGCGCCCTACTATCACTTCCGGGGCGTACCTCGACCCTTGTTCCCATTGGTCCTGGCGCCGCGCTCACTTCCGGGTCACATAACCCGGAAGCGATCCTACTCCGGGTCGGCCCTTTGGCTGCCACTAACGACGCCATTCCCCGAGGGGGTTGGCGCCTTCCATTCTGGCTGCTATTTTGGACATAAGGGAGCATTTTTGCGCTAAGAAATAGAGCGCAATGCAGAACTATTCTTCTCTCGTAATTATGTGTAATCTCGCAGAATCAAAAACGTATCTACCTTTCCACCAGCTTAATAGTGTGGTCACATTAACAAATCTTTACTTTTCACTAAATTGAAATCAAAGTAACACGAAATTGACTATCGGGTAGCAAAGGGTTTCTCAAGTGCTCAGTTTGCAAAGCTTGTAAAAATGGAATAAACAAACGCGAGTACTCCATTCCCTGTAGTGAGAAACCGGTGCGCATCCAATCGAAGTTAACTTGCAAAACTGAGTACGCGGTGTACGTGCTGGAGTGTCCTTGTGGCCTACGGTATGTGGGCAGCACAAAATTTCCAGTACACAAGAGGATACTCCAGCACCTCAGAGCCATTACCAACGGCGACACCGTGTACCCAATTGTTTGGCACTTTTTGTAATTATTTATACACTTGGATTGATGTAGCGTGTTGATTTGTATTTATTGCGGAGCTTTGCACATTCAATTACACTTGATTGCTATTTGCACATTGATTATAGCCCACTTGGGCTATATTATTCTGGTAAATGCATTTATACGACTGTTTGAATGGGACACAACTGGTCTGCTGGAATTAATATTTTAAAATTGGGTTCCTTTTTAAATTTGGTCCCCTGTTTTCTCCAGTTGTCCCAGGCGAGCCTGTTGCATGACAAATTATTGAGTAGCAGTAAATGTAATAGACATGTATATAGGATACAGATTTAGTATCATTTTATTTCTTGAATTTATTCGAGAATTGTTTTTACATGTTTTTATACATTGCTTCATCATACTCATGCATTTTAGCTTTGCTACTCATTGTATTTTACAATTATTTTCCAGTCATATTTATTGTACATTCACGGGCTGAAACGCGTCATGGTGGACTTGGTGCTTGGGCTGCAATAAAAGAATATTTGCACCAGTATTGGGTTTGTCTCGTCTTGTCAAAACTGACTATTTAAAGACGTTTATTGCTATATATATATATATATATATATATATATATATATATATATTTGGCGGCGAAGGTGTTGCACGAATAATAAAGAACTTCACAAACTACCTGAATGGGTCCAGTTTCGTTGTGTTCCTAAAAAGGCAGGAGAGCAAGCAACAAAGTTCCGTGAAAAAAAAAAAAATATATATATATATATATATATATATATATATATATATATATATATATATATATATATATATATATATATTACAATAATCGTTTGATGAACAAAAAGCACTCAAGCCCAAATCCATGAAGTGTATTTAATCAAAACGTGGCAAACAAATGCCTGATGCTTTTCGGTGCTGCTGCACCTGGTCACGTTCGAGCCCGCCGCTGTGATAGGCAGAGAAACCCACGAACTTAATTAGTTATCTATATATATACTTTTTGGTGTTTGGTGCTGAATGTACAGAAGCGGCGCCCCTCGCCCAAGACAGCGTTCTGAAGAACCGGGATTTAAACCCAGCGGCGCAGGGAACACGCCCAATGTCTTCGGGTTCACCTGTCTTAGAATACAGAGACACAGGATACTTCTTGGTGACGTCAAAGATCAAATGTATTGGCTGCAGCCAGTAACAGAGGTCCTAGAAGTACAACTCGGTGTAAGTTCTCAGGAGACTGCTCAATTTTACAAAGCAGGTCGTCCCTTTTTATGCCAAAAATTGTGCTTCTGGCAAAATTCCTTATTTACAGTTGACCAATCCCCTGTATACACGTCCAAAGCATTTCATGACGACAAACCCACATTTCAGTTGTCCAGCCCACCATCAATTACACGGGAAGAGCCCAACATTCTTGCTCGAACAGGCCGGACGAAACCCATAATAAAAGACCTCAACCCAAACCATAAATAGGCCATAAAAGAAGGAACAGAAACAGATGAGAAGCAAGATAGAAGGGTGTGTGCATGTACCATAAACTCAGAAATGTCCTGCTCTTTGATCTCTATCTTGACCAGCTGCCGAGCAAAGAACTGGCTCAACAAGTTTAGCTTCAGGCAATGCAGTCAGCTTGCTCAGGTCACACAGAAGTCAGCACAAACTCAAGCTAAGGTGCATGTGTCCTAGAGACTTGTTCAGCCACAGTCATAGGCCTATGTGAGGGCAGTCACAAAATGGCTGCCGTACACAAAATGGAACCCAAAGGTTCAGAACGAAATCCCTAAATACGTAGTGAATCCATCGCTCGAACATGACGAAAACACTCATGCTTGCTGAGCTCACTGTTTACGGTTCGCTGTTACCAAAATCGCAACGGAACCATAACCTTTATGACCCAGGTTCAGAATTCACGGAACCTCAGACCCTCCTTTTGCCCTTACATAGGCAATAACCTAAACTCACGTCAATCTGAATCCAGGTCTATATTCATCAGATCATCAAGATGTTTCTGTAGCATCATCCTAGTACTTAGTAACTCTCTCTGGACAGGTCTCCTCGAACACGAAGTAGCACAAAGGCCACATATAGCAGGAGCACCCTGTACGCAAAGACAGAACATGAAAAGTATAGCTAATACCATCCCACTGACCATCAGAATCTTCCATCCCCAAGTGAATAACAATTCCCAAAACCATCCAATCAACGACCAATCTCCTTCGTCTATGTGCACAGACTCGGAGATCTTATGTAGCTTGGAAATGGCTTGGTACACTGTCGGAGCGTTGTCTGGAATGAAAACACAGCAGCTCGATTGAATCAATTTACATACCCCTCCTCTATCTGCAAGTATGACATCTAACGCAACTCTGTTCTGAAGAGTCATTAGGCGATCCGACTGGAGCTCAGCAGTCAAGTTACTAAGGGCACCGGCAGTTTCAACTATGGTGGACTCAACCACTCTCGTCAATTGCCGTATTTTCCTGCTGTTAACCATAGGTCCCCAAAATGGCAGAAAACCCTTCAGAAAATCTCCCAATTCTTGTCCTGCAGTATCTTCCTTACTGAAGACACCTCTAACAACTCTCGTCTTGTGGTAATCTGCCGCAGCTGTATACGTAGGAGGCAACAGGAACGAGACAAAACATGTGCCCGAGAAATCAGGGGGCAACCATGTATACGCTCTATCGTAACAGACAAAATAGGTACCCTTAGCTACTAGAAACGATGGGGAAGTCTGGGACGCAAAAACATACGTCTCAGTGCAAACTCTCTTCCCTAACTGAGCTCTCAGATTCTTGCCATTACCATGCAGACAGTAATGACCCTGACAGGGTACAATCCAAATCGGAGAGGATCTTTTCGCTCGCTGGTTCTCACTCAGACTAACTCCATATCCAGTAACGTTCCATCCAATATATGCTAGCGTCTCATCTCTCAGGATAGTCTCATAAGAATCTATTCCTCTAATCATATCTACTATTCCCTTAACTAGAGCACTATTCTTTGGACTATCCTTCACAGAACGTAGGGGTAGACTTCACGAGCATAGATGAACATCGTTCTGTATGCCCACACAGAACCATTGTAGCTAAATGGCAGAACAGGTAAGGAATACCTTTATCGGTAGTATGGGGCATAAGGCCACACACCCAACAATTAGTCGCGTTCACTACTAGCTGGTGTTGGTGCAGAAGCTGAACAAAGGAGTTATTAACGAATTCCAATCTCCTAATGGACTCATGTTTAGGCAGAGGGTGAAAAGAATGCGAAGAAACAGTAGGAGGAGGCATAGGTTGTGCAGTGGGTGCAAACGTCACTTTGAAAGAGAATATAATATATCCCATCAGAAACATCATTAAGCTAAGTAACATAAAAAGACATAATATTAAAAAACACTTTCTGCTCATTACTTTACACATTTTGCTCTTAAAGCTCATTCTTTCAACAGGTCTCTCCATCTCGAAAAACTCCATCCTCTAATCGTGCAGTTAGCGGCGGTAGGGTGTTCCGTGCTAAGGAATGCGTCTGTCAGTCCAGGGAACGCCCTTAGACCAACCAGAACCGTCTTCGGCTTGCACTCTAAAGTCTTTGCACCGCGACCTTACAGCTGAACCCGGATGGCGCTTCGAAAAACAATAATCAAAATAGTTCCTCGGAGGAGAGCTTAACCTTGAAGTCAGAAAAGAAAAATGTAATTCTTTATTAGTCCAGCGACTCTTGGTCGCAAATTATAATGCCCTTTGCCAGACAATGTCTGTTCTTGGAACAAAAGCTCAGATTCAGAAGTGTCCAAACGATTCGACGGAGGCACAGCTTCTTGCAGAAGATCGTCGCTTTCTCGTTCAGAGTTCGTTCCAATCAAACGTGCATCGCTAAAAGGCAGAAGACGAGGCACGGATTCAGTCTCAGAGTCAGGAAGTCCGTTCTGGACCCACCGGTCGTATGGCAGAGGCAAAGGGACCCTCTTACAATGTACTTTTTACCGCGCACTCGCACTGCTGAACGTGTGGACAAAAGCACCAAGTAGGGTCCATTGCAGCGGGGCTGATCGTTCTTGGTCCGCTGGAAAAGGCACAAACAACAACGAGCACATATTTAAGTTGTTGCAGCTCTCCATGTGGATGAAAGCTAGCTGCAGAGCCTCAAACGGATACGTCGGAGGCGCAAAATGACCAGCTGAAGTTGGAGTTCCCTTATCAGGATTGTACATCAAACAAACCATACAGTTCTTGACCAAATTTTCTGCACACTTAGGAATTCCAGCATTTTGCCATACTGGAGCCAACAACTTACAAATCCCTTTCACACTGATATGAGCCATTCCATGCGCCATCATAACCACTGGAAGCACATACGCATCGGGTAACAACCATCGATGATGCTCTGACAACTCAACCCAACAACCATTCGAATCCAATTTACCCTTACTTTCTCTCCATTCATTCAACTCTTTCTCTGTAGCTTCAGCTTGAATAGACTTCACGCTCTCTATCGTATCTTCACACATACTTCTATCCGGAACCCATCTCGCCGGACCCGCAACATACATTCGACTCATCACATCTCTTGCCGTTTCTTTCGCAACTTCATCTGCAAACGCATTACCACGACCAACATCATCAGTAACTTTCTTATGCGCACTGCATTTCACAATCGCAACCTGCAACGGCAAAGTAAGTGACTCAAGGAGTTCATTCACCAACTGACCATGCTGAATCTTAGTCCCATGCGAAGTCAGGAACCCACGCTCTTTCCACAATCATCCAAAACTATGAGCCACACCAAACGCATACTGGCTATCGGTATACACAGTCACTTGTTTCCCTTTTGACAACACGCACGCTCTTGTCAATGCAATCAACTCTGCTGCTTGAGCTGAATTATGTGGGATACGTGCAGCTTCAACAATCGTATGCAAAGTCGTAACAGCATATGCCGCAGTCGTATCACCATTCGGAAGCTTGAAGCACGAACCATCCACCCATAAAGTACCATCACATTCTGCAAGAGGAGTATCCCTAAGGTCTATCCTCCCTTTCGTTTCTTCCTCTGTCCTAAGGAAGCAATCATGCTGGTTACAAACATCTGTCTCAACTGAAATCGGCAACAACGTAGCTGGATTCAACGTGTTGCATCTCTTTATATGAACATGACTCGCTAAAAGTGTCAATTCGTAACCTGACAACTGAGCACTAGTTAAGTGCTGTGTCTTGGTTCGATTCAATAAGGTATCCACTGCATGTGGAACCATCACAATCAACGTATTGTTCATCACCAAACCAGCAGACTGTCAAATAGAGACAGCCGCTGTTGCCGTAGCTCTCAAACAACTCGGCAACGCTCTAGCTACCGGATCCAAAGTCGATGAAAAATACGCACATGGACGTTGCTTATCGCCAAACTGTTGAGTCAAAACTGACAATGCACATCCCTCTCTCTCGTGGACATAGAGTGTAAAAGGCTTACTGTAGTCGGGAGTACCCAACACAGGAGCCGAACACAACGCATCACGCAATTCAGAAAAACGTTTCTGACATTCGTCAGTCCAAGGAATAGGATTTGGAGTATCCTTAACAGTAAGAGCTATCAAAGGTTTCGCAAGATGCGAAAAATTCGGAATTCACTGTCTACAGTACGACGTAATACCCAAGAAAGCACGCACTTCTCTCTGTGTAGTTGGCACACCCATGTTTGCAATGGCTTGAATTCTTTCTGGGGTCAACCTTCTTCCCTCCTTCGATAAGAGGTGACCTAAGTAGGTTACTTCTTGTCGACAATATTGCAACTTCGAAAGAGACACCTTATGATGGAAATCAGACAAATGACGCAACAACGACAAAGTAGCCTCTTTACAAATCCCTTCATTGTCAGCAGCAACTAACAAATCGTCAACATACTGAATAAGGACAGCACCATCAGGTAAAACAATCGTATCAAGTTATGTTTTCAAAGCCTGACTATAGATGGATGGACACTCACAATAGCCTTGAGGAGCGCGCTTGAACCGGAAACTTCGGCCTCCTAAAGAGAAGCCAAAAATATCCCTACTCTCCTCGGCAATCGGGATGCTGAAGAAAGCATTCTTCAAGTCAATCACCGAAAACCAGGTAGCAGAAGCTGGAATCAGAGTCAATAAAGCAGTGATATCTGGCACAACTGGAAATTGCGGAACTACAATCTTATTCACCTCGCGAAGATCGATCACAAACCTATATACAGGCGGTTGTGAAGAATCAGTATGTTTCAAAACAAGCAAAACCGGACTATTGCACACATTACTTCTCGTTTCCTCAATCACACCTTTCTCAATCAGATCATAGATGATCGCTAGCAATGCTCTCTCACCATCACTAGAGATCCTATATTGGGGAATACGTGGCATTCTGACATTCGCTTTCAGCGTCACAACATATGGCGGTATCTCCAAAAGACCCACATCATTAGGACCAGCCGCCCAAAGAGAATCAGGGAGAGAAGACAATTCAGGTAGAAGTTGATCTTTAGACAAATACATCAGAGAGATCACTCTCTTACCCAATGTAAGCTGTACTCCTGAAGGAGAACAATATAGCGTCGCATACAATCTTTTCAACAAATCCAATCCGAACAAGTTCTCACCACAACCCGTCGTCAGAATGAGGGGTACTTCAAACTCACAAAGTCCAACAGAAAGAGACAAAGGACTAGAAATCGGATTACTAACTGGGGCGCCAGAAAAACCTACTGAAACATTCGTTAAGCCAGACAAAGGTGCGCCAGGGAGTTTAGAGTGCATAATAGAACTTTTCGCAGCACCAGTATCCAACAGAAAAGGCTCTGACACAACTGATGCAATCACTTCAACATGAGGTCCACTCTGATCTACTGGAACTGAAACAACTCCCTCTCTTTGTCTATGGCTGTCCTAGCAATCATTACCATCCATATTCTCACCTTCGACGTAGTAGTCACAGAACGTAGGGGTAGACTTCACGAGCATAGATGAACATCGTTCTGTATGCCCACACAGAACCATTGTAGCTAAAAGGCAGAACAGGTAAGGAATACCTTTATCGGTAGTATGGGGCATAAGGCCACACACCCAACAATTAGTCGCGTTCACTGCTAGCTGGTGTTGGTGCAGAAGCTGAACAAAGGAGTTATTAACGAATTCCAATCTCCTAATGGACTCATGTTTAGGCAGAGGGTGAAAAGAATGCGAAGAAACAGTAGGAGGAGGCATAGGTTGTGCAGTGGGTGCAAACGTCACTTTGAAAGAGAATATAATATATCCCATCAGAAACATCATTAAGCTAAGTAACATAAAAAGACATAATATTAAAAAACACTTTCTGCTCATTACTTTGCACATTTTGCTCTTAAAGCTCATTCTTTCAACAGGTCTCTCCATCTCGAAAAACTCCATCCTCTAATCGTGCAGTTAGCGGCGGTAGGGTGTTCCGTGCTAAGGAATGCGTCTGTCAGTCCAGGGAACGCCCTTAGACCAACCAGAACCGTCTTCGGCTTGCACTCTAAAGTCTTTGCACCGCGACCTTACAGCTGAACCCGGATGGCGCTTCGAAAAACAATAATCAAAATAGTTCCTCGTAGGGAGCTTAACCTTGAAGTCAGAAAAGAAAAATGTAATTCTTTATTAGTCCAGCGACTCTTGGTCGCAAATTATAATGCCCTTTGCCAGACAATGTCTGTTCTTGGAACAAAAGCTCAGATTCAGAAGTGTCCAAACGATTCGACGGAGGCACAGCTTCTTGCAGAAGATCGTCGCTTTCTCGTTCAGAGATCGTTCCAATCAAACGTGCATCGCTAAAAGGCAGAAGACGAGGCACGGTTTCAGTCTCAGAGTCAGGAAGTCCGTTCTGGACCCACCGGTCGTATGGCAGAGGCAAAGGGGCCCTCTTACAATGTACTTTTTACCGCGCACTCGCACTGCTGAACGTGTGGACAAAAGCACCAAGTAGGGTCCGTTGCAGCGGGGCTGATCGTTCTTGGTCCGCTGGAAATTTTTCACAAGGACCCATGCTCCAGGTTCAATAGCGTGTCCTGGATCTTCAGAAGCTTGTGGCAGTGAATCATGAACCTGTTGATGCAAAACACTCAATTTAGCCGTCAATTCGTAAAGGTAATCAAGCAATACAGGGTGCTCTATCTCACAAAATTTGGTCGGCCTCGGCACTCCCCATATGTTTGCTGGGCGACCAAACACAATCTCATAAGGACTAAATCCCATTTGTGAATGTACAGTCATCCTCGTTGACAGAAGTGCTAGTGGCAAAACATCTGGCCATTGTAGGCCAGAGCTCGTCTGAATCTTGGCCAGTTTTAATTTAAGGGTGCCATTATAGCACTCAACTAGGCCAGCTGATTTGGGATGATTTGCAGCGTGAAATTTTTGGCGGATTCCTAAACCATCACACACTCTCTTCATCACTTGACCCACAAATTCACTCCCATTGTCACTCCTGACCATTCTCGGCAATCCATACCTAGGGAAGAATTCCTTGACAAGGGCTTTAGCTGTAGATAAAGCAGTGTTACCTTTCAGGGGGTATGCTTCTACCCATCGCAAAAAGGCACAAACAACAACGAGCACATACTTTAAGTTGTTGCAGCTCTCCATGTGGATGAAAGCTAGCTGTAGAGCCTCAAACGGATACGGCGGAGGCGCAAAATGACCAGCTGAAGTTGGAGTTCCCTTACCAGGATTGTACATCAAACAAACCATACAGTTCTTGACCAAATTCTCTGCACACTTAGGAATTCCAGCATTTTGCCATACTGGAGCCAACAACTTACAAATCCCTTTCACACTGATATGAGCCATTCCATGCGCCATCATAACCACTGGAAGCACATACGCATCGGGTAACAACCATCGATGATGCTCTGACAACTCAACCCAACAACCATTCGAATCCAATTTACCCTTACTTTCTCTCCATTCATTCAACTCTTTCTCTGTAGCTTCAGCTTGAATAGACTTCACGCTCTCTATTGTATCTTCACACATACTTCTATCCGGAACCCATCTCGCCGGACCCGCAACATACATTCGACTCATCACATCTCTTGCCGTTTCTTTCGCAACTTCATCTGCAAACGCATTACCACGACCAACATCATCAGTAACTTTCTTATGCGCACTGCATTTCACAATCGCAACCTGCAACGGCAAAGTAAGTGACTCAAGGAGTTAATTCACCAACTGACCATGCTGAATCTTAGTCCCATGCGAAGTCAGGAACCCACGCTCTTTCCACAATCATCCAAAACTATGAGCCACACCAAACGCATACTGGCTATCGGTATACACAGTCACTTGTTTCCCTTTTGACAACACGCACCCTCTTGTCAATGCAATCAACTCTGCTGCTTGAGCTGAATTATGTGGGATACGTGCAGCTTCAACAATCGTATGCAAAGTCGTACCAGCATATGCCGCAGTCGTATCACCATTCGGAAGCTTGAAGCACGAACCATCCACCCATAAAGTACCATCACATTCTGCAAGAGGATTAGCCCTAAGGTCTATCCTCCCTTTTGTTTCTTCCTCTGTCCTAAGGAAGCAATCATGCTGTTCACAAACAACTGTCTCAACTGAAATCGGCAACAACGTAGCTGGATTCAACGTGTTGCATCTCTTTATATGAACATGACTCGCTAAAAGTGTCAATTCGTAACCTGACAACTGAGCACTAGTTAAGTGCTGTGTCTTGGTTCGATTCAATAAGGTATCCACTGCATGTGGAACCATCACAATCAACGTATTGTTCATCACCAAACCAGCAGACTGTCGAATAGAGACAGCCGCTGCTGCCTAGCTCTCAAACAACTCGGCAACGCTCTAGCTACCGGATCCAAAGTCGATGAAAAATACGCACATGGACGTTGCTTATCGCCAAACTGTTGAGTCAAAACTGACAATGCACATCCCTCTCTCTCGTGGACATAGAGTGTAAAAGGCTTACTGTAGTCGGGAGTACCCAACACAGGAGCCGAACACAACGCATCACGCAATTCAGAAAAACGTTTCTGACATTCGTCAGTCCAAGGAATAGGATTTGGAGTATCCTTAACAGTAAGAGCTATCAAAGGTTTCGCAAGAAGCGAAAAATTCGGAATCCACTGTCTACAGTACGACGTAATACCCAAGAAAGCACGCACTTCTCTCTGTGTAGTTGGCACACCCATGTTTGCAATGGCTTGAATTCTTTCTGGGGTCAACCTTCTTCCCTCCTTCGATAAGAGGTGACCTAAGTAGGTTACTTCTTGTCGACAATATTGCAACTTCGAAAGAGACACCTTATGATGGAAATCAGACAAATGACGCAACAACGACAAAGTAGCCTCTTTACAAATCCCTTCATTGTCAGCAGCAACTAACAAATCGTCAACATACTGAATAAGGACAGCACCATCAGGTAAAACAATCGTATCAAGTTATGTTTTCAAAGCCTGAATATAGATGGATGGACACTCAGTCACAATAGCCTTGAGGAGCGCGCTTGAACCGGAAACTTCGGCCTCCTAAAGAGAAGCCAAAAATATCCCTACTCTCCTCGGCAATCGGGATGCTGAAGAAAGCATTCTTCAAGTCAATCACCGAAAACCAGGTAGCAGAAGCTGGAATCAGAGTCAATAAAGCAGTGATATCTGGCACAACTGGAAATTGCGGAACTACAATCTTATTCACCTCGCGAAGATCGATCACAAACCTATATACAGGCGGTTGTGAAGAATCAGTATGTTTCAAAACAAGCAAAACCGGACTATTGCACACAATACTTCTCGTTTCCTCAATCACACCTTTCTCAATCAGATCATAGATGATCGCTAGCAATGCTCTCTCACCATCACTAGAGATCCTATATTGGGCAATACGTGGCATTCTCACATTCGCTTTCAGCGTCACAACATATGGCGGTATCTCCAAAAGACCCACATCATTAGGACCAGTGGCCCAAAGAGAATCAGGGAGAGAAGACAATTCAGCTGGAAGTTGATCTTTAGACAAATACATCAGAGAGATCACTCTCTTACCCAATGTAAGCTGTACTCCTGAAGGAGAACAATATAGCGTCGCATACAATCTTTTCAACAAATCCAATCCCAACAAGTTCTCACCACAACCCGTCGTCAGAATGAGGGGTACTTCAAATTCACAAAGTCCAACAGAAAGAGACAAAGGACTAGAAATCGGATTACTAACTGGGGCGCCAGAAAAACCTACTGAAACATTTGTTAAGCCAGACAAAGGTGCGCCAGGGAGTTTAGAGTGCATAATAGAACTTTTCGCAGCACCAGTATCCAACAGAAAAGGCTCTGACACAACTGATGCAATCACTTCAACATGAGGTCCACTCTGATCTACTGGAACTGAAACAACTCCCTCTCTTTGTCTATGGCTGTCCTAGCAATCATTACCATCCATATTCTCACCTTCGACGTAGTAGTCGTCAGCATAGTACTGAGTCGTCCTACCAGACGCACCATTCTGCTGATCAAAATAATTCATTGAATTCTGTGGAGGCAAGGAACGCGCATTCTGGGGGAACACACCACGTCCCCTACCTCTAGGAGCTTGCTGAACACCTCGACCTCTCACACCAAAAACACCATTCGTGCGCTGTAACAGAACCGGACAACTATTCTTGAAATGACCCTCTTCTTTGCAATACACACAATGATTAGGGCCTACAGGAAAACGCTGTTGAGAAGACTCGAACCTATGCGAGTTTCTCTGATATTGCTGAGGTTGCTGATAATCACGCTGATTATTACGGGGCGGATACGCTTGCTGCAAAAGAACTTTCGTCTTTAATTCTTTAGTCTTCTTGTCGACTCTATCTTTCTCATCCTTATCTCTATTCTTGTAGTACTGGGCAGTAGCTAATATCTGCGCTGACGAAGAAAAAGGCCAAGAACTCTCAGAATCCTTCAACTTAGTGCACAACTCTGGAAGCAGATTATGCACAAACTTATCAACGAACAACCGTTGACCACCTTCCGTAATCATGTCCTGACCACTATGGTCGATAAACGTCTCTTCAAATCTGGTGAAAAAGTCAGACACACTTTCGTCTTTCTTCTGCTTACATGCAGACAATTTGTCCCAGTTAACACGCATAGCAGGCATTAAAGTTTTCATATAATTAATAATCCTATCAGGGAGTTCTGCAACTAAAGGCTCAGGTTTAGCACCACCAACTTGTCTGCCATCTGAGGCACCAATATTAGCCCATGTATCACCTAACTTTTGCGCATGATCCGTATGACGAATCAGTCCCCATAAAGGCTGTGGAACTACATTTCCAAACAACATGTCTATATCAGCTAAATTCATAGTACATGAGTCTGCAGTCTGTGATAATTACTTATAATACCCTGCAGGATTTTTACGAGGGTCAGGCAAAGTCTGCTTAAGAGCCAAAACTTCAGCTCGCTTCCAATGAACATGTACCCAAACACGCTGAAAATGAGCCGGTGCATCTACAATACCCAAGTTAACATTGGCCTGAACTGCTTCCTTCCATACCAGAGGAACCTCTCTCATCGGATATTGTCGCACTTTTCTCCTAATAGAAGGATCAGGCTCAAACAACGGCTGAGAAGGAGACTCGCTCCTAAACTAAAGCAGTGTCGCAACTGCTCCCTCAACGTTGAGACCCACAATCGTACCTCTCGCAAACTCGGACTGTACACGGAACAACTCAGACGGAGTCTGTCCCAAATCACCATCTTCCCATTCTTCACGAAGGAAAGTACACATCTTGTCAAAAACATATCTCTGCTTCGGTGCTTCCCATTGACGAAAGACATCCATAACAGACTCTAAATCATATCTTAAAGAATTAGTAACCCACTTACGCGCTAAATGATCCAGCACTGTCCGCTCATCGGGACCAGGCAATTGACTACGCAATTGCTTACGCTCTGAAACAGGGGTCATACCCGATAACCCAAAGAAAGGAGACAAGAGACTAGTAACAGTATCGGTCATTCTCTGTCGAACAGAAGGAGAAGTTGACAGAAGGACAGGAGACAAAGCAGACTGAGAGGAAACCAATGTAGGAGCAATAGCAGAAGAAGCAGCAAGAACAGGAGAAAAAGTCGTAGAAATTGGAGACGGAGCAGGTAGCAAAATCGGCGCCCCTTGAGAAGGCTGTACCAGAGGAATAGGAGCCAACTGAAGAGGAGCTGGCGGCTGTGCAATAACAGGAGGCAAAGCAACCGGAGGTTGCGCAACTAAAGGTTGCGGGGGTGCTGTAGCACTCTGCACATAAGGGGGTGGCGAATTCAACAGATGAGACATCAAAGGATCTTTTTCAAGGTCCTTCGCTGCATCCTGCTGAGGAGGCAAAGCTGGATAACATTTATCAATCGCCAGTTTACGTTGCCTTTGCAACTGCTCACTGGCTTGTTCTTCTTCGTTATCTTTAAACTGGATAGCAGCCTGCATTATCGAGATACCCTTCTCTCTTTTATTTCTCTTCGCTAATTTAATTTCTTTCTGTTTGGCTTCCTTTCGCCATAGGCATAAAGAGTCAAACATCGCCGACCGGGCTTTCTTCTTGAAAAGTTTAACTTCTAAATTATCTAAAATCTCCGCATCATAACTACCATATTGGGGCCATTTCAGGACACCATCCTTCCTAGTATACCTAATCCATACTTCATTATACGTGATAAGGCCCACACCATGTTTTAAATAGAGCTCATAGGTCGGAGTTCCAATCGGAGGCACCGGACACGAGTCCTCCAATCGGGAATCCCTATTACAACCACAACAAAATATCTTTCCAAGTCTGCTAAGACCAGGCATCTTCGCTCACTAGTCTAGCTTCAAACTTCAAGGGAATATCGAACACAATAGCCTCGTGAATACACGAGTCCCTCGGCTTTGGAGCTTGCAAGTCCCAAATCAAAGATCCCAAGGGATACCCAAAAACTAAGGACTGGGAGACGCTCCACTCATACTTAACTGAAGTATCGATGACGTCGCCAGAAGACCCGTCTATCGTCTCGCTCTACAAATCATCAAAGGGCTCCAAGACAGGGCGACAGTCAGGGCAGCAGTCCTTTGTAGCCGTCGGAAAGCGGAGAACCTCACAGAAAAGACTTTCGGACCACGACGACATACAGGGGTCGATAAAGTGGTATGCCTTCCTCCAGAATTTTCACACGAAGCTCCTCACGATCTTCAGGCTTGGACCGGTACCGCTGAAGTCGCCCCACGTTGGAAGCGCCAACTGAAGAACCGGGATTTAAACCCAGCGGCGCAGGGAACACGCCCAATGTCTTCGGGTTCACCTGTCTTAGAATACAGAGACACAGGATACTTCTTGGTGACGTCAAAGATCAAATTTATTGGCTGCAGCCAGCAACAGAGGTCCTAGAAGTACAACACAGTGTAAGTTCTCAGGAGACTGCTCAATTTTACAAAGCAGGTCGTCCCTTTTTATGCCAAAAATTGTGCTTCAGGCAAGCATTCCTTATTTACAGTTGACCAATCCCCTATATACACGACCAAAGCATTTCATGACGACAAATCAGTTGTCCAGCCCACCATCAATTACACGGGAAGAGCCCAACATTCTTGCTCGAACCGGCCGGACGAAACCCATAATAAAAGACCTCAACCCAAACCATAAATAGGCCATAAAAGAAGGAACAGAAACAGATGAGAAGCAAGATAGAAGGGTGTGTGCATGTACCATAAACTCAGCAATGTCCTGCTCTTTGATCTCTATCTTGACCAGCTGCCGAGCAAAGAACTGGCTCAACAAGTTTAGCTTCGGGCAATGGATTCCGCTTGCTCAGGTCACACAGAAGACAGCACAAACTCAAGCTAAGGTGCATGTGTCCTAGAGACTTGTTCAGCCACAGTCATAGGCCTATGTGAGGGCAATCACAAAATGGCTGCCGTACACAAAATGGAACCCAAAGGTTCAGAACGAAATCCCTAAATACGTAGTGAATCCATCGCTCGAACATGACGAAAACACTCCAGCTTGCTGAGCTCACTGTTTACGGTTCGCTGTTACCAAAATCGTAACGAAACCATAACCTTTATGACCCAGGTTCAGAATTCACGGAACCTCAGTTCCTGGTATCGGGGAGAGAGCAACAGGATCCTGCTGATTTGGACGGCGACAGGCGATGTTTTGCTACCATGGTCCCTGTGGCAGTGAATGAGTGGACTCACTGGCTGGCAAAAGCTGGGGCATTACTAAATGCTTGGACTCATCACTTTATTGAAGTTCGCATTGTGGGACCGCTGACATCCATTAACCACGTGATGGACCCTTACAGACTCCGGGACTTCAGGTACCAGCATGCCTTGCACCTACTGCCCACAGAGATGAAAGAACTATGTCTGTGTTTGGTCGCACACGTACCAATGAGAACACCAAGAGCAGTATGTAAAGTCCCTGAATGTACCAACAACTTTTTGAAACACAATGCTGGCAATGATTAAGGCGTTCGCCAACACGCGTCTGCCAGGTGTTTCATCTATCTGGATGGTGGCAAATAAATCCTCACCTGACCTGTCCAAAGGCATGTGTCGGACCCGTTTGTTGGCAAAGAGGCGGGATTGGTGGTGGATATATATATATCATGTGATCAAGGCTTTGTGCCGAAACGTTATGGTGACAGCTGAATAAAGATTAACAGCATCCAAGAAAAATTGGTCCGTGTCTGTGTCCGCAGGGGAACGAGTGCGCGAGGAGACGGAGTTTGCTTCATACATATATATATATATATATATATATATATATATATATATATATACATATATATATATATATATATATATATATATATATATATATATATATTAACAACACCAAGTCCCACGATCCTCGGGACTCGTTCTTTCAATAAAGAGCACTCAGAGCCGCTACAGCGTGGTTTCGCCAAGTAGTTTAATAGCAGAAACTTATTGCAGATTATTTGCCAAGGTTACAAACGCGTTTCGGCGTTGCCGCCTTCGTCAGTGTAAACCAGCATTTTTTTCTTAAGTGATTTAAATAAAATTCATGGTGACAGCCTGTCACGTGTTCTAAAAAGGATAAACATAAAAAACGGCACAAGGCTTGTAATTGCATCATTACTTGTGGCGGCCATCTTATAGTGGGTCAGTACTATATTAAATCAATCACATCGATATCACTAGGTACCATGATGTTATACATTCAACACATTTATTTACATGATTCATATAATTATGACAATCAATTAATTCATTCGATCATTCATGTGTATGCATAGATGGTAAGTCGTGTTATCATACATATTATCGGACGCCTATTTTAACAGTGCCGTTAATTCGCAAAACCCATAACGATCCCGTTTAGAGCTTTGTCGAATGGTTCACGTTTTTTGAATGAATGGAACAATTACCTATCTCAGGTTTAATGCAATCAAGCCTTGAATGGGCTAGTTTCATGTTGTTCATGTTGTGTACTTACACAAAAATCATTTCTAATTGTTCCTAATTTTTTTTACTGTTTTCAGGGATTGGGCAGACAGCATTTTTACTTTCCTCTTCTTTTCTTATCTACTCTCTCAGGATTTACATACTTGTGTGGTAGAGGGTCAAGGATGACAACGTTTTAGATATGTGTCCACATTTCTTCTTCGTTGTTCATCCCCCCTGGGGTCTTGGTCTGGAGCTGGATGATGAACCTAGATTCTAAGGTTCTTAGTTTTTTCACCCAGTTCCCCCCTCTGTCAGTTCTGACTAGTTGGTCCAGTATAAAATAGGTCAGTAAATTGCTGTTGCTGTTATGCATTTGTTCGAAATGCCGAGCTACAGGATAGCTTTGGTCCTTTGAGGTAATAGCCCTCATATGTTCAAGGACTCTAAGTTTGGTTTGTTTTACTGTGCTCCCTATATACTTTTTCCTGCACGGGCATGTTAAACAGTATACAGTATAGTCAGAATTGCAATTGAGCAGTTTCAATATTTTGGTTTTGGTTTTCCTCCCTGGTACTTGATATTCTTTGACCTATATATATATATATATATATATATATATATATATATATATATATATATATATATATATATATATATATATATATATATTCAATGAAAAAACCATTGGTTATAGAACATATATAGTTAGGAATTTGCATTTACAAAACCTTATTTTACTCGCATAAAACCATTGAAATTCCATATATAGTTAGATGCGCTAACTATATATCGCGCACCCGCAATCCACTGCTGATGATGTCACATATTACATCATTCATGACATGATCAGTGACATCACTGATGACATCACTGATGACATCTCATTTGACATTACTGATCACATCACTGATGACATCATTCATGTGATAATACGATGAACCTCTTCGGACTCTAATATAACCTTAGATACAATCAGTGTAAACAGACACTCACAGACTGTCACTCATCCATGGAGTTACTCACACACCTAGTCAGTCATGCAAAGAATCAATCACACCTCCATTTCCTCAACTATACAGTTATACAAACTTTACTTATTCAAACATATACTAACACATATTTACTCGCTTATACAATCCCTGATACAAGTTCACAATGATCCATACAGCCACTCACACATTCACTGGCTCTTATGCACAGTTATTTATATATGTCAACTCTCACATGTACTGTGTTTTACATATGTACTTACTTTGACATGTAGCACTGAGATATCCATTCACTCACCAATACACTCATGCACACAGTCAACCACCCATACAGCTGTTTCCACATGCACTTTTGAACCCATACATCTAGTGAATCCACTGCTCACACATCTATGCACAGAGTCACACACCCCCCAGACACCCACACACACACACTCGCTCTCCCATACAAATACTTGGGCAACCAATCAATAACCCATATAGTTACTCATATAGGTACAGAATAACACATGCAGCATCTTATACAACAACAGACATACTGATGCACACATTCAGACAGTTTAGTCACTAACCAATGCACTCAGTGAGACACATTTAATCACTCTCTCATACAGTCAGTCATGCACCTACTAAATCCTTTATCCAGACACTTATACATCCACTCATTCTTCAATATGTAAGACATATTTTAACTTTACAGAAACATACAGTCACTGGATAATGTCATCAGTGATGTCATCAGTGATGTCACTGACCATGTCATGAATGATGTAATATGTGACATCATCAGCAGTGGATTGCGGGTGCGCGATATATAGTTAGCGCATCTAACTATATATGGAATTTCAATGGTTTTATGCGAGTAAAATAAGGTTTTGTAAATGCAAATTCCTAACTATATATGTTCTATACCAATGGTTTTTTCATTGAATTTTCAAGGTTTTGTAAATGCAAATTCCTAACTATATATCTTCTATAACCAATGGTTTTTTCATTGAATTTTCAAGGTTTTGTAAATGCAAATTCCTAACTATATATGGACTATAACCTATGGTTTTTTCTGTGAATTTCATTGGTTTTTTAAAAGCTAACATCTGTAGCTGTAAAATGTATTCTACTTTAAAACCCAAAATATATTTCAGATGTTTATTGATAATTTTAATTGAAATATTTTTTTTCTTCGCTTCCGGTAAGCGAACCGGGAAGCTTTCCGTTAGCTCATCTTGATGCCGCGATCTAGTACGCGAACCGGTAAACCTTACGTTAGCGGAACTGTGACGCGTCGCGGAAGCGCGACGTATAATTGTCGCGAATGCGTCTTATGACGCGCCGCTTTAGCGCTCCCGAAAGTGCTCGGGACCGCGAACCGGAAACGATGCGGGACGCGGCGCGCACCGCGTAACGTGAGCGGAACAAGTCATGTGAATTGTTTATCGAAGTTTTCATTGGTTCATTTCACTTTTGGTTTCCAAATGATGTATGACTAGGTCATGTGATCTAAAAATAACACTTTTCATTGGTTCCGAACTTTTGCTTTTCCAAAATCACGTAAACCCCTTCTTCTTTCCTCACTCTGACTTTCATCTTGGTGAGAGAAAGACCATTTTCCATTTTGATTACAATGGCTTCTATCTTTGCTTCAGCTGGTGGACCCCCACCACCACCTCAACCTCCTCATGACAAGAGAGGACCACCATCTCAATTCATCTCAAACAGAGAGGAAGAAGAAGACGACTTAGAAGAAGAGGACACTGATGAACCTGAATTTATTCCGGAGTTGCCCCGTGTTTCCAGAAGGAAAACAAGTTTCATTTGGCAATTTTTCTCAATTCCTCGAGGGGAGAAGAAAGTTAATGCAAAATATGCCACCTGCCTAATTTGCAAAAAAAGATTATCTCGAGGCACAGAGAAAAAGTATAGTATGGGCAACTATACTATGCATCGCCATATGGTCAGGTGGCATCCATTAAATTACAGCCGGGCAGAGTTTAGGGATCTGCAAGATAATCCCCCGACAACTCCTGTGGCCAAATCAACTTCTAATATAAATTTGACTGTAAGAGAGGCACAGGAAACTGTGCCAAACATACAGCCAAACTTCAAGCACATGAAGTTTACGTGCATACATTGTGGTGCTATGCTCTCATGTGGCAACATGAGCGTAAACTTAATAAACTTGGTGTATGATAACCATAACTGCCCTAACCCACCCAAGCAGTAATTTTTTCCTTGCTCCTGTTGAGCCCTTTTCGATGCCTGTTTTTTTGTTGTTTCCCCTCCATGAAAAACACAAAAAAAACATAAAACTGTTCTAAAAATACAAAAAAAACAAAAAATGTTCAGAAAATAAAAAAAATTAAAAAACATCAAAAACATTAAAAAAAAGTTCTTTTCAGAACTACCTCCCCTTTCAAATAAAATTGCTAGAATGTTTAACACTCAAGCAAGCTCTATTTCTTTTGGTTCGCTTCAAGTTCGCTGACCGGTTCGCGAACTTGAAGCGAACCAAAAAAATATTTTTAAAAAAAAAAGAAGAGTTAGTATAAGGGAAGTAAACAGAGAATAATGTAAAAAGAAAGACAGCTATAGAGAGTAAATCAGAGATAGTGTCAGTGACATCATCAGCAGTGCATTGCGGGTAAAAAGAGTAGAAAACATTTACCTTATAATTCTTGTTACCTTTTTTAAATATTTTTTCATACTTTCAATCTGTAAAAGAGAAAACATACATTTCCAAAAATATTACTACATGTATTTAAAAATTACAAAAGAAAAGGGAAAAGGTTCAAGAAGAAACACTTTTTCAACAATTTTGACATTTACAGAAGCCTCTGCTTCTCTACGTCCCCTACACAATCCTAAAGATATATATTTTAAATAAACAGTATCTTCATGCTGATGAACTGAGACCTATTTTTCAACATGGTACTTCTTTTGCACTGCTGATGTCTCACAATAGTGATGCAATAGCAGCGCAAAAAAGATGTAAAGCCATCATAAAATTGTCTCTAATATTTTAAATGATAGTTTCAGGATGCAAATAAGATGTGTGCTTTGAAGAGCTTTCTTTGAGGTGAGGCCTATTCCTTTTTTTTAAAAAAACAGTACCCGGAAATACAGCACTATAAGCATTAAAATTGACACTTACAGAAGACTCAGTTTTTCCATATCTACCTCACATTTCTAAATGTATATCATAAGTACAAACAGAAGAACATTAATTATACATGTTTTATGGTTTATTTTTGCTGTTCTCAGAATGTATCAAATTTCACTTAAATCAGTGACTTGAACGTATTCATCATGTAACAGCGGGGAAAAAAAACACAATCAAAATGACTGTGTTTAAAAAACCCATACAACCTAAGAAATCTGATTTCAAAACTCCTTAAAATTAACTTACTTTCAATGACGTCGAAGGATCTCCTATGAACAGCATTCACTCTGTTGTGCTATAAATATTTTCAGCCCGCCACTTTCTGAAATAAAACCTCCATCGATACGAAAAATATGTTACATAGAAGAAAACAGTTCTCTCATTCTATCACATGTTTCCACTAGGCCAAATCATGTTGCCGCGATTCGCTACTCTTGTAATTCTTCCAATCAAATCCCGACATTTTCTATTTTCGCAACTTTCTAAAAAAAAACATTTGAGATTATATTCACAATCCTGGACTACTAATATCTTACCCTTCTTTGTCACTCATGTTCTCCTTTTCCTATGACACTGATACTGCTTACTATGAAGCAGACTTACTTGCATCAGGTTTATATAGTTGGATTTTTAAATTGACATTATAATTAAAAGTTTTGGACCAATAATCTAGACAGCATTGCAGACTTACATTCCCTCTACTTCATGAACCTTTTGCAATTCTTCACAAAAAATCCCGAGATTCTTTCATTAAAATTTTGGTTTTAAAAACACCAGGTAATAATTTTTAAGGTCAAACGGCAATTTTTTTTTGAAAGTTACAACGGAATCATTGCAGAATGACCAGCCGTTTCCAGACTTTAAATAAGCTGTATAATGTCCTGATGTTGTTGAAGGACCATCGTGATAGATAATTGCTACAGTTACAAAAGTCCTTCCTGATATTGAAAGCTGAGAAGCCACAACATTTTTTATTAAAGTTGACAATTTTGATCCATCAGGCCTACATCGTTGAATCATTAAAATGACATACTGTCCATATCTACGTATAAATAATGTTGACATCATTTCAGATTTACATTGGCTACACTCCATGTTGTGATCCGCTGCATTTACTAGCTTATTAAAGGAGACTGATTTACTGTCTGGCAAAGTTAAATATATAAATCTTTCTGAGTCTACACTAGTAGTACTTGATACCCTACAATTCTCGCAGTCATGCTGCCATTGATAAGAAAGCCCAAACAGGTGATCTACATCTACACCCTCATCTTGCAATACATCAAGCATATACATTAAAAACTCCTGACAATCTTGCTGATTATTTTCAGAGAAGTCTGTTTGCCCTGAACATTCATCTAACAGATAACGAACTTCAGACACACTTTCTACTTTTGTTCGATCACTGCTACATTTCTCGAAAACAGAATTCAATAAACAGCATAAAATTTGTTCTGAATTCAACAGAATCTGTTCTTTTAAACTCTCTAGTGAAAAGAGAACATTAACCACTACATTTGCATAGCAGTTGACACCAGAACTGTTTTCAAATTGAAAACCGACAACATCTTCAACAGAATCCACTTTCTTTCTGCTAACAATTTTCGGTTCATTAACTTTTAGTCTTTTTGCAACAACCTCCCTACTATTACTGATATTTCTACGTTTCCGGCCTACCACACGTTTCTCAAACAAAGGATATTGAGGCAAATGTGGCGCATACTCTCTTCTTAACCTATTGTATTCCTTAACACAATCTAGATCCGCACAAATGTTTGTGACATCACAGTCAATCAAGTACAATCCTGATAAAGTTCTTACTCGTGACAATGCCACATATGCCATACCCTCCTTGAACACAGAACTGCCAATATTCACCAATGCACTGTCTACACTTAAACCTTGCGATTTATGAATTGTTACCGCATATGCCAAGCAAACAGGAAACTGTTTACGGCGAACATATAAGTCTTTAACAAGCAAAAACCTAGCAGAACAACGACTAATTAGCTGTACTTCCTCAATGCCATCAAATTTAATTTTTAAAAATTCTATTCCATCTCTACTTCTGTACTTCTGAAAATCAACAACATTACCCATTGATCCATTTACCAGACCTCTTTCAACATGTAAATTTCTTCTCAAAATGATTCGGCAATTTAAACACACATTCAAAGTCTTTTCAAAACCCGCTGTTTTAGATATAGTCTTCTCTAATGAATCCAATTTTGATTTCAAATTTTCTGACAAAATAATTGTTGATCCCATGTGCTCTATTTTGTCAATAGCTTCAAGTTTCACAATCTCTTGCTTTTCTAAATTCAACATTTTGTTGTTGAAGATGGCACATTCTGCAAGAGTTGGCATCAAACATATTCCGGATTTCTTCTCAGTAATTTTCTGAAAAATATTCTCAGCCACAATCTCTTGTTCGGGATATAAATTTGAAAGTAATCGTGCATTCAAAGCTTCTTTTCCATGCTCGGTCACTTTTCCAATTCTAATATCTTGTAGAATATTCTTGTAATCTTCATCTTTTGCCTGACGCATATTTTCATGCAGTTCAGCATAATTGAAGTTTAACCATATATTGACGTTGCCAATGCTCCCTAGGCACTTCCTGGTATCTTCATGCGTGAGTATTTTGAACACAGGTTCTCCTTTTACTGGTGTCAGCTGCAGAAGATCTCCGAAAACAATGATGTGTTTGCCACCAAATAACACATCATATTCAGTTTTAAGTACTTCTTGCATTCTCAAATGCACAAAGGCAAGCATGATATTGGAAACCATGCTTACTTCGTCAATGATAAGTAGTTTCATTTTCCTCAAGACTCTTGAAACTTCAAAGCAAGCATCCCCAGTTAACTTGTGATATTGTAATTTGTTGTCATGCTCCACCGGCAGCATCAGTAGACGATGCAAAGTAATACCTTTATTGTTATGTGCTGCAAGTCCAGTAGGAGCGGTGACAACACAAGACAGCGATGACTCAGTCCTTTCCTGCAAATAGCATGAAATTGCTTTAATAAGGAAACTTTTTCCAGTTCCCGCTTCTCCACTCACATACAGTCGGACAGGCTTCAACGATGTACATGAGCACTCTTTCTTCTCATGACTTAATCCATGCTCAATTTGCTTGGTAACTTCTTCATATATTTTCCTCTGCTCAACATTGAGTTGTTTTTCCAAGTCTTCTAAGTTAACTGAATCCTCCTGAGCATGTGCCATGGCTCTTTCCACTTCATTCATAGCAGTGGCAGCTTCATTTTCGATAATAGGTCCTCCAAGTGGATCTTGACTCAATGAAACAGAACTCTGACTGTCCTGAGAACTGTCTCTGGCAATCTCGGCTGCAATCGTTGCTTCCTGCTCAATTTCCAAAGTTAGCATTTCTTGATATTTGAGAAAAGCAGGACATTCTATGCTATCCTTAGCAGCAGTGAAAGAGTCTTCGTAACAGAGGAAATCTCCAAGCAGTTCCTCTTCTGCACGCCAAGGCTTGAAAAGTTGCAAAAGTGCTAAATAGAAAAACTCCTTTGTTTCTGAAGATTCGCCACTCAATTTTCGATGGTTTACTAATTGGCATTTTCTTTGCTTGACCAGGCATCCCTCACTTCCAATTACAGCATACACTCCTTTCTCAATATCTTCTTTGATGTTCCTCTTGAATATATAATTTTGTAGAACCTCATATAGACAAACATTCTCAAGGTGACTGCTTCGATTTGGATAATATGTATCCAACATGTTGGTCTTCAAAATGTCAGTACTGTTTGGTTCCTTTTCTGCCAAATATTCAATTTCCCGGACAGGTTTTAGAACCCGATTTCGCGTTGCAGCAAGACCAAGACTCGCCCAAACAATACTCCTGGATTTGGCATAGAGACTTGCTGAAGACAATCGATCTGAACATTCGTAAGCTCCGATTTCTCGATGCGACAACATCTTCAGACTGAAACTGTACAACTTCTTGCTGAGGCTCTTTTCATGGGAAATGTCCTCCCACATATCCTTCAGTTCTGTCTTTTCTTTTTTGGTGATGTAAGATGTCACATACCGAGCCACAGCCATACAGTTGTCACCCACAAACTGTATATCCATGTTAGCATTCCACATGGACAAAATCACTGGGTTGTAGTCGTTGATGTACTTGAACTCTTCGTTCCTTTTCAAATTGTATGTATTTTTGGGTGATTTCCTCGTCACATTATGTCGCAGTGAAGACATCAAACTGTTCACTTTTCCTTTAGAAATCACCGGTCGTGGAAAGTTGAAACGACATTTGGTGTAGAACTTGTCCTTGTTTCTGAATTTACGACGACAGTACTTTCCACAACGATGGCTTTGGAAACGTAAAACTTGTTCTCTTAGGCTTTTCTTCTCCGTTGCGTTTGGAACAGCACACGTAGAATACTGTTCTATGAAATTCATCACTAAGTCATCCGGATCTGTTCCAAATTTAGGTGCATCCTTGATCCACAACAACATATGTATATGAGGAGCACCTCTTGCTTGGTACTCCTTTCTCCAGAAGAAATCCAACACCTCTCCAAGAGGTGGATTCTTCGTATTTGTGATGAAAGACATCATAGCTTCAAATCTATGATTGAAGTACCTGCATACATTCACAGGATCCAAAGAACACAGTTCTCCAGGTGTCTTGAATTCAATGTTTTCAATATTTCCATTTGCCTCCCGTAGAAATTCAAGTAAGTCTTCCCAGCCATACTCGGCACAGCTCAGAGTGAGGAACCATGTCGGAGTTCCTAAGTTCCTCAGCATACATTTTAAATCACCATGACGACGGTACCAGTACTCATTAGTACCACGCTGACACGCCATGAGATTAATTAAGTGAGAATCCAAAATACTGTCTTGGACATTGACTTTATGCATAAAGTCCCTTGCCGAGATATTTCGCATCTGTATACCACTTTTTAAGATGTGGTTAACTGCATATGACAGTCCAGACAGATCGCTTTCAAACAGGAGATGAAACAAATATGGAATGCATTGACGAAACCTAGGATCGCCTGCATACAATCGTAAAGTCCGGTATTCAGACGCAGGAATTTGATGAGGTCGCTCATCATATCTTCCTCCTCGACCTGTTGGAAATAGCTGTGGGAAACACCGAGCTTCCAAACTTTCCTCCCAAACACTAATGGGACTCCCTTTAGCTTGTTTCATTTGAAACAACTCAATAGCATTCCCCATGACTTCCTTGGAATGCAAAGGATGAACACTATAATGTTCATATATTTCTTCACTTTTAGAATCCTCTACTTTCTCAATTTGGCCAACACACAAATCGCTATCCTCTTCATCACTTACTTCCTCTTCTGCAACATATACATTCTTATAGTACTTATTATTTGTCTTCAAATACACTGTTGCTTTTTTGACTTTCCTAACATCCACTAAATCTTGCCATATTTTCTTATTCTTTGTCGGAACCCCATTAACTAAGATAACCAGAGGTTCCTCTTCCACTTTTTCTATTCCAATTGTGTTAATGTTTTTGTTCAAATCTAGAGGCAAATAAACAACTCTTCCCTTTAATCCTCGCTGTAAATCTGCTGGAGGCAACTTCCCTGTCTTTGGCTCCATTCTTACAATAGCCTGAAAGGGATGGATACTTTGAATCAAAATACATTCATAAGTATTTAAATCCTTCAATTCAGAAGGAATCTCAACCAATTCCAGATTATTATGTACTGCCCTAGCAGGCATCTGGTTTTGGTTTAATTTATTACAACAATAAGTACACACACGTTGATCCGATCCTAAATCAAAATAATTTTCTACCATCAAGTATGTGGCAAAATCCTTCCATTCACTATTATTTTCCCTTTCACTTTTTCCATATAAATCCACTACTTTAGTCTGATTCTTATAATAAGTGCGTCGACAACATACACAAGTGAAATTAGGCCTCTCACTTGATTTCATCTGAAAAGTGGCAATTTCCTTCTGAAAATTATCTGTACTGGAAACCTGTACATTATCTTCAACATTACCCTCTACTTCAGGGTCAATTTGAACATTCTCATCTTTACTACTAAAGTAACAAAACTCAATTTCTTCACAAATATTCTTCACATCTATTTCTGAACCATGCAAAAGAGCAGCACATAATTGTTTAAGCATAATTGCTGGACTCTTAGCATAATACAACATTCTCACTAATTTTCTCACTTTATTATGATGCACTGCTACCATCCTGAAATGATGAAAAACACTCTGGCATACTCTCCTGGAAAGACAAGCCAGTGAATGACCACGCAAACCTGTCATTTGTCTCACTCTGCAAGGATCTAAATTTTGCAACAACTTCATTTTCTGCTTCAAACTTTTCTTATTAAATGTCCGTATAAAATCACAAAGCAAATTGATGGAAACCTGTCGCACACTGCAAATAGAACTACACTTCCAAATGTACACAGGACCCTTAGGACGTCTTCCTAAAACCTCATGACCTAACACCTCATCTGTCTCTGTTGTCACAAGTTTTTCTTTTTCAACAGGACAACCATCCTTCACTTCATAAGCTCGACCACTGGTGTCAACTGCAAACACCAAATCATTATCCTGAAAATAACTCTCCTCATTAAAAAATGCCTCAGAACTTGAACTATGCATCCATTCTCCGGAAAAAACTTCACAAAAGTTACTACGATTTACTACTCTCTTCCATCTACTGTTTGTTTTGAAATCAGAAATTACCTTGCTTAGTTTCCTAATTCTATTGATTACCAAAATAAACAACTTCTGCTTAATTTCAAAAGCATGATCAATAATTTTCTCTACATTTTTCTTCTTCTTATAAAATGCCGCTTTCTGTTGGCCTTTTTTAATATTTCTTAATAAATTAACTATTATCCTGTTACGGAACATTCGATGTCGAATGTCCCTAAACTGTTGTTTCCTTCTACTATCATGCACAGAGTTATCTCTTCCTCTACCAATAACATTTTTGATGGCTCTTTCCTTTCCATTTAAATTACTCTTCTTTTTCTGAACTGAAACATTTTGGCGAAAAATACTTTTTTTTCTAAAAATACTTTTTAAGAATGATTTTGTGCTCTTACCCGGAGCTTTCTTGGTGTTTTGATAAGTATTTGGGGAAGAGGACTGCTGCAATAAAACATCATCCTGCTGTCTTTGACGTTTTCTAGCCTTTCGAATTCTATTTTTCGTAGGCATTTTTCAAATTTAAAAAAGATCTGCAGCTGAATCTGTGGAAAAATATAATGAAAAATGTTATTAAGCACTATTACCAAACAGTAAATGAATAACAGTCATCAAAAACTTAACGTCCTACTTATTATTTAACATAGAAAATCTTTTGCACCAGCACTGCATCACAAGGACATTTTCAGTCATTTCCTCTTGAATGCAGATATACAATTGATTTATGTGCCGTGTTTATAAACGATTTTTTGAAATCAATTACATTTCTGGATATGTACTGCTAGAGCTTTATAGGTTACTTTGGGTCATATTTATAAGGCATATGAGTGTCTATAATGTTATTTTTCCTTTTTAAATGGAAAGCGTTGTTCATGGTGCAAGTTTCTTATAAATACGCTTCCACCTGCGAAACTGAACTTTGCGCGCAGAAAGCTGATTGGCTCTCCGGTGTCTGTCAACATTCTAAACAGACCGGAGCGGCCGCCATCTTATCTCTCGGTAGGATCGAGAGAGAAGAAGAGGTGAAAAACGAAGGGGGAATTTAATGAAAGGGGGCAAGGTATACCCCTCTTGACCCCCTAGGAATGTTGTTGGGGTTTTTAAAGGGTCCCGTGGGGAAAATAAAAAAAAAATATTTTTCACGGTAGAAGCGCTTTCCGAACACCGAACTGGGCCGCAAACTGCTGGCAAAACGGGAATAGGTATAAGGGGGTGCGGGAGACCATTTTGTGCTTCGTTTTAATTAAATTACTAAGTATAAGGGGGTGCGGGAGACGTATCCTAATCCCTTATATTTTCTGAGGGTGGCTGAGAAGGCTCATATATGTTGATACATGTGTTCAAGCGGCTCTGTGTGAGCTTTTTTTTTTCTTTGCTGCGTCACGTTTGTTAACGTTCGATTCAAAGGAAATCGGGAAGTGTTGACAACCATTTTGTCAGTGCGATAAAATATTTCGTTATAAATGAATCCTTATTGATAAACATTGTCTGCGCCATCTTGTCTTTTTTACAATGCCACAATTTTGTCGTACACGGTAGCCATTTTAGATGCCAGGCCGGTCCCAGGCTATCACCTAGCCCTGCGGATGTAGTTTATGGCCCCAGCTGTAGAGAATCCACACATACCAACCCTCCCGATTCAAGCGTCAGACTACTGATTTCAGTGCTACTCTCCCGCCTCCCGATTCCTGCAACCAAAAACGCGGGGGTATATTACCAACCACTAGCGATAACTTCTTTAGAGACAAAAATTATCGCCGCACATCGGCGATTTTTATCGCAGATAAACCTTGCTATTAGCAAGGTTTATCGCAAATGCGATAAAAAACGGCCGCAATGCATGAATATCGCTGAAAAGTCAGCAATATTCATGCATTATCCAGCAAATGCTCTTAGCCATGTTATCCACCTCTCATTAGATAACATGGCTAAGAACTGCTCGCAAATGCGATAAGAAGCGGCCGCAATGCATCAATATTGCTGAAAAGTCAGCGATATTCATGCATTATCCAGCATATGCTTTTAGCCATGTTATCCACCTCCCATTGGATAACATGGCTAAGAACTGCTCATGGTCCCATGAGGAACGCTTTCCATTTAAAAACGAAAAAATAACATTATAGAAAAGAATCGTTTTTAAACACAACATATAAATCAATTGTATACCTGCATTCAAGAGGAAATGACTGAAAATATCCTTGAGACACATGAAAGCGTTTTCTGGAATGCCCTAGCACCATTTTTTGGACATTATTAACATGGCTATGTAACTCCCATAATCAAAATCTAAATTTGCCAAGCGCAGGTGGCAACGTATTTACAAGACACTTGCCCCATGAGGAATGCTTTCCATTTAAAAAGGAAAAAAATAACATCAATTACACTCAAATGCCTTATAAATATGACCCAAAGCTCTAGCAGTACATATCCAGAAATGTAATTAATTTCAAAAATGGTTTTTAAAAACAACATATCTGTTTCAGCTTTCATAAGAGACCATGGAATGGGCTTCCTATACAACAATAACTTGTGTTACTGCATGCCAGAATGCTACACCGAATATGCAATTACAATTTCTCAAAGTAACAAAATCTATTTCTATACCACTACAGACAAAGCCACAGTTTAAAAACACATCTTTCTTCATCATTTTCTCCTTAGCAAGGTTTATCGCAAATGCGAAAAAAACGGCTGCAATGCATAAATATCGCTGAAAAGTGAACGATATTCATGCATTATCCAACAGATGCTCTTAGCCATGTTATCCACCTCCCATTGGATAACATGGCGAAGAACTGCTCGCAAATGCGAAAAAAAACGGCCGCAATGCATGAATATCGTTGAAAAGTCAGCGATATTCATGCATTGTCCAGCAAATGCTCTGAGCCATGTTATCCACTTCCCATTAAATAACATGGCTAAGAACTGCTCATGGCCCCATGAGGAACGCTTTCCATTTAAAAAGGAAAAATAACATCAAAGACACTCAAATGCCTTTTAAATATGACCCAAAACAACCTATGAAGCTCTAGCAGTACATATGCAGAAATGTAATTGATTTCAAAAACTATTTTTATAAACAACATATCTGTTTCAGCTTACATAAGAGACCATGGACTGGGCTTCATATACAACAATAACTTGTATAACTGCATTCCAGAATGCTACACCGAATATGCAATTACAATTTCTCTAAGTAACAAAATCTATTTCTATATCACTACAGACAAAGCCACAGTTTAAAAACACTGCTTTCTTCATCATTTTCTCCTTAATTCATACTATTCTCTATCTAAAATAAATAAATCTTTTCTCACCTTAGCAAATACTTTTTGAGTTTTGAAAACAGTCTCAGAAATACACCAAATTGTCTTCAGCAGAAGAAAGAGGATGCACTCCAGAGGCTGCAGCTATTGAAAGCACAGAAATACAGATATTCATTTCACATATCTCTCATATTAGCCAATCATAACTCTTCCCTCACTTTTTTCAAATCAAAACCCTTCCCCCCTCTGCCCTCTCTACCTTTTTTCCATAGCAACGACCTCCTGGAAGACCTCTCACGTTTGCAAATTCACACAACAATGTTTCAATTGAACTCTGAACTCTCAGTGCACCTGCGTATCCAGTGCAATCTTTCATTAAAAGTTTCTTCCTTGACCATTCAAATTACATCTTTCAAAGAACACATCCATGCACCCTAACTTTCTGTTTTCAGAAATGGAAATACACCAATCACTGCTAATGAATCATTAGCATTGGAAATCCACAGTTTTTTTCTTTACAAACTCCTACTGTTTCAACTGCCCTTTCATTACCATACTTCATCTGACTGCAGCACAACCTTCTCCCACCATGTTTAACGTCTGGATTGTTGGACATAGTTACATCCACTGGGCTCAAAGGTATGCCGAGAACAGAAATTTACACAACCTCAATTTACAAGATGTGGAAATTAAGTGGTTGGGCCAAAGAGGATTAAAATGTCACCAATTGATACCATTGGTGAAAACCTTTATGCATTTGCCAAAACCTGACCTGTTAATTGTGCACTGTGGAGGTAATGATTTGGGCACTTTGACAGGAGTAGGTCTGGAAATGCTATTAAAGGACACCTTTGAGCAATTAATGGCACTTTTTCCTCAAACTGCCTTGGTATATTCCAATATATGCCAAAGACAGAAATGGAGGTGGTCCAACCAATTTTGTCCACAAATTGAGAAGTCGAGGAAGCATGTAAACAAATCTGTTTCAGCTTTCATGAGAGACCATGGAATGGGCTCCCTGTACAACAATAACTTGCGTTACTACATGCAAGATATCTACAGAGGAGATGGAGTTCACTTCTCAGATGAGGGCAACAGAATTTTCATTCTGAATTTAAGAATGTGCATTGGTACCTACTTATAAGTACCTAAATGTACCATAAACCCAAAAGCTCTTCTCAGAGCTACCCTTCATCTAATCACTCACAATTATTATTTTTTTCTAACTTTTTTCGCTAATTTTCCACAAAATACGCTCCCCGGTTCGCTAACCGAAAGCTAACCTCGCGGAATTTTTAAAAAAAATGTTTTTTTCCGCACATTTAAACCTCGTCAGCCACCCTCAGAAAACCTAGGGGGTTAAGATAAGTCTACCGTGCCCCCTTCTACACATTCTGAACATTATTTGCCCTCCATCTTGTATCTTAATGCGACCGAAACACAAAATGGTGGACTCCCGTGACGCTTAAGGTTCGCTAACCGGGCCGCTTTCCAGAAAGCGGTCCTAAAAAAAGGTGGGAAAGTAATTAGCAGAAAAACGACTAGAGACACTCTCACCAAATATAGATTACCTCATACTACATAACAATCCCTTTCATTCTCACAAATTTGATTGAAATTTCATTTAGCCATTTAGCCTGTAGACCTATCTAAATACCCTGAGGTAAATTACTTCACAAAACACATATAAAATATTGGAATTGACAACCAATGAAAACTTTACTTTCATTTACAATTTTTATTACCTGACATTTGATTGGTTATATACCTGAATATATATAAAGGAAGAGAAGGAAACACAGCCATTTTCACTGCTACTTCCTGAACTACATTTAAAGAGCCTTTTCACCTCCCTGTAAAGTTATTTGATAATTTGTAAGTGGCACTTTAAATTAATTTGTAAAAATGTTTATTGATAATTATTTACTGACCCCCTGCTATAGTTATAGATACAGATAACCTCCTCTGTTACATTTATTGATTGACTTACACTTCTCTGCTATAATTATGAATTTACTTACTTTAACTTCACTGTTAAAAAAACAGAACAACATGTCTGAACTTAAACCCAACAGTGCCCTAAGTCTTCTAATATAATTTTTTTTTTAGGCAATTTACAGCAAAAAAATGGAAGGGGAGCAAGAAGAAACTAATGTTTCCTTCGAGATTACATCCGAAGACATTGTAACTGAAGAAAATGTGGATGAAGATTTTATGGATCAATCTTTTGACGAACAATTTATTCAAACCTTACAAGAGACAGAAACATCCATGTTCGACGAGATACCAGATGATATAATGCTAGAAGTTTTAATAAACTATGAAAATAATAAATAATTTTTTTTAAAATCAAAATAAATAAATAAATAAAAAAAACGAACAAAAACAACAAATAATTAACATACAGTATTAGAAAAGTCTATCATTCTTTTATCCTTAAAGTACGCTGCCCAGAACGCTTTCCGGTTCGCGAACTTGGCGCTTACCACGCAAAAAAAAATATATATATATATTTTTTTTTTAACCCTCCTAGGCCCTTTTAAAACCTCCACATAAAACCTAGGGGGTCAACGAGGATCTACTATGCCCCCTTATGGTAACTACCCCCTTTGTTTTTGCCTCCTCTTGTCTCTCGATCCTACCGAGAGACAAGATGGCGGCCGCTCCGGACTGTTTAGAATGTTGACAGACACCGAAGGGCCAATCAGCTTCGCTTCGCAAAGTTCCGATACGCGAAAAGTTCGCTAACCGGATCGCTGCCCAGAGCGCTGTTACAGATATATATCTTGATTTAAACGGTAATTTCTCAAAATCCACTGAAGCACATATATTGAGACCTAGCAAAGGCACATCGGGCTAACAGTCCCTACAATTTTGCCAAGTTTCGTGAAAATCCATTCAGCCGTTCTGCCTAAAAGTGAGTCCAACCGCCCTATGGAAATTAACATGGGAAAAACGCGTTTTGGGACCCCCCTTTTTTCTCGGCCCCCCCTTGACGACCCCCCCCCCAAATTTTCAGGGGCTGCTCAGAAACAAAATGTGCCATTTTCCTGAAAATTTCAGCCGATTCCGTCCACAAACGCTAAAGTTATTAGACATAGAATTTTCAGAAATGCCATAGGGAAAAAATCCTAACTATATATACCTACTGGCGACCGCCAGTAGGTAATATATATATATACAGCCAAATGGAACACACCATAGCATGGCCGAGTAAGTCGAGTGCGTCTTTAATGCTCAAGCCACCTTACAGCATGAATACGAAGGACTTACTCGGCTCGGCTAAGCTGGGGTGTGTTACAAGGGGAGTTTTGTGATTCTGGCCTCCGATGCGCTGCAGAGGTTGATTCACCATTAAATCCTACTGTGCTGCCTGCATTAAGTCAGGCAGCACAGTAGGCGACTCTTTCAAACAATACTCTGTCCCTGGTGTTGTGAGAGGGCCTGTGTGACGTGAACCTTCACAGCACAGTGGTGTATGTGAGGGTTCACCCAACCCTGTCTCAAAACTGGGACATTTATTTAGCCGTGGCCCATGCAGGTAACTGGCCAGGTGGGGGAATTTCAACAGATGACGACACTGGAAAATTAAATAAATCATTAATTTTCCCTCGTCGTCAGTCGAAATACCCCCCACCCCCCAACAACCCGGCCCCTCCGCCCTCCGCTCTTACCTGCACGGGCCGGACCTGCATTTATTTGTTTTTGTGAAAAGCTTCCGGAGGCCAGGACAGTCATTCAAATACCAGTACTGTCCGGGAAAATCCAGGACGTTTGGTCACCCTAAACATAGGTGGAGACATTTTCTATGAAGGTTAAGCAGAGTCTTGCATGTTAAAATGCCAAAGAGGCCATTTTATAGCAGGACTAACAAGAGCCTTCATTTGATTTCAATTCTGCACAAGACTCTTTATGTAGTTAGTGTGTTGCCACCACACATTATCCCACACTCACTGCAAGATCAGGGTATGTTATAGAAGAGGTGGGTGCTTCTGTACATTCCAGTTGGAGTCTCCCAGCAAAATAAGTTGCTGACTGACCTATTTCTTTTGAGGCACTAAAATGGCTCTCCAGGATAATTAAGGTTACTGGCACTATGGCATGCATGTTTGTGGCTATGGCGTGTTCCGGCTAATTATGGATTTACCAGACTTGCCAAAGACGCCACCATCTCCTGTGTAATTTGTAGATTCTCAAAAATAATGTGTTCTAGGTAAAACAGTAGTAACAAAATTGATGCACAGATGGTGCAAAGTACTGGCAGACTTTACAACTTTACAAAAGTGTATTGGTCACATTTCATTTGTTCAGTCATTGTTAGGTTTAGCCTATTATCATTCGTTTGCAATTGTAATAGGCGAAAATTCAAGGGCTCGATCGACTCGTCAAACCACTGCGGTTTTTCCACAGTGCATGTGAGTCACGTGACCACAAAAGCGGGTCACGTGACCACACAAGCACGCGCATCTCCCTAATCCGCCTGCCACACTTCTATCAATCAATGAATCAATCAATCAACGACATTTATAGAGCGCACTACTTACCCGTTGGGTCTCAAGGCGCTTAGGGGGGGGGGGTGCCGTTACTGCTCGAACAGCCAGGTCTTGAGCTTCTTCCTGAAGGAGAGGTGGTCTTGGGTCAGGCGCAGGTCAGCTGGGAGGGAGTTCCAGGTCTTGGGGGCCAGGTAGGAGAAGGACCTTCCTCCTGTTGTCGCTCTGCGGATGCGTGGGACGGTGGCGAGAGCGCGGCTGGCTGAGCGGAGGTGACGTTTGGGAGCGTAGAAGTTGATTCGGGTGTTGAGGTAGCTCGGGCCTTAATCGTGTAGGGCTTTGTGTGCGTGGGTGAGGAGACGGAAGGTGATTCTTTTGTTGACAGGGAGCCAATGAAGGTCTCTTAGGTGTCCGGAGATGTGGCTGTTTCGTGGGATGTCGAGGATGAGTCTGGCTGAGGCGTTCTGGATCCGCTGGAGTCTCTTCTGGAGCTTGGCGTTGGTTCCGGCGTAGAGGGCGTTGCCGTAGTCCAGTCGGCTGGTGACGAGGGCCTGGGTGACGGTCTTCCTGGTCTCCGTGGGGATCCACCAGAAGATCTTCCGTAGCATGCGCAGGATGTTGAAGCATGCTGAGGAGACAGCGTTGACTTGCCTGGTCATGGAGAGGGAGGAGTCCAGGATGAAGCCCAGGTTGCGTGCGTGGTTTGTCGGTTTGGGTGCGGTGCCCAGGGCGGGGGGCCACCAGGAGTCCTCCCAGGCGGTGGGTGTGGAGCCTAGGATGAGGACCTCCGTCTTGTCTGAGTTCAGTTTCAGGCGGCTGGTCGTCATCCACTCGGCTACCTCCTTCATCCCTTCGTGCAGGTTGGCTCTGGCGGCGGCGGGGTCGTTGGTCAGGGAGAGGATCAGCTGGGTGTCGTCGGCGTAGGAGATTATGTTGAGGTTGTGTTGGCGTGCGATGGCCGCGAGGGGGCTCATGTAGACGTTGAAGAGGGTAGGGCTCAGCGAGGATCCTTGAGGGACGCAGCAGATGACTTCGGTGGCCTCTGACTTGTACGGTGGCAGGCGGACTCTCTGTGTTCTTCCGTTGAGGAAGGAGACGATCCATTCCAGTGCCTTCTCCTGGACTCCGACGTTGCTGAGGCGCTGCACAAGGGTGTGGTGGCAGACGGTGTCGAAGGCCGTGGAGAGGTCTAGGAGGATGAGGGCCGCTGTTTCTCCGTTGTCCATCAGGGTTCGGATGTCGTCGGTGGCGGCGATGAGGGCGGTCTCGGTGCTGTGGTTGGCTCGGAAGCCGGACTGCGAGGGGTCGAGGGATCCGTTCGTCTCGAGGAAGGCGGCCAGCTGTTTGTTATGTTATGTTATGTTATGTTATGTTATGTTAGTGCTATTTGTATTGCGCACAGCTGCTCCAGCGAAGGAGCGTCCCGGCGCACCGACAAGGTGGCGAACACAACACAACTGGGGAACAGAAATAATTATTAAGAAATTGGGGAGTGAAGGATTTAACAAAGCTCAGAAAATAAATGAGTTTTAGCGGCCTTGCGGAAGGAGAGCAGGTCACCAAAGGTCCGGAGTTTCAAAGGGAGAGCATTCCAGAGTGCGGCTGCCCGCACCTTAAAAGAGCGGCCCCCCACCCGACTGAGTTTGAACCGAGGGGCTACCGCTAATTCTTGGTCTAGCGAGCGCAGAGTGCGGCCCGGGATGTAAGGGCGCAAAAGTTGGTGCAGTAAGGGAGGTGATAGGCCCTTCAGAATTTTGAAGGAAAGGCACAAAACTTTAAAGTGGATCCGCTGCCTAACGGGTAACCAATGCAAGGCTCGCAAAGATGGACCGGCCGAGCAAAACCTAGGAAGACCTACGATCGCTCTGGCCGCAGCGTTCTGCACTCTTTGAAGTCGAGTTAACTCAGCCTGGTTTAATCCTATAAAAAGGGAGCTGGCATAGTCCAACCGCGCCAAAACCGTTGCTTGCACCACCAATTGGCGAGTTGCGGCATCGAAGTATTTGAGGGCAGGGCGCAGATTGCGCAGGATGCCGAAGCAGCAAGCCGCCGTCCTTTTGGTGTGGCCAACGAAGTTGAGGGAAGGGTCCAGCCAAACACCAAGGTTTTTGATCTCCGCAACCGGAGTGGGGGTCGGCCCCAGCTCAGAGGGCCACCAAGTATCTCCCCATAGGTCCGTCTGCTTCCCAAAGATCATCACCTCCGTTTTTTTGGCGTTTAGTTGGAGACAGTTGGACGTCATCCAACCAGCCACCGCCCTGAGTCCTTCTCTGAATCTTGGGGCATCCACCCCAGAGTCCCCGCTGATCGTGACCGCTAGCTGGGTGTCATCTGCGTACGACACCATGGTCATACCACAGAGCTTCACAACCTCAGCCAGCGGCCTCACGTAGATGTTAAACAACGTGGGGCTCAGTGAGGAGCCCTGTGGGACCCCAAGAGACAGAGGATGACATTTGGACTGGTAGGGCGGGGACGCCACACAGAAGGAACGATCCCTGAGAAACGAACGGAACCACTGGTGTGCAGTGCCGATCACCCCTATCTCCTCAAGACGTTGCAGGAGAATGTCATGGGAGACCGTGTCAAAGGCGGCGCTAAGGTCTAACAAAACAAGCGCCGCCGTTTGACCTGCATCCAGAACTACCCGAAGGTGCTCGACCATAGATAACAGTGCTGTCTCCGTACTGTGGCCAGCCCGAAAACCATTCTGGGTGTCGTCCAGAATGTTGGCACGCGACAGATGACCAGTGAGGGCGGTGTTGACATGCGCCTCCGCGAGTTTGGCTGGCCACGGGAGAAGCGAAATCGGGCGGTAGTTCTCGGTGTTGACGGTGTTCTCGATGACTTTGGTTGGAAACGGGAGGAGCGAGATGGGGTGGTAGTTCTTGAGTTCGGTGGGTTCTGCTGTGGGTTTTTTGAGTAGAGCGCTGAGTTCGGCGAGCTTCCAGCTCTCGGGGAAGGTGGCGGTGTCGAAGGAGGTGTTGATAATGTCCCGCAGGTGGGGTGCAATGACAGCGTCGGCCTTGTTGAAGACGTGGTGAGGGTCAGTCGGAGATCCGGAGTGGACGGAGTTCATCATGCGGGCGGTGTCATCGGTGCTGATCGGAGTCCAGGCTCGGATGGTGGTAGTGAGCGGCGTTGCTGTGGTTGTGGCGTGCGTCGGATGGGTGCTGAAGCTGTTGTGTATGTCCGCGATCTTGTTGTGGAAGTAGGAGGCAAGGGAGTTGCAGAGGTCCTGCGAAGGGGTGATGTCGTTGTTTCCGGCGTTGGGGTTGGAGAGCTCTTTCACGATGTTGAAGAGTTCCTTGCAGTTGTGTGCGTTGTTGTCCAGCCGGTCCTTGAATGCAGTTTTCTTGGCGGTGCGGATCAATTGGTGGTGCTTCCGGGTGGCGAGTTTGAGGGCGGTCATGTTGTCCGGTGTAGGTTCCTTTCTCCAGACTTTCTCGAGGGCTCGGCAGTTCTTCTTGGAGCTCTTGAGTTCGTCGGTGAACCATGGGGCTTTCTTGCTGCCGGGTCTGCTGGGCGGGGTCCTCAGAGGGGCGAGTTCGTCCGCGCAGTTGCTGATCCACTTCGTGAGGTTGTCGGCCGCCTGGCTGGGGTTCGCTGAGCTGGCAGGAGGGTGCTGGCTCAGGGAAGCGGCGAGCTGGTCGGCTGTGATCTTGTTCCAGTTTCTTCGGGCAACCTGTTGCTGGTGGTGGTGGATCGTCGTTCTTCTGAAGGTGAAGTGGACGCAGCTGTGGTCTGTCCAGTGGAGTTCCGTGGCGTGGCTGAAGGCGATGTCTTTGCTGGATGAGAAGACGGCGTCGAGTGTGTGTCCGGCGAGGTGGGTGGGGGTGTTCACCAGTTGCTTGAGTCCAAGGTTGGCGAGTTTGTCGAGACGTTGCTGGTGTTGCGGTCGTTGTTGTTTTCCAGGTGAAAGTTGAGGTCCCCTAGGAGGATGTAGTCAGCAGAGGGGAGGGCATGCGGGCTGACGAAGTCGGCGATGTCCTCGCTGAATTGAGTGCGTGGTCCCGGGGGTCGGTAGATCAGGGTGCCTCTGAGGGTGGTCTTCGGGTCGGTGTGGATCTGGAAGTGCAGATGTTCGGAGGTTGTGAGGGTGTTGTCGGTGCTCGTCGTGATGCGGATGGTGTTCCTGTGGATGATGGCGATGCCTCCTCCCATCTGGTTGGCGGTGCGGTCCCTCCGGGTGATCTTGTAGCCCTCTGGGATGGCGATGGCGATGTCGGGCGCTGAAGAGGCGTTCATCCAGGTCTCCGTGATGAAGGCAACGTCAGGGGCTGTGGCGTCTAGGAGGTTCCAGAGTTCGATGGCGTGTCTGTGGACGGAGCGGGTGTTGAGCAGGATGCACTTGAGGTGGTTGCTGCTGGTGTTCGGCTTGGTCGGTGCTGGTGCTGGGCAGGTCCGGATGCAGGTGAACTTGCAGGCGTGGCAGCTGAAGGGTCCGTGGGTGCGTCTCGGGGTGGCTCGGAAGCATCCCGGGTTTCGGCCGGTGTTGAGTGCGAAGAGTGTTGCGGCGTCGTAGGTCCGGCGGGTTGTCTTGCTGAGGCGGGGGCCAGGGGTCCTGGCACTGGGCGCGGTCCAGGCGCGGACGGGCGTAGACGGGCTTACCTTTGGCGCGCCTTTGGCGCACAATCGGCGCGCCCGCTGCGCGTGACCGCTGCGCGTGACCGCTGCGCGTTCGCACGGTCGCCATATATGGTGAAGTGCGCGGGGGGCGGAGCAGCTGGGAGGCGGGAGCGGGGAGGGTACAGAAGGCAAAAGGGGCGGGGTTTCGCGGCGGTGACGGGAAGTGGGGAGGGAGGGTGAACGGCGGCAAAAACAGCGGCAAACAGGAAGGAAATACACAATACAGAAAAAAAAACAGGCAATACAATTTAACAAAAGCAGATTGACAAGGCAAAACAGCAGGGGCAGGTTAGGAGAGCAGGGACCACGCCGCTCGGGGGCCGGGGCGTGGTCACGTGCCGGTAGCGAGGCAGTCAGGCAGGGAGGGAGAGCACACGCAGCAGCTGGTGGCCGTGCGGCGCGGGGGTGTCCTAGAGCTAGGTCACACTCACCTGCGTCGCACGGTCGCCATATATGGCCAAGTGCGCGGGGGGGCGGAGCAGCTGGGAGGCGGGAGCGGGGAGGGTACAGAAGGCAAAAGGGGCGGGGTTTCACGGCGGTGGCGGGAAGCGGGGAGGGAGGGTGAACGGCGGCAAAAACAGCGGCAAACAGGAAGGAAATACACAATACAGAAAAAAAAAAACAGGCAATACAATTTAATTCTCCTCCCCTCGCTTGCATTCCCGCCCCCCCACCAGGCTCTCCTGCCCCCATCCGACTTCCCTCCGGACATTTGCCAGCATACTTTCATTTGAATCAAAAATCTAGTAAACCCATTCTTCAATCGAGCATTTTGTATTTCTGTGCTTAATCCATGTGCCGCAACACCCCACACAGGACGCCTACGCGTTTTGGCTACCGCCTTCAACTGGGCAACCCCGTTACCACAACCAACGTGAAATTTTAAAACAAAGGATAGACATGACATGAACCTCTCTCATTTCCTGTTTATTTCATCTAGACCGCATCCTACAGTTTTACAATTCGTCACAGTTTCACGCCATATTGAATTACATAATCGCAGTATCTCAGTTCTCTTTTAGTGTTTAAGTATATATAATAATTTCATATGCAACAAAACATCTGTTTCACTTCTTAAGCTTCTCAAACCTTTTAAACTCTATAATTTGAGTCTATGAACACGTTCACGTCTATGTACCCGCCATCTCTTTCACATTGTATATTGCACATGTTTTGTTTTTCAGAATCTAATAAATATCCACACAGTGTACATCGATGTTTTATAAGGTGCAAACATATGTTCGGGTATTCCGTAGTAAGACCTCCAGATTAAAACATGTATATTAAAAAGGTTATCTCCATATGCTTGGATTTTGAGCTCAAACCTCACAAAATCTAGTAAGCCCATTCTTCAATCGAGCATTTTGTATTTCTGTGCTTAATCCATGTGCCGCAACACCCCACACAGGACGCCTACGCGTTTTAGCTACCGCCTTCAACTGGGCAACCCCGTTACCACAACCAACGTGAAATTTAAAAACAAGCACTGGCGTTGCCAATAGGTTTCGCATTTGGGAAGTTGGAGCTATTGGTTTTGTAAATGACATTTTATATTTATATATCGTTATTGGCATTGTCAATAACAATATATAAATATAAAATGTCATTTACATAATCAATAGCTCCAACTTTCCAAATGCGAAACCTATTGGCAACGCCAGTGCTTGTTTATTTATTCAGGTATTGTACTGGTACCATTGAGGGGTTATATTGCCCAGACAGCATAAATGTCCCCAGCTAATCGACCTGGGACGTGGTTTGGCTGGAGCATGAAAATCGAATCATATATTTAAATGCTATGCAAACAGGGTGGTAGTAATGATTCATTTCGTATCATCTCAATGTTTTGTTTAATTATATATCCAAATGCATGTTCCTTCAACAGGTACTTTTCTGAGAGTAGCATTTATTTTAAAAGTACCTTGAAAGCACATAAAAATCTAATTGTACATCTCTTTTTAAGGTCTGATGCAAAACACTATTGTACACACATACACATATGTAATGTAAACTCCTATTTTGCAAGGCATTTTCTTATTTGCAGGAGCGCATAGAGTGGACAGAAAAACTAACTCGAACACGCAGAACAAAAGAAGGACACTATTAATTGTGTTGGATTGTTTTCTTCTCAGTGGGATATTGTTTGCTTTACTCAAAATTGGGTTTCATGCGTTCATGTGGGATTAAATGATTATTTGTTTTCAAATACATTTTTCAACCTAATCAATAGATGAATAGAATGGATAGTGTATACTTTCTGTTATTAAGAAACCGTTGCATTTCGCATAAAGTTATGATTTCTTTTCTATCAATGTGTATCAAGTTGACAGAACAACAAGATAACACTGGCATGGAATGTGGTACAGACTGCCACATAACCAGCCCTTTCTTGCCGTAGAATTTATTCAACCCGCTGCATAATTTGGTCCCCCGTAAACACATAGGGGCATATAATCAAGCCTGTGCGCTAAAATTATCGCCGCTTTATCGGCCGAAAACGGCCGATAAAGTGGCGATAATGGGCTTGATAATATGCTCTATGGAATTCCAATCGAAGCACATGTTAGATGTGAAGACATCTAACATGGGCTTCGATTGGAATTCCACAGAGCATATTATCAAGCCCATTATCGCCCGTTTTCGGCCGATAAAGCGGCGATAATTTTAGCGCACAGGCTTGATAATATGCCCCATAATTCCAGTGACGGACCAATAATTTTGGTTATGCCTCAATAAATTCGGTATTTAGCCTCCATTTTGTCCATTCTCTAGGTGCTTTACCACTTACAGTGTTATCCACTGAATCGTGTGCATGTTTGGCAGTCACATCGGTGCCAGATGTACAAAGCAGTTTTTCGGTTGCAAACACTCCAACTTGGACTTTGTGACTGAAAAACTGCTTTTAACTCTGTACAAAACCCATTTTGGGAGTCAATAACTTTTTACCCACTCCTAAACTGGGTTTAGAATTGGCTAAGGAACAGCTATTTGGAATGGGCATGTTGTAGGCATCCCTCCCAAACAGTGATTCCTATCAATATTTGCCAATGGTTTAGGACCAAAATAGCTGTTGTAATCCACTGAAAAACTACCAACCCCCAAGTTGGGATGATAACTTTATGAATGCTAAAAACAAGTTTTTTGAGACTAGGCAGTGGTCCACTGGACCGGAGGAAACTCTCAAACAAACTAAAGCAAAAAGTAAACTTTTCTTTTTAAACACAGCCGGACCCCTTTAAGGGAAATGGACTGGATTAAAGAAAAAAAAGTTTGCTTTAGTGAAATGCAATCACCAACATGGCAGTCTGCTGACCCCAGCTGGCCACTACCTCTGTGGTGGTAGCGATTCACAGTTTGTGACCTACCACATTATATTCATCGGGTAGGTGAGATTCTGACCCACAAAAGTTCCGATTTTTAAGAACCGACCTATTTATACATAGGTTGATTCCTAAAAATCTTTACTGGTTGCAAACATTCTGGCTGCAGTTTGCAACCAGCATTTTGCAATCAGATATACGTACATATGTCCCTAAATTACTTAAAATGCAATCTGTGTATTTGTAAAGTGAACTATTTAGATGTAAACTTAAATATGACATGAGATTCTCAGCATAAGAAGTAGTCAGTGAAACCCTTCAGAAATAATATCTTACTGTTACAATGAAATCTGCCTGCGGAGTTTGTCCTTGGTTTTAAGGTCATCTAATACCACGCATTTATTATTAGGCACCTAGAAATAACAATTGCAGAGCTAGTAAAACTCATTTACTTGTGTTTATCAAAATCTCTTCAGCTTCTCTTCATTAGGCTGTTCAGCCTTCCAAAACGTTGCTACCAGCAGATATTAGAGTTGGGATTCCTTCACATCTTAATTTTCTAATTTTAAGGTTCAGAACTCCAGCACACAAATCTCTAGCAGCTAATTGGAAAGGGAGCCTGCGGAAATAGCCTAGTTACACACTCTGACCCACATTCTTTCAGACCTGGGGATTATACCACCCACTTCTGTCACTCAGACTGGAATCCTGGTGGCTCGACAGTCATCCTATTGTTCACCGGGCCCAGTTCTTACCTCAACACGGCTTCGTTAATATAAGGGTTGGTTCCACTAAATTTGGGCGACAATCCATGGAGCTGGGACCACTTGCATAATCTAAAATTAGAGGGTTCCTGGGTAGTTTTATAGCATGACAATTCTGTCCTGCGACGGCTTCCATAAATGCTTCTCAAAGCTCCTTTCAGTTTTCAGTTTCAGACAAAAAGATTTTCTCTCCTGGCTCACAGAGTTTGAGTCAGCCCAGTGGAAACATGTCTGTGAAGCCATTGTTGTCACTTGCAATGCTCCTTGGTAATTTAATCCACCAAATTCACTCTGTGTGTTTATAGAGTTCAGAGCAACGGACAGCCGCAGAGATATATTTGTTTGCACTGATCGAATAGGAAAGCTTGTACATGTGGCTCCCTTTAGGGATTAGGACTTTTCTATTATTTTCCTCTCCTCACAACATACTGACATCTTTGGCTTAATCCTGGACACGGCAGGCTAGGCTTTGATGATAGCGTGCTACAGTCCATATTGACCTCACAAAGCCTCTTAGATTCACACATCACACAAGCTCTGAAACAGACCAATGAATTGGATGGGACAAACTTTTAAATCTCAACAAACTACAAGCGAGAACACCTCTGTATGAAGCAATTATGAGAGAGTAATTCGGGAGCCATGCAACACCCAGGGACTGATTCTGATTAATGTATAACCGAGGCTCTTTCGAGATGATCAAGCCTCTAGGGATGACAGATTCTTGATTTCATGGCGATGCACATGAGAGCGGCTCATTTGATCATTAGTGCAGCCAAGTGCCATACATTCAGGCAATCTACTGATAGAGATCCAGGTTTTAGAGAATAACATCAAGACTATAGTTTAACTAAAGAAACGGTTTCAAGAGATTGATAAAAACATTAATGACAGCCAAGAATTCTTGACACAAAAAAAATCACAAACCTAAAGATGTCACAAGATTATCTCATGACAGAGTTTATCCATTTATTACTGAAGATTATTACCAACAACCTACTGGTAAGACCGCCAGGAAGGGTACTAAGGGATGGCACAAAGGTATCTATGTCTGGATGTCGAACTCGATGACTGGAGAAGGAAGAGCGAAGACTCAGACTGAGGCCATTGTAAACCATTTTTGGCCCCGTGGTATATAGGCTTGGTCTCCCCAATCCATAGTGGGCACTACAAAACTGGGGCTACCCCCATCCTTTTCAAGGTAACATCAACCCACTACCAATGAGAAAGAACAAGAGGAAGACGGCGGCACGCACAACAGGTACACTGGAGCCTTCTACCATCCCTATTACAGCCAAGGAGCAAGACCAGGCCACAGAAAGCCAAATAATAATTAGTGGACAATCTTAGTGATAAAACCCTGGCATCTCATGAACTTGGTGTCCTTAATAAGGACTCAGATTTGTACCTACAAATATGGGGGATGAATTTACAATCAACACAACTGGTAGCATTTTAAAGAAAAGTCTAAAATTCCACTTGGGATCAGTTGAGGAGGTAAATCCGCCAGATCAAAACATAGGATTAAAAATGAAAACAACATTCGACCCCCAGTCTCAGAACGTCAATACTACTGTTAGATTCACAAAGGTCCCACAGCTAGATTAAAATATATGGCAAAAGAACAACTCCATAAATCATAGATTACGTGAAAAGGAGCAGAATTTCTGAAAAAAACTACACCAAGGACCCCATACTTCTGTATATTTCCTAAAATAGATAGGGCCATATTATGACTTTGGTGGTGGGGAGTGCGCCGCCATGCCAGTGCCCTGCTTCCGCACCGCCAAAGCCATAATTAGACTGCCTGCCGGATTCCGACTAGAATCCGGGTCGGGCTGTCCTGTGGCGGCCGGCCCATGGCCATGCCTGGCCAAAGGCTCATAGGAGAGCCGTAACAGGCACTGTAATGGGAACGCCTTTGCAGTTTCCTGCAGGGTGTGGACTGTTAAGTCCATGCCCTGCAGAAACCTGGTTGCATGCAGAGAGGGGGGCATACCATGTGCCCCCCTGCATGCATCATCTGGTGCAGAGGCAATAGGGGGCCCTGTGGGACCCCCTTTGTTTCTTCTCCACCACACTTTTAATGGCGGGCTCACGCTGCAAAACTGTGGCAGAGAGGAAATTCATAATATGCTTGGCGGGCTGCAGCAAGACCTCCAAAACACCTATAGGGATCTCTGACCCCTGGCGGTTGTGGTGGTGCCACTGCGGTCCGACCGTCCAAGTCGTAATGGGGTGGTTGTTCCGCCACCATGGCTACGGCTGTCTGATGGACCCGCGCATTCTTAATAAGGCCCATAAACAATGGAGATAACCCCTCACCCCTGTAAGACCTGTCACATCCAGGGTTGGCTTGTCCTTGAATCCCTCTCCCATTTACAGACTCGTGTTTGAGCTCTCTAGTGGCACAAATGCCACCCTACCTGAAATATATCAGAGAGGTCCTTAATCTTGTTGAGAGTGTTGAATTTTATGTTGGCAGACACCTCCTGATAGGACTAGGTGTAAAATCTTTCTATACGTGTACTCCTCAGGATGCGACCCTCACCACAGTAGGAAACCCACTATGCGCATTACCATATCATCAAATGACACCCATGAATTTTGTAATGAAATGTGCTACACTTGTCATGAAAGAAAATCTTTTCTTGTATGAAAGCCAACTCTACCGCCAAAACACAGAAACATCCATGTGTAATACCTTCACCCATGGGGAAGCAAAACTTTCTATGGATCATTTCAAGACCACTTTTATTTACTCACATGGCACCCTCCACATGATTTCCATAAGATTAAAATTTGGAAGCGATATATGGATGACATTCTCATCATCTGGGAAGGAGATACACTCACAATTCCAGACTTTGTGCTATGTCTTGACTCCTGTAACACACATTGAGATTCACTAGTCAATACAGCAGTGAGCACATCTCTTTTTAGGATCTACTTCAATACCTTGATTATGGTTGACAGGCCTCTAAATTATATGGAAAACGGACTGTTACAAACTCACTCCTACTGTTCAAAAGCTACTATCTAAGTGCTCTTGAAGACAACCTTCCAATTGGTCAATTTCTTCGTCTGATAAGGAATGTTTTCAATCCACACACTTTCAGGACTAATGCCATATTACTAGATGAATAACTAATGGAAAGAGTGTATCCCTGAAGATTGATGAAAAAACTTGCATCAATACATTCTTGGACTTCTCCAAAGGCATTAAAAAGGCAATTAACAAAACCTAGCATATTCTCAATTTAGAGCAGATAGCCCTGGATAAACACCCCTTTGCATTAAAACGAAGCCACAACCTAAAAGACTTCCTGGACCAGACCAAGGCAAATTCCTTTGAATCCCATAAAACATTACCGAAAGTAACAGGACCTCCCCTGTGGTAATTGTAGAGTATGCAAGTTCACAGAACACAAACCGCAACTTGACTTATAGCTCACCACAGTGTGGAGGTCATCTACTTGATCACTCGCCCCCTGTGAATTACAATATTTATGAAAGATCACTAGAATGATCAAGACCGATATACAGAACATAGGAGTAATATTAGATGTAGACAGTACACAATCAAAATTGCTGTACATGTTTTACAGCTGGGACACCATGATATCAGATGGAAGGTCACTGAAAACTTAAATCCTTTTGCCCCACTGATGATTTTGGTCATTCTACTTCTATTGACAAAATAGCATTGGGTGTTAACATTCAAATGCATATTAAGAGTCTCAAAGACTTTGTACCATGGATTGCTTTGCTGAATCCATGAGAATACATTTCACACCACAATCTTCACCAACTGTGATTAGACTTTACCAGTCCCCCTCCTCCTGATGTTTTTATGCATTCCTTGACTTTTTAAAATAAATGAGTAAAATAACATTGATTACTGTATGTAGGGAGTACATTTGGGAGCTATGTAACTATTTTGACAGCTGTGCTGTTTATGCACTTTTACATGACATTTTGTGATGTGGGTTTCACTGATCCTCAATTTGGAAAACTGAAGGGACAATCTATCTCAATAACACTTTTGTATCTTCCCACATCAATGGCATCTTGACACTTTTTAAACTTTAGCATATCAATGATTTCCAGAGGGACTACATATCCCATCACCACCCCACATGCCAACATTGACTGACATCATTGATTGCCGTGCCGAGTGCTGCCTCCCTTCTTAACAGCCATCTAGGACCATATGGAACATCTCGTCTGCTTTACAGATGGCATCCTGGCCTGGCGGTGTAGCAACACAGGTAGACGTTTTCCGGCTTTCTTTCAATAGATGGTAACAGCCCTTTTGGTCTCTAACTAATGCCTTCCTTTAAGGTGGTATCTAGCTTAACTTTCTTTGTCATACAGAGGATTACTTCCGTCAGTTATTCTAAATTTTTCTGTGAATGCAGGCCTCATCGACTAGACTGTCTCCACATTCTCAGTTTATTTTTCTGGCCATTTCCGTCTGTATTTATCCATATTTATTTTTGGACCATTTTATCTCTATTCATCCATATTTATTTTGTGTTTTGCGTATAAATGAAGTTGCAAAACTGTACATTTCCATATTTATTTAAATGATAGATGCGCATTCATACTTTGATGTGTGTCTTGTTTTAACTATTTAAGCTGCCAAATATTACATAACAATACATCCACTCGTAAATACTAGCATTATACCTTAAATGTGTGTTGAGACATGCCGTTATTGAAAGAAATTTCATCCTGTTTTTTTAATTTCTCATGCTGTCCATCTGCTCAGCTTCTGGCCAATAATTCATGAAAGACTGCACAGAGAGTCACTTAAAAGAAGCACAATTTCCTGTATTTATCCACTTTAAAAGATAAATTCAGAATGAAAACACATTGTTTTCTGTCTGTATTTATCTGTAAAAATCCATAAAAACGGAAAACAGGGAGCCTAATTATATATCATAGTTTTACTAATAACGCTAATTCCCTAGGAGGGGCTGTGTCAGATTCTGCAACTTTACCATGATGTTTTGACATATAACATGCTATTTATCAAATCTATTTTTTTTTGCTTTATCTGACCTTATATATCCTATCCAGAAGCAGAGTTGAGATGTGACCCCAACTGGACGTAAGATGCCCTAAGGGATTTTTTCCTCACAGAACTTTGGTGTGTTTTGCGAATGTGCTGTGTTCACTCCTTAGTTACACTGTGTGGTACAGCACTGAGTCCAGTCACCATGATCAGATGACCGTTCCACCCACTTTCACTATTGTTATATGTCTTGTCATAGAAATTGTGTGTTTTTCATCTCCTGATAAACACAAGTTCATGCACCAGCGAGTTTCAGCAAATACTTGGCTACCACTGGTTGCATACATTTCTGTTCATTTCCTCGTTAAATTATTCATTAGCAGAATGGATTTTCTTCCTGATGAATGCCTCCACATGTCTCTTTTAAGGGTATGACTCAGGCAGAAATATGTTGACCTTTTGTATCTTATCCATCCAACCCCATTTTTAGGTCGAGCATTCGAGACCTCTTGTATATACTTTACTATATACTTATATGTGTATGTACTTTGTGGCCCCTGGAGATGAGGCCTAGGACTTGTCTGCTTCCGCTTAGGGACCTTTTTTTCTGTTCAACTGCCTTTTATGTGACTGTCTTGCTAGAAAACGAAAAAGAATTGATTTCTGTTTGTTCAACTGCCTCTATTTAACTGTCTTGATAGAAAACGACCAATAGAGGTCAGTAAAATACCAGAGTTGCTTTCTGCTTAGGGACTTTTTTTTCTTTCTGGCAACTGCCTCTATTTAACTTCTTGATAGAAAACGACCAGCAGAGGTCAGTAGCATACCAGAATCACTTTAGCATTCTCTAGATTCCAGTCCATAGAAATTGTCTTCCACCAGCACCCGCAGACAACAGTATTTTTTTCAATTATTTTATTTTCAGTGATATGACCACTGAAAACCCTGATTGCATTGCAAATAGTTGTTTTACCTTCTACCCACTGGGGAACAGGGGTGAACATTTGCAGGTTCCACCATGAGGTAGCTTTAAAAGTTTGTTTTTCCTCAGCTGTCTCATCAGTTTGTAGAACCACACCTATCCCAACGGGAGACCCCCTCCAGATTGTTTAACTCCTGAAGCGCTCCCCTCTTATGATGGTAGTAGCCCACACCAGGACCACTGGAAAAGTCAATGAGAGGAGAAATATGATGATGAAACCTATTACCTCTGGGTGGGTGAAAGGAGAACTTCTTCCCTTTAAATTGATAGGATCAACATTTGTGGAATTATTTCACACAGATTATATAGAAATCAGCAATTTAAAGAGTGTCCTGCCCACTCATGGTTCAGCTCGGATTGTATTGCGGTGTTCAAGGCCCTCAAAAAGCCACTAATAAGACCCCACGTAATAGTGGCGACATTAGGTAAGCTAGAAACTATTATAACCGAGCCATAGAGAACAGGAAATAAGAAATTAGAATCAAGGCTTGGGAAGACTTGGAAAAAGTGGCTTGTCTGAAAGACAATAGACTTTTCTGGCAAACAGTAAAACACCCTTTCTTTAAGGATAGTTCAGTCGCTGGTATAGAATGCCACATTCCATACCATTACAGGTAATTGTGTTTTTATTTATTTTTACATTAATTTGTACATATTTGTTTAGGGGGGTGGAGGCAGGGGCTGGCCAACTCCGCTCCACTGCAGAGTGGGAGTTTTTCCCTATACTTCACTTTCTCCATGGAATGCGGAGTACGCAGATCTTCGCACACTTCGTTAGCGGAGCGGCATTCTTCCCCCGCCCTTAGAAATGAGGGAGGGGAACATGAAAAGGGTAATAGGGCAGACTCCCACCTTTTAAATGAGATTTGGTTAGCTGATCCAGCCAGTGGAAAAGTGCCAGGTCCTGATGGGGTTCCAGTAGATTTGTTTAGGCACAACGTAGATTTATGGGTTCCAACAGTTATGAATGTCTTAATAGCAGCAGTTAGGGGAGATCTAATCGATTTTTGGTGAGAAGCTATAATAGTAGCAATTTAGCAAAAAGGTGATCAGAATCTGCCTACATGTTGTCGCCCAATCTCTTTAATAGCTTGGGCGATAACATGTATTCACAGCCCCCTACATTGGGAAGGGCTAAATATCGGTCGGTAACAGGAAATTCACCGATTTTCGGCCATTACCGACCGGTATTTAGCTACCTACATCTGACCCTTAATCACACAAGGGATAATTTTTTCAGATATGTTTAAGTATAACTATAACTGATGAATTTCTTTGGTTTGGTGCATGTAAATTCAGAACTTAACTACATCGTCCCAGAAACCGTTGGTTTTTCCAGTGAATTTCTATGTTTTTTTAGCATACACATTAATATAACCAACGCCGCACACCGCCTTTGGTCTTGCATGGGAGGGGGTTAGCCACATGCACCCAAGCTCCTAGCTGCACACGGCCTTTGGCCGTGAGCAACATGGGGTTGGATGCAGTGGGTGTTTAGTTTTTTTAACTTTTTTTTTTAGATGCACATTTCTTTTTTCTGGATCTAAGTAGTTAAACAGGGGGCTGCACTGATCTGTGGATCCTCGGAACGGACGGAAAAAAAACAAAATAGGGCAAATCTTTGCCTACGACGGGTCCCTAACGGACCCCTCTGAGTGTCCTATGGGGTCAGGATACCTAAACCCTTATGTGTTTTTTCGCTCTCATTTTTCCACCCCCCCCCCACCCAGCTGATGCAACAAAGAAAATGGCAGCCTCAACTTTTCTGTGAAGTTGCAGCCAGTCAATCACGTTCTTTCTTGGGCCAGTGGATCCGCGAGTCCACTGTAAGGATCCACGTCCCTAGATATTTATATTTCTTTTCCCTTTGATATCTTTAAAGCTACTGAATGAATGTAAACCAAATTACAAAAAGCACGCTTTCTGGACCAACATCTAGCTTTGTGCCAAATTTGGTGCAATTCGGTTCAGCGGTTTGGGCTGTGGTCATGTTCAAAATCCCTGTGGGAAAATGCAGAGAGAACCCCCATTTTGGGACGCCCATATTTTCACGTCCCCCCCTTGATGGATTATCCTGAAACTTTCAACACAGCAGCTGAACCAAATAAAGTATATGTTTTGAAAATGTCATGATGATTTGGGAAGTGGCGCCAAAGTTATTGGTAAAACAACGAAAAACGCTCTCCCTAGGCAAACTAAGTCCTAACTATAACTACCTACCGGTGACCGCTGGTAGGTAATACCTATAAACATACACACACATAAATATATATGTGTGTGTGTGTGTTTGCGTAAGTATATATTTATATATATTATTTAACATTATTTGCATTTATTTAATTTACTTTATATTAACATTATATATTTAAATATTTAAGATTTACTTTTTTAAACTATATATATATATTAAAAAATGACATCTTATATGTTTTTACTGATATTAGTGTGAAACTATATTTTCTTTTCAATATTTTTGTAAATTATATTTTTGACAGTAAAGTATATTTTTGACACTATATTACACAATATTATTGTTGTCGATATTGGGCCACTGATCCATCCATTCAGAACGGTTTATCTAGTAGGACTCGAGACCTAGAACTTTAGTCGACTTTTGGATCAGAAACTAAAAAAAGAGCTTGAGGAAATAAAAAAAGATGGTGTTGGGTAACTACTACAAACAACCGCAGATTTTCACCCAAACAGTCTTCATGTCATTAGCTGGCTGGACAAGAACCACTGTTCATGGATCAGCAAAGGTGTGGGAATCTAAAAAGTGAAGAAAGGATATTTTACAATTAAAACAGGTTTCACCAATCATTAAATCCTAAGCATCCTATGGCATCCCCCGGAATTCCCATGAACAATGTGAACGGCACCAGGCGGTGCCTGTCTCGTTGTGCATTGAAAGGCACAACCTGCCTTTGTGGCATTGCGGCGGGCGGTGCTTTCAGCACCACCGGCCGCAATGTTACAAATGCGCCATGCGCCCGCCAGTTGGCGGGCACATCCTAATTGGGAGTGGGGGACCGCCAGACCCTCAGTGGGCGGTCCCGTTTCCCCGGGGGTATGGCGGGCGGCTAATGACCCTTATGGTGTTCATCTGAGAATAGGAGTTGTGGACGGAAAACTCTGCCACATCCCACTACATTGTAGTGCAGTGGGCAGTAAAATATAGGGTGGAAGAAAGAAGAGAGCGGAACAACTCCCTGGCAAGAAGAACTGAGGTGGTCTTGTGCGGTTCAGTATACTAGGTTTACATTTGGAAAACTGAGCACTATTGCAATGTTTAAGAAATCAGTGTGAGAAAATAAATGAAAGCCAACAATAAACACAAAAACACCTGAATGCCTTCAGACATGTTAGTTGTATCGTGCGAATAAAACAGCACATAAATAAAGTATTTGATATTCCTTTACAACCATTCAGGGTCCTCATATTTATTAATTACTTAGCACTTCTGAATATCATTTTGTGCATATTTGACCCAGGCCGCGTTACAATCGAAATATTTAAAAGATAAAAATTTGAACATTATGTGAGAGAAATGTAACTCCTTCCGTCGTTTGACACACAAAGGGGCAGATTTACAATAACTGGTGCATCCACAGGGATGCGCCAGTTATTGTGCGCACCAGCTCCGCCACCCATGGTGCGCCACATTTACAATGCGGCGCACCATGGGGCAAAAACGGCAGAGATGCGTGACGCATCTGTGCCGTAAAGGCGGCGCATTGCTGGAGTTGCGTTGCAAGTGCGACGCAGCTCCAGCAATGCTCTGGGGGGCCATATCTGTCCAATTTTGCGTCAAGCCTTACGCCTGCTTCAAGCAGGCGCAGGGTTTTGAAGCAGCATTGGCCTAAAAGTGCCTCCGTGAAATCTTGTAGATTTCACGAAGGCACTTTTTTTGCGAGGCGCACCTGCCCCGGAACGCCCACCCTGCGCCGGAACGCCCACATTTGGTGCAGGGCTTTACAACGTGACGCATCTACCTAGATGCGTCACGTTGTAAATGGGTCGTGACGCAATGGCGGCTTAACCGTGCCGCAAGTTCGATATAAATCTGCCCCTTATTGTCAACTATTTTTCGTTAAAACAGTTCGAGCTGCAAAGTGCCCCGGGGGAACGCCTTAATTGGAGAAGCAGGTGTGCGACAAAGGCGAGGGCGATTCTCTGCCTGACGAGAGACAGGTGTGAGATGCAGGAAAGAAGGGAGGGGCGCCAGGAACGGGTGGAGAAGAGGAGCGCTGCTGGGGCCCTGTGATCCAGGCAGATCGTAGGGATTTTATCTGAGCTCCCCAGAAGCAGGAGGCTTTGTGCTCCGGCATATGCTGGGCTTTAGAGATTGCAGGGCACCGCCGATGAGGCAAGAGTCTCAGCAAAGAGAGAGATAGCAGCACCAGCTGCATTCATCACCCTCGCAGAGATGATTTCTGTTCGGCGCTACCCATGGGTGAAATTACACTCAATTCTCTCTGGGTAATTGGATGTCATACAGCCCGCCTGCCTTGTTACAGGGCGCCCAGACCCTCCCGCCTGGCGGCCTCCTTTGGGACCGAACCAACACAATGGGGCCCCTTGTTTAGAGAGAGAGCAAACACGCGCATAAAGACAGAGGAATATGTATGTACACACACAGACAACCAGAGAGAGTGGTGTGTGTGTTTGGGGGAGGGGGGATGGGTAGATGGATGGATGGATGGGTGGGTGGGGATGGGTGGATGGATGGATGGATGCAGGGCCGGCCCTGGGCCAAAAGGGAATGCAAGAGGCCCCTCTAATTTAATTAAGGGAATGCGCGAGGCCCTTCTAATTTACTTAAGGGACCCCTTGCAAAGACACCATACATAGACACTGCGGAAGGCCAATTGTACAGGATTTTAGCGCTCCCACAGTTTAAACTTTCAGACCACAAGCAATTATCACACCTCCAGCCTGATAGGTGTAAGAATTGCTTGTGGGCTGAGAGTTAACACTGTGGGGGTGCTAAAATCCTGTACAACAGACCTCCTGCAGTGTCTCTGAATGGGTCTCCTTGCAATTGGGACAAGAGGAAGCGTCTCCCTCCCCTAGGCCTCCAGACACCATCCCTGAGAGGCCCAGGGAAGGGACCCCTCCCATAGACCCTAATTGCAAGGAGACAGGAAAACAGCAGGTCACACAATCGGTTTGGGGCCCCACGCTGGTGGGCTGAGTGCGAGGCCCTGGGCAGCTGCCCACGCTGCCCATGCCTAGCGCCGGCCTTGGATGGATGGATGCCCTATTACTGGGAAGTTATGGCTTTCAGCTCATAATATATTCACCTCTACTTTCAAAAACTCTGAAATTCCAATAAAACATAGTTAAAGTGCAACTATAGTTACAAAGTAAGGGGCTTATTTACAAGCCCCATGCGCGCTGGTGTATCACTTTTATCACATAAACAGTGACACGCTGGCGACGCAAGGGGGGTATAATTAAACCCCTAAAACCAATGGCCATTTATGTTTAGCAGTACAAACCACAACGGCCGTACAGAACAGAGTTGGGCCTAGCATGAGGCGCTCAATCTTGCTCCATACAGCCTACAGCATCAAGGAAGCTGGGCACAGCAGGTTTTTGGGAACAGGTCCTACCTTCTTACCTTCTCTGACAATACAGCAAAGCAAACAAAGTTCCCCACTTGGACCATTTTGTGACTCCCTTTCAACCACTTTGTCTCCCACACAGCAACCCTTGCTCTTTACTTCATGCCTCCTTTGTACATCTTTTCTATTTACTTGTTTTGCACTCTTTGCTTATCTTCAAGGGATTATCATCAACTGTGAAGCGTTTGGGCTGCCTGGTTCCATATTTTCCTCACCACACTAGTGAAACTTCTGTCACATAATTGGATGCTGTCCAGTACGCCCACAACTAGTCCTTTAATACCTCTAGAGTTCAATGGACAGTTTACTCCATTACAAACATGGCGGATATTCTTTCTGCCGTATTACAAGTGCATTGTATCCTATGGCATTCGTGATGGGGTAGACTGGATATCTGTCACGCTTGTGACAGAGAATCCTGTCTGCTGGACTCTCGATCAGGCCCCTACTCTCCCATGTAGCACATTTGACTGGGGCTTCCAAACAGCCGTATGCAAATGTTCCAAACCTAACTCTTCAAAAGTCCCTTCCTTTTCCAGATGTGAATTGAATTTCATTGTTGGTGACAATAGTCCGGGTATGTCTTCTCTTCCTTGATAGCCCTCAGTGCTTAATTTGAGCTGGTGCTTGCCGATGAGGCACACCAACACTCATTTTCGGGGCGGTTTGGCACATCTGCACTTATTTTTCCTCGTTAGACATTCCCCGAGAGCAAGAGAGGGAAAAACACAAAAACGAGAAACAAGAAGGAACAAAAGACAAAAAAACTCTCAACAAAGTAGAAAGCAAGAGATTGAAAGAGTGAGATAAAGCCGCTAAGAGTGTCTGGTAGTGGTTTAAAGAGGCATAAGGTGGATTCAGGACTATGCAGCCGTGGTATTCGGCATGGGAACATTATTAACCTTGTCAGGCAACGTCCTTTTGTCGCCATTACATCTAATAGGACCAGCACTATAAATGCGGACATGGGACACTGGCCACTCAAGGTAATTATGTTACTAATTACACACTTTTCGCGTGTGACCACTCACCTGATTCTAATTATACCTAATTGTCTATTGCAGATGTCCCTACATCCTTAATGTCCTGATTTGACCCATGTATCATAGAAACAGTTGAAACGTATTCAACAGCACAAAGTAACAAACAAACTATAGAGCATTTATAGGAAAAGTACTATTAAGTAGTCAATAGAGTTTTGTAAAAATATTTACTTATCTGTTTGTTTTTTGTTTAAATGTGTTTTTATCGATTTTAATTTTGTACTATTCCAATGCATTCCAGGCAATACAATTACAATACATTTGCAATTCGATGCCAGTATCTCACCTGAATCCGTTTTCTAGTGAAAAATATCTAGATTAGACATCAATACATCATATCTACAAAAAGTGTCTGGGGGTCAACCAAAATATAGTGGTTCCTACGTGTCTACAACTGTAGCGCGCAACAAAAGATGATAAAGAAGTGGTAGTGTAAATGTGCAGACAAAAAACACTACATTCCTTGAGTTAGGAAAAAAGTACCCATCAGATTTCCTCTCGGTACCGCCCTTGTCATCATTTGGGCTCTCCGTAACCCAGGAGAGTGGTGTCCGTCTCCAGATGTTCATATGACGGACATAAAGGGAGGAGTACCGAAAGTGTTAGTGGTAGTAGATAAGAGTAACCTAATTGCAGTGCAAAAAGTGATTGTAGTGAACAATAGTGAAAATATAAAAATGGGTAGGACTGAGTAGAGAATAGCAAATTTTAATAGTTTCTCTCAATCTTCCTAATGTTAAAAATAAAATAAAGTGACAACAGATTTAACAAAATATCTGTTAGCAGGAGGGGTCAACATGTTTCAGCATCAGTGGCAAAACAATCAGCCACTGCTTTCATTAGGACCAGAATGTAATAGTTACTGCAATAAATATCAAGATAATATAAGAATTATATCACCTGTATGCTTCAAGTCATACTTGGTATTCTCCAAAACGCTGAAGAAAAGTGTTGCGCTACAAAACAGGAAACATAAAGAATCACACATAAGAGAAAAGAAAAGAGACACACATTACTGCGTTGTCAAGTCATATAATACAATTTGTACCACATGTTGTGCGAGTATAGTTAACTCTATCATTACTCACAGCTTAGGGGTTCGCTTACCGATTTTGGTAGGAAAACAAAACATCACCCCACCTGGCCGTCGCTCAGGCAAGTGGAGCCTTTTTTCCTAACTCAAGGAATGTAGTGTTTTTTGTCTGCACATTTACACTACCACTTCTTTATCATCTTTTGTTGCGCCCTACAGTTGTAGACACGTAGGAACCACTATATTTTGTTTGACCCACAGACACTTTTTGTAGTTATGATGTATGATTGGGGCTTGTGTCTGGGTATGGGTCGTTAAACCTTGCCCTTGGACCCTCTTCTAAACTGTTGTTTCTTGTATCAATACATCATATACACTTTCTGGTATTTTCTTTCAGTGTAGATTTGCCAACCTTATGATCATAGAATTAGACTGTTTGCAACACAACATTAATATAACCAAGTGAAACCTCACATTGACTTCTATATTTGAAATTATAACGCTTGAACATAGCAACACAATGCACTTCTGATGCCTACTTACTGCAAGGTCTACTTTCTCGGCCGCACGCATTGCTTGGGTATATTTTAGTTGTACTGTACCCTAACCCACAGTATGCCTACTACGCAGTGATTATATATTGTGTATTGTGTTGACTGGCTTGGACAGTTAGTCAGTAGAGGGTTTGCGCCCGTCGCTGTGTACGCAGTTCAGGATAAGGCGCTATCATGGGTCTTGCGGTCCAGTCATGCCTCCCAGGTCTAGTTCATATTTCGCTCAATGAATGAGTAGGCCCCTCAGCCTGATTCTGCCATATTATGCAGAAATCCGCCAGAATAGCATCCCAGTAACCCGCAAGTGGCTGTTTACGACTGCCGATTGCATCCTCACGACGAAGTGCTATACTCTCCGCCTGTAACCAGCAGTGAAACGATTGGAACCAGACCCTCTCTGCAGGGGGTCAGGCGACTTCCAAAGTCGTGTGATCAGACGTCAATTTTACTTGTCAGTCTATGTCTCTTCGTTGTGGTTTTCTTTTCACCTGGGGCACGGTGCACACTTTTGCTTGTTTGGCAGTAACTATTTCACACCTATTATAGATAAAGGTAATCATTGCTATAGTGTGTTACGGTCCATTATATTGTGGTGGTTAAGCATGTATGCATACAGTGATTTCACTGTCTATTGTAAAGATCCGAATGAATGATACCATTGAGAACTATTGTTTTCAAAGAAACTCAAATCACACAAGTTCTCATGGTTTTAAGGGTTGCTTGTGCTGTATAAATACTTGAAACCATGAAAAATATGCCCTAGCCACACCATCCTTTCAATCCTTAAACCCCACATCTTCCTGTTTATCTTCTATTGGCTGCCAAATGGTCTACTTTGCTCTTCTTTGAATCCTTGAACATCGTAAATGTTCCATATGAACAAGATTAATAACTCAGCCGCTCACTCAAGCAGATGAGACAACCCTGGTAAATGTTCAATGTTACAAATTTGAGTGGTGTGAGAAAATGCTCTTTTTGCGTGGGCCTACCGCCACTTTTTGCTGGTGTATGGACTCTGGACACTGGAGCACTGCTATCCAGTGCCCACTGTATGTGCTCTGATCAATAAAATCATGTAGAATTGGCTAATCGCTCATTGGCATATTTAACTTACATGTAAGTCCCTAGTATACGGTACTCTGTGTACCCAGGGCATGTAAGTTAGATGTTACTAGTGGACTGCAGTCCCTATTGGGCCACCACTAAAGTGACAAGATAAAGCATATCTTCAGGTTAGTGGTTAGCATAACTATGCATATTTTCGCTAAGCATAACCGCACATTTACTACACAATTACATGAAGTTACATGTAATTACATGAAATGCATCTTGCATTGAAAAAAAATGTGTCAGTATGTTCAATTTCAACCATTATTTCGGGTTGACTTCCGGCTGCTCGCATTCAAAATACTACTATACGTGTTTGTGTTTGCATTGTGCCAAAATGAATCCTGCATTTCCTACTTTCCAGCTGTGTAAAAAACACCAACAAAATGTTTACAGTGACCTTTGTGTCTTAAATTTGCCAGTGTGATTGTTGTTCCTTTAATGTCTTCAACAGATAATTTTACATGGTGTACCTGCAGACAAAACACACTTTGATGAGTTGTACTTTACAGAAGTAAGTTCATCTTTGTTTGGTGGAAATGTTATTATACACCCCATTTCCAAAATTAGCGGGAAACTCCCTCTGGGGGGGTCCAGAGGGGGCCTGGCCCAGAGTGGGGGAGGACCCCAGGGCCAATAACAGCCTGGGAACGGGGCTTGTGGCCATTTTCCTTCTTTTAAAAAAAAGAAAGCCCCAAGAAGAGCGTCCAAGCAGCCCCCTCACCATATTTACCTTACCCTGGGGAGGTGGACATGGGGGGCCACACAGCCCCCTCATACAATCTGGTGGTTGCCCTGGTGAAGTGGCGGTCCCCAGGACTATAAGGGGGGGCCGCCTGGGTCCCATTGCTTGTAATGAAGTATATTTTCCCCAGGGAGGTGGCGGTCCCTGGAGCAGTGCGCACCCATTTATTGACTTTTGCCCCAGGGTGGTGGTGGTCCCCCGGGCTACCATAAGCCCAAGAAGGGCGGCCATGAGCGCCCCCTCCTTTTTTCAGGCCCCAATGCCCCTAGGACCACCCGGGTGCAAAGTAAAGGACCTGCGGTGATGATCACAAATCAGCAGATCCATGAGTTGATTTTTACGATATTTAAAAAACATGCTTTCTAGCCATCGTGGGGTCCTTGGGTGACCCCTGCACCATGGCTGGGGTCTCGGGTGTCCTTACCCTTGCCCCTGTTCCCTTTTGTATCTTTTATGTGGGCTTCAGCTTAAGCCAATTCCCAAGATGGATGCCAACACTTCATGGTTGTGTAGGCAGCCAATCAGATTACAGCATGGGACTGTCAAATCAGTGGAAGATCCGCGTCCCTATAGATCTATATTTTTTTAACTTTAATATCTCTGAAACTACTAAATGGATTTACCCCAAATCACAAAAAGCTTGTTTCTGGACCAAAATCTACCTTTCTTTCCAAATTTGGTGTAATTCTGTACAGCTGTTCGAGTTGTAGTCCTATTCAAAATCCTTATTGGAAAATGCATGGGTAAAACATGTTTGGGACCCCACCTTTTTCTAGGCCTCTGCTTGACAGATTACCCCCAAAGCGTTCAACACAGCAGTTGAGCTGACTAAAGTATATATTTTAAAAAGTTAAAAAGTTGGTGAAGATTCAGCAAGCGACATCAAAGTTATTGGCAAATCAAAAAAATCTCTTCTTAAGTAAACCAGCTCCTAATTCTCTCTCTCTCTCTCTCTCTCTCTCTTTACATATATATATATATATATATATATATATATATATATATATATATATATATATATATATATATATATATATATATATATATATATATATATATATATATATATATATATATATATATACTATAGACTTGAGAGGCTCTTTGGTTTGTATTGACTGTTTTTAGTTCGCCCTGCCCTGCATATGCCACAAACACAAGGACTTTACCTCGGTTTCCCCTCGTCACACCAACCCAGGTTGAAGCATGCTGGGAGTTGCAGTGTGAGTAGCTCTACGCTGAAACTGACGATCACATGGCAGGGGGAGGCGCGCACTCAGCAATTAGGAGTGCTGCAGAGACCTATATCAGCTGGGCGCACAAACTTTCAGTTGGGCAGAGGCGTCTGAGGAAGGCTCACGCTGAAATGCATCACGCTGTATCTGCTAACTAATAAAGAACATCAACAAAAGTCCCCGTTTGTGGCTCCTTCCTTCGGCAATACTGGAGGTTGTGTTGGATGTTTTTTGTGTCAACCAAGGACATGTTAAGGAGCTCACGTTTCGCAAGTTGGCTGCCTGCTATCTGGTGTCTGCGCAAGCAGTTTGTTTCCCGTCAAGTTGTTGGCATCAGGCAGTCCACTGACAGCAAAGCAGTAAAGCATGGGACGTTGCTCCACGGCAATCTGTGACTTCATGAATGGTGTTGGTACACTGCTACCAGCCCACGACCTGGCGGACCTGCAAGCTGCAGGTTGAAGCATTGTGCGGGGACTTGAGAGGCTCTTTTGTTTGTATTGACTGTTTTTAGTTCACCCAGCCCTGCATATGCCACAAACACAAGGACTTTACCTCGGTTTCCCCTCGTCACACCAACCCAGGTTGAAGCATGCTGGGAGTTGCAGTGTGAGTAGCTCTACGCTGAAACTGACGATCACATGGCAGGGGGAGGCAGGCACTCAGCAATTAGGAGTGCTGCAGAGACCTATATCAGCTGGGCGCACAAACTTTCAGTTGGGCAGAGGCGTCTGAGGAAGGCTCACGCCGAAATGCATCACGCTGTATCTGCTAACTAATAAAGAACCTCAACAAAAGTCCCCGTTTGTGGCTCCTTCCTTCTGCAATACTGGAGGTTGTGTTGGATATATATATATATATATATATATATATATATATATATATATATATATATATATACATATATATATATATATCCAGTCTTGCCAAACTTGTACATTTTGAAGAAGGCGCTGACACCATGAATCTGAATCCAAACTCGATTTATTCGATCAGTATCTGCTTAGACGCGTTTCGGCGTTGCCGCCTTGTTCACTACATCTGCATTTACATTTCGTTTCTACATATATACAAAAAGAGAGTCATGGGCGTGTCTATCAATTAGCATACAGGTTCAAACCAGATGTTGCCATGGTTACATTGAGGCTCACCTGTATTTTGAAAATGTCTTTTTTCAGTTTTTACACATATGACACGTTTTACATCAGAAATATTTTTCAAACATGATCTAAATTCTTAAATTCACCAAAACATGTGTTTAAAATAATATTTGCAACCTTTTCGTAATGTAGCATGTTAATAATCACAGCTAACATTAAGGTAAATAGCATTGCATGGAATTCTCGTGAGAAAAATACTAATTAGCACACTTTGCTACTGTTTCCCCGTGTACTTGCCATGGATGTTCCTAATAAAAGGTCCTGTTTTAGTAGGCCCTATGGTTTGCCTGTGTTAACATCGTACAGTTCTCCCAACCATGTCAGCATGTTTGTTTAGACATGCCCGCCATCCAGGTAAGCCGCGTTCTGCCGCAGACTGGAAATGCCGCTGTAAGTAGTGTGCGCGCTTAGGCTGCTAATGTGTTTACATGTATTTCCATGCCCATTGCTGCCGCTTGTAATCATGCGGCCGAATTCTATGTAGTACTGCCCGAGTGGGCATACCTGCTCGTTAGGTATTGCGTGGCAGTTACAGTTATTAACAATGGTTACTGGCTTGTGCGTTAATCATTGTTGTTGGTTTAAAGTCAGTAGCGTTTGGTATTGTAAACTATGCCACGTCTGGAGTTGGGGTTGGGTTATTAGAGCGTGTGTCTTTTACGAAAAACCATCCAAAATGTGTCTCTCTAAGTAGAGTGAGTGGACGGGGGTACCTGAGGCAAAGTGGCTAACTGTGAATTGCAAGGTGTGGAATGTGGTGATAAGTGCTGTGTACTTAGACATATTCTATGTCTGAAATGTGCTCAAGTTGTGCCCATATGTGACCCGTGAATTGTGTAGTAGATGAACTGCAGATGTTTCACGAATGGTACTTGGGGGAAAGGGGAATGCCACATAGATGTATCAAAGTATACTGGTTATAAGTGGACACTTAAGGCTTCGTCCGCATTCAGGCCGAATGGGATCTTGGAGTTAAGGAGTATAATATACCTTGACTCCAGGCGGCGCAAAGCTAGGGGGCGATTGCCTCCCCTCATGTTTTTCGGAATGCTATCAATTACAAAATACTGGATATTTTTAGCATTACCGTTATGGCTCTCATGTATGTGTCTGGCTACGGGGTACGTTGGATCATTATTGGCGATTGCTCGCAGATGCTGTAAGATCCGTACGTGTGCTGGATGAATAGTGGAACCTACATATTTTTTACCGCATGAGCATGCTAGCACGTAAACTGCGAAGTCTGTTTTGCATGTGAATGCATCTCTTAGAATATACGGTTTAATCCTAAAAGGGACTTGTACTTTGGTAGTGTTCACACCATGGGTGCAGGCTTTGCATTTTGAACACTTTTTGAAGCCCCTTTGGGAATCTAACCAATTTTTGGTCTTTTTGAGAGCTGGCGCATTGCATACCAGTTCTTCCCTCATAGATTTTGCTTTCCTGAATGTTATTAATGGGCTAGTGCCCACTGATTCACCTATGTTAGGGTCTCCCCGAACTAGAGGCCAGTGTCTTGTCAGGATTTTTCGTAGGTTACTATGGTATCTGTTGTAACCAGTTATTAATCTGGGAGGATCTTTACTGTTGGGCTCAGTTGTGGTTTTTGTTGTAGTCACAGGGAAAATTAGATCTTTCCTATTTTTACCTCTACATTTGTCTTTGGCCCTTTGGCAAGTGCTGTTAGTGTACCCTCTTTTTCTTAGTCTTTTAACCACTTGGCTGCTAGGCGTTTTCCCGTCCTGCGCTGGGAATCGCTTTATTCCTTTGTTTCATGACGAGCTGGCCTTGTCATCCGCGCAGGGCAGGTAAGCGCCATGACGAGGCCAGCTCGTCATTAGCCTCGAAGGGGTTAAACAACTCTAGTTTGGCATTGGAGAGTCCCTCATTGGTGCTACAATTCCGTGTCATTCTCAGGCACTCTGCATAGGGAATTGACTGTTTTAATGGTGTTGGATGGAAGCTGTGTGCATGTAGCAGGGCATTTCCTGCGGTAGGTTTTCTATATGTGCGTGTCTGTATTTTGTTGTCTTGCACATACAATTCTAAGTCAAGGAATTGGATATTGGCAGCATTTGTGTTGCATGTAAACTTTAGGTTCAGTACATTTTCATTTAGAGCCAGTGCAAATCTTTCTGCTTCCTTAACACTACCTTGCCATAAAATGAAAATGTCGTCAATATACCTCTTGTACATCACCACATTGTTTAACATAGTATCACTGTGTTAGACTCTTAGGACCATGCTCCCCCCCACCAGCCCATGTGTAGATTCGCATAGCTGGGGGAGAAGCAAGTACCCATGGCTGATCCCTGGAGCTGTTTATAATGAAGTCTGTCAAAAATAAAGATGTTGTTTATCAGACACCACTCAGCCATTTCCAATAACATTTGTGTGTGTTGGTAAAGCTCAATGGGTCTGTTTCCAAGGTAGAATTTCATGGCATTGAGGCCGTCTCGATGCCTAATACTGGTATAGAGTGACTGGACATCCAGTGTCATGAACCTGTAATTGTCATGCCAGTCAACATCAAAGATTTTTGCCAGAAAGTCACTTGTGTCTCTGATGTAGGCAGGGAGTTTTTTAACCTCTGGTTGAAGGAAAGAATCAATGAAAATGCTCGTTTTTTCAAAAAGGCTGCCAATTGCTGATATTTTCGGCCTTCCAGGTGGCCTTAACGACAAAAGTTAAATCTGGCTCCCCGGACGACCCCATGAGACCCTTTCAATTCAGGGAATCTGCTGAATGCTGTTACCCTGTTCTGCATGACCTTATTAATTTGTCCTTCAGTACGGGCAGTGTTCCTAAGGCTTGGAAACAGGCGACGGTCATTCCAATTCTTAAAAAACCCGCCCTCGACCCTACCAAGCCTGAACACTATCGACCCATTTCCCTTCTCCCCTGGCCAGCCAAACTAGCAGAAGCACATGCTAACGCTATTTTATCATCTCACCTGCAGGAATCGAATATATTGGATAATTCCCAAAATGGGTTTCGTGCAGGTCATAGCACTGAAACTGCTCTTCTGGCTGTGGTGGAGCACATCAGGAACTTGTTGGACCTGGGTCAAACGGCGGCACTGATCCTTTTGGATCTCAGTGCCACCTTCGATACGGTGTCCCATCAGATTCTTTTACACCGTCTGATGGAGGCAGGAGTTGGAGAGGTGGCACTCGAGTGGTTTTGTTCCTTTCTTAAGGATCGAGCCTTCAAGGTTTCCACACCTCCTTTCATTTCTGCTTCTCGCCCCATACTTCAGGGTGTCCCTCAGGGGTCGGCCCTTAGCCCTACCTTGTTTAACTTATATGTTCAGCCATTAGCGGAGGTAGCCCATAGTTTTGGTCTCTCCTTGGTGTCATACGCCGATGACACGCAGCTGGCGGTGGCACTTAATGGCGACTCCAACATGGATGCCCCCACTTTCCAGTCAGCTTTAAAAGCTGTGGCAGGCTGGATGGCGAACAATCGGCTCCAACTGAATGCCTCTAAGACTGAGGTCATTATCTTTGGTAGGGAAAGTGGATTATGGGGAGATCAGTGGTGGCCGTCTGATCTTGGCCCCGTTCCGTCCCCCGTGACTGAGGTTAGAAACCTCGGGGTATGGTTTGACAACAAGCTCTCTTTCACCTCACACACAAAACGTGTGGCTGGCACCTGTTTTGGTACTCTGCAAGGTCTTCGACCAATTTTTAAGTTCTTCGATGCGGAGACCAGACAGATTATTGTCCAAGCTCTGGTTCTTACCAGGCTGGACTATGCCAGCTCCCTGTTTCTGGGCCTGAACCAGGCCGAGCTATCTCGCCTTCAGAGAGTCCAGAACGCGGCAGCGAGAATGCTTGTTGGCCTCCCGAAGTTTGTTTCGGCTCGTCGGACTATTCAAGATCTCCAGTGGTTGCCGGTGGGGCAGAGAATTAAGTTTAAAGCGCTTTGCTTAACTTTTAAAATTCTCAAATCAGCCTCCCCTCCTATTCTTGCACATACTATTCAGCACTATGTCCCTGCCAGAGCTCTTCGCTCCGCCGGATCCAATCTTGCCATTGTGCCACGTTTCAAAAAATCTAGGATGGGCGGACGCTCTTTCTCAGTGTTGGCAGCAGCCCTTTGGAATTCTCTGCCAGCTTCTCTTCGCTCCATCCCCGACCTGCTCCCTTTCAGGAAGGCACTTAAAACTTATCTTTTTTCCACAATTTAGGCTCTAGCCTTTTATCTCCTCTGATGTGTTGTGTTATCATCTTTCCTAAGCGCCGGGACGCCACTTCGCTGTGGCATCCGTGCGCTATATAAAAATTAAATAACATAACATAACATAACATATTTGTTCATTTTTATGAACCTTAGGTATTAAGTAAAGTTGAGGTGTCATCGGATAGTCGTTCTTTAGGTAATTAAATTCATCCTTACTGAAGAGTCCCATTCCCTTCCATCTGTACAACTCATTGTGATACTTTTCTTGTACACCTATGTTGTGAGTAGGGCTCACTCTCATGTAGCAATCTTTGTCTTGAAGTTGTGTTAGGGCTTCATGGTTGTACATTTGGAGGGGCCACAGTACCACATTACCCCCCTTGTCTGACCATCTGACTACCACATCTGATCTAGATTTGATCTTTGTCATTAGGTTGTTGTATTTCCTTCTGTGGTCTTGGTTTTCTTGCCAATATTCTTGTGTACTTTGTAAGGACAGATTTTTTAGATCTTTAATGACGTTGTCTGAGAATAGGTCCAGGTTGTCTTTACCCATTATTGGCATGAATTGGGACTTGGGTTTGAAATTAGTTTTGACTGAAGCGCAAATGTTAATTTCGGATGTGGATGCTGCTCCACTAGGTGTTATGCCTTCACCTATATTTTCTTGTTCAAGGTCTATTAAATCTTGCAGAGCTTCCATATTTGCCACTGACAGTTGTTGAGCATACTCGCCCAACTGGGTTGTTGGGGTCGGTCGTTTTTTGGCGTTGATGAAATATTTTTGCAATTTCAGTTTTCGGACATATTGAAACAAATCGATTCGGGTTTGGGCATAATCAAAGTTAGTGTTAGAACAGTAAGACAATCCCAGAGATAAAATTTCAAGTTCTTGTGAGCTAAATTCCATGTTAGTTAAATTGATGACTGTGTTGTCTATTTCATTTTGTACTTCCATTAACGGCGTCTGTAGCGTCTGTTTTGTGTTTTGTTCTGTTTTTGATTTTGGCCTTGTTTTTCTCCACCGTCTGTTTTTTCTTCTCCTGCTTTTGGTTGTTGTTTTTGCTTTTTGTTGTTCGATTTCCCTTTGTCTGCTCCCAAGTCCTGTTTTGATGGGAAACGTGGCCACAGTGTTCTGAGGCGCTGCAGTCTTAAAAAAGCCAATTCTTGTGCGGGTGTTGGTGGAGGGCCAGTGCCTGTCTCCCCATCTGTTTCATATTCCGAACTTAATTCATTCTCGCTCTGTTCCACTGTTGTGTTTGCCCCATTTGTTTGTGGTTTAGGGGGGGATTGCCTTCTTATTTGATCATATTTCTTAGCAAAAGTGTATATTCTCCCACTTAAATAATCATTGCGATCCCGCTGGAATTTAATTGCTTTACGTTCTTTTATTTCTGTTTCCAGTTTCAAAACTCTTTCTTTGATTTCATTTAGACTCTTGGTGATCTCGTCTTGATTTGGTTTTTGCTCAAGTTGTTGCATTATTTCCTTAATACGGATTAACATTTTCTGTCTGTCACTGTCTGCGAACTGGACTAGAATTCTCAGCATGTTTTCTGAAGACTTTGCGCTATTTTCCGCCCACATTTGAAGCGTTTCTGGGTCTGGGTCCTCATACGTTGGGGCTACTAGGATTCTGAGCCCTCTTGGGATTCTTACTACCTCTAGATATCTTGTTAGTGATTTTACTTCCCCCCATTTGCTAGTCTCTTTTTTGCGCAATTTCTCCAATTCAATGAGTAGTTTCCGTGTTTCATCCAGTACACTAGGTTGTGCTTGAGCGCTGGGAGTTTTTTATATATATCCATATATGTATGTGTGTGTGTGTATATATATATATATATATATATGCATGGTGGGCTGCATTGCCACTACCGGCGGCAAACGAGTGTGATAACCCCCTCGAGTGCGGCCTTCCTATGGGGCAACTTTGGTGTTTGATGCAATAGGCGACTAGTCCAGTCGCGGGAGGCCCCGCCGCTTTGACTGTAGCGGATCTACATTGCTTGGAACTGTGAGCAGTGAATGGATTGAGGGGGGCCTGAGCCGCTGGAATTTATTGGTGGCTAACGGCTCTTACAATGCTTTACTCTGCCCACTGGGGCTTGATATTTTAACAACAACAAACTTTGGCAACCACTTGGGATTTGCACTTGGTCTACATCAGGAACTGCAAATACCAGAATGCTCCCTGATGACGCCTATGGGGGCGGGACTTTAACTTCAGAATAAAACATGTGCAATTAATCTGCCTACGTTTCCTGTTGTTCCAGCCAGTGATCAAGGGCGAGAGATGCGCCCGAACGCGTTTGGCATGAGATGGAGGAAAGCATGGTGCGCTGCATTGCAACTACCGGCGGCAAACGAGTGTGATAACCCCCTTGAGTGCGGCTTTCCTATGGGGCAACTTTGGTGTTTGATATATATATATATATATATATGAAATGAATGAAATGAAATGAAAACGGGATTTCTAGAGCGCATGGCTGCCCGGGGGCGTACTAGCCACTGAGGGGGGAAGCAAAAAACGGGAAGGGAATAGGCAAATTATTGTGGGAACAGGTGGGTTTTGAGAAGCTTGCGAAATTTGTTGTGATTCGTTTCTGCTCGAAGATGGATAGGTAGGGCGTTCCACAGTATTGCTGCTGCAACTGAGAAACGACGTCCTCCAGTACGGGCTTTCTTAATTTTATATACTGTGGCCAAGTTACCATGGGAGGAACGCAGAGATCTGTTGGGTTTATATGGGAAGAGCCTAGTTTTATGCAACGGGGGACCCTGATCTTGTAGAGCTTTGTGCGTTATACATAGTGCCTTGAATTTGACCCTTTCACGGATTGGGAGCCAGTGAAGGGTCTTCAGTGCAGGTTTAGCTGATGTTCTGTGGGAGGTGCCTGTCAGGAGCCTAGCAGCGGCATTTTGAGTTCTCTGCAAGATGTTCAGGGTTGCTTCAGGGGCTGCCAGGAAAAGGGCATTGCCATAATCTAGCCTCGATGATATCAGCCCTTGTATTAGGAGCTTTTGAGAGGGGGCAGGGAGCAGGGGGAGAATTTTCCTGGCTGAGCGAAGTAGGCCTACGCAGGTACCTGCGTTTTTTTTTTGCCTGGGTTTTAAGAGAAAGGTCCTGTTCTAACCAGAAACCCAGACTTTTGAGCTCCGGCTTGGGTTGGGGAAGGGTCCCTAGGCTTGATGGCCACATTGCGCTGGGGAGGAGTGATGTTTGTGGTCCCAGTAGCATGAGCTCGGTTTTAGAGCTGTTCAGTTTCAGTCTTGAATCACACATCCACTGATAGATCCCTTCAAGGCAGTCATGAAGGTTTTTGATTTGAGCACTCTCTAGCGAAAAAGAGACCACCATTTGGGTGTCATCAGCGTATGTGATGGTTTTTATCCCAAATGGGGAGACCACTTCATCCAGGGGGGCCATGTAGGTGTTAAATAGTGTAGGGCTCAATGAAGAGCCCTGGGGGACCCCACACTGGAGGGGGAAAAAATCGGATCGCTCATTACCTTCACAGACCTGAAAGGTTCTGTTTTTAAGGAAGGAAGTGAGCCAGCGAAGTGCGGTGTTTCTTATTCCTAAGTTGGACAGTCGCTGTATCAGGATCTCGTGGTCCACCGTATCAAATGCAGCGCTTAGATCCAGGAGGATCAGTAGCACCGTTCCCCCTGAATCCAAGATGCATCTGGCTTCCTCCATCACTTGAAGAAGGGCGGTCTCGGTCCCCTGCCCAGGACGGAACCCAGTTTGAGAAGGGCAAAGAAGGTTGTTGGCTTCTAGGAAAGCCGATAGTTGTTGATTAATAACCTTCTCCGTGATCTTACTTATCCCTGGTAATAGGGAGATAGGGCGAAGATTGGAGAGATCAAGTGGGTCGAGACCTGTTTTTTTCTGTATGGCTTTTACTACTGCATGTTTCCAGCTATGGGGGACCACTCCTTGGCTGAGGGAGGCGTTGATGAGATCGGTGGCCTGGTGTGAGATAGTGGGTCCCACTTGTTTGAGGATATGAATGGGGTCAGGATCGTATATATATATATATATATATATATATATATATATATATATATATATATATCAAACAAAGTTCTCTCGTTCTGGAGCCCCCAACCCTACAGGGCGGCCTCAGGAAATGGGCACGGAGCAGCCCATGAACACACCATCGTGTAAAGCAACAAACTGAGGCCCAATACTGGAAGCGTGATTTATTCAGAGTTCCACAATGTCAGCTTTCATAATCCAACGTTTCGGCGTAACTGCCTTGATCACGGATGAAAGTCAAACAAAACAGTGCGCAGGTGCGTGCTTTAAAAAGGGCAAAGTTACATGACTGGAAGGAATGACTTCAATACCCAGAGTGCATTATTCAGTATGTTAAAGTATCGTTCGGAAAATTCTTGAATACGATACCAGTTTGTGAAGTTTATCTTCCTCCATAAATGCACTCTTAACACAGTGGGTAACTCCTTTGGAACACAGTCAATTGCATTACCACGCTGCCGCGATGTTACCACTTGCGATGTGACCTGAAACAAATTCTGCTCCCAGCACGATCACAGCAGGCTGTTCTCCTGCCAGAATCCCTTCCTCATGCAGGTCCGTTTTCGCTGTAGTAGCGCTCCTAAGTAGGCTGGGTGCATGAGTGGGTCATGCTCCTCCTTTTAACACCAAACAAAGTTCTCTCGTTCTGGAGCTCCCAACCCTACAGGGCGGCCTCAGGAAATGGGCACGGAGCAGCCCATGAACACACCATTGTGTAAAGCAACAAACTGAGGCCCAATACTAGAAGCATGATTTATTCAGAGTTCCACAATGTCAGCTTTCATAATCCAACGTTTCGGCGTAACTGCCTTGATCACGGATGAAAGTCAAACAAAACAGTGCGCAGGTGCGTGCTTTAAAAAGGGCAAAGTCACATGACTGGAAGGAATGACTTCAATACCCAGAGTGCATTAAAGTATCGTTCGGAAAATTCTTGAATACGATACCAGTTTGTGAAGTTTATCTTCCTCCATAAATGCACTCTTAACACAGTGGGTAACTCCTTTGGAACACAGTCAATTGCATTACCACGCTGCCGCGATGTTACCACTTGCGATGTGACCTGAAACAAATTCTGCTCCCAGCACGATCACAGCAGGCTGTTCTCCTGCCAGAATCCCTTCCTCATGCAGGTCCGTTTTCTCTGTAGTAGCGCTCCTAAGTAGGCTGGGTGCATGAGTGGGTCATGCTCCTCCTTTTAACACCAAACAAAGTTCTCTCGATCTGGAGCCCCCAACACTACAGGGCGGCCTCAGGAAATGGGCACGGAGCAGCCCATGAACACACCATCGTGTAAAGCAACAAACTGAGGCCCAATACTGGAAGCGTGATTTATTCAGAGTTCCACAATGTCAGCTTTCATAATCCAACGTTTCGGCGTAACTGCCTTGATCACGGATGAAAGTCAAACAAAACAGTGCGCAGGTGCGTGCTTTAAAAAGGGCAAAGTCACATGACTGGAAGGAATGACTTCAATACCCAGAGTGCATTATTCAGTATGTTAAAGTATCGTTCGGAAAATTCTTGAATACGATACCAGTTTGTGAAGTTTATCTTCCTCCATAAATGCACTCTTAACACAGTGGGTATATATATATATTAACGCTCCACTTGCACCTGCCTGTCGCACTCCTAGGCTGGTGCCTGCCAGTCGGGGGTGCGCCCGACAACAATATCGGCTCCAGAGTCCCTCCCCGCAATGAAACGGGAAATCAGGAAGCAGCACTCCCAGAGTAAGTTCACAGATGTTTATTCTCTCACAAAAACGCGCTTTCGGCACTCGGCCTTCCTCAGTAATGAGACGGATAACGCGGCGAACACTTTGCATTTAAACCATCACGTGTCATAACAGCTTAACATAGAAGTAGGACACGCTAAAGCTCGCTCCAGCCTCACGTAATATTGGTAGTCTGCTTTTTATGTTAATCAAAATAAAAGTTACATGTTATGCATTTAAGCTGTACCGTAAACAAGCACTATTACTCGTGAACAAGGGAATTCAGTTCCCGAAACGCGTCGAGTGCGTTGTGAATAAACACAAGCTGTTTGAACAGAGCTGTTGGCCTGGAAGTCGTTCTTTTGGGGACTGTGTGAACGATTGCTTCGGTCGAGGGGCACACAACCACAAACCGGCAAGCAAAGAACAGATGGCGGAAACAAAGGCGCAAACACTCAAAACTCAACAGGCAGAGGACGTCAGAACTGGCGAAGATAATTCCAGGTAATGACAATAAAACTATTGTGAACCTAACTGACATTGAACTTAACTCTGCAGAGCAACAGTTGTTATCGTTGGGCTTGAGTTTCTTCCCAGAAAGTAATTTTGGCTTTGTGCGCACACGAGTGGATGTATATAAGTTTATTCGTAAGCTAAAATTACAAAAGTTTTTTCTGTTAAAAAAATCAGGGCAATATCACAAACAAGAATAATCTCTCAACACCTAAAACATCAGCAACGTTAACAGCAGGAACAATACCAACGCTAGTTACTTTAAATACGCTGATGAATGATAGCACTGATACACAGAACTCACAATTGGTGGCACAAAATGAAGGTATTAATATTTCACTACCTGGTAATAGTCCATTTAAGCCACCATCAACGTTCGTGCCTATCATGCTGAGAGACGCCCTGGATATTTTCCATGAAAGGATAACAGACGAGTTTAAGATTTTGTACAGAAATGTTTGTAGAACGAGATCTGCACACAATGTTAAAACAAAAGCATATTTCCAACTCATGAAGAAATTAAAGGAGAATAAAAAGGTTGTTATCAATGTTGCGGACAAAGGGGGCAACATAGTCCTGTGGGACAAAGAACTTTATAGAGCAGAAGCTTTCAGACAACTATCTGATTCAGACTGTTATGAACGCAGTGATGGAATTTCGGTCCGCAAAATCGATAATGACTATAAAATCGAATTATCACGATGGCAGAGGGAAGGGTTAATAACTAAGGAGGAATACATATTTTTGTATAATGAACATCCGGTGCTATCCTTATTTTACCTGATCCCAAAAATTCACAAAGGACTGAATCCACTGCAAGGGAGACCTATTATCTCAGCTATCAATAGTTGCTTTGAAAGTACCTCTAAATATGTTGACTTCTATCTTCAAGATTTTGTCACAGCCTTGCCTACTTTTCTTTAAGATTCAAGAGACTTTTTGAACAAACTAAATAATGTGCATTGGACAAATGATCTGGTATTCCTTACACTGGACATAACGGCGTTATATACATGCATCAGACATGAGGACGGATTAAGAGCAGTTGAGTACTATCTGGGTCGGAGGGAGATAATATTGTACCAACATAACAAAATGATAATTGCTATGATCCGTAAATGTCTAATGAATAATGTATTTTTATTTGATTCAAAGGTTTATAGACAGAAAAGGGGTGTTGCTATGGGGGCAGTTATGCATGTTTACATGTTGGCTGGTGGGAGGAGCATGTCCTCAGAAGACAGCATAAGGCTGTATTTGATGCACATATCGCCCATATGTGGAGATATATAGATGATGTCTTTATTATATGGAGAGGTGATATAGAGGGGGCAAATGCATTTGTCTCAGAGATTAACAGAAATGATCTCAATTTAACCTTCACCAGCAGCATCAGTAATACAGTTACGAACTTTTTGGATATTGAAGTCTCAATTCATGATGGAATTATTGAGACTAGCCTATATCAAAAACCTACAGCAGGCAATACGCTGTTGCATGCGACCAGTTTTCACCCATAAACATACCATAGAAAGTCTCCCATATGGAGAACTTTTGAGAATTAGAAGGGCATGCAGGACAGAGAAGGCCTGGAAAGATTCACAGGAAATTGCTAAAGCCAGATTACTAGCACGAGGTTATGGGGCCCACAAGATTAAAAAGGCTTTACAAAAGGTCAACCTGCAGGATAGGGCGACCCTATTACAACCAGGGCTTACCTCGCAAACTGACAATGAGTATTCAATTTCATCTCCTGATGAAGATGCTAGCAATGGCAATTCCCAATACAGGTTCATCACAACGTACAGCAAGCAATCTCATGCCATCAAAAAGATCATCAATGCCCAATGGCCCATTGTATTAACTGATGGGGTTCTAAAAGGTGTCTTGCCTGTTAAACCGAATATCACTTACCGAAAGGCATATTCAATGAGGTCAGATCTGGTAAAAAATAGCCCAGAATTGCTCAATAAAGATATATGGTTTTCCACTAAGAAGGGTTTCTTCACATGCAGTAGCTGCCGAGCATGCAAGTTTTGAATAAACTCTAGGTCCTACAAGAATGCATTCTCTGAGGAGTTAATAGAGATCAAGGGCAATTTTAACTGCCAGACTGAGTATGCAGTTTATGTGTTGAATTGTGTTTGTGGTCTCCGTTATGTAGGAAGCACAAAACTTGAAGTACAAGCTCGCATACTACAACATTTGCGAGCAACTGTCAATTCAGATCAAACATATCCCGTCGCAAGACACGTAAAGTCTGAACATGGGAATAATCTTAATGTTTTATCTTATTTTGTCATTGACAGTGTCCCCATAAACAGAAGAGGAGGAAACAGGGACAAAGCTCTGCGACAGTTGGAAACAAAATATATTTTAGAACTAGATACGAAGAACCCTAATGGTCTTAATATGTGTGAAGATATATATCATTACCTATAATTAAATGTGTCATTGTATTTAAGTGAGCATTCGGATATGTGGAAATTTTAAGTGGCCGTGATTAAATTTTGTACAGCATATTTTGGGTTTTAAGATTTTATACATAACTATATTCATGTTTTTCATGGTGTGCCGTTTGTTGTGTATATATTATCATGAATTATTTATTTATGGTTTTTATACTTTTAATTGGCACTCGAATGTATGAATGTAATATCAAACTATGTATTTTGCACATATAAATACCCATCTGCTATGCACTTGACCACTTTATGCTCGCATTCTCGCATTATCTGCACAGAAATGTAATGTAAATCAATCTACAGATCATTTATGACCACTATTGCTGATTTTTCCGCTATATGGGGCTCCCGGCTGGGATCTCCCATTGATCTTATAACATAATTTTGCACTTTATTCACTTGGCTGCACTTTTTTCTTTCACAACAGCACTTTTATGAATTTAAATAGTATTTTCTTGTATACATGACCAAATACTTTGTTGAGCGTATTTTTGGAGTTGAGAACAATTCTATTATGTTGTCAAATTACTGTATTAAGCAGGTATAAGCACACAATGATTTAATTGCTAGGTATTGTTATGATTTTAATAATGATTCTAGTATTTATTGTTTTAACATGAATAGGGCAATGTAATCATGATGAGATGATGAGAAAGGGCCCCCTATCCTGCGGAGTATGGTCCAACCTTATAAGGCCCCTCGCGCCCTCCGCTCAGACCACCAACATCTCTTGCAAGTCGCGAAAGTAAAAAAAGCCAGGACTGGCGGTAGAAGATTTTCCGTCAACGTGGCAGCATTATGGAACTCCCTTCCGCATGCCCTTCGCTCCGAAACTGGCACCTTGCGATTTCGCAAACTTTTAAAGACTCATCTGTTCCCTGCTTAGTGCTCTGCTGTTTTGGTGTGTACTCTGGACGAGCGCTGGGATGCCCAAGGGTAACCACGCGCTATACAAGACTCAATAATAATAATAATCGCTAAAAAATAAGGTTTATGTGTACTGTGTATTTATACAGATATTAATTCAGTTGTGAATACTAGCACTTAGAAACAGCGTGAATATGAGTCTGTTTTCCATTGCTATGCAACAATGACTAAAAGGTCATGTGACCTATGATAAGGAGTGCCGCTATTGGTGTTTCACTATTTAAATTTTTCACAATCACAAACGCTGGTATCTGGTGAGCAAGGCGACAGGTTCGCCAAAACGCGTCGGATCGTGGCACCTTTGGCACTATGCTGATGAAAAAATAAAAAAACTCTCCTACACCTACCACTGAAACTTGGTGTCCGTTTGTTCTCCTCGGGAGCGCTGTCTTGTGCGGTGTGCTGCGGAAGCGTCAGCATATATATATATATATATATATATATATTCACTGAAAAAACCATAGGTTTCAGGGACGTTATAGTTAGTTGGGCATTTCAGTCGTACAAAACCAGAGAAATTTAGCCGTTATAGTTAGTTGAGCTAACAATAACTCACGCCCCCGCAATGCACTGCTGATGACGTCACATATTACATCATGGCCCCCCCGGGGGGCCGTGTGTCCCCTGCATATCATTAGCATAGCCCGCCGATATTTAATTTCGGCATTGCCCCCGGGACCAGGCCCACCCGGGGGCTCAATAAAATGAAGCACGGGATCCTGTGCTTCATTTTTTTTTTCTTGGCAGGATTCTGCCAATTGTTATATTTTTTTTTAAAAATTGGGCCCTGGGGGTCCCTGTGGGACCCCCTGAGCAGGCCTAGGTAGTCAGGGTGTGTCTACCCTGCTCCCTTTTCTTTTCTTTTTTCATCTTTTTTTCACCCTTTTTCTTATGACTCAGTTACCGAGTCACAAGATGTCTGGCAACACTTCCTGGTTTGGAGTGTTAGCAGCCAATCTGAGGGAAGCTCATGCCCGGGAAAGTTCGCGAACCCTCAGATATTAATATTTTTCAGCAACTACTGAATGGATTTATACCGTTTGAAAAAAAGATCGCTCTCTGGACCACGACCTACCATTTTGTTAAATTTGGTGTCATTCCGTTTAGCAGTTCAGGCTGTAGCCTGTTCCAGTTTTTCCTATGAAAATGAACATGGGGAAAACATGTTTTCGGTCGCCCCTTTTTTCTCGGCCTCTGCTTGACGAATCACCCCAATACTTTCAAGACAGGACCTGACCCAAGTGAACCTTTTTATTTGGACAAGATTTAAGTGGGCCACATGTTTACAGGTGCCTATTTTCTCATTAGGGCATCGCCAGCAGACATGCTGTTAAGTGCGTCTCCCAGATGGGCATTGGAACACAGAACTGGGGGAATATTACCTCTCTAATAGAGGAGGGCAAACATGCCTGCAGGAAAGAGTTACATGTCTACTGGTAAACAGAAATGTGACTGCAGGACTGGAGGAGTCGGACAGGCAGAGTAATGTCTCTCTGGATAAGAGTGAACATCAGAGGTGGGCGAGTAGAGCAATTACCCCAGCACGCGGGACTCCATGACTTCCATAGAGTTTTTATGCAACTCCGTGAAATTCCTGGTAGTGCAACTCTGCGAGCTCCGCCCACCCCCAGTTGAAATGTAGATACATGTGTGGAGAAGAAGTTGTCTTATAAGTAGTACAACGCCCATTAAACTAAAGAGTAAAACACTAGCGATATAGATTAAAAAAGACATACGCTTCATGTGATTCCTTTCAATGGAAATAGCACAATACATCTGGTAGTATTATTTTCATGCCGTCAAGGTGAAAACTCAGTAAAAAGTAATAATGATAGAATGAAAACGAACCTGCACATGAGAGTAACAATTTCATAAGCAGAAGGATATTCAATATGAATTTGCAAATTATATCTACTGCAATGATGTTCATTAATGCGAAACAGATACTGTGAGGGAAGACGTGGAAGGATATATTCTAAATCAAGGGGTATGAATATCATTTAAATGAAAATGAGATTCAGATACAAGGTTTAACATATAAGAAAAGCCTGATTTACTTATCAATTTCTTTGACTCTATTTTAACATATATACATGAAGAAGAATACATTATGTACTTCAAGTATGGTGAAAAACAACCTCAAAAGGTTGCTGGCCTGATTAGTTAGAAATATGAAATTTTTCAGATCAAAGTATTATAAGGCTTTATGAAGGCTTTGAAAATATGGTGACAACTAACTCCAAAGGAAGCAACTACCATTCTGAAATGCATTGAGTTTACAAGACCGTACACTTTTATTTTATTTTATTTATTTTATTTTAATTTTTAGAGTTTTTTATAGCACAAACCAGACCCAGGGTAAGGTATCAGAGCGCTTTACATATCGAGCAAGGTGACACACAATTTAGTGAAAATACATTGTATAACAAAGAAAAGCAAAAAAGTAACAGCATATAGTAAAAGGGTTCTGGTGGATCGCAGCATTGAACATTGTTCTGAGCAATAAAAACAAGTTTGAGTTCGTATAGGTCTTAGCTTACATTCATAACTCGAAAGTAGAGGTCATTAGGAGGATGTATAGCTGGGATTGTGATTGTGCAGATTTAAGGTAGGAATTTGCTATCAAGAATGATTTTGCCTCCTTTTTGAGAGAGGCGTAGAGGAGATTTTTTTGATGTATGGCGGAGAAAGCTCTGTTGAAGGTTTTGGTCTTGTTGAAACGTGAGCGTTTCAGAAGTAGATTGTCTGCGTTCCTAGAGTGTCTGTTTCCTCCCGAAAGGGTAAGTTTGTGGGCTAGGTACTGGGCGGTGTTGTGGTGTAGCGCCTTGTGAGTGATACAGGCCATCTTTAAGTGGATTCGCGCTTCATAGGGTAGCCTGTTGAGTACCTTCAGGTGTGGTGATATGTGGTCGTATATCCCGGATCCTGTTAAGAGTCTTGCTGCAGCATTGAGGCAGACTTTTAGAGGAGTGGTTGATATTTTGGGAAGACCTGAGAGGGTGGTACATCCGTATTCCAGCCTTGAGATAACTAAGGACTGAACTGCAGTTTTGAGATCCGGGTTCTCGACGAATGGCTTCATTTTTCTGAGGTAGCAGAGGTGGAAGCGGGCGTTTTTAGCCAACAAGTTGATATGATTTTGCATGTTAAGGTTCTTATCCAGTGTGATTCCAAGTGATAAGGAGGAGTCCACCAGAGTCGGTGTGCGGTTCAGAGCAGTGATCAATTTGATCCACTCATTTTTCACCGTGGAGTTATTCTCTGGGGAGTTCACAGTAGAACCTATAATAGAGAAACACAGTATCAACTCAATTGAAAAATATACATAATGAATAAAAATTGGATGCAAGTCGAGTAGATATATATTTCATCCAACATTCTTAAATAAAAATTAATGATATTTTGAAAGTTCCCAACTTTATAAGAGAGATATGCAATTAAATTGGACATTGATTAACTAGATATGAGATTTATAAAGATATGCTGAATACTATTTCAATAAGACCCGTGTGAGCAACAAAGATTTATGAATTTTAGTTCTATCCTGAGACCAGGTATTTGTTTGTGTATGCTCACAAGTCAAATCTTACAAAAACGCTGTAAAACATTGCAAATATTTTATCTTTTCAGAATTTGAGAACAACAGTATGTGATGACCTAGTGGTATAGTCTGCTCAAAACAACTCACAATCATTTGGCTCCTCTTGTTTGTTTTTCATCCACCAAGCTCAGTTTCTCTGGGATTAGACAATATTTCTTCATTATTTGTAACTCCACTTTATAGTGCTTGCCTGTAACCAGGTAACATCCACTCCTAACCTACAGAGTGAATTGAAACCAGCAATTTGTGGCCCTGTTTGGCTAGTCTGGAAGATTTCCTATATGAAAGTTGTATTTGGGCTATCTTGGGTGCTTCCCCTTTACTAGCAAGAACGTGCACTGTTGGCTTACAATCTACCTAGAAAAGGCTCCCCCTATAAGGAGAACCTGAAATTTGGCAATGCTTATAACCAGGCAAGTGCTTTCTCCTGATACAGGATTATTTATTTCTGCACCTTTCAAGGCCCTTACAGCAAATCCTTCTTCCCTTTCAAAATCATCCTCCCACTGCTCCAAATTTATCCCAAAATGACCCATCATTGCTACTGTCCCCATTCCAATGTTAAAATGTCAAGACTTCTCTACACTCTTGAATATACCTAAATAGAACTTCTTTCTTCATTTATACCTGTTGTTTAACAATTTTCTCTACAAACATACTCTTATATTTGAAGCAGAATTCTGCAACATCTCAAAATAAGTAAAATGCAAATGTTTGCTGTATCTATGGTCCCAATACTCTCCTAGCATTTTCAAAATGTTATTTGGAGTGTATATGGGGTGAGAGTAACTTGTTTCATTTGCTGAAGCTTAATAGCCAGAATTACCCAAAAAATATGTGGGATTCAGTGTAATTATGCAAGAAGAGTAATTAAGCATTTAGGGCCATATGTATCATAGAAAATCCCATTCGCAAAATGATATGTATGAAGGAAAATCCAATGCAAAATAAGGAATCGCAAAATTTGCGATTCCTTATTTTGCGATTGCATTTAAGGAATAGCAAATTTTGCAATTCCTTAAATGCATTGTAAGAAGGCGAATTCCTTGAAAAATACTAATTTTTGCATTTTTTAAAGTGCCATGTGACGCACATACATGCCCTTAGGGCATGTATTTGCACCACATGTGCACCTATGCTTATTACAGGGATGCAACAGGGTGTCCTTTGGACACCCCTGCACCCTTCAAATTATTCTCAATTTGCGATTTGCAAATTGCGATTCGCAAATTGAAAAAAAAATCCCATTCATTTCTATGGGCCTCCTGGCCCATAGAAATGAATGGGAAAGTATTCCTTAATTGCGATTTTGCAATTTGCGAATTTGCAATTAAGGAATATCAAGAAATCGCTAAAAAAATCTTTTTCTTGATACATACCATTTTGCGATTCTGAAATAGCGATTTCTTAAAAATTGCTATTACAGAATCCCAAATTGGTTCCTTGATACATATGGCCCTTAGAGCGATTTCCTGTGCAAAAATTCCCCCTCGAATCAAATATGGACCAGAGGATGCATTTTGAGCTACGAAATAGCACTAAATGCAACAGAACACAAATAAATAGCACACTTCCCCCCAACTTACTACAGACATTTCGCGCTATATGTTTAGTGCAACATGTACCCTCATGTCCAAAATGGTTGTGAGCATGGATTTTACACTAAGGAAAGAGCGCTAAATGCAAAAGAAACCATATACAGCGTCTACATTTGTTGTTTCTGTGCTTTTTTCCCCCAAGTGGGCAGAATCATATAAATATTGGTAATTCTGCATCAAAGAGTAATGTGGAGTTAACAGAATTACTCTAATTTCTCTGTTGTAATTAAAATTAATCGATTGGGAAAGGAATGGCGCACCTGAATCTAGGATGAACGTACCCTGACAGGGAATATACAACTTTGGGACACAGCACACCTGGGCACGGTGCATTTCACATTAGGCAGGCACATCAACACTCGACATTTAACATGATGACAGCTCATACCCAAATGATATATTTACTTGATTAATTTATTTTCTCAATTTTCTAGATATTCTCTTTTTTTTAAGTACAAAAATATATTTATCTCTCAGTATTAACACTTGTTTCTAAAAAACACAGGATGTCCTTTTCTTGAATGAATACACATATTTTCTTTGGTACTCTGTAAACCAATTGTCAGAAAATCACAGTTGTCATATTTTTCATTTCATTATTACATAAAAAAAATTCAACACTCTCTCTGATCAAATAAACAATATTTAAAACCATTAGTCAAATTACTGAAGCGCAGAGACTAGTGGCTTGTTGAAAAACTACGCGCGCTTCGGCATAGAGCTTCGTCAGGACTCTGTCACAGTGGTTACTAAATGGAAAATAGACAACAATATAGTCCAGAGTTAATGTGCCTGAATGATTAAATGTAATAATATACTATACTGACAGGTACCCAATGTATTATTATAGGATTACTGTCTTAGGTGTATCACGTTGAACCAGTGCCAAAATTTAAAAACATTGCTCAGGAAAATTGAGATGTCGACCAATCGAATGGCCAAAGAACAGACCCAGAGATCCCATTGTGCACTATTTAATAAGTCAATGATATGAGACTTATTTCTGTCTCATGTCAAGCATGCATAGTGAAATTAGCATAGATAAGACTTAGCCTTCTCTGAACACCAAAAATGACACATAATCTACATTTATCTGACACTTACCCCGCTTTCTGGTTAGCCCATATACTGCCAACCTGCCCAACACATGCTTGAGCATAGCATCTTGGCCTACTACCATCCTTCCATTCATCAAGAAGACATTTTGGTATTCTTCAGTGACTTTAACACTGTCTCCATCAACCATTGAACGTGGAAACTGAGACTAATCCAAGGCATGCCCCTTTATCTCTGTGCCCTCAGCAGAGTCATAGAAGACATTAAAGAATATGACTCAGGCTGTAAGCGTCCGCTAGTATGCTGAAGATGTCAGCAACTCTAAATGTTATGGGTTCTGAGTCAGTATACCTAGCATTTCACCCATGTCTGGTAGCGAATGAATGTCTACACATACAATACAAGTTAATTCAACAAATATCCTAACACTTGAGCAACGGGTGGTGGCTAAAATAATTTACCTGTTTCAATCTCTTTAATTACTCCATCCTTTTGATAGAAGCTTAACAGATATTGCATAGCTCTTAGTTTGCGAACAATTGGCCTAACTCACGCTTGAGAATGATTCATCAAAACGCAAAGAATGATGCTCCTCACCGAATCTTTTACACTTATAAGAGTTCAAGTAGACTAACACCTCAACTGGACACCCATCCATTGGTACCCCACAATTTGGTATCATCAGTGTCTTAACTTCCACAATCAGTATGTGTGTGTGTGTGTGTGTGTGAGACCGGACTAATCTACTGCAACCTTTATCATCATGCACCGCATGCTGTACCTCCTTTCTAGGGAGTTACAGAATTTGCAACTTGTCATTGTGTGTGACTGGAATTGATTGGTGCAACCCATCTCAATGTATTCCAGTCATTGAGCCTAATTTCCAGGGAGGTACGGAATTTGCCACTCTTCGTGTTTGAAATCTGAAGTGCCTGGTGAGACTCATACCAACACGAACAAGAGGCTGTGCCTGGATTGGCCGGGCACGGCCCTAATTATTGTATACCGCTCGGGGTGTCTCCTCCCATTGAGAGGCTCCCCTGTGTTACTCCCCATTCATGGGTTGTTCCCTTTTCAACCCTCATTGCTGCAGACAAACTACCTTCTCCACACCTGCTCCCTCCCGAAGACATCTTGGTGCCAGGTAGCAGTGACAGAGATTGACTGGGTTGAACGAACTCTTTCGAGACAATTTGGAAGCGGGTCAACAAACTGCGTGACTCCATTATGTTTTGAGACCTGTGGGTGAATTTACTGAGTGGCTACTAATCTCCCCTTGTTTACATACACCTCCTAATTAAAACTGCTGTGACTTCAGCCACCTGCAGCCTATTATCCATGAGGCGGGCTGGTTATTTTACATACTGGGGTATAGGACAATCAAAGTGAACTGGAGGGTGGAAGGAGTCTGGGGCCACGGAGCCTGCAGGGTGTGATCCATTGACCTGCTGGGTAGCAGTAGCACTGCATTAGGGTGCTGAGTACATAGGTGTGTAAGAGCATTCCATACCGACTGGGCTGATACCTGTTGCCACGCATAATGGTGCAGAGTGTGTGGGTGTGAGTGATAGTTAGCGGACTGCCTGTGATTCGCGATACTTGCTAGGAGTGCCGCTTTATACTTTAATTTCATGCCAAATGCATAATACATTTGACTTTCGGTTAGATCGCGTGGCCTGGCCCTTGGTGCTGCAAAAAAGTGTTCTTGTTTCATGTATGTACCTATCTTTGATATCGTTGTGACCTGGGGTATGCCCTGTAACTTGTGGCATTGTATTATCAGGATTGCTAGGGTAGGCATGGGAGGACAGTGGGTCACGTTGCGTAAGGGTGATCTCTCTATTGGGGGGCGGGAGGGGGGTTAGATTAGGAATTGTCCACAGTGTGCATACAATTGCTATCATAAGAATACATGTGGACATAGTACTGCTAGTAATATTTCCAAATGTGTTTTATGCCCAGAAGTATATGCTGTTCATGTTATAATGATTGAATATGTGTGTTGAATATAAACATTATTTACATGCATCCTGTGTGGTCTCTTTTGTGATGCTCAACATATTTATCATGTGCACCTGCTGTGCCTTTGCTTTAATAATTGCCTCTGACAAAAGGCTGACTGCTCAGTGCCAAACTACCCATGGGTGAGCACAGCTTGTACGGCGAGTCTAATCACTCACCCTTGATGAGCGCTGTAGATTCTGCCTGGCAGGCGGCATCCCAACAATAGGACATGTACTTTGTATTTTACTTCTCCCTTACATTTTCCTACTATCTTTCCCTTCCCATCCATCCTTCTCCTTTCTAAATATCCTTCATTCTCTTACTACCAAACCCTTGTTGTTACTAATTCCTATGACTATTCCCTACCTACTTCTTTCCCCTCCCTGCTCCAAGTCTGTTCTGGTCCCTGCCTCGTTTACTCGTTGTTGATGCCCAAGTGCGCCTATCTTTGTGCACTTATACTTATTTGACACCTTAAATTATTTCCTACATGGTAGCTTTCCAGTAATTTCTGCATTTTTGGTTACTAGAATTTTTCCACTTCACTGTAGTGGTTTTCGCATTAAAATACAGAAAGGCTTTGCTACGTTGTTAGAATATTACTGTGAAGAAAGGGGTTTATTACATGATGTGGTTGTGCGACCTCACCATGTAATAGTTTCATAAACCTGTTGTGGGTCCAGTCAGGCTTGTTTACCAAACCTTAGCTCAATCCTAGTTATCTGTGTCTTTGAGCAGTCAGGCTTTGTCTAGAAACATGTGCAAAGCATTTAGAAGTATCCAAACAGTTGAACAAGAAAGAAACATGGCACATAGAAAATCCAACACCAATTTATAAAAATAGTTCTTATTTTTATGAAATTTTAGCCACCAAATAAACAAAATGCACCACAGTGTTCCGGAGATAAAATTATCAAGCAAACAATAAATCACTGCTTTGATTCAAATTGCAGGCAATCATTGGCAACTATCGCCATTAGTGGTTACTTGGAAACTTTTGTAAAGTTGTGTTTGAATACTCCAGCCCACTGTGGGTGACAAGCTACAGCAGAAAGCAAGTCACAGTAGCCCATCGGGCTTGGCATGACAGTTACCTTCCAGTCAAAGGAGTCTCCTGTCCATTTCAGGTTATATGGGCAGGCCACCATAAACATCAATGGAGTGGTCTTGAAACATGGAATACAGGATGCTGATGGATTCCGGTGATGCTGATCTAGTGACGGTGGTCTTACTCCTCGGTCCACAAATATAGTGGGTGACATTGGTTACTGAGGTTGATGTCCCTCGATGTCCGATTGATTCCAGCCCAAAACTAGTTGCCATTCGCCTACTTGTCTCTGAATACAGTTAAACCAGCAATTCCCTTTAACTGACACTAGTGTCCATCCTATGCCAAAGAAACAATCGATAGACTGAAGGTTGGACAATGCAAACATTCACCCCCAGTCACAAGGATCTGGGTTAAATCCATCATTCTTTTGCTCACCACACCACCGCAGTTTGGACCCAGCCATATGCAAATCAGTCTTGACCCTGCTCCATGTGGGAACAGTCCAGCCCAAACTGCCAAGCCCGTGCTCCCTGGACCGGAAACAAGCATCCTGGGACCGGTTTCTGGGCATCACCCTTCATCAGCCAGGCTAGCTTGAATGCAGTGATGTAGTGAGCAAGCTATCCTGGCTGAGGAGGGATGTGGTCTTAGAATGCTTGTTTCCAGTCCAGGGAGAGTTTGGCCTTGCATTTCGGGCTCGACTGTTCCCATGAGGCCTAGTGTTAAGACTGATTTGCATATGGCTGGGTTCAAACTGGAATGGCATGGTGAGCAAATATTGTAATCAAGGGTGAGGGAGGTGGATTCTGGATCCATTCACTTTCCAAAATAGCATGAAATCATCAAAGGGGAATGGATCACTTGTCCTGCTCAACCATTGGGTATACAGGAAATGAGGATGTCCCAGATGAAAAAAGGCCCTCATGCACGTGATGGGTATGGTGGTATCTGAAGCGGTATATGTTGGTTCTCCGCTTTTAGATCACGTCAGTGCATAATCATTGGGTCTGATTTCGATTTATGCAGCCTCCACCAGGAGGTTTTTACCCATGGTTGACACAGTAGTGAGCCAGTGATAAAAAAGTTATGTTAAAAAGACGCATCAACCTAAGTTCTGCTGCTTTATTTTTACTTGGTTGTAGGTCTAGTAAACTCTATAGGAGTGCATCACCTTGGACTGAGTTACGAGTACTGGATGCACTCAGAGTAATAAAAAACTTGAAGGGGGGAGATTGTGAGGGTATCTAAAAAAAGGTCGACATGTTTCTGCCTTGGTCTGCCTGGGTATAGGACTTACCGGCATTCATCAGGACCAGTGATTGGGAAACGTGAGGTTTAACAAAAAATAAGTGCTCAAACATGAACGAAAAAGGTATTAACCTGTTTCTTCGGATTAGCGGTCTTATGGTACCTGTAAAGAGTAAGCACATGGTTTTCGGCTTACATACAGGGTTTGGGGGAAGGGGGGACATACACACCGAGCAGAACGTTGCTGCTTCTATCTATTCATACGTGAATATATAAACAACAAAAAAATGGCAATACTTTAAAACCGGTTAACAATCATGGCAATGTCAACTCTCTCTTTTTCTCTCCATACTCATGCAGCGGGTGTTTAGCGTGCTATTCGACAGTGGTTACATTGTGTTTAGTGTCGATCAAGAACGCCAATATTGACTACGGTAGTGATGGTGGTGAGCCAATGGTGGGTGGCTATGCGATAAGGACTATGTTATACAATGTGAGTGCTCAGCACTTATTACCTCGCGCATTTAATTAACACGCTCCTGTCGGATCGTAGAGCTCTTGGAAGGGGCTAGAGGGTAGAGAAGGGGTAGTTAGCATTGGTGGTGTGGAATACTTGCGGTTTTAGGAGACACCTTCATCGGTCTCGCTACCCGTTGCCCCCGATCCTCAGCTTGCTTCGTCAGTGCGCTGCTCTGCCCTTACTGATCCGGAAAGGATAGGTACTGTTTCCGGGTCGTTTTATACGGCGGAATGGCCCTGTTGGTGATTCCCTATTGGTCGGCTGCTGTTGCTATAGTAACCTGGGGATGTTTTTGTGTTCAAGATTACATAGAATTTATTTATTTGCCAGCGCCAGCCAGGGTATATTATCATTCAGTCCATCGCTGTCAGTTTTGAGCCTATGCACCCATCTTTGTTCTTTTTCGAAAATAACTTTTTCGGCATTGTGGTCTTTGTTTGGCAAGGTTTCAAGGATGACCCACTGTAAGTCTTGGACGGTGTGGCCCTTTTCTAGATAGCTAGTGGCCATCTTCGTAGTGCTCTTTTTACACTTCACGTTGCTTCTGTGTTCGCACAGTCTTTGTTTGGCTTTCCTGCAGGTCATTCCGATGTATCTCAGGTTGCATGGACACGTGATCATGTAGACCACGTGTGTTGTATTACAGTCTGTGTGGCTATTCAGGGTCCATCTGAAGTTAGGAAGTAATTGGAGCTCTTTAGTAGGTTTTGTCAGGCTGCAAACTGAACACGAGCCACAAGGGTAATGTCCTTGTACTTGTGGGTTCCCCCATAAGTTAGTATGTTGTTTTGGTGGCTTTGGTGGTGGTCTCGTGTGCACCAGGATGTCTTTTAGGTTTCGGCTCCTTTTATTTGCAAACCTGGGTTTTTCCCATGTAAGTTTGCCTGACGTAAGTATGCGCCAGTTCTTGTTCACTATTTTCTTGATGTTATTCGTCATGGCACTGTATGTGGTAACACATGTGAGGACATCCTCCGGTTGGTCTTTTGGGGTGCATTCGAGCAATGCCTCTCTGTTTTGGTTCCTGGCACGTTTTTTGCATTTGGCGATTACTTTTTTAGGGTAATCGCGAGCCTCCAATTTATTACAAAGATCTTCAGCTTGTGTTTTGTACTCTTTTGTGTCACTACAATTCCGTCGTAACCTGAGGAACTGGCTGTATGGTAAGTTCTCTCGTAGAGGTCGGGGGTGGAAGCTGTTGAAAGATAACAAGCTATTTTTCGCTGTAGTCTTGAAGAAAGTTCGGGTTTGTAAGGTGTTGGCTTCAGCGTAAATCGTGACATCTAGGAAATCAATGCTCCTATCGTTGGCACAGTAGGTGAACTTGAGGCAGTCATCTTTTTGGTTGAGCCAGTTGTGGAATTCTGTCAGTTTTTCTTGATCTCCCTTCCAGATGACAAAAATGTCATCAATGTATCGTTTCCAGAAAAGGATACATTGATGATAGGGGTTGCTTGCTGCATCCAGGATATGTCTGTCCTCAAAGGTGCTGACATACAGTCCGGCAACGCTCGGGGCAAAAGTACTCCCCATCGAGGTGCCATTTCCATAAGTGCACTCCGGCAGCACTCCAGAGTGTGTAGTGAAGTAGTGTGGCTCACTGGTTAGAGGCGGCAGACCCGAGAGCAGAGGACGGCCCAGGACCAGGGTTCGATTCCCGGCGCGGCAGGTTTCTGGACCAGGGTCAGCGGACTCGATAATTCTCTCGCCTCGGTGCCACTCTGATCAGCGATCACACTCGGCAACTCTGGGCATTAGCTTGCCTCATCTTCACTAACGGCCCCACCAGACCGCCGGGGATGCCTGGTCTCACCCTGGAGATACCCATTAAGGGACCATCTCTCAGGGAAGCCAGGAAGGGTTTCGCAGCGGTCGAAGCGCCTTGGGACCCTACGGGTAAGTAGTGCGCTATATAAATGCCAATACATACACATACATACATACATACACACAGAACGAAATGTCTGGGTGTCTTGTATGTCCAAGAGGTGCTGAACAAAATGCTTTCCAGGGTCTCCATGGTTTTCTCTTGTGGGAGGCTTGTATAAAGGCTTTCGACATCGATTCCAACCAGAAGCATGGTGTTGGGTGAGTATTCGATGTCTTTTATTTGATTAAGGAGATCTCTTGTATCCTTCAGGTATGTTGGAGTTTTTTGTACAAGTGGTCTTAGGTACTGGTCAGCAAATTGGGAAAGGGGTTCCAGGATGGATCTAATTCCTGACACGATTGGTCTCCCTGGTGGTGGGAGTCGTCCTTTGTGTGTCTTTGGCAATGAGTAGAAGTAAGGGGTTCGTGGTGTGTTGGTCCTAAGGTAATCCCCTTCCTTCTTGGATATCCAATTGTTCGTTTCTCCTTCCTAGTATTTTGTAGAACTTTTCATCTGTCAACAGATCCATGCATTGTTGGTCGTATCCTGACTTTGTTAGGAGGACCACTCCTCCGCCTTTATCGGCCGGTTTTATGACTATGTCACTGTCGTTTTTCAGTGCATTCAGTGCTAGTTGTTCCGATCTGGTAATGTTCTGAAATGGTTTCTGAGTGTCACGAGCGAGGTCGTCAATGCCTTTGAATAGTGCCTGCTCGAATGTTAGTATCTCAATTGGGACTTGGTGATTCAATGGACAAAAGGTTGATTTCTTCTTCAGTGTGGTATCCCCATCCTTTATTTGTGGTTGTTCTCCTTGAAAAAAGGCTTTAAGTTTCAATTTTCTACAGAACTCTGCCATCTCGCATTTTGTCTTGAATACATCCAGTTTCGGTGTTGGTACGTATCCCAAACCTTTGTTTAGTACACTTTCTTCATCTTTCGTGAGAGTTCTGTCTGTTAGGTTGACGATGAGGGAGTCGCGTTTGCTCCTGTTTTTGCTTTTGTCACGCTCCTTGTTTGTACCTGTCTCGTTTGGTCGGACCAGGTGACCCCTCTTCTCCGTGTTTTCTCGGTTGTCCGGCCATTCCCTAAAAAAGGAATCCTTTGTTGGAAATTTTGACCTCCTTGATGTGGTAACTGGTGGCTCATCATCTGTGGGCCTTGGAAGTATGGATTCATCCATCCCTGGAAGTGAGGGTTATAAGGTTGGAACGGCATCCCTTGGTTGCCCATTTGGAAGAAAGGTGGGCGCCAGAAGTTGCGTCCTCGTCGGTTGCCTCTTTTATTCTGTTGGCGGTTCCTGGGACTGTTGTAGTTGTCCGTTTCTTGATCTGAGCCAGTGCTGGATGCACCACTGTCTGATCCATAGTTAGAGGCGTTGTCATCAGACTTGTAGTCTTTACTGCTATATGGATGTACTTTATCCATTGAGAACTTTTTCAGTTCTTTTGCGAGTTTCTGTAGCTTAGTCTGTACCAAGTATTCGTGGGATTCACTCATCTCTTTATTTATTTCGTCCAATTTGGTTTTGTATATCGTGATGTTAACAGTGTTATTTAGTTTGGTTTCCAGGATCTGGATTTTTACTGTTAATTCATCTGCTAGTCTTGTGGCCGTTTTGATGATGAGGACTAGGTAGTCTCTTGTGCACTTCCATGATATGGCTGACCAGTCTTTTCTGAAGAAAGTGTACTAAACAAAGGTTTGGGATGCGTACCAACACCGAAACTGGATGTATTCAAGACAAAATGCGAGATGGCAGAGTTCTGTAGAAAATTGAAGATTAAAGCCTTTTTTCAAGGAGAACAACCACAAATAAAGGATGGGGATACCACACTGAAGAAGAAATCAACCTTTTGTCCATTGAATCACCAAGTCCCAATTGAGATACTAACATTCGAGCAGGCACTATTCAAAGGCATTGACGACCTCGCTCGTGACACTCAGAAACCATTTCAGAACATTACCAGATCGGAACAACTAGCACTGAATGCACTGAAAAACGACAGTTACATAGTCATAAAACCGGCCGATAAAGGCGGAGGAGTGGTCCTCCTAACAAAGTCAGGATACGACCAACAATGCATGGATCTGTTGACAGATGAAAAGTTCTACAAAATACTAGGAAGGAGAAACGAACCATTGGATATCCAAGAAGGAAGGGGATTACCTTAGGACCAACACACCACGAACCCCTTACTTCTACTCATTGCCAAAGACACACAAAGGACGACTCCCACCACCAGGGAGACCAATCGTGTCAGGAATTGGATCCATCCTGGAACCCCTTTCCCAATTTGCTGACCAGTACCTAAGACCACTTGTACAAAAAACTCCAACATACCTGAAGGATACAAGAGATCTCCTTAATCAAATAAAAGACATCTAATACTCACCCAACACCATGCTTCTGGTTGGATTCGATGTCGAAAGCCTTTATACAAGCCTCCCACAAGAGAAAACCATGGAGACCTTGGACATACAAGACACCCAGACATTTCGTTCTGGAGGGCTGCCGGATGGCACTTATGGAAAATTTCTTCCAGTATAAGGACAAACTGTACCTTCAATGTCATGGCACCTCGATGGGCAGTACTTTTGCCCCGAGCGTTGCCGGACTGTATGTCAGCACCTTTGAGGACAGACATATCCTGGATGCAGCAAGCAACCCCTATCATCAATGTATCCTTTTTTGGAAACGATACATTGATGACATTTTTGTCATCTGGAAGGGAGATCAAGAAAAACTGACAGAATTCCACAACTGGCTCAACCAAAAAGATGACTGCCTCAAGTTCACCTACTGTGCCAACGATAGGAGCATTGATTTCCTAGATGTCACGATTTACGCTGAAGCCAACACCTTACAAACCCGAACTTTCTTCAAGACTACAGCGAAAAATAGCTTGTTATATTTCAACAGCTTCCACCCCGACCACTACGAGAGAACTTACCATACAGCCAGTTCCTCAGGTTACGACGGAATTGTAGTGACACAAAAGAGTACAAAACACAAGCTGAAGATCTTTGTAAAAAATTGGAGGCTCGCGATTACCCTAAAAAAGTAATCGCCAAATGCAAAAAACGCGCCAGGAACCAAAACAGAGAGGCACTGCTCGAATGTACCCCAAAAGACCAACCGGAGGATGTCCTCACATGTGTTACCACATACAGTGCCATGACGAATAACATCAAGAAAATAGTGAACAAGAACTGGCGCATACTTACGTCAGGCAACCTTAGATGGGAAAAACCCAGGTTTGCAAATAAAAGGAGCCGAAACCTAAAAGACATCCTGGTGCACACGAGACCACCACCAAAACCACCAAAACAACATACTAACTTATGGGGGAACCCACAAGTACAAGGACATTACCCTTGTGGCTCGTGTTCAGTTTGCAGCCTGACAAAACCTACTAAAGAGCTCCAATTACTTCCTAACTTCAGATGGACCCTGAATAGCCACACAAACTGTAATACAACACACGTGGTCTACATGATCACGTGTCCATGTAACCTGAGATACATCGGAATGACCTGCAGGAAAGCCAAACAAAGACTGTGCGAACACAGAAGCAACGTGAAGTGTAAAAAGAGCACTACGAAGATGGCCACTCACTATCTAGAAAAGGGCCACACCGTCCGAGACTTACAGTGGGTCATCCTTGAAACCTTTCCAAACAAAGACCATAATGCAGAAAAAGTTCTTTTCGAAAAAGAACAAAGATGGGTGCATAGGCTCACAACTGACAGCGATGGACTGAATGATAATATACCCTGGCTGACGCTGGCAAAGAAATAAATTCTATGTAATCTTGAACACAAAAACATCCCCAGGTTACTATAGCAACAGCAGCCGACCAATAGGGAATCACCAACAGGGCCATTCCGCCGTATAAAACGACCCGGAAACAGTACCTATCGTTTCCGGATCAGTAAGGGCAGAGCAGCGCACTGACGAAGCAAGCTGAGGATCGGGTGCAACAGGTAGCGAGACCGATGAAGGTGTCTCCTAAAACCGCAAGTATTCCACACCACCAATGCTAACTACCCCTTCTCTACCCTCTAGCCCCTTCCAAGAGCTCTACGATCCGACAGGAGCGTGTTAATTAAATGCGCGAGGTAACAAGTGCTGAGCACTCACATTGTATAACATAGTCCTTATCGCATAGCCACCCACCATTGGCTCACCACCATCACTACCGTAGTCAATATTGGCGTTCTTGATCGACACTAAACACAATGTAACCACTGTCGAATAGCACGCTAAACACCCGCTGCATGAGTATGGAGAGAAAAAGAGAGAGTTGACATTGCCATGATTGTTAACCGGTTTTAAAGTATTGCCATTTTTTAGTTGTTTATATATTCACGTATGAATAGATAGAAGCAGCAACGTTCTGCTCGGTGTGTATGTCCCCCCTTCCCCCAAACCCTGTATGTATGCCGAAAACCATGTGCTTACTCTTTACAGGTACCATAAGACCTCCAGTCCGAAGAAACAGGTTAATACCTTTTTCGTTCACGTTTGAGCACTTATTTTTTGTTAAACCTCACGTTTCCCAATCACTGGTCCTGATGAATGCCGGTAAGTCCTATACCCAGGCAGACCAAGGCAGAAACATGTCGACCTTTTTTTAGATACCCTCACAATCTCCCCCCTTCAAGTTTTTTATTACTCTGAGTGCATCCAGTACTCGTAACTCAGTCCAAGGTGATGCACTCCTATAGAGTTTACTAGACCTACAACCAAGTAAAAATAAAGCAGCAGAACTTAGGTTGATGCGTCTTTTTAACATAACTTTTTTATCACTGGCTCACTACTGTGTCAACCATGGGTAAAAACCTCCTGGTGGAGGCTGCATAAATCGAAATCAGCCCCAATGATTATGCACTGACGTGATCTAAAAGCGGAGAACCAACATATACCGCTTCAGATACCACCATACCCATCACGTGCATGAGGGCCTTTTTTCATCTGGGACATCCTCATTTCCTGTATACCCAATGGTTGAGCAGGACAAGTGATCCATTCCCCTTTGATGATTTCATGGTGAGCAAATAAACAATTTATTTAGGACCAGATCTCTGTACTGGGGTGAATGTATGACATCGTTCTGCATTCTGTCCATCAATTGTTCTTTTTGCTTTTGACCATGCTAGGCAACTGCACTACAATGACTTTCCAAAGTCCAGCAGATTCAGGTGCAACTTTTGAGCATCATGACTTGTTCTCCCAAGCTGTGCTTCAGCGGTCCATGGCAGTGAAGCAATTATGACTACCAACTTGCCAAGATCGGCTTCTTCAGCTGTTACGGCTATTAAGCTGTGACAGGAAGTCAGCCAACTCACTCTTGGAGTCATTTCTGTCTGGGGATTGGCAATAACTTTTCCTCGAGCAGAGAATAACAGACACAGTCCTCTCTTTGCTAGCCCAAGGATTAGCAGGTGCAGTCCAGTCTTTAGTGCAGCCTCTCTTTGCCAGGAAACAACAGGGCAGTCCTTCTTCAGTCTCCTCTCCAGTGTAGATATGATCTGAGGTCTCGGTACCAAGTGTGCTACTTCTAAGTCAGGACTTGCCCTCGGGAAAAAGGTGAATACTAGCCTATGGACTACCAGGTCCCCTCCCACCTGATGATGACTTCCTGCATAGTCTGGCATCTAGCTATCACAGAATGCAATAGTCTGACCACTATCTAGATGTCAGACCCCCTCTGTTGGTGTAAGGAGATTGGTAGTCCAACCTAGAGGCTATACTCCTTCAGGAAAACTGTTTTGTTAGGTGTTTACCCTTCTCTGTCCCCAACGCCAATCTGTCTACCAGAACGAAAGAGCAGCCCCTCTTATGAGTGCTCACTATTTGCCCTAAAAAGTCAGCTCACCTTTTGGGCTCACACCCTGTTTGGCTTTCCTACCTGGGAGAGGTAATACCTCTTCCAATGTCATGCTCTTACAGGCACATGCATCAAAAGAAAAAACGGTCGCAAACAGGGAGATTCTCAGAATCTGCCCCTTTGCGACCGGTATTTTTGCATTTGGGATGTATCATCCCAAATGCGAACATCGCAATTTAAGTAATCTCTAAATTGCGATTACTTAAATTGCGATTGCATTTAAGGAATCGCAAATTGGGATTCCTTAAATGCAGTGGAACAAAGTAAAAATATGTGCGATTTCGCTAATAGGCGTAGCGAATTACCATCAATTTGTACTTGCTGGTAATTTGCAAAAACTTTGAAAAATGCACTAAAGTGCATTTTTCAAAGTTCCATTTTACACACACACATGCCCTTGGGGTATGTGTGTGTGCAAGATGAACTCACATGCAAATTTCAGGGGTGCAACTGGGTGTGCTTTTGACACCCTTGACCGCTTGAAATTGCATGCGCAATTTGCGAGTACCTATTGGGTATTCACAAATTGCGAATGCAATTACCATTCATTCCTATATAGGAAGGTATTCCTTAATTGCGACTCACAATTTGCGAGTCGCAATTAAGGAATGTTTAGAAATCGCTATTTTCTTAGTGGTTTCTACATGCATAGGCTTTTGCGATTCCTTAATTGCGATTCCTTAATAATCTCAATTATACCTTAATACCTTGATGCATGAATCTGTATGTGTTCACACCTGCCCTCAGGAAAGCAGAAGGCTGTCTCGTGGTCAGCAACCTTAAAGGCCATTGGAAAACTTGGGAAACAGAGTGTCAACTTTTAAAAGTTTCCTTGGACAATATAGGGTTCGGCCCGCAATCAGTAAGGCTAGGCCATATGTAATCTCTAAACAACAATGAAATGCTAATACTGATACTCATTCAGTCTCTCATTCAAACTTAATGACCTCACACCTCAGTTGTTATGATCATGGCATGATTTATTTCAAAAGTGTTTTAGTTTTTTTTGTCCTTATATTTTACAAAACGTTTCTTCAAAAAGTATTTTTTATGGATCCACGTTTTCACCAATTCAATAAATAAACAATATTACATACCACAGGGACACAGCACTTATAATATATACAACATTGAACAAAACACACAGACTCTACACATTACATATAAGACATCATAGAACAAGACAAATCATAGCTCCGGTTCTGTGCAATCAAAAGGACTTTGAAATGTCATAATCACCCCTGCTGTTTACAATTGAAACAATTTATACTCGTATTCTGCAAGGGCAGTAACCAAACAGTGGTCCTACTGAGCTCAAACAGATATTATTTTAGATCTGTAGATTAGTTTATTTAATGAGCTACATTGTAGTTGCATAGTAGAACACTTGTTTGGTTTTGATCAAGAAACAGTTGACTCGTTTCAACCCCTTTTCAGGGTTTTTGAGGGTTCGCCTCAGGACTCAGAACACAAATAGAGCTGGAATTGTTTTTTTTTAGTTTTTCAAATTAGCAATTCATGCTAATCTCAATTTTATTAGGAGGAGGGCAGAATGTAGATTTATTTCTTAATCCAGAAATGACATTCTCTTGTGGGAACTCTTTGTGAAGAAAGAATGCTTTCATTCATATTTTCCGACAGAATTCAATGACTTCTGTTTTAATTTTTACAAAGTCTATTTTTTTTGTATTTTCAAACGATATGCTTTTTGCCAGGATGCTTTCCTCTTTCTTGGATAGTGAATGATCCGATAAATTGAAAATGGGAGAGATGACTAGGTTTTATAGTATTGCCGTCTCTTTGTCATTTCCCATGGTTGGTTCATGTATCTGTTCTTCCCTCGGGGGCTTGAAAGTAAGTCCTGTATTTGCATTCTCAGAAACTAATAGTTTGTCTGTTTAATGTCAGAGAAAGCAATAGAGTATCATAAGCCTTTGTGTTGATGCCTTAGATTGCGGCAAGACTAAGGTTTTTTAAACCGCAAAGTGACGTTCTGCGGAGGAAAAGAGGTAAAATGAAGTGTGATCTATGAGAGATGAGTGTGAGTGTATATTGAGATCAGCATGAATTGTTAATTTGAGCAATTAAAAAAAAAATTCGTTCTATTTGTGTTCTGAGTCCTGAGGAGAACCCACAAAAACGCTGAACAGGGTTCGAAACGCGTCAAATGTTTTTTGATCAAAACCAAACAAGTGTTCCACTATACAACTCCACTGTAGCTCATTTGATAAACTAATCTACAGATCTAAAATAATTTCCGTTTGAGTTCAGTAGGACCACTGTTTGGTTACTGACCTTGCAGAATATAAGTATAAATTGTTTCAATTGTAAACAGCAGGGGCGATTGTTGCATTTCAAAGTTCTTTTGATTGCACAAAACTGGAGCTATGATTTGTCTTGTACTATGATGTCTTATATGTAATGTGAAGATTCTGTGTGCTTTGTTCAATGTTGTATCAATTGTAAGTGTTGTGTCCCTGTGGTATGAAATATTGTTTATTTAATAAATTGGTGAAAACGTGGATCCATAAAAAATATTTTTCAAAGAAATCTTTTGTAAAATATAAAAACAAAAAAACTGAAAAACTTTTTAAATAAATCATTCAATGATCATAGCAACTGAGGTGTGTGGTCATCAAGTTTGAATGATAGACTAGTATCAGTATTGGCATTTGATTGTTGTTTAGAACTTTTAAAAGTTGCCCTTTACTTTAAAGTTACATTAGATTTGATTTGGGCATCAAGTCAGGTTTAATGTAGTATTTATTTTGATAACTCTAAGTATCAATTTGAATTGTCACTTTCAGAGGTAACACAGCTGATGAGTTGTCACTTTGTAACCCTGTACTCGCCAATGGGGCTACTAGCCTTTCTACAGTAAAAACGACAATTTGGGTTTTTAACTGTTAAGATATATAAAAACTAAGGGTGGGCGTAGTTGGCAGAGTACTACTATGTGGAATTCCATGAAGTTGAACAAAAACTCAGTAAATTCAGCAACTTCACTCCTCCGTCGGACTCCCAATTACTAAAAAGAGAGATGTAATAATTTCAATGCTTTTGCATTGGATTGGTGTCAGTACAACGCGATGTATTACAACGCGTTCCGTTACAACGCGATTTTTACATCGCAAATACCATTACAATGCATGCCATTACAACGCATGGCATTACATAGCAGATACTTTTACAACGCATGGCATTGCATCGTAAGTATAGGTAAGTATATTTTTTTTTAAAAAAATGTAATAAAGTTAATTAAATTAATTTAAAATAATAAAAATAATATAACATTTTTAAAACAGTAATTAATTTAATTATAGTAATTTAATTAATATTAAAATTTATATTAATTTAATATATTAAAAATAATATAATTAATGAAATATAAAAAATTTATAAATAGAAAATAATATAATGTAATTAATTACAATAAATATAATTATAATTTAATTTAGTTATAAATAATACATAATATAATTATATTTAATAAAATTAAAAGAATTTAATTAATTAAACATTTTTAAATAATATAATTTAATTATAATCGTTTATTAATAAAATTAAATTAATAATTGTAAATATAGTTATTAATGTAATTAAATTAAATAAAATTAATTTAATTAATTTAATTTATATAAAGTCGTAATACCCCTGTACCCCAAAACCCAAACCCTGCCCTAAAACCTAAAAACACCCCTGTACCCCAAAACCCTATCCCTGCCCTAAAACCTAAAAACACCCCTGTACCCCAAAACCCAAACCCTGCCCTAAAACCTAAAAACACCCCTGTACCCCAAAACCCAAACACTTCCCTAAAACCTAAAAACACCCCTGTACCCCAAAACCCAAACACTGCCCTAAAACCTAAAAACACCCCTGTACCCCAAAACCCAAACCCTGCCCTAAAACCTAAAAACACCCCTGTACCCCAAAACCCAAACACTGCCCTAAAACCTAAAAACACCCCTGTACCCCAAAACCCAAACCCTGCCCTAAAACCTAAAAACACCCCTGTACCCCAAAACCCAAACACTGCCCTAAAACCTAAAAACACCCCTGTACCCCAAAACCCAAACACTGCCCTAAAACCTAAAAACACCCCTGTACCCCAAAACCCAAACACTGCCCTAAAACCTAAAAACACCCCTGTACCCCAAAACCCAAACACTGCCCTAAAACCTAAAAACACCCCTGTACCCCAAAACCCAAACCCTGCCCTAAAACCTAAAAACACCCCTGTACCCCAAAACCCAAACACTGCCCTAAAACCTAAAAACACCCCTGTACCCCAAAACCCAAACACTGCCCTAAAACCTAAAAATACCCAAACACCCCAAAACATATACATCAGTACCCCAAAACATATACTCCTATACTCATACTTATTTTTAAAAATACTTAAATTAATATATTTAATTTATAATATTTAAAAACGAAATAAATATTTTTTAAAAATTAATAATAATTAAATCAATTATAAAATATTAAATAAAATAAAAAAAATAAATAAATACTTACCAATACTTACGATGTAATGGTATGCGTTGTAATAGCATCTGCTATGTAATGCCATGCGTTGTAATGGCATGCATTGTAATGGTATTTGCGATGTAATAGCTGCGTTGTAACAGCATTACGTTGTAAAAGATGCGTTGTAGCGGTAACACACCTTTTGCATTTACCCCGTGAGGGACACCTAGTAACAACTAGTTGAACTGCAGCTTTTTGTAGAATTATTTTGATATTGGATACTATATTATTTACTGCCCACTGCTAATGTCGTCCCATAATGCTTTTCAGGGCCTGTGGTTGGGATTGTACTTTTGCCCTTAACTGTGCTTGGGGTGGTTCTAAGAGGATGGGACCACCACTGAATCGTTCGGGAAGATATGCTCTTTGTGTTCAAGGCATCTGTTTGGTCCTCCCCCTATTTTCACATTCCAAATTCACTTTTGTGAATTGGTTATATGCTTTTTAGCATGTAAAGTTGCTTTATCAAAGCATTTGTTGGTGCAGTTTAGTATCTGACTCTGCTACGTGGAAGAACAGAATTTTTGCCTGAATTCGCGAGTTCATTGCCCAGGGTTAATAAAAACACATGCCCTACTTTTTAATATACACCGCCCCATCTTAGTGCTCGAGGGGCCTAACTTTCGGGTGACATATGTATTAAAACAGAAGGTCTGGACTTTGTCAGTAGTTTAAATGGCAACATTGAGTTAGTTTGACAACTGCTCTTCCAGTCAGCCATGGGAGTTTGCTGTGTCACACTCATAGTGGCACAATAATAACTGCAGTCCACGAGGGTCACTTTGACTTACATGCCATCTGGTACCCCTGGCACCATATACTATTGACTTATAAGTACGTTAACCTATGCCAATCAGCCAGACACATTTTAGGAGTCAGAGCAGTGACCCTGAGGCCAGTTCGGCAGGGCTCAGTGCACTCTCAGAGTCAGAAAAAAACTGGCAGTATCAGTTCAAAACTTGGGGGTGATCATGCAAAAAGAGGCATTTCCTTATAATTATAATGGATGTCTTAAATTGTATCTCCTTATTGGCTACTTGAATGATATCCAGCTGTTCAACTTTGAGTCACACTTTCTTATATACAAATTTTGCAAAGCTACTATAATTAGGTCTGTACAAAATTCACATTATTTGCTGCTGTGTAATGCCATGAAATGTTGGAAAGAAATTGCACAATTACACATAATTACATAAAATGCTAATCTTTCATCTGTGCTATTATTTCAGTGTGAGTGTGAAAAACACAATTGTCGCAAACAACAGCTGTGCTTTATATTTCTTCCGAACAATGGCATGCAACTGACATTATTGCATAATCCGGGGAGTTTGCATAAGAAGCATAACGGGAAATTCCCAAAATGTCATGAATTACGTAGGACAGTATAAATTTCGCCCTGGCCAAGCTTCAATCGATATATATTTTATTTTTTCCTAAAATAGAACCAGATGCTATGCTGGTGAATAGCCCAACTCAAAAATGTAACTTTTAACAGCAAATCAGACTGGTGGTTAAATATTTCAGGTACTGAGTTATGTTGGTGAAAAGGACTCTTACACATGGGCCCCATTTAGGGACCACCAGGGGTTTCAGCTGGAACCCCTAGATTGTTGCTTGTGACCACTGGCACTGCTTTTGTGACCGCTGGCCTCAAAGGTGGCAAAATCAGTGCCAAGAACACATGGATGGCTCCGCATTCATTATTATCTGTCAGTTTTTCATCCTACAAATAGTGAAAAATATTTGAATATTCACAATTAGTGTACTAAAAATGGAGCACACTTAGGGCCTTTGGTGGCAGCTATCGTAAGTAAAAATGGTTTTAAATGTATGTTGCATGTGAACTTGTGGGAGAGAGAATCTGTTTAAGTGAGAGAGTGTAAGTTTGTCTGAGCAAGTGTGTCCTTATGTGTAAGCATGTGTGTGAATGAAAGTGGATGAGAATCAATTTACAGTTAGTGAATGAGACTGTGTGAGATTGAGACCCACATTTCCTATTCTTTTATGGGAGGCAGTGCTACACCAAAGTTGCCACACTCAGTCGCGGCTGGTGAAATTTCAAAGTGGTGGGGTGATTGTGTGAACTTCTGTACTGTATTGGCTGGAAAGGCTAAATGAATCACAGCAAAACTGGCAGTGTGTGCTGGCTTTGGTGTAAAGAGACAACAAAATAGAATATAAGGAGTACATATGAAGACATAACAGGGCTCTATTAATCCAACAACATGGTGTGAGCATGTGTGTGTCCATCTATCTCTCTCCTGTACTGCAATTGAGAGACATGCTATTGTCCTCCAAAACATTCCCACTTGGTTGGGGGAAAAGGGATGCTTGTCAATTTTCTTTCAACCAGTGGCTTTTGACGCCGTTATATAAAGACCACCACAGAGTATGTTTTTATTCACAAATCACTGGGGGGCATATTACCAACGTTAAGCGATATTTATCGCTAACGATGCTTAGCAACGAATTTTTTAACGCTAAGCATCGCCGTAAATTATCGCAGAGATAACTTGCTATTAGCAAGGTTTATCTCAGAAGTGATAAAAATCCTCACGCTAACTGCCAATTGAGAGATTATCGCTGGAAAACCAACGATAATCTCTCAAAGTTTGGCGTTAGCTTGATGATGGGGGCTCACAAACTTAGCCATGATATCCACCTTCCATAGGATATCATGGCTAAGTCAGGAAAATACCAGGTGTAAAAAAAGCAGTGCTAATGGCGGTTAGCGCTGCTTTTTTTATCACTAACAGGGTTAGCGAAATCCTTGATAATAGGAGAAATGTCGCTTAACAACATTTCTCCTATTATTTTTCTCTGGAACGCCCCCTTGGTATCTCCTTAGAGATGCAAGGGGAAGCGTAGAGAAAAAGGGTGCTAGCATGCGAATTTGCGTGTTAGCACCCTGTTGCTGATAGGGAGATCATTTTATCTCCGCTTTCTTGGCTTTTAAAGCCAAAAAAGCGGAGATAAATCCGTTGATAATATGCCCCTGGATTCCTTGTGTTACAACAGATGTGTAAAGTAAAGATTTTGCCACGCCTTATTTCATGAGTCAATGAAATGTAGTACAAGCTGCACCGGAAAACAAATCTAAAGCAGCAATATACGTTTCAGACTGTTTTACCCTCCTATGGGAAAAACATTAAATGTATGTGAAAGTTATGTATTCCTCTCACACACCACTCTGTTCTCAGTCAGCCGGCATCCAGGGAAATGATTTTTCATCCATAATGTAATCAAACAGACTAACAGGGTCATCGGTGACAGCCTGCTGCTCACTCAGGTTGTCCATTGATAGCCCCGATGCGAGACCTTCATCTGTCTCCGGTGGACATGCTCTTTGCTTGGACCCATGGAGAACAGTCATCCCTCGGGCTTGTACATCAGCGGTCTCGTGCACCAACCACAGATATCTACCCCATGGACATCACCGGTCATTCAGACCTAGTGCGTCGAGTATCATAAAACGCACAATTGAAATCTACTTGGAAGGAAACAGGCAGGGTTTATTCAGTTTCGGCCCAGAACAAAAGTGTGGAGAGGGTCTTGTGTAGGTAAGCAGCAGGAGAGAGGCAAGTTTAGTCGCGGACGGCATGACGGGCGTGTGGGGGTTAAAATGGGGTCGTCGCCGAGGGGGAACAGGGTTTAGGGGGAGGGGTTTAATTAAAGAAAAATATAAAACTTACCCTCACGTGTCATCACAGTTCTAAATGGTTCCCGACTCCCGCTGTCCTGAGTCGTCATCAAGGAAAGGCAGCCTCCTTCCCTCCCCTCCACCAATCACAACGCTGCATTGGCAGCGTTGTGATTGGTGAGGCACAGTGGAGAGCGCCCCAGCCAGGCCATTTTCTCCATGTAGGCTGCATGCGCCTACATAGAGATAAAAGTGAGAGTGGGCGGTCCTGCTCCAGGGCAGGGGGGGGAATGGCTTTCCCACTGTTGGGCATACAGACTGACTGGTCGGCCCCAGGGCGACCAAACAGTCAGTACGCACAACAGTGGGCAAGCCACTCCCCCCGCCCACAATGAGGCAATTCTGCTTTCTTGCAGTGCAAGAAGCAGAAAGATAAATTGGTAGTTTTTGCCATTTATGTTTGTGCCTTCTTGCACTGCGAGAAAGCAGTGAGGTGATGCCCCCATGCCCCAAAGGGGCAGGGGGCCACACTGCCTTGCATCAAAGGGGGAGAGAAAAAATGCCCTTAAATGAAAAGAGATGCCGCATTTTTCTCTCCCCGTGAGCTGGAGCACTTTTGCCAGCCATGCATCAACATACTCTTGCTCCATAGTGCAAGGGTATATACGTTCTGTGAAGCATAGATTTGCACTTAAAGGGATCCCTTCCAAAACAAAAACTATGCTTTTACTATGCTTTAAGGCTTTTCTCACTTTGTAGGTGTACTGTACAATGCTGCACAAATCCAAAGTTGGAAAAGCGAGGCGATATTAAAACAATTCTACTCGTTATGCTTGCTTTGAGAGCAGTACTACAAAGTAGCTTCCTGTCACAAGCCAGTGATTTACAAAGAAAATCCATTGAATTAACATAATTTTGTCATATCCCTTTTTCCCTTTGCCGAATGCTCTATACCTCTTGTATTTATAATTCCGTTTGTTAGCACTGCTTGCACCTTGGGGTTGTTGGTACCTCTGATATCTATGTCAGGAAAAATGTCCACATTCACAATTTAATGCTGAGGCCCTAATGTAAGCCACACATGCCAACCGCTGATTCCATCATTGCATTCTCAGTGAAGCTACATCCCTAATGTGGCATATAATGATTCAGCAACATCTTGATTGGCATATAGAGAACAAACCCGGTAGAACCATCTCCTTTTGCAATACGTATTTCAGGAGATTTTTAACGGATCCTGCAATTCTCAGTGGCTAAAGAATGCAGCCAAGTGGTGGATTTGAGCTCAGCGAGAGTTTTTCCCTTCCAATAGCTTTTAAGTATCTCTCAATCAATTTAATCCACTCCTTCCACAGCCCAGCATGATCCCCACCTTCTGTCAAAAACAATGAAGCGTGGGAGCTCTTCTGCACTGCCATTATAGCATTAAAGAAATCAATAAAATGCAATAATGTGCCATTAGAACACGGTAATAATATTAACTTACCCAACGTCCTGGCCAGAAATGCCGCAGCTCAGTAAGACACACACGCACACACACACACACACACGTGCAAGAGTCAAAAGGGAACAGTGGGTGTCTCAGGGCAGTTCGATGACTACACTTATGGCATCTCATGGTCACTGATTCCCCAACAGCGGCACACATGAAAAAGTCCTTCAGCTGTGCCTCCCCTTCTCAGTTTTGCCATCAATCACTTGACCACTTTTCAGACAGATGGGAACTGTCACTTCCTTAAGGATGGCTCTGATGCCAACAGTATTGATCCAGTCCCAGGATATATACAAGCTGTAGTTGACACAGTTGTCAGAATGAATAATCCGTCTGGTGGCAACCTGCACAGTGTCACGGTGAAGCGGGAGCCTCCTCACAGTATCAGCAGTGGTGTGGTTATCAGTGCAGCGGTGCAGTAGCACCAGGGTCGAAGGGTGTGAAAGTCCCAAAGCACCCCAATTAGGCCCACATTTTACTGGATCAACTGAGGTCAGGGGAATTTTACTTGCTTGCATTAGGGCCCAAAGAACCCTTGTTTCACTTAGAGTTTGGTGGGTGGGCTTCCTGTCCAAAAGGGCGGTGAAGGTTATTACCTTTGCCTCCCAGGTGGACTACAGCTGCCATGCTTAGAATTCTCTGTTGGCCACGGCAGCTGAAGCCACCAAACGTTTGCTGTGTAACCGCCAGGTTTCATGTGGCTGCTTAGCAAATTGTTTTGTTTTACAAAAACAAACTCTCAAAGTGGACCCTGACATCTTGAGATTTTTCTTGCAGGGTGTATGGGTCATAATTTGATTCTGCTTGGGACAGGTCCCCGGAAGAGAAACAAAAAGTATGTCAGACAGTCCACTCTAAGCAGGGTGAATGGTCTGATGTACTTGTTCTGATGTCCCCAAGCCCGCTGGGATGTCAATGTAAGGTTTCTTTACATGTGAACAAAGCCGTGGGAAACCCAGGGCCTGCGTGAAGCACAGCTAAAGACCTAAAAGTCTTTCCTAATTATCAATATTTTCAATACAAGCTTAAGTCAAAACCATTTTAACCATTTCGAAGAACGAAACTCAAAAACATCTCAATTAGAGTTATTTCCACTCTCTTGTATTCAACAAATTATCATTCGTAAACATTCTCAACACATTATAAATGTTTATCATCATGTGCAAAATGAAAAGAAGAAGCATGTTTTGAATCTTGACAAACAGTTGAATAAATATAGAGAAAGAAGTGACCCAGAAGAGGTGCTTGAGGCAGCAGCGGACACCGTGGCTCAAAAAAAATGGGAAGACTTATTAAAAAAGTAGATGAAACTTCCTAATACACGTTAAGTGTTTGTCTTAAAACACTCTGTTCAAGCCCCACAAATTAAGGCAATCATAAGGAAACGTTGGAACATCATTGAACAAGAGGTTGATTTTGCAGGACTATATCGAGATCTACCATTATTCGCACACAACAGGTCGAAGAACGTAAGGGAACTTCTGAAATCTCGTCAACTTGAAGATAAACCTATTCACAAAGGAATGAGGAAGTGTCACAACTGTGGGCAATGCGGCAATGTAATTTTAGGTGACATGTTTGATCATCCAAACACAGGCCAAAAACTGAAACTTGGTCACACTTCTGATTGCAATACAGCGGGAGTAATTTATGCCATCAAATGCCCATGTGGGCTGGTTTATGTAGGGAGAACCAGTCGTAAGATTAAAACATGAATAGTAGAACATAAGAGTAGAATCCGGAAGAAGAACTTAAACTCAGCTTTGGCAGCACATTGGGTGAACACCCCACACACAATCCCCCAGTTGAGGTATACTATTCTTGAAAAAATTCATATGACTCCTGGAATTGAAAAAAATACAGTTTTAGCACGTAGGGAGACCTACTGGATTAAGCATTTAGGCACCATTAACCCCTGGGGTCTTAATGATCACTATGAATTATTATGTTTTCTCCGAAGAAGTTTGTCTAATCGAATACATGCATGTCTTATTCAGATGTAAATGTGTTAGTAGATACCCACATTGTACAGGATTTTCACTCATTTACTCTCCTTTTCCTTTCTGACATATTATTTAGATTGTTTAGTGTCACACAGCAGTTAGGGATCACAAGATGCATATGCGTAAAAGCATGAACTTCAGCAGTGTTTACTGGGCATGGGACTCACACGAAGCTTTGCTGAGATCGCGTTCGTATAATCTGCAGTGTTAACCAGGTATGGGATTTAATGAGGCTCTGTGAAGATCGCGTTCGTGAAATTGTTTTGTTGAGTAGTCTCATATAAGAAATATAATACTTTCCGGGATTCATGGTTTTGAGCACCTGGTACACATGCTGCATTCACGAGATTGTGTTTTCTCTGTTTTTGGAGATGCAGCACAATAACGCTTTTTTACCAATTCAACTTTTTTTTCCCGGTCTGGCTCTTTAAAAAATGGCCGTCACGCTACACACGTCATCGCGCACGTTACGGGCGTCGACATTCGAGCACTTTGGTCCGTCTCACGGCGTTTTTCCTGGTGAGTTTTCTGCCATGCGAAGTTTTGTGACAAGTATTGGAGTTCCTGGGGGAAGTCTGACAACACATTTCCTTTTATGTTTGTTTTAGAACATAAATTCCATCTCTTCAATTTACTACAGAGCAATTCTTGCAGTCATGTCATCTGTACCGGTAAGCTCTCACACTCAGCGGAGGCTGCCATACCGTAACCTTTTGGTATAACTTGTTCGTTGTGCATACGCTTGAAATATAGTGTGGTGGTGTTGTCTTTGCAGTGTTCCGCATTGCTCAGATCTTCATGTATCAGAGCACAAAGTTGAATCGGCGGGTAAGCGGCAATTGCCTCTTTATATTTCTATCCAGCACAATAGTTCACACGGGGCAGTGGTGATGGAGAGCAATCAGTTTCTCTTATTCACGAGCAGCTTGAGTGACATTTTCACTTATTGCAAACATCACAGTGTTTTCCAGCACATTATATTTTAGTCACTTTGCACCCCTCCTTTTATCCTCTATCCCTCCTGAATGCAAATCCTATTTTTAGTTATTTGTTAACATCGTGATATGACAGTGGTTCATTGTATACTCATTTGATTTCTATTGTAACTCTGAACAGAGGACATTTCGTCAATTAAGTTGTGAATTCTTGGATGAAATAACCCCTGCAGAAGGGTATTTTGAAAACCCGAAATGCATTGGGTCCTATTGTAATACTGTTTGTCAAGATTCAAAACATGTTTCTTCTTTTCATTTTTCACACATGATGATAAACATATATAATGTATTGAGAATGTTTACGAATGATAACTTGTTGAATACAAGAAAGTGGTAATAACTCTAATTTTGATGTTTTTGAGTTTGTTTCTTCGAAATGGTTAAATGGTTTTGACTTAAGCTTGTATTGAAAATATCGATACTTAGGAGAGACTTTCAAGTCTTTAGCTGTGCTTGACGCAAGCCCTGGGTTTTCCTCTGCCTTGTTCACATGTAATTTTACCTAAGAGGGGTTTAGGGCTAACCCCAAAGCATGAATACGCCAAACAGCATTAAAAATAAAATACATTAGATCTTAAGATTTGAGTAGAATTGAAAAATTCAGGTGTGCAGACCCACTCTCATAAATAATAGTGTAAGGTTTCTGCCAGTGTTCAGGTCTGGACGCTTACCTCTAATCTGGTTGGGGTCTTCAACTGTCTGATGTATGGGTGACTGTTTCCAGAAGCCACATTTTCACCACACACTAGAATATGTGGTAGGCAAGTTTCCTTGAGAAGCTGCCAACTTCTCAGGAGGAGAAGGCCAAAGGAGTACAAAACCCTCTCTTGCTAGACAAAGACTTCAGAGGATTGAAGAAAACCAGGTGCACGGTAAACGATAGTAGAATTCTTCAGGAGTGAGGAGTCAGGATCAGCAAGTGGAGGGAGCACGGAAAGCAAAGGAATAACACCGTTTTTGCGATGCACCCTCCAATGATACTGAAGCCATTATACAGTAAAAGAACAGGAAAAGCAAACATCACATTACCGCAAACACAAAATATTGGGAAAGCAAGAATGGAAGAAACAGCCATGATGGAAAAGGGAAAGACAAAGGAACGAAAACCTGAACCATCTCGCTGCAGAGCAGCTCCAAAATGCAACTGTAAACCCTCAGGCAGCTGGTTGACATTTTGGAGCTGGTGGATCAAGGATCAGCAACTAAAAGTCTGGGAGCCTGAGAGAAGGCACCCTTAGGGGAGTGAAATTCACATTTGCGGGCTTCGTGCAGTGTTTCCTAAGACCCAGGAACCATGGATCCACACAGGGTACCATAGTTCTTAGATGCCCAGGTGGCCGAGACACCATGGTTGTCACAGACAGCAGAGCCAGTGGGTACAACTTTAAATAAAGCAGGGGAACCATCAGTTTTGCAAAGGCGATCCTGTGCCACATTTGTGCCCTAAATCTTATGCGTTTTACTAGTGCAAGCATGTCCTGTCTGAGTATGGGTGCATACTTCTGCATGAGTCCAATGCAAAGTATTATCATTAGCAGCATTAGCAGGATGAGCAGAACGGAGCAACAGCCAGCACAAATTGACCATTCAAAGTTCAAAGAGAGTCTGTCCGTTTGATTGGACACTCTTTATGTTCAATAGAAAACAGAACATTTTCTTAAAATAACCCTCACCCACCAGGGTTTCCCCTTGGTAGCATGCTTCATCATAGGGTTCTTGCCGTCCTGCTGCAGAAGGGGCGTGCTTCGACCCACAAATACAAGGGAGCACTCTGATCATAGACTATGACGTATGGAGAGATATAAGGGTGGGAGGGACTAATCTAGTGAGATAAAGGGTTAAAATATCTGGCCTGATATTTGTTTTTACACTGCAACTTTTATTCTAAAATCTATTGATGCTTGGAAAAGTATGATGTTTTAATGCAGTATTAATATTCTGATTGGGTTTTATCTATTTAATGTACAGAATTGGTTCTTTTAAACAATTGCTTGTTTTTCTTTCTGTGCTTTTATGGTTGTTTTATATGAACCGAACAAAGCTTATTGAATTGAATTGGGTTAAAAATACCTGGCTCATTAGGGAAAATGATTTATTCTTACCTCTAGCTGGTATGGGTTATAAGGGGAAAAAGATGAAAAACATGCGGTTATGTGCATGTATTTCATATGTCTACATGTTTATCGACTCACAAGCTGCTGTTGTAAATGATTTGGCCAGGGGAAAGCATCCCCTTTTGTCACCCTCCCCTTTGAGAATTAGGGTGACAGATTCAGGGGGAGTAGGCAATTTTTAGGGGGGACCACCATCACTGTAATTGTAGCCATTCGTAATGGCACAAATTGCAACTTGCGTAATTAATAAACATTAGGCCAGTGGGTCTGAGAACTCGCGACAAATCTCTATTTTGCAAACCAGCCTATTGGTACATAAGCTGGTTCGCAAAATAAGTTAGTAGTTGCAAAAAGTCAGTGCACAACTTGTGACCATTTTTTGGAATCAACTTTTAGTACATCTGACCAATAGTTACAAAAATAAAAATTTGATATTTGAAAAATGTGATACACCATTTTTTAAATAAATAGTACAGTTTTTGTGTGAAGGAATTGGCACTTGCATCCAAAATAAAAAGGAGTATTTCATACTGAAATATTTTATTTTCAGAAACTAGTAAACTGACGTGATGCGGAGTTGTGCTATAAATTACAGTGGCTAATTTGTTCCAGTGGGTGCTGGTGAACCCCACTGGCACTCATTTTAGGGGATGCTTTCGATCCACAGACCCGCTGAAAGAGCTGCTTTTTGACAGTCCATTAGTGTTGTGTAAACAGTGCAAGAAGAAAGACTGACGCTGCGCTGCTGTGCAGCACTAATGGGCTGCCTGCCATTGCAGCCCTGGAAAGAGAGAGAGAAAGACAGAAAAAGAGAAAGGGCCAATGTGTGCGTGAATGTGCGTGAGTCAGGGCTTTATGTAAGGTTGTTGCTGAGCACTGGCAATATTTAAAAACAGACTTTGAAACAGGTCCTACTAGGCCAGGGCCCCGATTCAACAAGGTTAACTGGGGCGGAACACGGGTGCGTACATACAGATAGTAATGGAAAAAGCCCTTTTTGAATTCCCAAAGTCGTAAACTTATAAGTTTGGTATAAGTTTAGACCAAACGTTTAAGTTTTCCATTGTGAATTGGGCACCCTGTCTTTAACGCAAAAGCAATTGGGCATATTTGCAATGCCCTGGCACTTTGACACTGGTGGAGAGTCACTTTTGTGACACTCCGGAGGCGCAGTGTGCGGGCCCATATTTACAAGATCAAGAAAAAGCCCCCTGCGTGGCTCTTGATGGCCTTGAAAAAATAGAGTAAGGCAATGCCTTATTCTGCGTGGAAGGGGCGTATCATGGGTGTTGCTGTGGGTGTTCCCATGCAACATTCATAGTTTTTGACACTGCTCCAGATGTTCAACATAGCATAATTAAAACTAACGCCTTCCTAAAGCAGGTGTAACAAGGAGAAATGTTTACATTTCTCCTCGTTTTTTCTCTTTCAATGTGCGCTGCATTTGGGGAATATTTACGAGAAAGTATCAGAGCTCGGAGCTCAGAGCTCAGACCTCCGAAAAATCTGGCAGCACCACGCACTAACATTTTCAAAGTGCAGGGAACCACCTTATTCACAAGAATACGGTGCACCCCTGTGTTTACCCAAGCGCTTATGTAGCAGCCATTCTAATGCCTGCTCTTGACTGGTGCTAGTTTTTGGCACTGCCTCAGATTTACACCTCCTTGTAAATCTGAGGCAACATCAAAAGCAATGGGTGTTGTGGTGGAGCCCTCACAGCAACACCCATTGCATGCTCCTTTTACGCTAAGTGATGTGCAAAGCTGTCCTTTCAAGAATCGCTTGAAGCCATCAATATTCCACCCTTCAATCAACATTCCTTGGGATGAGTCTTCATCCTAAGGTAGTTGTTGGTCTACAATATCTTTAGAAAATCTTAATCTTGATTAACACTAGTCTCCGTTTTTAGTAGGCGGCTTTTAAGGACTTTTAAAGAAGTTCTTGAGGCAACTTGGTATCTTTCAGACTTTGGGGACAAGGCTTCAGAAGGCATTCTACAAAATTCAAAGTCAGGGTTCTTTGCTTTTTCCAGTACATGATCTTCCACAGGTGCTCTTCTTCCCCTGTGGTGACCATTAAACAAGCTCACAAGCTGGGTGAATTAATGGTACTGTCTTGTATGTTCATACCCAAGAGTTTTTTTTTTACAGTCTTACCATACACTTGGGTCCTTGGTTTATCCAAAAGTAGATTCCCCTTTTCATTGCAAGCTGGAGATTGTTTTACCATCATTCTTCCTCTATCCAAGGAATAGCCAACTTGATCAGGACAGAATCATGGGCTTAAATTATTTTGGTCTCGCTCCCAGACTTTTGCTGTTCAGCCACTTGAAATGCTCCTTCTTCCCTTGTTACCTGGTCCTTGGGGAGAGATGGTCATTAGTCTTTGGAAATGCTACACTATCTTCTGGCCTTACAGCTTCCTGCATTGATATCATGAAAATATATGTGTTTCCAGCATCTTTAAATAAATATTACTTTAATATTGTAGTTTTCAATATCGTTTTTGAGTGTTTTTTGTGAATGATGTTTATGGTATTTTATTACAGTTTTTTTTACATGTAATTTAATTATTTCAATTTGTCTTTTAATTGGGTCTTTTTATAGTCTTTTAGTTGAATACGTTTTAGTTTTAATAACATTTGTAAGTGTAATGTTTTTCAAGTTGTTGGTTTATGTAGTGGTTTTGGGTGTCTAGTGCCGTAAATTAATGTTTTAATGTATTTTCTATGTATCAAAATTATTGTAATATTTGTTATAGTTTTAATTACATTTAAAAAAAAAAAATAATAAAGTGACTTATTTTGCCAGCATACCTTACCTGCTTCTGAATAAAGTTTGGCTGAACTTCAATCCTGTTTGGGCCTTTCCTCAGTGGGCGGAAATGTGATGAATATTGAAGCGGCCACGCCTGGGCCGCGGAAAGAGCCCTGCTGCTGCAATCAGTCCCGCTGTGGTGTTTAACTCGCCGCGGCATTGGGAGCAGGACGCCAGTGAGGCAGCGTATTACACAAGGTGTGCAGCGAGATGGATACGACACCCACCCACTTGGGTAAGACTTTTTCAAGATGTGCATGGAACCTGGCGACCCACATGAGGGATTATAACACTACAAGTACCAGGATGCCACTGTGTGGCCACGCCCAGTGGGGCGAGCAATATGACTTTAAAAACCTGCTAACTGCCAGTGTTCTTTTGCAACAAGCCCAGAGCCCATGATTAAGTGCTCCCTGCACGAAACGCGTCGGGGCTGGACGCTCGAATTTGGGGTAAAGTGACTTATTTTGCCAGCATACCTTACCTGCTTCTGAATAAAGTTTGGCTGAACTTCAATCCTGTTTGGGCCTTTCCTCAGTGGGCGGAAATGTGATGAATATATATATATATATATATATATTTATATATTTATGGTGCATATTTTTCATTTTTTGAAATGTAGGGTTACAAAGGGGTTTTGAGTAGGGAGGGTTGTAAAAATATTTGGTTTTGAATTTAAGTTCATTTAATTTTAAATATTATCACATGTTTTAATTAGAGGTTAAAAATATATATTTTTGATTTATGTTTTTTATGTTTTGGGCTGTTGAGGTTGGTAGGGGTTTTCAATGGGTTTTTTATTAACATCTTGCAAATTACATTTCTTTGTTTCAAATATAAGTTCACCTGTGTGCTGGTTAAAATTATGTTTTTATTATTTTTATCCCAAAAATTATTTAAGAGAAATATTCAGATTTATTCAAATATTTGTTTAATTTGCTTACTAAAATATAAACATATGATTTGAACTAATTGTGACAAATTTAAAATTACATTTTGAGAATTTCATTATTGTATTAACATAAATGTATAAGTCAAATATTATAATATTTAAATTGTTACTCCAATAATTTACTTTTGCTATTTTTCATCTAACAAGTAATATATTATTGATATTGTATTGCTACTTATTTTATATGTATTTGAATACATTTTTCCAATGTTGTTATTTCTTAGCATTTTGATTACTTTGCAGTGTGGAAAGTAAAGTTGATCCCCAAAAGACAAATATTTTCTACAATGTTATTTATTTGAAGCTGGGGAGATTTCATGTCATCCTTCCTGTTACTCCTCAGTATACAATACCTTCCCCAATACTGTTTAGTTTGGAATGGGAACATTAATTCAGACCCTCCCACCCAGAGTCCAACGATTTTCCCAATTTTGCTTACTTTAGAGTGGGAATAGTAAAGCTAGCACCCTGAAATAGACGTGCTTTCCCCAATGTTAGTTAAACTGCAGTTAGAACAGTAAATTTGACCTCACTACATAGATGCATTTTTTATGAAACCCCCACACCCCAACCAGTCCAAAGCTTTCCCTAATTTTTGCTTAATTTCAACAGTAAAGGGGACTTCCCTCTACCCCCAAGTCCAATACGTTGCAATATTGCTTACTTTAGAATAGGAATAGTAAATCTAAGCCCCCAGAATCAAACGTTTTCCCAGTATTATTAAGTTTGGAGTGGGGATTATAATTCTGACCATTAATAGCTATTCCCTGTATTTATTAGTTTAGTGTGGGAATGGTAAATCTAGCCCGTCAGAGTCCAACGCTTTCTCCAGTGTTGTTTAATTTGGAGTGGGGGTTGTAATTCTGCCCCAGCCCCAAGTCCAGATCATTCCCTAACATTTCTTAGCTTGTATTGTGAATGGTAAATCTGACTCCTCCAAAGTCCAACAATTTCCCCACTGTTGCTTAGTCTGGAATAGCAATAGTAAACCTAAGCCAAAGAGTCACACGCTTTCCACAAAATTGTTTAGTTTGGAGAGGGGATAGTAATTCTGACCCCCCGACCCCCCCCCCCCAGAGTTCACCACTTGGTTTCATATTTATTAGTCTGGAGTGGGAATAGTAAACCTAACTCCCAGAGTCCAACACTTTCCCCAGTGTTCTTTAGTATGAAGTGGAAATAGTAAATCTGATCCATGAAATACATGCATTTTACCCAATGTTAGTTTGACTGGAGTTAGGATAGTACATTTGACCCCACTACCCATATGCATCTTTTCTGAAACCCCCAGATACCCACAGTCCAATACTTTCTTCAATGTTGCTTAGTTTAGAATGGGGAAAGTAGTTCTTACCCCCTGGAATAAAAAATTGTCCCCAATATTGTTAAGTTCGGAGTAGATCTAGGATATCTTTCCCACACCCAATCGACATACACTTTCCTTAATGCCTAATGTTGCTTAGTTTGCAGTCGGAATAATAATCCTGAGCACCCCAGAGTCAAACACTTTCCCCAATATTGTTTAGCTTGGAGTGGGAACAGTAAATCTGGCACCCACCCTTAACAAAGAGTCCAACGCTTTCCTCAATATTGCTCAATTTGAGTAGGAATAGAACATTTGACCCTTGAAATATATGCAGTTTCCCCAATGTTAGTTGGACTGGAGTTAGAATATTAAATTTGGCTGTGCATCCTATATGTATAATTTACAACATTAGTTGGATTAGAACTAGAACGACAAATCTCACTCCCCTGCGTGAATTAAATGCACTTTCCCTATTTTGATTTGGACTGGAATTTGAATAGTAAATCTGCATCTAACACAACTTAATGGCAATTTATTAACAATTAAAAATAATTTTCAACGTTTTGATTTGTCATACATTTTCTAAAAAATGATATATATATATTTGTGAAAGTGTTTACTTTTATTTCACATTTCAGAAAAATAGAGGTCTGCAAAAAATATGTTTTTATTGAGCTACGGTCTGCAAACAAAATATGTACATGTTAAAAGTGATTTTATTATTTGTAATTTAAAACATCTTTTAAAGAATAATTACAAATAACTTTAATTATGTCAAATATTTTTTTGAAGTATTACACATTTTTGAAATGTTAAAATCATTTTAAGTAAGTACATAATTTTGAATTGTGGATAGGTTTACCATTTGCTTTTTTTGTAAGAGAATATTTTGGAATCAATCTTTTTGTTATTGTCAATATAAATATAGAGTTTAAAAAATGTTGACCTCAATATTTTGGTAGGTCGATATTTTTGTAATCATCTCTCAGAACTACAATTTTCTCTAGGTTATCCGGTTACTGCAGAATTCGGCTTGCTTGGGAGTTAGTTGACTGTATGGATATGGGGTGTCATAAATGGGAAGTGGTTGGGTGCATGAGGTACTCTAAACTAACTTGTTGCTATGAATGTTTTGCTGCTAGTAAGCATGGTTGTGACAAGTGAACTGTGATGTGAACAGACTTGTATTTTAAATACTTGGGGGTTCTGTGGTCCATGTCAAGCTTGCATACGTTTTTAGCACAGTGCATAAATGTGGAATCTCCTGGGTGTGAATACTTGGAGAGAGGGTCTGAGGAGTGCTTCAAACTTGTTGCTGTGAATGTAAGATTATGAATATGGATTATTGAATGATCGAAGAACAGCGAGGCCTCAATACTAGTATTTGTACTTACCCTGTAGAGCTGTATGGCTACTTGGATCACTGATTGGCTACATGTTGTGCACTGATATAAGCTCTTGAGAAAGCCATATCTTTATTGCCTTCCAAAACACAAGATAATCTGTAACTTCCTGAATGGAAGATGTGTACTAGAGTTTGTCAGTCTCCAATGATAAAGCAACTCTAATCAGGCTACATTTTCAGTGCTTGGGAATATCAGGTATAAGGGCATCCTTTGACAGTATGTTCCTCATTGGTTAGTAGATTTGGTGCCTGCGTGCCTGTGGCATGCTGCAGACTGCCTTGAATAAGATCTGTCAGGCTTCCACAAACTATTGCAACCTCAGCCAATGAGAATCTGTGGCCCTGATCCTCCTTGACCTCTCAGCAGCCTTCAACACCATATCTAACCACACTCTAATAGAAAGACTCCACCATATCGGCATCCAAGGGACGCTCTCAGATGGATCACCTCGTTCCTTGCTGGAAGAACACAAAGGGTCCGCATACCACCTTTCACCTCTAGCTCCAAGGTCATCATCTGCTGAATCCTCCAAGGCTCATCTCTATGCTCTTCAACATATCCATGACCCCACAGGCTAACATTGTCAGATCCCACAGTCTCAACATAATATCCTATGCAGGTGACATCCAACTCATCCTCTCCCCCACCGATGATCCTACCACCACCAGGTCTAACTATCACAATTGCATGAAAAGTGTTGCCAACTGGATGAAGAAAAACTGCCTGAAGCTGAACACGGACAAGCTGGATGTACTAATCTTCAGTAACAACAGCAATCCCTGGGATGACTTGTGGTGGCCCTCAGACCTGGGACCCGCATTTATACCCGCAGACCGTGCCAGAAATCTCGGAATCATCATTGTTAACAAGCTCAAAGTGAAATCACAGGTCAACGCCACCTCCTCCACCTGCTTTCTCACTTTATGCATGTTACAGAAAATCTTTAAGTGGTTTCCCCACCACACGAGACACACAATGACGAAGGCCATCATCACCAGACGACAGGACTATGGCAACGCTCTCTATGTAGGAACCGCCGCACACCTTCTACAGAGACGACAAACTATACAGAACACCACTGCTAGAATCGTCCTCAACCTCTCCCGACAAATCCACATCACTGCCCACCTCAGGCAACTCTACTGGCTCCCCAAACAGAAGAGATGCCAATTCAAGTTGCTGACCCACACATGCAAGGCTCTACAGAACCAAGGACCCGTCTACATCAACCACAGCCTAAACCTCCACCAACCATCGAGAAGATTACACTCTGCCTGCCTATCACTTGCCCACATTATCGACATCCACTGAAGCAGAAGTGGAGGGGGCTCCTTCTCCAAGATCCCTGCAAAGACCTCGAACAGCCTCCAAATGCAGCTCTGAACCATCACTTTACTTCCCAAATTCCGAGAGAACCCCAAGACCTGGCTGTTTGAATGACCCAACCTTGACCGCAAGCACTTGTATACCCTATTGGGTGATTAGCAGCGCTTTATAATGACTGATTGGTTGATTGATATAATACAAGGGTGCTTTGGTTTCATTGTCGGTGTGAAGGAGTATCCTGGCTGATGTGTTCTGGATCCACTGGAGCTGGCAGAGAAGGAAGAATGTGGTGCCTAAATAGATGTCAATGGAAAAGTCTAGCTAGGACTCATTCTGGAAAATTTTATAGAGAGGGTATCCATCTGTTGTCGTGAAAGGGAGGTATGAGTTTTCATTTACCTGTTTAATTGCTGGATTAATGAATGTTCAGTTCTTATGATGACTGATGTTTTTGCTCTTGCCTATTGTAGTTGGTGGGGCTACAAGGTCTTCTGCTCATTCGGCTCATGGCAGAAAAGAGGACCACTCCCCACAGATAAGGATGTTAATTTTTATTGCACTGCGTTGGAGATGGTTTGGCACTTATCCACTTTTCACTTCTAGTATGCAAGACCAATCGAAATGGCGCAGCGGCTGGGGCACTCCAAGGGGAGGGGCACATGTGCTTGAATGCTTGGCATTTATTTACTTTATAAGGTTCATCGCAGGCAGTAATTAGAGCTTATAAGTGAGACCCATAAATGTGCAGGAGCCGCTGGGGGCTTTATTAATAATGCACAAGCACATGCATTAAATATTAATGTCAGTGTGTAATTTGCATAGCTCACCATACTGAGGGAGTCTGGGAACATGCAACATTAAACTTCACCAAGTGAATGTACAAGAAAACAGTTAGTGGAATTGGCAATTGTGGAGACTAATAAGACAGGGCTCATGGTACATATCATTATATCAAGACATGTAGGGAAAGAAACAGGAGGGTAGGTGAGGAGGAAGAAAGGAGCAGGCAATCTTGCGCTGGGACTCATTCTCTACCAAAATTCAAAGCATCCAGAAACATTTAAAGAGAGGACATGAGGTGCAAAGACAATTATTCCTGTCAGAAAATGCCTTGTTTTGCATGATCACCCATAAACCTTTGAACTGATGATGCTGTTTTTAGACTCTGGGGGTGCACTGGGTCCTGCCAGCTAGGCCCCAGTGCCTGTGCTCTGACCCTTGAAAGCATATGTTTCATTGTCTTACCCCCAACAGGCAAAAGTTAACTTACTTACAAGTCTCAAGTATATGGTACTAGGAGTACCCAGGGCCTGTAAGTTCAATGTGCCTTGTGGACTGGAGCGCTGATTGTGCCATCTCGACTGCGACAAAGAAAAACATAGCTCCTAGTCTACCATTGTGGACTAATAGAACAGTTTGTAAACTGCTATCTCAACTTTGCCATCTCAACCCTTGGCAAAGCCCAAGCCTTCCTATTTAATATTTGTAAGTCATCCCTAAGGCATTTCTAATGAGCCCTAAGGCAAGTGGTAATATGGACTTGTGCTTTTACATATCCGGCTGGTAAAAACCCTGCAGTGTTGTTTTTATTGTAGAAAGGTTAGTGGCCCCATTGGCGAGTATGGAGTTAAAAGTTGACAGCTCAGCAATGCTAACTTCCACTAAAACAAGTACTTCGAGGTACCAAACAAATTGTTGCATTAACTCCGACCTGTTGCTCAAGTCGAATTCAATGTAACAATTGTACAATATGCAACTTTAGAAAGTTGGCACTTTGTTGCCCAAAGTAGTATGGTAGCTGTTTTCGGTTGCACACAGCTGCTGTACTCGAGACAGCCTAGTGCCCTCCTGGGGAGAGGTAAGAACACCTCTCAGGAAGAGTAAGACAGGACATGTAAAGGAAAGAGGTGTGACCTCCTCCTGGCAGGATGGCCAGAGTGTGTGTGAGCCCATAATGGAAGCTTCAAAGGGGAAACCAAAATAGTAGTCACAATAAGAAGGTGCTGCTCTTTTGTTTTGGCAGACAGGCTGACATCTCGAGCAGAGAGGAGAAATCTGTCGTCAAACCAGTGTTTCAAGGGGAGTTCAGGCCCTAGGTAGCCACACATCTGGGTTGGGCTAGGGAGCTCCATACACCTAGAAAAGGATCTTACCATGCTGGAAGTGGGAAAAATAACCCACGCTGGGATAGCTAAATTGCACACTTCACATGAAGTTGTCATCAGTTAGGAGGGAATCTGGTAGCCTCTTGGCTAGTTCAACATTACCACCCCCTTAGATCGCAGTCACCCTGACCTCAGATCACATCTGTACTGGAAAGTAGACCAAAGAAGGACTGCCCTGCTGCTCACTAGAACCTGCAAAGAGAAGCTACACCAAAGACTGTATTGCACCTGCTGAACCTATGGACTAGCAAAGAGTGGACTGTGCCTGGGGTGCCCCACTCTTGGAAAAGTTGTGCACATATGCCAGACAGAGAAAGTGACTCCAAGAGCCAGTTGACTGACTCCCTGTTTTAGCTAAGGGACATAAAAGCTGAGACCCCTGCACCCTTAAAGGCCTAGCACCAAGAAACCTGACTACTGGATGTCGAGGTACAGCCTGGGAAACTGAGTCCTGGCCCTCAAATGTTGCCAATGAGTCTGAGGAACTCAGGAGAGTCATCAGAGTGTACTTTGCTCACCCTGCAAGGAGGTTTATATCAGCTAAAAAAAACACAGAGATTGCTATGACCAGCGACCAGAAGATCAGTGGCAACAGGACCAGTGCTGGACTTCACCTTGACATCGTGGGAGATTGACCCATGAGACCAAAATTGCCGCCCAAGGAGAAATGGGTGGCCACATGAAGACCTAAAGCACCGGTTCAGTATCCCCAGCATCTTCAAAGCATGTTCAGCATTCTGTGTCCCTTGCATTAGAACCACACCGTTGACTTCAAATGGCAGCTTGACCAAGGGATTCAGAACTGGATGGAAGGCAGCTAACTCTGGCAGGTAACTGACACCTGGAACTGATTTGTCCCTGTGACTTGCTTCCTATCGGAGTTGGCACATATAAGAGTTCCCATAGAACCGTTTTCAGGTTGCTTGTAGAGGTGGGTGGCATTCATGGAGTTTCACTCCCTGTAATTCCATGGCGTTACCTAAAACTTCAGTGAGATTCCAAGGAGTTCCGCGAGCGGCAGAATTTCGTCCCGCGTTGTACAGTCAGCACAAATGGCACCATTCCATGTGCCAGAGGTAGCTGCTTGTTCCTGCCACTTGAGTAGATTTTATACTAGAGCAGCAGCTTTCTCAATATGAGCTGTGACCATTTCAAACGCCTGCGTTGAGAAATTGCGCCAGGACTTGTCTTAGCACATGATTTTCTTACTTGTGCTCGGCAACTTAACATTGGCGAGCCGCGTGTGAGAAAAACTCCTCCATGCAGCAGTTGCTGGAGTTTTTCCGGAATAGTGGGTAAAACTCTTTCAACTCTGCCATCAGTGCTGTGTTTACCACTCACCCCAAGTGCCTTTTCGTGGCTAAACCTAAACCGTAATTGTGATATAATGAAATTATTTATTGCAATCCAATGAAAAGCAGGAATTTATTGCTTTTCTTTTTAATTCATGTCTGGACCCCGCTGGTAAATTTTTGTCATTGAGGTGTTTCTTTAAAGATAAAAATACAACCTATTTTTATAAATTGGTGCTGTGTTTTTATTGTGTTGTCTTCTTATTTGCTGTCTTTGGTACTACTTAATGCTTTACACTTGTTCCTTTAATAAAGCCCGACTGCTCTGCAACACAGCTAACGATGACAGAGCTAAGATTTTACAAGCGTACCGACTGGATCTGTTACAGATATATGTCATTATTACACAGTGAGGTCGCCCAAGCACACCATATTATAATCCACATCTCTCACAGTTCCAAAGATAATTACATAAACGACTGGCCTGGGATAGAAACCACAACGATAATCTTTCTACCAACAAAAGCACTGTCTAAAGCCACAGAACAGTTCGCATGAGCACACCATAATGAGGGCAGACACAGGCGCTCAATCCAAATTGGGAAGTTCCACCCAACATAACCTCCCAAGGATCATGAAATATGTACCAAAGATAATGTTTACATCTCTATAATCAGTAGTTGAATTACCAACTGTGCACTCGAAGACCCGCAGCCTGCTTAATGACATATGCCACTCCCAGCCGCGGCCGGCAGTGGGAGTACCTGCAGGGCAGTGACGTGGGGACGGGGAGGGGCAGGGTGGGGGTAGTAATGTATGGATTACGTAGCTTCCCAGGTAAGTAAACATTTAAATTTAAAAAAACGAATTTCGTTGAGGTCACTGCATCCCCAAATGCGATGCAGTTCGTGCAACGAAATTTGTTTTATTTATTTAAATGTTTACTTACCTGTAAAACTCTGTAATCCATACATTACTACCCCCCACCCTGCCCCTCCCCACGTCACCGCCCTGCAGGTACTCCCACTGCCGGCCGTGGCTGGCCACTCCAACCATAGCTATCTCCCGACTTCACAAACATAGTAAACTATTTTACCCTATCTTCTGTCTCTAACCATAAGGTGTTAGACAGTTAACCTGATTTTTATGACAATCCACCCTGCATCAATTTTATATAATCCATGTCACCATAACATCTCATACAACAATTCATTACCCAGTACCTTAATGTCAAAGGGACAGGCACATAATGTATGGAAGGCCCTATGCAACCTTGCTAACAACAGGATGGTGCAGATCTGCCGTAAGCTGCTAGTCAACAGACGACTCTAACATAGTAAACCGTGTCGGTCCCTAATAGGCCTATACCCTGAGCATCATCAACAGTCTATCAGAGCAGGTCTCCGATCCCCCTCGCTCTTTATCAGAGTTTTATATAGCGCAAACTTGACCCGAAGGTATCAGAGCGCTTTACATGAGCACCTGTTACATTACATAAGGACACATTCATTTTTGTTAGGCACCGGAGATTAAGTGATTTGCCCAGAATCACAGGATGTTGAGCGTCGTTTGCCAAGACTTGAACCCAGTTCCCCAGATTTGAGGTCGACCAACCTAGCCGTTAGGCTACATCCTCTCCCCCAATGCAGACCCATAAGAATACAGAGTGGACAACCTCCTGCCACAGACAGTGTAAGAACAAAAAAGATAAACTACCAACACATTAAAGGGACATGTGGGGCTACTAAGAGCTGCCAGCATGATACATATATAAATTGACATCTTTTCCACCTCCTCGTCCATCACACTGCTAAGCGCTGTGTTGCATAACACGGTAAATGCACCTCGGTTGTCATCATGCATGACATAAAAATACTTCCCTAATGGGCTGAAAGTACACACAACACTCTTTCAACTACCCACTCCATGCTACCTCTATGGACAGGTACATCAGCACCCCATACAGGGGCAATAAGCGATGTACATATACTATATTACAGCAGAATATAATACCTCTCTGATGAGTAGAGCTGTCAGTGTGTGTGGAATGTATGAGGTGAGGTATGCAAACTAGAGTAAGGGGTGGGGTGAGAGACAGCGTTAAAGGTAGTGAGATAATCAGGATAATATAGAGCAAAATATATTGTGGGTGAGGAGCAGGTAAAGGAAGGCTGAGAGGAAGGAGAAGAGAGACAGCAAGATGTGCAAAGGAGAGTGATGGAGGTGGATGGAATGTCAGTGAAGAGAATCATCAGCCATTCTTGGCCATACACACTCTAGCCTCCTTGGCCTGCCAAAAAGTCCAAGTGCTGAATTCAAATTGGATGCTTATGGAAAACTATTTTATTGGTGGGAGGGGTGCTATATCCAGAGGAAAATGCGCCGGCCGAATGTCCCCAAATTAGTATTACAATGATGCAGTAAATTGAAAATTCCAAGGATGAACTCACATCTGGATTTTATATTTTCTCCACCAAATGAAGGTTTTTCCTCAACCAGCCTTTACCATCAAACTGCAGTTGTGATACAAGAGATTTTGTCTCTAAATCGTCCAACATTCCTCAGCCATGCTGGTTAACTGCTGAACTGGGTGTTTAGGGCTGCCATGGGGTAGAGCACTGCACTAACTGCAGGAGGGAGAAAAACGTTGCTAGCGAGAAAGAGGGAGAAACAGGGAATCTGGTGGATGGGGACAGCTTTAAAGAGAGAGAAACAGAGCGATGGGGAATGTAATACCTATGGAAATATAAAGAGCGCAATAACGGTGAGACAGACCTACTGATGGAGAAATGAGTAACTTTGTACAGAGAGTGACGGAGAGAGCACATAAGGGGAAAATGCATATAATCCTTATAAGCCAAAATAACTGTTCCTAAATATGTCTGCCTGTGTTGATAACGGCACAAACACAGCTCAGAGCTGATTCACACACGGTTAGCATTCGCATTCGCTTGCATTGTAATCGGAATAGCACGTGCCTGCTAGATGTATTGTACCCAGGGTTACTGGAATTATGTGATTTTGCGGATGCAGCCTTTTCTGCATAATTGTGGCTCTGCCACATAATCCATCATTTTATGCATGAAAATTCTTCTAGCTCCACAGTTAATAAAAACACAGCAGCTCGTGTTGCCTCGCTGTGAAAGGGCCTACACAAAAGTTCACTGTCACTTTTCCATTGCTTATTGGAGTATTTGAGAATCAAAGTAATACTAATGAGGTGAAACATTTGCCCAGAAAGTGTTGAAATGTTTAAAGGAGCCAAAATAATGAGGATATACTGACACAAAAGATGCCACATAATTTGACTTTTCATGCCGCATGATTTAGTTAGCCCTGTCGCATAGTTTAGTCCTCCCATGCTGCATAATTCCAGTGGCCCTGCCTGTATCCAACATACTTTGTAATGTCTACATTAGGTAGAGGGCGTTCATCTCACAGCGCATTCTATAGCATTTACACCGGGTGCTCTAGGTCTTCTGTCGATTTATAGCAATATACAAAGGTGCAAGCCCTCCTCCGGAAATGACGTTCAGCTGCTTGCTAAAGCTGGGTGCTTAAAACTAAAACCGGGGGACAAACATAATTCGCTCGCGGGCCGTACAGAGTCGCTTTCAAGTTTTTACCCGACGATCACTTCTGCAGTTAATAACAGGGACTAACATATCAACAAGTTATGCGAACAAATGTGTTCACGACGTTACCGCTGCCGCACAATTATGCATGCGCCATTACCTCAAGTAGGGCCTGGGGAAATTGCCCGTGCAGAAATTGAAATGAGGGTATTTGCGCACACCTTGTAGTGAGGAAACAAGCGCATAAACCGTTTGTTCTTCATTTTTTCAAAATTACCTTTGAGCCCAACTGTAGAAGGCTATAAGTGCGCGCGTGATGCATGCACCGTTTATTACATTAGCAGGAACGCGCGGGTAAATGCTGTATTCTCGTCTACAATCGCCGTACAACGCATAGTAACGAAAAGCTGCACTGCCAAACATAAAGATGTCATGGAGAGCGAAAGCGAGAACCCAGAGCTTGAAAGAGGTGTACACACAGAGAGGGTCGCGAGAGAGACCCGGATGGAGAGAGACGGGACAGGGGAACAGTAGAGGAGGGGAGTGGTGATGGAGGCGGCAGGGCGAAGCCATACCCTCAGATTCCGGCCTGTCTACCCTTCCCTCCTCCCCCACTTCCAGAAGCCTTCCTTCCCTCCTTGTTGCTCCATCCCCGTCAGTGGTCCGTAGACACCACCCTCCTGTGTGGAGACATGTGTTGTGCTGTCACTCTGAACACTGAGGGCCTGTCTGCAGCATGACATGTTTCCATGGATACAAAGCCATTCACCCGCAGAGAAATGTTCTCGTCCCGTCGCTCTTCATGTAGCACTGGAAGAATGCGCAGGCACACCTGAAAAAGACGCCCCATCACCCGGCTGGACCTGACAACCCCCCCCCCCCCTCACACCCCCCGCCCCCACACACAAACACACAGGCACACAGAGGTCATCGACCTCTGGGGGGGCGGCCTTGAGAAGCCTGGAACTAGGGTGACCAACTGGCATTGGTGCAAATTCAGGACGGTGAGTGTAAAAATTCAGGACAAAGGGTCAAAATTCAGGACACAAATTAAGGACAGGAGGTCAAAATTCAGGACAAAACTTTAGGACAATTGGATACGTTTTACAGACACATCAGAGGTCGCCCAATAGTATATAAGTAAGCCCAGCCATGTCCAAACATATTTAACCATTTGCAAACATATTCATCATGTATCCTTCCATCTATCATCTCACTCATCCAACCCTTCATTCATCCTTTCACTCATCCATCCATTATCTATCTATCCACCCTTTCACCCTATCCATCTGTACACTCATCCATCCACTCTTCTACCCATCCATCCATTCATTCACTCATCCATCCAGCCATTTACCCTTTCACCCATCCAGCCACCCCTTCACTTACTATACATCCACCCAGTCACTCATCCTTCCACCCTTTCAGTCATCCATCCTCCCTTTCTCTCTCCATTAACCCTTTCACTTAGCAATCCTTCCTTCCATCCATCCACCCACCCACCCATCTACTCATCCACTCATGAATCCATCCATTTACCCTATCACCCATCCATCCTTTCTCTCATACATTTATCCTTTCACTCCTTCACTCATTTATTCATCCTTTTGTCCATCTACCTTCCTTATCACTCACTCATCCATCCTTACATCCACCCTTTTGCTCCTCTGTCCATCCATTCACCCTTACACTTATCAGTTCATCAATCCATTCATCATTTCACTCATGCATCCACCCACTCACTCATCCACCTTTTCACTCATCCATCCTTTCACTCATCCATCCACCCTTTTACCCATCCAGCTACCCTTCCACCCATACATCCAGCTATTTACCTTTTCTCTCTTCCATCGCTCCACTCACTCATCTATCCATCCATCCTCACATTATCCATCTATTCAATCTGTCATTCATCCATTCACCCTTTCACTAATTCATCCAGCCATCCCTTCACTTACTCACTCGCCCACCTTTTCATATTAATTTTGAGCTGAGCCTTTTTGAGAAGAGGCCCATCAAGAACTTCACCCTCTCTGCAGGAGCCATTCCAGGACTGGGACAGAAGCCACCCAGGGCAGAGGCAGGATCCACCACAGGGGGGGACAGGAGCCATCACAGGCCGGGGGAGGGACAGGAGCTACCACAAGGGGGGACAGGATCCATCACTGGGGGGTCGGGGGCAGGAGCCATCACAGGAGGGGAAACAGGATCCACCAGGGTGGGCACAGGAGTGGGCATGCAGTATTATAGTATCATCTTGGTCTCTTCCAGGGTGGGGTAGGGCTCCTCACCCCCTCCTGGACAAGACAACGAGAAGACAGGCTCTCTTTCTAAAATGATAGTTTTGCCATTCCCCACTGTGATGTACAGTACTTACAGGAGATACTCCAAGCGAACTGATTTAACTGATTGGCCTCCATACTTTGTTAATCAGTGTGGGTGCGATTGTGCCATTTCTTTATTTTCTTACATAGACTGCACGTTTGAAGAACCGAGGTTTGCTTACAATTTAGTGACAGTAATTACGCTCTGTGAAGTGAACCACGTGCTGCCTCGGTGTAATCAGGGCCGGTTCTAGGATGTTTGGGGCCCTGGGCAGAAATGGAACGTGTGAGCCCCCCTCTAAATTGCGGAGACATGCCGCATTCAGGGCTGTTTGCATCTGAATAGATGCCCCTGCTCCTGAAGCTGCCGCCCCCCCCCCTTAGTCACCTTCAAGCACCTCTTAACAGCTCATCAAGGGCTGAAGGTGTGAGGGTTGCCACCCCGCTGTGCCTCTCCAATGCTGCCGGGTATCTGAGCTTTGGTACTGCCTTGGAGTCTGTTACACCTGACCTCAGCAGTATCTCAGTCAAGAAGGGAGGTGGGTGGAAGCTGTGCCGGCTTTAGGGAGTTGCGACCGGTGCCCTGTTAAAATTACGGACAAATGGCGTCCGTTAAAAGATCCTTCATGGACAACGGACAGACGGCTGAAATTACGGCCTGTCCATGAAATTTACGGACGGTTGGTCACCCTACCTGGAACTGAGAGGGTCGGTTGGTTCCCCCTGAGCGCGAGAAGAGTCTGCGCATGATCAAAGACTTGGATCTGAGGCCTGGGAGTCACAAAACGCCCAGCAGTGGCAGAGGCCAGCCTAGCCCCGGACTCCGTCCCCTCACCCCCCCCATTCCCCCCTCCCCCGTCCCCTCCCTCCATCCAGAGCACGTTGCCGCTTTACAGCCCTGGCGGAGGGCGCAATTCCGGCCTGTCCTTGGTTCCTCTTTCCTTCTTGCACCATGGCGCACTTCACAGTACTGGGATAGGCTGCAGGCCCAGCCCTGCATTTCTGTTCCATCCCTGAGACAGGCGGGCAACTAGAGCCAAATTTCGGTTGGGGGGGGGGGGGCTGAAAAATATTTTGGGTGGCTAATTCTTCCAACCATAGACAGAGTGGCTGTAAGAAGGGGTGAAAACACAACAAAAGCCTAATTTACAAGTAAATGGTCTTTTAAAGAACTGTTAACTACTCGGGTGTGGCTGCAATTAGATGGTTGTGAAGCTGTGTCAGCCCGGGCTGACACGACGTGGGGGGGGGGGAGGGGTTACTGAAGCCCTGTGAGCCTAATGGGTGTTGCGCGCCTGCCCTGAGAGGTGGTCTGCTAAACGATCTGGGACCAGCCTGGTCTTAGAATTCTCTCTCCTCAGTCCACCATGGCCCAATTTGCAGCCCTGGGATGATCTGCGCAGTCAGTCAAGTGTTGGAGCTATCCCTCGCCCTCTGACCAGAAGCTGACTACATTTTTGGGCCACCTCGCCTAGCTTTGCACATCTTCAGCCTTCCCGGAGCCAAAGCCCTTCTCACAGCAACAAGAGTCTCCGCTCTCAGCCTGTGATGGACCTTCCCCTCAGGCCCTGGGCTCTGGCCCACAAGTAAGCTCTGCTAAAGGTTACATTTCAAACCCCTGTCTTAGCAATGGGCGCTTTACAGCCCTGGGCCTTGCTATTCTCTGTGAGTCCTTGAGCCATGGCTGCTTTGCCCCCATGACAGAGTCTGCTTTCCACCCTGGCTTTTAGATTTCTCTCTCGCTTCCAGAGCCATAGACAACTAAACAGCCCTAGGAGAGCCTTCCAGCCCAACCTGTCAGCCTGCTCTGACAATTCCACCAACTATGGCCTACTGTGCAGCGCTGGGCTGGTTTTACACTTTTCTCTCCCACCGTGATCCCTGGTCTCTCAATATAGTCCAAATAGGGGCGGCTCCTCCTCTATGGGGGAGGAGCGTCGCTCTGACTGCTTTTAAGCATTGTGAAGAAGAGAAGCATAAAATGACAATAACTTTAAGTTACTATCCTTTTATGCTACCTAACATGTCCTGCTGCTTTGCGAGCGTGTATGTGGGCGGGGCTGTTCTGCTCACAGAGCAGGGCAGGGAAGGAGTGGTTTGCCCACTCCTAAGTGCGCAGTGACTGACTGGTCTGCCCTTCTGGGCCACCAAAACCAGTCCTGCGCACTTCCCTGTTCTCCATGCAGGCTGAATTACAGCCTGCGTGGAGAACATGCCCACCCCTTCAGCCCCTGGCTGAGCGCCGTGTCATGGCACTCAGACCAATCACAACGCTGCATTGCAGCATTGTGTTTGGCTTAGGGGAGGGAGCCTGACTGCCTGCTTCCTGTTTCAGCAAGCAGGCGCATCAACGCGGGACCAGCCTTAAGGCAAGTTTTTTTTTATTTCGCCCCCTTTCAACACCACCCCCGATCCCGCCTGCAGCCCCACCTTGTGACCCTAGCTCTCGCCCCACCTCCTGAGAGCAATGCCAGCCGCAGCTGTGTCCAAGGAGACTCTACATAGTCACCATGACATTCTTCCCTATTTCCTGAACCAAGGCTAGTTAAATAGTCCTGGGATAACCTTCAGGCTCAGCCTGGTTTTAGAATCTGATTTCACTTTAAGTGATGCTAAGCCGCACATCCCTGGGAGGTCCTGCTCATCCTGCCTCACATTGGAGTTCTGGGCGCTCCCTGAGCCATGACCCTCCACACCGCGCTGGAAGAGTCAGAGACCCAGCCAGGGGCGGCTGGTGACATTTGAAAGTGGTGGGCGTAATCTAATTTGCATATTGCACCGCAGCGATCGAGCGCAGCAAGCGAGCACGAACCACCTTGCATCCATCCATACATCATTATTGCATCCACCCATCTATCCACCCACCCACCCTGCATCCATACATCATTCATTCATGCTTCCATCCATCCATCCATCATGCATCCACCCATCATGCATGCATGCATCCATACATCATTGATACATCCACCCATACATCCACCCACCCATCCTGCATCCATACATCATTCATTCATGCACCCACCCATCCACCCATCCATCCATCATGCATCCACCCATCCATCCACCCACCCACCCTGCATACATCATTCATTCATGCATCCACCCATCCATCCATCATGCATCCGCCCATCATGCATACATGCATCCATACATCATTCATGCATCCATCCATCCATCCACCCAACCATCCTGCATCCATACATCATTCATTCATGCACCCACCCATCCATCCATCATGCATCCCCCCATCATGCATGCATCCATCCATACATCATTCATGCATCCACCCATCCATCCACCCACCCATCCTGCATCCATACATCATTCATTCATGCACCCACCCATCCATCCATGCACCCATCCATCCATCCATCATGCATCCACCCATCATGCATGCATCCATGCATCCATCCATACATCATTCATGCATCCATCCATCCATCATGCATCCACCCATCATGCATGCATCCATCCATCCATCCATACATCATTCATGGATCCATCCATCCACCCACCCATCCATCATGCATCCACCCATCATGCATCCACCCATCCATCCACCCATCCTGCATCCATACATCATTCATTCATGCATCCACCCATCCACCCACCCATCCATCCTGCATCCATCATTCATGCATCCATCCACCCATCATGCATGCATCCATCCATGCACCCATCCACCCACCCATCCACCGAACAATCATTAATGCACCCACCCATCATTCATGTATTTTTATGACCATATAAAAATAAATTATGGACTCTAATAAACCTTTAGGATCGATGTTGAAGGATGTGCCAGTTTACATATTACATCACCCCTACCTTTTTATGCTGGAAACCTTCTACCGCCCATGTATTTGCCATCCTGTAAGCCCTAGGTATGTACTATACAAATTCACATACAAACATACACAAACATGCATGCAATAATAAATGCATATATCATGCTATTCCGCCTCTACCGTTTGTTAACATTTTGAAATTTTATAACCTTAGTTCAAAGAGTACATTATATTTGTGGTGACAGTTGTTAACTCATTTTCTGGAAAATGTTTATAAAATGAAATCTGTTGAAGGCTGTTGTTGCAACTATCAAAAAAGAAATTCAGAGAATTTTTACATTTCCAAAACCCCATGCCGTGAAATAAACGGGTGACCTGGAATAGACGCGCACATTTCTGCAGCAGATGCTTTAACACACTGAACTATCTCAAGTCATTTGTGCAAGCTAGTTTACTGGAACACCGAAAAACACACACTCTTACCTTGCTGCCGGTCCCGCACACGTCACAGTCTCACAGTGCCCCTGGCCAATCCTGGCACCAGGGGCACAGGTACCCTCTCGCCCGCAGCACGCCCATTAGGGCTCCTGATGGGCATGCGCAACGCCGCCAAAACACAAGTGCGCATGCATGGGCACGGGTAAAAAATCACCCTCCGTCCCCACGCATGTGTACTTGTGTTGCCGTCTGTACAATCATGTCAATGAATCAACATGACGCCCGCCCGGCGGTCTGACGTCATATTGATTCATTTGCATGATTGTCATGAGGGAGCTGCGGGCGGCGTCGGGCAGGGGGGCTACACCCCCACGCCCCAATGGTCGAACCGCGCCTGGACCCAGCTCGCTTGGATGCTCTCGACGCTCCCGAGTAATGACCCGCTCTAAAGCGCCGGGAGAAAATAGGCCTGGAAACCAAAGTAAAAGTTGCCCCCATCAGTGAATTAGAAATATAAAAAAACTAGCCCCTGTTTGTGAATTGGGGCAGTTTTGAATTCGCAAAGACATACTGAATAGGCATTTTGCTTTGTGAAGGATGGGATGGATGCTGGGCGTGGTCTCAGCTGCATGTCTAGCTCTTACAGCGATGCCCTACTTGTGTTATAATTATTTTGCTTCTTCCTTTTGAATATGAAGGTCACGATTAACCTGGAAATGACTTTTTAATTCGTTTAGTTTAAATACTTTATTTCGGTCTGTGAACATAAAAGCAACATAAAATAGGAGGCACATTGCAAAGTTAATCAAATAAATACAAGATAATCATTTTCCAGATGAAAGACCACAATAAAAGATTTTAGATTGGAAATATCTATGGTCAAGTTTAAAACACAATAAAAAAAACAGAACTGTGTAATAGCATCATTATGTTATAACATTCAAAATTTCTAAGCAGGTTATATTTAATAATCGTCTGGGCAGGGGTGTATAGTGGAAACTATCATGATTGTACTCGATGCCTGGATTCTAGTGTTTAAGTGATTATCCTGGAACGAACAGGCCAGACTGCTTCTAAAAAATTGCCATAGAAAAGGCCACACAAGACTCAGTATCTGGCTTGCAGATCCGCACGGCTGGTTTGTGGAGCCTTATTCCAAGAAGTCTGCATAAGGGTACAATCCAGCGTCTTTGCCTGGATATGCCGGGAAAAAAAGTAAGTGAGCACCTGAATTTTATATACAAGCATCTGGTGGATGGCGGGTCAATCTCATCCTGGAAGGTTTCAAACCTTGGCTCACATTTGTCGTTTAACAGGACATCCGATAGGACTGCCACAACTCGTGGATGCCAGTTCCTTCCTCCACTCATTCGTCCATAAAGCGGCTTTGACTCCTTTTACAGAATAAGCAGAGATGCGCTTTAGGCATTTCCAAAGTTTAGAAGCCCCCAGTAAAAGAACAGAGGTTGCTTGGTGTAGCTTAGCCATTGCAAAGTGTTAAAACTGCTGGGGATAGGAGAATATCCTTTAATCCGTTCCTAAAGCATTCCAGCTCAGGGACAGCCATCATCTCAGCCGATAAAGATTGGATTAAGTCTCACTGCGACATCAATTGGGTGGATATTTAGGTCCAGTCTAAGAAAAATCCGGGGTGTGCCTTGGGGGAGTCTGACCATAAAGAACTTGTTTTTGGCAATCCCTAACGATTTCACATTGCTATGACCGCAAAGTTCAGAGCCATAAGTAGCCACAACCACGGCTGGGGTACTCCAGATTTCCAGTGGCAGGGACATTGGGTGGAAAGGTGTGCTTTTAGCAAGATTAAATGTAGCAGCAGCCCCGTGATTAAGAAGTAGCCCACTCTTGACAATCTGGCTGTTCCATGAGCTAGTACTTGACAGCCGTATACCCAGGTATTCGAAATCTGAGACTTGGTCCACATTAACTTCTCCTAGTCTGATTTATCCATGGAATCGTTTGTGGGGATCCATGGCCATACATTTTGTTTTGTCAGCTTTTATGGCCAACCCATTAGTGGTGCAAAAGAGATTGAATCTTTCTAATAGTAGTTCGAAGCCTTCTGGGGTTTTTGACACTAGGAGGGTATCATCAGCGAATAACAGTGCCAGCATCTTGGCACCACCTAGGACCGGGGAGTTGTCTACGAATCCCATTAGGAAGTTGATGCACCTGTTGATAAAAAGTAGAAATAGTGTTGGGGCAAGACCACATCCATGCCTTACACCCCTGTCTACTGGGATGCGATCTGTTAATTCACCCTCAGGGCCCCATCTTACTATTGAATAAGTTCCAGTGTGCAGTCGCACAATGATTTCGAGTAGCACAGGGGGATACACATGTCCCTTAAAGCTGCCCAGAGTTTATCTCTGGGGATCATGCCAAAGAGAACCTTGAGGTCCACAAAGGCTACATAAAGGCTCCCTCCTTTGAGAACAACCTTTTCCCACCTCCGCATCAAAACCCTAAAAGCTTGGTCAACAGTACTTATTTTTGGATGAAATCCTGCCTGGAAAGGGGCCAAAGTAATATTATCTTCAAGCCATGGATTTATATGGCCCAGGACTTGTTTGCAAAGGATCTATATCTATAAAGCTTATTGGGTGATAGTTTGCCGGAATCAATCTCAGACCTTTCTTGTATAAAGGGACTATTTCTGCTCCCTTCCAGGAATCCGGGATAGGTGCACCTTCTGCAATGGCATTGCAGATACAATTTAGATATGGTGGCCGGACCTCTGGCGCAGATTTAAACAAACCCCCAGAAATCTTTTCTGGCCCACGAGCTTTTCCAACTTTCAGTTAAAAAATAGCCCGCTGTGTCTCAGCCAAGGTGAATACCAATTTGTTGTTTTGGGACTCCTGCTGAGACCGGGGAAATCACGGCCCAAGCTAAAGTGGACCTCAGGTGGCAGCTCCTGTGCAGGCAGAGCCAACTCTATAATGGTTGATTTACCCTTGCCATAAAATGATTGGAAATGGACCACCCAGTCCATGGGTAAGATGTTGGCTTCAGGTCTCATTGTTTCTGACTTACTTCCATGGCGTAATATATGCCAGAAGGTGGCTTGTTTTTTTCTGAATGGCTTCTAAGACATCCCCCCCACCCCCATAATTTAGAGGCCCAGGCTCTCTTTGTGTTTTTAAGGATTGCTTTATACCTGGTCTTTGCTTCCTGGATTAAGGATTGTTGGCCATTTTTGATAGATTTAACAATGAAGGTTTTGGCCTCTCTACGCTCTTTGTTGTACCAGGAGTGATCATTAATATACATGTGTTTGGTATTTGCTATAGTTGTAGTGAATAAAGTCTTCCTAAGAGCGGTGAAACATTCACCATTGAGCTTTATCACCTCCAAGTGGTTATGGTTATGGTCGCTCATTGATACTAAAAATGGCTCCAAGTAAATAGATATTTGGCTTAGAACTTCAGGATTTGAAGCAAAACTGTCCCATCTGAAGTTTCACCTGTTGCTGGTGACAGCCAGAGCCCCTTGGGCCAGTGTTTAGCCAGATTGGCAGAAACAAGGCTGCGCTCAAGAGTGAAGAGCAAAGGAAAGTGGTCACTTTCATATCTATTCTCGACCCTCATGTCGATCAGCGCAGGCCACGAATAAAGATCTAAGAAAAAATAGCTGATGCTACTTCTATAAGGTCCCCTTCTGAATGTAGCCTGCCTCTTTAGATCTAAAGGGGTACAGCCATTGCAAGTTCTCAGTTGACATGAGAGAGAGAGATCTATTAGTTGTAGAGCAACCTTAGAGGTGGTTGGGATACAAGATCCTTGTTGCAGGGGAATACCATGGTGGCCATCTGTATCACTAGCTATATCTCTAATTCAGGGGCGGCTCTTCCACTAGGGCGGAGGTGCGTCACCCCACTGCTTTCTCTCAGTGCGAGAAGCAGAAACCTAAATGGTACAACGACCATTTTATGTTTCTGTTTCTCGCAGTGTGAGAAAGCAGAAGGGTTTGGTTGGGTGCGGACGAGTGGGCGGGTCTGCTCTAGGGCAGGGGAGGAGTGGCTTGCCCACTGTTGAGGGCGCTGACTGTTTGGTCAGCCCTCTGGGGCCAACCAAACCAGTCATGCACACTCTGCCTTTTCTCCATGTAGGCTGCAGGCAGCCTACATGTAGAAAATGGCCTCCCCGTATGCGCCGACCAATCACAATGCTGATTCGCTTAGGGGGAGGGAGACTGCCTGCTTACTGTTCCTGGCAGGAGAGGAGCAGAGACGACGCGAGACTGGGCTGGCGAAGGTAAGTTAACTTTAAAAAAAATATTTTTATTTTAAATTAACTCCCCCTGCGTGACCCGCGGCTGCTCTAATTAGAACTTAGGGTTCAAAAGATATGTTAAAATCTCCCTCGATTATAATAGCGGCATCTCTTTTAGTGCAGGTGGGCATTCTCTCAGGTTACAACCTCTGAGTCTGCCGCTGCGGGGGTTCCACTGCCCTAGTTGCAGCCCCAAGATAACATTGGAGTTGATGCTTAGTTGTTTCACCTGTCATCCTGCCTAATGCTAACCCATATTGTGACCATTACATGTAATGGGGTGACCCTATAACCCTATACGACCCCAGGCTATGTCTGAACGAGACTTCTGCGCTGGGACGAAAAAACTTCTAAAACCATGTCTATCAGAAGATGAATGTTTTAATTCAGATTGTTAACAGGTGGGAGTGAGAGGGGGCACCGTCTTGATGTGACAGGGGACAGAGATTCCTGATGCCAAAAAATGTAACATAATCGGGTTCTCTTGTTAAGTGCTGTAATGCCCTTAGGGTCAAGTTCGCACTGGCAAACAAAAACTGAGAGGAATCGCTGGCACACCCTTGGGAGCTAAGCTCAACAGCAAGGCTTTCCTCAGAAAAAAGCATGAACCAAAACCAGAATTCAGACATTGGAAGGAAAAAGGCCCTCACATTAGTTACAAATATAGCAAATAAAAAACTAACATGCCACAAAATAAAGGACATTTAATGTAAGATTGAATGTAGTAGCAACATCAATATGATATTACGTTAGATGAAAATTGCTCTCTCTAGCTGTAGGTTATTTTCTCAAAATAGTCAACGAGACAACAGAAGGACAGCTGTGCATTTCCTTATGCCACTGGGAGGGAGAAATTATCCTAACATCTTTTTATGGGTGAGGAAATGTCTTTAGGAAAGGTACATTTAAAAAGTAAATGACCTTCAACACCCGTTACATTTTTAGTCGCAAGTTGGTAACCTCATATTAACCTGTGCACTACATAGCTGTACCCTGGTCAACCATTTCCACACACATACAATTGCTTTAAAAAAAAGTGTCAGTAATAGCAAATACCAAAAAAACAGTTCGCCATTCTAAGCACAACACATCGAATTTAGGCCTGATTAACAAATAGACTTCCTAAAGAACTAGGGCCAGATGTATGAACACATTTTCCCATAGACACAGAATTGGTATAACTGTTTCATACATCTGGACCCTAGTCACCGATTTGAAGTTGGGATGAAGGGTGAATCACTTTCCAGTGATAACCCTGCTGTTTACCATATACCATGAAGGCTTTAAACTTGATGATTTGTTCTACTGGTAGCCAGTGGTGTTCCACCCATGCCAGAGTGATGTGGTGGGCCCTTTCAAGATGAAATAGATTCTTGGTTTCTGATTTTGCTAACACTAGTCATTTTTGTTTATTCATTATGGGCTTTATTGCAATAGCCCAACTATGAAAGAAATAATGTACTGGTGAGTTCAACCGGACGCCGGATTCGGAGTTCGGAGAAGGGGTTGTGTCATTATATCGTATAGCACTTGTAATAAGGTGGATGGGATATGCATTGTGTTTATTACAGAGTACATGGCACTGAAATCTATATCAGGCCCATTAGCTGTAGCAGCTTTTGGAACCTCTGTAATAACATTAGCTGGATGTTTGTGCAACTGCAGCCACCTGCAGGGGAAAAGACATAGCAGCAGCAACCCAGACTACTAGGTTCAAAGATTTGTACTGGGAGTCAGGGCCCCCCTGGTTCTTTAGGACAATTGCAAAAACAACAGTTGATGGACAGAATGCAGAACAATGTCATACATTCACCCCAGTACAGAGATCTGGGCCTAAATCCATCGTTTTTTTGCACTCCACACCACCCCAGTTCAGACATGGCCATATGCAAATCAGCCTTGACCCTGTGCCTCATGGGAACAGTCCAGCCCGAACTGGCAAGCCATGTCTTTCCTAGACCGGAATCAAGCATCCTAGAACCGGTTTCTGGCTATCAGCCGTCTTCAGCCAGTATAGCTTGACTCCAGTGGTGTGGAGAGCATGAGACTAACGTCTGAGCATACCCATCCTACTCGGGGTGAAAATTGCAAAAACAAGAGTTGATGGACAGAATGCAGAACAATGTCATACATTCACCCCAGTACAGAGATCTGGGCCTAAATCCATCGTTTTTTTGCACTCCACACCACCCCAGTTCAGGCATGGCCATATGCAAATCAGCCTTGACCCTGTGCCTCATGGGAACAGTCCAGCCCGAACTGCCAAGCCATGTCTTTCCTGGACCGGAATCAAGCATCCTAGGACCGGTTTCTGGCTAGCAGCCATCTTCAGCCAGTATAGCTTGACTCCAGTGGTGTGGAGAGCATGGGACTCACGTCTGAGCATACCCATCCCACTCGGGGTGACAATTGAATAGGACTCTGAAGATGCAATTTCGTTCAGTTATTCGAGGCACCGGGTGCCCTGCCTCATCCTCAAGAAGATTGTACTACTGAATAATGACATGAATAAGATCACGCTACAGCAATATCGAGGATAGAGTGTTGAGGGACAAAATATTGAAAGGTTAATGCATATAGGGAAGAATATATTTACTATTCCTAACGCCACAACTGCATACCTTGAAGATATATGTACCACATAGGTAAATATATGTGCAGTTAGATATAGAAAATCTAGACCTACCTTACCTGTCAAATATTTTTTCAATGTTTTGTCCTCTGTATTTAAGTCCATCGATATTCTGATTTCGATATTAGGTATAGCCACTCCTCAAGAAAATGAACCTAAAAAACTCTTCTATATCAAATCCATACTCTTGGTACCGTGGGTAGTGCTCAGTGGTGACCTCACAGGCCTCTCATATATGTGTTGAGTAACGGTGGGAGAGTGAAGAGCTCTGGTAGACACCACTGCTAAATTGCTCCAATTTTCTCTGCCTATTTATCTAATCTTTCCAGTAACATGTCCTTGAGGGCAGATCTAGCACGGTTTTCTACTCTGGAATGGCCCATGTCCTGCAAAATAAGCAGTTCCTCTATAGGAGATTCTCAAAGTACGTCCGGGGGGCCAGCTGCGACCCTTTTGACCTTCACATGTAGCCCCCGGGTTAACAGCAGCACTGGGATGCTGTTTACTTCATTCAGAAAGATGTTAAATAAATGATGAATTTTATTTACAATCTAACTGAAGTAAAGGAAAAGAATCTAATAAAGTATCCTGCAACATTTAACCATCCACAAAGCCCCACTTCCATTCTGCTAGCATGATTGCGGCCCTCAGGCTCACCACAGCCTATACTTTGCTGCCCCTTGGAAAATGTTTGAGAGTATCCATGATCTATAAATTCTATGATTGTGGTTTGGATTCCTCTAAAACATCTGGGGCCATATTATCAAGAAAGGTCGATACATTATTGCCGCTTTTATCGGCAGGAAACTGCCGCAAATTCCCATAGAAGCCCAGGTTCTGGTGTTAACCTGCGCTTCTATGGGAATTCACAAGGGCCTATTATCAAGCCCATTATCACTGCTTTAGCGGCAGTTTCCTGCTGATAAAAACAGCAATAATGTATCGCCCTTTCTTGATAATATGGCTCCTGGTACCTGAATAATGGTGATAGAGAATTGAGTGAGGTAAGAATAAAGTTTTGTGTGGAAGGTTCATTCAAGATCTTACCACTCAGAAGAGGTTGGTTAGAGGATGCTAGTTGTTCAGCTTGATGAGATCAGGCTTTATTTACTTCAGCAAGAGCGCAATCACCTCCTGATTAATGCTCCTAGAGCCCTGCCTTGTGTTATGGAAGTATCCAGTATGTCCAGAACTTCCAGTGCAAGGGTGTCCATGTGGTTCTTGAGAAAGGGCTACAGCCAGGGTCACTACAATTATGTGGCAGGGAAGCACCAAATTATTAGCTTGACTAATTTATGCAGCAAGAGAAAACAAATTATGCAGCATAATGTGGCACATTTTTAGTAGTATTTCTTCATTTTTTTGTCATTGTTACTCGTTGTAATACTGTCTGGCCAAAGATTCCACCTCATTAATGCCCGCTTAAGAACCAGATACAGAAATAAGTAACTGAAAGATGACCAGTTGACCATTGCGAAGGGTCTTCCACTTCATGCAAACATGTCACCTTACTTTTACTAACTTTTGATATGGTTAAGCTAAAGACATTTTTTTGTTAAAACCTGAAGATGATGCAGCAGATGATGAATTATGTGGCAAATGCAGCAAATCCATAATTATGCAGAAAAAGCTGGATTGTTTATGTGCAGGAAGGGACTCCTTCCTGCACATAAACAATCATTCCCTCAATGCAGGCACCCTTGCACTATGGTGCAAGGGTGCCTGTGTTGGCGCTTGGCAGTTTAATTTAGCCTAGGGAAAATGCAGGGATGTGCTGTATCTGTGTAAATACAGCACATCCCTGCATTTTCAGAATGGCGGAGCATGGCTTTTGCATATTGTGCTTAACGCCACGCTCCGCCATTCCCTTGTAAATATGCCCCATAATATATTACCTTCACCTATTGAGCATGGTATGTTTCATCAGTGGCTTCCACATATAGCCATGGGAAGAATCAAGAGAGTACTACTGTTCATTGGTGGTACAGTTTTCTACTTGTGGACTTCCGAGCATGGGTGAGTTTGTGTCCCTTATGTCAATATTTTTATTTTTCCTTTTTTAACCTGTTAGATCTGTATTAGAATAGCATGGGTGAACCAAAATTATTTTTACTGGTGTCTCCATACCAGATGATTTAAAATGGGAGGATAAAAGACACATTCAAATATATCCTTTGTTTTTTTCATAAGATAGGCCAACACCAGGCACCATTTTTTAGTAGAACAGGTACACCTTGGGCAAATACTGTGCAAACTTCCCTCCCTCATAGCAGCAACACCAGCGTTTCCTATCACAGGACACTGATACATTGGGCAGCAATTGTGCAAGCTTTACTTCTTCACAGAACAGTCGCAGAATGGCAGTAGGAAAGCAAGCCTCCCTCTCTCACAGAAGGCAGCCAGTACAATCTTCTGTTTATTCTGCAGCTCAGATCCATCTGGGCATACTAGTGCAAGATTGCATTGCACACAGAACATGTAGGGCCCAATTCACAGAACTAACTTAAGACAAAATCCTAAACTTACTACTTTTGGTATTCACAGAAGTTAGGATTTTGTCTTATGTCTGTCTTAAGACAAATTTAAGACAAAATCCTAACTTCTGTGAATACCAAAAGTAGTAAGTTTGGGATTTTGTCTTAAGTTAGTTCTGTGAATCGGGCCCGTACACTTTGGGCATGGTTGATATGTAGGTTACAGACAGATCTCTGGATCGCTTAGCTCACTGAGAGAAATGTACAGGTGGAGGACTGAATGAAGTGCGAGTTCTGAGGCCATTCTTTCTTAACCACTTCGCTGCGGCGGCAATTCCGCTGCAGCGCTAGGGGGAGGGGGGGCCGAGCGGCGCTCAGATGCTCGTGTCGGAGCCGCTCCGTCACGAGCCGCGGTTGAGCTGTGCTCATGACGGAGCGGTTCCGTCATGGCCCCGCCCGCTCAATGGAACGTCCAGCGCAGGCGCGAAATTAGCACCGCGCAGGCGCGGAATTCTCGCTGCGCAGGCGCGCCGAGGGGGCCATGACGGAACCGCTCTGTCATGACCACAGCTCAACCGCGGCTCATGATGGAGCGGCTCCGTCATGAGCATGCAAGGTGTTAAGTAACATTGTACACCAGCATCTTGTAAGCCATTCTACTACCTCTCAGAGACCTGATGCTTGTGGTGATTCGTTGGTGCTCCACTTACAGAGAAGTAGTCATTACCTAGTAGATCATTTTGTATTTGAAGCAGTCCAGATTTTGAATGCATGCTCTCCCCAGGCACTGTGCAGTCCCAGCCTCGATGCTACACCTGTTCAGAATATGGAAGGCTACCACTGTTTTTAAAGGTTGTAAAAACTCCTTAAATAGTGGTAACTGCTACCTGGGCTCCTGCATGTGCAAGCAACTGGAGAGAGAGGATGGGAAAGAGGGGGTGGGCCGGATTGCTCGTCTCGCCAACCTTAACCCCACGTAAGGAATTTTAGATGGGCATATTAGGAGGTCTTCAGAGAGGCGCACACACAGCTCTCCCTCTAAGGACATGCACACAGACACTTTATGAACACCAGAAAACTGAGCAATCTCCTTTGATATGTATGGTCACTCCTTCAGAAGATGTCCTACTGACCGAGGATATAACTTCATTAAAATTCCTAGGCGAGTTTGCACTTTCCCAAAGGGACAGAAGCGTTTCCACTACATCTGCTCTGTACATTGCCAGAGAAGCAAACTGTTTTATTTCAGTGCACTAACACAGACAAATTACATATTAATTTTATGTAAGGGTGCCCATTTTTATGCTGAGGTCAGGCTTCTGATGTCTGGCTTTGCTTTGTATTAAATGATGCATTATAAAAATGCTGAGCTCATCTGTGTTTTGCATTGTAATTAAATTAAACACACATTTTTGCATTAAGATGCCCATTATTAAATGCATAGCTCTATAATATTTCACAATGCTTGATGCCATCCAATCCTCAAATGATCTGTGAACAAAGAACAGTTCCTTAAAGTTGTTAGTGTGGACAAAAGCTATGCTGATGAAGGAATTTGTGAATGGATGGCTGCGTTATTTGGGAAGATGGATGGTTGGATTGTGGAGAGTGTGGGGATGACTGGAGAGGATGTAGATAGGTGAACTGATGATTGTGCGATTGGATGAAGAGGGTGTAGATGGTGGATGGAGGGATAGTGTTTCGGATGAATTAAGGGGTATAGATGAATGGGTGTTAAGTGTGGGGGTTAAATGAAGTTGTAGATGGTGGATGGTTGTACAGTGTTGGGCTGAATGAAGAGAGTGTGGGTTGGAAAGAGAGTGCACAGATGAACAAAGTGTAGGTGTAGATGGTTAAATAAGGGGATGAAGAGAGCGTGGGTGGCGGTAAATGAGTGGATACCAGAGTACTTTTGTGGTTTTACACGTGAAAACCGAATAAAGTTTGTTTGAATTTGAGTGGATAGGTGAGTGGATTCATCTGGGTGGTTGGATAGATGGATGGAATGAATGATAGATGAATCTTGGTAGGCACATGGATGGACAAATGGGTGCTTGGATGAAAGATTGGCTCTTGGTGGGTGCATGGATAGATGGATGGGGGTTTTCGGGGTGGATGGATGAATAGTTTCGAACATTCTCTTGATGCGCACCGTCTACATTCTTAACAAGGTAGTGTTAGCCTCTCTGATGAGCATCAGTATTACAAGAGCTCTAGCTTGCTGTATTTGCCAGACTTAAAGGGGTACTAGCCTGGCATTTGTTATAAAAAAAGCTGCTTCCACCAAAATAGATTCATGGAAGGTCTGTGAGAAACAAAAGAGGTAATTAGTAATTCTTGGAGGCCTTTCAGACACTCCATGTGCTCTCTAGACTTCTCCTGGTATAATTAAAGTGAGCATCTGGCAAACCTTGGATCCTGGAGGTGTAAGGTTACACTCAGGACCAATGGAATTATGCAACAGGGGTGAACCAAATTATGTGGCAGCGTTAACTAAATTATGTGGCAAGAAAAGGCAAATTATGAGGCTTAGTGTGGCACATCTTGTGAAAGTGTTGTATTTATAGATCATTTTTTTCTCCTGGAAGGCCTACTATCCCTGTCAGGGCCAGCAGACTCCAGTGATAAACAGGAGAAGACTAGTGTAGGACACACTAAAATATTTGAAGAGCTTTGGCGAATCTTCTTTGTGGAAACCAAAAAGGCTGAAGGGAGGCAGACTCCTCCAACACAGTTCAAGCCTTCCTGCAGAATGAACCTTATACAGTTCCAACTCTCACTCGCCGCGTCTGACCGATGCTTTCCTTTTGGTGAAGGATGAGTTTAAGGTGGAGCAGTTACTTGACGAGATCGAACCAGCAGCAGCTAAGAAACTCTACCTCCAGTTCCGTTTTGGCATCCTTTCCCTGCTCCCCTTCACCTCAGGCCGGGGCTGGTCACATGAACTTGATAGGAGTGCATGCCCCTCTAGTGGTGCCAGTAAGGAAACACTGGAGCATGTACTGTTCTTCTGCCCCGCCTATGTGAAATGGGAAGAAAAAATGGATACTCTCAGCATTCCGAATTTTTGGAGTTAAAAACATGTTTAGGCTCTTTGTAATTTAAGATACGACACGAGGCAAAGCATTGGTTAGGCTGCCTCTCTTTACCCTTTGACGATAGGGAGGACTAGGTGCATGATGTCCAAACTTACCCACATCCATGCTTATGACGAGTCCCGCTCGTCATGAGACACAGTGGAGCTGGGCTCGTCATAACTGCCGCGGAACTCCCACGCGCAGTTGATTCCCCGCCTTTGCGGGAGAATCAATCAGTGGGCGGAGTGGTGACGAACCCAGCTAGTCATGAGCACAGCTCCACTGGGCCTCGTGACAAGCTGGGCTTGTCACGAGCACCGCGGCGCCCCCCTTAACTCCCCCGTGCAGTGGGGGAATTACCCCCATGGCGAAGGGGTTAATGAAGGTCCCATTATCACAACAGCACAGGGTGCTCCTAGTGTCTCTGCTTCCCTTCATGCACTAGCACTTTGAGATGTTGTAGTTCATGACTTTATATGTACTTTATTAATGCATAGGGTGCCTTTAGAAACTTTGTTTCCCCCTATGCATTAGAACCACAAAAATGTATGGACCAAGACTGCTTTTGTTTACCTTTGTGACTCATTTTACTGAGTTTATGAAATGTTTTGGTTGTATCGATTTTATCAAATATGTTATGATGCATGGATGATCTAAGCAGGTTTTATCACTCTTTTTGGTGTATGCTTGTTTGTTCTTAATGTTTTATAATATGTTTTATTGCTCTTTTATGGCTTTCAGCCGAAATAAAGATTTGAATACTGGACACTGATTTTTACTCATACAAGCACAGTTTGGTTAGACCTTTCACTGCATTAGTGCCGGTTTAACACCCAAAGTCAGTAATAAGCAACTGAATGGTGAACAGTCAACCGTTGCCAAGTGCCTTGCGCTAAACGCGTTGCGAAGTAACTTTTGGTCCTTTTGTGGTAGAATTTTTTTTGTTAAAATCTAGACTATGCAGCAGATGATCGATTATGTGACAAATGCATCAAATCCATAATTCTGCTAAAAGTGCCGAAGACGCAAAATCACATAATTCAAGTGACCTTGTTTCTACCATGCTTGCCCACTATTCTGGGTTTGTTTGCCTAGTGCTACACAAGCCATAAAGACAACTTCCCTTTTCTGTAAGGGGCTCCTGCACCTATTTTAGCAGCCTTCTCAGTTGCTTCGAATAAGAAGGTAGACTTTAAGACCTAGTCAGCATTAATTATATGGCGGAAAAAAACAAGTAAAAAAAAATCTAAGAGCAAGTGAAATACTACCACGGATTGTATTGTGCCACAAATCTTAGTAATTGCATGGCTGTCAGAATACTATTCTGGCTGCTAGTCTAGCTCTGAAGTAACTTAACTACCTATACACTAATTACCATTATCCCGCCCCTCTGCCACATTTCTCTTTCTTCTTCTCCCACATCCCTATTTCTTCTTCCCCTACATGACCCTGCTTCTTTTCAACCTCGGAACCGCTCTCCTCCCTGCTTATTCTTTCCTCCATCCGCGCCCATCTCTGTTTCTTCTCCACCCTCCCAACAGAAACAAGCATTTGCAATGCAATAGTTCTCGCATTAGGAAAGTTGGAGCTATAGGTATTGTAAATGATACATTTTTTATTTATGTGTTGGTTTTGAAAATAGCGAAATTAATAGCTTTGTTATTTACGATGCCAATAGTTATAACTTTCGCAAATGTGACAACTATAGCATATGTAATCAATCAATCAATCAATCATAACATTTGTATAGCGCACTACTCACCCGGCAGGGTCTCAAGGCGCTTGGGGGAAGGGGTCCGCTATTGCTCGAATAGCCAGGTCTTGAGTTGTCTCCTGAAGGCAAGATTTTCCTGGGTCAGCTGAAGATGGATAGGAAGGGAGTTCCAAGTCTTGGCCGCCAGGTAGGAGAAGGATCTACCTCCGGCGGTGGCTCTTCAGATGCGTGGTACGGCGGCGAGGGCGAGGCTTGTGGAACGTAGCTGGCGGTTGGGCGTGTAGAAGGTCAAGCGGTCGTTGAGGTACTTGGGGCCCAGGTCGTGGAGAGACTTGTGTGCGTGGGTGAGGAGCCTGAACTTGATCCTCTTGCTGACGGGGAGCCAGTGCAGGTCCTTCACGGTGGCCGGAGATGTGGCTGCGTCGGGGGATGTCCAGGATGAGTCGGGCGGAGGCGTTCTGGATGCGTTGGAGTCTTTTCTGTAGCTTAGCTGTGGTTCCGGCGTAGAGGGTGTTTCCGTAGTCCAGTCGGCTGGTGACGAGTGCTTGGGTGACCGTCTTCCTGGTTTCGGTCGGGATCCATCGGAAGATCTTGCGGAGCATGCTTAGGGTGTTGAAGCATGATGAGGAGACGGCGTTGACTTGTCTGGTCATTGAGAGGGAGGAGTCCAGGATGAAGCCTAGGTTGCGTGCGTGGTCTGTTGGCTTGGGAGCGGTGCCCAGGGCCGGGGTCCACCAGGAGTCGTCCCAGGCGGAGGGCGATGGTCCCAGGACGAGAACTTCCGTCTTGTCTGAGTTCAGTTTCAGGCGGCTGTTCTTCATCCACTCGGCGACGTCTTTCATCCCTTCGTGTAGACTCGTTCTGGCGGTGGCGGGGTCTCTGGTGAGGGAGAGGATCAGTTGGGTGTCGTCGGCGTAGGAGATGATGTTGAGGTTGTGCTGGCGTGCGATGGCTGCAAGAGGTCTCATGTAGACGTTGAAGAGGGTAGGCTGAGTGATGATCCTTGCGGTACGCCGCAGATGACTTCGGTTGCCTCGGATCGAAACGGGGGGAGGCGGACTCTCTGTGTTCTTCCGGTGAGGAACGAGGTGATCCACTCTGATGCCTTCTCTTGGATGCCGATGCTGCTGAGGTGTTGAACTAGGGTGCGGTGGCAGACAGTGTCGAGCGCTGCGGAGAGGTCCATGAGGATGAGAGCCGCTGTTTCTCCATTGTCGAGTAGGGTTCTGATGTCGTCGGTGGCTGCGATGAGGGCGGTCTCGTGCTGTGGTTGGCTCGGAAGCCGGACTGCGAGGGGTCGAGGGATCCGTTCATCTCGAGGAAGGCTGCAAGCTGTCTGTTGACGGTCTTCTCGATGACTTTGGCTGGAAAAGGGAGGAGCAAGATGGGTCGTAAGTTCTTGAGGTCGGTGGGCCGGCTGTTGGTTTCTTCAGTAGGGCGTTGAGCTCGGCATGCTTCCAGCTCTCCAGGAAGGTGGCGGTGTTGAAGGAGGTGTTGATGACGTCACGGAGTTGGGGTGCGATGATGGAGTCGGCCTTGTTGAAGACGTGGTGGGGGCAGGGGTCGGTTGGAGATCCAGAGTGGATGGTGTTCATCGTGCGGGCTGTGTCTTTGGTGGTCACCGTGGTCCAGGTGCGGAGGGTGGCGGTGGGGGGCGTTGGTTCGACGGTTGGGTGCGTGGATGGTGCGCTGAAGCTGTTGTGGATGTCGGCGATCTTGCGGTGGAAGAACGAGGTGAGAGAGTCGCAGAGATCTTGTGAAGGGGTGATGTCGTTGTTGCCGGTGCTGGGGTTGGAGAACTCCTTGACGATGCTGAAGAGTTCCTCGCTGTCATGGGCATTGTTGTCCAGTCGTTCCTTCAGGGATTTCTTCTTGGTGGTGCGGATGAGCTGGTGGTGCTTGTGGGTGGCGTGTTTGAGGGCGGTCATGTTGTCTGTGGTCTGGTCGAGGAGCCAGGCTTTCTCGAGGGTGTGACAGTTTTTCTTGGAATCCTTGAGTTGGTCGGTGAACCAGGAGGCTTTCTTGCTTCTGGGTCTGCTGGGAGGGTTCTTCAGTGGCGCGAGGTCGTCGGCGCAGGCGGACAGCCACTTCGTGAAGTTGCGTGCTGCATCGGTGGGGTTCGTTGTGCTGGCGGGTGGGTTCTGGCTGAGGGAGGTGGTGAGCTGCTCGGCGGTGATCTTGTTCCAGTTTCTGCGAGGAGCCTGTTGCGGGTGGTGGTGGGTCGTGGTTCTTCTGAAGCTGATGTGGACGCAACTGTGGTCGGTCCAGTGAAGTCCAGTGGAGTGGCTGAAGGTAATGTGCTTGCTGGATGAGAAGTCGGGATCAAGCGTGTGGCTGGCGTAGTGGGTGGGGGTGTTGACCAGTTGCTTGAGTCCGAGGTTGGCGAGGTTGTCCAGCAGGGCGGAGGTGTTGCGGTCCTTGTTGTTCTCCAGTTGGAAGTTGAGGTCCCCTAGAAGGATGTAGTCAGCGGAGCGGAGGGCGTGCGGGCTGATGAAGTCTGTGATGTCTTCGCTGAATTGTGTACGTGGTCCCGGGGGTCTGTAGAAGAGGGTGCCTCTGAGGGTCGTCTTTGGGTTGGTGTGTATCTGGAAGTGGAGGTGCTCGGCGGCGGCGAAGGTGTCGTTAGAGTCGGTCGTGATGCGGATGGTGTTCTTGTGTACGATGGTGATGCCTCCTCCAATCTGGTTGACGCGGTCTCTCCGGGTGATCTTGTATCCGTCTGGGATGGGGATGGCGATGTCGGGTGCGGAGGAGGCGTTCATCCAGGTTTCTGTGAGGAAGGCGACGTCCGGTGAGGTAGTGTCGAGTAGGTTGCAAAGTTCGATGGCGTGTCTGTGGATGGAGCGGGTGTTGAACAGGATGCACTTGAGGTTGTTGGTGCTCGACTTGGTGGCTGTGGTGCAGGTCCGGATGCAGGTGAACTTGCAGGCTTGGCAGGTGAAGGGTCCGTGGGTGCTTCTCGGAGTGGCTCGATGGCAGGATCTTGTTCGGTCGGGTTTGAGTGCGATGAGGGTTGCGGCAGCGTAGGTCCGTCGTGTGGGCTGGAATCGTTGAGTACCAGGGGTCCTGGCACTGGGCGCGGTCCAGGCGCAGACGGGCGCAGACGGGCTTGCCTTTGGCGCGCCTTCGGCGCATAATCGGCGCGCCAGCTGTGCGTCAACGCTGCGCGTGGGAGTGGGCGACATAAGTAAGGAGCCGGGAGGGAGGGTCAGCTGCGTGGCGGCGAATGGGCGGCGGGGGGCGGGGCCGCAGGTAGGCAGCGGCAGGAAAGTAGCGGCAAGCGGCCGGCTCTGCGGTGGCTGGGTCGCTTCTGGAAGGCAGTCGGCGTCAGCGGGAGCAGGAGGGGGCGACCAGGCCTAGGGTAGGCACAGTGGTAATGCAATATGTGTTGTATTTACGTGACTTAGATGTATTGATATTACAAATAACAATGGCTTTTAGTTTTTTAAAATAATTAATAATTAAATAAAAACCATAGTAAATTATAATGGCAATAGCTTAAACTTTTGTAAATAACTTTTGTGAAGATTGTGTTCAGTGTATTTTATTGTGACGAAAATCCAAGAACAGAAGTGAAATATTAATATCTTTTTGTGACATTTGTAATAAAGCTTGAAACATTGAGAGAACATATTTGAACCAGTTGTTGAATGGTTGCACAGATTGATGCTGTGGTGGCGCTGAGTGATGCTGTAGCGTTCAGTGATGCTGTGGTAGCGCGCAGTGATGTTGTGGTGCCCCTGAGTGATGCTGTGGTGGTGCTGAGTGATACTGTGGTGGTGCTGAGTGATGCTGTGGTGATGCGATAGATAGACAGAGTGAGTGCGATAGATAGATAGAGTGAGGGCGATGGATAGATAGAGTGAGGGCGATAGATAGATAGAGCGAGGGCGATAGATAGATAGATAGATCGATAGATAGATAGATAGATAGATAGATAGATAGATAGATAGATAGATAGATAGATAGATAGATAGATTTATTTATTTATTTATTTATTTAAGCTTGTATCGCGCTCAGCTACCCACAGTGGGTTTCCCGGCGCAAGGGATAGACTAGAGAAGAAAAGGAGGCAGCTTCACCTGAATTGAGTCATAGCAGACTATTTGACACGTTGTGTAAAAAGTAGTGTCTTTAAGGCCTTGCGGAAGTGGAACAGGTTGGTCTCTAATTTTAGAGCCAGTGGGAGTGAGTTCCAATATTTGGGTCCCAGGGTGGAAAAGGAACGACCTCCCATTTTTTTTTTTTTTCCATCTTGGCATGGTAAAATTTCCCATGTCCGATGGCCTTAGTGGCCGTAGGGGTTTATACGGTGTTATCAGTTTTTGGAGGTAGGTTGGGGCACAACCTTGCTTAATCTTAAACATATAGCAGAGTGCTTTGAATTTGATGCGTTCAGGGAGATAGATAGATAGATAGATAGATAGATAGATAGATAGATAGATAGATAGATAGATAGATAGATAGATAGATAGATAGAGTGAGGGTGATAGATAGATAGATAGATAGATAGATAGATAGATGGATAGATGGATAGATGGATAGATGGATAGATGGATAGATGGATAGATGGATAGATAGATAGATAGATAGATAGATAGATAGATAGATAGATAGATAGATAGATAGATAGATAGATAGATAGATAGATAGATAGATAGATAGATAGATGGATAGATAGAGTGAGGGCAATAGATAGATAGATAGATAGATAGATAGATAGATAGATAGATAGATAGATAGATAGATAGATAGATAGATAGATAGATAGAGTGAGGGTGATAGATAGATAGATAGATAGATAGATAGATAGATAGATAGATAGATAGATAGATAGATAGATAGATAGATAGATAGATAGATAGATAGATAGATAGAGGGCAATAGATAGTAGGCATGAGCGGGAAATCCGTTACGCCCGCGGATTTTGCGGATTTTTGGGAAATCCGCAATCCGCGAATTTTGCGGATTTCCCGCAAAATCCGCAAAAAAAAATCTGCGGACGTAACGGGTTCAAAAGTTGAACCCCACTCATGTAACTAATTTACAATGGCGCCAGCAAGCTGCCAGCGCCGTTGTAAAATAGTTACAAAGTTAGCTTGCACAGGAACCACTAGATAAAACGAAGCAGGTGCTGCTTTATTTTATCTAAGTGCTTCCTGTGCAAGCTAACTTTGTAACTATTTTACAGCGGCGCTGGCAGCTTGCTGGCGCCATTGTAAAATAGTTACATCATACATGCCAACATTTCAGAAGAGCAAAGTGGGAGATTAAAAAAAAAAAATCTGGAGAATGGGGCCTTGAATCGGGTTACTGGCATGTACGGGCTTTGTACACGTGTGCAGGATCGGACATTGAAACGCCAACGCGCGCAATGGCAGGCAGATAGAGGGTGATGCAAGTGCTGTGCACCCCCCACTGGTGGGCTTTCCAGGGCGCACACACAGCCGGCATGTCTGTTACATGAGTAGGCTGGGCACATTGTGTTCGCGAGGGTTTTGTACAATTTCGCAATTTGCAAAATTGTACAAAACCCTCGCGAACTTGCAGAAACCCGTTCGAACACAAAAAAAATCCGCAAAATCCGCAAGAATTCGCGGATTTTGCGGATTTTTGCAATCCGCTAATTCGCAAATCCGCAAATTTGCGGATTGCCATCCGCCCATGCCTAATAGATAGATAGATAGAGTGAGGGCGATAGATAGATAGATAGATAGATAGATAGATAGATAGATAGATAGATAGATAGATAGATAGATAGAGTGAAGGCGATAGATAGTTAGAGTGAGGGTGCTAGATAGATAGAGTGAGGCCGATAGATAGATAGAGTGAGGGCAATAGATAGATAGAGTGAGGACTACCTGTTGCAAGATCCATTCTTGCACTGGTGCATGCAATGCTCCAGGCCAGGCACTTCCTGTCTGCAGGCCCTACATTGGCCAGGCTCTTTGCTACCCGTTGTGGGGTGCGTTCTAGCCCTGTCTCAGCTTTAAAGGGAAAGCAGAAAGGAGAGGGGGGCAGTACACCATTAGCAGGACACTGGTGGGAGCACTCCTGTTCTAATTCACCCGTTCTAATAGTGACTGAAGGATGCCATTCATTGGTTTGTATAGTCAAGCACTAAATACACCCTTAACTATATAAGCAAGTTATTGTCTGTGGCATTAGGATTTTTTGCACTTCATACACATTTACAGTAACCACATTATGTTTCTCCAATAAATACTGCATGTGATATTTATATTGCACAAACTAAAAGGCCTAGGAGCACAGGACAAGGTAGATGGCAGAGGCCAACAGTGAGTGATAGGTGCTGAGAAGGCCTGCGCTATTTACGGCCTAACCTTGTATCTTTTAAAAGGACATACTGCTCTTTTGCCATTTTGCCATTTTGTAGTAAATAACAGGGGACTGTCCTTTAATGTAACAGTGCATCGATCAAAGTTAATAGACTTTGTCAGCCGAGCTGGGGTTCTAATTTATGTGATGCAGATCACACTATGCAACACTGAGCGATTAACTCGGTCTCATGGCAGCAGGATGAGGAACTGACAAATTCCAAAGCATCAGAGACACAATTACATTTTAAACAAATAATGAAAAATTAAATCTGCAGCAGAGGTTTTGACACGTGCCTAAGTAGGCCCATTTAGTTGCGGAGTACTCCAAACCTTCTCAAGCAGTCTGCGAGGAATGGACCTGAATACAAACAAACTAATGTGTGTGAAAACAGCACAGCTCACTGAGAGAAGCAGCATAAACAGCAAACTGCGGTGAACTGATGCCACACGGGCGTAAGGGTCACATGAGGAGACATGCAGACAGTCTAACCACTAACACCAGGTTACTATGTGATGCTGTGTCACAATTGTGAAGCCTTATGCCAGCCTTCGGATTAAAGGACCTCGTTCGAGTTTCAGCAATAGCCTCACTACCATGTGACTCTGGGCAAGTCTGTTAATTTTAACATTCCTGAGCCAAGAAAAATCAACGTGTCCTTGTGTAATGTAATAGTGCTCGTGTAGAGCGCTCCAATACCTTTGTGTCCAGTGCAAGCTATGTAAAGATAGCAACAACAAGAGAAAAGGAGCGAGGAAGATCTGGCCCCGGAAACGCTCCCTGCTGTTTTTATTTTTTTGCAGAGGGAGTTGTGGGGGAAGGGAGACCTAGAACCATACATCAGAGCCAATCACAAGAACTAGAAGGTTATACGAACGAACTGTGAAATGGCAGACACGACTAAAACGCCTCAGTTCACGAAGCCAACAATGTAGACATCTATACTTATTTTTCAATCTTCACGAAGTCTACAAACTGCAATTCCACAAGACGAAATAATGGGTCAAATATAGTAAAACAACTTGCTTTGTGATAGCTAGATTTAGTGTAATTCTGTGAAAAATGATTTAATGAAGTAAAGAGCAGTGGCTGGTGAAATTCTTCAATTATAAACAAAATCCACCTATATAGTCATTTCACTCTGGGAATTATTTCTATTTCTTCATAAATCTGTTCTGCTGGATGAATGTCATGCTTTTCACGCAATGCCATCCACTTCTCTGTTGTGTAAAAGACAATGCCCAGGCCTAGTAAACAGCATTCGTACGAAGTGTATTTGATAATATGCACTTTTAAAACTGCCCCCAACTAACCAGCACTTCATTAACTTATATATACCGAAATGTATTAATACCTACAAGCATATAAACTGGGTGATAGTTCAATAAATAAAAGACGACATTTCAAAGGTGCAGACCTGGCGGCCGCGGTGGCTGCCTACCTTTAGCCCGTGGATGTTGCGCTTTCACAGAGGGTTTGCAGGCTGAAACAGTAATTTACCAAATTGAGGCACACATCAGAGTCATTCACAAACACGCTAAAAAGCAATTGTTTAACAAGCAGGAAGTGGATAAGGAGGGGGTGGCAAATGGTGAGCACTTTCGCGTCCGCTTTGATGTTCTAAGTGGCCACGCGCTCACTGAGAACATCAAAGAGGCTGCCAAAGTGCTCCCAAAGGCTGCAGGCAGACACATGGTGCGCGCGCCCGACGCACATGCACTGTACCTGATCCGCCGGAAGACTTTGGGAGCACATTTGACAGCCCCTACTTGATATCTCGCCAAAGCATCGCTAACGCGATGGCTTAGGCGAGACCTAAAAAGGGAAAAACACTAGGAAGCGGCCAGCGCTGGTCGCTTCATAGCACTTGTTCCCATTCTCTACCTGTTCTCCCACCCTCCAGTTCTCCCACCCCACTTGACTGCCAAAGCCAATAGCTTTCCCACAGGTGTGACCTACCGGCACTGCTAATGCTTGTTCAACTTAGTTGCTTGGATTTTTTTGTAAATGTTGAGAAATTCAATGGGTTTGTCTTCCTGACTGACCTCAGTGTGTATATCCTGGCAGGTCGTGATGTGAAATGGGGTGGGATCAGGGCAGGTCAGTCAGGAAGAACACTAGAGTGCAGCAGGTGCAGCATTTTTGGGCCTGGGATACTGTTGCAAATTGAAATAATCTCAGGAGAGGAGTTAGTCAAATATTCTTTCTTTTAAGCAATAATATACACAGGGCAGCTCGACTGTGGTGTTTATGCAGGCTGGAATGAGACTGTGGATTGACCTTGGATGTCCTGAGAGTGGAAACCACTGTGGTTGAGGAATATGGCTCAGGGGTGTAAAGCTGGGGAAATGGGAGTGGGGGGATGATGGCAAATGCAGCTGGTGTCTCTATGCCCCAGCCACTACCGTTAGCTAGAAGAGTGTAGCACGATATGAACTATAACTCGCCACTGTACCATGCAGTGTGTCCAGGCAAATTATGTAATCAGAGATGTCATAAGTGTTGTAATTAATTCGGTGATTTCACACGCTGAAACTTCTGTAATATGCAAGGGTATAGGTAGTGCAGGGAGAAGGGCCGAGTTAATGTAGTGTGGTGAGTGAGGTGAGAAGACTGTGTATGGAGGTCTGTGAGTTATCTGAATTTTAAAGTGGTGCATAATAAATGTGAATTATATAACTTTGTAAATAATGCTTAAATGTCAATTAAAGATATAACTATAAAAGTAGAATTTCTAATGTTTGTATAGTGCAAGTTGGTTTTGTACACCAAACATAACCAAAGTTTTCCTAACTGTAACCTACCTTTAACCTTTGTTTCTTTTTGTGAATTTCAATGGTTTTTCTAACAATTGTAACAAATGTGTAATATTGGTTCAGCTTAGTGGTGTGGAGTGTAGCAGAATATAATGGAGAATACTGTTGTCAAGTGTACTGTGGTACAGTCTATTTTGGTATGGTAGAGTGGAATAAAGTGGAATTAAGTATACTGGAGTGGGGTACACTGAAATGGCATATAGCAGAGTGGCGTAGAGTGGAGTTGCATACAGTTGAGTGGCGTGCACTGAAGTGAAACAGTTGAGTGGCATATAGAACAGTAGCATAAGAGTAGGCCCGTGCAGTGGTATACAGTGGGATAGCATAGAGTGAAGTATGGAAAAGTGGAGTTACATCCTATAAATATAGTAGAGAGTATTCGTGTAGACTGTAGTGGCGTATAGTGGAGTACTATAGAGTGGAGTTTTGTGTAGCGTAGGGGCAAATATTTGAATATCATTTACTAAAATAGCAAACAGTCAATTTCCATACAGTAGAGTGTTGTGCAGTGGAGTGGATTAAACTGAAATAGCGTAGACTGGAATGGGGTACAGTGGAGTGCCATACAGTGGAGTGGTGTACAATTGAGTGGTGTACAGTGGTCTTACATAAAGTTGAATGTTAGAGTGTAATGTTGTAAAGTACAATTGCATAAAGTGGAGTGGGATATATTGGAGTGTCGTACACTGCAGTGGTGCAGAGCAGAATAGCATACACTACAGTGGTGTAAAGTTTCATAAGGGTATACTGCAATGGTGTATACTGCAGTAGCCTACAGTGTAGTGCCATTCAGCGGAGAAGTGTACATTTAAGTATTGTTCATTGTAATAATGTAAAGTTTACTGATGTTAAGTCTTTAGATGTACATTGGATTGGCATATAGCGGAGTAGCTTACAGTAGAGTGTTGTACAATCAATAGGGTCAATTATAAAAGTGTAGACTTAGTGACATGCACTGGTGTCATATTGGAGTGGCGCAGAATGTAGTTTTGTAAAGTGTAATAGCATACAGTACATTATGGTACACTGTAGTGGCATATATTGCATTTTTGTAGAATTGGGTACCGCAGAGTGGAGTAGTGTACACTGGAATAGTACTAGGTTAACGTTTTTGTTTGAAAAGATTATATATATGATCTACCCCTTCCTTTTATTAAAAATGTGACCCCGTAATAACTGCACCCGTTTGAGGACTGTCCACACATTTTAACAGACTTCTTCCACTGATTTAATTCAGGAAGGAGTCAACGTTTTGCCAGGTTGGTCCAAGGGGTTGTAAAAATAAAAACTGGGGTCTAAAAAGCATGCTTAAATCATATATATTTAACATACAGCTTTCACATTTTGCATTCTGCAAAAACTGGGAGTCGTATTCTGTTTAAATTTGGCAGGATTACATAATATGTGCACAGATGTGTATTTTTGTAGTGCTGGTAAGTAACATAAAAATGTTGCAATTTTTAATATATTTAAAGTTAGTAATATTTGTTATTGTGGTATTTTTGCAAAATGTGGTGTTATTGCACTGAAGTACCATGGTACATAGTTATCACAAGTCATTAGCTGATTAGGTAATCATTGGCTTTACAAAAATTAAAGGCAGACATGTTGTTTTTAGGTACATATTCCCCATGTTGTGTGTTACGCTTTCCCTTGTGGTTAGGTATTCTTGTTGGTATTTTTGCCCTAACTATTACCACGTTATAAAAGTGGTAATAGGTAGATATAAATATTTATACCTTTCTAGATATTTGTTTTAAAATCTACAGAGTAGTGGAGGGCTCCCGGCATACCCCAAATACATTTTGTACAGTCAACGTTTTTGTTTATACATTTTTCAATATTTTTATACCAGTGTATGGTGAACTGCATTTTTTTAAACCCCTCGCCGTGGCGCGAATTCGGCCGCGGCGCGGGGGTGGGTGCAAGCGCGGTACTCCCTTATTCATGACGGCTCCACGCCATCATGAGTCACGGGTGGGGTGTGCTCATGACGGCGTGGAGCCGTCATGATCCCGCCCACTCACTAATTCGCCCGCACAGGAGGGGAATTAGTGCTGCGTGAGCGGAGCGGCAGTTGGTTGACGGCTCCACGCTGTCATGAGCACACGCCGCCCGTGGCTCATGACGGCGTGGAGCTGTCATGAGCATGGAAGCGGTTACGTGGTTTGGTAATTATTACTAATTAATGTGCTACGCCATACACTTTTTGGTGCATATTTAAATATGTAAAAAATTGAAAAACGCTTTAGTATATTATAAAGTGGTAAAATGTATGGGAAGATACCAAACCTAATACTTACCTACATTGAATAGCGTAACACAGATCACAGGGAAACTGGAAGTGAAAATAAGATGGCTGACTATAACTTTTGTAAAGGAAGTTATTAGCCAATCAGTTAATGAACTGCCATCACTGTGTAGCTCCGGAGTACCACGGTACTACCGCAGCCACAGATACACCTAAGTTAAAAACACTTAAACCTTATGCAATACTTACCCTACTTACTTGCAGTACCACACATCATCCTCTTCGCACCATAATATATAAGAATTCTAAATTTCGTCAAAATCCAACTGATGATTTTCTCACAACGCAAAATACAAAAGTCTATGTAAAAGGCATTAAACTTGTTTGTACCCGTTTTTGGACCCACTCCCCTCGCCCTGACCCTCACCCCCCCCCCCCCTTCCCGCTCCCGCCCAGTTGTTTTCCCACCCCCCTTAAGGAAACGGTGCAAAACCTTCGGCACTCCATTTGTCAAATAAGTGCAATGTTATTAATGGACTACATTATATATAAATATGTGTGCGTGTCTTAGCTGGGTTGAGGTGGGCGAAGGTACAAGGGCCATGTGGGTTTCTGACAGGTGCAGAGTAATGGGGCAGGTGTTTTAGTGAAGCAAAAACAACAAAAAACCCTACCTGGTAGTTAATACCAGCAAATGTATAGAATAATCTATAAAGGTGTGCACACCTTTATAGATTATTCTATATTTGCTGTTAACTACCAGGCAGGGTTTTTTGTTGTTTTTTGCTTTACTGGTTTTTTATCCTGAACCTGCTGGTATATTTGTTCACAGGGGCCCTCCTCATTCCTGTTATTGGCGGGTGTTTTAGTGACCAAGGTGGGACAGGTGTGTGGTGGTCAGGTGTGTAGGGATGTATGTGGTAGGGGCATGTTGGCTCAAGCTGGTAATAACTGAGGAAGAAGAATGAAAATAGTGAATGAGGTGGCAGAGGTGTGAAGTCTGACGGGTAGGACGAGTGGGGCAGGGGCTGGATGTAGGTGGGTTGTGACTGAGGAGGGAGTGGGAGCTGGTGAGTAGTGACAGGTGGGGCAGGTGAGTGGCGACTAAGATACATCATAGGTGTATGGGGCACATGTTCTGAAAATTAAGTGTAGCAGAAGTGTGGGGAGGTTAAGTGGTGTCTACAGTGTGTCAGGGGTGTGGCATCAGACATGTAGTGACTGGTGGGTGGAGGTGTAGGGGCAGGTGGGTAGTGAATGAGGTGTGGTAGAGTTGCAGAGCAGGTGAGTTGTAGAGGAAGATGGATACAAATTCTCGAAAAAACAATGGAAGCGAAGTGGAAATAAAATATCTATGTACAGGGTCTAATTTTGTTCATAATGCATAACCGAATATTCATGAAAATCTGTGCCAAGTACAGAAACGAATGGAATATTATAAATAACTTGTATGGGTGTTTAGATGTATAGTGAATCAGAGATGCGAAAGTGGGTGCAAGTTTAATCTGTTTTCTCTATTAATAGAAGTGATGATATAAGCAGAAACCTAATGTGCTTCATTAGGGACCTAGTGCATAGGATTAATTTTAAAAATGTCGAAAACCAAACACAGAGGAAGATGTTATATATGTTAACCTACTTTAATGGCACGCATTCTAACACAAGACAAAGCAGCATGTAAGGTAATTAGTACTGCAGATTAATTAAGGCAAAAATAGGCAGAGATTTAATAAATGTGAAATGCTCATGTGCTAACCCTTGTGAATCTGCACCTAGGGAGCTGAGCTGTAAACAGTGCCTGTGTGCATCAGCACAGTGTTCAAGTAGGCTGTCATACAGTCTACAGAACATGATGTAAAGCTCAAGGTTAAAACAAATAGAGCCATTTCTCATGTTAGGGAAAAGGCTCGACATTCTGCTCAACCCATGGAGGAGCAGGCCCTGGCTGGGCTGTGTAAATAAAGGAGATATTGAAGGTTTTCTCTTGAGAACCAGCCCTGGCGGTAAATTAGCTGGAGGAATGATACACTAGCCATGACCCTTGGGAATGGGGCGCAACGTGGAAATATGAGACAGAGGCACCTCTGGATGGAAGCCAGGAAGATTCCTGTTTTTAGATAGAGAATTTGCCTCTGTCTGGAGAGATATGGGCGGGGTGCCTACGCACTCACTGCCTGAGGCCGACACCAGAAGAGGCGCTCAATTTAAAAAGACATTTTTTTTTATCAGAGACGACAGGATATTGAACAAAAGCTGGAATTCATCATAGGGCAGCAAGAAGTGACTGTAGCATCTCACAGCCCCTGTCACCATCCTCACTCCTGTCACCTTCCTCACTTCTGTCACCTTCCTCACTCCTGTCAGACTCCACATCCCTGTGACGCCCTGCATCTCTGTCACCCATGTCCCTCTTACACTCTCATTTCTTGTTACCCTTCAATTCCCTGTAATGCTTACTGTCTGTGCATCCTTCCTGTCACACTCCAAGCCACTATACCCATCCATGCTCCCCTCTCTGCATCCCTGTCACGCTCCCTGTCCTTGTCGCCAATAAACTCCTGTTACTGGCCCAATCTTTGCCATGCAACAGTTGGCGTCACCCTCCCCACTCCTCTCATCCACCCAGTTCTCCTCCTCCCTGTCAGCCTCCTTATCACTGTCACCCACCCTGACTCCTCTGCCCTGCAGCCTACCCTGCCAGTCTCGCCATCCCTGTCATCCTCCCTATTAATGTCACCCTCCTAGACCCTGTCATCGTTCTCATCCTGGAAATCGTCCCAGTTTTAGTCACCTTCACTATCCTTGTCCCCCTCTCCATCCCTGTCCCCCGCTCCATCCCTGTCACCCACTCCAGCTCTGTCCCTTTCTCCATCCCTGTCACCCTTTCCATCCCTGTCCCCCTCTTCATCCCTGTCCCCCTCTTCATCCCTGTCACCCTCTCCATCCCTGTCACCCTTTCCACCCCTGTCCCCCGCTCCATCCTTGTTACCCTTTCCATCCCTGTTACCCTTTCCATCCCTGTCACCTTCTCCATCCCTGTCACCCTTTCCATCCCTGTCGCCGCCTCCATCCCTGTCCCCCTCTCCATCCCTATCACTCTCTCCATATCTGTCCCCCATGCCATCCCTGTCACCCTTTCCTTCCCTGTTCTCCACTCCATCCATATGACCCTCTCCAGCCCTGTCACTCTCTCCATTCCCATCACCCTTTCAATCCCTGTCCCCATCTCCATCTCTGTCACCCTTCCCATCCAAGTCATTCTCCAAGTCCCTGTCACACATCCACTCTTTGTCCCAAGCCCTATCACAGTCACACCCCTGCCACCTTCTCCCTCCCTGCTACCTTCCAATCGCTATCACATGTCCACTCCCTACCACATTCCCAGCCCCAACACACCCCACATTCCTGTCACACTTCCAGTTTTTTGTGCATTCCCTATCCCTTTCACCTTCCCAGTCCCTGTTATTCTCACTATCTCGCCACCCAGGCCCTGTCACCCTCTAAATACCTGTAACACTTGTGTTTCATATGCATTCCAGTCCCTAGCATACCCCTGAATCTGCCAGTGACCCGTGGCATCTCGAGCCAGACACCAGGTGGTCTTAGACCCTCTCTGGCATGATGAATTGCACCCCAGATATAACGGTGGAAGTTCTTGGCATAGTGCCAATATAAGCAATCCTCCCCAAGCATGATGAATATAGCATGCACTTGAATAAATAATCACACAAAACCAAGTTTGTTGGAAAACAGTTTGCTGCAGGATTTTTTTTTTTAAACCTTTATTGCAGCATTCATAAAATACAAGAATGGGCCTACAACCGCAGGGGCCGGCCGCTAAACAGTAGCAAACCTTGACGTTTCAGAACAAAACACAGCTCTTCAGCCGACACCCCTGAGGTCCGGCAGCGATTCATGATGGATATTGTATCAGGACGCATTGATAAGTCACATGATATAATAAAGGTCTTCTTTTTATAATATTTAAATGATCGGATCAGGTGCCATACAATCTAACAGCAAGGTACGGGACAGGCCAGGGAAACAGGATATGCGTGGGAAAACAGCCAATTGTGGGTCTCTGGCGTTGATACCTATATATCATTGTGAACATTAAAACAGTATACCTTATTGTGACCGCCAGTTCTTAAGGTCCGCTCACCCGATAATACGAGTAACATAAGAAGTATGGACACTAATTTCAGAGCACAATGAAATCAGAATAAAACACAGACCATACCGATCCTAAAGGAAATATGGGAAGGGAGAAAAAGGCCATAGAAAACAAAAAAAGAAAAATAACCCCCCCCCTCCAACCCCCCACCCTGCACCCCTGCCGATGGCTATAGCCTAAACCCACTAGCAGCGTGCCTGTCCCCCTACTAACCTAAACCCCTAAAAGAAGGGAAAAGAAGAAGAATCGAGGAGGGCCAGATCATACGGTGTTCCCGGCCCCTTGGCTCCCCCGCCAAAACACAGACACCCCCTACAGCCAAAGACGGATGTGAAGCAACTCGTACAAAAATCAAGAGGGGGCATCGTGATACACCGCCCAGCTTCCAGTATTAAACAGTACCAATTCGAACTTCCATAACTTCCATAACTTCCATAACCAGTGTTCCAAGCCATCCCAGTTCAGTTGATTCAACCTTGGCCCTTTCGAATCATCACACGAATCCTCCCCAGCGAAACCCCAGAGGACACAAATAAGTCATAGACGAGAGGGAAAGCATCGAAAGGCAATCCATTACCCCATGTGGCAAGTGACTCCAAGAGGTCTTCACGCGAGGAAAATTCCCCTCTCCAAATTGGACTGTCCCGATAGTTCTTGCCCCGGAATCGTAGAACGTCCAGAAAAGGGGGATGCAACCACAAGGTGGGGGAAGAGTTTACAACACAGTTTCCCGGGGGGGGGGGGACGCCTTTCGAAACCTCCGAAGTCGATGATGATGAAAGGCACTGCGATGCACGCGTGGTCCCAAGGACATCGTCTTCCTGTGCGCAATCCGTTGAATCTGATATTAACATCCACTCTTGATCCCACGTGATCCCAGGGTCCTGACCTGCCGAGCAGGAATCTATACCGGGTCCGCGGTTCAGGGATCCCCACACACAATCAGTAGCAGCAGGTCACTCTCTCACAACGCTGGGCACGGAAAACAATAACCATCAAATTTGGGCATAGACAAAGTCTCCATGTCGGTAGACCGGACCCTGCCAGGGTCTCTCAGCCGATGTTGTTGAACTGCAACCCGGCCTTACAGTTACTCGAGGCCCCGGCTTCACCGCTGGAACAGGCCACGATCTTTAACTCGGTGTAAGTTTGTGAAATAAAATGATAAAAGCATGGGGATTTCGCCACCGGAGTGAGGAACACTTCATCCAGGTAGAGGCTGGGTGTAAGATCAGGATATCGTACAGGATCTCGTGGCGGAATACCGAGGTCGGCGGAGCCGGGAACCTAAGCAGCCATCTTGGTTGACATCATAGCTCCTCCCCTCTGCTGCAGGTTTATTTCATACACAAATTATGCCAATGTGGTGGGTGTACTTGCAGGCGACCCAAGGACAGGCAGTGGTGACATCTAAGCAACCCTGCCTGCCTGATGAGCCAAACTACACCCTGGTCAACCCAATAGGTGCTACTATCTCCCTGCGGATTTTGCCACGTGAATTACCGTGGACCCCAGTCCATGATTTTACTCACACCTTTTTAGGGGCAGATCATTGCAAGGCAAGCCCCCGGTTGTTCAGGTGTACAACCGCCCAAAGGACTAGCGGGGCGCCGATGTTTCATCCGTTGTCCTGTCGTAAAGACTCCTGGGACTTGGCATAGGGGATCCCTGCTGTATTCCTGGAAAGAGTACCCTATATGTACTAATCAGCCTCCGGATCGCCCTGTAACTCGGCCTGCAACACAAATAAATATGTTAACATGTTCCCTACCTGGCTGCACCTTCCAGCCAGCACGCCGGGTACGTGGTAGAGAAGGAGACGGCGTGACCAGAAGGGACAAAGAGGAAGGACAGTGGGCGGGGCAAGTATAAATACCTCACCTGACCCTCTGTGCACCGGAAGTGTGGTGGCCTTGGGGCCGAGGAAGGCCATGGGGCAGGTGTAAGTACCTAGCCCCAACCCTCTGTGTGCCAGAAGTGATGTGGCCTCTGCGCCGGACTTTGGGGGACTCACGGGGGTCCCCCCGACTAGATCATGGAGATGTGTCGTATTGCGGCACTAAGGTGGTCGTAAGCATGGGCGGAAAATCCGTTACGCTCGCGGATTTTCGGTAAATTCGCAATCCGTGAGATTTGCGAATTTCCCGCAAAATCCACAAATCCGCGAGCAGCGGATTTTATGGCTTGCTCGCACTGTTCGCGGCTTCCCAGTTCAACTTCGCGCCCCGCGAATAAAAACTAAATTGCAGAAATACGATCTTAGCAAAACTGAAACTACTTACCAGGTTCAAAAGTTCAAGCTCATCATTAGTAGCCATTTCCTGTGGTGCTTCCTGAGGGGCCCCTCCAGAGTTCAGTTGCCTACTTGCAACTATTATGTGACCCTGCTCTGACCCTCAGAATAGTTACACAAAGGTCCTGAATTACAGCTAAGTCAGACAAGCAGGAGCCAGGCTGGAAGTTCAAATCCAGTGACACATTAATCAGCCCCTAATTCATTATTGTCAGTTGGGGCAGGGCAGGTGTTGTAACTAATTTTGCAACAATGAAAGCACTTAGCAAGTGCAAAAGATCACTAATCAGGAAGCACTAAGGAAGCAGGTGCCAACTAAAAAAATATTCTGTGACACATTAATCAGCCCCAAATTAATTCAGGTCACTTGAGGCAGGGAAGGTGTGCTTTGCTTTGCCACAATAATGTACACTGGACAACCAGAGGGTGCTGTGATGAAACAGAGGGTGGCATGGGTGGGCCAGAGGGTGGCATGAGTAGTCAGAGAGTGGCAGTGGTGACAGAGAGTGGCAGTGATGAAGAAGAGTGTCCCAAACAGGCTGGACACGTAGAAACAACAAGTTTGCAAAACTTGCGACCCGACAGGTAAGTTCACGTTTGCGAAATTGTACAAAACCCTCGCGAACTGGCAGAAACCCGCGCGAACACACAAAAAAAATCCGCAAATTTGCGAGAATTCGCGGATTTTGCGGATTGCGAGTTCGCAAATCCGCAAAATTCGCGAACGCGAGATTCGCAAAATTCGCCCATGCTTAGGTGGTCGCCCTCTTATATGGGCACACTGCGTGTTCCGCAGGCAACCGCATATTACGAGCACTGTAACTGTAAATATAGACAACTGTGCCACAGCGTTTCAAAGATTTCTTGGAAAGGGTATACCCCAAACCTTGCTTGTTAGGAATAGGATCCTTTTTACTTGGAACACGATGAAGAGATTGGACTATATCATGAATGCTTCTTCAGAACCTATGATGTTTTAGCAATGTGTGCTATAAAATGCAGTATTTGGCTCTATTTTGACAATTTTTCTGCATAGGACATTACTTGCGCACCCCTCCTTCGAACACTACTGAGGCATTCATGGCACTCCTACTTTACTCTGTCGCTGCGTGCAATTCGTGCCACGTGTCCATGCCACAGCGCTCTTAAGCTGTTCCAGCCACCACTGATCGCTCGGGCAATAAGGCGTCCCCCAAGGAGCATCTGGTATAAAAACCTGCTTTTGTCACTGATGCTCCTAGGTTAACAGCAAATGAGAATGGAGGACTGGCCAATGGGAGAGTGTGGTCAGCCAATGAGGCAACCACTGGATGAGGCATTCATAGGTGGGGATTGGCAGATGGTGATCAGTAGAAAGCCCAGTAGCCCTTGCGGTAACAGACACTGTGCTCAATACGTGACATACAGAATGAGTTTGTGGAGGACGTGGAAGACAGCGGCTATTACTTCATTTGCATAACATATTCATGTCTCACTGCATTAAACAAGAAGACGTGAACGTGTGGCTATTTCAAGAACGTTTGATTCAATAATCTCAGAATCAGGCAGGTCTGGAGTTAGAACCAGCAAGTTTGGTATCCTTTCAAACTTCATCTTTATAATCTCAAATGACATGCCAAGGATTAGTGTTGTGTCAAGGACACACACACACACTCATATAGATATGCTGAATAAAGGAGTATATATTGAAGTTTCAAGATGTAAGCAAGCGATGTCAGCCACACCGAAGGCGCTTCAACTGAATGTGAAGTCAGAGTTGGAACCATGCAGTGCACCTCTAGAGAGGGGGTGGGATATGTGGGGCCTGTGCCCCAGCTCTTTTTGTGCTACCCCCACCCCACAAGTACATCTGCTGAACGTGCCAGAAGGCAACATGGAAAAAAATAAACAAACGCTTTGTCCATCCACATTTCTTTGCAAAGCAGTGTTTGCTTAAAATGCATAAAGCTGACTTTGTATGTATGTATATATTTATGTATCTATATCCAAATATGCTTGTGTAAATACATACATGCAGTCATATTGAAACATATTAAGCAAATATGCATGTATACATATGTGTTGGTGTGTGTGTTTGTCTGTGTAGATATATATATATATATTTATATCACTGACACCAACCTCCTTAGTTAAAAAGAGCAGAGGTCACAAAAGGGGACGGCTGGAGGACACCTTTATTCATGTATTTGCAGAGGCGAATGCATTTCCGCCATTACGGCCTTCGTCAGCGCCCACAATGATCAGGTGACTATTCCCACAAGCACTTGATATGTGTCCTGCTCAGTGTTCATTGGTCATGGACGGCTCCAAATATTTATATATACATATATTCTCAAAAAAAACAAAGGTAAGTTAAAGTGACATTATAGTTATGTGAAAATGTCAATTAAAATTCCATTTAAAACTAAAAAAAAGCTGTGGGATTCACCAATTATAGTTTACTAAGCCAACTATGAACTGGGCCCCTACTAAGCACTACTTATGACCTCACGTATTACATCACTCATTTCATGTGCAATGCTTAAAAACTCTGCTAGAAAAACAGACATTTGAGGTGAGCAGATTCAGAGTGTTTGTGCCTGTCTCCGCCTAAATATTGGGAACTACTCAGAGTTCTCTACTTCCTTTTTTTTGCATAATCTAAGAGCCACTCTAACCCTGAAAGAGTATTGTCTTGATTTATACTGTGTACTATCTTGTGTCTGGACAAAGTTATACCTCTCTGAAGAGCTCTAATTAGAGTGAAACATGTCAAGGGAGGCTTTTATTTATTCCAGGTTAGCTGGTTGGTATTTTTCCAATCCAAGGCTGTAATACTGTGTCTAGAGTGGTAAAATAATGTCTCTTTTCAGCTGGCATGGATAGCACTGTACTAATGTTATGCTTAAAGAATTTGCTGTAAAATGACAAAAGGCTTTGTCACTTTCTAGTTCAGCGAGGATGGCACTGTGCTAATCCTATGCTTAAAAACTCTGCAAGAAAAACAGTCATTTGAGGTGAACAGATTCAGAGTGTTGGTTGTCTAGGAACTACCCAGAGTTCCCTGCTTCCTGTTTTTCCATAATTCATACAACACTTTAAACCTGAAAGGGTATTGTCTTACCTTATACTGGGAGCTCCCTTGTGTCTGGACAAAGTTACACCTCTCTGAAGAGCTTAAATAGGAGCAAACCACATATGTTAAGGGTTGCTTCTATTTATTCCAGGTTGGCTTGGATGGTGTTTTACCAATCCACAGCTGTAATACTGTGTGTGGAGTCGTAAACGCTTTTTGTAATTTTTCAGCTTGGCATGGATGGCACTGTGGTTATCCTATGTTTCAAAACTTTGCTATAAAAATAAAAAAGGCTTTGTCACTTTCTATCTCAGAGTGGATGGCACTGTCCTAATCCAATGCCTAAAAACTCCATTAGGAAACAGCTATTTGAGGTCAGCAGATTCAGAGTGTTGGTTGTCTTGTAGGATGCTCCATATAAGGGAGCTACTTCCTACTCAAAACTTGGGAACTACCCAGAGTTTCCTGCTTCCTTTTTTGCATATTTTTTGCAACACTCTAAACCTGAAAGGGTATTGTCTTGCCTTATGCTAGGTGCTTCATTGTGTCTGAAAATGTTACAACTCTCTCAAGAGCTTTAGTAAGAGCAAAACACATACACAAACGGTTTTACCAATCCACAGCTGTAATACTGTGTCTGGAGTCGTAAAAGTTTTTTGCAATTTCTCAGCTCGGCATGGATGGCACTGTGGTTATCCTATGTTTCAAAACTTTGCTATAAAATTGGCCAAAGGCTTTGTCAATTTGTAGCTTGGCGTGGATGACTCTGTCCTAATCCTATGCCTAAAAATTCTGCTAGAAAAACAGCCATTTGAGGTCAGTAGATTCAGAGTGTTGGTGGTGTTGTAAGGTGCTCCATAAAAAAGAGTTGCTCTCCCCCTAAAATTTGGGAACTATCCCGAATTCCCAGCTTCCTTTTTTCCATAATTTACGTGGCACTCTAAGCCTGAAAGAGTGTTTTGCCTTATGCTGGGTGCTCCCTTGTGTCTGGACAAAGCTATACGTCCCTGAAGAGCTCTAATAAGAGCAAAACATGTATCAAGGGCGACTTCTATTAATTCCAGGTTGACTTGGAAGGTATTTTACCAATCCACCGCTGTAATACTGTGCCTTGACTGGGAAAAGGCTTTTCTCATTTTTTAGATTGACATGGATGGCACTAGCAAATCAAATGCTAAAATACTTTGCTGTAAAAATGGCAAAAGGCTTTTTCACTTTCTAGATCTGCATGGATGGCACTGTCCTAATCCTATGTCTAAAAACTCTACTAGAAAAAAGCCACTTTACAATGCATGATGTTCTCAGAAAATATGTGGTTTAAGATGTCATAAGAGTTGTTATAAATGGTATGATTTCATATGGTATAAGTGATGCAATATGAAAGATAATAAGCAGTGAATGGACAAGGAGTGAGTTATAGTAGTGTGGGTAGCGAGCTGAAAACAGTGTGTATGGAGGTGCGCTAGTTATAATAATGTGAAGGTTTTGCATCAATATGAATTTTAGGTATAACTATAGCTTTAGCATTTCTAATGTTTGTGATGTTTAAGTTTGGTTTGTATTGAAAGAAACAATAAAGCTACAGTAATTTAAAGGTGGTGCATAAATTATACATTTAAGGTAGAACTATAATTTTAGAATGTCTAATATTTGTGTAGTTTGTTTGGTTTGTATAGAAAGAATACATAACGTTTTTCTAACTATAACTATGTTGTAACCTTTGTTTTTTTCAATGAATTTCAATGTTTTGAACAATAATACAAATGTGTTTCAAATCATAGAGACCTGTGTCCTCAAGTGGAGTTTCACTATGTGGAGAGCTGTACAGTACAATGGAGGAGAGTGTTGTACAGTGTAGTGAAATAGAGTGGAGTACAGTGGAGTGGCATAGAGTATAGTGGGGTAAAGTGTCATAGAGCGGTGTGGTGTCTCATAGAGTATAGCGGGATGGAGTGGAGGGCAGTAGAGTGGAGTGCCGTAGTGTGTCCTAGAGTGGAGTAGATTGTGGTAGAGTGGAGTAGAGTGTTGTACTGTGTTTTACAGTGGAGTAGTGTTTTGTACAGTGGAGTGTAGGGGCATAGGGTGAAGTAGAGTGCTGTTTAGTGGCATAGACTGATGTAGAGTGTTTTAAACTGAAGTTTTATAAAGCAAAGTAGAGTGTCATAGAATGTAGCAGCATAGAGTGGAGTGTTGTAGAGTGGTTTACAGCGGGGTAAAGTGTCTGTTAGACTTGGCTGTCTCTAGTTGGCAGAGGTATACACTTCTGACAAATAGGGACTCACCTCCTCTAGTCAGGGCAAGGGGATCACACACTTAGATAACCCCTGCTCACCCCCTTGGTAGCTTGGCAAAGCAGACAGGCTTATCTCAGAGGCAGTGCGTTAAGAATTTATGACCATATACAGTAATAAAGTGAATACACTACAAATGGACACGACACAGTAGTATTATAAAAATAAGGATGTTTATATAAGGCTTAGCACAAGACCAAATAACGACAAAAATATACCACAATCTTAATAAATACTCTTGGAAGGAAAAATAATAGTTCAAGTGTAGTTTCTTCTTAGCACAAAGTCTTTAGTAACAAAAGCAACTCTTCTTCTTTAAAACACAGTTCTTGACAACAATGTAACCCACACGGGAGTCACACGACGTCGAGGCAAAGTTAATCCAAAGGTTCCGCGTCGACCACGAGGAGCGCTACGTCGAGCCCGGAGTCGCACAGACCCCCACAACACAGTACCTTGGAAAAGCGAAGCACACGATGATCAGCAGCGTCGAGTTGTCCGGCGTCGAGTCTACGGCGTCGATCGGGCCTCGGAGTCGGGGCGATCTGCAGCGGCGTCAACAGATGTCAGGCAGGAGCAGCGCTCACGAGGCGAAGCAGGATACGGCGTCGTCGTCGATGTCGATGATGATGTTGCAAGAGTGAGCAGCGCTCACGGCGTCGAGAGGGCTCGGAGTCGATGCGATCAGCGGCGGCGCAGACACGGGGTCACTTGGAGCTGGAGCCGAACTCGCTACTCACTGGCGTCACTACTGGCGTCGATCGGGCCCGGCGGCGAAGATGCGGGAAATGGGAGCTGCACTCACGATGTCGAGCTTGATCCGGCAGCGTCCGTCGGGATTGCTTGGATTCTTCAGAGGTGCTGGACCTTCAGGTTCCAGCAACAAGCACTTTTAGCAAATTAAGTCCTTTGTCCCTGTGACTTCAACAGGAGGCTGGCACTCTTCCAACCCTTGGAGATTTTCTTTAGCAAAGCTTGAGAGTACACACACAGTTCCTCTCTCCTGGTTCCTTGGCAAAAATAAAGAAGTGACTGCAGGATTCCCCCCAGCAAACAGCACACTGGCAGAAGGGGTAGGTAAGTCCTTGGATCAGCAGGCTTCTTGTCCTTGGTTCAGGTTTCCTTGTCAGAAGTGATCTAAATTCTTGGTTCAGGGGTCCTTCTCTTATACCCCTTTTTGGCTTTGATCCCTTTGTCCATGCAGGGGAATTCCCCTCATCCTGGGTTTAATGTGGGTGTAGCCAGGCAGAGGCACCTGGCCTATTCACTGTGCAGGCCAGGGTCCTCAGCCGCCCAGCAGGAGGTGGAGCCAGTATCGTCACTGGCAGGAGCAGAGCCCTCAGTCGCCTGGCAGGATGTGGAGCCAGCATTGTGTCAGGCAGGGCAGGCTATCAGGAGCTACTCTTCCCCTACTCTCAATGCAAATGTCCCACTCATCCCACACTGACTCATTCAGACCTCTGGAGCCACCCAGCTCCTGTCACACACACACCAAACCAGCAGAAACCAGTAGTAGTTAGACAAGAAAATAGCCACTTTCTAAAAGTGCTATTTTCAAACACAGAGTCTAAAAACCATCCACCCAAACGGATGCGTTATTAAACCCTGAGTTCAGGGATACCAAACTCGACATTGCACCATGCTCCCCAAGCCCGCTAGGATTATACCAATAATAATCCTGGCAGTCCATTCTAACTGATGGAGAGCAGGTAACCTTACAATAGTGAAAAACGAAAATGGCTGTAATTCACTATTAGGACATGCCAACCTTGTCAGGCTTGTCCTACCTTATGCTTACAATGCACCCTGCCCTTGGGCCTACCATAGGGGTGACTAACACAAAGTTAAGGGAAGGTTTGGGGACTGGCAAGTAGGTGTACTTGTGCAGCCTGCGTGACAGTACCAGACTGCACGTAGGTCTAGCAATGGCAGACCTTTAGACATACTTTTATTAGGTCGCTCTTGTGGGTGGCACAACGCGTGCTGTAAGCCCACGAGCAGCATTTGTATTTACAAGCCCTGGCACTCCTGGTGCACTCTACTAGGGACTGACAGTAAACCAAAATGGCCAAACATGGAATTCAATCAATACAGCAATTTCACATAGGGAGCACTTGCACTGTGGCACTGATCAGCAGTGGCACAGTGCCCAAAGCAATATACCAGCAAAAACATTGTAAACAGAGGAGGCAACCAGAAAAAAATTGAAGGAGAGACTCAGGCCAATGATGTCAGGTCTAACAGTGTCGTAGAGTGGACTCGAGTGAAGTGGCATAGAGTGGAGTAAAGTGTCATTGAGTAGAGTGCTGTGTCATACTTTAGAATGCAGTGGAGTAGAGTAATAGAGTGGTGTCATAGAGTAGAGTGCTGTATCGTACAGTAGAGTGCAGTGGAGTGGAGTACAGTCGTGTGGCATAGCAGAGATTGTAGTAAAGTGTCTGGAGTGGAGTGGAGTGGAGTGGAGTGGAGTGGTGTGTCATACAGTGGAATGGTGTGGTGTGTCATACAGTGGAATGGTGTGGTGTGTCATAGAGTGTCTAGAGTGTCGGAAACTGTTGCAGAGTGCAGTACAGTGGAGTGGCATAGAGTGGAGTACAGTGGTGTACAGTGGCATACAGTACACTAAGGTGCGTTCGTGTGCGGTATAGTGGCGTGGTATAGAGTGTCGTTGAGTCGAGTGACACAGAGTGATGTTGAGTGGAGTGGCGTAGAGTGGAGTAGTGGATTAAAGTGGAGTACACTGGAGCACTGCGTCATAGAGTATAGTGAAGTAAATTGGGGTGGGGTGGCATAGAGGGAGGTTCGTAGAGTGGTGTAGATTGGATTAGAATGTCATATAGTGGCATAGAGTGTACTTGAGTGATGTACATTGACATAGACTGGACTATTGTGTTGTACAGTGGAGTGGCAGAGAGTGGAGTAGAGTTCCTTACACTGATGGTGCATAGAAGATAGTGTGTAAATTATAAATTTAAGTTATAACTATAACTTTAGAATTTCTAATATTTGTGTACTTTAAGCTGGGTTTGTAGAGAAAGAATAAATAACGTTTTCCTAGCTATAACTTATACTTAACCTTTGGAAGTTTTTTTCATTGAGATAAATATATATATGCCCCACTAAAATTCACTTCTAAAGACACCGCTGGAACTGCAGACACCACTAGATACTGTCTTTATCAGAGATATTAGTAAACATATTGACACAAGCAAACTCAGTACAAGGGAAGAATGCATCAATACAGTAATAGGGGAACACAAGTAAATAAGAATATAACAGCCACCCTATTATAAAGATTGATGTTCAAGGATATGTAACTCATGAAAGCTTTAACAGATGGCTTATAATAATATGTAAATTAAAGCAAAAACTGCTGAACATAATTCCTCTTTCATCTGCAGTTCAAATGTTCCTTAGAAAATTGAAGAGGTGATTGGCAGGTACTTGAGGCTGAGTTGCTGTGGGACTGTTCCTTACCCACTTCCCCACCCCCGTCTTCTCTTCCTCTCCTCTCCGGTACAAATATACAGAGATGTATATTATCCACAAAATGTGTCAGTGAAGGGAGGTTACACTTACAAATCCAAAACCTAAAACAATGAGATCCACTAGTTATGATGGCCTGCACTACCATAACTCCTCCAATGTTCTCCTAATAACTTTATGATGATGCTACAGATGACATCACAAATGAGGCATCACACGGCTCCTTTCAGTAAGACCTTGCCTGAGTCTGTAATGCAGGGCAATAGGGGGGCTTCAGAGCAAGAGAAGGGGCCAGAGACCTCTGTCATAAAGATATGCGCCATTGGCTCTGAGATTACCAGCCCCCTACATCTGAATGGCTATGAGAAGGCGGTGGTAGAGATCAGAGTGGTATGAGAGAAGGAGAGGAGAGGGTTGGAGGAAGAGGTGGAAAGCAGGGAAGAGGGATAGAAGAGTGGAGGGATTGGGTAAGAAAAGGTGTTATAAGAAGGTTATGCCTTTGTGACAGATGCACTGGCTAGAGCCAGGGTCCCAGTGCCAAATAGTGCAATGGCAAAGTGAATCGCATGCTTTGCAGTCGTTGTGCTGTTCTGGCATGGAAACAGTTTTGCCTTGAGCCTCAGAATTGCTGGCCCAGCCCAGTGGATCATTGGCATGGAGCCCATGTGAATAGGAGAAAGGTCTCCACTTGAACTGGGGTGGACCACGGCTCAGCGCTGTACCTGGCCTTTCAGCAGAATAGTGTATGCATTTTGGACCAAATGAAAGTCTAATAGTGCTTACCCTGTTTTTCTTGCTTGCTTGCATACAAAGTATTGTTTTGTGTTTGTTGAACATTAGTTAAAAGTGAGCAGAAAGGTGATGTCTGGGTCATAGATGATCGGATAATGGACCTGTTGGGTAGGGAGGAATGAGAGAAGTCCAGAAACAACGTGTGTGTGAATCCATAATTTGTAGACAGCGAATCCACGATTTATAGACAGCGCGCTCTAGAAATAATGCAGAAGCAGGGGGGACAGGCAGGAGCACCAGGACTGAAAGCGCAGCTCCTACAAGGATGAATGTGTGAAAGAAAGAGACCCTCCGAACTACTCACCCTGTCCCCTTCGATAGCCACTCTTGGTGCCCAACCAAAGGCCAGCCGAATGCAAGGGGTTGTTTGGGTGAGAGTGCATGGTACCTTTCCTTTCCTCCCTCCATCAGATCCTTTAGAGAAATAACTAAGGGAACCCAGTACACTGCTTCTGGTTTCCTCTCCACCCCTCCTCAATGGGATGAGTTGTTGGCACAAGGCCATACATGCAATGGGGTGACCCTGTAACCCTCAGAACCTGGGTGGGTAATAAATAAAGTAATAATGGTTCTGTCGGACAGAAATACACACTGTTTTAGTATTTCAATGTTTCCTTTCTTCAGTCTCGTACCTAACCAGGATATCAAGACAGGTGTACTAATACATTCACAAACAAAACTCACTGACCATAAAGAAAAATGAAAGCAAATTTTACTCAAATACTTTCACATGTGAACACAAAATACTTCAATCACTGTCCCTAACGAACATTTAAAACATATAAGGCACAAAAACATTTGTGCTAGAGTAATACTAAAAACAACAAGTAAAATGTGTTACTTCATATACTTTTGGGTTAAACAACTATACATATACAATCATCCTGTAGACACATCAATTAGATCTTGGATCCTACAGGATTTTGAATAGTTTGTTCACGCCAAAGGAGAGGATTGCGTTGACGTTTCGACCCTAGGGGGGGCGATGCGGTGTTTTCACGCATCAGGTGCGGGTCTTCATCAGGACTGTATATATATATGGGACAGCCTCTTGCAGACCTAGCTCCGCATGGAGTCCTGGTCTCTTCCTCTTGAATCGTATTGTCGGTCCGTGTTAATCAGGCTGGCTAAATGTTCATTACACCTCTGTATTGATATAGTCTATACAGATGGTTGTAAACTTGCTCCTTTGTATTTCTAACACGTGCGGGTCGCCTCCTTCACTTTCTGTTCGTGCTGACATCTCTTAGATGCCGAGATGTCAGCACGAACGGAAAGTGAAGGAGGCGACCCGCGCGTGCATCCTTCTTTTCTTCTAAGGGCACTCCTGTATCACTAATCAGCCCCAATGCCCTGCTGCATGCCCTCCTCCATGGGGCCCCATCATACAGTTGCTGATGGATTCTATGCAAACTTCGAGTTGTGTTTCCTGCTCATATGACATGGTGACAGTTGGTATGGTTTCAGGGTGGGTGGAAGCTAACCCTTGCACAAGAGCTGATGCCATCAATGTTGCAAAACACGTGCCTCCGGATTTTAACCTGTGGTTTCTTTTCAACTGCTTCAGGGATAGATCAGCAATTCCACTGTGCCTACTACCCAGAGTCAGCCGGCATGGTAGAGAGTTACAATGGCACCCTTAAGAATAAAATAGCAAAGTTATGTTCCAAAACACAAAGAAAGGGGTCAAATGTTCTGCCCTTAGCTTTGTGGTCTATCAGGGCTGTGCCAACACAGAAAACCAAGTTAAACCCTTATGAAATAGGGGTTGAGTAGCCTTTGATGCTGCCTTCAAACCCTCTAGTCTTTGCTGCAATGTTAGACTTTCAAGTGAATGGTGATGCAGTCTTACAATGTTTCAGGAAACGTATACACCGTCTCTACAGTCGCTTTTCTCTGGTCCTAGCTGCCCACCTTAGTGTACGACTGAGGCCTGCAACGTATTACAGCCCAGAGATTGGGTCTTCACACAAGTGCATCAGACAAAGACTGCTATGCAATCTTGCTGCTATGGCTCGCCCCTACCAGATCCTGCTCATTACCAACACAACCAGTTAGTGTCACGATCTGGTGATGTTCATCCACTCCTCCCAGTGCAAGCATGTTGCACTGTCCGAGATGCCTGCGCACATACAGGCCCTAAAGGCATGTATGTATGCCACTTGACACCTAGAAAAATGCAAAAAAGTGAATTTTTACTTGGAATTTGGAAATTACCACCAACTAGAAATTGGTGGTAATTTGCAATTCCTTAAAGCCAGGTCGCAATTTTCTTTTGCTTCCTGGATTGCATTTAAGGAATCGCAAATTGCAATTCCTTAAATGCATTCACAAAATAGGCAATTGTAAAGATTGGGATTCCCTATTTTGCGAATGCCTTTTGAGATGATACATCCCAAAAGGCTTTTTACCATTCGCAAACAGGTCAATTCTGCAAATTGGCCCGTTTGCGAACGGCAAATACTCTTGATACATCTGGCCCTAAAATCTTTGTATGTCTTCTAAGCTCCTCAGATTTCTTATGCACAGCAGCCATTTTATTTTTGGTTGTAAAATTGCACATTTTCTGCACTGTGTTGTAAACATAGACATGTTCTGAGGGTTGGACAACGAGCTGAGAATTTAAAAAAATGGTGGAGTCAGCGCCAGTTGGTGCCTTCAATGTCAGTTCTTCAAGGTCTTCTCGCATTCTGCCTCACGATAAGATCCTTGCACCTGCTTATTAGGGAGTATCAGTTAGTTGAATTCTCAGTCACGTGCTCCCGCTTCCATTCACTTGTATTGAAAAGAAACTGCATAAAATTAACAAACGAATGTATGGATTTTCGCATTATATTCTCCAATTGATTTAGGGTGGGATCTCTGGTCCGTAGTAAAGGCATTATGCATTGCCTTGCTTTATTTTATGCATTACATTGCATTGTCTTGCTTGTATGGTGGTTATTTTGAAAGAAAAGCATAATATTCTTTACAGGATAACCTGCATGTTGTGTTTTTCTTTTGCATCTGTAAAACCCAAAGTCCTAATCTGTGAATACCTTACAGTGCCCATGTCATTTTCATTCATTTTCCTATTCAAATGACTTGTTTTGATTCTCACCTGGTTTGGCCTTTGATTCCCAGACACGATGTACTGCAATACTCAATACAAACCAAGCATAGAATGTTAGTGCTTTTCTGGGGGATGCATGATACTTCAGCTTTTAGAGGCGGACCCCACTTACATGGCTCGTTGCCTGATTAGTCACATTCAACTAGTTATTTGAAAGGGAATCATATCTACAGGTACTAATTACTGATGGGGAGCACAACATTAGTGAACAATATGCTCTAAAGAGTGATGTGCATTGCAGTATTCTCTTTCAAATTATGTTGTTTTTGTTGGTTTGGGGTGTATGCTTGGTGGGTTAGAGTGGGCCTGGGTGAATTTATTATTACGATCAGCGTAATTTGCCTAATTTCTGAAGTTTTGTGCTAAATCTCTTTGACCACAAGAATCTTATCCTGCCTCCGTGCTTGCCTAACAAATTGATCACTCAGCAAAATAAATACATGCACCCTGTCTAAACATAGTAAAGCATTACACAGCTAAACCTAGATAGCATTGAAAGGAAAATGTTGTATCAAGGGCAGAAAATTAGCTCTCCTTTGTGCTGAACCATTATAGGATATCAGTACCACTCTGACTCACATTGAATGCCTAGATTTTCATTTGACTATTGTTTCCTGTAAACTTTGGTCTCCAGTTTGGACTGTAATGGTCCAAAAGCTCGACTTTACTAAAGTTAGTGCTGAGGTTACCTGAATCAAGAATGGACCAAACCAGGGACTGCACAAGGAGCACATTGACATTATAAGTGCACAGTTTAATCAGGAGGGGGCGTGGCTAACCACATAACATTGCGGGCGCAAAGTAGAGAAGCCATGCGACCGGACCAGATCATCCGGCACACCATGGCGACCCGGGGGGGCAATCTGAGCCCCATTCTCCTCCGTTAAGCCTGCACAGATCATAGTGGATGCCGTCCTGCCGGCTTAAGCCCCCTGCATCGTTGAGAAGTGGTAGACTGACGGCGCTACGACAGCATGGCGGGACTACCCGAGGCCTGTTGAGCGGCCTGATACTCACTGTAAGCCACTGCGATCTTCTGGACCCCTGGCCGGTGCCTCCTATGATGTCCGATGTGGGGGCTGCCTACCCTCGCTGTTGGGGCTGCTGGGTGCCGTCTGTGGCCAGTGGGTGAAGTGCTGCTCCAGCTGGTGATGCCGGCCCTGGGCCAGGGTGACCAGACGCCCCTGTTTTACCAGGACGGTCCCCATTTTTGGAGGAGTGTTCCTGTGTCCTGACACTTTTCTCCAAGTAACTCAAATGTCTTTGCACTGTTTACGGCGTCTTTCGTCACTGAGGTGAGCGTTGTAGCAGGAAGGGAAATCCTTTGAAGAGAGACATTTTCTCTCAGGATTTACCTTCTCTTTTTACAAGCAGCGCCACCTACGTCATCGTGCCAGCCATATTTGAACAATTGCATATCATCAAAATTGAATCTTTGCTAGAGGAGGAAATAGTGATATTAAAGTGCAACCCCAGTTTATGAACTTTCTGAACTTCTGTGATCTGTTGAGGCTGTGTGTTTGCTGCTCCCCCATATGTCCCACCTAGAAGTACACGAAACAGAAACTGTAAAGTATTTCTGAATGTTAGGTTGAGTGTCCGATAACACATGTCGTGATGACGTCCCCAACGTCCTGCTCAAGCTCCAACCATTCATTTGTACCAGTTCTAAGATCAGAACAGAAATCCTGGGAAACAGAACACTGGTGATCAGGTAAAAGGCTGAGTCGGTATTTGAGGCCTTCATTCAGTGGCTTCAGGTTAGACCTGCCCTGGCTATTAAATCTGCTCATTGTTTCCAACATGTTTTTCAGATTGTAAAACATGTCCCCTACTGTTGCATTATTTAAAAATATTTACTGAAAGTGGATATGTGGCAATAGCTTATCTTTTTCATATACCAAGAACCTATGGATTGTGCATTGCACATTCCCATATCATGCCATATCATGCCACTTGCTTGCGTTCGTGGTCTTTTGGTTGTATCAGTTGCCTAGATATTGCACATTCCCAAAGCCATTAAATTTCACTTAGCCAAAGATCTGTAATTAATAGCTTGTCAGTTGCACATGGAAGTTGTGCATCTATTGCTTGCAACAGCAGTTTATTAATTTTAATAGCTTGTCAGTTGCACATGGAAGTTGTGCATCTATTGCTTGCATTAGCAGTTTATTAATTTGACGAGCAAGAATACTGTCCAGGTGGCAATCCAAAAGATCTTCAGTTGCCTAGCCCATGTCTCTTACCAAAAGTTTCTACTTTGGATAAAACAATATTTCCTCATCTTGTAGCTTTTATTCATAGCCATACAAACTTTTCAGTAGCCATTATGCATGCCGTGCAAGGAATATTGTATTGCTCATTGCATGTTTTATTGATAACCAATTGATGCATGCTCTGTGTTCCCTATATCAAAGCTATGACTTGACCTTTTGACTGACCTTTCCGATCAGGGCAAACTGTTTAGCTGGAAAGGACTTAAAGGAGCAGTATTTACGCCTGTGGAAGAGGTGAGCAGAGCTGCGCGAGCTTTTTGCTCAGGTCTTCACACTATTGCGCTATGAGATGATACCAATGGCTAGAGTGCACTATACATACCCCGGTAAGGTAACATGACATCCCAGCAGTGACCACGTAAATGTGGGAGGACTGTGTGGTCGGCCAGCCTTTGCGACCCTTAAGACCGTAAGGCAGTAATACCTGGAGAGAAGTGTTTTTCTTACATTGGTCCAGGGCTGCCCTTTGGCAATTTAGCATTCTGCAGTTTACCTCCCAAGCTTTTCTGTCATGAGCAACTAAGTAACATTAGTGAGTTGTACTTTACGTGGTGCTGATGCACAGCTATAGAAACAAGCATTGATAAAGCTAGTAAATCTGGCGTTTGCTAACCTGTGAGGTTTTATTGATTTTTGGCAAATATATGCTATAGACCTTAAAAGTGTAATAAAAAAGTACTAACGCTGCTGTGTAAAGGAGAGGGATGCCAATAAAAGACCTCAGATTTGTTGTGTATAATGCTTCATCGCGGTCTGTGGAGATAGCTGTCATTGTAGTCCCTTTTCTATGTCTATGACAGCTGTCAAATAGTCCTACTTTTATTTCAATGGTTACTGCAAACCGTAGTCCTACTTCTATGTCTATGACCTGTCCCCGTTTTTTGTTTTGAGAATCTGGTCACCCTACCCTGTGTGAACTCCATTTGCTGTTCTCCCTGCCTGCCCACGGTGTTGGGAGTAGCGGGGGGCTTGTTGCGACCCCTTGAAGTTGGTGGAGGCACCTGTAGGACGTTGACCTGGGGGGACCGACCCCCGTATCATGGTGACTGCCTGGATGGCACTGCGGACCTAGACCTCTGTCCGCGGGGCCTGGGGCGGGGATTCCACATGCTGATCCTGCAAGAGGGAGAGACATTGCGAGCTGGGGCTGATGTGGACCGAGTCATGGAGGCCCTACGGAACGCACAGTGACCCAGCAGCCAAGCCAGACAAACGCAGAGAGACTGGCCCTGAAGCCCATCAAACAAGAAGGGGTCGCAGCCTACCCCGCGAGTAGCTCCACCTTCCGGCCCAGTACGAGTGCATAGGCCGGCTCGACAAACAGTGAGTACCAACCTCCCGCCTGCCTGCATGCCCCCTGAACTGACTGCCAGAGAGAACTGGGGCTGCCTGCCCACTGCGGGGTGGTGCATCTTGGCCGGGGTGCGGTCACCTGCTCCTGGTACCCTGCGGCAGAGTGAGATACGTGTTCCTTCGTCAAAACAACGGCAGCCCTCCCCTGCATCTAACCCAGTCATTGCGCGGGGGTCTCACTGTGGACTGGAGGTGTCAATGTGTACACAGCCCCATGGAGAATAGTGACTTAGAGGCTCTCCTGCCCTAGCAATAGTGACTCCCCCCAGGGCCTGGGCTTAGACGCTTAGGAGCTCCCCTGGCTGACAGCACAATGGTGAGGCAGACAGACCTAGCTGGCCACTAGCTGCTAAGATCAAATGACCTTGGGCTGCTCGTGCATTGTGGGGATTGAAGACTGACTGGGACGGATGTGCTGAGATACTACGCAGGTCACGACTGTGTTCATGCAATATTTTCAGAACCTTAATATAACTACAGAGGCAAGGACTTTCCAACAGGTAGGCAAATATTTAGAGGACACAGCGTTGGGCTGGTTCGGTGGTGCTTGCCGCCTCTTTTTGATACACTCATTCACTGTGGAGGAGCTAAGGGATATGGTTGGCGCACTCTCCACAGGAAACACACCTGGTTTGGACGGCCTGCTCACCGAACAGTTTTATACATGGTATCTGGATCTCTTTTTACCTAGGCTGCTGGCAATCTTCAAGGAGGCACGGGCAAAAGGGATTCTCCTACCTTCTATATAAGAGGCAGTGAATGTTACGCTACTAAAACCTGACAAACCGGCTCATAAATGTGACTCCTATTGGCCCCGCTGACTCATAAATTGTGACATGAAAATTTTGGCTGAACTGATTGCTAATCAACTGAACTTATATGACCTGATCAACCTGAATTTGTTATGTCCCACACCTCCCTCTTCACTATCTTGGAAGACATCAACCCTGGCCTAAATGTTGCAGCTATTTTTTTAGATGTCTCTAAAGCATTTGACTCCCTAGAGGGAGATTACTTATTCACAGTATTGGGTTTGATGAGTATACCATGGGGACTTAAGTTGTTGACAACTATTTTATAGTGTGCGTTTAGTGCATATAAGCATAAATAATGTATATTCTGCACCACTGGCCATCTATAGGGGCATGAGGCTGGAATGCTCCCTTTACCTCTTCTTTTTGCCCTAGCCTTTGAGCCGTTGGCTGCTGGGCTTCAACAACACTATTCCCAGTACACCATAAGCTACATGAGCAACCTATTCTGAGTTCCCTATATGCAGACTACATGATCTTATCTATCACAGAACCACAGTCAATCCTTAGAGTTATTATGTGAGAATGTTTCTGCTTTTACTTACTCTCTGGATTCACCATCAATTGGGAAAAATCTCAGATACTGCCTCTCATGACCAGCATGTCGTGCTTTGCACCTGATTTTCAACTGAAATGGTGTGATGTTTCCCTAAAATACCGGGGGATATGGGTGCACAGAGATCCGGAAGAGGTGATTATGGAGAACTATGGAGTCACCATCGACCACATTACGAAGCAATTAACTCGTTGGAAATCTCTCCCGCTCTCTATGGCTGGCTGAGTCGGTCTCATGAAAATGGCGATGCTGTCTTATATCTATTCATGAATATACCGCAGACACTCAATAAGGCCCTCTACGATGCCCTTAGCTGACAAACGATAAGACAGGCATGGGCTGGTAAGCAACCCAGAGTCGTAAGGGAGACCCTCATGCTACCCTCCAGCCTGGGCCAATTTGAGGAGCCAGTCCTTTAGCTTTACTATTTATTCACACAGGCACACTTTGCCCACTACTGTTACAACCCCCAGCTTCATTTAGTGGTTTAACAGTATGTATCCTATTCCTCCACCCTCTTTTCTAGAGAGACAGGTACCCGTTGTGCACAGGGAAGTCTCAACTGTAGAATGCATGTTTAGAGCATGAGATAAACTAAACAAGAAGGCTGGACCAGGTTATGTATACTCACCTCGACTGCCACTGGAATTTCACCTCCTATTGCCTTCAACTCATGGAACTGGTGCCCGAATGAGATTCTGTACTAGAGGGCTGATCACCCAGGGAGATCCCGATAGGAATGGCTCCTTTGTCACATTAGAGGAATATTGGGGACTTGCTCTCTGTACCCCGCTTGACACATTTCTCTATCTTACGCTCCATAGTGGTTGCAAACTATCCCTTCCGCAGATGCCGGCAGAGCCCTCTACTCCAGCATCTTTAGAGAGCCTGCTGAATGCAACCTCTCCTAAACATTTAATCAATTTACTGTATCCTGCCTCTCAGAGATGATGAGTAGCCCACATAGGGTGGCGTGCACAGAGCAGGAGCTTGGATGAGAGATTGATGACAGAATATGGTCATTTGTTTGCCGAGAGACAGGGATATTATGCTCTAGAATGTGCCTCTGCATTATCCATTATAAAATATTGCAAATATTGCAAAGAGCACACAAAATGTCAGTCTCGCTACACAGGTTTGACTTCAGGAGGGATGTGAATTGCACCAGATGTAACTCTCCAGAGGTGGGGTCATTTACCTGGCCTGGTCTTTGCTTCCGTTTATGAGTATTGGACTGAGGTGATAACCATGCTATCGGACATGATAGACTCCAAGGTCCCGACAAATCCTGTTGTTGCAATGTTGGGATGGATAGGAGAACTGGACACTCAGCATGCACGATTCACATCACTGTCCCTCCTATTGGGAAAGTGACAAGTAGTGTGCAGATGGGGTAGAGGACGGACTCCAAAATGTAAGCGTTGGATATACCCACCCCTACCGTGCGTATTGGGTAGCCAGCCCCAGGCATGGTTGAAAATAATGCAGCTCAACGTGCGGTCGCTGGCTAAGCACTATTTGGAAATTTATGATCTTGTTATAGAGGAAGTTCTGAATTTGTTTTTTCTGTGTGAAACGTGGCTAAACGAAGACATGGTATCGGAGTCTAACTTATCATTACCCTCTGGATATTCCATTTGCACGATCAACAGGGAATCCAGAGGAGGAGGTATTGCAGTTATTTTCAAATCCTGGTATTCCTGTTTGTTTACTAAGGAACTTATAGAAGGCTGTGAATGTGCCAGTTTTAGAATCTCTGTGAATCCTCACTTAACACTTTCAGGACTTTTGGTATAACGGCCTCCGGGGCCGGCTGCCAAGTTTAAAAACCCCCTCCTGGAAATAGTCAGTTCGCTCGCCGTGGGCCCGGCTAATTTTAGTATTTTTGGGGATTTTAATTTGCATTTTGATTTAATACATGACAGTGAAATCTGTGCTTTTCTTGTAGACCTGGCTGCTTTTCAGCTAGACCAATTAGTATCTGGTTCAACGCATACGGCTGGGCATTTACTAGATCCCATATTTTCTAATACTCAGTCTTCTAAGGTGGATACGCCTATACCTATGAGCTGGACTGACCATGCTTTGGTCGTAATGTCTGTCCCGCTCACAGAGCCTTGTAACTCAGATATCGTAAAGCCGGTCTTTAAACCCCCTTGGCGTAAGTTGAAGCTAGAGGAGTTTCATGACTTCCTCGCTGTCATCCCTTTGGGACCGCTATATGTTTCGGAGTCTGACTATGGCTGGTTCTGTGACTGGATAAAAACATGGTCTTGACTCCTTGATCCCTGCCAAATGGCTTAAGGGGCGATCTTCCACTACTAGCCCTTGGTACAATGACTCCTTTACTATGTTAAGGAAAGCATGTAAAAAAGCCAAACAGGAGTGGAGAAGGGACTATGACTCCGTGAAAGAGCTATGCTACCTTGCTAATATCAAGCAGTATCATAAAGCCATCTGTAAATCTCGTGCTGCGTACTATGCTAACGAAATTAACCTGAGTCGTAATCCAACAAAATTTATTTTTAAGATTCTTAAAGATCTTAGGTCCAGGAAGGCTACGGTGTCTGCTATATCGTCGGCACAGCAGTGCGACGATTTAGCCACCTTTTTTGTTGAAAAGGTACGTGCCATTTATCAATCTTTTCCTCTAGTATCCTCTCATTCCTTCCCTTTACCCCTGGATACTGGATCTCGGCCGACTTTGACAGCCATCCCATGTATGTCTCAGGAGGAGCTTACCAGGCTGAGTGGTAAAATAAAAACTGGCTCTCCTGCTGACCCTTTGAGGCCTTCGCAGTTTAGAGAGTCATTTTCTATTTTTCGGGCTCCACTCTGCACATAATCAATTCCTCCTTTTCCACTGCTATTGTTCCTGCACTGTGAAAACAGGCCTGGGTGTCCCCATTCTTAAAAAACCCACACTGGATTCTTCCACACCGGAAAACTTCAGATCCATTTCTCTTCTTCCTTGGATGGCTAAGGTTGCAGAGGCACATGTCAACAACATACTTACTCAGTTTCTGAAATCCAATAACATCTTAGATAAATCTCTGAATGGGTTTCGACTGGACCATAGCACGGAGACTGCTCTCCTGGCCACTACTGAGCATCTGCGGTCCATTCTTGATGCTGGTCAAAGTGCGGCACTGATCTCGTTAGACCTCAGTGCCGCCTTTGACACGGTCTTGCATGACATCTTGCTACAGCGGCTTGAGGAAGCTGAAGTGATCGGGTCCACTCTGGGATGGTTCAGATCCTTTCTGACCGAAAGATCGTTCAGAGTGTCCGCTCCTCCATTTCTCTCTCACGTCCAGTCCATCGACCAGGGGGTACCCCAGGGCTCAGCCTTGAGCCCGTCATTGTTCAATCTTTATGTTCAGCCTTTTGAAAGCTGTCGCCAGGCAACGGGACCTTGTTATGGTCTCAAATGCCGACGATATGCAGCTGGTTGTCACCTTGGCTGAAGGGTCCTCCCCGAATGCCTCTAGGTTTAGAGATGGTATGATGGCTGTAGCCCAATGGATGTCCACCAACTGTCTGCAACTTAACACCAACAAAACTGAGGTTTTATTGATTGGGAAGAATGCCAGCCTGTGGAGTGAGCAGTGGTGGCCTACTGCTCCGGGTGACATCCCCACACCAATGACTTTGGTAATAAATCTTGGGGTGTGGATGGATTCATCTCTTAGCTTTCGGGACCACACCAGGAAAGTGGCTGGCACATGTTTCGGCCTCTTGCGGGGTCTTAAGCCCCTTTTGAAGTTTTTTGACCCCCTCTATACGTCAGCTGGTTGTACAGGTGACCATTCTATCACGCCTTGACTATGCCAGCTCGCTTTTACTTGGGGCAAATAAGGCTGAAATAGGTTGGATGCAACGTGTCCACAATGCCGCTGCCAGAGCCCTGGTAGGTCTCCCGCGATCCTGACTGCTGCTGACACTATCCGGAGGCTGCATTGGCTTCCCATGGAGAAGCGTATCCATTTTAAGGCATTGTGCCTATCTTTTAAGATAGTGAAACTTGCTAGATCCAACTTGTTGAATAACTTGCTTGCTCCATATGTTCCCTCCCGCAGGCTGCATTCGGCGGAGCAGCAGTTGGTCGTTGTCCCGCGGGTTAAGCGCAGCCATGCAGGAAGCCGGTCCTTCCGCTACCTGGAAGGTAGGTTGTGGAATTCTTTGCCGGAATAGATCTGCGTCACAAATTGTCTACTCGCCTTTAGAAAAGCTGTTAAAACATTTCGTTTTCCTTCAGTCTAGTTTATGGTATAATGGCAAGTGAAACGGTTTTAGGTTACGGTGCGTGTTATATTTCGTAGCTGGAAGCGCCGGGACCCCCCTTTGCTGGGGCAGCTGTGCACTATATGAGACGCATTAACATAACATACCATACATTATATGATATACTGCAATGAACAGCTTGAGCTTTAATCTGCCCTGATTTCCAATGCATCGCGGCCCCAAGATATCTGTGATCCACTAAGAACATATTTTCTTACCCATAATAGAGAGACGGGTGATGGACTGCATGACACTGCTGAGGTGCAATAAGGTTGCTGATGATGGCAATCCAAAATGGAAAAGAGCAGCGACCTTGGATATGGGATAATTGCACTATCTGATGTACTTCTAGCAGCCAAGTCAAGCCTATGTTATGTGCAAGGACTGAGAGGGGCTACTGTGCAGTTAAACAAAGTGGCTTTCAAAGTAAAGGTGTACTTCCCCTTAAGACTGAGGGTTGAGGCCTGCATTAACCCTCCCTACATATGTTCTATATTCCTACATGTGCTCCATGTGATATTGTTTTGTTTTTCTCTCCTTTCTCACTAAGCCTCCATGAATGTTGTATCATTGTAGTGCTGCTATGTACTTCTCTTCTAGTTTTGGTTCCATGGATGGTGTATCATTGTACTGCTGCAAAGTACTTCTCATTAAGTTTCATAAAATTTAATTAAAACAAAGAAAAAACTAGTTTAAACATATCGCAGCATACTGCAGCGCACAAAGAGGAAACCAAGACATGAAAAAGATAAAATCTTACTACACCGGTATAAACGAGCCAACAGAGCAGGCATCAGAACAACATAACTACAGCTTTTCTTGACAAGCATTAATGACACAGACTTTCCATCTAAGGGACTCCACAAGATTATCTGCTTAACCCCGGCGGCAATTCTACCGCGGTGCGGCGGTTAAGCGGAGTGGGCGGGGCCGTGTCGACCAATGGATGTTCGCATAACTAAGGAGGTAGTGCTCGAGTCGGCCGTTGGCCGACAAATGCAGCAAAGGGGTTATAGCAGAATTCCGCTAATCAGAGTGCAAAACACAACGTGGACAATTGCCTAGGGCCCCACCTTCTAAGGGGGCACGTGAACAGTGAACTTTTTCTCTGTCGCACTTCTGTCTGTTTCTATATCTTATAACACAAGAATATATGTCATAATGCGTAATAAAATCAAACGTTGTTCCAAACAGGGGCCGAAAATATTTCTTGTTGTGGCCCCCAAAACCCTTAAAAGGCACAATTCTGTCACAAAATCTCTATCGAACTGATCTAAAAAATGAAAAGATAGAAAATTACCTTAAAAAGAACACAGCTGATACTTCACCAACATGTGACTCAACCACTGTAAAATGGGACAGCACCAGTGTTCTCCACTAACTACTTTCAATATCCTCTTCGCAAAAGAATTTCACAACATTATAATTTTACGCAAACCATCAGGATCACCTTCAGACGTAGCATGTCCAGAAATCTACAAATATATTCTTCTTAGGCCCTTAGAAGGAGAGGTCACTAGAAGCTTACTCAACAAGTCACTAGAACTAAGTTATTTTCTGTCCAAGTTGAAAACGTTCTGCATTAGGAAGCTCTTCAAGAAGAAGACTATCAAGCCACTCAAACCAACAAACTACAGACCAATATCCAATGGGCCGTTCCTAGGTAAAATATTTGAAATAGGAGTTTCTGCTCAACTTTCCAGGTTTACTGAGGAAAATGACAAAATGTCTGACCAGCAATCTGGATTCAGACCAGGTACAAGCCCAGAGTTTCCCTCATCCATTTCAGATGACCTATTGCTCACAATGGACAACTACAGAGTGGCCGCCCTATTGCTTCGGCTGCATCATATCAGAGAACTCGGAAAAGGGATTAGATTATTCTTCAAAACAGACAACACTTGGCGTACCTACCACCATTTACGTCACCCTCAACATTGTGCTGTACCTTGGAGGTCCGTCCAACCTCTTCTCTTATTCAACACATACTTAACCCCCTTGACAGCCCTGATTAAATAGTTCAACCTCACATAAATAGTTAAATCTCACATGTTACAACTGTATGGATGATACATAAACAGTTCTAAAAATGTATGGCCCAGAAGACCTCCACGAGTCAAGACTTCACAACTGCTTCCTTGCCGTAGATGCATGGATGATAAAAACCATAAAAAGCTCAACAACGGATAAATAGAGATCATGACCTGAGCACAACACCACAAATCTCAGCCTACTGTTAAATGATCTGAGGAACTCTATTCCCCTCCAACTCCATCAGTAGAGATAAGGAACCTAGAGTTAACAATGGATACATATCTATCCTAGATACCATATGTCAGCAAGTCACAATGAGAATATATCATGCTATGAAACACTGCGATGCAGCTTACACATCTTTGGTACCGAAAGATATCTATACTCACACTCATAATCTCAAGGCTCAAATATACCAACAGAATATTCTTCAGCATCCCCAGTATCGTTATATGTAAAATACAGCTAATTCAAAATGCTACTACAAGACTCCTTCTCTGTCGTCGCCCCAGAGAATGTATGAGGCCAGTCCTGCAAGCACTCTTCTGACTACCTGTAGCTATCTGAGCTATGTTTAAGGCACTTTGCACTGTCCACACAGACTCCCAAGGAAAAGGACTACTACACCTGCAAATTAAACTCAAACAATAGAGACAAAATAGGATACTACACTCAAGGATTTTACCATGAATCATCACACCACCTTACTATAAGAAATCCATAGAGCACACCTCTTTTTTTCGGTATAAGCAGCCCTGCTCTGAAACACATTAGCAGTCAAGATATGAAGCATCCAAGAGCATTTACAATTCCAAGATCACTACACCAAACCATAACTCTGAGACAGAACCTGAAATAATAACTGCTTCCTCAAGTACAAGCTACCGTTCACAGAAATGGAATTGCTCTACCAGAACACTCTCTTCACATTAGCAACGATACTAACAACTTTCTATGTCCAGGTAAGGACTGACCTTTGTCTAATTTGGGGGTTATATAATAATATAAATTCATACATAACCTTATCAGTTCCCTTACTATCACTAATATGACAGCACTCAGCAGTCATGCAGTCAAATGTGGTTCTAAAAGAATGCATATTAACTACCTTATAATGTCTAGCCCAATCACTCTCACATAAGATAGAACTGCCACAGTTTAGGTATATCCCCCAGTACTGTGCCAGTCCAGGGCAACAAACCACCCATCACCAACTGAACATGCATGGAATAACTGAAGACAACTTCCACATACTGCTGGAAACTGGAGCACTCTAATTCATTCCTTAACTTCAAGTCTCAACTAACTATCTACCATGACCGCTTCTTGACATCTCGCAAAAACAAATCATATGATTGATGACGGTAATTAAGTCCATCCCAGCAGATCTTCCTACCATCTCTCCAACCTGTGCCTGCTCTAGAACATAAAAAAATAAATCAGAATAGACAGTTTTGTGCTGTAACCAGCTTAACGGACTGTGGCCATAAGAAACACCATAAAGGGATCTATAGAGCTGTTCCAAGCTTCCAGCTTGCTGAAAACCATAAACTGTTAGCAGTGGCTTCTCTGCTATGGTGGAAGAGCGTCGCACCCCCAACAGCAGCTGCAAAAATTGAATAATAAAATTATAATAGACTAGGTTTATTCTTTTATTTTTCTCTCCCGGGCGAGTCTTGGGGGCGGGGCCATCAGGGTTGGGGGCAGTCATAGTGGTGAACACTGTGATTCAGTACTCATGACAGTTTGGCCAGCAGTCTTGGACCGGCCAAAGCGGCATGCGCACTGAAGCTCTCTCCAACCCCAGCTGCATCGCCGGCTTGGAGGCAGCAGTCACAGGCTCCCAATCTCCCAGGAACCGCAAATCAAGGGTGCCCAGGCCAATCCACACGCTGCTCTAATGAATGGGAGCAGCGTTAGCATTGGCTGAAGGGGATCTGGGAGTCTGTGCTGGCAAGGATGAGGAGAACAGCAGTGATGCAGCCGTGCAGCAGGACGGCCAGGTAAGTTATTTTTTTATTTGCATTTTGTTGTAGTAGTCTCCTCCCCCTCCTGCCCTGCCACTCAGAGCAGACATCAGCCCCTAATGTAAACTGTATGCCTATCTTTCAAGCTTCTTCATCCATCACACTGCTAAGAGTTGTGTCCCATAACAAGAGACCGCACCTCGGCGGTCATCATGCCTGACATGGAAACACTTCCAACATAGGATGAAAAACAAAGATATACTATTCAACCATAAACCCTACATGGTGTAGCATGCTACTCATGAAGGAAAGTGCTTAAGCGACTCTTGAGGGGAGTAAGCACTATATAAATGTTGCAATAGAGCGCAATACCATATAACCCCTTCAGGTCCTGCAGATTCCGTTCTTCACACTCAAGGGTTACTAGAAATCGAATCAGGAACGGTTGTCCCAGGCACCTTCAAGAATGCTGAGAGCTACTGAGGGTGACAATCATTTCACGGCTCCTTCATCATCATAAAGTCACTTCATTCGAGCTTGGATTGAATCCTGGCCCCAGTGTCAGCATTTTACAGGCTGCTCCGCACCAGTGACTCTGGAACAAAGATTGCCTTTTCAGCAACAGGCTCGGGTAACACCAGCCTTTCTATTCAGATTTCTCCTGCTTTCCCCTTTTTCAAACTCCCAAATCAATTTTTACCGCCCAGGGTGACATATTATCGCCTTTTCTGACCCCGCTCAACAGCCTTACCAGGCAATTAAAAGGGAATTTATTTGTGAAAGTGAGTTCCTGGCTGTCTTATGCATAATAGGTGCTTACTCGTCAAGTCCCGGGGGCTGGACGTGGAAACGGTAATGAAAATACACTTAAAAGACTTCACCGCAGGGTCAAGTTAAGCCACTAAATATTGATATTCCTTTATTTCTGCTGAAAGTGATTCACGTTGTGCTGTCGACTTGTATACAATATTGCAATCGATATTGTCTAGTTGTAAAGATTCTGGTTAAAGATAAGCTGAGCGAGCTGCCTGCCGCCTTTGAAACAGAGAGGGGCTCCGCCGTCAGGACGCACGTGTGCCATTGTTGGCCTTAAAGGCGCCACGTTTTTCAGAGATCTCGTTTTCACTCCATTGTACAATTCTTTTTTAACCTTCTCTTGGCCTCGGTTTTGAGTTGAGTGGATGCGGTCTGGAAGGGTGGGATGCTGCTCCCCTTGATTACAGCTGTCCCAGAGTTCAAACACCTGGATGTTCTGAGTGTCGCAACATCATATGCTCACAAGGCTGGCCTTTAGCATGGGCGAGCTGGGCCCTGGCCGGAGCTGTGTGCATTGGGAGTTATGTCTACAAAAGTGCCCTTCTCATCTTGCTCCAGCCTTGTCCTTGTCCCTGCCTGCTTGTTTCTGTATGATTTGCCAGCTTAAAGTGGTTGTAGTTCTTCATTATCAAATGACAGGCAATTGTTATAACACCCCATTAGCCCCCTTCCTTGCCCTCCCTTCACCCTGTGACCTCTGCTGACACACATTAACAAAACCATCATCTGCATGAGGCAGCTGAGCTATTGTGATTTGGTGGGCTGGAGCAGATCCTCTGTGTGTCTTTTGCTTTCTCACCCTAAGTGCGCCAGGTATGCCCAGGTGTGGGTCCCTTGCTCACTGTGCCACTGGATTCAAGCTAGCCTGACTGTTGAGGGGATGATGACACAAAACGGGTCCAGGGATGCTTGTTTCTGGTCCAGGGAGGGCCTGGCTTGACAGTTCGGCCTGGACTGTTCCCATGCGGCACAGGGTCAAGACTGATTTCCATATGGCTTGGTCCTAAGTGGGGTGGCATGGTGAGCAAAAGAACAATGGATGTCTTGACTGGGGGTGAATGTTTGATTTTCTCTACATTCCATCCATCATCTGCGTGTCTTTTGCTTTCTCGCCCTAAGTGAGCCGAGTATGCCCAGATGTGGGTACCAGGCTCACTGTACCACTGTATTAAAGCTAGCCTGGCTGATGAGGGGTGATGCTCTGAAACTGGTCCCAGAATGCTTGTTTCCGGTCCAGGGAGGACCTGGCTTGGCAGTTCAGGCTGGCCTGTTCCCATGAGGCACGGGATCAAGACTGATTTGCATATGGCTGGGTCTACTGGCTGGGTCTAAACTTGGGTGGCTTGGTGAGCAAAAGAAGAATGGATCTTTCCTAGATCTCTTGACTGGGGGTGAATGTTTGATTTGCTCTGCATTCTGTCCATCATCTGTGTGTCTTTTAAAACATAATTGTCAGCATGAAAGTTTGCTAAGACAACAAGCATCAAAGATAAGACTTTAAGGGTCAATCAGTGGCGTAGCTAGGGATTTTGACACCCTGGGCAATCCCTTAGTTTTCAGCCGAGGGTAGGGGTGCTCGTGAAAGACCAGGATGAGCGGGGTGGGGAGGTGCTGGCAAAAGACCCCGAAGAGCTAGGGGTGCGGGCGACAGATGACACGGAGGGGGGAGGGGGTGGGCAGTGTAGGTCAAGGAGGGAGAATAAAGAAAAAAGCACTTACCTTGCACTTGCCTGGGGCGGAATGCCAATAATCTGGCCCCATGCCCCAGGTATACCACTGGGGTCAATTGTTTGCCTACCTGAAGGAGGAATGACCCAAGAGCCTCATTGTATATCCTGACAGAAAAGCACAGATTGCAGATGAATACCTCAGAGAAATGAACATGAGAGGGAAAAGCTGCAAAGGCATAACAACGATTTGGTGCTTATCTCTGCATCTCTACCAGTTCTGTTCTCCAATTTTTTTCATAAGGTAATAATAATATCTGTACACGATTAGCTCTCTTCTGGCTTTTGCCTGCTTGACAGATGTGCATGAACAGACACCATAACTTTAGGACTGCAAGTTCTGTGCTTGGATGGAAAGACAGGAACCAACCAGACAGGAGAACCGGGCCATACTGTAAGTGAACTTAGTATGTGCAAAGCATGGGCAGGAATCCAAGAGCCTAGGGGCAGCAGTGGAGCTGCAGAGGCGTTGCAATGCAATGAGTCATAAGCCCTTATTGGCATTGACTCAGGATGGCATGACAGGAAAGGGCAGACCGAGGTCATGATGGATTGGGAATGTGTCCTCTCAGCATCATGCAAGGCTCAGCTGCCACGACTATATGGGAAACCTGCGAATGGATAGAAGGCCGGTGCCCAGGTTCACCACCACTTCTTGGGATCAATCCTTCGACGCTAAGTGGCACATCACAGCACAGAATGGAGCTTACAGCAACGCAAATCAACGTTCACACACAAATTCAGCACCAAAATGACTTTGCATCACAAAGCCCCACCCCCAATAATGTATGCAAACTCGGTGGAATGGAGCAGACTCCTTCCTCCCCCACCCCCACTCCCAATAATTCCATTCAAAGTTCACTACATTGATTGTTTGGAATCCTAGCTTCAAATTAAATAAGGTGCATACAATGGACATGCAGAGTTTCGAAATCACTGGTGTGTGACTCTTTGTAAATATAGTGCTGCACGGTTTTTTATTGCACATTTTCATGCTGAACTGCATGAAGATGAGTCAATCTGAGCTCGAGGGTGACAACATGGGATAGGTCACCATACTGAAGGCAAACCTAAGAAGCCCTACCTCCATCACAGCTACACAAGAGGCAGACTTCTTGATGGCCCTGTGAATTCTGCACTTTGAAAGGAATCCACCGCCCCCTTGCTCTTTGAAGAAACACGTGAGCAGCCCACACCCACACGGAATCTTGTTTGGGATTTATACGACCTCAGCTGCCATCAATGTAAATAATTTTGCTGTCCACTTATTCAGGAAGTGTTTGCAAACAAAAGTCTGCATGTGTGGGTGAAACGGTGACATGGGGGATAATGCCCTGCATAGGAAGCCTTGGATGTGCAGCCAGAAATGTTCTCCAAACATATTTCTACACATGCAGAGGAAGTCCCAGCCACCTTGGGATGTACTGCCCCTATAGGTGGGTTACATGTAAGGAGTGAATAACTTAAGTGCTGAAGGAGGGAAGCTCTATAAGCGAACAGTGGTTCTGCCACTCTTAGAAATCAAAAATAATATCAAAGAACCTTCGTCCATTCTATCTCTCCAAATGGATGAGAACAATCAACAAATGAAAAAGTGAATTACAACTTTTGCCCAAACCCAGAAATGCAAAACTCCTGTATGCTATTTCATAATCAAATTTTTATATCAATATTTTAGAAAGGTAAGTGTAAAGTATTTAAATACATATATACACATACACAACACAGAACGATTCTTCTACAATGACATTTAGGATTTGTGACATTAAGTGAGCAAAAACATTTATATATTTACATATCAGGGCACATTACACAAAATACATTAAAATTTACTACAAAGAAAAATTATATCTAGACACAGTGTGAAGTTTTGAAAACAAAGTATATCAGCCCAGCGAGTGATTAATCAAATAGTTTCTTTGTTATTCTGGGCGATCATTAACACTTGGCAATAAAGGGTCGACGTTTCCACCCCTGAAACAATGTGCGATATTTAAATCGTCTCTGTGAGGTCTTCCTCGGGACTAACTAGATGGTCTGTGTGTAGCCTTTGTAGGGCTTCCACCCTGTCATATATTGTGGCACGGCAATCCTACTTGTGCGCTGCTAGTGATCTGACCCAGATGTATGTCCTCTGGTCACTTCAACAGGGATTAATCTTGGAAAAGGATTCCTCCGGCGTCTGTTGCACGAGGTTCCATGGGTAAATCTCTTTGGAAAAAGGAGTGTGACTTCAAGGGGCCTTCCGCCTCCACAACCAACCCTCGTACTGGTGACCAAGGCCTATTAATTGCCTTTGGAAACTGCTTGGGTTGTTACACTCCTCCTGCGCGGATGAACGAGCGACTCCCGTCTTCTGTGTCTGTTCTTTTAGGACTGGACTAAAAGAACAGACACGGAAGACGAGTGTCGCTCGTTCATCAGCGCAGGAGGAGTGTAATAACTTGCAATGATTGCACAATGCCGGATGCTTGTCCGCACTGTGCAATCATTGAAATCGGCATCTTGCATAGCACAAGCTGTTTATTACTGCCACTCTAGTAGATTTTTACTCGAGCGGCAGCTTTTTCAACGTGGACTGGTAGTTTCTCATCGCGAGCGGTCGCAAGCATGCATGACCACTTGCAATGAAAAACCTGACCTCCCCACGTTGAGAATCTCGCCGGGAGGTTTATTTTCCACGCTCGCGATCGGCAATTTGATGTTGCTGATCGCGCTTGAGCAATAGCCGGGATGTCATTTTGCTTGCTCGCCGTCGCCAACTTGACGTTGAGGACCGCGAGCAAGCAAAAAATGACCCCTGCACTACGCTACGCTACACGTGTTTGCACTGTGCTACGTGCAATTTGTGTAGTGAGAAGTAGTGCAAACTTCGCAAACTACGCGAGCGTAGCGTAGTGCTGTTCCCAGGGTTAGTTAGAACGCATAATACTTTTAGGGTAACAGTGAGTGCAACAGTATGGTAAGTGTTGAATAGTGTTGGGGTAAAAGTTACTATTCCTGTTCCAGTGAGTGCAATAGTAGGGAAAGTGTTGGATAGTGTAGGGGTGAAAATTACTATTGTCATGTACTCCAAAATCCATACCGCCCTGCTTTGTAATGGTATGCGTTGTAATGGCATGCATTGTAGTGGCATGCGTTGTAACAGCTGCGTTGTAAAGGTAGTGTGTTGTAATTGCTGGGTTGTAATGGTTGTTTCCCATTTGTGGTCATATGGGCAGAGTTGTTGAAAAAGTTAACAGTTGTGCTCTGAATCCTTTGGAGTTGCCAGAGTAAGTAGTAAGAAATGGTACCAATATAAGAGTCCAGGCGGGGGAGAACAAGGCAAGTGATGCTCTGTACTTTTTGAGCTACTCCCGTGAAAGAGATGAATCTTGCCTTTAGGGTTTCAGGGGGTTGAAAGAAGAAGGTTTAATCTTCTATATGGAAGGCTTGCCTAGGTAAGCAGGAACTTTGGCTAGTGGGAGTGTATGACGTGGGAGTCCCTAAGTTAGTATGGGAGATTGCATTCTTCATTTTTGCATACAAATCACCATCCTGCATAATAGTATGAAAACCAAGAAATGTTGGAGGGATGAATGTTTATTCTTTTGTTGGTAATGTCATATAGTTTTAATCGCAATATTTCTAACTTCTGAAGTTACAAGGCCTCTAGATTTTAAGTTAAAGGGTACCCGGTATAGTACCCAATCCAAGTCTTTTTTTTCCAGATTATGGTTTTTCACTTAATCTTCCAGGTGTACATAGAGTTCCTCATCGTATTGATTCCTCTTGGTGATTTAGTTTTCAGCCATATGATAAATCGTGACTCAGTTTGTCTTAACTTCTTCCGTCTGTCTCCTCCACGTTCAGCAAGTTTCACCATGTAAATGCCGTAGTATGACATTGCCATCCAATTGCTTTTTTGACACATTGCCATGTGTTTGGCAGTAGCATAGGACATGTCCTTGTTCTTCACTACCCTAATGTGTTCTAGAATTCTCTTCTTTACCATGCACGTTGTGCTACCAATGTATTGCATTTTACACTTACATTCAATGATATACACCACATGTGTCGAAGTGCAAGTTATCTTCTCTTCTATTTGTATTATTTTTCCATTTGGTTCTTCATAGGTATTTTTGTTCAGTCCTATCTTGCAGGCTTTACAGGCATTACATTTCTTGAAGCCTTTTTGTTGACTCATGAGCCAGTGGTCTTTTCCTTTTTGCATTTCTCTGAAGTGGCATTTTACCAATTGGTCTTGTAGTGATTCTGTCCTTCTGTACCTTATCTTGGGACCATCTCCTAGCAATTTCCCAATGCCTGGATCTCCAGATATCAGATGCCAGTATTTTCTTATTTTAGTTGCAATTATCCCACTTTCTTTACTGTATGTTGTTATGAATCTCGGAGGTTCTTGTTTTCTTTTGATATTTTGACACTTGGATTTAGGATTTCTGCTCTTGACCTCTTCATAACTCGTTTCTTACCTTTTTCCAAGATTCTCTCATTGTATCCTCTTTACTTTAGTCTGGAGATGGTTTTGTTTATTTTATCATCTGCATCTGTTTCCTTAGAGCAATTCCGCTTCATGCGGATAAACTCCCCATAGGGTATTCTTGAAATTAATGTTTGAGGATAGAAACTAGTTCCATGTAATATGCTGTTGGTTGATGACTTTTTCCGGAAAAGAGTTGAGTGAATCTTTTTGCCCTCTATGTAGACTTTCACATCTAGAAAGTCTATTTCCTTTTTGCTTGTTACCTTTGTGAATTCCAAATCTACTTTATTATGGCAAAGTTTTGAACAGTAAAGATTGAAATCATGCAGAGTTCCGTTCCAGGTTAAAAACAAGTCATCAATGTAACGGACCCATAACATTATTCTATCCAGATCCATTTGATTTACTGGGTCCCAAGCGATCGTCTTCTCCCACCAGCCCATTGTTATGTTCGCGTAATTCGGCGAAAAAGATATACCCATGGCTGTGCCACATTCCTGTTTATACAGCTGGTGGTCAAATAGAAATTGTTTGTGAGGCATAGTTCAATAATATTGAGCAGCATACGAGTGTGCTGAAGTTCACTGATGTTTCTTTGTTTCAAAGAATAATTGCAGGCATGCAACCCAATTTCATGTTTAATTGAAGTATATAAGGATACTATGTCAATTGTTATCAGTAAGTATTCCTCATTCCATGCAATCCCATTCAGAATTCTTAAAAAGTCACCAGTATCCTTGATGTAGGAGCTCATATTTTTTGCAATAGGTGCCAAAAATACATCCACGTATTGTGAGACATTTTCATACAGGCTATCGCATGATGAGACGATTGGCCTGCCGGGTGGATCAATGAGTGTTTTATGAACTTTGAGCAGAAAGTAAATGTTTGGAATTACTGGGAGGTCTTTTGAAATAAACTTAAATTCATCATCATTTAAAAATCCTTTAGTACGCCAATCCTGTAGATGTTGATTTAATTGTAATGTCATTTTGTTAATAGGATTGCTACTTAATTTGCAGTAGTTCCTTGTGCCATTTAATTGCCGCATTGCTTCTTTAACATAGTCATTGATATCCATCAGAACTATGTTTCCCCCCTTATCGGCAGGTTTAATTATTAGGTTAACACCTTCCTTTAAGGATTTGATTGCATTTCTTTCTTTACTCGTAAGGTTCTCTCTTTTCAATATATTGCGAGTGTTTGAAATCTTCTCAATGTCTTCAGTAATTGCTTCTGAAAACAGATAAAATGTATTGCCTGGGGATAGCACTGGGCAAAATCTGGATTTGCGTTTCAAGCCACTTCCAACCCTTTGGTCTGTTCTTACATCTAGGTGTTCCATTAATTGAGTTTCAGTTATTTCAGCTGCATTTAGTTCATACAGGAGTCGAAATATATTTTGTAAATCCGGTATTTCTTCAATTGTCCAGTTTGTTTCATTATTTGTTTGTGTCACATCCATGTGTTCCGATGTTGTTACCATCTTGCGAGCATGAATTGAATTTTCGCTAGTTTTAATTTGCTTCACTTTGGTAACAACATATATATATATATATATATATATATATATATATATATATATATATATATATATATTTTCAAGGAAAACAGGATGACGTTGCGCTCTCAGGAAAAATACAAAACGAATCCAAAGTGTAATATGAGCAGTTTATTACACAACGCGTTTCAGCATAAAAGCCTTGTTCACGTGTAACCACAACACAAGTGACTCCGGTATTTAAACATAAGTTTTCGCGCAATCTCTGCCCAACAACATAAGCATAGGACTAATCCACAAAGCAGTAAGCAGTTTGGCAGACATATTGGAAAGGTACAATTGTTCAATCAACATCTTGGTGTTCTATACAGATGTCATGTGTGCGAAAGTAAAACACTGTGTAACATAATCATAGTATAATACATAACTATAAGTAGTATCTGGCTATGTACCATAATTTACAGGTACATTCTATGGCATAAATCACAAAGGTGGTACTACAGGTGAGGAACTGAGTCAGTTTTTTAGTTATGCCACCGTATTCAACAGAGCCCCTGTATTTGCTGTGTTTACAGGCCTTGCAATGGCCACAGGGGTAAAAGCCTTCAATTACAGTGTTTCATTACTTTGATTGGGACAGTTTTTTATGTCCACTTTCAGTTATTTGTATACCTCGGACAATGATGGGCGAGCCATATCTATTAATAACATCATTATGCAATTGACGTCATGTATTTTACATTGATTGTCATGTACAGCATTTTCTTGTACCATTACAATATGTTTGCCCAGTGTTTTACACTTTTGTGGAGTAATCCGACCTCCACATTGTTGTTCCGCACACATCGCGTGTAAACTTTTGCTCTATACTCGACGGGCCAGATACTACTTATAGTTATGTATTATACTATGATTATGTTACACAGTGTTTTACTTTCGCACACATGACATCTGTATAGAACACCAAGATGTTGATTGAACAATTGTACCTTTCCAATATGTCTGCCAAACTGCTTACTGCTTTGTGGATTAGTCCTATGCTTATGTTGTTGGTCAGAGATTGTGCGAAGGCTTTTATGCTGAAACGCATTGTGTAATAAACTGCTCATATTACACTTTGGATTCGTTTTGTCTTTTTCCTGAGAGCGCAACATCATCCTGTTTTCCTTGGATTATTGAATTACCGGATTGCTTCGCCGGCATTTGCGCCAACTCCCATGGGTCCCAGCACCCCAGAAGAAGCGTTTTTCTGGTCTTTATATATATATATATATATATATATATATATATATATATATATATATATATATATATATATATATATATATGTATATACATATATATACACACATGCGGCTGAATTTGCACTAAATAAAATTCTAGCACTTAACTGGTCCGTGTCCGTGCTATCCTTGCCTGGGCGAAGTTCTGCATGCTGGGAGCTAGACGCGGCTTTCCGGATATATGTATATATATATATATATATATGTATACTAACAGCCCGCCCCGGCGTTGCCCGGGGCAGAAGGGGGCTGGGGGCAGCATTTCAGGCTTGAGGCAGCATTGCCCGGGCAGAAGGGGGCTGGGGGCAGCATTTCAGGCTTGCGTGCATCCATGGCTCCCGCCCGTCCCTCCGCCCGTCCCTCGTTGTGCACCCTCACTTACCTTACTCACCGCTCCTCCTCGCACTGCTGATTTTACCGCTCCACTGCTCCTCCGCTTCTTGCTGGTCATTACCGCTTGTCCGCCGCTCACCGCTCGCCACTCTTCCCCACCTGTCCGCAGCTCCACCCCGCAATCATGTCCTCCGCTCTTCCTGTTGCTCCTGAACGCCACTCTTCCCCTCGCACCCCATGTCATGACGCGGACGTCGCAGCCGGCGCTTCTTTCAGGGGACTATTTTGTTTTTAAAGTGAATTTTTAAAATTTACGTTTTATTTTTATTTTATGTAGCCTATGTCCATCTACACACCCTGACAATTTCAAGGATGTATCAGGTGTGTGGATTGGCGCTGTGGTTCCCGAGTTTACCTGGCTCAAAGGGTTGTGTTCTCTCTTTATATTAGTAGTATATATATATATACATATATATATATATATATATATATATATATATATATATACACACATATAGATACACACACATATATGTATGAAACACACTTGATTTGGCGTGCTCAAGCCACTCCTTGCAGCGGGCACACAGCGGGATCGCCACCCCCTCCAAGTATCACACTCCTGGTAAATTCACAGAGTCCGTATTCAAAAGACCAGAACCGGGGCCCCAATGGTGTTCAGTGCAGTATTTATTAGGCACACAAAAAAACAAACTCTACGCGTTTCGAAGTCTGAACTTCTTGCTCACGGGTACATTTGCTTTGGCGGCCATTCTATTTAAAGTGCTTAATTCATATATATATATATATATATATTTACTGAAAAAAACATAAGTTTCAGACATGTTATAGTTAGGAATTAGCATTTAAAAAAACCTTAGAAATTCACTGAAAAAACCATAGGTTTCAAGGCTGTGATGATGTAATATGTGACATTATCAGCAGTGGATTGCAGGCATGCGATTTATAGTTAGCAGCACTAACTTAAATGGAGGAATTTCAATGGTTTTCTACGAGTGAAATGTCCAGCTAACTATACCAGCCCTGAAACGTATGTTTTTTTCAGTGAATTTCTAAGGTTTTTTAAATGCTAATTCCTAATTATAACATGTCTGAAAACCTATTTTTTTTTCAGTGAATTTCTAAGGTTTTTTAAATGCTAATTCCTAACTATAACATGTCTGAAACCTATGTTTTTGTTTGTGAATTTTGAAGGTTTTTTGAAAATGATAATTTTTAAATGTAATAATAGTTATATGTATTTTTTATACTGATTTTCTATAGTTTTTTAACTGTTTATTTTTACATATTTTATTTTTTAAAGTAAATTATATATTTTTAATATAATTGGAAAAAAAATGTTTAAAAATTGAAAGAGAATTTTTTTAATATCTTTTTATTTTAATATATTTATATTATTTTCTTAATTTTTTTTGGTTGGTATTACCAATGTTATCCTGTGGAAGGAAATTCAATTTGCAGGTAAAGTATGTTCACATTACTTTTGTAATCCAGTGCTGGACTCGTAGGTTCAGCACTGGGACCTCTATCTATAACAGGCAAGTAATTACATTTTTATCATTGGCACGATTTTTAGAGAATATTTGTAAGTTTCAAAAATCAACACTTAGAAACTTTTTCAGCAAAAAGCAGGCAATGATATCCTACGGAAGGAAATTCAAGTTACTGGTAACTACGGTTAGAATTCCTTTTCAGGATCAGTACTGGGCTCAAAGATGCAGCACTGAGGTCTCTCCTGATAACAGGTGAGTAAATCGGAATTCGTAGTTCGGCTGATTTTAGACGAATATTTGTAAGTTCCAAAAATCCACTCTTAGGGGCCGATTCCGATCTCGGTCGGTAGGGCACCGAATTGGGTTCAGCATTAGCGGATCCGATTCGGAGGCTGAATTTCCGTCCGAGTCGTACACGGGTCCGGGCGACGAAGCGCAATATCTCCGTCCGAATCGTTTCCGGGTCCGAACCGCTCCGTACGACTCAGTCACAAGCAAACCGTGGTGCGCAATGGAGGCGATTCACGACTGAGCTAGTATGATGCTAGTATGATGCTCGATTCGGACAGGCAGATCGAGTCGGAGCGTCCGGCTCACAATAGCTCCTGGAGTTGGGCTTTGGGGGTCCGCGTCGGACCCCCTGTTACTCTTAGCCTTACGACTCGGACACAGGGGAAGACCCATGGGTCTCCCCAACAATAGGCATGTACGGTGCAGATGGCACCGACACATACCCATTCAGTCAATGGGAGCCCATGTACACGTCGTATGACCGGCTCCCATTGACTTCTATGGGAGTCGGACCGAACCGAGTCCGACTGCATACGGCCGCATCGTACTCGCATGGTCAGACTGCAGGAGTCCGGATCGGTCGGAGTGCTTTCCGACCCAGATCGGAATTGACCCCTAAGAAGAATTTCCAAGTGAAACCAGTCAATGCTAGCCTATGGAAGGAAATTCAAGTTACTGGTAAGTACGGTTAGAATTACTTTTCAGGATCAGTACTGGGCTCAAAGATGCAGCACTGAGGTCCCTCCTGATAACAGGTGAGTAAATCGGAATTTGTAGTTCGTCTGATTTTAGAGGAATATTTGTACATTTCAAAAATAGACACTTTAAAACTTTTTCAGCAAAAAGCAGGCAATGATATCCTATGGAGGAAATTCAAGTTACTGGTAAGTATGGTTAGAATTACTTTTCAGGATCAGTACTGGGCTTAAAGATGCAGCACTGAGGTCTCTCCTGATAACAGGTTAGTAAATTGGAATTCTTAGTTCGGCTGATTTTAGAGGAATATTTGTAAATTCCAAAACTCCACACTTAGAAGAATTTCCAAGTGAAACCAGTCAATGTTAGCCTATGGAAGGAAATTCAAGTTACTGGTAAGTACGGTTAGAATTACTTTCAGGATCAGTACTGGGCTCAAAGATGCAGCACTGAGGTCTCTCCTGATAACAGGTGAGTAAATCGGAATTCGTAGTTCGGCTAATTTTAGAGGAATATTTGCACAACAGTGAAGGAAGGGGGCGGGGCCTGAGGTGACATGTCTGCAAACCCGCCCTGTGGCGCATTTTAAGTTGGAAAATTAATTCCTCCTCCATCCTGAGGGTCCCTAGGGGCCAACTAGCCCACCTGGTACCTCCAGTATGCCCCAGAGAGCTGCTTTGCAGACAGGTGTTCAGATGCCACGCCCCTTTTTACAACACTCTGCAACACAGTTCCTTGGCGCTTACTGGTGGTACCTGGTGGGCTAGTTGGCTCCCAGGGACCCTCAGGGTTGAAGAGGAATTAATTCCTGAACTTAAATCATGCCACAGGGCGTGTTTGCACACATATCACCTAGGCCATGCCCCCTTCCCTTTACCACTGTGCAAATGCTCCTGTGGCACGTTTTCAGTTGGGGGATGTTTTGGGAGCTGGACCAACACACGTGTGCAGTAAGATTGTGTGGCATTGCTCGATCCCCAGAAGGCAAGATGGAGTCAGCGTGAGCATCGCAGTGGCGGTGCTTTGTGGCGCTGGGCTGTTTTTTTACTAAGAAAAATGCTTTCTGTACGTTGAACGAGTGATTAAGACTCCACATTCCCACACCCTTTGGACCCGCTTTGGACCCACTTTGCATCTGAAAACTCTGGGTAATATCACCCTGAGCTCTATCAACTGCTGTGTTAAGTGCTGTATCAATCTGCGACCTTTCAAGATATCGGAGTGCTAAGGGTGCCGCTGGGGGAAGAAAGGCGAAGAAGATGCTGAGCTGAATGGCGCCACGTCATGATAATGCACGATATCGCACACTGGATGAAATTCAATCCGATGGATTTGACGGATAAGTCCTGGCTGCAAGTGATTCTTTTTAAATTTGATATTTGATATATTTGACATTGACATTGGCATTGGCATTGCTACGTGCTAACCACATCGAATTGCATCGCTTTATCGCTTTATCGTGTTATTGCTTGATTGTGGCACTGGGTGAAATGACGGCAGTAATCGGCAGCTATCATCAGGTCCATGGGCTGTGTGCCGTGTGCTATCTGCCTTTGGCTGTCTTTTTTTCCTTTGACATAATGCCCCTTGCTTTTTAGCTTGCAGGCTGCCCGTATCGACTGCATTATCCCCTACTATCCGGTACAGTTGCTCACCCGTTCAGCCGCTTAGCGCCCTGTGCTTTATATGAATATTTGATATTGCTTGCTAAAAGTTCCTTGTCCAAATACTTTACTAAGCGCTCTTAAACTTGCTGGCTGCACGCACCTACGGTACTATCCGGTACGTTACCCGGTGCTCTCCTGGCAGACCTCGAAGATCGTTCAGTAACAAGATCTTCAAACTTTAAACTCACCTACGCAAGCCGCAACTTGTTCTTGCCGTGCTGTTGATCACCCCTCTCTCCCTTACATGACCAGAATCCCGCTCCCTAGGCTGCTCGTTTTGGCTCCTGGACATCATCTGCAGACACGGGAGTACGGGCCTATAGCCTCACGCGCGTAGCGAGTCTCAGCGTGTACCACGTGTCCCGTTGCCAGGGAGACGCCGACACAGAAGAGGGGGGGGAGAGAGAAACTGGAAGAGCAAATGGTGCTCAGAAAAAGACTCATAGCAGGGGGAAAAGGGCTTACTTGTCATTTGCTCTTTGGAAGTGAAATTGGAACAAGAACTGGGGCTGATCCATCTGCTTCATCTGCTTTATCTGCTTTATCTGCTCTATCCGGATCAGTGATTGTCATTTCACAATTTGTATTTATATCTGATATACCAGCAAAACCTCGAGCAAACCATCAAGTAGCTAAGCGTCACCCTCGCACCATTGGCCTCTCACAGGGAGAATTAATTACCTGCTTAAAGAAAATTACCTGCTTAAAGAAAATTAAAGACACGAGAGCCGAGAGGAGATGTAATGCTGTTCTGAAAGAGTTATACTGTAGGCTCAAGAGTAAGTCTCAAGGTGGAACTCAGCGGTGCTTACAGACGCCAGTAAACTATCTGATTTGTATTTTGACGCCCTCCCAAGTTACAGACATGGAAAGGAGCACCAGAGAGGATGAAGGGGAAGGGGCTACCTTACAGAAGGAACAGAAAGGGCAGAAAATTCAAACAGGTACAGCAAACAATGAAAAGGGGGGTGAAGTAGGCAAGCTCTCACAGGAAGAGACACCGACACCAACCCTACAATATCTGGAGAACGCAGAAACTGAGATGACACCTGCCCAACACACAACTAACAGACATAAAGGCCCGGAAACTAGAGGAACCAGAGCAAAGGAGAAAGACATGGTAAAAGACCTGGCACGAATTGAGCTTCAAGAAAAAGAAAAAGAAAAAGTAAAAATTAAAGATAAGAACATTGAAAAAAAACTGGAAAAGGAAAGAGAAAAAAATAAGCGAAAGGAGAAAGAGAAGGAGAAAGAGAGAGAAAAAGAGAAGGAGAAAGAGAAAGAAAAGGAGAAAGCAGTTAAACACAGGGAGGAGACTGGGGATGAAACAGAAGAAAATACCAAACTGGAGCTAATGGCCAAAAAAGCACAGAGATTACAGACTATAAAAAATTTAAAAGCATCAGCAAAGAATACTGGCATACCTGCGTCATCCCAACCAAGAATTTCTAACATATTCAGCCCTCTACATAAGGATTGCCAGAATGATGCAATAACTAATGGAAAAATACAGATCACAATCCAGAACAAGACCTCTAAAGAGTGGAGTGGAAGCAGTTAAGATGTTCAATGCATGCCCCCAACCAACTTGGAGGAAAGTCAAACTACAGGGCCCAGCGAAGGAACTTGGAATGCTGACCCAAATGCTGAATCAAATATGAGGAGTAGAGACAAGGGCATCCATAGAAATAGACGTAATGTTATCTAACCAGAAAGAGCAAACTGAACAATCTGATCAAAAAAATACACCTGAGGAATTGGGGGACCTAAACCCTTCTCCAAATCAGGTCGCATCTCCAGCTGGGAAAGAGTCGCATTCAGTAAACCACTCTCTTTCAGATGAAGACTCCGAATCAGATCTATACGAGACAGGGATGTCTATCTCAAGCGACTCAAGTGATTCAAGTGGTTCCAGCAAATTGAGCGATTCAAGAGAATCCAGCCCAAGCGCACAAATGGGCACAGCACCACTGGAGATCTCTGGCTCCAATGACTCGAGATTACTCAGCGAAATCAATGTCAGGAAAAAAAAGGAGTGGGGGAAAAAAGGTCAAAACACAAAAGAGAACAAAACTTGCTGAATGAGGAAACCACAGACCCTGGTAATAATACGGACTATGTCAAAAGCAGACCCAATTTTCCCCGAAGGAGCCCAAGGAGGTAATCATCAGGAGAAACACCACCACAAGAGAACCAAGACAGATATCAAAAAACAACGGAGCCCTCACTGAGCCAGGTGCTTAGCTCAATTAAAAATTTTCACGCGTATGTGAAGAAAGATAGCCAAAGGAATCGCTTGGCCATCGAAAAACTACAAGGCGCAGTGAAAAAAGTGGGCAGTATTTGTTCTGAGATCTCTGAGAGAATGGTCATGGTGGAAACTCGTACCGAGAACCTTGAAACCGATGTTGTGATGCTCCAGAAAAAAGGAAAAGAACAAGATGGAGTAATAAGGGATCTCATGTTTAAAATGGAAGACCAGGAAAACAGATCCAGAAGGAACAATTTGAGGTTTCTTGGAATTCCGGAGAACTTTGAGGGAAGCAACGCTAGAGGGGCAATGATTGACATTCTTAAAACGTCATTTCCGGAGTTGGAAGCCTGGGATATGGAAAGGGAAGTACAGTGGGTCCATCGTTTTCCCTTAATGCTATCAAAGCATTCCAACAAGCAAAATCAATATCCCAGGGCAATGCTGGTCTGCTTTGGTAATTTCCTTCTTCGTGAAAAATCTATGATCTAGCAAGACCCACTGCCCAAAGACACTACAAGGGTTTCACATTTTTTGCCAGACCGGACTTCGCTCACGCTACCGTGGAGCGAAGATGGAAAATGCGTCAGCTATTTGGACCTTTTGAAAAAGTCGGAGCAAAAGTATTTTTGCAAAATTCGGCACGCTTGAAAACAATATTCAAAGGCACAACAAGAAGCTTTAACAGCGAAATACAGGCAGAGGACTACCTACGTGAAATTTCCGTGTCCGGCTCTCGGAACCTAGGGAAACAATCTTAATTATATTAAATGAAACGTGGTAGAAGGAGCGGATAGGTTGAATTAACTATTTCAATTTACATTGGGAAATGTGGGCTATAAGCGGAATGGTTGGTCAGCCTGTGGAAATTAAGTCTGAGACATTATCAGAGTATTCAGGTTTTTTGGCTCAACTGGTAGTAGATAAGTATATCACTTATATTAACAATATAGCCCAGTCCGAAGGGCCCGCTTACGCGGAGGTCACACCCCTGGTCCAGATAGGCCCAGGTAACCTTCAAAGGTGGTGGTGGGTGGGGGGTGGGGAAGGGGAGGGGGGAAGGCAGGACAGGTTAGACATACAGGGTAGTAAATCTTATAGGGAAATACATATAGGGATCACAGGAAACCAGAAAGCCTGGGATAACAATTATGGCACTTTTCAATTAGTAGTATGGCTGGGATAAAAATACTATCTCTGAATATTTGTGGTCTGAACACAAAAAGACAAACAGTTGCAATTGGCCTACAAAATTGGGGAGCTAATATTATATGTATGCAGGAGACGCATATTGAAGGGTCCCAGAGTCAGCTGTTAAATACATTAGGGTATAAATTGGTGTTTGCTACCTCACAAGGTGCAAAAATTCGGGGGGTTGCTATTCTGGCTAAAGGGAGTGGAATGGTGTTTAATAAATCCAAAACTGATAAGTTTGGCCGTTGAGCTATCCCCGAATGCAGCTACCAAACAGGGCAGAAATTGACAATTTGTGCTATTTATGGTACCAATACAGATGACCCTGGGGTTTTCAACGAGGTCTCTAACGAATTGTCACACTGGCCTCTTCCGGTGATGTTCTGTGGGGACTTTAATATAAACCTCCCGACAAACTGGTCCCTGAACGATGACTGGGTGTATAAAGGACGTAAACCTAAAGTATTTCGTTCTCTCAAGGATCTGTGTCTTGTACATGGACTTGTGGATAGCTGGCAGACTTCTAATACTAATATTGGTGACCCTGGCTACACCTTTTATTCAAATCCACACCGCACGCAAGCCATAATTTATTATATATTACTTTCAAATTCACTAATTAAGAATTGCCATACAGGTAAATTGCCCAGGGTATTATCTGACCACAATCCCCTGTTTTGTACACTGACTATTAGACCAACTAAATCAGAGCCTATTCACTGGACATTCGAAAAAGCATTACTGAATGATCCTCAGTATCGTCTCCATATGAAAGATTGGATTCCCAAGTTCCTAGTTGAAAACATTGGTAGCACATCAATAGAGGTTGTTTGGGATACTTTGAAAGCTGGGGTCCGGGGTGAGACTATGTCATATTCACTTAGGTCAAACAGGCGGGAGAAAGAGGAGATACGGAGGTTGCAGGATGAGCTTATTCTAGCAGAAGTAGGACTCGTTAGTGCCACCGGCAATAGGGACACTACTGGGGATATCTCTAGCACCTTAGCCAAAGTAGCAATTGCCAAGGCAGCGATCACTAATATATTTACAGATAAGGCAATCCGGAAAGCCACGGCACGAAAAGAACTAATTTATGAAGTTAATGAGCAAGTGGGCCATTAACTGGCGGTGCGATTGCAACAACAGGTCAATGCAAATTTGATTAGGGAGATTATAGATCCAGTTGCAGGGCAGTTAAAAGACTCAGAACTGATTAGGCAAGCATTTTGGAGGTTTTATAAAGAACTATATACGGAGAATGGCAAAGGGGACACGATCGAAATTGAAAGGTACCTAGAGAATTTTAAAGGTGTAAGCCTCGAGGTAAATACGCAGCAGACACTAGAGGAAGCTCCTAACATGGAAGAGATATTGACCGCAGTCAAGAGCCTCCCAAAAGGGAAGGCAACAGGTCTGGATAGTATCCCTTCGGAGTTCTATGTTACATTCATAGACAAAATTAAATATGTCTTAAGGGATCTAATTATCCATATTTTCTCTGGGGGGGGGAACTGCCCAGCTCCTGGTCCAGGGCCAAAATTTTAATTTTCGTTAAAAAATGGAAACCCCCAGAACATCTAGGGTCATATCGCCCCATAACCCTTATAAATGCTGATTCCAAAATATATTCCAAAATCTTGGCAAACCGAATTGCACCTATAATACACAAGGTAATTGCCAAAAGTCAGCACGGATTTGTTCCTGGAAGGTCAACGATAAATCATATCCAGAGGTTGATTACGCTTTTTGACGGAACAGAAATTACAGGAGACCCTATGGCCCTAATTCTGTTGGATGCAGAGAAGGCCTTAGATAGGGTCTCCTGGCAGTTTCTCTGGAAAGCAATGGCGACAATGGGATTTCAAATCAAGTTTATTCAGGCGATACAAAAAATGTATTTTAATCCTAGGGCTGTTGTATCTGTTAATGGAAGTCTAACCAAGGAAATTATCATTTCCAGGGGACCTCGCCAGGGGTGCCCATGCTTGCCATTGCTCTTTGCAATATATATAGATTCCTTTATTCGCTATTTGGAGAAAAACAACAACATAACACCCATTATATCACAGGGGTATGCTACAAAAACATTAGCATATGCTGATGATATTGCCATAGTCACCGCAGACCCCATTGTAGCAATGCTGACCATCGAGGCCGAGGCCAGGAAATTTGGGCTGGTTTCTGGCTACGCGCTAAACCAAGGGAAGACACAAATCGTTCTAAACCAAAAAATTGTGATGGATGATCCAAGGGTCATGAAGGGAGCGACATACTTGGGAGTCACAATTTCCTCAAAGCTGAAGGAAGTCGTGGACATAAACCTTAAGCCAATGTTGAACACAATGCAAAAGGATCTACGACATTTAGATAATCTCCACTTGTCCATTATTGGGAGGGCAAATGCAATTAAAATGGTGTATTTTCCCAAAATACTATACTTATTTAGGGCAGTCTGTCTAGAATTTTCGAGTCAGTGGTTTACAGTAATAGGATGTACCTTTTCTAGATTTATATGGTCATATGCACAACCCCACCGGGCATATAAATATCTTACCCTTCCTAAGAACAGAGGCGGGTTAGCTCTTCCCAACTTAAGGAAATATTATTGGTCATGTGTATTACTCTACAGTAAGGAACTACTGCAAGGGGGGGAAAACGCAGAGGAACATACCGCTTCAATCTTTCAGCTACTGGTGGGGAATTCCAGTTATGGCTATTTTTGGAGGCACATACACGACAGCTACCACAAAAAGGTCAAATTTAAGACTCTCTATAGCTGTTTTAAGGTATGGAAGGTCATAAAGAAAATATTAGGAATAGGACCAATTTCACATATTATATTATAGTATTATTATATTATAGTAGTATATAATAGTATTGAATAATCCTATTCTTCCTCCAATAATTTTTAAGGATAACTGCGTAAACAAATGGTATAATTTAGGAATAACACAATTAGGGGATTTTTACACTACTCAGGGGATTAAATCTTTTAACGCTCTGAAGGAAGAATTTGACTTAGATTGGCGGGATTTTTTAAGTACCTCCAAATAAGGGATTTCTTAACTCATAAACTTGGGGCAAGGATACTCGGGGAAAAATGTACGGTATTAGAGACAATTATACACTCAAAGAAACACTCAATAGGCGGGGTTTATGGTTCATTGCTGGACATGTTCCCGGACGATTTAGATAAATCGGCAATGAAGTGGCAAAGTAAACTCGAAATCTCAAAGGAACGATTTTTATATTCCTATCAGCTAGCCCAAACCATTCTTATTTCCACCAAACTCCAAGCATAATTTTATAAAACCTGCTTCTTTCTCTACTATACACCCGATAAGATCGCAAAATGGGGAACCAGCAAGGGGACTTGCTGCCCGAGATGCAATTTACTTAAAGCGGATTCCGTTCATATCTTTGCCTCTTGTCCAGTGTTAATACCTTTGACACAAGATATAGAGAGGTTCTTAACCTCAGTTCTTCGCAGAAATGTTACTTTGTCACATGAAGCAATGGTACTTGGGGCGGAAGACCCAGATAACCTTGAGAGTGGCCACGATTTTATATTTGTTGCTATGGCAGTCCTGCGGCTATGCCTAGCCTCGGCTTGGCTTGACCCGCTACCACCCTCCTTTCAACAGTGGCTAGCCAGGCTTTTAGCTGTGTATAATATCGAGATAGCTATATATAAGCGGAAAGGCAGATCGTGACGCAAAAGGGGTATGAAAATCTGGACTCCTCTTACACAATCGCGAGACGCACAAAACTAATTATTATGAATGCTGTTATGTATGTATGTTATTGCTTTTATTGTTTTCCGTGATGCCGGGAATATATTTTGTAAATTTTCTATAATGACTATGACAAGAACAATGTAAAGCACATGATGTTAATGTGTAGAATGTTTACCTGTCCGGGGGAGTAGGGGGGAATATATATGTTAAAAAGCAATAAAACCATTTTTTTTAAATAATTAAGTTGGGGGATCACCTCCCTTTGAATCCTGAGGGTCCCTGGGGTGTCAAAAGGGGCGTGGCCTCAGAACACCTCTCTGCAACGCAGCCCCTTGGTGCATACTGGAGGTTCCTTCTGGGCTAGTTGGCCCCCAGGGACCCCCAGTATTCAAGGGGAATTCGTTCCCCCTCTGCAAACGCGCCAGGCCTATGAAGGTGTGGTGTATTTATTATCTCTTGACAATACCCAGCTGCCCCCCTTGCCCAGGTCCTGGACAGATCTTTCAGGACTGCATGAAAAGGCAAGAAGAGACCATCACAATGGCTCAGTTTTGCATCAGGAGTCCTCCTGAACTGCTTGTTTTTTTGTTTTCCTCCCAAAGTTGGATAGGCAGAGAATGTCAATGGATAGTACACATTTGCTCAACCAATTCTTGTACACTTTTAGTATTTTGCATTGATTGTGAAGGATTCTCTGTAATTTGCCAGGGATCACAGACATTTACATATATATAAATGGTTGGAGCATGCCCAATTGTAGTTCCGTAGTTTGAGGGTCTGAGGTTTGGTGGTTCCGAACCCGTTCAATAAAGGTCGTCAGAAATAGACGATTTTGGTGTAAGCAGACCGCAAATCGCAAGTGCGGCATGTACGAGTGTTTTGGCATTAATCGATCAATGAGAACACTACGTATTTAGGGATTTCGTTTGAACCTTCGGGTTCCATTTTGTGTACGGCAGCCATTTTGTGTGGTTGCCCTCACATAGGCCGATGACTACGGCCAAACGAGTCCTTGGGACACGTACACCTTAGCTGACTTCTGAATGACCTGGCCGAACTGACTCCCTTGCCCGAGGTTGACCTCGCTGAGCCAGTTCCTTGTTAAGCAGCTGGTCAGATAAAGATCAAAGAGCAGGACATGCCGAAGTTTACAGTACACTGCACCCACCTTTCTATCTTGCTTCCAATCTGTTTCTGCTCCTTCCTTTACGACATAATCATTGATTTGGGTTGAGGTTTTATGATGGGTTTGTCCGGCCTGATCGAACAGGATATTGGAATGTGCTTGGTCATTTCTGGTGGGCTGGACAACGGAAAATGGGATTGTCGCCATGCGCTACTTTTGAAATGTCACGATCTGATTGGTTAGTTTGTATGTAACTGATGCTACTTTGGAATGTGATTTTTGGCATAAAAGACCATGCTCCGCTCATTGAATTTGTGCCGTCTCTAGCGAACCACCCGTGTTGTGCTTCATAGATCTCTGTTCCTGGTTGCAGCCAATAAACTTTGGTCTTTGATGTCATCAAGAAGCGTCCTGTGTCTCTGTTTGCCAAGGCAGGGGAACTCGAAGGCATCGGGCGTTTTCCCTGGTGCCGCTAGGTTCTAAAACCTGGTCCTTCAGTTGGCGCCCAACGTAGGGCGACTTCAGTGGTACCGGTCCAAGCCCGAAGTTCATGGAGAGCTTTGTGTGGAAATTCTGGAGGAAGGCCTGCCACTTCACCGACCCCTGTATGTCGCCCTGTTTTGGAGCCATAGACGATTTGTAGAGCGAGACGATAGACGGGTCTTCTGGTGACGCCATCGACATTTCAATTAAGTATGAGTAGAGCATCTCCCAGTCCTTAGTTTGTTTGGTATCCCTTCGTGGATCGCTTTGATTTGGTACCTGCAGGCCCCAAAGTCAAGGGACTTGTGTATTCGCGAGACTATCGTTTTTAGATTTCCCTTGAAGTTTGAAGCTAGGCTAGTGAGCAAAGATGCCTGGTCTTAGCAGACTTGGAAAGATATTTGGTTGTGGTTGTTCTAAGGATTCCCGGTTAGAGGATTTGTGTCCGGTTCTTCCGATTGGAACTCCTACATATGAACTCTATGTGAAGCATGGTGTGGGCCCTATTAGTTATAACGACATCTGGGTAAAATATACAAAGAAAGACGGTGTTCTACAGTGGCCCCGTTACGGTAGCTTTGAAACAGAGATTTTGGATAATCTCGAAGTTAAATTGTTCAAGAAGAAAGCCCGGCCGGCAATGTTTGACTCTTTTCGCATATGGCGCAAAGAAGCCAAACAGAAAGAAATCAAATTAGCGAAGAAGAATAAACGAGAACGAGGTTTGTCAATGGTGCAAGCTGCTATAACGTATAGGGATAATGAGAAGAGCAAGAGAGTGAACAAATGCTTAGGGTTAGGAAGTTAGCGGTAGATAAATGCTACCCAGTTTTGCCGCTTAAAGAGCAGGAAGCAAAGAAAGAACTTGCGAAAGATCCTTTAATGTCGCATCTATTGAGTTCGCCACCCCCTTATGCACAAAATGCTACGGCACCACCGCCACCAGTTGTAGTTGCGCAACCTCCAGTTGTCGTGCCACCTGCAATTCCTCCACAGCCAGCTCCTCTTCCGTTGGCTACTATCCCTTTGGCGCAGCCTCCTCAGGGGCCGCCAACTTTGTCTCCTTCTTCGTTTGCTACTCCTACGCCTATCTATAATACTCCTTCTGTTCCGCCTTTGGATTCTTCTACTATCATTCCGTCTTCTCTTATTCTTTCACCTTCTCCTTCTGCCAGACAGAGAATGACTGCTGCAGTTTCTGGTTTCTTTTCTCCTTTGTTGGGACAATTGGGTATGTCTCCTGTTGACGAGCGTAGACAATCACGTAGTCAGTTGCCTGATACAGATGAGTGTACAGTTTTAGATCATTTGGCGCGTAAATGGATCACGTATGCTTCTCAGTATGATCTTGAGGGTGTTATGGATGTTTTCCTTCAATGGGAAGCACCAAAGCAGCGGTACGTCTTTGAGATGATGTGTGTGTTCCTCCATGAACAATGGGTTGAAGAAGTAGGTAAAGCTCCTAATGAGTTGTACCGAATACGTTCCGAATTTGCCAAAGGGACCGTTGTGGGTCCTCATGATGTTGGGAGAGCAGTTGCGACTATATTGTCATTTCGTAGTGACACTCCTTCTGAGCGACGGTTTGAGCCTGATTCGTCAGTTAGGAGAGCAGCGCGTCAGTATCCGATGCAAGAGGTTCCTCCAGTTTGGAGACCTGCTGATCCTAATGCTGCGCCACCTGTTGTTGCACACTTTCAGCGTGTTTGGGTACATGTGCCTTGGAAGCGTGTTGAAGTTTTGGCCATTAAACAGTCTTTGCCTGATCCGCGCAAAAATCTGGCGGGATATTATAAAGAGCTCACTCAGACTGTGGGTTCGTGTATTATGAATTTAGCAGACATAGATTACTTGCACGAACTGACGGCTAAACTGCATGTTTTACACCAACAGGTTTACGACAGTCTGCCACAGGCCTCTGAAGATCCAGGTCACGCCATTGAACCCGGCGACTGGATTTTCATCAAGAATTTTCAGCGGAGCAAGAACGATCAGCCCCGTTGGACAGGACCACATCTAGTTCTCCTGTCTACACGTTCTGCAGTTCGAGTGCAAGGCAAGAAACACTGGATCCGCGGCGTACATTGCAAACGGGCTCCATTGCCCTTACCGTACGACCGGTGGGTCCAGGAAGGACTCCCAGACTCTGAAACAAAAACTGTGCCACGTTTTTTGCCATTCAGCGATGCCCGTTTGATTGGAACAAACTCTGAGAAAGAAAGTGACGATCTTTTGCAAGAAGCTGTGCCTCCTTTGAATCGATTGAACACTACTGAGCCTGAGCTTCTATTCAAGGAACAGACATTACCTGGGAAAGATCGTTATAATTTGCGACCAAGAGTCGTGGGACAAATAAAAAATAAAGGAAGTTTTTATGATTTTTCTGTTTACAGGTTAACTCTCCTCCGAGGATCTACTTATTTTTGTTTTTCGAACCGCCATCCGGGTTCAGCTGTAGGGTCGCGGTAGACAAGTCTTTGGAGTGCAAGCCTGAGACACTAGGTCGAAGGTTCTGGTTGGCCTAAGGGAGTTGCCCTGGGTTGACAGAGGCATTCCTTAGCATAGAACACCCTACCACCGCGAGCAGCATATTTAGTTAGGATGGATTTCTTCGAGTTGGAGAGACCCGTAAAGACAATGAATTTTAAGAATAAGATATACGAACTAATCACACGAAAAAGATTTTTAAAATGTGCTTATTTATGCTATTGAGTTTAATGATATTTTTAATTGGTTATGTGACATTCCCTTTTAAAGTGACATTTATTTCCACTGTGCAACCTACACCTACACCTACTATTTCTTCTCAATCTTTTCACCCTTTGCCTGAACATGAGGTAGTCAGAAGACTGGAATTTGCCAATAATTCCTTTATTCAACTTTTGCACCAACACCAGTTAGTCATGAACACAACAAATTGTTGGATCTGTGGTTTAATGCCCCATACAACCGATAAAGGTATTCCGTACTTGGTTTTGCCTTTCAATCTTAATGGTTCTATTTGGGCTTATAGAACGATGTTCATTTACGCTCATAGTGTCTATCCCCAACGTTCAGTGAAAGATAATCCAAAGAATAGTGTTCTGGTCAAGGGTATAGTCGATATGATTAGGGGAATTAGTTTGTATGAGACTATTCCGAGAGATGAGACACAAGCATACATTGGTTGGAACGTTACTGGACATGGAGTTAGTCTGAGTGTTAACCAGCGAGCGAAAAGTTCTCCACCGATTTGGATAGTGCCCCATCAGGGTCGCTATTGTCTGCAGGGTAATGGCAAGAATCCGATAGCTCAGCTAGGGAAGAGCGTTTGTACTGACACCTATGTATTTACGTCTCAGACTTCCCCAGCATTTCTAGCCGCTATGGGTACTTATTTTGTCTGCTATGACAAAGCATATACATGGTTGCCCCCTGACTTTTCGGGCACATGTTTTGTTTCCTTTCTGTTGCCCCCCACTTTTACAGCTGCGGCAGATTACCATAAGACGAGAATTGCTAGAGGTGTCTTCAGTCAGGAAGATACCGGAGGGCAAGAGTTGGGAGATTTCTTTAAGAGTTTTCTGCCGTTCTGGGGACCGATGGCAAACAGCAGGAATATTCGCCAGTTGACGAGAGTGGTTGAGTCCACCATAGTCTAAACTGTCAGTGCCCTTAGTAACTTGACTGCTGAGCTCCAGTCGGATAGACTTATGACACTTCAGAATAGAGTTGCTCTTGATGTCATACTAGCAGACCGAGGTGGAGTATTTAAACTGATTCAATCGAGCTGCTGCGTTTTCATTCCAGACAACGCTCCGTCAGTCTTCCAGGCCATTTCCAAGCTACATAAGATCTCTGATTCTGTCCATATAGATAAAGGAGATTGGTCGTTGATGGGATGGTTCTGGGGATTGATATCTACTTGGGGATGGAAAATTCTGATGGTCATTGGGATGGTCTTAGCTATCCTTTTCCTGTTCTGTCTCTGTGTACAGTGTGCCCCTGCTTTTTGTGGCCTTTGTGCTACTTCGTGTGCAAGGAGACCTGTCCAGAGAGAGGTACTAAGTACAAGGATGATGCTACAGCAACATATCGATGATCTGATGATGATAAACCTAGATTCAGATTGACATGGGTTTGGGTTTATTGCCTATGTAAGGGCAAAAGGAGGGTCTATAGTTCCGTAGTTTGAGGGTCTGAGGTTTGGTGGTTCCGAACCCGTTCAATAAAGGTCGTCGGAAATAGACGATTTTGGTGTCAGCGGACCGCAAATCGCGAGTGCGGCATGTACGAGTGTTTTCGCATTAATCGATCAATGAGAACACTACGTATTTAGGGATTTCGTTTGAACCTTCGGGTTCCATTTTGTGTACGGCAGCCATTTTGTGTGGTTGCCCTCACATAGGTCGATGACTGCGGCCAAACGAGTCCTTGGGACACGTACACCTTAGCTGACTTCTGAATGACCTGGCCGAACTGACTCCCTTGCCCGCGGTTGACCTCGCTGAGCCAGTTCCTTGTTAAGCAGCTGGTCAGATAAAGATCAAAGAGCAGGACATGCCGAAGTTTACAGTACACTGCACCCACCTTTCTATCTTGCTTCCAATCTGTTTCTGCTCCTTCCTTTCCGACATAATCATTGATTTGGGTTGAGGTTTTATGATGGGTTTGTCCGGCCTGATCGAACAGGATATTGGAATGTGCTTGGTCATTTCTGGTGGGCTGGACAACGGAGAATGGGATTGTCGTCATGCGCTACTTTTGAAATGTCACGATCTGATTGGTTAGTTTGTATGTAACTGATGCTACTTTGGAATGTGATTTTTGGCATAAAAGACCATGCTCCGCTCATTGAATTTGTGCAGTCTCTAGCGAACCACCCGTGTTGTGCTTCGTACATCTCTGTCCCTGGTTGCAGCCAATAAACTTTGGTCTTTGACGTCATCAAGAAGTCCCGTGTCTCTGTTTGCCAAGGCAGGGGAACTCAAAGGCATCGGGCGTTTTCCCTGGCGCGGCTAGGTTCTAAAACCTGGTCCTTCACAATGTTGACTAACGCTTTTGCTTGTTGCTAAACAAAAATTCATCTAAACAAGAAAATTCCCCACATTATGAAAAAGCTGCTGTGCCTTGAAGATATAGTGGACTTTTTTTTAACGGTTTTAGAGTTACATATAGAGAAGCTTTCCTCTGGTCAAACCCATCTTACCTGCAGAAGTCACAAGTCCTCCACCTTACAACTTTTGCTCCACTTCAGGAATGTGCACCAAATTTTGCACACTCAAAGATTTTTTACTGAATGGCATCTTCTCTAAAGGGGTCATTACGAATGCGGTGAATCGGCATACTCCGGGCCGGCGGAAGCCACCGCCGGCCCAGAGTATGTAGATTCACTGAGGCGGGCACACAAATGACCCCAGCCAGATTAGGATGGCTGGGGGGTCATTTTTACGTCTGCCGCTTTTCCGCAGCGGTCGCCTTCCGACTGCGGCGGAAAAGCTCTAACATGGCTGGCGGTGTCTATCAGACACCGCCAGCCATATTAGGATTTAAATTTTGTAATGCCTTTCCGCGGCGGCAATGCCGCCACGAAAAGCCATACAGACTTTTCTTTGGGGGCCCCGGGTGAAGGGGGGGTGGGGGTGCACATGCATTTACATGCACAAAGCGGCAAGCACCGCGCGGTGCCTGCCGCTTTGTGCATGCAAATGCACTGATTGCATTTTTAACATTGCGGCGGTTGCTGCTTCAAGCAGCACCCGCCGCAATGTTAAACATACAGGATGTGAGCGCCAGGGTGGCGGTCACATCCTAATTTGTACGGAGGTACCGCCGCTGCCCCTGCGGACGGTCCCTCCTCCTCTGGGGTAGTGGACAGACGCAGGTCCGTCCGCCATCCTAATAGGGCCCTATGTTTGGTAGAATTTGCTGAAGGGAGGCAAAGTTATCAAGAATACAAAAATGGGATTTTCTATAAGGTAGGTTGTCAATTTTTCAATTACTATTTAAGTTAGTGTAACTAAGCATGGATTGTTATATTCCATATAGGTACCCTATATAGGCGCAGGTAAAACTGCAATCTTTCACCTATATCCTTCCCTACATTACATTCATAACGGTTCATAGGAACTGATCTTTTACCTAGATACGACACTGCATTCAGAACCCAGGTTTTTTCCCTAGTTAAAAAATCATACATTATGCATGAGGCTTCTTGGAAGAACAGCAGGACTGACAGCAGGATAAACATCTCCTGTATAATATCTCTGTATAAAGTTCAGGCCCGACATCATCCTTTAGGCCAACACAGTAACACTGCAAGGTGGGATCCCTGGGAAAACCTGCGGGGATATATACATCATGTCCTGCTTAGTAAGACAGAGGAGACCGTGACTTCCCGACTGACACACTGACCAGAGATGCTGAGGTTCCTGAATGCAGACACTATAGCTCGCAGTGGTCTAACATCCCTTGCGGGGTGTCCAACTCGAGACCAGGACCGGGTCCCATAGTCTCTCCTTTCTCAGGTAATGGCATTGACTAGACCTTAGAGGGATTCTTGGCATAACACCTACACAGATGCTAGGTACATTTAGGTACATCTAGTTAGGGAGGCATCGTAGGAGTACGCACTTTTATCATGTGTTTTAAATACTGTATGTATTCATGATTATTGCAAAATGGTAGAACTGTACCATCTCTTTACTTTGGAAGTACTGCTAATCATATATCTCTGCTACTGTCTAAAGGTTGTTACAGCACATCTATTTTACACTAGAATACCAACTGTTCAATACATCCTTATTGAAACACCCAGACTGTGTATTCGGTGTATCTCTTAGACAAACTGAATGAGCATGAGTGACTGGGCGAAAGGTAGTATACTGTTTCCATGAGCCTGGGGGATCAGGGTTGTCATGTTCTGCGGTTGACAGAAACGATTCTCTCCCCGATAAGAGGAGATTCTAGTGGCACTGTGGGCTAGCAAAATACAAACAGGATAACATATCCGGTGGGGGTACTTGGAACCAGTCTGCCACCAATCCCACAGTTTATGTTATCCGAACGTGCAGATCCTGTATAGGGTATATAGGAACTACACAACAGGATGACTCCCACAATTTTAACTATACTTATTTATTTAGTCTAATAAGTGTAAAAGGCCAACAGATCACTTTAATACAAAGATGTTTCTAAACACTTTCTATTATGTTCTTGAAGTACCAATGGATTCTTGAAGCAGGAGATTGCAGGCCGCCAAATCCTCATTGCGATAATTTGAGCGAAAAGAGAAACGGGCTTGCCCTTTTAGTTCCGCATGGCACTGCTGCGTGGCAGGAAGCATGAACGCTATAAATACGCATTTCAAGATGGCATAACTATGATAGTGAGAAAATTTAACTTGAGTGTGCTACCTTTTTTAAATAAAGGTGAGCCTAAGGAGCTCTAAATGGATATTTTACACTCTTACAACATTATGTATGGTATACATTTTAAAATTGTAAAACAAATACATGTAAAATGATGTTATTCTGTTTCATTATCATGTTTAATGTCTGTCTTACTAAAGGCCTAACATAGTGATTGAAACTAAAGAATACTTACTTATTTTGATGAAATTCTGGGAGGAGAGCATGAAATTAGTTTGCTTCAATTACCTATAATATGAGCCACGTGTGCATTGCAATATATATTTGAACTATTATGGGATCCATCTCGAGCATGATCCATCAGCGGCACTCTATAATTCAGGTCAGCTTCTACTCTCCATCCAGATCCTTGCGCTCTTCAACCCAGGCCAAGGCAGTCACTCCCTTGATCCGTCGGGCTCGCTGTGGTGGGCGCTCTTTTAAACATCTCGCCCCTCGGCTGTGGAATGATCTTCCTCTCTCTCTCAGATCCAGCCCCAATCTTTTGGCTTTCAGGAAAGACTTGAAAACCTTCCTTTTCCTGCAATAACACCGCCTTGCTGAGCTATGCCCCCTTCATTTCGTCCGTCTTGCTCCACTCTGGACTTGTTTGAGGCTCCGACAGCGCCGGGACACTCCTCGGAGTAGCCGTGCGCTATAGAAGCACCCCCTTTAACATTAACATTAACATTATAATTCTCCCTTTGTAATCGAATGCATGATAGGGATCTCGCTCAATGCATAATAAAGCAACCAGCAATTGGTTACATTTGGTTAGACACTGATTTATATTTGTGTCAATTAGAGTTTTGATATTGTGGTGCTACATTGGAACAGGTGTGGGTTGGTGCTGTGTGCGAATGGATTATCTATGCAGACATTTGAGTAATAACTTTAAGTTTGAAACCTTGGAGCATTTCTGTGGACACAATTGGAAGCGAAAGCAAATAAAGGATGTATTAAAGGATAAACTAACAGATCTGCATTTTTATTTTTCTGGACATTACTATTCACTTCATGCCTCCTATATTAGGTGTCAACCTTAACCACGCATGCGTGAGTGGTATTGTGGAGTTCTGGTCCCATGATAAAGCACAACCCTAAATGCTGAACTGTTTGTCCATTTCACCTGAAACCTGAGATTTCAACATAGAACCATCCTCCATATTTTACTCGTTATGTATTCGTTATGTATTGCTTGCATGTTTATTTTGCTGCTGTTAGCATGAGAACTGTGGGTTTTTACAAACAGTAAAATACTTATTGAAAACAGTTTGCAAAATACGAGAACATTTGGTTGTCTCTGATGAAAATAAGAGAACAATGTTTCATTATGGAGTTCAGAAGCAGCCGTTTTGCTAAAAAAATTGATTTGCTTTGTTAAATACGGGGTTTTTGTCTTTAGAAGTGAAAGATTTTTTTAATTGCTCTCTGGAGCTGCTCCCTGCAAGTAGATAACAATGGGCCCTGATTGCAAGTAGGCAGGTCAGGTTTTGGTTAATTAAACAATTGGCAATGGTAACATTTAGCACAGTGGTTTGTGGCTGTCATTATCACACTGTCATGCTTAGAGAGTAATTAAATGAAATGTATTTCTCAGGAACTATTTCTTAATCAGTGAGAGACTAGGCTTCCCATTGGACGAAATGTGTTTCAGAAATGATGGGGCTCATTTAGGCTGGGTGGATGAAGGCCATCTTCCAAAAAGGGGCAGATATGCCATCTGCCAAGTTGCTAGTGCATTGATGTTAGTGGCACTCTCAATATGACAACAGAATATCCGCCATTTTCTGGCTGTTGTCTTGCTCCTCCAATCTATAAATAAGGCCCTATGTATTTCCCATGAAATAACATCCACAGCTTGTGAAATATGGTGTTTTACTCCACTGTTGTCTGTGCAGTAAAACTAGCCAAACACACAGAACATGTCCTGGTGGATCAATGGGAACTTCTTGATGGAAAGTATTGTAATACCTTTGTCTTAGGGTGCACCATACTAGAATTTTTGTCATCTAGTATCAGTTTGGAGCATGTATGCTGGACCTTATTGCACTCTCGCCTCCCCCCCCCCCCCCCTTGTTGTAATTGGTTGTATAATTTTAAGCAGTTCAAAGTGAACCACACTCTGTGCCCTGGTTATTACCACATCTAGGGTTCAGCCTGTAGAATGTTTACAAATGTGAAATACTTCAATATTTAGTTATAAAATGCCGCCTCACTATAGAGGTTCCTGCTATTATCAAAACTCATCCATGTTGGGATTTTTTAAAAGTCTGTAAAATCTACCATGAGTGCCGAGGTACAAGAGAAACAAGAAGTGGGTGCTGGGCTGTCCTTGTTGTTTCTCTGTGTGCAGCGGCAATCCTCCCCCTCACATTCCCTGTTCATACTTTAAAGAGGTTTGTGATGGCTTGTGTGTGAGGTTTGTGATGACTTTTAAGAGTCATGTGAGGTTTGTAAGAACTGGTCTTCTGTGGTCATTACTTTGACAACAATACACAGAGGGGGAGATTTACTAAGATTTGGACAGACCAACACTTATGACATTCTTATAGTGCACATATATATCTTTTGCGCAAGTACTCAACAAACTCAAAAGTATTCCTCTTAAGAACTTGCGAAGTGATAACATACTGGGCTCCTTTGTTGCCCCTCTATTGCATTTCCAACTGTGAGGCTCCAGATAGCTTGCAGTCAGATACTCAAACAAAGGGAGACCTGATGGTCCCTCAACTTCACACATTGTTTTGGGCCCAACTGGAATTTAAAATAACAGAGACCCCTCCCTTCCTGCACTCAGAAGGAAAGCAGACAACGTGCAGGGGCTGCTGAATGTGTCCTGGGGTCTGAAAATGATACCGGACGAGTTCTGCATATTTCAGTGGGACCCAACTTCTTGGCAGGGCGTGTACCCCAAACTTGTACCCTGGTTCTACAGCAGTACTCTCTTTGGCCCACATGCATCAATATCGGCTTTTGCGATTTCTAAATTGCGAAAAATAGCGATTTGCAATTTAGAAATCGCAAAAGCCTATGCATGAATCTTTTTTCATTTTTTATGCAATTCGGTAAAAATCGCAATTTTTACTGAATCGCATAAAAAATGCCAATTTCAAATTGCGAATTTGCAATACCAATTCATTCCTATGGGCCAAAATGCCCATAGGAATGAATGGGAATTGCGAATTCGCAATTTGAAATCGCAATTCATCAATCCATTTCAAGGGTGGAGAGGGGTGTCTAAATGCCCCCCCACTGCACCCATGAAATGTACTTTTCAGTAGAAGTTACATACACACATGTCCTAAGGACATGTGTGTCTGTAACTTAACAGTTTAAAAAATGCATTTTTGTGCATTTTTAAACAATTTCGCAAATTACCACGAGGTTGAACTTCGTGGTAATTTGCACTTCCAATTTGAAAAATCGCATATTTTTTGGAAATGTTGCATAGCATTTAAGAAATCGCAAAATTGCGATTTCTTATATGCTATCGCAATTTTAGAAATCGCAAAAAAGTTGCGATTTCTAAAATAGCATGATGCATCCCAAACAGCACTTTTGGAATCGCAAACGGCCGATTTTAAGGAATCGCACCGTTTGCGACTCCAAAAATGCTTGATGCATGTGGGCCTTTGTCTTCACTTTAGCTCTCCAGGTCTCCCATTGAGAGCGCCTGGGTCTTCGAGGGCACAGGGAGTTGCTGCTAATCGCTCTCCAAGGTGCTGGAATTAATATTTAAGCCACTCGCTGCTCAGCAAGGAAATCCGCACCTCCGTGCTGTTTTTTCAGCAGTGGCATCTCGGGATGGAGCCAGAAGGGACCTGTGCCCCAGCCCGATTTGGCCTGTTCCCCTCCCCACCACATCTCCTAATGTACCAGAAGGTGACACAGAAAAAACAAAGACACTGCACCTTGCCAAACACTTTTATTTGTCCAGCCAAAGCAGTGTTTTTTTGCTTAAAATGTTAAAAGCTGACTTATTATGTGTATATATCTAAATCTACATTTATAGATATGTGTGTACACATACATGCGAAATCAATTGAGGATATAAAGTAAGAGTGTGTGTGTCCTAAAAGTCACTAGAGACCCCCACTCCTGTACTCTATCCCTTCCCGTGCTCTTATTGTCCCCTTTCACACTCCCGCGCTATGGTTTTCCACGCCCTCTGCACCTGCAGTTCTACAGCCCTCCCATCTAGTGTTCTAGCCATTCCTTCCGTAAGCTTCCTGCCCTGTGCTTTCTATCAGTGCACATCTATTACTAGGTTTTTTTGCCCTTCTCTCTCATCCTGTGTTCTCTCCCTTCTATGGCCTCTCTCCACTATCCTTTTCAACCCTAATAACAAACTCACATGTCCACTGCTCAAATTAATTTCATATTTCCCTATACTACTTTACCACTAATCCTTTTTCGGTTCCGGAGTAGCGTGCTACTCGCAGAAAAGCGCTTTAACGCCTCATCAGGGATAGTAAGCGCTATATAAATACAAATACAATTACAATGTGCATGGTAGACCTGGGCTCCCTCCCCTGCGTTCTCACCTTGTGATCTGCCCCAACCCGTTGTTTGAAAGATCCGAGGACGGTACTTATGGTGCTGACTGAGTACCTGCCCCGGTACAGAGGTGAAAATCCCCCTTCCTACCTATCATCACCGTCCACCAGTCCCTGGGCTGAAGACAGTCAATCAATCAATCAATCATCGTATTTATATAGCGCACTACTTACCCAGAGGGTCTCAAGGCGCTGAGGGTGTGGGGGGTCCGCTACTGCTCGAACAGCCAGGTCTTGAGTTGCTTCCTGAAGGCGAGGTGGTCCTGGGTCAGGCGGAGGTGGGTGGGGAGGGAGTTCCATGTCTTGGCGGCGAGGTAGGAGAAGGACCGTCCCCCTGTGGTGGCTCTGCGGATGCGGGGGACGGCGGCGAGGGCGTGGCTGGTCGAACGGAGCTGGCGTTTGGGAGCGTAGAAGTTGAGGCGGCTGTTGAGGTATTCCTGGGCCTTGGCTGTGTAGGGCTTTGTCTGCGTGGGTGAGGAGTCGGAAGGTGATTCTCTTGTTGACCAGGAGCCAATGCAGATCTCTCAGGTGTCCGGAGATGTGGCTGCGACGGGGGATGTCCAGGATGAGTCGTGCTGAGGCGTTCTAGAACCGCTGGAGTCTCTTCTGGAGTTTGGCGGTGGTTCCGGCGTAGAGGGTGTTGCCGTAGTCCAGACGGCTGGTGACGAGGGCCTAGGTGACCGTCTTCCTGGTCTCAGTGGGGATCCACCGGAAGATCTTACGTAGCATGCGCAGGATATTGAAGCACGACGAGGAGACGGCGTTGACTTGTCTGGTCATGGAGAGGGAGGAGTCCAGGATGAAGCCCAGGTTGCGTGCGTGGTCTGTTGGTTTGGGTGCGCTGCCTAGGGCGGGGGGCCACCAGGAGTCGTCCCAGGCGGAGGGTGAGGATCCCAGGATGAGGACTTCCGTCTTGTCCGAGTTCAGTTTCAGGCGGCTGTTCTTCATCCATTCGGCTACCTCTTTCATCCCTTCGTGAAGGTTGGCTCTGGCGGTGGCGGGGTCGTTGGTAAGGGAGAGGATCAGCTGGGTGTCGTCGGCGTAGGAGATGATGTTGAGGTTGTGCTGGCGTGTGATGTCTGTGAGGGGGCTCATGTAGATGTTGAAGAGGATTGGACTGAGCGAGGAGCCTTGAGGGACGCCGCAGATGACTTCGGTGGCTTCAGATCTGAACAGGGGGAGGCGGACTCTCTGTGTCCTTCCGGCGAGGAAGGAGATGATCCACTCCAGTGCCTTCTCCTGGACTCCGACGTTGCTGAGGCGTTGTACTAGGGTACGATGGCAGACAGTGTCGAAGGCTGCGGAGAGGTCGAGGAGGATGAGGGCCGCTGTTTCTCCGTTGTCGAGCAGCGCTCGGATGTCATCGGTGACTGTGATCAGGGCGGTCTCGGTGCTGTGGTTGGCCCGGAAGCCAGACTGTGAGGGGTCGAGGGAGCCGTTCGTCTCGAGGAAGGCGGCCAGCTGCTTGTTGACGGTCTTCTCGATGACTTTTGCAGGAAACGGGAGCAGCGAGATGGGGCGGTAGTTCTTGAGGTCGGTGGGGTCAGCCGATGGCTTCTTGAGTAGAGCGCTGAGTTCGGCGTGCTTCCAGCTCTCCGGGAAGGTAGCGGTGTCGAAGGAGGTGTTGATGATGTCCCTCAGGTGGGGTGCGATGATAGCGTCGGCCTTGTTGAAGACGTGGTGAGGGCAGGGGTCGGTTGGAGAACCGGAGTGGATGGAGTTCATCGTGGGGACGGTGTCTTCGGTGCTGATCGGAGTCCAGGAGCGGAGGGTGGTGGTGGGGGGCGGTGGTTCGGTCGTGGTGCTTGTCGGTTGAGTGCTGAAGCTGTTGTGTATGTCTGCGATCTTGTAGTGGAAGTAGGAGGCGAGGGAGTTGCAGAGGTCTTGCGAAGGGGTGATGTCGTTGTTTCCGGCGTTGGGGTTGGAGAGCTCTTTGACAATGGTAGAATTGCTTACAAACAAGTGCGGGAACTGAGATTTTGTGGTCCAAAGTATAGTGGGGGGATCTCCGGAAGCCAGGGGTCGTGGTCAGAGGCGCATCATAAAAAAACTAAATTTTCTGTAAATAATCTGGGCTACGGCCACCAAGCTGCCCTTGCAATTTTCCTTGATCTAGGGTCGCGTATGAGCTCACCCGCCGCCTGTTTCTCTGCTCCTGCTCCTTAATGACGGCTCACGCACAGATGAGGTCAAGAGTGCCGCGCACCCTGTTTGTGCCCCCCCTGGGCTTTGTCGTGAGCTCCTATTCTTTGCTACGTTCCACCCCACCCCCGTCTCCGTCGATGCAGAGACGTCAACCTACACTCACTGTATTCTCCTGCCTGGGTTTGACCCACACCACTCACCTCACCTGTGCTCCTGTGACAGGGCCCATGGTAGCACCTCAGAGGTGCCCCATGGTGCGAAGGTCACGACACCGACCCTGCAGGCTCCCTTTGCCACCCTGGCTGTGCACGAAGCTCGCCCACCCATGTAGGGCACAGTGCTTGTTTTGGGGGTAGGGGTTGCTAGTGGTTGCTGTGTGAGGGCAGGAGGTGTAAGGAAGATGGGGGCGGGCAGGGGCTTGATGGGGGTGCTAACAATTACGCTGAGGTACTTTAAGGGCTGATTACAAAGCCTTTAACTGGTCCGATTGAGACCAAATAGGTCGAACGAGGTGCTGTTTTCGTAACATTAAGTCAGTCAGGCAGCTCCCTGCTGCGCCCCTCGGGATGCATCTCGCCAATGTCCAAGGCCCACGATGTGTTCCCCTGTCCTATTCAGGCGCACTTGTGGCCCGAGCCCCAGGCACATTGGGGCAGATTTATGATGCCCTTGCGCCGCAATTGCTTCACTTTATTTGACGCAAATGCGGCGCAAACAATGCGCCCTATTTACAACCTGACGCACCTAGGAGATGCGTCACGTTGTAAAGCCCTGCGCCATAAGGAGGCGTTCCTGCGCAGGGGGGGGCGTTCCTGCGCAGGAACGCCTCCTGAAAGTGGCTGAGTGAAATCTATGAGATTTCACTCAGTCACTTTCAGGCCAATGCTGCGTCAAAACCCTGCGCCTGCTTTAAGCAGGCGTAGGTCTTGATGCAGCATTGTGTAGATGGGGCACCCCCGAGCCTTGCCGGAGCTGTGTCGCGCTTGCGACGCCCCTCCAGCAATGCACCACATTTCCAGCACAGATGCGTCACCCATCTGTGCCATTTTTGCACCATGGTGCGCCGCATTATAAATGCGGCGCACCATGGGTGGCGGAGCTGTGGCGCACTGTGGCGCAGGTTAACTGGCGCATCCCTGGGGATGCGCCAGTTAACATAAATCTGCCCCATTGTTTCAGTTTCTATCTCTTCCTTGTGTGACTTTACAACTTATACATTTGCAATTTTTTCCGTTTGTATCTTTTATGTAACTCATGTAATCCTAAATCCTTATGTATCGCAACTGGTTGCTATGTAAAGTGCTCTGACACCTTCGGGTAATGTTCGCGCTATATAAAATCGCATTAAACAAAATAAAATAAAAATACGCAGGAAACCCCAGCCGCTGACTCCACTGGTTTTCTGGGCCCCTTGTCCATCTGTAACCCCCGAACACACCCACCCATCCACGTCGTAGCCGCGCGCTCCTCCCACAGACAGCGTAGCGCGAGGCAGGCTGTGGAGGCGTCCCCCAGTGACACCTGTGTGAGCTAATGAGTGCCTTCATTTTTAATGGGCGCCATTTACCGCCCGCGTCCCAGATTCGGGCTAATCTCGAGCCAATAAATTGCGGGGAAACACTACAAACCGTGTCCGTCATAATGGATTTTCGCAACAGAACACCTCACCCCTAGTCTAATTAAATGCAAAATTCTCAGAAAAAGAACCACGAGAGCGGAGAGTGATGGGAGAACGCACAGAAGCCTCAGCCGGGGAGAAAAAGAGTAAACAGTTCCAGAAATACCCTGAATTTAATGTGGCACTACAATTTTTAATGAATAAACAGAAGGGCTGTCGCCTTCTGGGAGCTTCGCTGCGGCACTCCCGCCCACGCATCCTGTAGTCGTGTCACAGAATCCAGAACTCGACAAACTAGTCCAAAAGTTGATTTATTTTCCAGAAGAACGAGACACCCGCCTGCCAGCACCCAGTATCTCATCCAACCGCTCATACGAGAGCCCAGAGGCGCATCTAGAGCCACACTTCAGGAGGGGGCGGGTGGGGGGCTAAGAAACATTTTCGGGGGAGGGCTAATTCTTCCAGCAGCAGGCAGAGTGGAGATGCAGGGGCTCTAGGAAGGGGTGAAAAAACGACAAAGCCTCATTAACAGGCAAATGGTCTTTTAAAGACCTGTGAAGTGCTCAGGTGCGGCAGTGTGTGTGCCCGGGAAGCTGTCTCGGCCACACACGACGGGGAGCTAAAGCCCTTTCAGCCCAATGGGCGTTGCGCGCCTGCTAGAGCCCCCAACTTGTATGCCTTCCCAGTGCTCCAGCCTCCACTTCCCAGATCCAAGTAGTGCTTTAAATGGGCAGGTTCTACCGGGTACTCAGTACCTGCACTCCTTTCATTTGGACGAGATAGTACTGGCACTTCTCAGCACAGCTTCAATGCTTCTAGTGGGAGAGTACCAGCACTTGTCAGCAGCAAGCCGCTCATTTAGGATAAGGAGTACCTGCCCTTTTAAATGTGCATTTGAAACACTACCCTTTCTATATATAAAACAAAACATGCCAAACAAAGTCTGTACATACTCACCACAGGAAAAAGAACAACAAAAGCAAAACATTCCTGATTAAGCATTAACATGATCTGTTTCCGCGCAAGCAGAGCCCCGTGACAGGCTGGAGCTTTGGTGTTCTGCTCGACATTCAATGGAAAATATTGATTTAGAAAAGCATAAAGCAGAAACCTATCGCCAGAATGGCATTGCGCAATTGTGCGGTCGATCGGAGTACCAAGTTGCTCCCCTTCCACGACATTCAATCCTGACACTGGCCCTGTCATAGATGCCTCTACTTCAGTATTTCACATAGTATCAGTGCTTTAACTGGGCCGGTACTGTCCCGTACGGAGTACTGGCAATTTTGTATTTTGAGAGGGAGAGTACCTGCACTTCTCAAGATTTGCCTAATTCTTTTAACGGGAGAGTACCAGCACTTCTCAGAAGCAAGCAGGTACTCTGGTACAGAGTACCTGCCTTCCTATTTTTCCATTTCAAGCACTGCATAGATAGCCACAAATCAAACTAGACATCATTGTTCCCAAGTGCAATATCCAATGACTGACCATCATCGACAGTAGTTGAATATTAGGGTCTGATTTCGAGTTTAGCAGAAAGGGTACCCCATGACAAATGCAACGGAGCACCCTCTCCCACAAACTGAAGTTCCACCCATTTCATTTAAGTCAGTTGGCACTGGAGTATGTCAGGGGTAGAGACAATTCCATCTCTGCAACTGACATTTAGTTCCGATGGCCGCACAGAGTAAGGGCTGTCGGAGGTCTGGCCATTGGACCGCCTGCCTGATTTAAACTTGGCAGTAAGGGACAGTGGAAAACCCTTACTGACTTCCATGTCATGGGAGAAATTTCCCATGGTGAGGAGGTCATTATTTTTTATTATTGTATTTTCGAAAGGAAAATCACACTTTGGGATTTTGTTTTTAGAAATAAAAAAAATATTGAAAGTTGTGTACAGCTCTGACATGTTGCTGGAGCCAATGGTCAAACTTTCAATCCATAGGCATGAACCCTTGTGACCGTGCGTTCCGCCAAGGTAAGAGATGTCTGCTGAGTTGGCAAGACATCTTTAAATTTGGTGGGCTTAGTACCCTCAATATGCCAGTAGTCAAGTACTCTGCCATGCCAACAGTACTTGCTCTGTCCGCCAAACTCTATATGAGGCCCTTATGCCTAGATGCATCAAACTGAATTGCATTCGCAAACGGTGCGAATCGCATTTTTCGGCCGTTTGCGAATGGAATTCCCTAATTTGGAATGCATCATGCATTTCGCAATTTTAGGAATTGCAACCATGTTGCGATTTCTAAAATTGCGATTGCATTTAAGAAATCGCACTTTGAGATTTCTAAATGCTATCCATGATTATTTTAAAATTGTGAATTCGCAATTTGGAATGGGTAAAATAGCATGAAGACTTCATGCTAAATTACTGAAAACTTTCAAATATGCACAAATTGCATTTTTGAAAGTTTAAATTTACACACACACATGCCCCAAGGGCATGTGTGTGTGTAAATGGATCTTAAAGTTAAGTTTCAGGGGTGCAGGGAGGGGTTCTTTGGACCCCCCTGCACCCTTGAAATTGCATTCAATTTTCTGATTCGCAAAATTGAATTCGCAAAATGTGATTGCCTTCCCATTCATTCCTATGGGCCTTTTGGCCCATAGGAATCAATGGGTAGGGTTTCCTTAATTGCGATTCGCAAATTGTGAATCGCAATTGAGGAAAAATACAGAATCGCCAAAAAATTGCGAAATTTTCATGCATTGCCATTTGCGATTTCTAAATTGCGATTCCTTAATTTTCGCAATTTAGAAATCGCAAATGGAAACAATGATGCATCTACCCTTTAGACTCTTGTAAGAAATCACAAAGAAATAAAACATCATTACAGTCCATCCTCTGACCAATATTTTCAACATTCATGATGCTGGATTCCAAAGATGGAAGAAAGGGTCAATGTAGCACATCTTCATTTTGCCATACCCAGATCACACTCCCAAAACCCTCACTCCTTCCAAAAATCATAATTTCCAATAGCAATGCAATTTAAGTTCCACACATTGCTGTCACTCAAACTTACAGAATGCAGTAGTATCTCCGTAATTTGACTTTCTTTGGTTCACAACAACTAATCTCACCCTTACATAGTCTACCAGTTTTCTTTCAATCTCACCCAATGCCCAACATGCAAATGTACAGCTTTTACTCTTGGCATAATATACCTTAGACTTATCATACCAATTCTTGATTTGATACCTTATGCTGTCAACATTCACTGAAACTATTCCTAATTCAAACAGCCATTCAGGATTATATTTGGGCCTAGGATTACATCATCTCAATCACAGAAGGTGAACAACCAGTGGCTTCATTCTCCATAACTCTATACGCCCACACTGACTTAGCAACTTGCACCTCCCAATTCAACTTGCCACCAATTGCCAGTTGTATAGCTCCAATTAGCACGTTTAAACATTTCAATCATGCCATTACCTTTGGGATTGTATAACAAATTAGTCATGTGTATGAGGCCTACTCTTTCAAAATATGTGCACCATTGTCACTTACAAAATATGTAGTTATACCCTCCTCTGTAAATACTTCAACCTAGAATGAAAACATCCAGGGCCAGCTTTAGCACTGGTAGTGCCTAGTGTGACAATGTTTTTGGGTGCCCCCCCCCCAATGACCACCTCCGCCACGGATTCTCTTCCTACCACCCTTTAACAGTCTCCATAACCACTCTCACTAGAATTTCTAGCCCTTAAGAAATTAAGGATAAAATATAAGGCATTGATTAGAGACAAAAAAAGATCGTTCAAAGAAAACTGCTGGAAGAACCTTCTAGCGACAATCGATGAAAAGAATGTCAAAGGCTGGAAACTGATACAGGAATGTGCGGGGAAAACAGCAGGGTCCATGCAATGTTCTGTCCCAGAGGATAAGTGGGTAATCTACCTTGAGGAGATCTACGGCAATTGGCAAAGGAGGGAGGCAATAGTACTATCTAGTTGGCCAGGAGTGAGGGGTGAAGTAATGGAGCAGTTCTCCCAAGGTCATATTAAAATCGTGATAGCCAACTTAAACTTAACACGAGCTGCTGGTCCAGACAATCTACCCGCCATTATCATAAAAACAAATATAGATTGGTGGGCGGATTTGTTCGCAAAGACGTTCTTAAGAATACTAAAAACAGGAACGTTACCAGATAGCTGGAAAGGGGCTATTATTAGACCCATACACAAAAAAGGTGACGTAAACTCCCCTAAAAACTATCGCCTGATAAATCTTTTAGACATTGGGGAAAAAGTCTTCTCTAAAATCATTCTGGGTCTATTAAAAGATTGGGCTGAAGACAATGATATAGTACCCCCTGAACAGGGGGGTTTTAAAGAAGGTCATTCAACAGTGGATCATTGCTTTGCCCTCTGGGCGGTAGCGTGGATGTCTATAGAGCAAAGGGGTAATCTGTTTTGCTGCTTTGTAGACTTCCGCGCAGCATTCGATCTTGTAAGCAGGGAACAGTTATGGTCTACCTTTAAAGGCTATAAGTTACACGCAGACCTGTTAGCCCTTATCCAGGCCTTGCATACAGACAACTGGGCCCAGGTAGTCCTGGACGAGGATGGTGGATTATCTGGTAAGATCCAGATTGGAAATGGCCTGAGGCAGGGGTGCATATTAGCCCCGTTGCTATTCTCCTTGTTTATAGCGGATCTACCTCGGAATCTAAAAGAGGTTAGAGGGGCTAGCCCAAAGCTAGGGGGTAACCATATATCCTGTCTGCTCTATGCAGGCGATCTGGTGATCATGGACCAGACGGAGATAGGCTTGCAGAGGATACTAGATATGTTCCATAAATACTGCTTAAATAAAAAACTGGTAGTAAATATGGAAAAGACCAAAATCCTATGCTTCGGCAAAAGTAAGACCCGTTTCTCCTGGTATCTAGGTACGGAACAACTTGAGAAGGTAACGGAATATAGATATCTGGGAGTATGGTTCACGAGTAATTTGAAATGGACCACCCATCTGGAAGCGTTAAAAATTAGGGCAACAGCCTCTATAAAGGGCTTAAAAAGGTTTAATAGCTTCTACGGAGACTTGTCAGATGGGCCGGCTATAAAGGCCTACCTGGCAATGGTCCCCGGGCAATTCTTATATGGATCAGAGGTTCTCCTCCTTAGTGGGAAAAAAAGTTGGGACAAAGAGGAGGGTATGATCCTAAAAAGCTTGTTCTCGTTGCCGAAATCAGCAATGGTACAAGCAGCAAGATTGGAGATAGGAGTCATTTCCTGGGCAATTACATCTAGGATGGCACTAATACGGTTCTGGTAGCGTCTGGAGACAGGGGAACCTCCCAGAAAAATATCACAGTGGTGTAGAGAGGAAATTGCCTCCAGCAAGTTATCGTGGGCTAAAGAAACAAGACTCTCACTAAAGGAAGCTTATGGGTAGCTAGGAATAGAACTAGATACCCAGTTAGGACACACCAATATAGGCAAAAAAGAACTACGGTCATTGGGAGCGGATGTGTCCTGCATATGCGATCAAGAGTATCTCCGGCAAAAAATATCGGTGTCCCATATGATCCAAGTATGGATTTCAGAAGTCCACTCCTACCCTTACTTGGATAGGTTGCCGAATCAGCACTTAAGAAGAGAGGTTTTAAAACTGAGAATGGGCATAAACCCCTGTTATGTAAATACCAGGGTTAAAAATTACATGATAAATAGTAATGGCAATTGCACATGTACGTTAGGTACCTCCTGTGAAATTATTAATATTTTATTAGACTGTAGGATGACCCTTGATATACGTAAGGAGATTTTAGGCCCGCTATTCAAAACTTATAGGATTATGAATAGAAAGCAAGCTGTAGATCTTCTGGTGGGGATGGTAAACCTAGATATAGCCCGCGCTTTGGGGAAATACATGAGCCGAGTCAGGAGGTTTCTCCAGAGTACAGAGGTATAGGCGTATGGTAACGAGATTGCACTTTAATGTATGTAGTATGTTTGGAAGGCCTGGTCACATATGTTTTCTCATGTTCACCCTTGTGATTTTAACATCCTAGGAGGATACTGTTTAAATAACAAAGCTATTGGGGTTTCCTCCCGGAAAGGACTGAATTGCAATTTTATACATTTTATATATTTTGTTTTTATAAAGTTTTATAAATGTATTGTGAATACTTTTATGGTTGTAACAAACCCAAATAAAGTTTTAATGACTGACACTCTCAGGTGCATTTTATACCTTTTATAGCAACACTCATAAAAGTGAAGGGTGTCAGAGCACTGTACATAACACACACATTACACAGAGACTATCAATCATAGGTGTGTAAATCAGTGTATAGGACATGTTACATAAGACAAAGGATAACAAGGGGTGAATTCACATCTCATCCATATTGGTGGGCATGCATTTCGCAATTTTAGGAATTGCAACCATGTTGCAATTTCTAAAATTGCGATTGCATTTAAGAAATCGCACTTTGAGATTTCTAAATGCTATCCATGATTATTTTAAAATTGTGAATTCGCAATTTGGAATGGGTAAAATAGCATGAAGACTTCATGCTAAATTACTGAAAACTTTCAAATATGCACAAATTGCATTTTTGAAAGTTTAAATTTACACACACACATGCCCCAAGGGCATGTGTGTGTGTAAATGGATCTTAAAGTTAAGTTTCAGGGGTGCAGGGAGGGGTTCTTTGGACCCCCCTGCACCCTTGAAATTGCATTCAATTTTCTGATTCGCAAAATTGAATTCGCAAAATGTGATTGCCTTCCCATTCATTCCTATGGGCCTTTTGGCCCATAAGAATCAATGGGTAGGGTTTCCTTAATTGCGATTCGCAAATTGTGAATCGCAATTAAGGAAAAATACAGAATCGCAAAAAAATTGCGAAATTTTCATGCATTGCCATTTGCGATTTCTAAATTGCGATTCCTTAATTTTCGCAATTTAGAAATCGCAAATGGAAACAATGATGCATCTACCCTTTATACTCTTGTAAGAAATCACAAAGAAATAAAACATCATTACAGTCCATCCTCTGACCAATATTTTCAACATTCATGATGCTGGATTCCAAAGATGGAAGAAAGGGTAAATGTAGCACATCTTCATTTTGCCATACCCAGATCACACTCCCAAAACCCTCACTCCTTCCAAAAATCATAATTTCCAATAGCAATGCAATTTAAGTTCCACACATTGCTGTCACTCAAACCTACAGAATGCAGTAGTATCTCCGTAATTTGACTTTCTTTGGTTCACAACAACTAATCTCACCCTTACATAGTCTACCAGTTTTCTTTCAATCTCACCCAATGCCCAACATGCAAATGTACAGCTTTTACTCTTGGCATAATATACCTTAGACTTATCATACCAATTCTTGATTTGATACCTTATGCTGTCAACATTCACTGAAACTATTCCTAATTCAAACAGCCATTCAGGATTATATTTGGGCCTAGGATTACATCATCTCAATCACAGAAGGTGAACAGCCAGTGGCTTCAGTCTCCATAACTCTATACGCCCACACTGACTTAGCAACTTGCACCTCCCAATTCAACTTGCCACCAATTGCCAGTTGTATAGCTCCAATTAGCACGTTTAAACATTTCAATCATGCCATTACCTTTGGGATTGTATAACAAATTAGTCATGTGTATGAGGCCTACTCTTTCAAAATATGTGCACCATTGTCACTTACAAAATATGTAGTTATACCCTCCTCTGTAAATACTTCAACCTAGAATGAAAACATCCAGGGCCAGCTTTAGCACTGGTAGTGCCTAGTGTGACAATGTTTTTGGGTGCCCCCCCCCCAATGACCACCTCCGCCACGGATTCTCTTCCTACCACCCTTTAACAGTCTCCATAACCACTCTCACTAGAATTTCTAGCCCTTAAGAAATTAAGGATAAAATATAAGGCATTGATTAGAGACAAAAAAAGATCTTTCAAAGAAAACTGCTGGAAGAACCTTCTAGCGACAATCGATGAAAAGAATGTCAAAGGCTGGAAACTGATACAGGAATGTGGGGGGAAAACAGCAGGGTCCATGCAATGTTCTGTCCCAGAGGATAAGTGGGTAATCTACCTTGAGGAGATCTACGGCAATTGGCCAAGGAGGGAGGCAATAGTACCATCTAGTTGGCCAGGAGTGAGGGGTGAAGTAATGGAGCAGTTCTCCCAAGGTCATATTAAAATCGTGATAGCCAACTTAAACTTAACACGAGCTGCTGGTCCAGACAATCTACCCGCCATTATCATAAAAACAAATATAGATTGGTGGGCGGATTTGTTCGCAAAGACGTTCTTAAGAATACTAAAAACAGGAACGTTACCAGATAGCTGGAAAGGGGCTATTATTAGACCCATACACAAAAAAGGTGACGTAAACTCCCCTAAAAACTATCGCCTGATAAATCTTTTAGACATTGGGGAAAAAGTCTTCTCTAAAATCATTCTGGGTCTATTAAAAGATTGGGCTGAAGACAATGATATAGTACCCCCTGAACAGGGGGGTTTTAAAGAAGGTCATTCAACAGTGGATCATTGCTTTGCCCTCTGGGCGGTAGCGCGGAAGTCTATAGAGCAAAGGGGTAATCTGTTTTGCTGCTTTGTAGACTTCCGCGCAGCATTCGATCTTGTAAGCAGGGAACAGCTATGGTCTACCTTTAAAGGCTATAAGTTACACGCAGACCTGTTAGCCCTTATCCAGGCCTTGCATACAGACAACTGGGCCCAGGTAGTCCTGGACGAGGATGGTGGATTATCTGGTAAGATCCAGATTGGAAATGGCCTGAGGCAGGGGTGCATATTAGCCCCGTTGCTGTTCTCCTTGTTTATAGCGGATCTACCTCGGAATCTAAAAGAGGTTAGAGGGGCTAGCCCAAAGCTAGGGGGTAACCATATATCCTGTCTGCTCTATGCAGGCGATCTGGTGATCATGGACCAGACGGAGATAGGCTTGCAGAGGATACTAGATATGTTCCATAAATACTGCTTAAATAAAAAACTGGTAGTAAATATGGAAAAGACCAAAATCCTATGCTTCGGCAAAAGTAAGACCCGTTTCTCCTGGTATCTAGGTACGGAACAACTTGAGAAGGTAACGGAATATAGATATCTGGGAGTATGGTTCACGAGTAATTTGAAATGGACCACCCATCTGGAAGCGTTAAAAATTAGGGCAACAGCCTCTATAAAGGGCTTAAAAAGGTTTAATAGCTTCTACGGAGACTTGTCAGATGGGCCGGCTATAAAGGCCTACCTGGCAATGGTCCCCGGGCAATTCTTATATGGATCAGAGGTTCTCCTCCTTAGTGGGAAAAAAAGTTGGGACAAAGAGGAGGGTATGATTCTAAAAAGCTTGTTCTCGTTGCCGAAATCAGCAATGGTACAAGCAGCAAGATTGGAGATAGGAGTCATTTCCTGGGCAATTACATCTAGGATGGCACTAATACGGTTCTGGTAGCGTCTGGAGACAGGGGAACCTCCCAGAAAAATATCACAGTGGTGTAGAGAGGAAATTGCCTCCAGCAAGTTATCGTGGGCTAAAGAAACAAGACTCTCACTAAAGGAAGCTTATGGGTAGCTAGGAATAGAACTAGATACCCAGTTAGGACACACCAATATAGGCAAAAAAGAACTACGGTCATTGGGAGCGGATGTGTCCTGCATATGCGATCAAGAGTATCTCCGGCAAAAAATATCGGTGTCCCATATGATCCAAGTATGGATTTCAGAAGTCCACTCCTACCCTTACTTGGATAGGTTGCCGAATCAGCACTTAAGAAGAGAGGTTTTAAAACTGAGAATGGGCATAAACCCCTGTTATGTAAATACCAGGGTTAAAAATTACATGATAAATAGTAATGGCAATTGCACATGTACGTTAGGTACCTCCTGTGATATTATTAATATTTTATTAGACTGTAGGATGACCCTTGATATACGTAAGGAGATTTTAGGCCCGCTATTCAAAACTTATAGGATTATGAATAGAAAGCAAGCTGTAGATCTCCTGGTGGGGATGGTAAACCTAGATATAGCCCGCGCTTTGGGGAAATACATGAGCCGAGTCAGGAGGTTTCTCCAGAGTACAGAGGTATAGGCGTATGGTAACGAGATTGCACTTTAATGTATGTATTATGTTTGGAAGGCCTGGTCACATATGTTTTCTCATGTTCACCCTTGTGATTTTAACATCCTAGGAGGATACTGTTTAAATAACAAAGCTATTGGGGTTTCCTCCCGGAAAGGACTGAATTGCAATTTTATACATTTTATATATTTTGTTTTTATAAAGTTTTATAAATGTATTGTGAATACTTTTATGGTTGTAACAAACCCAAATAAAGTTTTAATGACTGACACTCTCAGGTGCATTTTATACCTTTTATAGCAACACTCATAAAAGTGAAGGGTGTCAGAGCACTGTACATAACACACACATTACACAGAGACTATCAATCATAGGTGTGTAAATCAGTGTATAGGACATGTTACATAAGACAAAGGATAACAAGGGGTGAATTCACATCTCATCCATATTGGTGGGCAGTATAGTTGAAGAGTACTTGGTCTGGAGAAGCACAAACTCTGAATTTAAAATGTAACACAAGGGATTGGCTCTTCAATGACAAGAACTGATTTGTACCCAAGTGAACCCTTTTTGCAACATTAGAACAATGAAAGTTTGTGGTAAATAAAAACATACGCTCTAATCCATACCTTGAAGTCTGCCAGCAGTTCTTTGATGACAGTTAATAGCTCGCTGTAAACTGCAACTAACAAAAGGAAGTCTCTGACAAACAAAGTAACCCACTGACCTGTTTGTGTTACATTCACTTTGTGATCTGCATAGTACATGTTCTGTGCAGCAGGCATATTAACCCTCTGCACTACCTAACCAAAAATCAAATCTTCCTTGAGTCAAAACTTCTATTAGACAAAACTACGATTTTGCCTGGAAGAACATTAATCACATTAATCACCGGAGTTTTCTTGGCATTTTAATTGCTGCCTGAACATTTCTAGAGGCCAAGAATGCAGCAGCAGGTGCTTTTAGGCACACTATAAACTAGCAAACACCAAAAAGGCACCCCTGTCTGAAGTTAGCACCCGGTGGGTTGGCACCACCCTAGAGCCTGCCCTGAAAACATCAGTGCCCATCCTACCAACAATGTTTACTGCTGGCCAATGAGAAAACAAATCTTCTAAAGCTAAAATATACTTACTATTTGAACCTACCATACCCATAATATCCACAGCCACAAACTCCCATGGATTCTTAGAAATTGTAGAACCTGACGGTAGAGGACAAAATCTTTAAGAGTGTTGTCGGTCGGTCATGACACAATGCACACAATTCCTCACTGCACGTTCAATCGTTAGAAACATCCCTGGCAGCCAATCATTATTTTTGACTGATTTCTTAGTTTGAGCAATTTCAAAATGTCCCTCTTGGGCAATCGATAGGATCTATAGTTTGTGGAGGACATTCCTGCATCATGTTTCAAGGCCACCTGATATTCATCCTAACTTTTATCATCACATTCCCTTGAAGGCAAGGGTAGCCTTGATAAAAAATCAGCCATAAATTCTGCTTTCCTGGCACATACGTCAAATTATAATCATAATCCTGCATACACATAGAAAATCTTGCGTTTTAGCAGAAGCTTTCGAAGATTTTTCTGTAGTTAAAACCTTCCTTAAGGGCTTATGATCCCATCTCAAAGTAATCAACTTCCTCCAGACAACACCCCTAAAGTACTCTAACCCCCAAACACAAGCTAAGATACTCTTTTCAATTTTGAAATATTTTGCTTCTGATGGGGACAATGTTCTAGAAGCATATGCAGCAATCGATTCCTTGCCATTTTTCTCAATTTGCAAAAGCACTGCACATAGTCGCTTATTACTTACTTCGGTTGTCACCACATTTTCTAATTCAGGGTCAAAATCAGTTTACGTATTAGCAATAGATGTGGTGTCTTTTATAACCTCAAAATCAGACCACACAAATCTCATCTTATCTTTGAGCAGCTTGTTATTCTCTGCAAGCATGGATACTCCTCTGACTCGAACTTGTCGCCGAAATTGTATTGTTCAAGAATTCTGTGCTTGATAATGTAGTACAAAAGTAGATTTATTTCCAGAAGAGTGCGACAGCCCCAGCACTCGTTGCCTGCCAGCATCCAGCATCATATCCAACTGCTCATACTATAACCCCCAACTTCCACACTCCAAATAGAACACAACACATGAGTCAAAGATAGGGCTGAGTGGGGATGTATGACGGTAAGACGTGTACCGTCACAACGTGTGCTTTTACAAAGCGTCTTTAACAACCCAAGTCGTTACAACGACTTGCGTTGGGGGGCGCTGATAGTAAATAGTATAATTTACTATTCTAACACCAGTCCCCGTGGATACTAGGGAAGGTGATGGAATAGTAAATATACTATTATTTATCCTCTAGCGCCCTCCAGCGCAAGTCGTGGTTACGACTTGCGTTGTAACGGACTCGTTGTAAAAGTACTGAGGGGTAACATCCGCATAGAAAAGGATGTTCCCCGCTGAGTGGAACTCACTCACTCATGGAGTACAGCGAACAACAGAAAACTCAGCAATTTACTGAGGACATCGGAGGGAGAGTACACTTAGAAGGATGAAGGTTGGGAGTAGCTCACTTACTGGAGGTGGGTGGCTCTGGAGCAGGACCCTCACTCTGAATAGGGTGACCAGGAACCCGCTCACTTACTATAGAAAAAGATGACTGTGGGGCAGAACACGCCCTGTGGAGAGGGTGGCGTGGAGCCCACTTACTTATTATATAGAAGAATGCCTTGTGGACAGAACACTTCCTGTGGAGAGGGTGGCCAAAGCCCACTCACTGCGGAAGAGGGTGGCTCTGCGACAGGGCCCTTACCGTCTATAGGGTGGCAAGGAAGCTGTGACAGCGGAAAAAGGTTGCTCTTGGGCAAGGCACCTAATGTGGAGAGGGTGCCCAGGAGCCCGCTGACTTACCAGGGAAGAGGTTGGGTCTAAGGCTGGACCGTTCCTAAGCCGAAAGGATCGGTGGTCCACACAAATACTGTGGATAAAGGGTCTAGGAGCCAAAGCACTTGGTTAGGATGTGAGAATAATCACATTTGCTGAGTAGGCGGGGTAGAGCCCACTGACTGAGTGAGCACCGAGGGCAGGGGACTGAAAGCAGACACATTAAGGATAAGAGCCTAGATCCAAGCCACTTGTTGAGTATTAAACTTGGACGCACTCACTGTGGATTGGAACCTGGGGATCTCTCACTTATTAAAGATAGGCATCAGGACAGCTCTCACTGGAGACAGGAATCAGAGCACACTGCATTTTGTGGAGACATTGGGTGGGGAGCCCACTTACCTATTGATTGAGGGTAAGGCCAAACCATTCGCTAAGGTTGGGGGGGGGAGTTCACTAGTTAAGTGTAGAGACACCTGTGTTAAACAAATATGTAAATTCAGGTAATGCTGCCTTGGTACACACTGACTAAGGGAATCAATGGGACAAATTCACCAGAAACAAGTTGTCCGTAAAATCAAAGTCAAGGACGGCAAGTTCTGTGTCCTGTTACCACGGATTGATCTGTGTAGTGTACGTTTGCCAGCACCTACGCTGCAGCGCTGCATTGGGTATTGCGTCATTGTTCATTCCATGTTCTAGAACCTTTGTAAAAATGTGCGAGCAACAGGCATCAGTCCTGATCTGTGTGTGCGAGTTCTTACTGTTCTTAAGTTCAGAAAGATTTTATTAAATTTTAAGACAAAAGGAAAACGAATAAATACAATACAAAAAAGAGGAAGGAAGTTACAAGCGTAAGTGATCAAATAACCAATATGAAGTGTAATCAATCATAATATGCAAAATTAACATATAATAATACAAAAGAATCGCAATTAAGGAGGAAGGGTAAGGATGAAGGGAGGGAGAGGGGATGGAAATAACATGTTCTTACTGTTCTTACTATGCATGTTTGTGCATGCTTTATGTTGATGGCTGGTTGGGAGATGTGAGTACTCTCAACCACTCGCATGTTGATATATTTAAGTGGTCTTTCTGGCGCAAAAGGGGTGGTGAGTATCCCCAGCGAGCGGCAAGCATGTGATTGTTTGACCTATGTTCCGCTTTTTTGTCTGTTGCATGTGCCTGGCGGGGTGGTGAGTGTCCCCGCCCAGCAGCATGCTAGTTTGTGTTGTATTTCTTTGTCTTTTGATTCCCCGTCATTCAGTAATGTTTTTTTTTTCTGGGGATTCTCGAGCGCTGCCTGGGTTGGCGCAGTATTTTATAGGGGACCGCTCCGAATGTAGCAGAGAGGCAGGTCTTGCCTCAGGGATGGGAGTGCTTTGTTGGCCAGAGCCGGAAAGGCGGGCAGCCCGCAAGGGGAATTTCAGGTTACATTTGCTCAGAGCAGCCGACTTCACAGCTGAGGATCCAGGTTAGAGTCTCGGTGTTGACCCAACATCCTATGTATTAAGGTCCTAGAGAGTCCCGTATGTAAATTCGTATAGCATCAGTTCTTCATTTCATTTAGAAAACTTGGAAATCTGGCCAAACTCCGCAGCAAAGCGTCAAATCATCGTCTTAAAAAAAAAGCAAAATAATATTTGGAAGCATTTCACATAGAAGATGCCTGGCCTTTGATCACCTGGTCATGTTTGCAGGTTGGGACTCTGCTGCCTGCGTCCTGGTTATTTCTTTGACGGAATCCCATATTACTTGCCGCCTAATGTCTTGATTATTCGCACTTGCTTTGGGTTTGGCTGGACCTCGGGCGTTGGGTGTCATTTTGATTGTAGTTCAAAACATAGTCTGCAGCAGTTTGGGATCACAGGCGCCTCTAAGGGAGGACCTCAAGTCCCAGTATTGTGTTAATCTGGTTAAGTTGATAGACTCTTACTGAGCAGGTTAAACAGGCAATCATTGGAGTTTTATGTTAAAAAAATGTATAGCTAGATCATGTGGTTCATACTAAGGTGTGATACCTCTCTAATCTCTTTTTTTGGGCCACATTGTATCTGGTGATATACATGGTGATTTGCTAACTGACTGATCTTTCAATTCCATGTAGTGTCCTGGGAGCTGCATCTATTCCTGTGCCTTTCTCTCGGTGCGCAGATGCTCTTTTCCTGACAATGGCTTCAAAGTGTTCCAGAGTCTCCAAGGATGCGCCGCCACGCAGGACACATTTCAGTCACTCGGCGAACTATGGAAGGTGGCAAAGACACATGGCATAGAATGGGCCCTGCAGAAGTTGTCTCAAGGTCCTGAGAAGACGTCCTAACAAGGGCTATATACAAAAGGATCTGTGCACACGTTCTTCAGTTAATAGTCTTAATACTGTACGTAATAGAAAATCACACAATGACAAAGCACAAGCAAAATGAAGAAATGTTGATTGAAGTAAGTCTTCAGTTAAGATTTATTCTTGGTGCCCAGCCAACACGTGTTTCGTCAGGGAGTTACCCAAGACTTCATCAGGGCTCGAACGGGCAGCTCTATGAAACGTAGACAGAAGCTCTCCACCGGTTTTACTTCCGTCCCGGCTGTAGTTAAATCCAGAGAAGGTAGTCAACGGACTGTGATTAGGACTGGTAAGTACCAGGACGCGGGACTCAGATGCTATCCGCTTCAGAATTCAAATGGCCAGATTTGCCGCCGCCATTGCTCCTCCCATGTTGTCTCAAGGTCCTGAGAAGACGTCCTAACAAGAGATGTATGTCAGTACAACGCGATCTTTTAGATCGCGGTACTTTACAACGCGGTTTTTACAACGCAAGTCGTTACAAAGACTTGCATTGGAGGGCGTGGATTGAGGAATATTATAATTTTATATTCCAACACCAGTCCACGTAACAGTAGGGAAGGTGTTGGAATATAAAATTACAATATTCCTTAACCAACAGCGCCATCCAGCGCAAGTCGTAGTAACGACTTGCGTTGTAATGGCAGCATGGTAAAGGTCGTGCGGTGTAAACACTGCGTTGTAAACAATGTTTACCCCTAACAAGCAGTCCCCCTACCTAAGTGGCAGAGAAAGGTCCTGGCTCAATACAGAGAGGCCCTCCCAGAACCTTTGCAAGCTAGAGGGGTCTTTCAATCACATTCGTTTCTAGCAGGTGAGGCGGCGGTAGTGTGCCAGCCTCCAGCAGCTCATTGCAAAAACTAAGCACCCATCGGTCGGGAGCTTGTTGCGAGTGGGAGATGGGTGGGGCTTATCAGTGGATGGTTTTGTCCCGCACAGCAGAGCGGTGTGCATCTCATTCGGGTGTATCATCAGTGGATGGTTTTGTCCCGCACCGGAATCGGTGTGCATCTCAGTCGGGTGTATCATCAGCGGCAACTTGATGGGGGGGTTCTCTCGCAACACAACTCGCCTCCACAACTGTGCACAGCCATCTCACCCCAGTGGCCCCTGCAGCACAGGTTAGGGGGACAGTGGTGGCTCCGCCCAGTGGTCTGGTCCCCACTCCTCCCATAGCATAACTTGGTAGTGGAGAAGTTCAGGTGTGGGTCCAATCAGGTGTGGTGGCCCCCCACCCCCTGCAGTCACCTCCATATTGCAAGTCCATCTCACTAACAGTCCCGCCATCGTACGTTCAGTACCATACACAGTGGCCCTCCTGCAGCGATCCCAACATCCCAGGCTCAGCTCACAGTTGGTCCAATGCTTTTTGGTTCTACAGCACTGGCACTGGCACAACCTACGGCTATTGCTTTGCATGTGCCAGTGGAAATGAAGGAGAAGATCCTTAAGGAGGAATACATTGATGTTTTTGATCTGATTAATACAGGAGTGGTCCCAGGTGAAAGCGGAGCAGAAAAAGAGGGAGAGCACAAACTAATCAAGGTATGGGTGGAGTAGTCCCTCAAGAACTGGGTGTCAGGGTTTTCTAGTTATTCAGCTATTGTGGTAGAGAAGTTCCCCGAAGTGGCCCTACAATTGGTCAGCTATATGTCAATGATTCATAGCGCAGCCTCCGACTTTCAAGGCCCCCCCGGCTCCTATATGATATGAACTTTAGGTAGATGAAGGTGGTCCAGCCTACAATGGTATGGGACCAACGGGAAATAAATATCTGACATGCTGTGTTCTACACAGCGCCGGCAGTCGCGAAACCCCACACCGCTTTCGGTTTGACAAGGGGGTAGGGCAATATAACAAAAAGAGTGTGGCAGAGGGTCTGCCTGCCAATTTAAACACCCATGCTCCTTTTGTGGGACCCAAGGTCACCCGGAGAGTAAGTGTTTCAAGAAGCATGGAAGGTCAAGGGAACAGCACCTCCCTAAAAGATGTTAGCTCCATCCAGCCTAGCAAGATACCCACACCCATTTGTTTGCATGTGCTTGCTCACCTTCTTGGCAAGTATAACTTTTCGGCAAGATGCTCTTTTGTTATATCATGGCTTCAAATACAGGTTCCGCATTCCATTCAGTGCCCCTGCCACTCTGGTACCCCCACCAACCAGCTGTCTACAGCACCCTGAGATCGCTAGAGAAAATATAATGAAAGAGGTGAGAGCAGGGCGGACTGCTGACCTTTTTAGTTCAGTCCCACACAAGGACCTGGCATGTTCCCCATTGGGTCTGGTTCCATAGAAAGAGCCAAGGAAATGCTGCCTCATTCACAACTTATCGTCTCCGACCGGGGTCCTCGGTCAATGGCACTTTGGATGCAGGGCTCTGTGTCATGCGATACACTACCTTTGACACAGCAATCAACAAGTTGCAGGTGTTAGGTAAGGGTGCCTTGATGGCCAAATTTTATATTGAAGCTGCCTTCTGCCTCTTACCAGTGCATCCAGATGACACTCGCTTGCTGGGTTTTACCTTTGAATGGAACTTCTTTGTCGATCTCTGTAGGCCGATGGGGTGTTCTATCGCCTGCTCGGTCTTTGAGACATTCAGTAGGATCTTGGAGTGGGCAGTGAAGGACATGGTGCTTTCCCAGGATGTGGTACACTACCTAGACGACTTTCGGTTCTTGGGCCCCTTGGGCTCACCGGCCTGTGTGAAGGCCCTTCTGGGCTTCCGACAGTTGGCTCAGTCCCTAGGGGTTCTGCTAACAGAGGATAAGACAGAAGGCCCAGCTACCTGTATGGCTTTCTTAGGCATTGAGATAGATACTGTAGCTGTGGTGTGTAGGCTTTCACAGGACAAAGTGTTGACATATAGGGCATCCATTGAAGCTTGCCTAGCAGCCTGGAAGGTCACCTTACATCAACTGCAGGTCTTAGTTGGGTTAATACCCATGGGCGCGTGTTTTTCGATGAACATTGCCCGCGAAATGGCTGGGCTGCAGGCAAATCACCATCATATCAGATTGTCTTCTGAGATTAAAGAGGATCTGCTCACATGGAAGGGGTTCCTGGACATTTTCAATGGCACCCTGTTGTGGTAACAACCGGTCCAATCCAATGCAAAGGTGGCTCTCTACACTGATACAGCAGAAAGCGTAGGTTTCGGAGCTGTGTGTGACACAAGATGGTGCATGAAACACTGGCCGATAGAATGGGTGTCCTCCGGGCTCAGGCACAATGTGACATTCTTAGAACTATTTCCTATCATTGTGGCGCTCCACATTTGGGGGTCCGCATTGGCTGGCAGCAGAATTGCGTTTTGGTCAGACAGTATGTCAGCAGTGATGACAATCAACAATCAGAGTGCCAAATGTCCACTAGTGCTTTGCGTACTTAAGATGCTCATCCGTTCCTGCCTGGCACGTAATATGTGCCAGGAGTAGACAATGCAGTAGCCGATGCACTGTCTCATTCTAATTTGACAAAATTCTGAGTGCTGGGGCTCCAGGCTTACAGGAGGTGTTAAAATTGGGGGTCTCTGGTTGGCACTTGTGACAAGCAGGGACCCTCTCCTCTGGTCAGGGCAAGGGAATTACCCGCTTCAAATAACCCCTGCTCACCCTGTAGGCGGCGTGGCGCTAGCAGTCAAGAGTAGTTCAGAGGCAATGTAAGTTAAGCATTTGTGACCACATATAGTAACCCAGTGACAACACTACAAATGGACACAACACAATGTTTTATATCAAAAGTAAATATACTTTATATAGAATTATCACAAGACCAATAAATGACAAAAAGAATCCACAGTACTATTAAATTTCAAGAGTTCAGGTTAAAAAGGTGTAAATCAAAATTCTGTGCGAGTCGTTAGCCTTATCCGGCTACGGCGTGCTGAAAGAACACAGAGTCTAACAAATCCAGCGGACCGAGACGGTCTGGGATCACTCAAATGTCGGCAGACTCAAACACAGCACCTTTTCTTTGGGGTGGCCGGCACGGATGTGCGAGCGGTTCTGGTGATTGTCGCAGTGCAGGAAAAGAAAGCATTGCAGGTCACAGTGTTCCTTCCGTCGCGGTGCAGGCTACAGCTCGTTGATGGCGTCGGTGAGCCAAGAGCTTGCGTTGTTCGGGGCGGACGTTGCTCGTTGCGGTGCTTCCAGCTTTACGGTGCAGCGTTCGAGCCGGAGTTCGGGAGCTGGCGTTGGTCAGTCTGGACAGCGGTGCGAGTCGGGCGCTGCGTCGCGAAGTGTGCGAGGCGGTGCCTAACTCCGGTGCAGTCACAGGACTCAAAGTCGATTTACAAAAGGGAGTGGTGATGAACAGAGTGTCTGAGTTAAACAGACCACTCTTACCCAGTCCAAAGATCAGGGCTTGATCCATCACCGTTATTTATCTCACTGCCCCATCCCAGCTCAGAACCTGGCTATATGCAAATCAGTCTGTCCCTGGCCCAGTGCATCATGGGAACAGGGCAGACTAAACTACCAAGCCAATTCTTCACCAGAAAGGAGACAAGCTACCGGGGACCGGTTTCTGGCATTTCAGCCTTCTTCGGCCCGGCTTGCTTGAATCCTGATGGAGCAGTGAGAAAGGGACTCATGTCTGAGTATACCCTGCCACACCTATAGTGGCCAAAAACGATTTTCAAAAGGGAGTGGTGATGAACAGAGTGTCTGAGTTAAACAGACCACTCTTACCCAGTCCAAAGATCAGGGCTTGATCCATCACCGTTATTTATCTCACTGCCCCATCCCAGCTCAGAACCTGGCTATATGCAAATCAGTCTGTCCCTGGCCCAGTGCATCATGGGAACAGGGCAGACTAAACTACCAAGCCAATTCTTCACCAGAAAGGAGACAAGCTACCGGGGACCGGTTTCTGGCATTTCAGCCTTCTTCGGCCCGGCTTGCTTGAATCCTGATGGAGCAGTGAGAAAGGGACTCATGTCTGAGTATACCCTGCCACACCTATAGTGGCCAAAAACGATTTACAAAAGGGAGTGGTGATGAACAGAGTGTCTGAGTTAAACAGACCACTCTTACCCAGTCCAAAGATCAGGGCTTGATCCATCACCGTTATTTATCTCACTGCCCCATCCCAGCTCAGAACCTGGCTATATGCAAATCAGTCTGTCCCTGGCCCAGTGCATCATGGGAACAGGGCAGACTAAACTACCAAGCCAATTCTTCACCAGAAAGGAGACAAGCTACCGGGGACCGGTTTCTGGCATTTCAGCCTTCTTCGGCCCGGCTTGCTTGAATCCTGATGGAGCAGTGAGAAAGGGACTCATGTCTGAGTATACCCTGCCACACCTATAGTGGCCAAAAACGATTTACAAAAGGGAGTGGTGATGAACAGAGTGTCTGAGTTAAACAGACCACTCTTACCCAGTCCAAAGATCAGGGCTTGATCCATCACCGTTATTTATCTCACTGCCCCATCCCAGCTCAGAACCTGGCTATATGCAAATCAGTCTGTCCCTGGCCCAGTGCATCATGGGAACAGGGCAGACTAAACTACCAAGCCAATTCTTCACCAGAAAGGAGACAAGCTACCGGGGACCGGTTTCTGGCATTTCAGCCTTCTTCGGCCCGGCTTGCTTGAATCCTGATGGAGCAGTGAGAAAGGGACTCATGTCTGAGTATACCCTGCCACACCTATAGTGGCCAAAAACGATTTACAAAAGGGAGTGGTGATGAACAGAGTGTCTGAGTTAAACAGACCACTCTTACCCAGTCCAAAGATCAGGGCTTGATCCATCACCGTTATTTATCTCACTGCCCCATCCCAGCTCAGAACCTGGCTATATGCAAATCAGTCTGTCCCTGGCCCAGTGCATCATGGGAACAGGGCAGACTAAACTACCAAGCCAATTCTTCACCAGAAAGGAGACAAGCTACCGGGGACCGGTTTCTGGCATTTCAGCCTTCTTCGGCCCGGCTTGCTTGAATCCTGATGGAGCAGTGAGAAAGGGACTCATGTCTGAGTATACCCTGCCACACCTATAGTGGCCAAAAACGATTTACAAAAGGGAGTGGTGATGAACAGAGTGTCTGAGTTAAACAGACCACTCTTACCCAGTCCAAAGATCAGGGCTTGATCCATCACCGTTATTTATCTCACTGCCCCATCCCAGCTCAGAACCTGGCTATATGCAAATCAGTCTGTCCCTGGCCCAGTGCATCATGGGAACAGGGCAGACTAAACTACCAAGCCAATTCTTCACCAGAAAGGAGACAAGCTACCGGGGACCGGTTTCTGGCATTTCAGCCTTCTTCGGCCCGGCTTGCTTGAATCCTGATGGAGCAGTGAGAAAGGGACTCATGTCTGAGTATACCCTGCCACACCTATAGTGGCCAAAAACGATTTACAAAAGGGAGTGGTGATGAACAGAGTGTCTGAGTTAAACAGACCACTCTTACCCAGTCCAAAGATCAGGGCTTGATCCATCACCGTTATTTATCTCACTGCCCCATCCCAGCTCAGAACCTGGCTATATGCAAATCAGTCTGTCCCTGGCCCAGTGCATCATGGGAACAGGGCAGACTAAACTACCAAGCCAATTCTTCACCAGAAAGGAGACAAGCTACCGGGGACCGGTTTCTGGCATTTCAGCCTTCTTCGGCCCGGCTTGCTTGAATTCTGATGGAGCAGTGAGAAAGGGACTCATGTCTGAGTATACCCTGCCACACCTATAGTGGCCAAAAACGATTTACAAAAGGGAGTGGTGATGAACAGAGTGTCTGAGTTAAACAGACCACTCTTACCCAGTCCAAAGATCAGGGCTTGATCCATCACCGTTATTTATCTCACTGCCCCATCCCAGCTCAGAACCTGGCTATATGCAAATCAGTCTGTCCCTGGCCCAGTGCATCATGGGAACAGGGCAGACTAAACTACCAAGCCAATTCTTCACCAGAAAGGAGACAAGCTACCGGGGACCGGTTTCTGGCATTTCAGCCTTCTTCGGCCCGGCTTGCTTGAATCCTGATGGAGCAGTGAGAAAGGGACTCATGTCTGAGTATACCCTGCCACACCTATAGTGGCCAAAAACGATTTACAAAAGGGAGTGGTGATGAACAGAGTGTCTGAGTTAAACAGACCACTCTTACCCAGTCCAAAGATCAGGGCTTGATCCATCACCGTTATTTATCTCACTGCCCCATCCCAGCTCAGAACCTGGCTATATGCAAATCAGTCTGTCCCTGGCCCAGTGCATCATGGGAACAGGGCAGACTAAACTACCAAGCCAATTCTTCACCAGAAAGGAGACAAGCTACCGGGGACCGGTTTCTGGCATTTCAGCCTTCTTCGGCCCGGCTTGCTTGAATCCTGATGGAGCAGTGAGAAAGGGACTCATGTCTGAGTATACCCTGCCACACCTATAGTGGCCAAAAACGATTTACAAAAGGGAGTGGTGATGAACAGAGTGTCTGAGTTAAACAGACCACTCTTACCCAGTCCAAAGATCAGGGCTTGATCCATCACCGTTATTTATCTCACTGCCCCATCCCAGCTCAGAACCTGGCTATATGCAAATCAGTCTGTCCCTGGCCCAGTGCATCATGGGAACAGGGCAGACTAAACTACCAAGCCAATTCTTCACCAGAAAGGAGACAAGCTACCGGGGACCGGTTTCTGGCATTTCAGCCTTCTTCGGCCCGGCTTGCTTGAATTCTGATGGAGCAGTGAGAAAGGGACTCATGTCTGAGTATACCCTGCCACACCTATAGTGGCCAAAAACGATTTACAAAAGGGAGTGGTGATGAACAGAGTGTCTGAGTTAAACAGACCACTCTTACCCAGTCCAAAGATCAGGGCTTGATCCATCACCGTTATTTATCTCACTGCCCCATCCCAGCTCAGAACCTGGCTATATGCAAATCAGTCTGTCCCTGGCCCAGTGCATCATGGGAACAGGGCAGACTAAACTACCAAGCCAATTCTTCACCAGAAAGGAGACAAGCTACCGGGGACCGGTTTCTGGCATTTCAGCCTTCTTCGGCCCGGCTTGCTTGAATCCTGATGGAGCAGTGAGAAAGGGACTCATGTCTGAGTATACCCTGCCACACCTATAGTGGCCAAAAACGATTTACAAAAGGGAGTGGTGATGAACAGAGTGTCTGAGTTAAACAGACCACTCTTACCCAGTCCAAAGATCAGGGCTTGATCCATCACCGTTATTTATCTCACTGCCCCATCCCAGCTCAGAACCTGGCTATATGCAAATCAGTCTGTCCCTGGCCCAGTGCATCATGGGAACAGGGCAGACTAAACTACCAAGCCAATTCTTCACCAGAAAGGAGACAAGCTACCGGGGACCGGTTTCTGGCATTTCAGCCTTCTTCGGCCCGGCTTGCTTGAATCCTGATGGAGCAGTGAGAAAGGGACTCATGTCTGAGTATACCCTGCCACACCTATAGTGGCCAAAAACGATTTTCAAAAGGGAGTGGTGATGAACAGAGTGTCTGAGTTAAACAGACCACTCTTACCCAGTCCAAAGATCAGGGCTTGATCCATCACCGTTATTTATCTCACTGCCCCATCCCAGCTCAGAACCTGGCTATATGCAAATCAGTCTGTCCCTGGCCCAGTGCATCATGGGAACAGGGCAGACTAAACTACCAAGCCAATTCTTCACCAGAAAGGAGACAAGCTACCGGGGACCGGTTTCTGGCATTTCAGCCTTCTTCGGCCCGGCTTGCTTGAATCCTGATGGAGCAGTGAGAAAGGGACTCATGTCTGAGTATACCCTGCCACACCTATAGTGGCCAAAAACGATTTACAAAAGGGAGTGGTGATGAACAGAGTGTCTGAGTTAAACAGACCACTCTTACCTAGTCCAAAGATCAGGGCTTGATCCATCACCGTTATTTATCTCACTGCCCCATCCCAGCTCAGAACCTGGCTATATGCAAATCAGTCTGTCCCTGGCCCAGTGCATCATGGGAACAGGGCAGACTAAACTACCAAGCCAATTCTTCACCAGAAAGGAGACAAGCTACCGGGGACCGGTTTCTGGCATTTCAGCCTTCTTCGGCCCGGCTTGCTTGAATCCTGATGGAGCAGTGAGAAAGGGACTCATGTCTGAGTATACCCTGCCACACCTATAGTGGCCAAAAACGATTTACAAAAGGGAGTGGTGATGAACAGAGTGTCTGAGTTAAACAGACCACTCTTACCCAGTCCAAAGATCAGGGCTTGATCCATCACCGTTATTTATCTCACTGCCCCATCCCAGCTCAGAACCTGGCTATATGCAAATCAGTCTGTCCCTGGCCCAGTGCATCATGGGAACAGGGCAGACTAAACTACCAAGCCAATTCTTCACCAGAAAGGAGACAAGCTACCGGGGACCGGTTTCTGGCATTTCAGCCTTCTTCGGCCCGGCTTGCTTGAATCCTGATGGAGCAGTGAGAAAGGGACTCATGTCTGAGTATACCCTGCCACACAGGAACAGACTAATTTGCATACAGCCAGGTTCTGAAACTGGGATGGTGCAGTGAGCTAAAAAACGGTGTTGGATCTAGCCCTGATCTCTTGACTGGGTGAGAGTATTCTGTTTAATTCAGAGACTCTGTCCCTCACCACCCCTTTTTGTAAATACAGGACTCAAAGTCAGCAGCAGTGACCGCGTCGGTCAGACCAGTACGATTTGGTGTAGAGAGGCATTGCACGTTGCGGTGTCCTCTCAGTTGCGGTGCAGGCTATGGCCCGTTGACGGCATCGAGACGGAGTCGGTGAGCGCAGAGCTTGCGTTGTTCGAGGCGGACGTTGCTCAGTGCGGTGCCAATTGGACACCGGGCCGGTCGTGAGAGTCGGTCACAGCTCCCAGCCTCTGTAGCCACTGGAATAGTAGCAATTCACAAAGCCTGGCGAAGTCCACTGGTCCTGGGACTTCGGTCAGGGGGCAAGCTCTCTTCCAAGCCCTTGGAGATCTTTTCACAAGTTGAAAATAAAGGTAAAGTCTACAAAGTCCTTTCTCCTCTCTTTGGCAGTCAGGCAACCACTACAGGCCACTCCCCCAAGCAGCACTTCAGCTTGGGAATAGTCTCTCCTCAGTTTCTTCAGGTTCCTTCTCCCCAGCAGAGGTTTCTTCTTGTCAGTTCCAGGAGTGATCTAATTTCATGGGATAAGGGTCCCAATACTTATACCCCAAAATCCTTTGTTCTCTGAGGGGAGAGGGGCCTGTGCCCAGTTCAAGCCAGTTCTGAAGCACTCTGTTTACCAGACTTCTCCTTCCCTTGCATAGCACAGGGCAGGCACATCAGACGCCCCACAGGAGGTGGAGCCAGCATTGTGGAAAGCAACTACAGTCCAGGAGCACTTTGTTGACAGTCTTCCTTCTCTTCTTTCAGTGTGCAGGGCAGAGACATCAGACGCACCACAGGGGGTGGAGCCAGCACTGTGGGGGCCAGGCACAGTCCTATTCAGGTCCCAGGTGCAACTCCTCCCTCCCATCTGGTTGCAGATCTCCCTATTCACCACCGGGCTGCCCCAGCCTGTCTCCTGGAATTCCCCAGTCCTGTCACACACAAACCTAGACAAGGAATACACAACCTAGCAGAGGCGGGCTCAAATGGTTAGGCAAGCAAATACCTACTTTCTAAAAGTAGTATTTGCAAACACAGAATATTAAAATAAACTTTACTAAAATATGTATTTTATTATTCTGAGTCCATGCATACTAAACTCGAATTTCTACCATGTTCTCTGAGTCTACTAGGATTATAAACATGCAACAATCCAGTAGCTCATTCTAGCCTATGGAGAACAGGTAGCCTTTCAATAGTGAAAAACGAAAATGGCTGTAATTCACTATTACGACATGCCACACACATCAGGACTTGTCCTACCTTATACTTACAATGCACCATGCCCTTGGGCCTACCATAGGGGTGACTAATATGAAGAAAAGGGAAGGTTTAGGACAGCCTGACAGTACCAGACTGCATGCAGGCTCTGCAGAGGCAGACCTTAGACACGTTTTACAAGGCCGCTTCTGTGGGTGGCACAACCAGTGCTGCAAGCCTACTAGCAGCATTTGGATTTACACGCCCTGGGCACACTCAGTGCACTGTACTAGGGTCTGACAAGTAAACCAAATATCCAATCATGGAACTGCTAATCAATACATCAATTTACAGTAGGGAGCACTCGCACTGTGGCACTGGACTGCAGTGGCACAGTGCCCAAAGCATCTAACACCAGAAAAACACATTAGGCAACAGCAAAAATGGAAGGGAGACCCACGCCCATAGTACCAGGTCTAACAGGAGGATATAGGATTTCCCAGAGGAGTTGTGGAAGCTTGGTGCCCCGTTGCCCCTGATCTGACAGTCACATTTCTGGCTCCCAAGACTAAGCGTATGTACGAGATTGCATGGCGGGCATATGAGGCATCCTTTAGTTCACCTGAGGTTGCTGAGGAATTTATCCCACAGGGGATATTGCATTTTTTTGGTTAGGCAAAAGGTGGGTGGTAAGTCTTTGTCCCTATTCCGAAGGCAGCTATCGGCTATCACCTTCTTTGCTGGTTTAAAAGGGGTAACCTACCCGACCAAGGATCCTAGGGTGCGACGGGCAGTGAAGGGATGGGAGCGTTTGGCTCCGGCGCCTGAAGATGGCAGGTGACCGATTGATGTCACAAGGCTGCCCAGCATTTTGTGGATTTTTCCCCAGGTCTGCATATCACTTTATGAGGTGTGCCTGTTCAGCCTTGCCTATTTGCTTGCCTTCTTCGGGGCGTGTAGAATTTCCGAACTAATATCTTCACAGAGGTTGGACCTAGGCACACGCATCAATGTGTCGGATGTCATTGTGTCAGTGGAACTCCTACAGGTCAGAGTGAGGAGATCTAAGACAGAACCACTGGGGATGGGACCATGGGTGTGCTTGCGTGCAGCCCCGAGGGCCCACTATTGTCTGGTGGCACCGACACAGGTATTCCTATGTATACAGCCAGAGGGTAGGGGCACTAAACTGTTGATGCATGCGGATGGCGCCCCCCTGAACAGATTTCAGTTTACACGCATATGTAAGCGCTCCTTGGCCCTGCTGGGTGAGGAAACGTCTCAGTTCAGTCCCACTCCTTCCGCATTGGGGCAGCTACAACCCCAGCATCAATTGGGTTGCCACCAGATTTGATTAGAAAGGTGGGCATGTGGAAGCCATCATGCATCAAGCGCTATGTGGGGCCTCATTTGGCCTAAGTAGGGAGGGTAGATTCCTCACTTCACCCCCCACCAGCTCTTAGTAGCTCTCCCCCCCTTTTCTTTTTTCCCTACAGTTGTCAGGTTATCGCAAACACATGTATGCTGGTGTGTCCACTCTTTTGTTCACAGATCCGCACAGCATTTCCCCGGATCCGAATTGGAAAGGGTGCAGTTGATGGCCGGTGTCAGGCGCCACTTTGTAGGGATTGGTGTGGTGCGGTTGGTGGAGCTATTTGATCACTTGCGGAAGGTGCTTGAAACTGGTAGAGTCCCCACCCCTGGTGTGCTAGTTACCTCCGTGATGGAGTGCTGGAGAAATTTGCTACTAATGACTGCTGGTCAATGTATTCCATCAGTGCTGCCGGGATGCCCTGGGTGCTACTCAGGGGTCAGTGCAAGTTGGGGCCTGCTAGCACAACAAGCACAGTGGGTTTTCACCACAATGTGCATGTCTTGATGGTTGCTGCAATGTTCATAATGTAAATACAGTCTTTCGCCTAATGTAACCTTCTGAATCTGGTTTGCATCTTATTGTCCTCAGCAAATTTTAAGACATTTTTAACAAATGCTTCATGTTGCTTATGCTTGAGAGAATGATGAAAGGTAATGTGGATAAAGGACTACACTGTGGCTGATCAACAAACTGTGTTGTCACTCCTTGAGACAAGAATGTGGGGAGGGTATTGAGTAGTGGGTGATTTGCACGTTGTATGCAGACTATGCGTCGTGTTACCACGGATTGATCTGTGTAGTGTAAGTTTGCCAGCACCTATGCTGCAGCGTCCCCCCTTGGGTATTGTGTCATTGTTCATTCCATGTTCTAGAGCCTTTGTAAGATTGTTCTGGAGTCTGTGGCTGTTGTAGGAAAAGAGGATTGAAGCTGATGTGCACATTCCAGGGCTGCTTAAAGTGGTGTTTTACTTTCCCTTGCCTTGTGTGAGATGCCACAAATTATACGGAGAAAAAAGCTAAATCTTGCTTATAATAAGTGCACATGGCAACAGTAATCGCCATATATGGCTCCTGATGCCTGCTCTAGGAAGTAGACTAGGTTGAAATCTATGCAAACCCATCACACTGACCTTTCCCTCCCTCCAGGGGCTAAGAAAGAGCCTCACCTCCGTTGGGAGGGACATAGGCATGCAGGCCGCAAGAGTGGACTGGAGGGATCTCATGCAGCCCACGCAGTGAGCCAGGAGGAGTCCAGGCAGAAAGTCCATTGCACCAAAATTGAGCTGGCCATGCTGCCATGCAGGGGCGGATTGGCAAGGCGGGCATTCGGGATTGGGCCGAAGGGCCGGTGCCTCAGTGCCCTCTGTGGGCCGTTTTTTTTCTCCCCTGTCCCAGTCCACAGAGAGTGGACTAGGAAAGGGGAGAAAAAAAAACCGGCCCACAGAGTGCACGGAGACAGAGACACAGAAAATGAAAGCAGCCTCCCTGTGCGGCCGAACAGTGATTGTCATCTGTGGCCTCTCCTTCACCCCTGCCCTGCCAAGCAATCAAGCTGAGGCTGGGCAGGGGTGATTGTTTGCAATAATCGGCCTTCCTGGGGGCCAGGTGTTTCTTAGGCATTTGAGCCATTTGCACCTCGGCCCCCTAGCGCCCATGCAGCCCAGAAACGGTGTTAGTCTTAACACCTCGCCCACAGCCCTTCACATTCAGGGCATAGTGGGCGAGGAAGAATGGGCTTGCTGTGGGGGCCTGGTGATGTTTGGAATTTTTTTGTTTTATTTATTTATTTATTTATTTATGCGATTTTATATAGCGCGGACTTTACCCGAAGGTGTCAGAGCGCTTCACACTAGGAACAGCAATAATACAGGAGGAGAAAATTATAAGTGGGCAAATTACAAAAGCAAACGTTAAGTTACATGAATCAAAAGTGACAATAGTGAGCAACCAAAATACAAGAGGAGCAAATGATACATTACAGGAGGAAAAAGTGATATGTGTGCAGGTTACAAAAGCGTACAAAATACAAGTAGAGGTATAATACTGCAATTAATGGCAGACACTCCAGCACAAGAACAAACGTTACGTAGGCAATGGTGGCACTTGTGCAAGTATCTAAAGCAAACAAAAATGAGAGGTAGCAAACAGTGTGTTACAAGAGAAAAGTGACGTGTGCAAGTTACAAAAGGGTACCATACACAGGTACAAGGGTAATACTACAGTAAATGGTAAATACTCAAACTGCCAGAACACACTGGGAAGGCACTTCCCATGCACCAGCTTCACCTCAGCCTCCCCCCTGGCTACCTGGCTACCTTGGATGACCCAGAAAGCTGTGTTTTGTGCTCCCCTGTCAGGACATTTTCCCAAGGCCTGGAGGGTTGATTAATTTACTAATTGCAGGAGCCTTACCTCTGTTCATGTGCTCCTGAGCTGAAGGTCTGGGGAGGGCTAAGTAGGTTAGTAATAGCAGGGTCTTTGCTGCTTTTCAGGTGCTCCTGTGCTGAAGGTCTGGGGAGGGCTAAGTAGGTTAGTAATAGCAGGGGCTTTGCTGCTTTTCAGGTGCTCCTGTGCTGGAGGGCTGGAATAATTTTTTTTGTTGCTCAGCATGTAGGCCATTGTCACCTTGGCCCTGTGTTCTGTGCAAGAACAGTATCCTCCCACTTTCATTCCTTGTCTGTGCAAATGGTGTTTCATGAAAGGGCACGCCCCTTGAATGTGGGCCACACCCCTTAAATATGGGCCACGCCTCTTGAATGTGGGCCACTTTTTTCGTCAGTGCCCGGGCCGAATTGTGATCCCAATCCGACCCTGCTGCCATGCCTCCAGTGGGCAGCAGGGAGGGCCGGCTTTAAGAGCAGGAAGTGCTGCCATCACTCAACCACGGTCCACTAGCTCCATTCTAGTCACAGCCTCCTGCAGTGTGGGGCAGATTTGATAGCTTTTGCCAGGGCTGATTGTGGTTTCCAGACAGTCTGTCTCTGCAGCTCAGAGCCCTGCAGGCTGTAAACATGTGCGCAGTTAATTGCCTGCGAGCGCCCAGCGTTTGTTTACCTGGGAGTCCAGGAGCGAGAAGCTGCTGCACAGAAGGTGCAATGCACAGAGCAGCTTTAGAAAGACATTTACATTTAGTGATGCTAATAAGGAGCAATCTGCTCTCTCCAATGAAGCTGCACGAAACCTGCATGGATTGGCCCTAAAGCCTTTAGTGTAGCCAATAAGACTGGCCTTAGTCCACAATGGTTGATTGCCAGCCCGCCCCTGGCAGGATCCCATTCCACTCCAGAGAACACCCCATTGCATCTGCCTGCCCTGCAGCCTATGGATTGGTTGATGGGGGTTATGTGAGTTTCCATGACCCCACCTGTACCCCATGCTACCCCCGACCATATGATTCAGTTCTAAAATATCTCCTGATGTTGGCACTCTGTGCTTTCTGGCACTGTTGGGTAACATTTGGCATCTGTGGAGATGCAGCAATTCGAACAGATGTAACAAGAATGTGCGCATTAGCCACCTTTTCATTGTGGTTTTTGCCAATTGCTTGTTTTACGTAGAAGCAGTGCTTATTTTGTGATGATGGTTGCAGGTGTTGAGCAACGGTACACATCTTAGAGGACCACAATATACTTTTCATAAACAGACATTGAGCCAGAGCAGGAGATTTAAAAACAGAAAAGGAGAAACTAAAATACAGGAACACAGTGAGAGGATGAAAAACCGAACCTGATGGAGTGCGATGAAGAGACAGAAAGGTAAGGTGGGGAGAAAGATGCATGAGGCGGAATCAAGAGACCTGGCAACAGGGTACAAGTCCTAAAAAAGAAGTGGGGGGACTCTCCAAGTTAAGTGGTGTCACCGGAAGTGACGTCACAACAGGAAGTGATGTCACAAAATGTAGTCCCCTCTAATTAACAAAGAGTACAAGGCGAGGGCGGCAGGTTCAAAGGGCAAAGCAGAATGTTTACGTTGGAATTTGTCACAGTATTGACACTCAAAGGAGCGGGGAACTTAAAGTTGCGCTTGTTCGGTGAGTATTTATTGCCCACAGTAAATTTGCCGGTCTCCGTCCGAAATGCGTGAATACATACTGACCTTTTCTAATATACGGCCAGCGCTAACTCGACCCGGAGGTATTGGAGCGCTTTACATAAGCACCGTATTTACATTACACATTAAGGCACGGGGAGAATACGTGATTTGCCCAGAATCACAGAATGTGGCCGCGACCCCGAGGCTTGAACCTTAGTTTTCAGCGCCAAAGTCGGCAGTCTAGCCGATGGACCACATCCTCTCCCAAATGGCTAAATGGCTCCATCAACGTGAAAAACTTTAAGAGCTCTATTCGCCATCTCTCGACAATAGGAGGTGAGGTTTGGGGAGTGTTGAGCGCGCGAAGGTGCAGACTCGGGTACCGGCTCTATCTTTTGGGCAGGGGAGACGGAGTCCACCTGGTAAAAACCCGGTAAAATAGGTGGTGCTCCCCGATTCAAGCCCTGCCTGGCAGCCATGGTACTGGACAACAGTCGACATCGGCAGGCTCCTTAGGAAACTAGGGACCACTTTGGGTTACTATTTTTTCCTTGCAAATTAAGCACTGCAAGGAGGATTAGGTCTGCTCAAATGACACAGAGCTAATAGGCCTGCTGCTGTATGAGTAACACTTCAATGATGAGAAACCGCAGAATGAAGATAAAGTGCAAAACACTTGTAAATTACTCCAAAAACTTAACTTTGCTACTTTTTTCACAGCTAATAGAAATGCAGCTGCCATGTTTTGAAATCATCAATGCCTTGATGTCTTCGTTGCTTAAAGGTTTGCTCCAGAGATATTGTCTGCAGGGTCATTAGTTGATATTGGAGGCCGTGTGTAAAAATGGGATAAGTAAAAGAAGGTGTGAGAAGGAAAGGAGGATCTAAGAGAAGGAGGGTGTGAGGGGAGAGTTAAGTGAGAGAGGGGAGTGAGCGTGCGAGGGGTGGGTAAGAGGGAAACATGACATTGTGAGAGGCATGGGTGTGAGAAAAAGGGAGATGGTATGCTGTTTAAAAAGGTGTGAGGGAGGAAAGCGTGAGAGAGGATGGCGAAAGGCGAGTAATCCAGAGAGCAAGGAGTGTGGGGGACAAGCTAGAGGAATGAATGAGAGCGAGAAAAAGCGGGATGTCAAAAGGAGTGGGATGAGGTGTGAAATGGAGAAGGTGAGTGTGAGAAACTGGGTTCTTGTTGCAGTATCCCCCCACCCACTTTTTGCCTGGCTTTTGATGCAACTTTGACTAAGGTGTACTGGGTCCCTGCTAACCAGATTCACAGTACCACTGTTCTTTCCCATAAACTGCACCACGATTGGCCCATCTTCAGCCCCCCTGTTGGACTTGGCCCTTCTGGCAGGTTCACCCCTGAACTTTTTGCTTTTAATGGTGACCTGGTGTTAGTAATTTTTGGCTTCTGCGCACTTTACTACTGTGTCCATGGGTAAAGTGTGTGCGTGTAGTGAGGTTGGCCTGCCCTCCCATAGGAATGCATGGGGAATGTATGTGTCCCTGGTAGTTCCTGATGCATGGGGAGTGCAAGCTCGAGTTTGGTATGTGCGGACTCGTGTGATTAAATGCTGCGCGATGATGTGTGCGGCATGATTGTGTCTAGTGTGGAAGTGCCACTTCTAGAAGTTGGCCTGCCTGTGTAAATTATGTGAATTGGCTATCTGGCTTGTGATTGGCTGGAGCTGGCTGGTGAGCCTGGCTCCATAAGTCATGATGGGTCTGCCCCGGTGGTGAATGGGGGATCTGCATGTTGATGGCTGGGGAGGAGTGCACCTGGGACCTGAATAGGGCTGGACTTTCCCCACAAAATGCTGGCTCCGCCCCCTGTGGTGCCACTGATGACCCTAGCCTGCCCTGTGAATGAAAAGAGGGGCTGAGCATAACAGAATGCTCCAAAACCAGCTGCGACTGGTTTTCCCCCACCCTACAGACACAGACAAAGGAATTCTGTGTATAAGAAGGGGCTGTGACCCCATGTAAAATGTTCTTCTCCTGATCCTAATTTGAGGGGGGCCTGCTGCAGCTGGGCGCCAGGAGGACCGCCACTGGGGACTGCCTCCCTGCCTGGAGGGCCCTGTGAGCTGGCCCCTGGGCCCAGCCTTTGCCCCCCCTGCCTTCCTTCTTGTTTCAGGATTTTGTCCCTGGACTCTTGGGGGACTTCTGGGGCCTGCCAGCGCCTGGGGAGTGCTGGTCTCCCCCTACAAAAATAACGCATTGCGCCGCTGGTGCAGGCGACCCCTAACTCGAGGGTTTCCCCGGCATGGGGATCCCCCTTTGTGCCTCTTTGTTGAAGCAGGTGCCCACCCTGCGTGTGGCCCCGCAAATTGGCCAAGGTTGCGGTGCGGTGGCCCACCCCGCTTATTTGCCGACTCTGTGGTGCCTGTCACGGGTGCCCAACCCGTTTTTGTTCTTTGTTTGCCGGGGGCTTGCCCCGGATTGTGGCCGTGAATTGCTGTTCCCCTCCCCAGGCCGACGTGCTGCCTAAGGCGACCCGGAAGTGCTTTTACCAGGAACCGGAAGCAGGAAGCCACGGGAGCCTACCCAGCACTCCTGCGTGTGCCTGGAGCAACCTTGCAGCCGATAGCTGGTCCACCGTGTGGAGAGGGGGACCGGCAGTGCTCCCCGCCCCAGCAGCTGTGCACAAGGAGAGAGAGCCGGCGCCCACGCCTGACGGTGGGCGGGGCCCACCGGGACAGAGAGAGGAGCCTCCAGGGCTCCATTTCCGCTTCCCCGGCTGGCAGGAAGCTGAATCCGTCCGGAGGAGAGCCCCGTGGGCACAGCTGTGCATTGTCGGCGCCGTCCACAGGAGACTGAGGAGAGGCTCAGCGTGCGACACCACAGCGCCGAAGAGGAGCCCCGCCACAGGTCCCGGTGAGTGGTGCCCCGGTGTTCCTTGATAGATAGGGGGGGTGTCGGGGCACGTTGCCACTGTCCACCCCCCTCAGTAGTGCCTCAGTAGTGCTAGCTTCGTCTTTTGGGCATTGCGGATGGTAGAGTGGCCCTGGCTGACAGCGGGCTGCTCCCCCAGCTGGGAGCATTTGTTTCGGACCCACAAGGGTCCCGGGGGGCATTTTATTAACTAGAGCCCACAAGAGGCTCCTGGGCAATCTCGCATCTCGAGTCCCCCGAGCAGAACTCCAACGACGGGCCCAATTGTATTCAGAGCCCACGAGAGGCTCTTGGGCATTTTCTTGGTTTCCGAGTCCCCAGAGGGGGGACTCCAACGTCGGGGGACATTACTGTTTAGAGCCCATGATTCTCCCCACCTCCCACGTGGTTTTGGGCCCCCCATGTCTCTGTTCGGAGCCGAGAGGAGATCCCCAGCTGCCCAGCACTTAGTGGGCAGCTGCTATGTTTAGGCTTGCCCCTTTGCGCATTTCTTCTGGGCTGCCTGCCGTAACATTTTGGACACAGGGCGTTTCAGCTCCTGAGAGGCTAGTTGGCCTGGGGGACAGTTCATCGTGTTTATGCCCTATGTTATCCCTTTTGCGCAAAAGTAATCCCTGCCGAATGTGATTTCTGCATCATGTATAATGTCTTTGTGCCTATACCTCTGAATGGGTTTTTATGCTTAGGTGGTTGTTTTTCCTAGTATAGGTTATACTAGTGAGTTCATGGTTCTCTGCGTGATATTTTCCTAAGGTGGTTAGGGTTGCGTATGGGGTACTTACCTTTTACCAGTAGTTACTGGTTGTATGCTACATTTGTTATTTGGTGCTACAGTTATTATATGTGCTATGTTTTAAGTGTTATTCCTACAAAGTGCTAATTCTATCAAGTGCTAGTTCTAAAAGACCTTATTCCTGACAGTGGTCCATGTGGCCCTGTCCTGTACATATATCCCCTGTATATTCTGCCCGTGCCTCTGGCACATTGTAAAGTGTTTTTATATATAACCTTGCGTGGAGTTTCTTTTGTGGTGGGCGTTGGGTGTTGTTGCTGGGTGCGCGTGCAAACACTTAACCTACATTGCCTCCGAGATTAGCCTTGCAGCTCGCGTCACGTTACCTAGAGGGTGAGCAGGGGTTATCTTTGGCATGTAACTCCCTTGCCCTGACTAGAGTTGTGGTTTCTGCCTGACTTTGGCGCAAGCCTTAGCCAACCGGAAATCCCATTTCTAACATTGGTGGCAGCGGAAGGGATCCGGTTTAGTGTTTGCGCTGTACCGCATTGGCAACTGGCTGCACCACAAAACTCTGCATTTTAGTTAATCACATTTTGGGGATTATTGTTTTTTTGAAGTTCCATTATTTCTTCTCCTAAGAGTGTCATTTTCAAATAGTGTCCAGTACATTTGTTTCCCGCCCCGCTCTTAGAGTTTGGTACCTGTGTCACATGTGGTCAGGTTGAGAAATCAGGGGCGGTAGAAACTGCCTAACCATTCCGAGGGGGGGTTGTGTGTGGATAAATGGTGTGTGGCACTAGACAAATGAGTGTGAGTTCTCCGGGATAGGGAGCTTGCTGAATACTTTGTGAATTGTGTACTCTTGCTTAAGTAAGACAGTTAAGTTCCCTGTGTTGCAGGTGTCTTTGAGCATCCTGCCAAGATGGAGTCTGCTTTTAATGTCTGGGGTCTGTTTATGCATGAGCGGTAGAGTTTTACGAAGAGAGACATCGCAGTGAATGAGTCAGACACCCAGTCCCAACTTAGGGAAAACCTAACACAATGGCAGAGGGATGACTCTGAACGTGAGCACAGTGAGGAGAGGGCCCGGGTCTCACACCGTGAGGGTGGTGGGTCTGAGGAGAGCCCTGAAGAGTCTGAAGCGGAGGAAGAAACGGGCGCCAGCAGATAGTGAAGACCCCATAGATAGGGAGTCCCTTGCTGGGTCCAGTGTAGGGGGCAGCGCCCCATCCCTTTCCCTGTCCCCAGAGGAGTGGGAAGATGGGAGGAAAGGAAGGGAGTACCAGCTGGCTTTGGAACAGCACAGGTTAGAGCATGCCCAGGGGATGGCGCAGCTGGGTGTTAAGAAGCAACAGCTAGAGACTGAGAGGGTTTTAGCACAGGAGAGGATAGAGGAGGCTGAGAGGCCCTTCACCAGAGAGAAATTAGCTCTGGAGGGTAGATTATCCCCTGCGCGCAGTTTTAATTTTCTGGACTCCCAAAGGAGGGTTGAGTCCAGTGGTGGCAGCGATATAGACTTCAGTGCAGGAAATCCCATTCCCAGTTCCCAGAGTATGGTACCTGTTTCCCAAAAAGAGGAGCATAGGTTGAAATTCAGGGGCAGTAAGAAACTGTCTCACCAATCTTGGGAAGAGTTTGTGGATTAATGTGAGTATGCACTGACTGATTGGGTAAAGATTCATGCGGAATCTGATTATGACAAACTGGTGATCTGGGTCTCAAAGACCATCTGCTCAGTTGTTGTCTGCCGGGGTTGCGTCAACACCTGTTGGGGTGTGGATTGTCTGGGGTATTTGAGCTTGCAGATGAGGCAGACCACTGGGAAAGTGCCAGAGGTTCTTTAGAGTCATTGGTGAGTGATTCCAAAAGTAGTGGTTCAGGTATCTTCCAGCCTAGCGTGGTGGAAGAGGTTTAGAGTAGCCCAGCTAGGTCCCAGAGTAGCGAAGGGGGTGTAGGGGCTTACTACCTGTCTCAGTGGAGCAGGAGTGAGTGGGTTACCAAGAGTCCCCAGATGCCCGAAGCCCTGACTCAGAACCTGGGTGGTTTCTTTAGGGAACACCAGGTTGGGGACCTAGGCTGTCCTGTTAGTCCATTTGAGGAGGATCTCCCAGTGTATAGAGGACCTGGAGCATCTGTAAGTGGAGCTCCAGTGGTTCTAGTGTCCGGCAGTGCTACTCCAGTTGGGAGGGCACAGGAGTCCGAAGTGCGGAGTGATTGGGGGATGAGTTCCCCAGTGGAACAACCAGTGGGTCAGGGAATACCCAGTTGGGCTAAGTTCCCGTGTAGTGACCATGGTGATACCACTTCTTTTCTGGGGGGTCTTCAGGCACTGTCAGGTGGATAGGGGACGGGAGATCTGCGCCAGACAGATAGTCACACAACATATGAGTCATTTGTTAGCCTCAGGGGGATGGTGTGTAAGTCCCCAGGAGTCTTGGAGTGCCAGGCAATTATTCCACCAAAGGTTTTAGACCAGAGGTTGGGAGGCCAGGTTCAGGATCCGCCTGACCTGAAGGGTAGGACGTCTGTAACCAGCGTCCTGACCGGTTCATCTTCCAGGGGTACCGCTTCAGTTGGGAGGGTGCAGAACTCTGGAAGGGGGTGCAGAGGTTTGAAGAGCCCGCCTCTGACCCCAGTGCAACCTGAGCGGTTAAACCCTAGGTTGGGAGAATGGCGTTCTAAGGGTACCCCTCTCAGGAGGTGGAGGAACCCTAGAAGGCGAGGTAGGGGGAGGAGAGCCTCCCCTGTGACTCCTGGTCCACCTGAGGGTGTACACCCTAGGCTGGAGAACCAGTGGCAGTCTAGCCCTGTCCTACAGGCAGGAAGAGTGGAGAATGGCAACTATGTACCAGGGGTTCCTACCCCCCACTCTGTGAATAGACATGGGCCAGTGGCACCTGGGTGGCCTAGGGCCTGGTCCTGGCCTCGGACAGCTTGGGAGTGCCATTGGGGTAGCCCAGTTGTTCCAGACAGTGTTTTTAGAAGGAACCCCATGGGTTCACCGTGGCGTAGAACAGGAGGGTGTCCCTGCAGTTACGGGCCTGTGTCCGTGTTCTATCGCCCCAAGCAGGGAAGCCCATCACTCTGGTGATTGGTCTACCCTGTGTTTTGGCTGGAAGGGGGTTGTGTTGGACTTGGCCCTTCTGGCAGGTTCACCCCTGAACTTTTTGCTTTTAATGGTGACCTGGTGTAAGTGATTTTTGGCTTCTGCGCACTTTACCACTGTGTCCCAGGGTAAAGTGCGTGTGTTTAGTGAGGTTGGCCTGCCCTCCCATAGGAATGCATGGGGAATGTATGTGTCCCTGGTAGTTCCTGATGCATGGGGAGTGCAAGCTCGAGTTTGGTATGTGCGGACTCGTGTGATTAAATGCTGCGCGATGATGTGTGCGGCATGATTGTGTCTAGTGTGGAAGTGCCACTTCTAGAAGTTGGCCTGTCTGGGTAAATTATGTGAATTGGCTGTCTGCCTTGTGATTGGCTGAAGCTGGCTGGTGAGCCTGACTCCATGAGTCATGATGGGTCTGCCCCGGTGGTGAATGGGAGATCTGCATGTTGATGGCTGGGGAGGAGTGCACCTGGAACCTGAATAGAGAGGGCTTTCCCCACACAATGCTGGCTCCGCCCCCTGTGGTGCGACTGATGACCCTAGCCTGCCCTGTGAATGAAAAGAGGGGCTGAGCATAACAGAATGCTCCAAAACCAGCTGCGACTGGGTTCCCCCCACCATACAGAGACAGACAAAGGAATACTGTGTATAAGAAGGGGCTGTGACCTCATGTAAAATGTTCTTCTCCTGATCCTAATTTGAGGGGGGCCTGCTGCTGCTGGCGCCAGGAGGACTGCACTGGGGACTGCCTCCCTGCCTGGAGGGCCCTGTGAGCTGGCCCCTGGGCCCAGCCTTTGCCCCCCCCTGCCTTCCTTCTTGTTTCAGGATTTGGTCCCAGGACTCTTGGGGGACTTCTAGGGCCCGCCAGCACCTGGGGAGGGCTTTTCTCCCCCTACAAAAATAGTGTGTTGCGCCTCTGGTGCAGGCGACCCCTACCTCAAGGGATTCCCCGGTGTGGGGATCCCCCTTTGTGCCTCTGTTGAAGCAGGTGCCCACCCTGAGTGTGGCCCCGCAAATTGGCCATGGTTGCGGCACGGGTGCCCACCTCGCCTATTTGCCGACTTTTTGGTGCCTGTCACGAGTGCCCACCCCATTTTTGTTCTTTGTTTGCCGGGGGCTTGCCCCGGATTGCAGCCATGAATTGCTGTTCCCCTCCCCGGGCCCACGTGCTGCCTACGAGGACCCGGAAGCAGGAAGCCACAGGAGCCTACCCCACGCTCCTGCGTGTGCCTGGGGAAACCTTGCAGCCGATAGCCGGTCCCCCGTTGTAGCGACAGGATAATTTGCCCTATTTGGATTGGTGATGACTATGGTCCATTGCCATCTCAGTATATTGCCATGAATCCATTATTTTAGCCTATTTGTAGGGTTTGCCTATTGGCTTTGGCATGATTATATGCCTATTTTGCCTCTTTTCGGGCCTAAAGGCCTAAACTAGAGAGAAGCCATCTTGTGTTCCTGCCTCAGTTGGCTTAGGCGTTTGTAGGTCTGAAGTGATATTTAGAGTTGAGTTGTTATTCACTAGTTAGAAACCGGTGAGGACCGGCCCTTATCAAAGGAATGTGCTTACTTTCCCTGGGCTCTAGACACAACTACAGCTGGCCACTGTGGGAGCGCAGGGAGCACGGGGCTTGGTACAGAAATTCGGTGGGAGGCCGGGTGCTTGCTGGAAATTTCCATGAGCAGAGAGCCTCCCATATTATCAGAGAATAGAAGAGCAGAGTTGTCAGATGGTTTTTGGAACTGAAGAGAGCGGTCAGATGGTTTACAGCAGTGGAGAGATCAGATGTTTTTTTGAATGGTAGAAGTCATTGATTTCAGCAGTGAAGCTGTCAGTCAATGAAGAAGTCAGTTGGGAGTCGGCTGGAGGAGTTAGAGTGCAGTTGGGCCAGTGGAGTGGAGAGACCATGATAAACATCAGAAGTTGGTCCGTTGGTGGTGGTGCCATGGTGATGGAGAGAGTCCTAATTCCACCAGAGAGGGACAGAGAGTTGGACCCTTCTTAATAGGGTGAGGTGTTCTTAAATAATTTGCAATATATAATCATTCACTTCTTTTTGCTTCCTAGGCTATGTTTAGGTCTCCACTTGCATTAATAATTTCCTACTGTATTGCTTATACATATATCATTGTTATAATGTTTTCTTTGTTTTGTCATTCTATTCTAATGTTAAATAAAGGGACCCAGTTGCATATTTGAGTGTTGTTTTTATGGCAGGATTAACCTTTCTTTTTAACCAGGTGCTGTCGTATAGAAGGATAGGTGATTCCCTTCTTACAGGTAACTGAGAAATGGAAAACAGGGTGGTTTTGACAGGAAATAACTCCCAAATAAGATAATTATACAGCTCTTATGTGTACATCTAAATTATGAGAAGTACCGTCAGAGAACATTAGGTATACTGTCGGGCAATGTAGTAAATACCGTCGGTACATCTTAGGCGCACCGCCGGTAAGGATGGGCAGATTTCGCGGATCCACGATCCACGAATTTGCGGATTTGCGGATTTGCGGATCCGCAAAATCCGCGAACTTGCGGATTTGCGGATTTTGCTGACTTTTTTTAAATGGGGGGATGCAAAGGCCTCCATCCAGCATCACAGCTGATTTTCGACGGTAGATTTGGGAAGAAGGCACACCTGCCCAGCCTTGACGACGCTCATGATTGTTTTGGGGCTGATGAATGAGTCACTGAATTTGAGCTTCAACTAGTTCCAGCGACCATGTATGTGTTACTATGCAATCGCCCCGAAGGGCGCAGGGGTCCCTTGAGTGAGCTGTCCATCCCATTCCCATCCATCATCCTGTAACGATTTTAGGATGGCGCTGGCAAGCTGCCAGCGCCATCCTAAAATAGTTCCTAAATTAGCTTCATCAGGAAGCACTAATAGATAAAATAAAGCAGGTGCTCCAGCACCTGCTTTATTTTATTTATTAGTGCTTCTTGTTGAAGCTAACTGAAGCTAACTTAGTAACTATTCTAGGATGGCGCTGGCAGCTTGCCGGCGCCATCCTAAAATAGTTACAACTTCAAGCTTGAAGGCTTGAACTTTTGCCCCCCAAATTCGCCGCTCGCGGATTCGCGGATTTTCGGTAAATTTGCGGGAGTTTGCGGATTGCGGATTTACCGAAAATCCGCGAGCGGAACGGATTTTCCGCTCACGCTTAACCGCCGGACCACCATAGAATACCCCGCCGGGAGACAACAGGTATACCGCCGGGAAGTGCAGATAATATTGGCCTTAAGAGTTAGGGACATCGTCGGGTGCCGTTAAAGAATCGTCGGGAGACATTAAAGAATCGTCGGGAGACGTTAAAGATAAAGAATCATCGGGAGATGTTAAAGAATTGTCGGGAGACGTTAAAGAATCATCGGGAGGCGTTAAAGAATCGTCGGGAGACGTTAAAGATAAAGAATCATCGGGAGACGTTAAAGAATCGTCGGGAGACGTTAAAGATAAAGAATCGTCGGGAGACGTTAAAGAATCGTCGTGAGAGTTAAAGAGTATTCAGTGAGGTGATTATAGGATGTGATATGAAATTCCTTAGAGAGTTAGTGGTATCTTTGACTGTACAGGCTTGTAAATAGCTCTTTTTCCCATTCTCGGGTGAATATTCTAGATATCATGTGTAACGTGGCCTGAGAGGGGTGTGGTTGCTTGACGACTGGGTTAGCTACGATTGGTAGTCAAGTCAAGTCAAGTCAAAAGATTTGTATAGCGCGCTACATACCCAGAGGGTCTCAAGGCGCTTGACGAAGGGTGGGGAGTTACTTGTCGAAAATCCATGTTTTGAGTTGCTTTCTAAATGCTAGGTGGTTCTGGGTAAGGCGAAGGTGAGTGGGAAGTGAGTTCCACGTTTTAGCTGCTAGGTAGGAAAAGGATCTACCTCCCATGGTGGTTTTGTTGATGCGAGGTACAGTGGCAAGGGCTTGGTTGGAGGATCGTAGCTGGCGGGAGGGGGTGTAGAAGGATAGTCGTGTGTTGAGGCATTCGGGTCCGATTTCGTAGAGTGCTTTGTGAGCGTGGGTTAGGAGCCGGAAAGTGATTCTCTTATTGACGGGGAGCCAGTAGAGGTTTTTCAGGTGATCAGAGATGTGTTCTTTACGCGGGATGTCTAATATGAGCCTGGCTGAGGCGTTCTGGATGTGTTGTAGTTTCTTCTGGAGCTTTGCGGTGGTGCCGGCGTAGAGGGTGTTTCCGTAGTCCAGTCGGCTCGCGACCAGAGCGTGGGTGACTGTTTTTCTAGTTTCGGTAGGGATCCAGCGAAATGTTTTTTTGAGCATGCGAAGAATGTTGAAGCAAGATGAAGAGACGGCGTTGACTTGTCTGTTCATCGAGAGTGAGGAATCCAGGATGACGCCCAGGTTCCGTGCGTGGTCCGTCGGGATGGGTGCTTTTCCAAGAGCCTCTGGCCACCAAGAGTTGTCTCAGGCGGAGGGGGAGGAACCTAAGATGAGGACTTCAGTTTTGTCCGAGTTCAGTTTCAGACGGCTGTGCTTCATCCATTCGGCTACTTCTTTCATTCCTTCGTGTAGGTTGGTTTTGGCTGTGTTAGGGTCTCTGGTGAGTGATAGGATCAGTTGAGTGTCGTCGGCGTAGGAGATGATGTTGAGGTTATGTTGGCGTGCGATGGTCGCGAGGGGGCTCATGTAAACGTTGAAGAGGGTGGGACTGAGTGAGGACCCTTGAGGTACGCCGCAGATGACTTCAGTAGCCTCTGACTTGAATGGTGGAAGGCGGACTTTCTGTGTTCTTCCGGTGAGGAACGATGTGATCCATTCCAGTGCTTTTCCTTGGATTCCGATGTTTCTGAGGCGTTGTAAAAGGGTGCTATGACAGACTGTGTCGAAGGCTGCGGAGAGGTCGAGGAGGATGAGGGCGACTGTGTCTCCATTGTCCAGTAGAGTCCGAATGTCGTCAGTTGCTGCGATGAGGGCGGTTTCGGTGCTGTGCTTGGCTCGGAAGCCGGATTGTGAGGAGTCGAGGGAATTGTTGGTTTCGAGGAAGGCGGTTGTTACACCCGTGTGGAGAGGAAGACCGGCAGTGCTCCCCGCCCCAGCAGCCGTGCACAAAGAGAGAGAGAGGAGCCGGCGCCCGAGCCTGATGGAGGGCGGGGCCCACCGGGACAGAGAGAGGAGCCTCCAGGGCTCCATTTCCGCTTTCCCCGGCTGGCAGGAAGCTGAATCCGGCCGGAGGAGAGCCCCGCGAGCACAGCTGTGCATTGTCGGTGCCGTCCACAGGAGACCGAGGAGAGGCTCAGCACGAGACACCGCAGCGCCGAAGAGGAGCCCCGCCACAGGTCCCGGTGAGTGGGGCCCCTATGTTCCTTGATAGAGAGGGGGGGCATCGGGGCAAGTTGCCAGTGCCCACCCCCTCAGTGGTGCTAGCTTAGTCTTTTGGGCATTGTGGAGTGTGGAGCGGCCTCGCTGACAGCAAGCCGCTCCCTAATCTGGGAGCATTTGTTTCAGACCCACGAGGGTCCAGGGTGGCATTTTATTAACTAGAGGCTCCTGGGCAATCTCGCATATCGAGTCCCCCGAGCGGGACTCCAACGACGGGCCCAATTGTATTCAGAGCCCACAAGAGGCTCTTGGGCATTTTCTTGGTTTCCGAGTCCCCAGAGGGGGGACTCCAACGTCAGGGGGCATTACTATTTAGAGCCCACAAGTTTCCCCACCTCCCACGTGGTTTTGGGCCCCCTTGTCTCTGTGGGAGCCCAGAGGAGATCCCCAGCTGCCCAGCACTTAGTGGGCAGCTGCTACGTTTAGGCTTGCCCCTTTGTGCATTTCTGCAGCCTGCCCTAACATTGTGGACACAGGGCGTTTCAGCCCCTGAGAGGCCAGTTGGCCTGGGAGACAGTTCTACGTGTTTATGCCGTATGTGATCCCTTTTGCGCAAATGTATTTACCTGCCTAATGTGATTTCTGCATCGTGTATAATGTCTTTGTGCCTATACCTCTGAATGGGTTTTTATGCTTAGGTGTTTTTTTTCCTAGTATAGGTTATACTAGTGAGTTCATGGTTCCCTGCGTGATATTTTCCTAAGGTGGTTAGGGTTTGCGGAACTTACCTTTTACCAGTGGTTACTGGTTGTGTGCTACATTTGTTATTTGGTGCTACAGTTATTATATGTGCTATGTTCTAAGTGTTATTCCTACAAAGTGCTAATTCTACCAAGTGCTAGTTCTAAAAGTGCTTATTCCTGACAGTGGTCCATGCGGCCCTGCCCTGTACATATATCCCCTGTAAATTCTGCCTGTGCCTCTGGCAAATTGTAAAGTGTGTGTTTATTATCTAATGTGTTTGGTATAATACAAAGGCTATTTTTATATATAACCTTGTGTGGAGTTTCCTTTGTGGTGAGCCTTGGGTGTTGTTGCTGGGTGCGCGCGCAAACACTTAACCTACATTGCCACCGAGATTAGCTTTGCTGCTTGCGTCACGTTACCTAGAGGGTGAGCAGGGGTTACCTTTGGCGTGTAACTCCCTTGCCCTGACTAGAGTGGTGGTTTCCGCCTGACTTTGGCGCAAGCCTAAGCCAATCGGAAATCCCATTTCTAACACCCCCTGTGAGGCTTTCAAACTAAAGAGGGCCCACTGGGAATGCAGCACCAATTGTGCCACCCCAAAGACCCATATGCAAGCTGCCATTGCAGGCTGCATCTCTTGGTGCAGAAAACACAGAAGAGTCAACATAGGTGCACCACCCTGTGTGCCATGTTACCGTACAATGCATGAGGTATAGGTAAGTCACACCTACTGCAGACCTTACAGCCCTAAGGCAGGGTGCACTACATCCCATGCGTGGAAATATCTGCATGAGCAAATATGACCCTATAATATCAAGTTCATTCTTGGACATTGTAAGTGCACAGGGAAGCCATAGAGAGTACACCGTCTGGATATTTGACATTATTAGTTTCCTAGCTTCATGATGGCTTCACTCTACCCTAACATGTTTGGTACCAAACATCTTGTCTTAATAAATCCTCACTGATGCCAGTCTTGAATTTATTAATAAAGGCACCAAGCTTCAATGTAACACACTTACACTTCCCTTTGCCCAAGGTGGCTTTAAAGCCCCTGACATGAAACCGTATTATTTATGCGCAAAGGCACACTACACAATGTACTGGTATATGGACCCCATCCTACTGGCAGGCTTTATTGCACATAAACCCAAGTGCAGACACTTGGATCTCACAACTGTAGACGGTACTATTTTGGCATGGAGGGAAATCGCTAATAGACTAGATCTATCAATGCTATACTCACCTATATTACATCTTTTACATTATCTGGCTCTTGAGGTGACATGAGAAGTGGGTTTCTGATGAATTCTAAAAAAATCCAAAATGAACATGTGGGGGGACTTATACAACAAAGGGATTAAAAAAAATAAGGAACAGTTCTTTCATTATAGTGAAAATTCGTCTATGGAGCCGTATTTATACGTGAGGCTCCGGCAGAGTGTTAAAGCGGTTACATCCGACTTTCCTCGACAGCCACTAATGCTGGGTCTACTGCATACTATACTTCATTGTACCTCCTCGTTGCACTTAGTCTCACTTTTTTGTATCATCATACACAGGCATCCCTGACGAATTCCTCCGCCGCCTCAAAAACTCAATCGGAAGCAGATTTGGGCACATCTCTGTCGGACAAACAGTGAACATATAGCTGTAACAAGAGTGGAAATATCTCTGCTAATAGCCACTTGGGGATAATACACTATAAGTTCCTCCATCGCATGTACTACACACCGGCTAATATTCACAGGTTCAGATTCGGGCAGATAGATGTGACAGTTTGGGCATTGGAACGCAGACTTCCTACACTTAGTCTGGGAATGTAAACCTACCAAGACATGCTGGAGACAGGTTTTGGAGGCACTCGTAGAGATGACCGAGTTGCCGCTGCCGCCAATTATGGCCCTGCTGAGGCCTTCTGAGGCGATTGATAATGCCCATATGAAATTCACCATGCTGGGGCTTCTATTGGCTAAGAGAAGGGTTGTCTGCAGGTGGGGATGGGGCAGAGCACCTAATTTCAAGGATTGGACCTCATACTGTTGGCAAGAACAATCCCTGACATATGCCGAACTTCTTCTGCCTACCTCAAGGCAGAGGAACATATGGAATCCCCTGCACATATATATGCTAACTCACCCACCATAGAGAGTGGGAGATTTGGTGGAGCCACTGGAGGATGGTCGGGGTACCGACCAACCAGCTGTGCTCCCATAGTCCTGAGGCCCTTGAGACATGCTCTATAGAGTGGGACGTCTTGGACTTACCTTTAAGTCCCCCTGTGCTGTGTGTTTCCAGGTGGCCCCCTTCTCCGTAGCGCATGCTACTAACGACCTCAGCACCCTGCTCCTTCCTGAATCCAGGATGCTCACAAACATCTGCGGCTGGAACATTGAACCTGGTATTATTACTCAGCCAAATCCAGAAGGTGAATCTCGAAAGCCCACTGTGTGATTTTCTATGCTTTTCCATATTTTCTCCCATTGACTTCTATTACGCATAATTACGCACAACAGTGATTTCTTTTGTGAACTTTGAAAATTCATTACTTAGGTGTTGTTTGACACTCTGTGTACTAAATAAATTGCACGCTGAAAGGACCTGGGCTCGAGTAACTTCTTTGGTGGCAAAGTTGTTTGATTGAATTTGTGAGGGTCGCTTCCTCACTCGAGCCCGCCGCCGTGTGAGGCTGGGAGATTGGCGAACATTTGCTGACGAATATATATATATATATATATATATATATATATATATATATATATATATAATAACATAGAGTGGATAAAAGGGAACCTTATGGAACCCCGTATTTCAGTGGTAACTCCGAGGCGCTGTAAGGCGGTATGCTAGCAAACTGGCCTCAATCTTATAGGAAGGTATTAACCAAATCTAGATCAATATTCGTGATTCAAGCTACTCAATTCAAATCAGTGATTCAATAGGATGCTATAATATACAATATCGAACATAGCTGATACATCCACTAGTATTAGGGATCCTATCCTGGTCTGTTTCTAGACAATGTGCAGGTAAAACAGATTCGGCTCAACTGGCAGGGCGATAGCCTGCTTGAATACGTCCAAGCGCATTAGTGGTTTGGATATGATTACTTAGTTGCTTAGCCCCATGCGCTTCCAGTAGTTTGGCAGGTGCCAGTAAGAGAGATATAGGACAGAAAATGTTCATGATGGTAGTGTCTGCAGGCTTATTAAGTTCGCAGGCTAAGAAAATTCGACCTGACCTCAGCATGCACCACTCCTCTTAACAGATGTCAGAGAATCAGTGGGACGCACTATTAACACTGGTAGACCAAGATGTGAAATCTATAGCTAAAACTGTTGACACCTCCGAAGATACCAATGCACACTCGGACTCTGAAAATAGTTTGGCTCTGTTCCCTTTGGTTACCCCGCAGACTGCGAATGACTTTCTGGGCTGAACACTGTGCACATTCTATGATGGATTATTGCTCTAACAGATGAGTATGACTCACCCTACAATTTGATACTGGATGGTTCAGATGTCTCTTGTACTTGTATTAAGATAGGGCCTGGGCTGGCTCTGCAAATGTAATTGTTGTGTAGAACATCATGCACGTTAAGAGACTGGTGGTTACTGCCCCCCCCCTGTGGCGACTGCACTATGTATGTTATAGATTATGCAGAGTTCCTGTTGACCTTGTTTTCATAGTTTGGTCCTCTGGAGTGTTATGGTTGAACCTGGTATTGGGAGTGGTAGGGGGTATATGGGTGCAGACTCAGTTGCACCTACTATTTTTTTTAGTCGGTGTGGAAGGGCGAGCGCCCATCTGATGATACATTACCAAAGACAAATGGCAAAACCTAGTATACATACATACACATCCTGGAATGTAAGGGGTTTCAATACAGTACACAGGAGACGCAGAATACTTGCACAGCTTAACTGTAGGAAGGGGCACATTATTTTTCATCAAGAATCCCACCTTACGCACGCAGAGGCCATTAAATTGCAAAAGAAGTGGAGAGGCCAGTTGTTTTTCACTTCCTATTCTTCATTTGCTCGTGGGGCTGCGATATGGATACAGAGTGGTACCCCTTTCGCACTGTTGGAACAAAGAATAGATTTAAAAGGCAGATATGTGCTACTGCATGGTATGTTAGATAGGGAGCACATTGTGATGGGTAGTATATTTGCTCCAAATTCGGAACAAGATAACATTCTAGAAATACTTACCAATGCCCTGGCGGGATGGGACGATTACCCCAGCGTTCTGGGGGTGACTTTAATGCAGTACTTGATGTAGAGCTGGATAGATCGCACCCTCCACTACATCTTACTGGTTGCAGAAAGCAGACAGACGTTTGGAAGAGATGGGCGGAGGGATGGAACATAGTAGATGCATGGCGCATGAAACACCCCACTAGTAAAGAATATTCTTTCTTTTCACAGCCACATGGGTTGCATACACGTATCGACAGAATCTTTTGTTCTATGCATTTAATTGCCAATGTAACAAACACCATGTACCTAGGTAAGACTTTATCGGATCATAACTCCCTTGAAGTTACACTAACATGAGGGAAGATCCCCACATCAATTCCGACTTGAAAATTACAACCTTTGCTTCTGGAAGATCCGGTGCTTAGCAGCTCCCACTCTAAAGCGATAGTTAATTATTTCCTAGAAAATGCAGACATCACTAGTGCACGTCAAATTGAGTGGGGCACTTTTAAAACTGTGATACTGGGGTAGCAATTAGCACACAAGTGGGGGCTTGCTCCTCTCTAATTGAAAGGCTTGCAGAATTTGAAAGTAGTTTGGGTTATCTGGAAAAGGAAGCAACAAGGGACATACATAGGAACGAATTACAAGAAGCGCACATAAGACATTCGGAACTATTGGAAGAACTTTGGGGCAGATTTATGATAACTGGCGCAAGGATGCGCCAGTTATTTTGCGCCGCTGCTCCGCCACCCATGGTGTGCCCCATTTACAATGCGGCGCACCATGGGGCAAAAATGGCACAGATGCGTGATGCATCTGTGCCGTAAAGGTGCCGCATTGCTGGAGTTGCGTCGCAAGCGCGATGCAGCTCCTGCAAGGCTTGGGGGTGCCCCATCTTTACAATGCTGCGTCAAGAACTACGCCTGCTTCAAGCAGGCGCAGGGCTTTGACGCAGCATTGGCCTGAAAGTGACTGAGTGAAATCTCATAGATTTCACTCAGCCACTTTTGCGAGGCGCACCTGCCCCGGAACGCCCACCTTGCGCCAGAACGCCCACAAGTGGCGCAGGGCTTTACAACGTGACGCATCTGCCTAGATGCGTCACGTTGTAAATGGGTCGTAGGGATGCACCACATTTACGCCGCAGTTGCGTGACGCAAACGTGGCGCATTACCAACATAAATCTGTCCCTTTGCATTTTAGATTATCGCCTATACACACAAAAGCAGCACGTAGAAGCAGACAGAGCGGACCTGCTCCCTGCTAGGATTATTAAAGATGTACCGGTGATGGCTCCCATTACTGATATCACTACCCCAGAGGGCACCGCAGCCCGTACTCAATTAGAGACAAATACAGCCTTTAAAACGTACCATGAGGTATTGTATGCTGCGCCGGCAGAGCCTCGTGAAGCTGACTATGAGTCATTTTTTGAGGGGCTGCAATTCCCACAATCGTTAGAAGACCACAAAAAAGAGTTAGAGAGGCCCATACCTACAGCAGAAATAAGAGCGGCGATCACGGCCCTGCCCCGCAATAAAACTCCAGGTAAAGACGGACTGTCGATAGAGTTTTATGCAATGCATTCAGCATTACTAGTGCCCCATTTACAAAGAAAGTATCAAGCCTGGCTAGAAACCAGTTCCCTTCGTCCTACTACACGGCAAGCAATAGTGGTTTCACTACCGAAACCGGGCAGGGATAGCAAAGACATGGCAGGATATCGCCCCTTCCACAATTAAACGCGGATTATAAGATTTTAAGCAAGTGGTTAGCAAATAGAATACTACAATTCATACCAAAACTAATCCACACCGATCAGTGTGGGATTGTGCCTGGAAGATGCACGGCCCTTAATATTGGAAGAATACATCAGGTCATGACACAAAAAAACAGGGATACCAATACACAGAGATGTGCATCCATAGACTTGCGTCAGGCATTTGATTCATTACACTGGAGCTACATGCTTCATAATCTCCCGAAATTTGGAATCCCGGTCGAGTATGTGAAGTGGGTTAACCTCCTGTCCACAAATCCCACAGCATGTGCACGTACAGGGGCTCATATTTCACAGCAATACACAGTAGCACGAGGTACTCAGCAAAGATGCCCGCTCTCAGAACATAAGGGAATACAACTGGGAAACGACACACACACTATTTTGGGGTATGCGGATGAATTAATATTATACTTTAATAATCTTAAAGGCGATCATGAACCAATCTCCACAATATTCAATAAATTCCAATCGCTGTCAGGGCTCTCTATTAATGAGACCTTATTATGTGCATACGTTTTCACAGACACTACGCAGGTTGACCCATTAAGCGACAGTCACCTTTAGATATCTTGGCATCCAGGTGTACAGAGAGGCGGGAGACATACTAGATGGCAACATAACCCGGGCGATAACAGCACTTATAGCGCAAGTGAAATTCTGGACATCTTTGCCGCTGCCTGTGGCAGGAAAGGTAGCTTTTGCCAAAATGGTAATGCTCCCCAGGCTACTCTATCACTTCACAAATCTACCCATCATGATCCCAGCACATATGTTTAAAATGCTAGATAACCTGCTAGTGGAATTGATATGGGGAGTGGGACGTAGACGAATAGGCTTATCAAAACTCCTATTAGATATCAAGCATGTGGGTTGAAGGTCCCAGACTTAAAGGCATACTACTACGCAGGAACATTGCAATGGCTTGCGTACTGGATCGCAAGCCATAATCTGCATGAGATCGCCATGCCTTGGCCCGAATGGGAAAAGGGGGTGCTTCACACGCTTCTGTTACCCAATAGCAGGCTCCCATCGGTTGTGCCTCCATTGTTAAAAATTGCATTGATGTTCTGGAAAAAGGCTCTGGGCTATACAAAGGTGTTGATTCCATTTGCCCCCAATATTCCCCCACTAGGACTCCCTCTGCCACTAGGGACAGTAACATTACAGCGTAAATCCGCCTGGGTGGAAGTGGGCGTAAGCACGGTGGGAATGTTATTTACGGATAACACTTTAATGAATCACAACACATTTGTGAGTGAACAGGGAGTCCAAAATACATTATTTCTTCTCCATGTGAATATTACAAGATATATGCGGACCACATGAGCTCCAGAAGAGACGGAACCCCACACGCACAAGCTGGTCCACATGCTATAATTAATGGGTAATGGTAGCCATTTGACCAGGTGGTTGTATCGGAGGATTCAAACGCATGCTGGAGTATCACTGCAGACACTCCGTGAGAAATGGAACATTGACATAGGCCGTGACCTGTCTGATAAAGAGTGGGTAATTATATTGAATGAATGAATGACTGAGGGTATTTGCAAAGCGCACTAATGCCGAGGCATATTGGCGCTATTAGTTGTGAGACTGAACATGATGCTGACTAAATTAGTGCTGAGAAAAGAGCCAGGTTTTAATTTCCTTCCTGAAAGCCAGTTAGTTGGATATCATTCTGTGACGTACGGGGATTGAATTCCAAAGCTTAGATGCCAGGAGGGAAAAACGTTTTCCTCCACATCTTACTCTTTTTAGTTTGGGGATTTTGAGCAGACCCTGAGTAGCAGATCTTAAAGAGCGCGTTGGCAAGTAACAAGAGAACCTAGATTGTACGTCCTTGGCTCCGCCTCCAAGCAAGGCTTTGTGTACCAGACAAATCGTTTTGAAATCGACGCGTTGTCAGGCCGGAAGCCAATGAAGTTGTTTTATACTGTTTGATGTAGGGTGGTGTTTAGGAAGTGTGAGCAGCACTCTGGCCGCCGCATTCTGAATTGATTGAAGTTTCGAAAATTGGGCGGTGCCAGCTCGTAGATAGAGAGCATTCCCGTTATCGATTCTAGATAGAATCATGGCAGTTATGACTGTTTTCCTCAGGGAAAAGGGAATACATGAGAGGATCTTTCTGAGACCTCTTAGCATAAAAAAGCAGGCAGATGCCAATTGATTAATCTGGGCAGCCCAGGTGAGATCCTTATTAAACATAAAGCCAAGGTTCCTGACTTTGTTCACAGTCACCAGCAATAGTTGGCCACCATAGCTGATTCTAAATAGACGTTTTCTGCCCGAACTCCAAAACTTCTGTTTTGTTGGTATTTACATTCAAAAAGTTAGAGTTCATCCATGTCATCAGGGCAGAAGTACACTCAGAGAACTGCGCTGCCATAACCTCCACCAGATGTATGACAGACACTATAAGTTGAGTGTCATCAGCATATGACACCAGCAAAAAGCCATGATCTTTGATTCATTTAGCCAGAGGGGCAACATAAATATTGAAAAGTGTAGGGGAAAGGGAGGAACCCTGAGGGACTCCACCAGGGAGCATAAATTCCTCCGATTGACATCCGTCCCAAGAGATGATTTGTTTCCTGGACGCAAGGAAAGAGGTGAGGAGGGCAAGAGCTGCACCACTGATGCCAATGTCCTGTAGCCTTTGCATTAGTACTGCATGGTTAACGGTATCAAAGGCTGCTGTAAGATCAAGCAGGACTAGTATAGCCCTTCCTCCCTCGTGCATTACCTTACGTACTTGCTCTGACGCCATAATCAATGCAGTCTCCGTGGAGTGCTTGGAGCGGAAGCCATGTTGTGTATCATCGAGAATGTCATAAGTCTCCAGATAGGATGTTAATTCATAGTTCATGGCTTTCTCCATAACCTTGGCATGCAGAGGTAGACATGAGATTGGGCGATAGTTTTTCTCGTCTTGCGGATCCAGCTTGTTTTTTTTTAAAGGGGATGGATACAGACTTTTTTCCATATTGTGGGATAGACTCCGGGGATATTGGAATACCTGAGGAAAGTATCGCAAAACCCAAAGTTTAAATTTATTCAGCTCATGATAGCACATCGAGCCTACTTGACCCCCCACAAACTAACTCTAATGTTTCTAGATACGACGGACGTATTTCCCCGATGTCATGCCTCAATTGCAACTTTACTACATATGTTATGGGCTTGTCCATGACTGGCACATTACTGGACAGCAGTGCAAACACTATTAAGAGATGATGCCCCGTGGGAGGGGGAGAGTCGTTAGAGTATTGTATTGTATTGTGGCATACTTGTATAGCGCAACCTGTCACCACCAAGGGCATCCTGGCGCTTTGACCCGTACTCAATGAAAACAGTAGCTCAGCCTATCCTGGGAAAAAGATGAGTTTTTAGAGCCTTTCTAAAAGATAAGAGATCTTCAAGGCTTCTCAAGGATATAGGCAGAGAGTTCCAGAGTTTGGCTGCCGCTACTCTGAACGAGCGGCCCCCCATCCTCACTCTCTGGAATCGTGGAACTACCAGTAGCCTGGATGACGAGGAGCGTAGAGCTCTAGATGGACAATACCAGGCAAACATTCGCCGCAAAGGAATGGGGCCCAGGCCGTGGATAGCCCTGAACACAATACACGCTGCTTTGTAGCGCACCCGTAGATGGACTGGCAGCCAATGAAGTTCTCGCAGTGCTGCCGTAGAAGAACTGTGGTAGGGGCGAGAAAGGGCGAGTTTAGCAGCAATATTTTGCACCCTTTGCAACTTGCCCAGGAGTGTTACCGGGGCCTCCAGAAGTAGTGCGTTACAATAGTCAAGTCGACTTAGGATGGTACAACGCACTACTTCTGGTCTGGCTTGCACAGGGAGGAGAGGAAGGACCTTGCGCAGCATATGAATCAGCATCATACATGTAGAAGAGGTCTTATTCACATGTAGATCCAACTGCAGGTTAGGCCCAAAAGTGATGCCTAAATTGCGCGCTGATTGTGCCGCAGACACCGTCCCTGAGAAGGACGGAGGCCAGAAGTCTACTGGGAGATCGCGAGGAACTCGATCAGTGGAACAGTGTAAGACCTCCGTCTTTGTTCCGTTGAACTGTAGCGAGTTCAACCGGAGCCATTCCGCTGTCGCCTGCATGCACCGGTGAAAGGTCTCCAGTGTGACTGCATCCTGTCCCTCCAGAGAAAAGACCAGCTGGGTATCATCCGCATAATTAAATGCGGAGATACCAAAGGATTTAATGAGCTGGACTAGGGGGCGGAGGTAGACATTAAAGAGTATAGAGCTGATGGCTGAGCCCTGAGGTACTCCTTGTCCCACTCTCCGCTCCTCTGAACTGAAGGGGGGTAACGAAACCCGTTGCTGACGGCAGTCCAAATAGGAGATTAACCAATCCCTGGCCTTGTCTCTGACCCCGCATTCCTCCAGCCTAGAGATCAGGGATACTGGGATTAAATCCTAGATGCAAGAAGGAAAGCCCCACACATACATTTGTAAATTTGGCATCAATACTAGCTAAGCGAACAATAAAGATGAGATGGAAGGCCACAAAACACCATCAGTGTTAGACTGGTGCAACGAAGTGATTAGGTGGGGTAAAGCATAGAGTGTGGAGCTACAGTGGGAGGAACATAGGCGATTGCGAAAGAAACCTATCTCGATGGAATGGAATGTGGTATTAGAGGAATTTATAGCAACAGACATGCAGTCATCCTAGAACGGGTGATGTAAGCTTCTCAATACTGCCAACACAACGTACTGGAGGTAGAGATCTGGATGTGGTATTACTATAAAATGATACAGGAATTACTTGCTGATATTGTGTTAATAACTGATACGTATTGCTATGCCGACTGACAAAAGCATATATAAATGTAGAACTGAGTCTGGGGGGAGGAGGGATGGTTGGGATATAGTTGTTTATTAATTAGTTAGGGGGGATGGGTTGTTTAATTTATTATAATATCTACAACACAATATATTTGTGGGAGAAACGATGTTCCGATGGAAACTGCAACACACTGTGGATAAAACTGCTAAACTTGTTGGACAGTATCACCGGCAAATCACAGTTAGTAGTATCACTACTTATTTTTATTTTGATCCACTGCGTGGAAAGTAAATGTTGATTTGATATGATGAATATCAATGACTAAAGAAGTTGTAATATCAAAAAAACTAATAAAATATGTTTAAAAAAAAGAAAAAAGTTTAGGTGCGGCTGTAGATGATTTAAATGACCTTGATACAGATCCATGTTCTACATGAGTATCAAGCAGAGTTCTGAGGGTTTTTAATAGTGTACTTTGAAAAGATCAAGTGGGCTCTTCTTCGCTTGCATGGAATGCCAGTTAGAGATGAAAGGGAAAATGGCAGGGTGATCTCCCAGCCGGGAGCTCCTCCTCCCCGTTTGCTCTTCTGAATGCCAATCCACATTACTTCACCACAAGGTACTGGACCATTTAGGAGCTGCTGATTCCACGCTCACTCACCAGTAATTGAGGTTTCACTAAGCTGCTTTTGTGGCAGCTGTGTGGTTGGGACTGGTATGTGCTTCACCACTCTGCTATAGAATCCGACAGTCAGTGCTTAGCGAATTACATAGCAGCTTGAGGCTGCCTTTTGGCATTATGGTGCCGCCGCGCTCAAGCGTGCTACGTGGTGGGCTGGGGTCCATAATCTAGCGAGAGTCCTCGCTGGATTAACTGCTGTAAAAACTGTAGTTGAAGATGTGGAGAACAGGTCTGGCTCACAGGTGCCTTCAGCAAATGGCAGCACGTCTCGTGGTGGACGCCCTATTTTAAAACACCTGCAATCTAGTACAACAGCAAGCTTGCTTAAGGCACATTCCAAGGAGACACTGGTTCCTGGAGAGGAGACCGCACTGGGGGATGTTTTAATTGCAGCGGCCGCAGTTGGGAGGACTGGCTGTCTTGCTTCTATTTCCTCTACAGAGTGCAACACTTTAGCAGCAGACATGGAATCAACAAGCCTGCTACATAGTGTCAATTCCACCTCACTCCCCTCTCCCAAATGCATTAATTCAGCAGGCTCATTGGGGCTCTTTGGAACTAGCAATGACAACAACCCCAGGCATGGTCCTGTCTCCTGTCTCTGTGAGTACTTTGGGGCCCATCACAAGTGACAGTATGGGTGGGGGTCACGGTGCAGCAGAGTGTGTGGCATTGAAGAATACACCCAATCGCATGGGAGTGCCTGTGTCAGCATTGCCTCTAGCTCTGGACTCTGCTAATTCCCTATTTGTACCCGTAAGTTCAACTTTAGATTCTTCCTCAATTTATACGGGTGACTCTAATTGGGGAATAGATACTTTGGATGAGAATCTGGGGGCAAATGAAGAGACCCCCAGGAATGGACATTATAAAATCTCTTGAAAATTATGATCATTGTTTGGCACTGGTCCAGACCAAACTTGAAGACCTGGAGAATCGTCAGTGGAGGAACAACCTACGGGTGTTTGGAATACCTGAAGGGAAAGAAGGGAAGGATCCTCAGCAGTTCATTGTGCAGAAGGCTTTTCTGGATCTTATGGACTGGGAAATGGACTCACATCTAGGGGGTGCATCGGCTCCCCATAAATTGGAATAATAACACAGCTTCTCTAAATGCCCACCCGGTGCATCCTCGCACTACCTAGTATATGTAAGTAACATCTGCTACGGCAGGCGATTTCGCTGAAATCTAGCACAGTTTCACCCATGGTGCTTGACGCCATTTATATCTTTGTCCGTTCAGACATGTGTAAGTCCACTATGGACAGACACTGGAAACTTCACCAGCTGATTGGCCCTTTGCAAGTGGCTGGGGTCCAAGTCTTCTCGCTGGAGCCAGACAGGCTTAACATTTTTAAAAAGGGTCGGGCTCAGATCTGTTTTATGGAATAGGATGCTGCGCTGGCCTTTACGAGATTGAAGGGGGTTGCACTATTTATCGGGAGTACTAATGTTCTGGTGCTTTATTGCTTTACTGCTGATAATGTTGATTGTATTGGTATAGGTATACATATGATTATGCTATGTCAGACTCTCCCTGGCTAGAGTTTCACTTTGTCTACTTTATTTAGTGGAGAAGTGTGGCTCAATGCTTAGAGCGGCAGACCTTGATGCAGAACGCTGGCCAGGGACCAGGGTTCGATTCCCGCCTCAGCGGGTTTCGGGCTTAAATTCCTCTGACCGGATATTCTCGCCTCAGTGCCGATTCTAAGCATGGGTCCCACGCTGCAACTCTGGGCAATAGCTTGCTTAGTCTCCACAAAGGCCCCCTGATACACAAGGGATGCCTGGTTTCACCATGGGATGCCCAGGAGTGGACACCCCACAAGGAAAAGCCAGGAGGGGTTCCCTTGTGGTAGGAGTACAAGCGCCGGGATGCCTCCGGGTCACTGTTCGCGCTACACAAATACGCCACATTTACATTTACATTTACATTTTCTTCTCTTCCTTTTGGGCGGTAGGCATAGCTGGGTGGTGTTCGGGGGTCGGGAGGTAGTATCTCAGGGCTGTCTTGTCCATCAATAGCCTCAGGATGGGCATGATTCCCTTCCATGGACACCAGGGGCTTCCAGCAGCAGGATGGGGATGGGTGCGTGTCAGGGTAGGTTGCACTCAAAGGATTTGCAGTAAAATTTGCTATGGATGGGCTGGGGGCACTGAAGGTGAAGTAAGTCAGAACGATCAAATATTTAAATTGTAATTAATGCTTTTAGGGGTACACATGGATGTTGGTCTTTAGTTTGGAAGGCTCCTCCGTGGGCTGGGGTTTTTACTGAAATGATTAGATTTAAGTATCTGAGCTGGAATGTATCTGGTCTTAATTCACCCAGCAAATGACAGATAGCACAGGAGAAGATCAAGATGTATAGCCCACATCTGCTATCTATAACAGAGACTCACCTTGCTTATAAAGATTGCCTTTCTCCTAAACAATTAGGTTATAATGTTGTCATGAGTACATCTCAATCGGTCTCCATATGGTGGACGCTATTATGGTAGCTAGGAGTTTAGAGTTTAAAGTACTAAAAACTGCCTCTGACACGATGGGTACATTGGTGATCTCGCAGTTAGGAGTATACGACCAGAAATTTGTTGTCTTTGCTATCTTTTGGCCAAATATGGATGATCCCGGGATGTTTACTATGCTTTACCTCGAGTTATTGGACAGGCCTGGGGAGATGGAGAGTGCTGTCTATATCGCTGCGGGGAGTTCTCTAACCACTTTGGTGGGAGCGAGTATTCATTATTTTAGCTCTGAAATCTTTGTTAGTTATTTCTACATTTTAAAATACTGCCACTTTTTTTTAAATTGTATGAATTTGTTCTGAACCCAGCACTGCAACCCTATTTTTCACAATTTAATGCTGCTATTCCGAAACCTGCTTTCTTGTAAAAACTCATTACTGCCACTAGGAACAGTCCCGCAAGTCATGGCGGGCCACCATTCTCGGGTCTCTAGGCTACGCTCTAGCTATTCAAGCGTTCAGCTAGAGCGTCAAGTAACCTAACCCTCTACAAAAGGCCATGCTGATGCGATGGTAAAGTGCTGTCTATATCACTGCATGGATCGCTTTAACCGTTTTGGGGGAGCAAGTATTCATTACCTTAGCTCTGAAATCTTTGTTAGTTGTTTCTACATTTTAAAATATTGCCACTTTTTGAAAAAATTGTATGAATTTGTTCTGAACCCAGCACTGCAACGCTATTTTGCACAATTTAATGCTGCTATTCCGAAACCTGCTTTCTTGTAAAAACAAATTACTGCAGCTAGCAACAGTCCTGTAAGTCACGTCGGGCTGCCATTCTCTAGTCTCTAGGCTAGCTATAGCTGTTCAAGCATGCAGCTAGAGCGTCAAGTAACTTAAACCTCTACAAAAGGCAAAGCTGACGCGGCCAAAGTCAAGCCCGTCTGCGCCTGTCCGCGCATGGCCTGCGCCATTCGCCAAAACCCTTGGTCAAAGTGCAACAATCACCTACACAAAGGCAAACTTGTTGTTTATTAGTGAAAGATGTGAGCAAAAGAGATGTGTTCCAATCTTTCCCCACTGTAACTCCCCAGGATATCAATGTTCTAAATGTAGCTATTCCATCGATACTAACTCTTCTAACCTCTACTTTAGACCTGACTCACACTTATGCTTGCTGAAAACTCCTGACAAATCTAATAAGTACTCCTTAAGCTGTGTGTTGTTGAACGTAAGATCACTTCCTAAGCATAAATATGAAATAGCCGACTTTATCGACCAGTACAAGCCCGACTCAATGTTTCTTACCGAGACATGGCTTTACAGCTCTGCTGACACTAACTTAAACCTGTTGGATATCACTGCCACAGATTTGATAGAGAGGGACAATAAGGTGGGGGAGTGTCTATTGTCTACCGCTCCCATATTAAAGCTACCTTCTCTGGCATCCCTCAACTAAAAAGAAGAAGCCATTCAACTCTCATTTAAACGTAGTAACACACATGTTTTCAATGGGTTACTAAATTATAGACCACCAGGGCCCAGAAACCCTTTTATTGAATCGATTGCTACCGCAATAGAGTCCTGTATGGAATAGTCAAACTTCCATAGGGGACCTCAACTTTCACTTAGAGTCTACTGAAAGTTGTGACATAAATAAATTAGTTGACGTGCTAAAAAGTTTAGAATTTAAGCAAATCATTACAGAGTCTACCACAAAGGGAATAACACATTAGATGTTTTTTTTAAGCCACCCGCAACTGAAATTTAGGAACACGCTGCCTCTGATCTGGACTGATCACAAGGCTATATTCTTTGATTTATTACTGAGAGAATCAGTCATCAGAGAACAGAAGAAAAGCAAGGCAGGTGTAGTACGACTCTGGAGGCAAATAAATACCCCTGACTTAGAAACTGCCCTACAGTCCCAAGAGCCCCATCAAGATGTTGACCAAGACTCAGCCGCCTATAATTTTAATAGTTGGATCAATCAAGTTGCGCAGAAGCTAGCGCCCGAAACCGACAAACATATTAGCAATAGAGCACCTTCAGCACCATGGTACTGTGTCAAGCTAAAAGAATTAAAGAGAAAGTGCAGAGCCAAGGAACAAATATGCAGGAAAGACTACTCTGACAATGACAAAACACAGTACAATGAGGTTCTAGTAATATATAAAGACGCAATAGTTTTAGCAAAATCTAGTTTCTTCACTGAGAAGGTTAAGGCCTCTAAAAACTTGGCCTGAGAGCTTTTTAAGACTGTTTCTGTTCTATCTAATTTCGGCAACAGCAAACAGTTAAACTCCACCTGTCAGTTCTGCGATAAACTGGCAGAATGTTTTTGCGATAAAGTAGTCAAAGTCTATGATGAGTTTTCTAATAGCAAAATAGGGACAACATCATGCCAACCTTATCAAGACAATGAGACCACGCAGGTCTTCCTATACAAATTCCATTCTCTAAAAGTAGACAGAGTAGAGAATCTAATACTGGCGACAAAGTCGGGTTCCCCCTTGGACTCCTGCCCTGCCATGGTCTTTCACATGGCATCAAGTATAATTGCTAGCAAACTAACACCTCTTCTTAATAACATTCTGCTTGCTGGTTATTTTCCTGATACATGGAAAAAGTATTTAGTTAGACCCATTCTGAAGAAGCCAACCGTGGACCCTATCAGGGTTAACAGCTATTGGCCAATCTCATGCCTACCATTTCCCTCAAAAGTTATGGAAAAAGACCTCAACGATGAACTACTATCCTTCATAGAGGTAAATGGTAAACTTGACTCAGGCAACATGGTTTCTGTCCCTGCCATGGCACTGAGTATTCACTAATCGCTGCTACAGAGGACATATGCATCCAGCTCAATGGGGGGAGGGGGGGCATTATCGGTTCTACTCGACCTATCGGCCGCGTTTGATTTGGTTGATCACCATACTCTCATTCAGTGCCTGGCCGATATAGCAGTTGTAAACAAAGCCTCAGACATTCCCCGGTCATACCAAAATGGTAGAGAGCAATCCATTAAGATGGATGAACATAAGTTGCGTCCATATGCCCTGCCCTGTGGTGTCCCTCAGGGATCATCACTTTCCCCTACCTTATTTAATGTTGAAGTCACCCCACTAACCAAACTCATATGCTCCCATGGTTTTAAAGTTGTATTTTACGCTGACGACACACAAATAGTCGTCTCCTTAACATCCAAACCTGAGGAAGTGGCACTTAATTTTAATAACTGCATGAGTCACATTATTACCTGGATGTCGAACAATTGTTTAAAATTGAATACCGGAAAGGCTGAATTGGTCATGTTTAGAAAAGATACTTCCATTTGGAACTCTACTTGGTGGCCGGAAGTAGCAGGGTCCTGCTCTTTGCCTGTCAAGCAAAGTAAAAATCTTGGGGTCAAAATAGATGACCAGCTCTCTCTACCTGACCAAGTAAACAATACTACCTCCTCATGCTTTTGCACTTTTAAGGTTCTTAATAAGATTTGACCTTTTATCCCTATGGCCCTCAGAAAGACAGTGATTACTGCGTTAGTACTTTCCCAGATTGATTATTGTAATGCCCTCTTTTTGGGAACAAAGTGACGCGTAATACGCAAACTGCAGATCTTACAGAATGCGGCGGCTCGCATACTCCTTAAAATTCCAAAATTCAGCCCCATAAGCCAAACTATCTGAGACCTGCACTGGCTATCAGTCCAGGCAAGGATTCATTTTAAAATCTTTGTGTGCATCTTGCATAATACCCTGCACGGGACTGGTCAGCCTACCTCAACCAACATATCAGGCATTATACTCCTCAGCGTGAGCTTAGATCAGTATCAGCCTCTGAGTTGGTGCTCCCAAGGATCAGGACGTTAAAGTGGGGTGGCAGAAGTTTTCTCCACCTGGCACCTAAACTATGGAATACGATGCCCATCAGTCTCAGAAAGCAAAGCAATTTGCTACTGTTCAGAAAGGCCTTGAAAACATGGCTATTCGCTCATACACCTTAGCCAATTACGACAGTCCTTACACAGATTTATGACAGCTAGCGCTAACAGGCCATGGCAAACACGCGCTCTACAAAACCTCATTTCATTTCATTTCTATTAATGGGTAACTTTTAATGGGCTGTGGATTGCAGTTTTGATTCCACTAATCATCACGCTTCCCCCTGCATAGTTGAAAATGGGGCATCTGTCTAGGAACTTGCCTGCCTGCATGGGCTGAGAGATATTTGAAGGGCATTACATCCTGCTACCCTGAGTTATACTTTTCTTTTCGTCCCCACATAAGCTTTATGCTAGGATAGATATGGTATTTGCTAAAAGGCATTTGGTACAATATGCATATTACTTGTAGTAAAAATGTTAGTTCTTGTTTCCTCAATACCTTCTTATTAATCTTGACTACTGCAAACGTATAGCTGGCTCTCTCATGGAATTCCTGGATGTCAATGTTGGCACAGTTTCACCGTTGTTGGTGTGGGGTGCAATGAAAGCCTATATCAGGAGTATTACAGCTCAGTTCATCTATATGTATAAAAACGATAGTATGTCTGTTTGTCCTTTATGCATTGCTACACAATTCATCCGATCGCCATGAAACTTTGGGAAGTTGTTGAGTACACTCCAGCAAAGGTTTCTGGCAAAAAAAATAAAAATTGTTAAAGGTTGTTGAGTACACTCCCGCGAAGGTTTCTGGCAAAAAAAAAAGAAAGAAAAATGTGTTGAATATCGGCCCCCGGCCCCGCAGGGCCCTCATAATCTTTCCAATACTGAACGTTTACAGTTTACGGTGCGACTCGCTTTTGCAATGACCATCAACAAAGCACAAGGACAATCTCTGCAAGTGTGTGGACTAGATTTGGAGAATCCGTGCTTCTCACATTGACAACTGTATGTGGCCAGCTCACGCGTCGGAAAACCTTCTGATTTATTTGTGTACGCACCAGACGGAAAAACAAAAAATACAGTGTATCCACAAGCACTCGAATAAATAAACAGAATTAAAACAACACTTTAAAATGGTTTCCATATTAAAATGAATAAGTTTAAATAAAAATGAAACAATGTAAATTGAATGTTATCATAACAAGTTTCCTTAAATTTCCTTTCTTCTGAGATCGCAGCAACGCACGACGGGTAAGCTAGTCTTTAATAAAAACAAAGGCACACTCACTTGTGCTAGACAGCTTGGCCAGGCAAGTTTACAACTGGAAATACTGTATGCTAGGGCTATAAGCACTGGGGGCCCAATGAACGAGTTCTTTACCTTCAACTGATTAAGAAACAGTCACTTCTGGAGCAATATCTGAGGAAGAAAGTAACAGCTATCTATCTTAAAAACAAGGCCCTCCAATATGAATCTGGAGAACAGGTAGGTCTTGTTCTGGTGCACACAATTTCAGGTATTAGGGCGAAATGTCTGAATCAGTTCAATAACCCATCCGCTAAACATTCCGCGCTGGTGTGGAACGTTCTATTGCGCGGGCAGGGCCGGAACGTTCAGCGGACGTGCGCAGCACTACAGAGGTAGTGCACGCGACGTCAGCTGAACGTGTGCCGCACTGAAGGGGTTAAAGGCAGCGCTGGATTGGTCCAGACTAGCCCACAGGCTATTGCAGAGCAGTTTCCTCTTTTTTATCAGGAATTGAATAGCCACTCCCAAACATCGAGCCTGTCTGGGCTCAAGGCATGTAATCAGAGCAGAAGGCTGGCATGCTTAGGGGGATTTGATATGTCGGCCCTCCAGAAAGTTATCACTGCTGGGGAAATAGATGCTGCTCTTGCAGCTTTGCCATCTGGTAGGGCTGCAGGGGGCGACTCTGTCTCAATGAAATGTTATATATTATTCAAGGATATTGTAGTTTCCTGCTTTTAAGTGTGATACAGTGTATCAATAAGAGGGGAGAAGTGCCCAGTATTTGTAATATACCTAATATCATTATATTTTTGAAGAAGGGCAAACCATCTAATGAGATGAGCTCATATCGATCTCTTTATTCAATGCAATGCAAAGATTTTTGCCAACATTTGAGTGATTCGACTTGTTGCTCTTCTGTCAGGCTTACTGTCTCAAGAGTTTCATTCCTGGCAGGGACAACACCATCCACATTAATACGGATATTGCCACTTTTGTAGTGGCAGAAACATCAGGTAAAAAGCTGGGTCTGAGTTTGTTGGAAGCAGAGAGGGCATGTGGTCTGGGACTGTCTCTGGGTTTCGATAGGGCCTTTGGGGTTGGTGCCCCGTTTTGCAAATGGGTGCACTCCTTATATAGAACACCTTGTGCCAAGTTTGTCTTTCCGGGATATCCTTGCAACCTTTTAAGATTCAGCGGGGCACCCAGCAGCGGTGCCCACTGTCCCCCCTTTTATTTGCTCTTTATCTTGAGCCATATCTGAAATCATTGCAGATGAATCACAGAATTTGGCCTATGAATTCTGGAGATTGCGAACTTAAAGTCAGCACATAAGCCAATGACGTTGCTATATATTCAACAAATCCATCATCTGCTATGAAATGCGTAATTGGGGAGGAAGACCAGTTTGGCATATGGTCAGACCATACATTAAACATAGCTAAAACTCAGTTGTTGCTGAATTTGAGGCTGGCTGTACCAATCACCGGGGTAGTTCCATCAGCTACTTATCTGGGCATCAAACTGAGTGCACAGGTTGAGAATATTTTAAAATTATATTATGAGCCCCTGCTTCAGTGAGTTATCTTTAAATTGAGGTTCTGGAACAGGCTTCTGATAAGTATTTAAGTCACCGCAATATTATAAAAAGGAACGCTTTGCCTCTATTCCTTGACTTGTTTCGGGCAATCCCACTTAGGGTCCGAATTTGTTTTTTAAATGGATGGAAGGAGCCATTAGCAGCTTTAATTGGGGCTATAAGCGGGCTAGGCGGGCAAAGGATCTCAGAGGGCTCCAGAGTTTAACTTCGACTGGGCCATACAGAGGTTATCATAAAAAATTTAGATAAAGGAGGAAAGTTTGCCAGTAGTAGAGTGAACATTTGTAGTAGCTGTAGAAAGTGTTCACTCTCAATGTCAGGTCTTAGCAGTGAAATGTTGTCAATAAAATAAATATTTAGTTGACTACATGGATTTTGTGTCAAGTAACTTCTTGAGTGTCCCATGTGTAGTCTAAAAGGTTTTTGATCATTTGAAAAACATGATCTCTGGGTGTTGCACAAGGTTAGGATCCTGGTTAGGATCCTTTTTGAGTTGAAGACTTATGTAGGGTCACTCTGGAGTGGTTTGGACGATCCTTGAAGTTCACTCCTAGTTCTCGAACGATGAGCCTTCACGGATTTTCCCAGCTAGACATAAGGGTGACCTCTTCCATTAGCCACATTTTTGCAGACACCGGATAGTGCCTAGCAGTAGGTGCTTTCCATAAGGAGACCCAATGAGGAAAAAGTAGCGAGGCAAAAAACCTTCAGAAGTTAAGGTGGAGAACTGCCAGATGGAGAACCCAGAAGAAGGGTGCAGAGGCTGGACCAGCCAAGCGGAGACATTCCATCAGGAGAAGGCTGGAAAGACACAGCTGAATGCACAGGAAAATTCGGTAACCAGGCGAAGGACTGGAGTACCGGCAAAACAGGGAAACCAGGAAACCCAGAAGCGAAGAACACTACAAAAAAAAAATCAAAGTCCTGCAAAGCAAGAGTAGTAAGAACTCCTCCCATTTAATAGCTAAAGGACCAGTAAATTCAGGGAAGTCATTTGAGAAAGCCATAATGGCTTAGGAGCCAAAAGGAAACAGAATTGGTGGTGGCCATCTTGGATTGGGGAGTTATATCTCCAAACAAGGAATTCTGGGACAATGGACAGAAGAAAGGAGTTGGCTGTCTGGAGAACCCGCACCCAGCACCCCCCAAGGAGTGAAACGCCATGGGAAGGAACTACATTGGTGGGCTGGCCCCCAATAGGTATAAAGAGGCAGAGGATGCCCACTGGCGTTGCGGAGAGTTTCCTTGCACCCTGCGTGCAGTGGAACAAGGGCGCTCCAGCCCCCGCAGTCCAGGGGGAGACGGGCGGCGGGTAGGGTGACCAACCGTCCGTAAATTTCACGGACCGTCCGTAATTGGGACCTCACGTCCGTTGTCCGTGAGGATCCCTTTTACGGACGCCTTTTGTCCGTAATTTTGGCCTTGCAGGGAGCAGCACTGCTCCCCTGTGAGAGGCCTCACCCCCTGATGGGGCCGCATCGCGCTCCTCCTGGAGCACTAGAGCAGCTCCCACCCGCCCATTGTCATTCTGTATGCCGGCTGATTGCCACATACAGAATGACAATGTGGCAGTATGGGGGTGTTAAAGCATGTGGTGGCCTCCTCCTACCTTAGTGTACAGCAGGGCAATCTGTTAGAAAAAAGATAAAACGCCCATGCTGCAACGTGAAAAAACTATTTATTTAAAGAAGTCTGAAGAACAAGTTAAAAAGAAGGGGTTATCGTTCTTTTACTTTCCCATCATTTTAGAGTGAGGTAATTTCAATATATTTAAAAAAGCCCTTGTTACTGCTTTTTTATTTTAAGCAACTAACACCCATTGACAAAGCCAACAGTCCTGGCTTCTTGTTGGTGTAATGATACTTGCTTTATTATACATCTGGACAGGGCTTTAAGTGGGATGAAAAAAACTGGGGGGTCTCTCAAAGGGGCGTGGCCACTAATTAGGGGCGTGGCTTTTAAACACTTGCGCTAAAAATCTTTGTTTAGTGTAGTGTGCCGCCCAACTTGTATTTTGCTGTTTCTGTCATTGCATCCAGATATATGATACAATTAGTAACATCATACCTAGAATAAGTAAGGACTATTGGCTTTGTCAATGGTTATTAGTTGCATAAGATCAGGCGTGCAACACCCATTGGACTCACCGGGCTTCAGCCCTCCCCCCCTCCCTCCCCCGCCACCCGTCGCGCGTGGCAGCCCGGGATGAGACAGATCCCGGACACACACAGAGCTGCACCCGAACGTTTCACAGGTCTTTAAAAGACCATTTGAATGTTAATTAGGCCTTGAGGTTGTTTCACCCCTTCTAAGACCCCCTGCAGCTCCACTCTGCCTACTGATTAAAGGTTCAGCCCCCCCCCCCGAAATTTTTTCTTAGCCCCCCCCCCCCCCGAAATTTGGCTCTAGTTGCGCCTCTGCATAAGATAAATAAGCTGCAACTATATCTTGTTACGTATAATATTGAAAAAGCTTCCAATTAAAGCCCTGGTGACCCTACCACAATGTTGCTGATCTTGCGTTTCAGAAAGAGAAGGGAAATCCATCTGAGAAAATGACTCTCTCTAAAGGATTTCCCTTCCCCCACAAACCTCACCTGGCATTACGTCATGCCGTAACTTCTCCATTAGTGAGAAGTGAGCAGTGTGGGCAGCGCACATCCATGTGCTTGTCTCGAAATGGGTCTCTATCTGGCTGTTTTGTGCCCTGGCACTTTTTTCCGGACTGCAGTGACAGTAAACTGCTGTCTCTGCAGTCTGGAAAAAAACGAACCGCCTGTGCCAGGGCTCAAAACAGAGCCCGATAGAGACCCGTTTCGAGACCTCTTTTAAAAAACTCCCGGTGCTCAGACCCCTTGAGACCCGGCCCACTTAAAGCCCTGCATCTGGATGCAATGTCAGGAACAACATAATACCCGTCGGGCGGAAGACTATGCTAAGCGCAGATTTTTTACCTAGGTGTTTTAAACCACGCCCTTAATTACATCGAACACACATTTTGAAGAGACCCCCAAGTTTTTTTACACCACTTAAAGGCGTGGAAACAACACCATGTCACAGTCACCTCACATTCTGGCACTGTGCATCATGCATGACTCATGATTTCTACGTTTTCAGATTGCCTTTGTGCAGGGGCATAGTGAACTCTACCCACCCCTTGTTTTAGGAACTAGAGCGAGGTGAAGTTCTTGATGGGCCTCTTCTGTCTGTGACTCTGCAGACAAAGGCTCAGCTCATAATGTGAAAAGGTGGGAAAGTAAAAAAGTAAAGGAATGTGTGAATGGCTGGATGGATTACTGAAAGGATGAATGGATGAATGAAAGGGTGAATGGATAGATAATGAAAGAAAGGATGGATGAGTGAATGAGTGGAAGTATGGATGAGAGAAAAGGTAAATAGATGGATGTATGGGTGGAAGGGTAGATGATGGGCAAGTGAATGGATGTATGGATGAGTAAATGAATGGATGGCTGGATGGGTGAGTGAATAGATGGATGGGTGGAAGAGTGGATGGATGAGTGTACGGATTGATGGGGTGAAAGGGTGGATAGATGAATAATGGATGGATGAGTGAAAAGGTGGATGGAGGGATGGATGAGTGAAATGATGGATGGAATGGTATATGGTGGATAGGTTTGCAAATGGTTGAATAGGTTTGGATATAGATGGGCACACAGATGGAAGGACAGAATGAATGGTGAAAGACTGAATGATTGATGAAAGAATGATTACACCTTGTAGCACCCATTATCTCAAGTAACATTTCCTATACAATGACTTTCACGTTAATAGGAGTCATTGTCTCTATATAATGTGCATGTGATGTAACGTACTCCGACACCCTGCCCTACATACTTGGGATGAGTAACACTATAAAAGAAATTAAATACACGAGAGACGGTCTAAGTGAAGATGAGGGGCACCATTGAAGGGTGGTAGCAAGGCCGGACCGGGCATTGGGTGTTTCCCTGGGAGGCTGGAAAGGGGGGGGGGGGAGAGCGGTTTTGTTACTGGGGGGGCTGGCACTGCAAACCTCCTTGTATATCCAGTAGTTTTCAATCAACAATAAAAGCGGCCTCACTTATATTCAGGTGTTGTTCACCATTGTCTGGTGACTACTTGCTGGAGCGAGATGTAAATTTATTTTGAATGGTCTAAGGTAGCAAGCTGCGGCCATACTGAAAAACCGTGACGTGCACGGTTGTCTCAACCTAATATAAACTTATTTTGACATTTACTTAGGTGGTTGTCTATTTACTTACTTATACACTATTGCGCGACCTCCTCTGACGCGTCTGTAAAACTTAACTTTTGTCCCGAAGTTTTGTCCTGAATTTTGACCCTTTGTCCTGAATTTTTGTCCTGAATTTTGTCCCTTTGTCCTGAATTTTTACACTCTCCGTCCTGAATTTGCACCTATGCCAGTTGGTCACCCTAGCAGCGGGTGGCCGCTGCAGGAGAGGCTCAACAGTTTGGTGCTTTTAACTATTTATAGGTAACCATGGCTTTTTTTTAATTCTAACTTTGACACTTTGTCATAATAGCGTGTCCAGAGATGCCCTAATTGACGAGAATGGTTGTTGCATTTTTTGTCGTGCTCAGAGTAGCAAGAATTTGTTTTCCTAGTATTACTATGATTTTAGGCGCAATGAGAGCAAGTAGGTCAGCAGTTTGAAATGACAAGCTATAAAGGGTTTGTGCTTTTGGAAGATGTCAAGAATTACCTTTTTTTCTAGTTACGAGATACTTCAGTTTTTCGTTTTACTTATCTTCACTTGAATGTGAATCTAAAAAAGATCGTACTGGAGACAGGTTGTATTCGATGATTGTCAATGAAAAGGCCAGTAATCCATAGTGTGAGTTGGTCGGGTGACTCTTTGACCTAGCTTGAGTTTGACAGTAGGAGTAAGAGATGGAGAGCTGCCAGAGAGAAGACTGGAGGGCCGGGTGTGCAAGAGAAGAGGGTGAAAACAGAGACTAAGAAGATGTGAAGAGAAGAAGGGGTGACACATGAGGGGTGGGAGGGGAAAATGAGAGCCGTGAGTGGTAGCCAGATAGAGCAGGAGAGAGAAACAGCCGGAGAGAGAGAAAGAAAGTGGAGAGACCAAAAATAGGAGACCAACGAGGCATATTTGTAATGTTTGCTCAGGTGCACATTTCATCTTGCACGGGCCCTGTTGGAGGCAGACCTCTGGCCTCTTTCTTAGAATGAGCAGACAAGTTCTCCATACAGGTATAGCAAAATGCTCCACTTTTTCAGTCTGTCAGGTCTGAAGTCCCCTGGTGAAAATGCGTGCATCTGAAATCTAGACTTGCAAAGGCTGCTGCCTGTCAGGTTTGAGGAGCATTGATTTGGAAGAGCTGTATGCCTTGGTCCCTGTGCAGTTAATTGGCGGTGCCATCGCAGGTCAAGGTGGAGACATACTGACAGAGCTGTCTGGGAACTCTGTACTAATCTCACATACCAAAGGGGTATAATAGCAAACACATTACTATTCTGATCAGCACGGTGCACTGGCATCCAATGCTGAGGAGATCACAGGGTTCTTGCGGTGTAGCTCTACACTGACGTGCTTCATACAGTGATATCTCACAGGGCTCTCACGATGGAACTCTACCATGACATGCTTCATACAGTGATATCCCAATGCTGCGGCGCTCACAGGGCTCTCATGATGAAACTACCCTGATGTGTTACATACAGTGATATCCCAATGCTAGGGTGACCAACTGACATGGGTGCAAATTCAGAACAGTGAGTGGGAAGATTCAGGACAAAGGAACACGATTCAGGAGAAAAATTCAGGACCGAAGGTCAAAATTCAGGACATAAATCTGCACCAAAAGGGAATCGCGCAATATTACACAAGTATGTAAATAGACAACCAACATAAGTACAAGTCAAAATACGTTTATATTAGGCTGAGACAACATGCACTTTTACGTTTTTCAGTATGGGTGCAGCTTTGAGCAACTGTGCAGGGGGAAACATCCTTTACAACGCAACTTTTACCACGTAGTGCCTTTACCACGCAACTTTTACAACGCAAACCATTAAAACGCATTGCGCTGGGGGGCGCTCTAGGATAGGGAATAAGTTTAATTTACTCTCCAACACCTTCCCTAGTGTCCACGGGGACTGGAGTTGGAATAGTAAATTAAACTATTCACTATCCAGCACCCCAAAGCACTATGCGTTGTAAAGGTTTTCGTTGTAAAAACCGCGTTGTAAAGGCATGCGTGGTAAAAGCATGTGTTGTAATGTCATACATCCCTGTGCAGGTCTTTTTGTTATATTTCATATGATTATAATCAGTTTATATGGTTACTGAACTGGATTGTCCAGTATGATATTTTGTTTACAGTTCACGGTCCTGAGCATGTCTTCAAGTGCTCAGTCCAGTAGCAGGGGAAGTGGTATGCACATTTATATTCCCCAGAGCTCTGCTTTTGCCTTAGTAGCTCTTACTACAAAGTCGGAGCCTTTAAGCCAGCTCTGCTTTAAACATTAACATTGTTCAGTCAAAATAACCCACCTTTCACAATGGTGTACATATTTCGTCCTTTATGGGATTGTCAGTGGAAATGCTTTAAGAATGTTGAAGCTCTGGTTAATGATAAAGCTAGCACTTCATAGGCAATGCTGGTTAAACAAATAAAATGATTGATAAAAGCATCCTCCTTAATATTTTGCAATGAAACTTTTACACACATCTTCTTACAACCGACCTTGCACCATTTCCCCAAGGAATTCCACCTACAGTACTCCAGTAAATCAAGACCTTTTATTTTCTCCCTTTCATCTTCATTGCGGAGATACTGCGCTGATATACTACCTTGATCTTGAAGCTATTTTGGCCTGTGGGATTTGCTGAAATTTTCAGTGATAGGACAACTGGGGCAAAAAATTATGCAGAAAGTGAGTGTTGGCAAAAGTTTTACATGCAATTGGGAAATGGCACACAAACTATATAATGGATATGCCGCTCATGGAGCAGAGAAATATATTCGATCATCAACCTCTAGAGAAATGGCACTTGATGGCAAAATATTTTTTGCATTACTTTTTAGATGCAGAACTAAATATGTAAAGACAGTAACCCTTCTACAAACCGATAGCATCTCAGATGTTTCAAAATTGTATATATGTAATAATCATTTATGCTTTTAACTTGCTCTCAAAACAATGGAGCATTTTTGGTTTCACCTGTTGTCCACTGCGCAGCAGTGTTCGCGCAGGCGAAATCTTATGTTTTGCAGTACGGGGCTTTGTCCCGCCTCTCTCTTCCATTGGCTAGCTCCATAAATGGAGACTAGCCATTGGAAGAGAGATCTGTTCATTAATGTTTGACCAGATTCGTGGGCGTTCCGTAGATTTTTTCTCATCCCGCCCCTTTTTGTACATCATGCGGCGGTGGGCGGTTGGTTTTTTTTTTGTCTCTGCATGCTTTGGTCATTTCCAACGTGTGCTTTGCAAGGATAGGCTGCGCGATTTCACTTTCCTTGATTTGCTAGCAGGTAAGCGGCATTTTGTACTACTTTTTTTTTATCCTGTTCCCGCCCGCCCTCCCGCTGTATGTGTGCCCGTTCCCGCCTCCCCCACCCGCTGTCCGTGTCTCCGGCCCCACTTGTAAATGCTTGTTATTCTATGCACTGCAGTGCATAAGTTGTAAAAACTACACACAGCCACAAATGCTCCTCTTAATGTTTATATGTGTTTATTTTTCTTGAGGGATTATTAAAACCTAGACTGAGCCAAATAAAGTTATACGTTTTGCTTGCCTCTGCCAAACTACAAGGCTCCTTAATGGCCAATTGAAATCTGTCTCTACCCCTCGGCGTCCCCCATTGGTTACACCGGCGGCAGGAGGCGGGCCCAGTGACGTGTGCCCCGCTGCTAGGGCTGGGCTTCCCAGCGGCTGTAGTAGCAAAAGAGGCGCGGAAGGAGGCGGTGCCTGGCTGGGAGCGAGCCCGGCACCAGGTGCACATCCCTGACATGTCCTTGATGGTGGGTGGAGTGAGGCTGCATTCGTGATACGTGCAATGCTGGACTGGCAACATTTATGCGCCCTTGTAGAGGGCGCCATGTTGTGGGTGCTAGAGGTGGGCTGATATATAAAACCGGAGCGGGCCCCAGAGAGGGGGCGCGGTGCATCGCTGGCTCGTGTTCTTGGCCGTGATTTCCCTGGGGTGCAGGGAAGGGTCGCTGTGTGCACGTCTCTTCTGTTTGGGAGCTTATGTTCAGCTTAAATATTCCATTAGACAACCTGAGATCTGCAGCACTAAGGTTGCATTCGTTTGTGTATGTATATATTAGTATTTTATGTGTTATATGCTTAATATGTATATCCTGTTTATGTCCGTACACATGTCCATAGGCTGTGCAGGGGGATGGTAGGGTGGCTGGCGTCACTCGGCACATCCTGCCTCGCTCTTGGTGGAGGCCAAGGGAGCATGCTGATGTGATGCATCTGGATGGGGCCTGGGGGAGGGGTGCCCACCTACACTGGCAGACTGCATGCGTGCGTGCGCTCGGGAGGAGTCAGCACCTGCCTGGCCGAGTGGCAGCCCCAGGTTGGGTGTGTCGCCATGGCACCGCACATCTGGGCGCGCCCGATCCGAGGCATCCATTTAAAGGCTGGCCGTGCCCTCTACATTTTGTATCTGGTACTGATATGCGTGGCAGTGCCCCTGGGTCGGGGTATGCCATGGTCGGAGGGCATCCCTATACTGATTTCTTGTGTCGGTGTGGCTCTGTGTGTGTGTGGGGGGGGCTCTGTGTGTGTGTGTGTGGGGGGCTCTGTGTGTGGGGCTCTGTGTGTGTGTGGCTCTGTGTGTGTTTGGCTCTGTGTGTGTGTGTGGCTCTGTGTGTGTGGCTGTGTGTGTGGCTCTCTGTGTGTGTGTATGCAAATGCAATAGGTCTCGCATTTGCGAGAGAATAAGCTATTGGCATTTTAAATGACAATGCCATTTATTTATCTGTTTTCAAAACCAACACATAAATAAAAATGTTGTCATTAACAATGCCAATAGCTCTAACTTTTGCAAAGGCGAGACCGTTGAATTGTAAATGCTTGTTTTTTCTTGCCTTAGTATAAAACATCTGTGAGATAGCATCCCTTCTTACATTAACGTTCACAGCATATCACACTGCATTGCCTCGTTTAAAGTAGGACATCCTAACCGAGAAACTCAAGATAGCCACAAGAAGCAAGTCAAAGAGATGAATGAAGGGGGGGACATGGGCAGTGACTGAGCCAACATAGCAAACCTTTTCCAGGTGAGCTCCCGCATTTCCAGTTACAGCAGAAAGCATGGTTCACTTCACGCAGCTTAACATGAACTCTAGCAATAAACACCCATTTCGCATTCAAGCTGCCTTTAGATGCACAGATTAGCCAGTTGCCCACATTTTTACATTTCTTTAAAGCAGCCCTGCACCCTGCTGCCCCTCCCGCCGAATCACTGCACAGGAGACCCCCTCTCACCTGCTTCAGCTGAGTCATCTCAACTACTGAACATTTGTCCTTCAGCGCAAAGGCTAAAATTACGGACAAATGCTGACCGTGGAAACTTCCTTAACGGACAACGGACATTACAGTAAATTCACGGACAGTCAAAGAAAATTACGGACGGTTGGTCACCCTACCCAACGTGGAGGCACCCAAGGGGTCTCACGATGTAGTTCTACCATTACGTGCTTTATACAGTGATATCCCAATGCTGAGGTGCTCACAGAGCTCCCACAATGTAGCTCTCTACTGACATGCTTCACTCACAAAAGCTCTTTACTGTCGTGCTTCACACACCAGCATCCCAATGATTTGGCACTCACAGGGCTCTCACGATGTAACTCTACCACGCTGTGCTTCCTACAGTGATATCCCAATGCTGAGGCACTCACAGGGCTCTCACATATAACTTTACTATGACGTGCTTCATACAGTGATATCCCTATGCTGAGGCACTCACAGGGCTCCCAGAATGTAACTTTACTATGACGTACTTCATACAGAGATATCCCAATGCTTAGGCGGTCATAGGGCTCTCACGATGTAACTCGACTATGACGTGCTTCATACAGTGATATCCCAATGCTTAGGCACTCACAAGGCTCTCACGATGTAACTCGACTATGGCGTACTTCATACAGTGGTATCCCAATGCTGAGGCGGTCATAGGGCTCTCACGATGTAACTCGACTATGACGTGCTTCACACAGTGATATCCCAATGCTGAGGCACTCACAGGGCTCTCACATGTAACTTTACTATGACATGTTTCATACAGTCATAGAGCAATGCTAAGGCACTCACAGGGCTCTCACGATGTAACTTTACTATGACGTGCTTCACACAATGATATCCCAATGCTGAGGCACTCACAGGGCTCTCACGATGTAACTCGACTATGACGTGCTTCACCCAGTGATATCCCAATGCTGAGGCGGTCATAGGGCTCTCACGATGTAACTCGACTATGACGTGCTTCACAGAGTGATATCCCAATGCTGAGGCACTCACAGGGCTCTCACGATGTAACTCGACTATGACGTGCTTCACACAGTGATATCCCCGGAGGCCCTCACAGGGCTCTCATGATGTAACTCGACTATGGCGTACTTCATACAGTGGTATCCCAAAGCGGAGGCGGTCATAGGGCTCTCATGATGTAACTCGACTATGACGTTCTTCAGACAGTGATATCCCAATGCTGAGGTGGTCATAGGGCTCTCACGATGTAACTCGACTATGACGTTCTTCACACAGTGATATCCCAATCCTGAGGCACTCACAGGGCTCTCACGATGTAACTCAACTATGACGTACTTCATACAGTGGTAGCCCAATGCTGAGGCACTCACAGGGCTCTCACGATGTAACTCGACTATGACGTACTTCATATAGGGGTATCCCAATGCTGAGGCGGTCATGGGGCTCTCACGATGTAACTCGACTATGACGTACTTCATACAGTGGTATCCCAATGCTGAGGCGGTCATAGGGCTCTCACGATGTAACTCAACTATGACGTGCTTCACACAGTGATATCCCAATGCTGAGGCGTTCACAGGGCTATCACGATGTAACTCGACTATGGCGAGCTTCACACAGTGATATCCCAATGCTGAGGCGTTCATGGGGCTCTCACGATGTAACTCGACTATGACGTACTTCATACAGTAGTATCCCAATGCTGAGGCGGTCATAGGGCTCTCACGATGTAACTCGACTGTGACGTACTTCATACAGTGGTATCCCAATGCTGAGGCGGTCATAGGGCTCTCACGATGTAACCCGTCTATGACGTACTTCATACAGTGGTATCCCGATGCTGAGGCAGTCATAGGGCTCTCACGATGTAACTCATCTATGACGTGCTTCACACAGTGATATCCCAATGCTGAGGCGGTCATAGGGCTCTCACGATGAAACTTGACTATGACGTACTTCATACAGTGGTAGCCCAATGCTGAGGCACTCACAGGGCTCTCACAATGTAACTCAACTATGACGTGCTTCACACAGTGATATCCCAATGCTGAGGCGGTCATAGGGCTCTCACGATGTAACTTGACTATGACGTACTTCATACAGTGGTAGCCCAATGCTGAGGCACTCACAGGGCTCTCACGATGTAACTCGACTATGACGTACTTCATACAGTGGTAGCCCAATGCTGAGGCACTCACAGGGCTCTCACGATGTAACTCAACTATGATGTGCTTCATTCAGTGATATCCCAAAGCTGAGGCACTCTTAGGGTTCTCACGATGTAGCTCTACCATGATGTGCTTCATACAGTGATATCCCAAAGCTGAGGCATTCTTAGGGTTCTCACGATGTAGCTCTACCATGATGTGCTTCATGCAGTGATATCCCAATGCTGAGGCACTCTTAGGGTTCTCACGATGTAGCTCTACCATGATGTGCTTCATACAGTGATATCCCAAAGCTGAGGCATTCTTAGGGTTCTCACGATGTAGCTCTACCATGATGTGCTTCATGCAGTGATATCCCAATGCTGAGGCACTCTTAGGGTTCTCACGATGTAGCTCTACCATGATGTGCTTCATACAGTGATATTTCAATGCTGAGGCACTCTTAGGGTTCTCACGATGTAGCTCTACCATGATGTGCTTCATACAGTGATATTTCAATGCTGAGGCACTCTTAGGGTTCTCACGATGTAGCTCTACTATGATGTGCTTCATACAGTAATATCCCAATGCTGAGGCGCTGTTGTAAGATGCTGTGTTGAATACTGTTATTAGAATAAGAATGTTTAGTATAATGGGTAGTGGAATACACAGTAGAACGCTCTTGAGGTTCTGGCAGTGACTCGTATGTCAGTTGCTACCAGGACACCAGGAGAGCAGGACATGCTGTGTTTTGGGTGCTATTTGGTAGAATAAATCATTCATCCTAAAACCACTTCTTGCATTATATCTTTCACTACATATTGACAACGAGCTTGAGTGGTAGTGGGTGTAGGCGCCCACCAACTTTAAGAGCTTCCAGTGATTGCTGCTCCTTGTACATCTGTGTTCGGGACTGCGTTGTCTGCATCTTAGCCTGGGGGCTGTCGTGAGTATTTTTCACCACCTTTCGCTGTCCCACTGGGCCATGTTGGGATGAATGTCGGGTACATTTCACTCCAAGCGTTTAGCATTTCTCAGCGCATGCCTTTGTCGCGCAGAGCTCACTTTCATCAGCAGCCTCCTTCTGCATTTACTGGTGCACGGCAATGTTGTTCAACCTCTGCAGTCCTCATGTGCAGTTGTTGTGTTCTCACTTATTGCACTGTACCTTTAATCATACTCATTCTAAGTTATGTCATTGCTGAATGTAGAATGTTATACATGTCATGTTGATGTGCATCCTTTGTAAGGATCAGTTACTCCTTGATGTTGATCTTGCTGGATTACATGTACTGTGCTCTTCGAGTGAATAAAGGATCTTCTTTAATTCCTTGAATCATCTTCATTTCACTGGTGACGAGGATAAATGCTCTAAACTGTTGCATCTGTAACACTTAGGTTTAAAATTCGAGGAAGATTGAGGATGTTTAGTTGAAAAAGATTTGTTGTTAGAACCAAAAGATTGCCTAGAGTTATAGCTAAACCTCTTTTTATCAGTAGCATTCACTTTGCCAACTACCTCATTAGTCAGTGCAATATTATCATTCTTTATCACATTCGCGCACCTGCCAGACATTTCTGCTTTGCGTGCAATGGCAAGAATATCATCTAAAGGAGAATCTCCATTTATCCATAACCTATCTTGTATGGAAGCATTGTAAGAATGCATAACAATTTGGTCTCTAATTAACTCTTCTTGTAGAACACCAAATTTGCAATCCAATGACAATTTTTTAAGATCAGCCAGAAAATAGTCAATGTTTTCATCTTTAGTCTGTTTCCTAGAGAAAAATGTATACCTCGTTACGCCAATAAACACTTTAGGAGCAAAGTAAGTATCTAAATGTAAAAGCGCTAACATATAAACATTCAAATCCCCAGGAAAAGAGGGTTTAGTCATGGTTTCATATACTTTTAGTCCAACAGGACCTAAGGAATGAAGAAGAAGTCTCTTTTTTTGAGCATGAGACATTTTTCCATCCTCATCTAAGGCATCTATATAATTACAGAAATATGGCTTCCACTCCAACCATTTAAGTGGTGGTTCATTGCCAGATACCCAAAATGCCCGAGGAGGACTAATGTTATAATTAGGCTGAGTCATTGTACAATATGAAACTTAAAATAATAATTTAAATAAAAATGTTGAGTAATGCTGGACTAAGTACTTTAAGTATTAATAGTAAGGAAACTAGTGCACATACAATAATCAACCTATAATGTGCATATAGTGGGTGAAAAAAGCAGTTCAATAATGAAAAACGCCAATTTAAATCATCAACACTGTCTAAATAAATTAAAAAATAAAAATGAGAAAAATTGGAAAAAGGTGTGCGAATCACCGTAGGTGGTAACGCGTTGATGAGAGTGTGGAAGGTGTGCGAATCACCGCTGATGGTAATGCGCTGATGAAGGAAATGTGCAAACTTCCTCCGATCGTTACATTTTCCCTTTGAGTCTCTCACAAAGAACTTTGTGTCTTCTTCCGACTTCAGGTTTACTTAAGATGGCCGCCGAACGTGTTACGTCACACGTAATTACCCATGATTCCCAGCGGAGCGTCAGTCATCACAGCGTCGAATTCTGTGGCTCGAAGATGGAATCAGAAGGAAGAAGCTGACTGCAGTCACGAAGATTCAATAAACAAGGTGATTACTTTTAAAAAAGCAATGGTGCGAGCTGTTGAGCGAGCAGAATTGCATGCGAGCTGTGACGTGTTAAGGAAAAAACGGCAAACGGTAAAACGCTTTGTTTCCTTCGTTTCCTCAATATCGAAAGTCGCGCAAATTCCACTAATCCACTTGTATTTAAAACTCAGTCACTGTGAAGTTCTTCTTCTTTTAAAGCAATAAATTAGATAATAAAACGCTTGTATAATTTGAAACGTAGCAATGGTAAAATCAGATTGTGTGTAGACCTGAGATATTTAAACAACAATATTGTGGTTGACAAGTTCCCACTTCCTAAAATCAATGAGATGGTTTCTAGTATTGGTAATGCACAATGGTTTTCTACTATAGACCTATTGTCGGCATACCACCAGATTTCTCTGGATATATGATGTTACAATGCGTCCTTTTACAACGCATACCATGACCACGGATCTATTACAACGCAGGTCATGTTACAACGGATCCCTTTACAACGCAATTCACTACAACGCAGGTACTATTACAACGCAATACCATTACATCATAAGTATAATTACAGGTAAGTAGATAAAATTAATATTTAAAGTAAATAATTATTAATGTATTATTAATTTAAATTATTTATTATTAAAAAAATAAAACATATATTAATACAATTAATTTTAATTTTTTAATTTGTAAATATATATTAAAAATAACCCTGTACCCCAAAACCCAAACCCAGCCCTAAAACCTAAAAATACCCCTGTACCCCAAAACCCAAACCCAGCCCTAAAATGTAAAAATACCCCTGTACCCCAAAACCCAAACCCAGCCCTAAAACCTAAAAATACCCCTGTACCCCAAAACCCAAACCCAGCCCTAAAACCTAAAAATACCCCTTTACCCCAAAACCCAAACCCAGCCCTAAAACCTAACAATACCCCTGTACCCCAAAACCCAAACCCAGCCCTAAAACCTAAAAATACCCCTGTACCCCAAAACCCAAACCCAGCCCTAAAACCTAAAAATACCCCTGTACCCCAAAACCCAAACCCAGCCCTTAAACCTAAAAATACCCCTGTACCCAAAAACCCAAACCCAGCCCTTAAACCTAAAAATACCCCTGTACCCCAAAACCCAAACCCAGCCCAAAACCTAAAAATACCCCTGTACCCCAAAACCCAAACCCAGCCTAAAACCTAAAAATACCCCTGTACCCCAAACCCAGCCCTAAAACCTAAAAATACCCCTGTACCCCAAAACCCAAACCCAGCCCTAAAACCTAAAAATACCCCTGTACCCCAAAACCCAAACCCAGCCCTAAAACCTAAAAATACCCCTGTACCCCAAAACCCAAACCCAGCCCTTAAACCTAAAAATACCCCTGTACCCAAAAACCCAAACCCAGCCCTAAAACCTAAAAATACCCTTGTACCCCAAAACCCAAACCCAGCCCTTAAACATAAAAATACCCCTGTACCCAAAACCCCCCAAAAAGATAAACTTACCTATAATTATACTTACGATGTAATGGTATTGCGTTGTAATAGTACCTGCGTTGTAGTGAATAGCGTTGTAAAAGGATCCGTTGTAACATGACCTGCATTGTAAAAAATCCGTGGTCATGGAATCCGTTGTAAAAAATCCGTGGTAACAGTTGTACACCGATTTCTCTGTGCCCTGAATCAATGAAGTTTACATCCTTTGTGACACCTTTTGGTTGCTTCCGTTATAAACGCATGCCGTTTGGCTTAGCTTCAGCGGCTGCAGTTTTCCAACGACTAATGTACCAATTATTTAAGGGAGAAAAAGGTGTCAGATTTTTTCAAGATGACATTCTTGTTTTTGGAGATGATGAAAATGAGCATTTATCAAGGTTACATAAAGTTTTGAATATTCTTGAAAGCAAGGGCCTTACCGTTGAACATTCTAAATGTAAATTTGCTCAGAAGAGTGTAACTTATCTAGGCCATATCATTGATGCTGTGGGGGTTAAACCTAAACCTTCTTTGGTTTCAGCTATCTCCGAGGCTCCTGTTCCTACAAGTAAAGATGACATTAAGTCATTCTTAGGAATGGCTGAGTTTTGCTCTAAGTATGTTCCTAATTTTGCGAGTGTTTCATATAATATTCGACAACTTTTAAAGAAGGGTGTGAAGTTTGAATGGTCTAAATCTTGTAATGAAGATTTCATGAATATTAAGAATGCTATTGCCCAAACCACTGCTCTACACAGTTTCGATCCATCTTTGGAGAATGTGATTACTACTGATGCTAGTAACAAGGGTCTTGGAGCTGTTTTGCTGCAAATAGATGAGAAAGGGAAGGAAAATGTAATAGCCTATGCCTCAAGATCTCTTTCTCCTTGTGAAGAAAAGTACCCTATAATAGAAAGGGAGGCCTTAGCTTGTGCTTGGGCGCTTGATCTTTTCAAATCTTTCGTGTGGGGTAAAATGTGTTTATTATGCAGCGGCCACAAGCCATTGGTAAAGATTTTGACTACCGAAGGGGTTATCAATGCTTCTGCTCGCCTGGCTAGGATTTCTATGAGGTTACAGAATTTCATTTACAAGATTGTTTATGTGCCAGGTAAAAGCAACGTTCTTGCCGATTTTCTGTCAAGGATGCCCGTAATGCTAGAGGAAGTTGATAATAATGATTGGAATGAATTACAAATAGCATATGTTCATGATGAAGGCCTTTCAGCCTTCAGCAAAGAAGAATGGAACAATGAGTACTTGGCTGATGAATGTTTACAGAAGGTAATTTCCTACACAGTTGAGGGTTGGCTAGATAAAAAAGATGTGTTGGATGATATTTTAAGACCTTTTTGGGAAGTTAGGTCCGAACTCTCAGTTGCTCATGAGACCTTATTAAGGGGTGAAAGAATCGTTCCTCCTGGTGGTTTGCGTGAAGGAATCATTGAACTTTGCCATGCAGGTCACCCTGGGATTGTGAGATCCAAATCTTTGGTAAAGAATTTATTCTGGTGGCCTGGTTGTGATTCTCAAATAGAAAAGATTGTTAGAGATTGTGTCATTTGTGCTTCTGCAGACAAAACCTTGCGTACCTTTCGTCCTCCTATGTTGGAGTGTTCTCCTCCTGAATCTACTTGGGAATCTGTTGCGGTGGACATTATGGGTCCTATTCAAGATCAGGATGGTTCTCATCGGTATTTAATTGTCCTCATTGATTTGTTTTCTAAATGGCCTGTTGTTAAGGTGGTAGAGAGAGCAGATACAGATTCTGTTTTAAGTTTCCTGGATGAAACTTTTGTTACTGAGGGAATTCCTTCTTGCATTCTCACCGATAATGGTGTTCAGTTTTTATCTGTAAAAGCGAAAAGATATTTCAGTAAACTTGGTATTAGGCATAGAACAACTTCTCTTTATAATCCTGGTGGTAATGGAGTCGTAGAACGTTTTAACAGGGTATTGAAGAATACTATTCAACTTTCTATTAGTAATAATCTGGATTGGCCAACTCAAGTTGGGAAAGTTGTTTGGAATTATCGTATTACTGTAAATGATTCTACTGGTGTTTCCCCTTTTGTCTTAATGAAAGGTAGGAACCCACGTTCTAAAACTATCCCTACTTGGTTATTTTCAGGTGAAATTTAACCCTATTCCAAGGATTTAGTTAAGGCACGGTTGGTACAGGTCCATGACAAAAGTAAGAAATATCATGATTTGAAGCATGGATCAAAAGAGGTTAAGATAAATGTTGGTGATTGGGTTAGAATAAAAAAACCTTTTAAGGTACAGAAAGGTGAGTCTACCTTTTCTGAACCTTTCCAAGAAATGGAAATTTTAAAGAATTCTGTTAAACTTAGCAATGGGAAAGTTTGGAATTTAGGTAGAGTTGTCAGATGTAATCTGAGTTGTTCTTCTAGGCTTGATTTTCCTAACACCCTTTGGAAACCTGAAGATTTGGATGTCGATGACTCTAGTGGTAACGAGAATTTTTTTAACAATTCTGGAGTGGTTAGTTGTTCTAGTTCGTGTGATATCCCTAATTCTAGTGTGGTTGTTTCTGAAAGTGATAACTTAGAATCTCCTAGCAACATCTCTGAGGATTCGGTTGTCACTCCTATAGAAGATTGTTTGGTTACTGGTGAGGATACTACTCTCCGCCATTCCTCAAGGAAGAGGGTGGTTCCTTTGTGGCTTAAAGATTATATCACTAACAATAGTTAAGGGTTTTATCACAAACTATTGGTAGTAGTTTTTTTCTTTTATTTTACATTTTATTGGAAAAGTTTCGATCCACTTAATGTATGTAGTTTTCTTTTTCTTTCATTTTCATTTTATTATTAGAAAGGGGGATGTGTTGTGTTCTCACTTATTGCAATGTACCTTTAATCATACTCATTCTAAGTTATGTCATTGCTGAATGTAGAATGTTATACATATCATGTTGATGTGCATCCTTTGTAAGGATCAGTTACTCCTTGATGTTGATCTTGCTGGATTACATGTACTGTGCTCTTCGAGTGAATAAAGGATCTTCTTAAATTCCTTGAATCATCTTCATTTCAGCAGTGTTCTTCAAACAGCATGCATAGGTCCTTAAACGCATCACAAGTTTCCAGAATTCTTTGCGAATAGTGTCATCACTTTAGCTCAGTCCGGTCGCCATCTTGGCTTGAGTAATTCAGTAGGCCCAAATTTTAGTACAGTTATTTTGTCTGTTTCTGTGACGTTTATTTTTGCATCAGAGCATTTTTCTCCATTGGCCTGTATATGGGGTGACAGGTTCAATGAGTCCACAAGATTTGTGGGTATACTAATCAAGGTGACAGGCCCACCACGGAAGCCTTTGAAAGTAGGATGTCCTTTCTTATCTTTTGCCTGTCATTTCAGTTACACGGTGATGGTCACACCAGACATTCATTAACACAGTAGTTAACCTTCAGAAGACATCTCATTCATTAGCCTTGGAAATGCCGCGCAGGAGATATTTGTTAATTTGCTAATCGCAGAAGCAGCAGCGCAAGCTCAGGCAGGGGATAGTGATGGTCAGTTTGATCAGAAAGAGGAGGCGGTAAAGAGATTACGGAAACATTATTCTGAAGAGCCAAGTATTTTACTTGAAAGACAGGTTTGTTAAACGAAAGCAGAACATTGGAGGAGAGTGTGGAGGAGTATGTTTTTGCATTGAGCATATTTGCAGTGACATGCGAGTTTGGGTCGACCATTAACACATGTATCCATGACCAGTTTATGTTAAATTGTTACTCATGTAAAATCCAGGAAAGGCTACTCTCAATAAAGTCATAGATTTGGCAAAGGGGATAGAACGTTCCTGATTACATCGAAGGCTTTAAATGTTGACATTCCTGTTAATCACTTGAGTACTATTGATGAGAATGTTGAAGAATGCAGGGAGGATTTATTTGCAGTTAGTGTATGAGGTAATGGTGAAAGGAAATTTGTAAGGAAACAAAATGTTTACTGATAAAGGAATGGTGCAAAAAGTCACATTAGTAACAGTCCTAATTGGCCTGCACTTGGAAAAAGTTGCATGTCCTGTAAAAAATAGTATGAAGAAGAGGTACGTAACATTGCAAACCCATCCACCGCACTGCGAAATTCAGGAATTTTTCCTCAGGATCAGTCATTCTTAATGGGTAATCTGTAACCCTAGGCGTAGTAGGCGTAGTGGGGCTACGCGAAGCTACGTGAAGTGGGCGAGAAACTACGCCCACCTACGCACTTCGCGTAGCCCCACTACACGCCACCCGCCTCCCTCCCGCCCTCCCTAAATACTTAAATTACCTTTTTAAAATGAATAAAAACCACTTACCTTGTACGCTGCGTCCCCCGGGGCTCCCTCTCGTAATCGCGCCGCCGTCTTGGATACTAATGAACGGCCGCCCGCGCATGCGCATTTCTCACAAGCAATGTGCATGCGCGTGCGGCCGCGCATGCGCATTAGTATCCGAGACGGCGGCGCGATTACAAGAGGGAGCCCGGGGACGCAGAGGACCAGGTAAGTGGTTTTTATTCATTTTTAAAAGTTAATTTAAGTATTTAGCGAGGGCGGAGGGAGGCGGGTGGCGGCAACTTTGCTATGCCCACGGAGTGGGCGTAGTGTTGCCTGCTATGCCTACTTCGCAAAAGGCGAAGTAGGCAACACTACGCCCACTCTGTGGGCGTAGTGAATTATTTAGCCCAGAGTTAGTAATCTGATTTTATTTAAAAGTAAAACAATGATGATATTCATGCTTCATTCCAAAATGAATCCATGTTTTATGATCACTCCAGAGACAGCGTAGTTCCACATTTATGTTTTATTTGACATTTTCAAATGCCTCCTGTCGTTCATCCAGACTTTCAACAGCGGCAGGTGTATACAAAACATTCATACAGAGGTGATTCATAGCGTTCCACCCAATGCATTTCGAGCCATAAGGCTCTTCGTAAGGGGTTACTGAAAGAGATAAAAAGATAACTGAACCGACTATACAAAACTAGTTTCATTTGATAATACTCTAAAAAAACGTAATCGCATGACCCTCATCAACCCCACCTACCCCTCAATCACAACTTTACTCGAAAACAACCCGTACTAAGAAGCAGGACCATAATAAATCCCTCCAAACACTACCATAACCCACCCTGTTTCGAAAATAACATAACCCACTGCATCTTTGCCAGTGAAACCAAATTAGGAAGAAAACTCATAAGCCAACTGACGTGCAACACCCCTACAACCTCTAACGATGTTCCCCCAGTGCTTTTGAAATACTGGACCCTTAAGTTCTTAAAGTTAACCTTCCCAAATAACATAAACAAAATCCTCGGCAAGTTACTTAGAAGCCATAATCATCTGTGTAGTGAGCGCGCTAACGTGGTACGTCACGTGGCTACGTGACGTATGGTAACGTAGGGGCGCGAGGCGCGTAGTGCGGCATTAGAGCGTAGCGCGGCATTAGAGCGCGAGCAGGCTGGGCGAAGGACATACTATGCGCTCCTCGTATGTTACGACTGAATAAAGAGAGTAACGCCGATATCCGACTCCGAGAGTTATTGGGGGGAAGAAAAGTACATCATTACAGTGGCGACGAGGGTGGGATAACGACCCACGACCCCCACCACGCAGACTACGCGGAGAACGGCGGAACGGAGCGGAGTCACTGAGCGAGCGAGGAAGGCCCGAGGGAACGCACAGCGACCACACCCTTACCGGGCACCACAAGGAGCGCGACGCAGCCAACAGCACGAGGAGCCGAGCACTGTGGGCGCACAGTGACCAAGAGGGCGGAGAACTGCCACACACCCGAAGCAGGAGGCCAGCCACGGTCAAGGCCCGCAGGCAACCGCACTGGCTACCCCACCTGAACAGGAAGGGGCTGAAAGGAGCAGCCCTCCACCCTTACTCAACAAGGAGGAACAAGACAGTGCACCAGGGAGCCCGAGAAGCCTGGAAAGTGCGCTGCCCACATCCAGGGGCGAAAAGATGAACACACAAGCGGGTTATGCGATAGCGCCAGTCCAGTTCCTTCCCAGACCAGGGGAGCCACTCATGAAATGGGAGGACTGGAAAGAGTACATAGATAATTTCATAGAAGTACTGGAAGATGAAAGTGAGGAGAAATTCAAACCGCCGAGAAAGAAACGCATTCTGCTGCTAAACCTAGGCCCAGAAGGCCTGAGGATCTACAAAAGCTTGGTACCCAAGAAGAGAGAGGCGGACGACGATGACGTGTACGCCCACGCAATGGAAGACCTGGAGGAACACTTTAAACCCTCGGTATGTGTCTCAGTGGACAGGTTTAACTTCCAACAAAGGAAACAACTACCAGGGGAGACGGTGGAAGAGTATGTAGCGGCGTTAAGGAAACTGGCGGCCCCATGCAAGTACGCAAACTGGGAAAGTGAATTCATAAAAGACCAAGTGGTGATGCACACCACGTGCACGAACGTACAGGACAAGCTATGGGCTGCAGGAGACACCTCGCTCAAGGACGTACTAGTGATAGTCAAGAGAGCCGAACTGGCGCGAAGGTGTGCAGCGGCCACGAAGAAAGAGAATGTGCCCAGCGGGGTGGTGAACAAGGTGGACAACGAAGAACCCCACAAAGATCACCAGGCGCGGAAACAGCCAGATAAGGGCCCGAGCAAATGGCAAAGCAGCCCAAGCCACTCCGGCAAACCGGCCGGAAGTAATAAACGGCCTTGCTACAGATGCAGCAGTTGGATGCACGAGGCGCACGACCGGAAGTGCCCTGCGCTTCGCGCCAAATGCATGTTTTGTGGAATCGTCGGCCATTATGAAAAAGTGTGCAGGAAGAAGGCCTCCAAAAATGCAGTCAAGTACGTGGACCAAGAAGCGGAGGAGCCAAACGTGGCGACCGAAGAGGAGGTGGTCACTGTCCTCTGCATCTACGACGAAATCTTGAGCGTGAACGACCAAGGCCGAGGCACCGACGGAAGGAGGACGATGAAGCCGATCATGGACATGATGATAGGGGGTGTGGAAGTCCAAGTGGTGGCAGACACGGGGTCACCTTACACCATAATTCCAAGAAAAGTATGGGAGGAGAAGTTTGCTCCGCAACTGGGCCCCGAGCTGGATAAGCTGGACATACGCCCGTCACGTATAATGGAGATCGAATCCCCATGGCCGGATGCAGAAAGCTGAACTTCGAGTTCAGGGGCAGGGCGGCCAGGTGTAAACTATACGTTTCCGAGAAAGGCCCTTCTGTCCTGGGGTGGCTCGACCAAGGAGACTTGGGGATCAAACAGGACCAAGGTGGCAAGGAGCAGATATTGATGACGGAGCCGGAAGAAGAGATGAACACGAACAGGTGGAGGAAGGAGTTCCCAACGGTCTTTGGCGGATCAGTAGGAAGGCTCGACAAATTCGCACACAAGATCATACTGAGAGAAGGAGCAGTGCCGGTGGCTCACAAGGTGAGGAACATTCCATTGGCAGTGAGGGAAGACGTGAAGGAGGAGCTACGGCAGCTAGAGAAGAGAGGAATCATCGAACCGATCACCTGTGCCGAGTGGCTGGCGCCGTTGGTGGTGGTGAAGAAACCCAACGGCAAGGTCCGTCTATGCGTAGACCTGCGCGAGTTGAACAAAAACATAGTGGTAGAGAAGTTCCCCCTCCCCCGGATAGAAGAAATGCTGGCCAGCACAAGGGGCATTCAGTGGTACTCCACCATAGACTTAACGTCGGCGTATCACCAGATCGCATTACACCCGGAGAGTCGCAGTTTGACATCATTCATAACCCCCTTCGGGTGCTATCGATTCCGCCGCATGCCGTTCGGGCTAGCCTCGGCGGCTGCGGTGTTCCAAAAACTAATGCACCAGTTGTTCCAGGACGTTCGGGGAGTTCAATACTTCCAAGATGACATATTGGTGATGGGTCGCGACAGAGCCGACCATGACAAGAAACTGGACGCGGTATTGAGTATCCTGGAAAGGAAGGGCCTCACGGCAGAGTGGGCTAAGTGCCGCATAGGAATGGAGAAAGTGACGTACTTGGGCCACGAGATAAGTGCACGAGGAGTGACCCCCAAGAGGGAAAACGTGAAGGCAATCTGCGACGCACCCTCACCGGCCAACAAAGAAGAGGTCAGATCGTTCCTGGGCATGGCAGAATATTATGGGAAGTTCATAGAACATTTCGCCTCAAAGACCCATCACATGAGGTTACTAACCAGAGAGAACAGTGAATTCCGGTGGTCAGAGGAAGCCCAGCAGGAATTTGAGGGAATAAAAAGAGAAGTGGCAGGGGCGATCCCTCTACAGGGGTTTGACCCCCAAGGAAGCACAATACTCACGACGGATGCCAGTGATAAAGGACTGGGCGCACTCCTCATGCAAGACCGCGGCCAGGGGAGAGTAGAAACAATATGCTTTGCGTCCCGCACCCTTAATGACACTGAAAAAAAGTACAGTGTGATCGAAAAAGAAATGTTAGCAGTGGTGTGGGCCATGTCCCGGTTTCGGCAGTTCCTGTGGGGCACCAGGTTCCGGTTGAGGACCGACCACAAGCCCTTGCTCAAGGTACTCACATCCAGTGGACACGCAGATGCAACGCCGAGGATCTCGAAAATGTCGCTCAAATTGATGGAATTCCAATATGATGTGGAGCACATCCCAGGGAATAAGAACAAGGTGGCGGACTACCTGAGCCGGGCGGCAGCGATGGAAACCAGCATAGAATGCAGTGAGGCGGCAGAAGAGTGGGTTGCACTCACCGAAGACCTAGAAACGTCCATAAGCAAGCAAGAATGGAAATTGGCCTATGAAGAGGACCCCGTCCTAGAAGAAGTGAAGGCACATATCGTACGGGGGTGGCCGGACAAAAGCAAGACAGGACGAGGCCTCGTCCCCTACTTTGAAGTGAGAGAGGAACTATCTATGGATGACCAGGGCGTATTTGTTTACAGAGGGGAGAGAGTCATACCTCCGGAAAAAATGATCGCCCGGTTAATGGACATGTTACACGGAGGCCACCTGGGTGCGGGGAAGTTGAAACTAAGAGCCAAGCAGAATTATTGGTGGCCCGGAATGGACATAAGAGCGGAAAGACACGTTAGAGAATGTCCAAGGTGCCAGGGCGCGGACAAAACACTGAAACCATTACGCCCTGCCCTGGGAAAAATAGATCCTCCACAAAATCCGTGGGAGGAACTGTCCATAGACATACTAGGCCCAGTGCTAAACGCACAAGGAATACAGAAGTACATATGCGTAATGATGGATCGCTATTCCAAATGGCCGGAATTGAAGATCGAAGAAACCATGGACACGGAAATGATAGTGAGCTTCATGGCAGAAACATTTGTGAGAGAGGGCATCCCAAAGTGTGTCCTCAGCGACAATGGACCTCAGTTCCGGTCTGAGAAATGGTCTCAGTTCATGCAGAGAAACGGAATTGTGGCAAAACACACGTCCATATATCATCCCGCGGGAAATGGCTTGGTGGAGCGTTTCAATAGAGTGGTGATGGGCTCGATACAAGCGGCGATTTCAGACAACAAAGACTGGGAAGCAGAGATTTGGCACATGGTGTGGGCGTACCGGATAACGCCCACGAACACTGGTTATAGTCCCTTCCAGATCCTTAGAGGCCGGGAGCCCTTCACTCAGGACAACAGAATATGGAAAGAAAGAGTAATTAAGAGCGAGTGGTCACCGGCAGTGGTGCAAGCCAACCTGGAGAGAGCACAAGCGGTGTACACTAAACACTACGATGCACGGAGGAATGTAAAGGACACAGCTTTGGAAAAAGGAGAAGGGGTGAGAGTAAGACTGGCCACATTGCAGAAAAAGGGGGAAAGTAAATACAGCAAGCCCCTACAAGTAGTGGAAGTCAAGGGCAGGGCGGCCTTGCTAAGCGACGGCAATGTGTGGTCGCAGGACCGCATGGCCAGGTGCAACAAAATACTCCGCTGGAGAGGCAATGGAAATGAAAGAGGAGAGAACAGCAGTGATGACCCCTATGAGTATGGGGGAGAGGATATAGACATTGGTGAGAGAAGGCAAGAGGATCAAGAGGCGAGTGGAGAGCAGCAGATTGAAGAGGACAGAAGTCAGAGTGAGACTAGCGCGGCTGCGCTAGGGGGTGGTCAAGGAGAAGCAGCAACAACCGCCCCATCCCCGGTAAGACTGACGAGAAGGGGCAGGGCGGTGGTCCCACCAGCGAGGTTCAGAGACTATGACATGAGTCAGGACTTGTACATATAGTTGTTGGAAAAAGGGGAGATATGTAGTGAGCGCGCTAACGTGGTACGTCACGTGGCTACGTGACGTATGGTAACGTAGGGGCGCGAGGCGCGTAGTGCGGCATTAGAGCGTAGCGCGGCATTAGAGCGCGAGCAGGCTGGGCGAAGGACATGCTATGCGCTCCTCGTATGTTACGACTGAATAAAGAGAGTAACGCCGATATCCGACTCCGAGAGTTATTGGGGGGAAGAAAAGTACATCATTACAATCTGCCTTCTCACGTCATGCGCGTTCGCTCACTGCTGTCTCAAGCGGGTAATGTTTCTACTTAGCAGGACCTTCTAGTTATAGACTCGCCCACGTGTGTACGATCATTTAAAGGTAGGCACTGACCCCGTGAACTCCCCTCTCAGAGCACCAAGACTTTAGAGTGGTATTTCAAAATGAAAGACGTACTTCCCCACTACAATATGCATAAATGAATAAATAAATGAATTAACTGAACAAATACGAATTAGCCCACCCATAAACCAAAACCACTCATTAACTCACCTCCACCCTTGTCGTGATCTGAATATTAAATATAACAAATGTGAAAAAATCTAAAACAGCGTGTCTAAAACGAATCCATGCAACTGAAGTTCATGAATTATTCACAGCAGTTCATGCTACTGTGATTAGAAAAGTCCTCACAAGAAATGCATCATATTTAACATACACGCTGGTAAAACAAAATCAACACAGGTATAAACGAAATGTCTTCATCCAATGAAACCAGAGATATTATTGCAGTCAGTGAAGTTAACTCAGAATCCACTCTCGATCTTCTGTGTTTTTCCATTGCCTCTGAAGTGATGATTAGTTAGCTGCCCATGTTTGATTCAAGTTCCAAGCAGTCATCTATGGGGTGCAAACTAACGAGGGACAATATAATTGCAGAGCAAGAAACAAGAAATGTAAGAATGCACTCCTTCCCTTGAATATGTTCATGAATAATAATAGAGCAACCGTCTTAGTGTGTGAGAACAGATTCTGTGAATTGTCCCCTATCACAGTTCAATACTGAAGTATGAAGAAGAGGTACGTAACATTGCACACCCATCCGACGCACTGCGGAATTCAGGAATTTTTCCTCACGATCAGTCATTCTTAATGGGTAATCTGATTTTATTCAAAAGTAAACCAATGATGATATTCATGCTTCATTCCAAAATTAATCCATGTTTTATGATCACTCCTAAGACAGTGTAGTTCCACATTTATGTTTTATTTGACATTTTCAAATGCCTCCTGTCGTCCATCCAGACTTTCAACAGCGGCACATGCATGAATGTTTTGTATAAATGTGGAACTACGCTGTCTCTGGAGTGATCATAAAACATGGATTAATTTTGGAATGAAGCATACATATCATCATTGGTTTACTTTTGAATAAAATTACACTACCCATTAAGAATAACTGATCGTGAGGAAAAATTCCAGAATTCCACAGTGCTGCGAATCTGTTCGCACGCAATAAGACTGTTGGTTTATTATTATTCATGAACATATTTAAGGGAAGGGGTGCATTCTTACATTTCTTGTTTCTTGCTGTAAAAATAATAGGGCATTTCCAGGCAGTGTGTAAAAGTGACAAGTCACCAGTAACCAGTCAAAGTGAACAATGTAGAAAAATCTAACAAAGTGGTTTTAACAAAAAATTGCTATTCCATTACAGGTTCAGAGGTCATACAAATTAACCTTTTGTAGAAGACAAAATTGATGTTACTTCTCTGTGAGTCATGGCAGACTTAGGGTCTCCCATAACAATATTAAGAGATTCTATATTTTTGGATTTTTGGGGTTATGATGCAAAACTTATCCCAACCAATGTCAATCTTGGAGAAAATGATATTGAAATGGTTGGCTACTTTAAGGCAAAAGTAGAGTGTTTAAGTAGAGTTACCTATTAAAGGGAAGAACATCATTGGGTGGAAAGATTTAGCAAGGATGAGTCTGTATTTGGTTCCTAGATCTGATGAACCCGTGAGGATAGGTGAATGGAGTGTGGATGGCGTTGATGAGTTAACTAATCGTCTGTCTCAGGTTGATGATTTAATCAGTCATCGTTCTCAATTGGTTAGTTCAGATACATAGTCTCAGGATATTGAAAATATCTTTAAAAGATTTGCTGATGTTTTTCAGGAGAAGGTTGATTTTGTTGACTGTTTTGAGCACCACATTAAGCTCAAATCTGATGCTTGCCTTGTTGTCCATAAAGTATGCAATGTTCCTCTTAGTGTAAGGGAATATTTGAAGAAAACATTACAAGATTTGTTTTCACAAGGTATTATCAAATCAGTGTAGTCCTCTCAGTGAGTTTCACCTATAGTCGTAGCTAAGAAGAAGTCAGGGGAGTTAAGGCTATGTGCTGATTTACACACTTTAAATAAAACTATTGTAATCGATTGCCATCCCATACCTAGAATTCAAAATTTCTTACCAAAGCTAGGTGAGGCTAGTTTTTTTTCTTAATCAATTAATAATCTGCATATCACCAAATCGCTCTGACTCCAGCCTCAAGGAAACGTACAAACTTCGTTTGACCATTTGGAGCTTTTGAGTATTGTAGACTTCTGTTCAGGTTGGCGTCACCGACAAGCATGTTTCAAAAGTTTACGGATAAGCTCTTTGGTGATATGCAGGGGGTACAGGCCAATTAGGATGATATTCTAATATTTGCTAAAGATAGACAAACTCCAAATTGCATTGTAGACAAAGTGCTGAACGTTTTGTCTGAGACCGGCATGACAATCAGATGCAAAAAGTGTCAATTTGGGGTTCTTTTATAAAGGCCATCACAGAAACGAAGGACAAAGATAGCCTTAGATCGTTTCTCGGTTTTGCCAAGTATTACGCAAACCCTGGCTGCCCGGTTGGGACATCCTAAGCCGCCATCTTGTTCACGGCGCGCTCTAGCTGTCGGGGGCAGTTCGCTATAAGACATGCTCGCTGCACTGAGGGAGGTGGTATTAGTTTGCCGCTCCCTCTGGCTCCAAGTGGGTTTGATTAGGACTCTTACCGCATTTTGGGTGCTCTCGTATTTTTAGATAACTTGCTGCTATTAGAACTCTGATTTTATTCTTAATGTGCTGCAACTATGATTTTTAAAAACTTTGGATGCTGCTACTGTTTTAATTGAATTTTAAAACGTTCGCTCACCTCCACACATGCATCACACAACCCCCCGGCTGCCCAGCTGGGACATCCAAGGCCGCCATCTTGTTCAGGGCACACTCTAGCTGTCGGGGGCAGTTCGCTATAAGAGATGCGCGCTGCACGGACGCGCAGCAGACGCGCGGCGGTTGCACGCAGCGGGCGCACCAGAGGCGCGCCCAAGGCAAGCCCATCTGTGTCCGTCAGCGACCCTGAAGCGGCCAGCCATGCTGCACGTTTTCCACCAGAAGCGTCTAGCATTTGCTGGTGTTTGAGGCGTGCTGAGATTTTGTCAATTGGTGCTCATATGAGTAAGTGCGGACAGGAATGGAGGGTCTTGAATAACCTCTCCAGGATTTGCCAGAGGTGCAACTATTGTTTTAATAATTCCTTGGGTGCTACTTCTCCTGCCACGCATGACCCTATCGCCCCTCAGAACTCCCGGTGTATTCAAGCTTCCCCAATTAATGCACGATCCCTGGTTAAACACACTGCTGACATTTTCGAGCTGCTGGCCGTCAGCCAGTTGGATTTGCTATTTATATCGGAGACTTGGCTCAATGAGTTTTCACCTCCAGCTATTGCACTGGCCATCCCGGCGTGGTACAAAATAGCAAGGACTGAACGCAAAACAGGCAGAGGAGGGAGGGTAGCAGTAATATTTAGGGAGAATTGGATTTTTACGCAGGCAGAATCACAGGATATCATGGATGGGGAAGCACTGGACTTCGCCCTCACATCTCCTCACACTTTCTACTGGGGGTCTCACTGATATATTGCCCTCCTGGCCCATCTAGCTCCTTCTTAAAAAAGTTAGATGAAGCTGTTGTGCCTAGAGCATTGCACTATTCGAACTATCTCCTTCTAAGGGATCTTAATATTCATGTGGATTGTGCAGAGGCCTCAGACACAAGAGATCTGATGGATTCTTTAGACCTTGCCCACCTGACTCAATGGATTCATTCCCCTTCACATTGCGGGGGCATACTCTGGACGTAGTCCGCTCCAACTTTCCCATAGCCGTACAGGATCCACTTCCGGTCCCCTGGTCCAATCATTTATTAATTCAATTTTCCTGGACCATCAAAGCATCTTATCCGCCTTTGAGGTCTTCTGAGAGTAGACTTCCCCCATGTATGGAGTCCGCTGCTCTTGGCAGAGTGCTCTCAGATACTCGCCAGGTCGCTTCTGGAGTCCTGTCGGATGTGGTCAGGGGTTTTAACAATTGGATTTCGAGTGCAGTGGAACATTTTTCTACTTTGCTGGTCCATAAGAGAGTAAGAATTACTCCTTCCAAACCTTGTTTTTACAGCAAACTAAAAGAACATAGAAAATCATGCAAAAAGCTGGAACGCAGTTGGAGACTTGCCTACTGCCCGCAGGCCAAAATAGCACCTAGGAAGTGTCAGAACAGCTATTGTGCCGCTATCAAGAGGGCCTCCCGGCGGTGGCGAAGGTGTGGGAGAAGGCAGCCTACAAACAGCTTTCCACATTTGTGGAGTCTTCTGGCGCCCTCCACCCCGCACAGTCTGGCTTCAGGGCCTCTTATAGTATGGAGACTGCTCTGGTCGAGATGGTGGAGGCTATTAGGGAATGCCTCGACTTAGGTGGCAGAACGGCCCTGATTTTATTGGACCTCTCAGCTGCGTTCGACACAGTATCTCATCGCCAACTCCTAGCCCGCATGTCCAGCATTGGAATTTCTGGCCTGGTATGGGACTGGATTGTATCCTTCTTGACTAATAGAACACAACAAGTGTTGCTGCCACCTTTCTCTTCTTTACCCAGAAACATGTCCACGGGCGTCCCGCAGGGCTCAACCCTGTGCCCGCTCCTTTTTAACGTCTATATGACGCCGCTAATCTATCTGGCCGAAGGACTGGTTGCGAAAATCATAGCATATGCCGATGATACCCAGGTTCTTTTCACATGAAAGAAAAATGATTTATCTCCCGACCTAGCCAAAAACTGTCTGACTGAAGTTTTTAAATGGTTAGCGATGGCCCAACTCAAATGCAATGAGGATAAGTCTGAGGTACTCCTCTATGGGTCTTTCCCGCTGCATTTTTGGGATGATCTGTGGCCCGAGGGTTATCACAAGCCTAAGTCCATGGGAAGGTCAGCAAAAAATCTGGGAGTCTGGTTTAGCGAGGACCTCAGATTTCTAACACAGATCAACAAACTGGCGGGCGTATGCTTCGGCACTCTGAAACTCCTCAAGAAATGTTTGCCACTACTGCCGAAAGCTGCTAAGGAAATGGTGACCCACGCTCTCATTCTTTCGCGGTTAGACTACGCCAATGTCCTTTATATTGGTCTTCCTGAATATCAGCTAAAAAAGCTTCAGACCGTCCAGAATGTGGCCGCTACAACACTACTGGGTATTCCGGGTAGGTCTAGTGCTAAGCAACATCTCCGCGAATTGCACTGGCTTCCAGTTGACCAGCGTGTTCTGTTTAAGACCCTTACCATCGCTCACGGTGCCCTTCACAAATCAGGGCCTATGTATCTCAGGAGACGCTTTGACTTTTATGTCCCTCCCAGACACCTTCGTTCCACGGGACAATGCCTTGCAGTTATTCCTCGCCACCGCCTCGTCAGAATGGGAGGTAGCTCACTCTCAGTCAGGGCGACGAAGGCCTGGAACAGTCTGCCCTTTGAGCTCAGGAACAACCAGGACCTTAGGCTGTTTAAAAAGCAGCTAAAAGGGGGGCGTGGCCAAGATGGCGACGGAGTAGGACGTGATTCTAGTCCCCTCCGGCGCCGGGCCCTACAAAGCCTTGTCAAGCATCAGCCCCGGGCATCCCCTTGGGCTTTCTGGTCGCTCCGGTGTCTCCTTGGAGCGGTGGCCAGCAGTGGTGCGACACCCGATGGTGCCTGAGCCCGAGATCGCGGAGCCGGTGCCGGTAGCAGTACCCGTGGCCTGTACGGCACTGCGAACTGTGGAGCAGGGCGGCAGACCGGAGGGTCCTGGAGGTGTGTGGCGAACGGAGGCTGGAGAGAGCACCTTGAAACAGCGGTAGGGTGCTGCGGGGGCCCAGCGGCGGTGAGGGAGTGCCCGGTAGTCGCCGGGTCCCTTGACTCCAGGGAGGAGGCGGGGCTTATCGCCCGCGAGCCAGTGGAGCTGCAGCGCGGCCGGCGGACTACTTGAGGCCGTGGCTTGCGGCATAGCTCAGAAGGCGGATTGAGCTGCTTCCGGGACCCGCGCTGCCGCACGGCGGCCCGGACTGTGGATTGGCGCCGGGACGGCCCCCGGGGGAGTGCGGACGACCCCTAGAGGAGTGTGCAGAGGCGCAACCGAGGTGGTGAGTGCCGCGGCCTCCTGCTTGGGCCCGCGCGTGCCTGGTCGGTCCAGCCCGGTTGCTGGTGGTGAGGGCAGTGAGATAAGGCAGCGCAAGCTCTTGGCCCCAGGAGTCGAGCAACGCTACAGTGGGGAGCTGGTACGAGCAGCGTATGCACAAGGAGCGCTGACGCAGGCGTTAAGGGGGCCGTGAGGACAGACACCTGCCCCAGGTGAGAGCGGCTGGCACTACAGAGGAGATTTTTGGGACAAGCTTGGTTTCCCCCCCCCTCCGGCTCGGTGGTTGAGACTCTGCTAGCGCATGGGGGCGAGCGGAGCCGGTCTGAAGGGTGGAGCTGAGTAGTCATCGGAGTGAGGCCTGGCTGGTCGAGGTGAACACTTGCATTGAGGGCCTCAGGGGAAGGACGGTCCCCTAGACTTTCGAGCTTCTCGCAGCTTGCGACTGGTGGTACGACAACGCCCTTGGTATTGGTGTGGGGGCTGAAGCTGCGGAAGCCGCATCCACTGGACCCGGTCTGCTTGACCCACTGTGACGGACGGGGATAGCAACTGGGAGTCTGGGCACATGCCGAGGAAGTGCGGCAGGGGTGTTGTCGAGGCTCTGTCCTGTTGTGGGGGGTGCCGTCTGTGGTGTCTCCCAGGAAGTCAAAGGGGGCCGCAATGTCTACAGTTTTGCGCAAGGGGAAGAACGGTAAGGACCGCCAGCCCAAGACCACCCAGCAGCCGGCGTCCCCTGGCCCGAGCTCCTCTCCTAAAAGGTCTGATGATGAGGCTCCTGTCACCAAAGCTTTCATGACTGACCTCTTTAAGTCTATTAAGGAGGATATCTCGGTCCTCCGAGCGCAGCTGACGTCTGATCTTCGGGAGGTGCGGAGAGACGTGGACGAAATTGGGGACAGAGTGGCCATGCTGGAGGATCACGATCTCAGCATGGCAAACAACGTCCACCAATTGCAGCAGGATGTGCTGAGGCTTACAGAACAGAACTTGGACCTACAATCCCATGCAGAAGACTTAGAGAACCGTTCTCGAAGGAACAACATTCGCATACGAGCGGTGCCATGGGATGGCGAAGAGGGTGATCTACGTGGCTATGTGCAGGAACTCTTCCTTCAGATCCTAGGCAAGGAGGATGTGCAGGAGATTCGGATGGATAGAGTCCACAGAGTCGGTCTACCGCGGAGGGGCGGAGGGCCGCCCCCTGATATTCTGGTCTGTGTCCATGATTTTCAGCTAAAGGACAGGATCGTCAGAAAAGCGTGAGACGTTCCAACTCTGCAGTTCCATGAGCACCGCCCGCAGCTCTATCAGGACTTGGCGGCAACGATCCTTCAGAAAAGGCGGGAGTTTAGGCCAGTGACGGCTTTTTTGCGGAACCACAACATTCCTTACTCATGGGGACATCCCTTCCGCATAGTTTTCCGGTGGCAGAATAAGCTGGCGCAGATCCGCTCCCTACAGGTGGCGAAGGAGCTTCTGGGCATCGAGGATGAGTCCCCGGCCTCAGGGGCGGGCAGCCCTTCGACGAGGAGGCGGCATCGATCGTCCTCTTTGCATAGAGTGGGGTCGGCGTTGGATCGCGGTCGGCCTGACCGAGCAACCAGCCTGCAGGAGAGGGGAGATGCGGTGGCCTCAGTCGCTTCAGTGACATTGATGACTTCACAGCAGAGCTCCGGGGCGGCCTGAATTGTGGGCTGATAGCCTGAGGGCGCCGGAGGGGCCCGTGTACTCAGGTTCCGTGGGTATGGTGGTACTTTGTGAGAAGACACCCCAGACCGAGGCCTTGGGAGTCCCACCTGGAGTCTCCTATTCCCTTCCCAGTGACTACTCGGTGCGCTGCACCGATCTGGGACTATTCGTTGGGACTGCTAAGTATATCTGTTTGTTTTTGAGTTTGGGTTTGGTCTGGGGGGAGGGGCGATGGGTGTGTTGTGGGGGGCTTTGCGGGAGGGGGTTGGTTGGACTGGGTGGTGGTGGCGTCCGGAATGAGTGTATGGTATGTTTTTCTCTCACTGCTTCTGAGTTATTTGTGATCTTGGTTGTCGGGCCTCTGGGAGGGACTGTTAACTGGGTGGAAGCTGTTGCTGGGCTTGAGTTCTCGGACAACGAGAGGAATGCGGGGTTCTGTGTAGGCCCGGTGGTGAAGGGGGCGGGGGGCCAGGCGGGTCTGTTTCTTGGGCAGTGGAGGAGTGGGAAGGCAGTCGCATTGAGTAGACAGGGGTGGATTCTAATTTTCCCTTATGCCGCTTAGTATTGGGACATGGAATGTAAAGGGACTTAATTCCCCTCAGAAGCGCCAAAAAGTTTGGAAATATCTTACTGATCATCACCTGGATATTGTGGGGCTCCAGGAGACCCACCTGGCGCGTAAAGATGAACTCCGGCTGCGACATAGGCATTTCCCGCTTATCTATAGATCCTCTGCATCTACTAAACATAGAGGAGTGGCACTTCTCTTCCGAGCGTCCCTACTTTTCCAACCTTTGGGGATCAGCTGTGACAAGGAGGGGAGGTGGCTTATGGTCAAGGGGGTGCTTAGTGGCATGACCTGTACGTTTGTGGTGGTGTATGTCCCCAACTCGGGGCAGAATGCTTTTCTCCGAGACCTGTTAGACAGGGTGAGGGACTTTGTCGAGGGTCTTGTGGTACTTATGGGGGATTTTAATATGGTTTGGGACAAAGATCTAGACAGCTCACGAGCTCAGAGGGCGGGTGCAGGTGTGTTTTCCACTGAGAATCAGGGTCTGATTGGTGAACTTGGATTGATTGATTGCTGGAGATTCCTACACCCACAATCGCGCGATTACACTTTCTTCTCCCATGATCATCATTCCTACTCCAGGCTCGACCATATTTTTGTAAGCCAGGCCCTTAGGGGGGATATCCGGGATTCTAGCGTTTTCCCTCTGTCTGTATCGGACCATAGCTTGCTGGTCCTAGGGCTACACTGGCCGTCCGGGGGGGACGGGGTGAAGAAATGGTATTTTCCACCGGTGCTTGTCAGGGATTACACCTCCTGCAAGGAACTGCGCAAGGCGATAGGGGAGTTCCGGACTCTCAATCCGGCGTCGGACACCTCCCTCTTTAATACCTGGGATGCGTGTAAGGCCTCCATAAGGGGCACGTGCCTTCACCTCAACGCCAACCTCAATAGGTTGAGGAGGAAGGAGCGGGAGGGTCTGGAGGCGGAACTGGCTATCTTAGAGCAAGCCCACAAAACTAACCCATCCAGGCTCACTCTTAGACTGTGGTAAATTAATTTTACCGTAGCATTTTTCCATATAATTATCAATAAAAGACAGCTCATTTAAATGAGAGGCAGAGTCCGTGGTATCTGAGTCATACGGGCTTTAATGGACAATGATCCTCGAGGATGGGATATCATGTTCCCTTACCTCTAAGGTTCAGGAAGGGACATTCAACATTTTATTAGCATTACACATTATATATAGTAAAATGGTACAATAGAATCCAATACAGTGGGCGTAACAGGTGAAAGAAAGAGATAAGAACACATGTGCGTAACAGGAGGCGTGTAAAAGGGCGTACACATGGGCGTGCACTGTACATGTCAGAGAAACGTCATAAGAAACGTCACATGTGGGTGGATGCATAGAGAAAGTTTGCAGGATCAGCAGAAACCCTTGACCTGTATGCGCGCGCAACTAGCATGACGTGTAACTGGGGGGCTTTGACTTTAGCACTAGTGGAGGAGACTGGTGTCTGGAATGTCAGGGCAACCTGTACCTATAGCATATCTGGTATCTCATGTTTGGAGGATGTAGTGTCTGAAGTAAAAGGTCTCTCGGGCAGAGGCCGTTCAATACTGAATGCTAGTGCGTGCATACGTGTCTTGGTGCAACGTGCGGAGCCATGGACCTACCATGGTAACGGATTCAGTAAATCACTTGCAAGGAGGACAGGAAGGCCGGGCCCATTGCTCTGCAGCTGGGAATATGTTTACCGATTTCACTAGACTGGAATGTGTTTTCGAGGAGCCTGAGCAGATAACTGTAGGCAAAACATGAATTTGGCAGGCAGTCCAGGCCGAGCCGGGCACCGCTTCACTGGCAGGATGTAAGGCAGGGGTCAGGGATGCGTACAGCTTTCGGAGACAGGGGAGATGAGGCAAGGAGGCCTCGTTCAAGGGCCTAGCTCGACTGGGCCAGGAAACATGGAGAAAACGTGTGCGAAATTCAGAAGTGCACCATGTAAAGACGTTGGCACTGTATGCCTAGAAGTCTAATTAACGGGATTTCTTTGCATGACTGGATAGCTAACATGTTAAGGATGGACGCAAATGTATTTGCGTCTTTCTAGCATGTACAGAACAGAAGTTACACGACATACAAGGAACATGGGTGCATGGATAGGGTGCGAGTGGGGGACACATTAGCTACCTGAAAATTTCTATTACCTCATTCCCTCCTTGGACCCTACTACACCCTTTAGGATATATCTATATTCATAAGACCATCTATCTGTTCGTAAAGCATCATTTGTTCTTCTTTCTTTATACGGGAACGGGAACGTGTACTTGGACGGGGAATGCAAGCTGTGGCGCACAAGCCGCAAATCGCTGGCCCACATTGCAGACAGAGACAACAACTGAATACTATGACCAATATTATTCCAAGGAATGATAACAATTTCCATCCTCAGGCGGATATTATACTCCAGAACCAACCGGACCAAGTCCAGGAGCCTGGATTCTGGTGTATTAGGTGAGCTATTTCATGAAGGCGAGTTAAAGCCTTATACACGGATGGCGCGTTATTAGGAATAAACGAATCACTGACAGATTATCGATTTCGAAAAAATCAACCTACTATAACATCGAGTCTCTAATATCGATAGCACTAATATCGACACCCTATACTTAACATGAAAACTACAATAATATCGAGCAAACTATATCGATGCACAAAAATATCGTCTACAGAAATATCGTTAGCATTATTTTCGAATACCATAATATCGACACTCAATACTACATATAACACACTACAATAATATCGAATACAAAAATTTCGATAGCACTATTTTCGTCTATATCAAAATATCGATAGCTAAATTATACTCCATTTTTTATATATAACACCAATAAATCTATTCTCTAAGTAATACACACATTTCTAATGACTTCACTAATGTATTTTCAAATTATTAAGTAACATTTAGTGTACAAAATTGTGTTTTCGCAAACTGACGAAATTTGTATATAAACTCTTTGTAAACATACTTATTTAATACTTAGTACTCATTTTACATAATCTTTATTTATTAAAAGAGTTTTTTTTAACATAAATATATCATTTCAATTCCTCAACATAAACTATATAAGAAGATATATCTTAAATGTTTAACTTAAAAATAATTCAAACTAACCAATAGTAACTCGTCTTTACATATCTGACCAATCAGATGGCAAACTTAATTACACATAGACTATATAAATCAATCACAAACAGCCATACAAGTTGCAGGAAATATTCTTCGGGACCACATACTGCCAATTTTGGGAGCACCATCTATATTCTTCTCTTCAAGAAAATTCGTCCTGAAACTACAAGTAAGTAATCATATAGCTTTGTTAATAAATTCTAATGTTTTTTGTCTATTAATTATAGACCAAGATTTGTAACCTAATTTGTTATTTCTTTATGTACTTTACCTTTAAACAGACTCTACAAACAAATCAAGTTATACTTCAACTTCAAGATACAGGACACTTTAAATTTAAAAAAGGTATCTACATATGTTTAACATTTACTTAACGTTATTTGCCAATTATTGGCCTAATTTAAAACTCTATACTTTGTTTCTTAGCCTGTAAATCTTAATACATAGTGTGAAGCCAGAATTTTTTGAGGAAAAAACGTTACAATGCTGTGTCAAAAATGTTTTCTTCCTGTTCTTAAATATGTTTTTATGTGCTTTTACTCATAATACATGTGTCATCCATGATTCTTTTTAGCAATTAAGTAACAATGCTTTATAACAAATGTGTCTTATTTATATAACATATAAACGCATTTGTAATTTTCATCAACTTTCTCTCTAAACAGAACTCAAAGGTACAGAAAAGAGATAATTCACATCAAAGAACAAACATTCTGCTACTACTATACTTCTCTTGGTAAGTTCATAAATAAAACATAACTAGTCTTTATAAACTCTATGGAATGTACTAGAAATAAAATGACTCTTTTTATGCATCTGTTAGTATAATCTTCCTGTTCTTAAATATGTTTTTTTGTGCTTTTACTCATAATACATGTATCATCCCCGGTTCTTTTTAGCAATTAAGTAACAATGCGTTATAACAAATGTGTATTATTTATATCACATATAAACGCTTTAGTAATTTTCATCAACTTTCTCTCTAAACAGAACTCAAAGGTACAGAAAACAGATAATTCACATCAAACAACAAACATTCTGCTACTACTATAATTCTCTTGGTAAGTTCATAAATAAAACATAACTAGTCTTTATAAACTCTATAGAATGTACTAGAAATAAAAATGACTCTTTTATGCATCTGTTAGTATAATCTTGGAAATTTCTCTTTTTAAATTCAATTAAACAAAACTATTTTTAGAGATGTTATAACGTAAAACAAAAGTTACCAAAAAACAAATTGTAACTTTTCCTATAGCATACTTAATTATTTCTCAACAGACAATAGAAGAACAACATCTAATTAAACAAGCATCTACTTTCGATAAATAGAACATTACTGGTGGTAAGTAAATTACTAGAAGAATACTAGCTTTATTTAAAATCTTTTATACATTTCTGATTGTATTAATATTTGTATATTAACTTTTCTAGATACCAGAACTCAAGAATGACTGATGATGCAACATTTATTACATCTCAAAAAGGCAAATTTTTGTTATGCTATATGGGCTACATTTATACTCAGGAGAAACAAAAAGACCTTAAAGGGAATTGGAAGTGTACAAAATATTACTCCAATAAATGCTATGGCCGTGCTACAACAAGGGAAACTAGTGTTATAAATACCACTGAACATAATCACCCACCAAACATCTCGGAAATAGAAGTGAGATCCACTCTTGAAAATATCAAGGAATTAAGTACCAGATCAGAACTACCTACCAACGTAATTCTGAAAGAATTACTCCCTAAAGTTCCCAAAGAAGCAAGAGGTCAGCTACCATCTATTGCTACCATTAAAAGAACAATAGCAAGAACAAAAAAAGCAAGTAGACCCAATATACCAACTCCTAAAACTTTTGAAGAAGTCATAATTCCGCCAGAGCTTGTAATTACTCATAATGACGAGCCATTTATATTTTATGATAATCATAGCAAGGACAAAAGAATAATCATGTTTGCAACTAATAACAATATAAAAAAATTAACTGAAAGTACTACTTGGATGATGGATGGTACTTTTTCTATATGCCCAAAACCTTTCTACCAGTTATACACAATTCATGGGCAATATCATAATACCTGTATCCCCTTCATATATTGTTTATTACCAAACAAACAAGCCACAACTTACTCAGAAATCTTACAAAAAATAAAGGAACAAACTTCTGACTACTTCCCAATGAAAATCATCATAGACTTCGAGCAAGCTATGATTAATTCTATTTTGAAAACTTACCCACACACATCCATTCAAGGATGTTATTTTCATTTCAATCAATGTCTCTGGAGACATTTACAAAAATCTGCCCTTAGTGTTGAGTATGCAACAAATATAACCTTTGCATGCCAAATCAAACATCTCATTGCTCTGGCATATGTACCAGTAACTGATGTGGCCGACCATTACAATTTGTTAATTGAAAGTCCTTTCTACACCCAAAATGAGCAAAGACTCGCCCCACTTTTAGATTACTTTGAGGACAACTGGGTAGGAAGACTACATAGGTCAGGCCACAGACGCCAGCCAAAATTTGCAATTCCCTGGTGGAATGTCTATCTACCAACACTCAACCAAGAGGCAAAAACGAACAATGCTGTTGAAGGTTGGCACAATGCCTTCCTCTCTTCTACTGGACGTACAACACCCACATTACACAAGCTAGTCACAGCTATACAAAAAGAGCAAAGCTTTCAGGAACTACGTATGCAGAAATCTGTCATACAACTGAAACCAAAACTCTCTAGACAAACTGCTCAAATGTATTTATATCTTCAACAGCAAGTCCAACTATATCCTACAACAAGAGGACTGGAATATTTAAAAATGATAGCCAAAACATTGAACTAATTGCTATAACTAAAGTAATTGATAGAGATCAAACAATATCCTTAATCTAAAAAAACAAAAAAACACATATTTTAATATAATAAAAAAATATTTATTTAGTCTAATTTATTTTTTAACACTATTCTAAAAAGACTAAATAAATATATTATTATATCACAATATTTGTTTTTAAAAACTGCTTCCATCCAAATAAAATAACATAAATTTATAACTTACCTTTAAATAGAACATCATAAAGATAATCCTTTACCGACAATACAATGTGTAAATATCAAAGACTTAATCCAACAAATCATTAATTATGTTTTCTTTAACTCTGGAAAAACTATCCATCATCCAAATTAAACGACTATTTAAATGCCATTTAAAATAACGACTGTTATCTTAAAGTGTGAAAAATATTTCACAGAACTCAAAATATAAAGGAAGAATGTAAATCATCTCCGTTCTAACAACTGAAACACACTTCCTTTCCCAAAAAAAAAAATAATCGGAAACGGAAATAGCTGTTTCAAAATACGAGAAAAAAAAACAGCTAAACAATCCCACCGACATAACACTAACGAGTATCCCATAATATATAAACATAACATTCCTATTTATTTTTAATTTAATTAAATTATACCACATACTCATTAACTCCAACTATTTTAAATGGCTCAAAAAGTCGTGAACGAAAATACGTATTGATTCCACTCCATTATATGTAAATAGTCATACTTTAATTACCAACCCCAAAATAACAAAATATAACCTTTAATTTTAATTTACAATACTTTAAAAATATAAAAGTAGATTCGTACCTACTCAAAAGTGAACCTGCTTCCAACCGCGACTTTCCCTTTACCAAAATAACGCAAAAAGACAAAGAGTGGTTACAAAATAAACAATCCAAATTATATGTAACTGTGAAAAGTACTACTATAAATGTCCATTATTGTTATATATATGGCTCGAAATTATGTGTAATGTTAAAAAAATTGTATAGTATATTGTGAATAGAAAATGTTTTTGCCTGTATATTAATTATATATTACATACTTTTAATATTTATTACATTAAGTATGAAAATATAAAAATATTTAATGTAATATTTATTAAAATTATTATATAACTAAATGTGTAATATTGTATTTGTTTATCAGATTTAATTTTTTACAATATGACTAATATGTGAAAAATGTTATTATTAAAACGTATTTATTAATAATAATAATCATACATAAGAATATTGTAATGTTAAAAGAATCATTGATGATGATGTACATGTTCTAATTAGGATATTTATATTATATTATAAATGTAAAAGTGTTCATATGTTAATATCATCATCAGTATATCACTATATGTATTAATAATTTTTGACTTATGTTTTTCATTACACATGTTTGATGTTTTATTAAGAAACAATAATTGTATTATGTATGTATAATATCATACATTGCATTATGTGAACTAACCTTTTTTTCTCTACAAATTTAAAGTACTTGTCAAGAAAATTACTGTAAAATGTGATTATTAAAAGAACATTGTCCTCCATTTTTGTTTATATGTATACCAAAGAAAGCTTAATAAAAGGTATATGTGATCGTATATTTCAAGTGTTGAATAAAAAAATTTACAGGAAAGAAAACTGGTGTCATTATTTTGTATTACCTATGACAAAATCATTTTTAAGTATTTTTGCAAATGTATTATAACTGTAATGTTCTATCTATTTCTATATACCACATGTAAATAAATAACATACTATACACTGAAGTTATAACAATTATTATTCATACACCCATATACATATAATATCAATATTTGAAAGACACATAATTACATTTTTAAATATTCCGACTCCAATAACCATTTACTTTAGGTAATTGCTTCTCAAAAACCGTGATTAATTTACCATTAGAACTGCAATCACCATTTAATTAGAGTAAGTGCAGGACACAAAACATATTAAATTTACTCTTCCAACTCCAATTAACAATTAATTTAAGTAACTGCAGGACATTAAATAATCATTAATTACTATAAAAAATCTAATGTTAAAAAATGAATAATGTAATATCATTAAATGTATTTAATATAATAAATTTAATTTAAATAGAATCTTAATTTATGTGTTCCCTGTACCCCTATAACTAAAAACTGACCCTGAAACCTAAAAATACCCCTTCACCCACAAACTAAAAACAGACCCTGAAACCTGACAAAACCCCTTCACCAACAAACTAAAAACTGACCCAGAAACCTAAAAATACCCCTTTACCCACAAACTGAAAACTGACTCTGAAACCTCACAAAACTCCTTTACCCACAAACTAAAAACTGACCCAGAAACCTAAAAATACCCCTTTACCCACAAACTGAAAACTGACTCTGAAACCTCACAAAACCCCTTTACCCACAAACTAAAAACTGACCCTGAAACCTTACAAAACACCTTTACCCACAAACTAAAAACTGACCCTGAAACCTAAAAATACCCCTACACCCACAAACTAAAAACAGACCCTGAAACCTGACAAAACCCCTTCACCAACAAACTAAAAACTGACCCAGAAACCTAAAAATACCCCTTTACCCACAAACTGAAAACTGACTCTGAAACCTCACAAAACTCCTTTACCCACAAACTAAAAACTGACCAAGAAACCTAAAAATACCCCTTTACCCACAAACTGAAAACTGACTCTGAAACCTCATAAAACCCCTTTACCCACAAACTAAAAACTGACCCTGAAACCTTACAAAACACCTTTACCCACAAACTAAAAACTGACCCTGAAACCTAAAAATACCCCTTTACCCACAAACTAAAAACTGACCCTGAAACCTTACAAAACCCTTCACCCACAAACTAAAAACTGACCCTGAAACCTAAAAATCCCCCTTTACACACAAACAAAAAACTGACCCTGAAACCTAAAAATACCCCTTTACCCACAAACTAAAAACTGACCCTGAAACCTTACAAAACCCTTCACCCACAAACTAAAAACTGACCCAGAAACCTAAAAATACCCCTTTACACACAAACCAAAAACTGACCCTGAAACCTAAAAATACCCCTTTACCCACAAACTAAAAACTGACCCAGAACCCTAAAAATACCCCTTTACCCACAAACTAAAAACTGACTCTGAAACCTCACAAAATCCCTTTACCCACAAACTAAAAACTGACCTTGAAACCTTACAAAACACCTTTACCCACAAACTAAAAACTGACCCAGAAACCTTACAAAACTCCTTCACCCACAAACTAAAAACTAACACTGAAACATTACAAAACTCCTTCACCCACAAACTAAAAACTGACCCTGAAACCTAAAAATACCCCTTTACCCCCAAACTAAAAACTGACCCTGAAACCTTACAAAACTCCTTTACCCACAAACTAAAAACTGACCCTGAAACCTTACAAAACACCTTCACCCACAAACTAAAAACTGACCCTGAAACCTAAAAATACCCCTTTACCCACAAACTAAAAACTGAACCTTAAACCTTACAAAACCACTTCACCCACAAACCAAAAACTGACCCTGAACACTTAAAATACCCCTTCGCACATACACAAAAAACAGACCCTAAACGCACAAAATGTACCTTTGATAAAATTACCCACCCTGATCCACTATAAAGTCTACATCCCACTCCTAAAAATATGATACATTTATTTATTTAATATCTACTACATTATATATTTTTTATTCTTTTTACTACATACACAAAATACCTCAATTTAGAACAACAACATAATAGTGTTCATAATTTCGTATTTAAATAATATGTATATAAAATTTCGAATCGAAACTAAAATTAAATACAAGGCGAAATTTTTACTTCTATGATTAGAGTATACTTTGTTTATACACTACCCACCCTTATCCCCTTGAAACTATACATCCCACTCATAAAATAATTAGACAAATATTTTTAGAAAATATATAAAAAAATTATAATTACAAATCTATTTTAGTACATACACAACAGCAAACTTAAAACATAATTACTATATTTGATTAAAATCGATATCATTTCGCATAATTCGAAATATTAATTTAAATTTTAGAAAATTCGCAAAATTATATGAAATTGCGAAATTTTATTTTATATAATTACCCTATATATTTTTAAAACACTACCCACCCTTATCCCCTATAAACTCTACATCCCGCTCCTAAATTTATTGTACAAATATTATACAAATATAATGTAATATTTTAATATTTATAAATCTTTTTTGTACATGCACAAAAATTAATCATAATGTTTTATATACTCCCTAAATTTCGAACAAATTTCGACTACTACAAAAAAAATTTAAAAAATCGAAATTTTGAAATCTAAAGGAAATGCGAAATTTAAAATTGTACAATTTCACTAAACTTTTTTAAAACACTACCCACCCTTATCCCCTATAAACTCTACATCCCGCTCCTAACATTAATATACAATTATTTAGTAAAAAATGAAATATTTAGATATATTTACACAATTTAATAATATATATCCAAAAGCAAATAACAAATAATTTAACACTACTCAATAAATTTATTTAAAATTTCGCTTTTTTAAATCATTTGAATTAAATTTCGCAAATTTAAAATTTTACTTCAAATGCGAAATTTATTATTCCATATTTACACTATACTTTTTTAATACACTACCCACCCTTATCCCCTATAAACTCTACATCCCGCTCCTACACTTCTAACTAAAAATAATAAAATTATATGTAAAAATTACCTTATATATAAACAACATTTAACTAGATCATTACTTAACATACTTTAAAACATCACTTTTACATATCGATATTTTTGACAATCGATATTTTCAGCATCGATATTACTGATTTCGAAATTCATGTCTTCGATATTTTTTACACACACATAAATCGATATTTTCTACGACGATATTTTTGATTTCGAAATTTCTTACCATCGATATTTTGGACTCGATAATATGGTACATCGACATTAACAACTCGATATTTTGACTGTCTACCCTCTCTGACTACTTGGGTCTATCTTATTCATGTCAGAAACCTGTCTAACCGCTTCACCCAGGGGGGGACTTAAACAATTAAACGTTGTCTGACTTACTAGACCTTAGCTTAAAACGGTACTCCTCTTGGGGAGTTTTCTCTAACAGGGGGAGTTTAGAGTCAGAAAGTGGGCAGTCCTTAAACGGAATTTCTGGACACAGTCCGTGAACTTTTTTCACATGGCTCGAATGCAGCCATCCTTTTCTTCCTTCTAGCTTGACTGCAGTTCTCGTGGACATCAACACCAATTTAGGCTGTTTCCATCTGGGTTCCAGCGGACTCTTCCTATAGAAATTCCTCACGAGGACGAGATCACCAGGGCGGACTTCATGCGGTTTTACTTGGGTGTTGTCCGGAAAGGCAGCCGCGACCTGTGAACGACAAGATTGTAGTGCAGACATCAAGGAAGCCAAGTAATCTGTCAGCATAGTACTTTCAATATCGGTAATGCATCTCGGCATAGGCGTACCCCACATGTTCGGGGGACGACCAAAAGTAATTTCATAAGGGGACAATCCTGTCCTAGAATGGGCTACCATTCGCATGTAAAAGAGTGCAACTGGCAAGGCAACTATCCAATCTACACCTTTCTCGGCACATATTTTGGCTAGGCGTGTTTTCAGGGTCTGATTATGTCTCTCTACGAGACCTGCTGCTTCAGGATGTCGGACACAGTGGAACTTCCACTGGTAACCTAACAGGAGTGATACCTGTTTCATGAGCTCGGACGAGAATGGCTGTCCATTTTCAGAGTACACGACACGGGGCAAACCGTACCGTGGGAAGAACTCACGTACCAGCTGTTTGGCAGTGGTTACAGCAGTGTAATCGGGGACTGGATATGCTTCTGTCTATCGGGAAAGAGCACATACGACTACGAGGACATACTTGAAACCTCGCCATCTGTCCATCTGGATATAATCCATCTGGAGGACTTCAAAAGGAAGGTCAGGAGGATGAAATCCACCCTGTTCCACGGGGACACCTTTTCCTGGATTAAACTGACAACAGATCATGTAAGTACGCACTTTCTGTTTCGCTGCTGCTCGTAAATGTTTGTTGAACCAGAGATTCTGTAAACTGTCTAACATGGCTTTCTCTCCTAAGTGTGCTGAACTATGTGCTGTATTAATGATTATTTGAACCATAGAGTCGGGGAGGAACCATGTGGCCCTTCCCTTCGTCATCCATCCCTGATCTGTTTGGATCCCTCCTTGTTCAGTCCATTTCTTGATTTCATCTGGGGTTGCATGTGCCTGTATGTCGAGTACATCTAGAGTGGGATCCTTAACTGTCAGGCAATGTGTCAGTGTAGTTACATCAGTCTTTGTCATGTCAGTCGGAATGTCTGTCTGAGCTGTGAGTTTGGCTGTTCGATCTGCCAGATCGTTACCCTGGGAAATAGTGTCGGTGACTTTAGTATATGCTTTGCATTTCATAATGGCTATGGCTGTAGGCAAGTGTATTGCTTCTAACAGGGCTTGAATGAGGGGACCATGCTGGATCTTGGTACCGTGAGAAGTTAAAAAACCTCTCTCTTCCCAAAGGACTCCGAAGTCGTGAACGACTCCGAATGCATACTGTGAATCTGTGTATATGTTAACTTTCTTGTTTTTGGCTAGTATACAGGCTTGGGTCAGAGCAATGAGCTCTGCAGCTTGAGCAGATAGTGTGTCAATACGGTGTGTGTCTATGACTTCAGTTTCAGTGGTCACTGCATATGCGGCCACTAACTCTCCTGTGCTTGTTCTCATACATGAACCATCCACATAAAGTGTCAGGTCTGGGTCGGTCGATGCAATATCTGTCAAGTCTTGTCGGGGCTTTGTCACTGTATTAATGACTTCTACACAGTCATGTGGTGCTGGATCTGTTGTACTCGAGGGTAACAATGTGGCAGGGTTAAGTATGTTGCAGCGTCTGATTTCTATGTGTGGCTGGAACAGTGTCAATTCATAACCTGTCAATCGTGCTATGGTCAAGTGTTGAGTCTGGGTACGGTTCAGAAGAACTTCCACGGAATGTGGAACCTGTACTGTCAAGGGATGTCCTAACACTATTGAATCGCTTTGTCTGATAGCTAGAGCTGTTGCTGCAACTGATTTCAAGCACGCAGGCAAAGCCTGGGCTACTGGATCCAATGTACTAGAAAAATAAGCACAAGGCTTATGGCGTCCTGCTTGATCTTGTGTCAGAACAGATAATGCTGTGCCATCACGTTCTGTGACAAAAAGTGTAAAAGGTTTGCTGTAACATGGTGTCGCTAAAACTGGTGCTTGACATAAAGCTTTCTTCAAGTCATTAAAAGCTTGTGTATGTTCCTGAGTCCAAGGGAGGACAGTCGAAGTCGCTGCCTCCTGTGTTGTCAACTGTATGAGTGGCTTAGCTAGAAAAGCATACTGGGGAATCCATTGTCTGCAGTACGAAGTGAGGCCAATGAAGGCCCGTACTTCCTTTTGTGTCTTTGGCTGGGGCAGATGTGCGATTAACTGGATACGATCTGGTGTCAACTGTCTACCCCTCTTGGACAGCAAGTGTCCAAGGTATACCACTTGCTGGGCACAGAATTGGAGCTTCGAAGGGGACACTTTGTGCCCCTTTTCGGCCAGAAAATACAAGACTGTCAGTGACGCGCGCTCGCAGTCACGTTCGGTCCGTGCTGTGATCAGTAGATCATCAACATATTGTAGCAGAGCAGTGTCAGTAGGCATGTGAATACTGTCTAGTTGTCTTTTCAATGCTTGGCTGTAAATACTAGGACTTTCCGTGAACCCTTGAGGTGCACGTGCAAATTTAAAACTTCGGCCATTTAAACAGAATCCGAAAAGGTATTGGCTATCGGGATGAATGGGGACGCTAAAGAAGGTGTTCTTAAGATCAATTACAGTAAAGAACGCAGCTTCGGAATCAATGGCAGTCAATAGTGACGAAATATCTGGAACCACTGGGTACTGTGGTACTATACATTTATTCAGTTCTCGAAGATCGATCACCAGTCGATAAACTGGAGGTGCATTTGGGTCAGTTTGTTTAAGAATCGGAATGATAGGAGAATTACATACATTGGAGTCAGTTTCTACAACTACTCCTTGGGCAATGAGTTCGTCAATAATTTTCAGTAAGGCTGCTACAGCCTCGGGGGGCAATTTGTATTGTCGGATTCGGGGCAGTACAACACCTTGCTTGAGTGTGACACGATAAGGAGTAATGTGCATACAACCTACATCAGTTGGACCTTGCGCCCATAAATGCTGTGGAACATTTTTCAATCTTGCATCAAAATCTCTCAACACATAATGACCCTTAAAGTCACGTAAGAATAATCTCACTCCTTCCGGAGAACAACATATAACAGCTCCTAGAGCTTTTAGCGTTTTAATAGCAAGCAAGTTTTCAGGACATGATTTCGTAAGCAATAAATCTGTAGTACGGGACAATGGACCAACTGCAAGGGGAACTGGCTTTGATACTTCGTTAACAATAGGCTTTCCTGAAAATCCAAGGGAAACATTCTGTGAGCCTGAGAGGGGTGCCCCTGGAACCTCGTCATGACTAATGGTAGTTCTGCTCGCCCCCGTGTCAATCAAAAATTTTCTGTCTTTCCCTAATACCTGACTATGTACATAGGGACCCTCTTGATCTACAGGAACCTCAATAAGGGGCAAGCCAACCTCCCTCTCTAGGCTGTTTCATGTGTACTGCTGATAATCGGGGTAATCAGACTGGGCATACTGGTACATTTGCTGTGTGACGTGTTGTGTTGCGGCAATGGGTTGAGGTTGGGGTACAGCTACTGTCTGTTGCTGTACATGCTGTGGAGGTTGCGGATTCTGTGGAATATTCTGTGGAACGTGTTCTGGTCTAGGCGGACGTGGTCTTTCTTTCGTTTTGCATGTAGCAATATTGTGTCTGAGAACGGCACATTCATTTATGAAGTGACCTGGCTGTTTGCAGTAATTGCAATTCCCTTTAACAGGAGCTGCAGAATGACTAGTCTGTGTGTTCTGTGTGTTACCCCTCTTCTGACCATCTGCTGGAATAGACTGGGCAACTAGTACTTTCATTTTCGTGTCTTTCATACGTCTCTGTTCATGATCGTGTTCCTCTCTAATTCTGTTCTGGTGGTACTGTAACATCTGTAACATTTGGGAAGGCGTATTAGCTTGCCATGTACTTTCGACTTTCAATACTCTGTTCTTAACCTGTGGTAAGGAATTCTCGACTAATTTGGTCACAAAAAGATGTGGATATGATTCGCTACTTGTTTTCAGGCCACTATTAATAATGAAACATTTCTCGAATCTGGAATAAAAATCACTAGTGTCTTCGTCTTGTTTCTGTTTGCAGGCTGAGATTGCTTCCTTTTTAACTGTCAATAATCTAGGCAAAACCTGTACTAATAATCCTGGTAATGCTTTAGTTTTGTCCCCAAGACCTAAACCTGGGGTACGTCTATTTTCCTCGTCTTCTAATTCAGTCCAAATAATCTTTTTATCTCCCACCTCCCATTCTTTCTCTTTCAGTTTTTCGTAAATCCCTGCTGGCAATAGTACTTTTAGCATTTTAAGAATGTCGGAATACGTGTAATCTCCCATAAGTAACATGTCTTTTAATTCATGGTGGAATCCTGCAGGATCTTTATCGTGACAAGGTACTATTTTCTTCATTTCCAGTAATTCCATTTTTGTCAAAGGAGTGTATACGAATACGCGTTCAAGCGTACCTCCTGTATTCAGGACGGGATGAACTTCTCGTAAGGGATTCTGTCTGTCTAGGGGATATGGCTGTCTTACTGGGGGTGGAACAGAAACAAAATGTGGAGTCAGGAAAGTTCTGTATTTGTGACGTTGTTCTAGAATGGTATTAATTAAATCGGTACCTAGGCCTCTCCATCTTCTCAGGAGTAAGTCTTGCAATATATTATACAATGGACCTGGATCGGATTGCTGATTTTCATATACTGTAATGAGATGTTGGATCATGTATATACCAGCTAGTCGCTGTTTTTCTGGACTAAGGCTCAAAAATGTTTGCGCTACTGAATCATCTTTATATATACTGTCATTTCCAGCCCATTGGACTGCTGACCGGGCTAGTTCCTGATCACGTAAGGTGTTAAGTTCATGATAACCTATTCTTTCTTTCAGTATTTTATCAGTATCTTGAAATACATGTTCAAGAGAACATTGCTCTGGTATGGGGGAAAGGAAACGTTTCTTGTTTTCTAAACGAATGGGTCTGTCAAAAGGTCTATCAAAAGAATACTGTTTAGGGAGTTTCACTCTACCTACATACGCTATTTTATCCTCACTCTCTACTGGAGTCTCTATTTCTTCCTCCTCCGAGGATTCATTCTTGTCTGACTCGGCTTCCTTTTCAGCCTTCTGTCTGTTATGTATTGCTACTATTTCTTTACGGATCTTTCTGGACATGGCATCTATACAATTCTGTTTATCATGTTTACAATCTGCAATATTCTGACTCCATTTTGTCAGTACCTCCATCTCTTCTTGAACAACACCTGCCCGATCTTGTTCCCTTATCAAACAATTAATCAAGAATCGTAATATTAATCCTTGTGTCTCAGCTTTCTGGTATGCCATGGCTTCACGAATACATTCTGGTCTTTCCCCTGATCTAATAAAATGATATATTTTGTCTAGATGGTCTGGCATTTCTGGTAATAACATCAAATAATCTGTAACACGTCGTAGACGTAACGAGGCTAACATCATGTCTCCTTTCTTACCCGGTACTGGATCATATCTACAATCTGTAATATACTGTCTAAGCTTTTCATATGTCATCGCTTTCGGAGTACGCTGCGTTGCTAATTCTCTGATTATCATTCGGTGTACTTGTGGCGGGGTGCGAAGGTGGCCTCCTACAGCACCTCCTGAGGCAGAAGCGAGGGCATGACCTGACGTCATGGCGGGTAGAAGAGGTACATGTAACGGGGATGGACTCTGGGTTATATCTGTCGCAAAAGGATTGAGAGGACCAATAGTAGGGGGACCAGTAGCAGTAGCAGTAGGGGAAGTGACAACAGGCGCGGGACGCGAGTCTTGGAGACGTGGAGGGGTCGTGGCTTGAACAGCCGGAACAGGCTGCTGTACATTATTAGCGGGTGGTACGGGTACATTGGTATATGCTGGAGCTACGTCATCTAAATAGGAGGAAAGGAAAATGTCTGCTGCGGTCTGTTTGTGACGGAGTTTAGTCGGAACCAATGGTGGTGGCAAGTTACGGGGTACTTCCGGGGTCGCCTTGGGCAGGCCCTCGGCAAGAACTGGATACATGCCTGTAATGAGCGCATTTCTTTGGCGGTCTAATTGTTCTAATCTGACATGTTCTCCTTCTTCTAGTAACTCTTTTTCTCTAGCTTTTTCGGATTCTTCTCTATTTTTCTCCGTTTTTCTGATTGCTTTTTCTGTCCTTCTATGCGATTCTTTACGCCACAATTCTATGGCATCTTTCTGAGATTGTCTGGCTTTCTTTTTCCACAATGCTTCTTCTACTCTCATGATGCATTCAGCATCCCATGTCCCTGAGACAGGCCATCTAAACTTCTCTTCCAGATCTTTAGTGTAATCCACCCATAAGTCTAAATATAGCACGGCATCTAAGCCATGCTTGTGGTACATAAAATATCCTGGAGTGTCCCTAGGTGGGACAGGAACTGCTTCTTCGAGTATCCCTTTCCTAGTACCTATCTGACGTAATTTTGAGAACAGCGGCATGATTGGAGTGATTCGGACGTGAACACAATAAACACAGTAATAAACAGTAAACAATCATTCACCCCACAACATTAAAAACACATTAAAACATTTCAGACTGAATTGCCTAGTACACAAAAAAACACATATTCGGAAAATCTCGAGATAATACTGAATAACTAGATGCACTGCTAAAATAGTACAGACAATACCGGTGCCATAAAGAGACACGTCGGACCGTATTCACCTAAGTGAACACGTCAGGACCAGGTCTGTGTACCCAAACCTGTCTTTACCGGGCACAAATTAATGAACCCGTCTAGATGCGTTCCCAACAACGGTACTCACCGGGAAGCAAGAAACTGAAGGCCTCGGAAACTGGACTGGACTGGACTGCTACGACATCTGGCTGCCTCGCATCACGCTACCACGCATGCGCTTCGGAACAGGTGGGCCTCCGGACACCTCGGACCTTGCTCTCTCGACTAGGGCTCTGGTCGGGATCCTCCGCATTCCTCACCGCCTCGTCTGGATGCCGGACCGCAGTCTCCGTCTCCCTCGTGGGCCCGAGGGAAGATAGCAGGAAAACCCGCAAACGTGCACGGTTTCCGTCGGGGCTGTAGAAGGGGTGAAAGGCCGCGTGACTTCACCGGCGAGTGGGGAAGGGGGGGGTACCTGTTCGGGTGCCAAATTATGTGGTAAATTAATTTTACCGTAGAATTTTTCCATATAATTATCAATAAAAGACAGCTCATTTAAATGAGAGGCAGAGTCCGTGGTATCTGAGTCATACGGGCTTTAATGGACAATGATCCTCGAGGATGGGATATCATGTTCCATCACCTCTAAGGTTCAGGAAGGGACATTCAACATTTTATTAGCATTACACATTATATATAGTAAAATGGTACAATAGAATCCAATACAGTAGGCGTAACAGGTGAAAGAAAGAGATAAGAACACATGTGCGTAACAGGAGGCGTGTAAAAGGGCGTACACATGGGCGTGCACTGTACATGTCGGAGAAACGTCATAAGAAACGTCACATGTGGGTGGATGCATAGAGAAAGTTTGCAGGATCAGCAGAAACCCTTGACCTGTATGCGCGCGCAACTAGCATGACGTGTAACTGGGGGGCTTTGACTTTAGCACTAGTGGAGGAGACTGGTGTCTGGAATGTCAGGGCAACCTGTACCTATAGCATATCTGGTATCTCATGTTTGGAGGATGTAGTGTCTGAAGTAAAAGGTCTCTCGGGCAGAGGCCGTTCAATACTGAATGCTAGTGCGTGCATACGTGTCTTGGTGCAACGTGCGGAGCCATGGACCTACCATGGTAACGGATTCAGTAAATCACTTGCAAGGAGGACAGGAAGGCCGGGCCCCTTGCTCTGCAGCCGGGAATATGTTTACCGATTTCACTAGACTGGAATGTGTTTTCGAGGAGGCTGAGCTGATAACTGTAGGCAAAACATGAATTTGGCAGGCAGTCCAGGCCGAGCCGGGCACCGCTTCACTGGCAGGATGTAAGGCAGGGGTCAGGGATGCGTACAGCTTTCGGAGACAGGAGAGATGAGGCAGGGAGGCCTCGTTCAAGGGCCTAGCTCGACTGGGCCAGGAAACATGGAGAAAACGTGTGCGAAATTCAGAAGTGCACCATGTAAAGACGTTGGCACCGTATGCCTAGAAGTCTAATTAACGGGATTTCTTTGCATGACTGGATAGCTAACATGTTAAGGATGGACGCAAATGTATTTGCGTCTTTCTAGCATGTACAGAACAGAAGTTACACGACATACAAGGAGCATGGGTGCATGGATAGGGTGCGAGTGGGGGACACATTAGCTACCTGAAAATTTCTATTACCTCAAGACCACTGACTGCAGTGCGGGGTAAGTTAAAGGCCCACTATACCAATCGTGCGGAGTTTACCCTGCTTCGGCTTCGGCGAGTCTCCTACTCACAGGGGAATAAAATAGGCAGACATCTGGCTCGTCAACTCCGAGATAAAAGGGAAAGGGAGTATATAGGTGGCATCTTGGACTCTTCGGGGTCGCTACACCATAGTGATGCAGATAAGGCAAACCTCTTTGGCCGGTTCTATGAGACACTTTATAAGGGTGACTCCCTAAATCAAGCAGCTCAGGATCTCTTTCTGGCTGACCTCCCCATCCTACGGGTGTCGAAAGAGTGGAACGAACTACTCGCGGCCCCCATCTCTAGAGAGGAAGTGTTGGAGGCTATCGGGGACCTGAAGCTCCACAAAGCGCCCGGTCCGGATGGCTACACGGCGTTGTTCTACAAATCCTTTGCTACGGAGCTCAGCAAATTTTTGGTACCCCTCTTCAACGAAATGGCGGTCACGGGACGAACCACGGGCTCCATGGCTGAGGCTATGATTTCTGTGATTCCTAAACCGGGGAAGGACCTGTCCCACTGCTCGTCCTACCGCCCGATAGCTCTACTCAACATAGATGCTAAGTTATACTCGACTATCCTTGCGCGTAGACTTCGGGACCTGATGCCAGCCATCATTCACCCGGATCAATCAGGGTTTTTTATGGGACGTCAAACACACGACAACCTGAGGAGGGTGATTCACCTCATTGAGAAGGCCACAAGGTTCCGTCTCCCAGCAGTGCTGGTGGGGTTGGATGCCGAAAAGGCCTTTGATCGGGTAGACTGGAATTTCATGTTCCATACTTTGGAAGCCTTTGGATTCTCGCACCAATTCATTACCATGATTCGCGCGAACTACAGCACTCCTTGCTCCAGAGTGATGATTAATGGACATCGCTCCGCCAGCTTCGCTCAAACCCGGGGTACGAGACAGGGCTGCCCTCTTTCGCCTCTGCTCTTTGCCTTAAGCATCGAGCCTCTGGCCATTGCGCTGCGTGAGCAGGAGCAGATAAAGGGACTCTCCTTTTCGGGGGAACAGCATAAAATCTCCCTTTTTGCGGACGATGTGCTACTTTCTGTGGGGGATCCGGCGCAATCTCTGCCGCACATTCAAACTCTGCTGTCCAGCTTTGAAGAAGTAGCCGGGTTCAAAGTTAATTTTGATAAATCTTATATTTTGAACTTGACGCTCCCACCGGCCGAGTTAGAGCGACTGCGCCCGCTTACGCCGTAGGCGTGGGCACCGGCCTCCCTGCTCTATTTGGGTGTCCGACTGACGCCTTCTATTGGTTCCCTGTTCGCGGCGAACTTTCCGCCTATGTTGTCGGCTGTGCGAGGGGAACTAGACCGGTGGAAGCCGAAATACATTTCTTGGCTGGGCAGGATCCATGCCATCAAGATGGTCCTCCTTCCTAGGTTTCTATACCTTTTCCAGGCCCTCCCCATACCTATGGAGGTGGATTTCTTCCGGCGACTGAAGACTCTCTTGCTGAAATTCATCTGGCAGGGTGGCCGGGCACGCCTCTCCTATGCGACTCTAAGGCGCCCAAGGGAGGAGGGAGGAGTGGGCCTCCCGGATATGCACCTGTACTATAAAGCCGCACAACTGCGGGTCTTGGTGGAGTGGTCGCAGCAGGAATCTGAAAAACACTGGCTGCACATGGATAGGAGTGTGGCTGGGAGGTCGATCTGGGACCTGGCTTGGAAACCCAAGCTAGACAGACCTAGGAATGCTTACGTCAGCACTCCCACAGGCACTGTCCTAAAGGTGTGGGACACGGTATCGGGAGACGAACGCTGGATGTCGTTCCCCTCCCCTTCACTTATTTGCACTTCAATCCGGCTTTCCCGCCGGCGCTGCAAGAGGGACCATTTCGGCTTTGGAGAGAGGGCGGTTGTCGGGCCCTTACGCATCTATTCCATGGCACGGAGCCCCTCACGTTCTCTAATTGCATGCGGGACTATGGCCTGCCACCCACGGAACACTTCCGATATGTCCAGCTGATCCACTGGGTGACCTCGCCCGGACTAAGAGAGGCAGCTACAAGACCGCCCTCGCCTTTCGAGGCCTTTCTTCTACAGAGCGCCACGATGAAGGGAACGATCTCCTTTTTATATAAACTCTTGCTTAGCACGGTGGTCTCCCCTCGTCCCCGCTACATGGACCACTGGGAAGGTCAGCTGGGTAGGGACATAGCGGAAGGAGAATGGAAAGGTCTCTGGCGGGATATTAAGACTCACAATCATTCAGCGGATCTGCGGGATGCCCATTTCAAAACTATGTTTGATTGGTACCTCTACCCCTCGAAACTTCATCGCATATTCCTGACGACCTCAGATCGCTGCTGGAGGGGCTGTGGCTTACTGGGGGACTTTTGCCACATCTGGTGGGACTGTCCAGTCATTCGGCCTTTTTGGACCGAAATTTTATCTCATATCAAAGACATGTTGGGATACCCGATTCCAGACTCCCTGTCCTTTGTCATCTTGGGCCTCCGAGATCCGTTTTTGGAACATCAGACGAAAGCGGACAAACACATTTTATGGCTTTGTTTGGGGGAGGCTAAGCTAACACTGGCTGCGGCCTGTAAGAAACCAGCGGCACTTTGGCACGCGAAGCTATGGAGATTGATGAGCATGGAGAGAATGGCGGACATCTTCTTGGGCAACTTTAAGAACTTTATGTTTCGGTGGGGGCCATTAGTCAGGTTCTTATCGAATGGATTGCCATCTGCTGTCTGTCCATCGGCCTTACGAACCCTTCACCTTTTCCAGGTTTAATTACCCGAGCGCTGTGAGTGTGTAACGGAGAGAGAGAGTGTGAGTTGGCGCCACCACCTGGGGGAGGAGAGGGGGGACAGCGGGGGGGCGGGAAGGGGGCACAATTGGGGGGGGTTCTTCCCTTTGTTGCGGCATTCCATGGCTGAGGGAGGAATTTGCCTGCCCGGGAATCTCCAGAGACACTTGGTGTAGCCAGATTGCCCTTCCCCATGGAGGACTCAGCAGAAGCATTGGGGAACGACTGGCGGTAGCATCCCTTGGCCGTCACTATCTTTCCAACCTCCGTTATGCGCGGTTGGCCGTAGCTCAAAGTTTCTAATGGGTATGTCTGAAGTTCTTACCAAGCTAATGTATGTGATGCTGCAATATTGCCGCTTGTTTTTTCTCTCTGTCTTTTTCCTCTATCTGTTCCTTCTTTTCAAATACAAGAAAAACAACTTTTATAAAAAGAAAGCAGCTAAAAACATTGCTTTTTAATTAACTCTCCAACCAGGGCATACGCCATTCTCTCTCCTCCAAGTTGGCTCCCACGCCGGGACACTTTTGAGTATCCATGCGTGTTACAAATGGTGTATAACATATGCTAGGGTCGTGAAGGCTCCTCTCACAAAGTAAAACCATTAAGAGCACTTTTGAGAAAGGGGTGAGATTTGTTTGGACCGAAGAATTCGAGGAAGTGTCTGGTGAGGTAAAAGAAATTAATTGCTGAAGCACCTACATTAAAAGCACATAATGCTGAATGCAAGTGCGTGATTACTGTTGATGCTTACTTAACCAGACTTCCTGCAGTTCTTAGTCAGTAGGTTAGTGGTAAGGAGCAAACTATTTGATTTGCATCAAGACCACTCAAACAATCTGCGAAGTACTATAGCACCATAGAACGGGCATCACAGGCTTCCACCTGGGCAGTGCAAAAGATCCGGGTGTATATTTGGGGTCGTAAATTATTTGATTTGTATACGGATCATAAGTCGCTTGTGCAAATACTCAAAGTTAAAAGTTCTCATAATACTTCAGCAAGATTAAAAAGATTATTCAGGAGTAGTTTTGAGATCAAACATCTTTCTGTGAGCGAGAATTCCCATGCTGATTGTTTATCATGAATGTCTTTGGATGACGAGGAGGATGAAATACTTGAGGATATGGAGTGTGTGGTTGCAGTTTTGGATGCAATAAATGAATGTAAGGGCAAGATATCAGAAGACAGGTGGTTGGAGGCGAGTGTAGCAGATGAGAACTTTCTAAAGTCATGCAGTACACTATGCAGGGTAAGCCCAAAGTCAGATGTTTGCCTACTAAACTTATTTGCTACATTTTCAGACACATTGTCTGCATTCAATGGAATGATAATTCCTGGTGAAGTTTTTGTACCACCTGAGAATTTACGGTATGAGTCAGTTGAATTAGCTCATCAAGTACACCTAGGAATTTCGACAAACCTGCAAGAGATTGAAACAATTTTATTGGTGGCTGTCTTTAGATACCAACGTGAAAAGTATGATTGGTGTGTCCTGTTTTTAGTTTCAGACAAACATTGGAAAATAAAGGAGATACCATTACTTCCAGTCCATTTTCCTGCTGCTGCATGGGAGAAACGGTCTTGTCCATTATATTCCTTTCCTTCAAACATGAGATATTTGATAGTCTTGATAGACTATTATTCCAAATAGATTTATTTTTAATTTACTGAGTTTCCCGCTACCAATGCTACCATCACATTTTTGGAGAATGTTTTTACCTTAGAAGGCTCACCTTAGGAGATCGTTACTGATAATGGTACTCATCTTCGTGTCTGAGAAATCAAAGACATTTTTCAAATGTCATGATATAGAACATCCTAAAGTTGCTTTGTATTCTCCATGTCCTAAAGGATTAGTGGCGAGAGCAAATAGGATCATGAAAGAGGGTGTACAAATGGCGTTAACGTCAGGACAGGATATGAGCAAGAGCTTGAGAAGCAAAGTGTGGAGTTATAATATCAATCCACTTGGCACTGCAGGTGAAGCTCCTTTCCCTCTTTTGAGAAGACGCAAAATCCATACTAATTTGTTTCCAAGTTGGTTAGAAAGTAAAAGGGAAAGAGAAAGAAATGTGCAGTCTGCGGAGAGCATTTCACGTCCAGTTGCGTTAAAGTAAGTTGAGAGGAAGGAGCACTTTCTTCAGAAACATCATGTTAATGACCAAGTTTTGAGTAAAGGTGATTGAGTCATGGTTAGAAATCAAAGAAAGGTGACTCAAAATGCCCTTCACCTGTGTAAATCACGAGAATCACCAAGGGCTCCATTTTATTGGAGGGTAAAGATCGGTGGGAAAGAAGGCAACTGATCAACATTTCTCCGGGGCAAGCTACCATTATTAAATGTAAAAGACGCATACAAAAGGAGTATATTTGGCAAACTTGGTTGCAACCAAACATTGAAGTGGGCAATCAGATTCTGCTGTTCAATAATTACCTGTAACAGCTGTTAATGATTCTATTGGCTATATGAATGCATCTTGTTTGCGAGTTGTGAAAAATCCAAGTAGGTTCAAAGATGATGTGTTGTATGAAAATAATTATTTGTTTTGTTATTAGAGGAAGTGTGGTAAGATGCTCTGTAGAATATTGTTATTGGAATTAGAATGTTTAGTATATGGGTCGTGGAATGCGCAATGGAACGCTCTTGTGGTTCTGGCAGCAACCGGTATGTCAGTTGCTGCCAGGACACCAGGAGAGCAGGACGTGCTGTGCTTTGGATGCTATTTGGTGGAAGAAATCATTCATCCTACAACATCTTCTTGTGTGGAATCTTTCACTACATGCGCTCACAAGGCTCTCACGATGCAGCTCTACCATGACGCGCTTCATGCAGTGATATCCCAAGGCTGAGGTGCTCACAGGGCTCTCACGATAGCTCTATACTGTTGTGCTTCATACACCGGCATCACAATGACGTGGCATTCACAGGGCTCTCATGAAGTAGCTCTACACTGACCTGCTCCATACACTAGCGTCCTACTACTGAGACATTTTAAGAGCTTTCATGATGTAGCTCCACACTGACCTGCTCATACACCGGCAACACACCCCTCAGGGGGAGCATCGTTTACAACGCGGTGTTTACACCGCAGTGCCTTTACAACTATGCCATTACAACGCAAGTCGTTACTACGACTTGCGCTGGATGGCGCTGTTGGACAAGGAATGGTATAATTTTATATTCCAACATCTTCCCTACTGTTACGTGGACTGGTGTTGGAATATAAAATTATAATATTCCAAAATCCGCGCCCTCCAACGCAAGTCGTTGAAACGACTTGCGTTGTAATGCCCGCGATGTCAAGTACCGCGATCTTAAAGATCGCGTTGTACTGACATACATCCCTTCTCAGGCATTCATAGGCTCCGGTGTCATCATGCAGGGCTGAGCAAGCCTGGGGTTTTCCGGAGAGCTCTGGAAAAGCGCCTCTATTCTGACCACTTGTCATACACATTGTTATCCCACCACTGCACATCCACAGAGCCCTCACAAGCTTCTGCATCCTCGGCCTGATTCCTGTTCCTCCAGGCAAACACCCTGTGGTGCTCTTGTAGAAGAGCATGGAAGGATGGAAGCATCTGTGTCATCCTAGGGGGCTGCATAGATCCTTTCTCCACAGGGAGTGCCCTGATTGGGGCTCCACCATGGTAGTGGCACCGCCAGCCTTGTTGTAAACAGAGTATAAGTGCAGGTGGAGCAATAGGTGATTACTGCACTGTACTGCTGTACTGCTGTACTGCTGTACTGCTGTAGGTCGGGTCTGTGTGTAGATCCTGCACCCCCTGCAAGGCTCGTCCTCTCCGCGGTCACAATTCGTTGGGTGCTGTCACACCGGAAGGTGGAAGGGTTTGCCAGCAGTCTATACGTGTTCTGGGTCTGTCTCTGCAAGAAGAGACCTGCTTGGAGCCACAGTTCGTGAGCAGCACCTCCACTGCCTGCACCAGTGGATGCAGAGCAGCTCAGCAGAAATCAAAGTGACTGTGATGCATCCTCTATTAAAGGTATGAAAGAAAAGTCCTTTTTCTGTGCCCTTGAAGTCGAGCTGCACTCACGGGCTCTTTATAACTCACCCGCAGCCACTCGTTCTGTCAGGCTTCCTGCGTTACCCAAGCCTAAGAGAGTGATAACAGCATGAATGACAGCCAGGCCGGCAGCCAATGAGAGCGCAGTCGGTGGCAAATGTTCACAGAAAGACTGACAGGGAATTGCAGCAGCAGAAGTTGTGTTAAGTGGCAGCAGGCTCGGAGTGACAGCAGAAGGACTGGCAGGATGTGATAGCAAAGGCTCATGAAGTCACAGCACCAGGCCTGGCAGAGGATGCAACAGGACAGCAGGAGGCAGCGATAACAAGAAGCCGGATATGACAAAAGCAGTAGATCCACAGTGACAGCATAACCCTGAGTGGCTACAGCACGATTTTTAGGATATAACCAAAAGATGCCTGAGATTAGGGCCTCAATTGGGAGTTTGGTGGTTAAAAGGGACAAACATATATATTCAGTAAATACTGGGGGGGGGGTCGATAAATAACAGATGTATTAAATATCACTGATTATGAGTTTTACCGTATATCATGGAATTAGTGATTACTGCATGTGCAAAATACAGAATATGTGCCATTTACCAAGCGTGGTAAATACTGAACCCAATAAACGCCACCTGCACAAAACATCAGGAATTGCAGGTGGAGAACAGTGGACCAAAGGTTCACGGTCGAAAAAATTAAACTCAGCAAACTCAACACCTGACACAAAACCTGATACCTGGATATTGGGGTAGCTTTCACATGCACAAAAACTGGCGAATCACACCCCAAACCTACCCCCAGGTAGCAACACCACCACCCAAACAGGCACATAAAACCAACTGTACAACTCTGTAAGTAGACCACTCTCCCCTTTTCCGTATTGTCTGTTTTCTGTGAAATTTTCACCAGCCTTCTCACTCTAACCGCCCTTTAATTCCCGGGCCCAGCCTTCTAAATCCCTGCTTTTCACCTCACCTGCCGCAGGCTCATAGCCAAACTAATTTTCCAGAGAAAGCAAAAGCCACCTTCTTACCTGCTATTATCACCAGACACAAATCATGTCGACTAATAATAAAATAAGACTCACCAATGTTTTTCATCTCAATTCCAACTGACTTGGGTTCACTCTGCCTTTTGCCCCATTAGTCATAAATTCCAGCCGTACTTGTCCATATCTGGTAGATGCCAAAGAATACTCATTCACTGCCCTCCACTGCCTGTCTCCCAGAGCTCACCAGTCATCACTACCTTGAACACAACATTCCCAGTGCTCGACCACAGAACTTCTTTCACTGTGAATGAGACAACACAGCCACAATATCATTGTTAATTCCTGGAACATAGTGTACCCTAAACACAATATTAGAATGTACCCAACTGACCACAAAAAAAACCTGAGCAACCTCAAAATTCTGATGCCTCTTTTAGATTGAATATTTACAATCCCCACCACAGCCTTATTGTCTGTATTGAATGTCACACTGTTTTCCCTGATATTCTAACCCAACTACACTCGCATGACCAAATATGGAAACAAAACTCCAAACAGGCTATACTCCTTCCCTCTTCAACGCATGCTTTCAACCACTGCTCCACACACTACTTTCCCTGCCCACACAAGCTGAAAATACAGGCACCAGCCATATCCCTAAAAAATGTGGAGCCCTATTATCAAGAAAGGGCGATACATTATCGCCGCTTTTATCGGCAGGAAACTGCCGCTAAAGCGGTGATAATGGGCTTCATAATAGGCCCTTGTGAATTCCCATAGAAGCCCAGGTTATGGTGTTGACCTGGGCTCCTGTGGGAATTCACAAGGGCATATTATCAAGCCCATTATCGCCGCTTAAGCGGCAGTTTCCTGCCGATAAAAGCGGCAATAATGTATCGCCTTGTCTTGATAATATGGCCTGTCGATCTTTCAGTCTGTCTCATCGCTAAGATTGCTCAATGTGACACTGTCAGTCTGACTCTGTGATGGGGTAAATATGCTTTCGCAAATGTGAAACACAACCACCTGCAAAAAGTCATCCCAGCTTTCACCATGCAATCGGCAATGTTAAGGTGGCCTGAAAAAACTTGGGGGCATATTATCAAGGGGGTTTATCTATGCTTTTTTGGCTTTAAAAGCCAAGAAAGCGGAGATAAAATTATCTCCCTATTACCTAGCTGTCGCTAACACCAGTTAACGACAGCTAGTAAGAGATAGCGACCATCTTGGGCCCCACTTTGCATGTCAGAGAAATGTATCACTAATGACATGCAAAGTGAGCGTGCCAAGATGTTAGCGACTGGAAACAGTCGCTAACATCGCTATCTCCTATTACCAACTTTTGGAGATATTCGCGCTAAGCGCGAATATCTCCAAAAGCTAACACCTGCCCTGAGCAGTTCTTAGCCATGTTATCCAATGGGAGGTGGATAACATGGCTAAGAGCATTAGCTCGGTAATGCCTGAATATCGCTGACTTTTCAGCGATATTCATGAATTGCGGTCGATTTTTATCGAATTTGCGATAAACCTTGGTAATACCAAGGTTTATCAGCGATAAAAATCGCCGCAGGTCGGCGATACATTTTTGTCTCTAACCAAGCAATAGTGATAATTATCGCTATTGCTTGGTAATATGCCCCTTGGTTTTGCATGCCAATATGTCATCAGTCAATTGCAGTGCTATTACAGTCTTGTCCTGTGGTAATCGCAAGTTCTTCAAACTCCAATCCAACTCTATTTCGAAAAAAGTCAACACCATTGCTGGCCACATCCTCTTCTCTGAGGCCATGGGTACGCCCAAATAAAAGTGCCAACCTACATCTATCTCCTTTTTTTAGACTAGTAAAGATAAAGAATCATCCAAATAAAAGGTCACAGGCCCACAACCAGATGCATTCTGTAAAAGCCATTACAAGTAAGTACTAAACTTCTAAAACAAGAAACGGAAAATAGAACAGACACTGGTAACACTTTGTCTATATAAATCTGCTCTTTAAACTGCAAACGTAGGAACTGAGAACTCTCACTGTGTACAGGTAACAAGCGAAAAGCTGATTTAATGCCACAGTGTGCCATCAGCGTCTCCTGCCCGCTCAGCCGTGTTAAATCCACCGCATCATCCACAGCAGTGCATTTCTCTGAGCTTAATTCCTCTGACCTAAAATCATTAACTGACATTCCCTCAGGCCCGGAGAGATGTTCAGTAAGACAAAACTTGTCAGGGTGTTGGGCAACTTATCAACCCAGGCACAGGTCAATAAACAAATAGGTCCTTCTTTCTTCCTTCTTCAATCTTGTGAAGACTTCTCCTGACAACGCCTAGATCTTCCTTTACTGAGAGCAAATTGTCCACTCCCCTGTCTGCCCTCAGACCCTTACAGCCTACCTTGAAACTGCAACAACAACTGCACTTCTTCTACTTTTGGATAACAGCCTAACCGACGATGAATCTCCTCCACATTAACTGGAGGGTAATCCTTTTCCACCACCCTTTGAAAGCCCTTCCCCTACTTGCCTCTGGCTGTCAATCCCCACACTGAATACCCTCCCTCCCACTAGGGACCTGATGAAAGCATTGTGTGACTAAATGTTTGTCACACACTTAAGCCTGAATTTACAATATTCTATGTTGCAAACCCTCTTGTATGCACATCATGCACCTCTTTGTGGTAGATGGCCTCTGAGTATCCTGCTCTCCGTGTAGGGTGGACCGCTCTGGAAATACAAGTGAACAACCAGCCGTAGAGGTAGTCGGAGCAGGCCTCTTTGAAGCCATCCATATTAACCATATATAAGTGTCAATCTCACCCATTTCCCCTCACTGACCCTTAATGCCTCTTAGTACTGAACCCAAACCATGCAAAAGAATGTCATTTGTGGTTTCCTAATTACATCAATATATTTAAACAATGCCACACTTCTCTTCTTTCTGGCAGCCTATCCCATTAGACACTAACATATATGAAAACATGTTTCTGTTCAGTTTCGATTGGTTCTCATAACTTTGGACTGCCTTAATAACTCCAACCACTCCCGGTTAGACCCCTCCTGTGCTTTCACTTCTCTATGGAGAAGCATAAATATGCCCCTCTTTTTACATCCTCTCTTTTACTATAGCCATCAACTATGTTCCGAACAGCTTTATGCCGACTATGCATGGCAATTTTTTGGTCTTGTTCCCTAACTTATCTTCCTCCTGCCCTATCCATTTCCCCACCCGTATCACTTTTTTCCTTCACGTTCTCTAGCACTTTTCTCTTTTCTTTGTCCACCTCCTCTGGTAAATAGCCTGTACAAATCTGTTTGTCCATCAGATATGTACACCTTCTTAGATGTTCTTCCCCTTCGAAAATGGCTAAATCCTCCCTTGAGCCCCAAGAGACTTCCACTTCTTTCCTGCATGGTTAAGCAAAAGGGAACTCCATGATCTCACCGTCCTCTACGTCATCCTCATCCACATCATCATCATCATATATCGGTATCTGTTCCCTCCTACACCAGTTGGTATCTGTTCCCTCCCACACCAGTTGATATCTGTTCCCTCCCACACCAGTTGATATCTGTTCCCTCCCACACCAGTTGATATCTGTTCCCTCCCACACCAGTTGATATCTGTTCCCTCCCACACCAGTTGATATCTGTTCCCTCCCACACCAGTTGTGCTCGGCATTTCACAGTCATCCACACCAGCATCAGAAAATAATACAGATGATGGAGCTCCATTGTTAAGGCGGTGACACTCTGCACCAAGCCTCATGGTTCCCTGTTGTCGTCAAGTTGGCCGTCCTACACCATATCCTCTCGGTGGTTTGGGGCCCTGAATCAACACTGTCCTCCCTCACCCAGCTTCCAGACACCAGCATCAAACACCTTCTTAGTTGCACTGCACTTCAAATTTCAAATGTATTTATTATGTTTTGGCTCTCAAAGAGGGCCACATAAACATGTACATACAAAGCAACAGAATCGATATTAAAAATTACAATCTTAAAAACATAGTATTCAAGCCATAATAGGTACACTGCAGACCATCAGTCCCACAAGGCAGGCCGGCACCGTCTTCCAGAAAATTTAATAAATAGCTAAAAATCCTTTAAAAAAGTTAAAAACATAAGCGCAAAACATTTCATTAGGTGGGCAGTAAAGTGCATGAAGAAAATCTTGTAAAGTGACAATGCTGAGGCGTAGACAAATTACTTTAAGCCATCGATTACGCAAACTACGTAGCATAGGACAAATCAACAGTACATGCATACAGTCCTGGATATTCAATTTACATAAGTTGCACAGCGGAGAGGTGCCATGCCATTTGGACAGCAGCACGTTAAGAGGGATTAAGTCGTAACGTAATAGAAACCAGAACCTACGTATCCCATGTGGTAAATTCCACAGGGCATACGGTTGGGGCTGTTTCAACCTATAGGATGAGATGAGCAGCTCCACATTCCTTTTACCACTAACTGTTTTTTTATCAGATAGAAAACAATACTCCCACGAAGCCTTCTTGAGGACCTGCTTTAACTGCGTGGGAGAGTAGGAGAAAAGAGCGCTTTCATCCAGTCTAAGGATTTTCACAGCCCCTCTAAAATTGCTAACAAGTTTGGAGAACTCCTTAAAATTGCCCAAAAGCTCATTTTTGAGTAAGACTCGCAGGGTTCCCTCCCTTGCTCTGGCCAAACTGGCTACCCACCTTATTAAGGCGCACAGACCCTGAACCCAGGCACTCCTGAGTCCAAAATCCAGCCTACAGGCGGCCAGTTGGCAGGCATTATTAAGAGTCGAGAGGGATCTCAGGAGTTTTCCCTCAACCTTATGGCAAAAGTCCCAGTACTTAATCTCTATTATTTCTATACCATACAAAATGGTGGCGGGGATTTTAGCTCTGAATACTTCCAGAAGGCTAGAAAAATGTCTTTTCCCCGTTGCCAGGTATAGGGACTTTAACCCATTGCCATGGGCAAGAGCTTTGCGGGAGCAGTGCTCTATATGAAGATTCTCGCTCATATTGGCCGAGAATATTTTCCCCAAAAAAGTATAACAGGTTACGACCTCCAATCTATGCCCTCCAATGGCCCAACTAAAATTTGTCGAGCGGCATTTCTTCTTGCCGGCAATACACATCACTTTACTTTTATTAGTATTGATCTTCATGAAATGCTCCCCAGCAAAGTCCTGAAGAGCCTGAAGCCGATTTGCCAGACCCACAGGCGTTAAGTCAAGCAATAACACATCATCGGCATACATCAGACAGGCTATTGGCATTCCTCCTAGCATTGGTGCGATCCCCTCACTGTGGGACACAACCTCAGGGAGGTCAGATGTATACAGGGAGAACAGCAGGGGCGCCAATAGGCAACCCTGTTTCAGGCCATTCTGAGCTGGTATTTTGGCTGAAAGCCCCCTTTCGCCCCCCATTAAGACCCTGCACCAGGTATCTGTGTGCAGAGCCCGCACCAATTCCAGCAGGGGAGTAGGGACACCCAGCATCGCCAATTTTCTCCACAGCGTTCTCCGATCTACTTTATCGAACGCTGTGGAGAAATCAATAAAGGCGGCGTAAACAACACCCCCCCTCACCTGGACATATTTATCCGTAATAATCTGAAGGGCAGTCAGGTTGTCCAAAGTGCCATGTTCCCTACGGAAACCAGTCTGTTCCAGTGGCAAAATATTGCGCTCCTCGACCCAATCAGCGAGAGAACTCAGGAGGCATTTTGCAAATACCTTTCCGATGGAGTCGAGGAGCGCAATCATACGATAATTAGTGGGGCTGTCCCTAGCCCCCTTTTTAAAGATGGGGACCAGAATGCTTCCTCTCCATGATGCAGGGACACATTTGGACTGATGGCATGCCCTAAACAGGGGGTACAGGATTTTGCTCCAGATTAGAGGGTCATGTTTTAAGACCGTCATCGGGAGCTCATCCGGTCCCATGGCCCCAGATGGTCGCATATTTTTTATGGCTAACTCAATTTCCTTCTCAGAAGGAAAGAAAGTCGAGTCATCAGGGTCTCGGCCAGTCTTATGTCATACAATGTGTGTACAATAACAGTAACTACTCTACATCTCCACCTGTAAAATGTAAATTCTCTTTATACTGGAACATTCTAAACGCATTGTCATAAAGTTGAACTCAAGTAAATGAATGTGCAGTTCTTATTAGGACACCCACAAAATGTCTCCACAGAAGCAATAAACCATTTATAGAATAGATAAAGTTCAATGTTTGTTATTTAGGATGGTAATATCCCTATTCTTGAGTCTTACCTTTAACAACCATACTTCCACCTACCCCTCCAAATATAAAAAAAATCTACATTTTCTAACTTGTATGTTTCTGTCTCCAAATATTCTTAGTTCAACACTACTCCCAATATTGTTCTCTCCTTCATCAGGACAATTCTTACTAATCACAGGTAGATAAAAAAAAAGAATAGGCACTTTCCAGCAAATATGTAAAGTAAGAGCTGGGTCACAATTACAACATTCTCCTCACACACTTGCCATCTTCCACATCTTCAGGTGCAAATTGACCCAAATTTATCTCGCCACCAATATTCAAAGCACACAGATAAAAAAGATATTTTAGGTATTCATAAATCACTATTCCCCAGAGCTCTCAATCTCCTCTATATACCACTGTATTATAACAAGAACATAATATTGGCACACTCAGGGGCATATTACCAAGATTAAGCGATAATTATCGCTTAACACCGTTAGCGGCAATATTATTAACGCCAAGCTCCGCCGATTTTTATCGCAGATAAACCTTGATATTATCAAGGTTTATCTCAAAAGCGATGAAAATCGGCCGAAATGCATGAATATCGATGAAAAGTCAGCGATATTCATGCATTACCGAGCTAATGCTCTTAGCCATGTTATCCACCTACCATTGGAAAACATGGCTAAGAACTGCTCTGGGCATCCGTTAGCTGTTGGAGATATTCGCGCTTAGCGCGAATATTTCCAAAATTACGCCTTTGTAGGTAATAGGAGATAGCGAAGTTAGCGACTGTTTACAGTCGCTAAAATCTTGGCACGCCCACTTTGCATGTCATTAGCGATAAATATCGCTGACATGCAAAGCGGGCCCCAAGATGATCGCTATCTCCTACTAGCTGTCGCCAACTGGTGTTAGCGACAGCTAAGTAATAGGACGATAAAATTATCGCCGCTTTAGCGGGAAAAGTTCCCGCTAAAGCGGCGATAAGGCCCTTGGTAATATGCCCCTCATTTCTTTAGTAGTAATGCCTTCACTGTGTCATGTCGGGCGGGAAGAAACCTCAGAAACAGGGAAAAAGGCACTCTGGTCGGACAGGTCTGGCATTCGTACCGGAGTGCACAAACATGACCATTAATGCATAGTTTTCTAGCGAACCATCTCACATGTTAGACCAAGCCAAGCACTGGCATGGACTTGCTCTTGTGATTTAGGGGCATATTAGCAAGAACCGTCGTTAAAATGATCGCCGTTTTAGCGGCAGGAAACTGCAGCTTAAAACGGCGATAATGGGCTTGCTAATATGCGTTATCGAATTCCAATAGAAGCCCAGGTTAGATGTCCTGCACACTGGGCTTCTATTGGAATTCTATAACGCATATTATCAAGCCCATTATCGCCGGTTAAGCGGCAGTCTCCTGCCGCTAAAACAGCGATAATTTTAACGACGATTCTTGCTAATATGCCCCTTAGTTTTTGCCCCTTAGGTTTTTTAATGTGACGAGTTCCATATCCCAGCGTGGAGTCGTTTCTCCACTGGAGCTCCAAGCAGACCGTGCTAACAGAGCGCTGCTGTGCTGCTTCTCTTAGGAACCTTATGTACACAGCAGCGATACCCCGCAAGTTAATTCGGATTTTCTATATTAAAAGTAAATATGATTAGAGAAAAGCAGGCGCTTCTTTTGGCTCCAAGTTGCAAACTGTAGTAATGAAAAAGAAACCTAGGCGATTATATTCGTACAGGGTAATCATATTCACCAATACATTGGTAAGGTAGTTCTTTCAATAGGGTTTCTTCAGTCATTTAGGCCCCCTCTTACTAGCCCTGGGGTGGTGGGCAAATAATTGGTTCCAAGTCTGCCTCGCAGAATGTCCGAAGAGCTCCATGTTAAAAATTAATTAAATAAATAAATAAAGCCAAGAAAAGTTCCAAAGAACACGTTTCCCTTTCGGTTCAAGTAAGTATCTATGACGGTGCCTCATTGAGCAGACACAGACTGACAACACCTGAACTGAAATCAGTGCTTAATTTGTGCCGGTGGGGGCCACCGGCTCTCATTTTTTGGGACTGGCTTTTATTTTTCCTCTTCCACCCTTTCCCGATCGCAAGAGGGGGACGCGCACACAGAGAAAGAATCAGAAAGAGGAAGATGGAAAGACCATCAGAAAGGGAGAACGCAGGAACCTGTGAGTGAGAGCTAGAGAGAGGGGCAGGGAGTGTCTGGAAGGCGGTTAAAGAGGCATGAGGGGGACTGCAGACTGCAGCCCTGGCATTCAGTGAGCCGGCTGCAGGTTCTGAGCTAAGCTTTGAGCACCAGCAGTTATTCTTCAACAAAGCACTGCAAATTTAAGGACAGGGTAACTCAGGCCTCATGCAGCCACCCTCATACATTTCCAGCTAACCCGCCCCATCCGTGGCTTGTCTTTCTGTGTGAAAATACTATTTCGGAAGACTTCCAATCGCCTCAGACCCGCACCATGAAATGATACCCAGGCAGGCAGCAAAAGAAACCACAGCTATACCATGGCCCTTAACCACCTCCTGGGACTTTATTTCACTTCACTGCAAATGTATCCTGACAATTACAGCCCTTTGCTTCCACTTGCGTCTCTTGAAGGTCCTTCACTTCCACAATGACTCCAGATCAAGCAAAGAAGGAAAGACAGCAGCAGCTGCGGGCAATGGCCTCCTGCTGGCTCAGGCACGTGGGCATCCTCCACTGAACGCAGGGGGCAGACCTTTACCCTGGGCTGGACAGGCGTTGGTTCCACCGGGCATTTCCCCATTGGGCCAGAGGCCACAGAGGCCAGTTTTGAAAGCCAGAAGCTTGTCCTGTTCCCCAGCTCCCAGAGGTTAACTACATCAGGCACAGAGAGGCTTCAAAAGCTGGAGGGAAAGGGAAAGTAGCGAGAAAGCGATCAGAGAGGGAGAAGAGAGAGAATCGAAGGGGAGAGAAAGAATTCATTGATGGAAAGAGAGTTTGTGCAAAGAGACAAAGGGAGCGGGACAGGTTTGAGCATTTTTACCAGGGTTGCCACTGATTGAAGGGAAGGCTTCTACTCAGAACCGCATACTTGTATATCTGGAAAGGCTTGAAGCGATAGTCTCAGACGCTCTCTTTCTCGTGCATGTCACAGGAGAGTGTTCATCCAAGTGCCTAGGGCAGAGACCTTCAAACTTTTTTGCTCTGAGCCCCCCCACCTAAATGTTTTCAAGTCGGACACCCCTCCAAAAAACTTTATGGAAATACTTGGAGCGAGGGCGGAAGGAGCCCAGATGAGTCGAGGGGGTGAGCATATAAGATTATTTCAGGGGTACTTTCTCAGTATTTCGTAAACCACACTAAATGTGAGAGTTCTATATGAGCAAATATGTAACCTGAAAAACACGATAAAACACTTCCCCCATTATTTCAGGTCATGTGAACCCCACACACTCTGGGTCCCAATGCAACTATGCCTTCGGCGCTAATGATAGCTGCTGCCCTGAGCAGCAGACTACCCCCTCTGTCTCTTTCACCCCTTCCTCACCAAACCTGGCCATCGCGCCAGTCTTGAAACAGACTGTCCTATACAGAAAAAAATAAGCTCTCATGTGTGCCCCTCCCTCTCTTTGTAGCAAGGGCACTGCCAGCCCAAATGCTGTCCACCATGGGCTGATTGTAAAGTAAGACCGTCATAATTGTGATGTAGTGGACTATTGCGAATACATGACCTGGGTGCACGCAGAACGGGATAAAGCGGATACCCTGCGGGCGTGGTTGGTCATTCTGGTGCATTGATACTGGAAATTGACTCAGCAAACGGGGGTAGAGGATACAAGCAAGGGCATATTAACCTTAGCTTTGAGGATTATTACACAACTCTGTATGTTCCCCCCTGCACCATTACTGGGGACCCTAGTGGAGTTTCTGGACCCCATAAAGCCACCGAGCCTCGATGGGGAACCACTGAGGAATTGGGGGGCCTGGTGACTCTTCCAGGGGCCCGTGCAGCTGTCAAGGGCACGAGGTAAGGTACTGGGGACAAATAGGTTTGTGTTGGAATTCTATGTGACATATGTAAAGGAGGTGGCTCTCAAGCTTGTTGAACTCCATGCCACAGCTCAGGAGGTGGGCACACTCCTGTCAAAAACTAGTGAGGTGCTAGTGCTCCCATTATTGTAACCTGGTAGATCTCCACAGGATGTGCGGTCCTAACATCCATTATCAATGTTGAATATGGACCTTAAAATCTTAATGCACGTGTTAGCAACTTGCATCCTCCCCCATATTACTACGCTTATCCACGGGGACAAAAGTGGTTTTATACCAGGGCGAAATACAGCTTTAAACGTTCACCAGTTCCTCTCTATTATGACAATGACCAGAACTGGAGAGGATGATGTGGCCATCATCTCCATCAGTATTGAGAAGGCATTTGATAGCCTCAGCTGGAATTACCTATACCATGTGCTTGGCAAGATGGTGTTAGGCGGGTCTTCACTAGTGGACCAGGTTTCCCTACACTAACCCAACAGTGCGTACACGCACAGGAGGACTGATATCAAGGGCTGGACGTAGTTTGCGAACTAGCGCTACACGTAGCTACACAAAGTGCACTTCGCGAGCTGCGCGTAGCACTACGCGAACTGCGTAGTACCCTGTACGCACTGTGCAAGATGCCGTTTTCAATGATTGCACAGTGCGGACAAGCATCTGGCACTGTGCAATCATTGAAAATTGCATCTTGCACAGTGAGAGCTGTAGTGTTCTGCTGCTCGAGTAGATTTTTACTCGAGCGGCAGCTTTGTCAACGCGGACTGGTAGCTTCTCATCGCGAGCGGTCACGAGCATACGCGACCACTCGCAATGAGAAACCTGACCTCCCCGCATTGAGAATCTCGCCGGGAGGTTTATTTTCCACGCTCCCGATCGGCAACTTGATATTGCTGATCGCGAAGGAGGAAAAAGTCTCGCCGGGATGTCATTTTGCTTGCTCGTGGTCACCAACTTGACGTTGAGGACCGCAAGCAAGCCAAAAATGACAGCTGCACTACGCTACGCGTGTTTGCACTGTGTTACGTGCAGTTCGCGTAGTGCGAAGTAGCGCAAGCTTCGCAAACTACGCGAGCGTAGTGTAGTGCTTTACCCAGGGTTACTGATATCTCACTTGTATGTAGTCAGGAGGGGGTACCAGGTAAGGTTGCCTTCTCTCCCCTTTGTTGTTCTCCATTGCAGTTGAACCTCTGCCCAACAAGGTGCGCACGGGGAATCATTATCGGGGCCTGTGGTGACATGGAATTTCCAATAAAATAGCATTGTGTGCGAATGATAGTCTCCTCTTTTCCAGAAACGTGGGGGAGGACCTACCTGGTGCAATATCACTGTTGGGGCGGTTTCAGACCAAGTCCGGTCTTTGTATCAATTGGCAGAAATCACTCATATCCCCCCGCACTGAAACTATGACATCCAACCTGATTTACATGGATTAACTTGAGAAATCTCATGCATGAAATACCTGGGAGTAAAGCATACAATGACACGCCTGCTAGCCTAGATTGCAACATTAGTGTGGCAATCAGGGCACTCTATGCCAATGTGAGCTTTTGAAGGTCTCTTCCTCTGTCGGTGGCTGGGCAGGTAGCACTCCTAACAATGGTGCCACTTACTCGACTGCCTTATTAATTCCCGATATTGCCCCTTATTATCCCCCGCACAATATTTGCGGCGGTGGATTCCCTATTACTAGGATTGATATGGGGTGCGGGGAGGCACAGGTGGCCTTGGTCAAGCTGCAAAGGCCTACACCTGATGGGGGACTGGCAGCACCGGATTTTGAGGCTTACTCCCTGGTATCCCAAATTCAATGGCTCAACCAGAATCCGGTGTGGGGAGCTCTGGTTGTGGCTCCTGGACTCCCTTTGCTCTGCTGGATCCTTTTGACCCCCAGGCGTCCCGTCGGGGGTGTTCAGAGGAGTTGTAGGTTGAACAACGTGTCTGGCGGTGCTTCTTGTGTTGGACCCAATCCGCTGCGCATTACACACCTGATTTAGCGTTATAGTGCTTAACAGTGCTGAACGATAAAGCAGCACTGGGTGACAGAATTGCTGGAACTGGGCGTGGGAGATCTCTTCCAGGATGGTAATCTATTGCCTTCTGAGGAACTATCGGACCTCTATGACCTTCCTGCGGGACAGTTCCAGCTGCACCATGCGGTGACAGCGGCCATTGGAGGTCATTGGCAGACTGGTATGTCGGACCCACCAGGGCAGCTAAGTCCTCTCTACGGCAACTGGTAGGGGTAGGGCTATCACCCTCCTGTACCGAGCGATACGAGCAGATATCAACAAGACCCTTGCAGAACTGAGGTGACAATGGGAGAAGGATGTGGCCCTCCCAATTACCGCCTCAAACTGGACTATGATATTTGCTAACATATACAAGGTCTTCCGTAATGCACGGTTTAAATGAATCATCTTTTATTTCTTGCAAAGGGCATATCTTACCCTGAGGAAAATGAAAAGATCCTTTGGAGCACAGGATATAGCATGTCCCATATGTGGGGATCAGTGAGCGGAGATGATTCATATGATTTGGGAGATTAAGGCTCTGCAGAATTACTGGGATGGAATAGTGACCTGTATAAATGAAGTCGCGGAAAGAACGATCCCCTGCAACCCTCTGGCATGTCTCCTGGGAGGGTTTCCATGCTCACCTAAAAAATAAAGTGACCACTAAGTTCGTGGACCTTGACCTGGTACCAGCAAAGCACGAAATCACAATGAGGTGGAAGGCGGCCACTAGCCCTTGAGTAGACAAATGGAAGGACACACTATTACTGTGGGCGGGATATGAAGGTGCCATTCTATTCTGGGAGGTGAGACAGGGATGCTGTACAGTGCACAAAGCTAGAGCTTGGGAGACATTGGTGGAATGCCTGAAATCACCTGACGCTGATTTCCCTGACATTTCCATTCACTCCGATCAAGATCCCGGGGACGTCCACACAGGTGAGGCGCCCAGTGAGGCCTGACTTCATTCACAACTGACCGGGGGCCGCCCACAGTGCAGAGAGATATACTTGTTACCATGATCTGTGGGAAATTCGAGAGGCAGGGAAGGATGGGAGAGGGGGTTTGTTAGATAATGGTGCGAGGTGTGAGTTGAAAGCATTATTCGTACTGCACAACCTATTGTGGACTGTGATTATTCAAAATATATAACTGACGAGGATGCCCTGCAAACGCTGTACTTCTAGTTGGCTATTACTGTCTCAATATTTGACCCACCTGCACAGTATATGGGGGAGTTGTCAGAAAACAATAAAAATGCTGTTTACGTAAAACAATAAAAATGTTGTTTCCCAAAACAAAGTGTGATGTAGTGGGCCCATCACACTCCTGGGCTCCGGTGCCACTGCACCTGCCTCACTAATGAGATCTAATGCCTTGTGAAGCAGGCAGTCTCCTCTGCCCCTTCTTAAAGTGTCCCTATCTTCCTTTCTGCCGCATCTCTGAGGTTCAAGTTAAGGTGTCTTCTCAACTTCATTGTTCTCCTTTCTTGTCCCAAAGAAGCACTGGCACTGCAAGAGTGCACTGAGCCCTAGAACAGGCAAGGAATGATGGTAACACAGCCATAACAGGGGTTTAGTTAGTTGGGCCCTCACACCCCTGGGCCCCGGCACTGCACCTGCAGCACCAAAAATAACTGTTCCTCTGTCCACTCTACTGGGTCATCACTCCTAGGCCTGAGGCCCAAAGCAGGCTATATGCCCCTTTGTGTCATAAAATAGGAAAACGTCCCAGTTCTCAAACCTTCCTGTTGCCAGGGACCTGTTCCATGTGCAGCAAGGGTACTTGAGACCCAATGCTAACAGGGAAAGGGGTTCACCACCCCCCTTTGTGATAGTAACATTTCCTTAATTGATGTGCAGTAATCTCTCTCGTCATTGCCCCAGTGCCAATGCACCTGCTGCACTAATGGTAGTGATGGTATTAAAAAAAAGTCTGCATTTCTGCACACCTTCTTCAGGGCAGGGCCTTAAGGAAGCAGGGAAGCTGTCTGTGTCCATTTGTAAACAAAAAGATTATACCCCACATGGCGCCCCCTTTTCTATGCCATCTCTATGATACTTTCAATGGATTTGACTCCATTCCACGCATTTGCATGTAAGCAGATGGAAGGGTGTTTTTAAATTTACAAAAACAGTTTTTATACATTTTATTTTAAATAAATATACCTGAATTCTTAATGAGCGCCTGGAGCACTGAGAGGTTGCCGACAGGGAGGGGTCTCCTAAATTGCTTTAATTTAAGGAGTCACTTGAAGTATCATGATCTCAAACATTTTTAATTTTTGAGAGATAATGTAAGGATGCTGAGTTTTAGAAAGTGACCTTTTAATGGACTTAAAAAAATGTCTGCGCTAGGTTCAGTCTAGTTACCTATTAATAATATGCATTCTTGGAAAGTACTTGTTTTATCATATGCACTAAATCATTGTGTGGCAGCCTATTTTATACTGTGTGTAATACAATTTTAAAATAATGGCTTACATATTCACAGTACTTTCTTTCACTTGCTGAGACTCATAGCACTATAAATACACAAGTCACTAATCTGCACACACCAAGTAGTATTCAATCCTGTGTCACGAATAGACATCTGCAATGATCGCATCAAGCAATTAATGATTCATAATGTGAGAGTGCATCTCCCACCAAATAGTTTAATTGGCATTTATTTTTCATTCAAGTTGTGCATTCTTTCATATGCAGTTGCAGTGAAGGCGAAAAAGCAACAAAATAATTATAGAATATGTTGTGTTTTTTAGCCATGTCTAAGCTGGTGTTTCATTTTTCTGTTATCAGTGCATACTTTAATAATATGTTATAAGGAACTTATAAAGCGCACATACACCAAAAGGTTTCATGGCCCTGGGAGGACGAACAGCAGGACAAGGAAGCACATTAGTCATAAGCTTGTCTTAAAAGCCAGGTTTTTTGCAGATTTCTGAGTTGCTCACAAGCGGTTGCTGCTCCTATGTTATCTGGAGGGAGTTCCAGAAGCCAACACAGCAAACCTGGGGCCATATTATCAAGAAAGGGCGATACATTATCGCCGCTTTTATCGACAGCAAACTGCCACTAAAGCGGCGATAATGGGCTTAATAATATGCCCTTGTGAATTCCCATAGCAGCCCAGGTTAACACCAGAACCTGGGCTGCTATGGGAATTCACAAGGACATATTATCAAGCACATTATTGCCGCTTTAGCGGCAGTTTCCTGCCGATAAAAGCGGCGATAATGTATCGGCCTTTCTTGATAAAATGGCCCCTGGTTCTCCCCAACTTCTTACTATGGAGTTCAAGGACCTCTAGGAGATTGAGATGTGCCGATCTGAGGTTGTGCCTGGGTTATAGTTCATTATTCTTGAAGAGTTAAGAAAGAGACTTTTACTCTGCTGGGTTTCAAAGATCGTGCAACCTGTTTCCTTGTGTGGTTGGATGCCAATTCAGTTTCCTTAACAGGGGTGCAGTGTGGCAGTATCCTGGCTGTTGATAGATCAATCTAGCTGCCTGGTTCTGAGCAAGCTGCAGTCTTTGGCTCAAGCTCTTCAGATGTCCCATTTAAAGAGCGTCCGCATAGTCCATATGGGACATCATGAGTGTGAGTACAATCAGGATGACGGCTCAAGTCAAAAAGAATATCCAGATTTTTTTATTTTACATAACTGAAAGAAGCAAGAGAAAGTCTCTGCTGCAATCTGGGGTTTCATTGAAAGGTCTTGGTCAATAAGTATATCGAGGTTCGTAATGACCTTTTTGGGAGGGGGACCTAACTCCAGAGGCCAAAAAAGGGACACCAGCAGGGCAATTTATTTGTAACCCTCATCACCTCGGTTTTATCCGAGTTCAGCTTTAGTTGATGACTGGCCATCAAGTCATGAATGAAAATTATACAGATCTGGAAAATGCTGTCAAATCTGGAGTGTCCGGGAGATTGAATAGTAGCTGCAAATCATCAGCATGGTGGCATATTTGTACATTCGGCCTTTGAAGGGAAGTTACCAACGGGCAGATATCAAGGTTGAAAGGGATGTGGGATAGGGAGGAGCCCTGTGGCACTCCACAGCTGAGATTGACCTTGGGGGAACAGAAGGGGGAGAGGCGAACCAATTGTGAGCGGTCCGATAGGAAAGACTTTATCCAAGCCAAGGCAAAGCCCCGCAATCCACGGGCCTCGACACAGTCAAACAGAATGTCGAAGTCCACTGTGTTGAAGGATGCCGATAAATCAAGGAGTACCACCGCATGACCTTTATCTGCCTCCGCTCTCATGTCATCTACAACAAAAAGTATTGCGGATTCTGTAAAGTGGAAATGGCTGAAAGCCCACCTGACGTGAATCAAGAAATGATGAGCCTTCAATGAAGGAAGAAAGATGATGAGCAATGTGAGCTTCCAGGAACTTGGCAAGGTATGGGAGGAGGGACATTGGGTGGTAATTCTCTAAAATAGAAGGGTCATCTACAGATGTTTTTAAGAGAGGCCAGGCATAACCATGGCTTCCTCAAAGTTAATAGGGACCACACCCTGGCTCAGAGATAAATTGAGTAAACCCCTTGCTTGAAATGTACATATATATACATTTCTTTCTCTTTTGATTACGGTGGTTTGTTGGGAATTATTCTCAATATGTTTATTAAGTGAGGTGATTTAGCCTACTATCATATGTTTCATTAGCGAATGATACCAATAAGAACAACTGTTGCCTAGAGATTGTTCTCTACCCTGGTTCCCATGGGTTTAAGGGTTATTCTTGTAGCTTGATAAGAGTGAATACCATGAAAGAACAGGGATGCCCCTTTTGTGTTCCCTAGTCAGTGCTGAGCAGTGACTGGTCTCCAAGAACAAACATCCCAGGACCTCCCATTATTCACTTGAATCACCCACACTTTAACATCGACATGCTGGTGATGGTGTGTCAGCAGGGGTTAGATGAAGAAGGGAGGGAAAAGAAGAGAAAGGGTGAAAGGGGTGCCAATAATGAGTAATACCACCTGTATCTGAATGGCTGGAGCCAGTTCAGGGGGCGCTGCTGTTTGCATAACCTCAATGCATACAGCTCCGTGCACCCCTCTGAAAATTGGCACCCTGGACATGGACCCAGCTCGCTCATGCCTTGTCACATTCTTGAATTAGAGCAGTTTCTGTCCCCTTGTCCATGTGTTTTCAGGGCACACTCATCCCCACAGACAAACCCATTTTAGACTGCTCTCACCTACCAAACTTCTTATTAAATCACCACCTATGTGCCTGTCACAACTTCAGCAATGTCTCGGGTGTTGTCATCTGCACCAGTTGACCTATCCACCAAACCCCCTGCTACCATCTGGATACCCTACCACCCACAAAGCCAATTTATTGAGCGAACACATTACATCTCATTTGCTCAAGGCACTGTATCTAAACAAAAATAAATGGCCCAGAACTATTTATTTATTTATTTATTTAGGGAATTTTGTATAGCGCACAGATACCCCAACAGGGTGTCCCGGCGCTTCTGTGAGAACTGATGCTGTGTCTGACTCAGATGGTACTAACAGAAGAGAAAGGTTTTTAGAGCTCTCCGGAAGGGGAGTTCCTCCTGGATGGTCCGGATGGACATAGGTAGCTTGTTCCAGTGGGAAGAGGCACAGACTTGGAATGTTTTTCCCCCAGAACGAACTTTTTTGAATCTGGGGGTGGAAAGAAGATGTTTGGAGCTAGAACTGAGAAATCTGGTGTTGCTGTAAGGACGGAGGCAGGAGGATAAGTATGCAGAGCACTTTCCCTTGACTGCCCGGTGAGCTAAGGTAAGTGCCTTGAATTCCGCCCTTTTGTGAACGGGGAGCCAGTGCAGCTTATGCCGGTGGGGAGTGATACCTTCACGAAGGGGGAGGCCACAGACCAGACGAACAGCAGCATTCTGGACTGTCTGGAGACGCCGTTGGAGGCCCAAGGAGAGACCAAGATACAGTCCATTGGCGTAATCCAGGTGATCAGAGCCTGCACAATAGTTTTCCTAGTCTGACTGGGGTGGAAATTGATGAACTTTTTCATCATCCTCATCTTAGAAAAACAGGCCACGGATACCGTCTGGATTTGTTTTTGGAAAGAGAGGTTGGTATCCCAAATCACCCCGAGATTTTTAACTGAGTCTTTAGGTGAAGGGGGTGTGCTCAATTCAAGGGGCCACCACAAGTTGGAGTCCAGAGGCACGGGCTGGTGGAAAAATATAACCTCGGTTTTGCCGGCGTTAAGCCGGAGGGAGTTGTTATCCATCCAGCTTGCGATGTTGCGAAGGCAGTTTTTCAACGGGTCGAAGGTAGTTTGGGATGGGGAGTCGTATGAAAACAGTAGCTGTATACCATCAGCGTAAGAGGTGGCCTTGATTCCGGATTGAGCGATGAACTCCGCCAACGGGGAAAAATAGACATTGAACAGGAGGGGGCTCAGAGAGGAGCCCTGGGGGACTCCCCACCTGAGAGGGCGACTGTCCGAGGTAAATGGGGGTGTGAATACTGCCTGTATCCGATTGGACAGAAAGGAAGCAAACCATTCCAAGGTCTTGCTTTGTATGCCTTTTGCCTGCAGACGGTCAAGGAGGACGGGGTGGGAGACGGTGTCGAATGCTGCAGACAAGTCGAGCAACACCAACACCGCTCTAGATCCCTCGTCCAACTTCCATCGGATGGCATCAGCCATCTCAATGAGGGCGGACTCGGTGCTATATCCGGGCCTAAATCCGTGCTGTGAGTTATGGAAGGCACCGTTGGTTTCCAAGAAGCTAGCCAGTTGCCGTTGTACAAGTTTCTCAAGCACTTTAGCTGGTGCGGGAGCAAGGGGGATGGGGTTGGTAGTTGGCTGGTTCGGTAGGGTCTGCATTCGCCTTTTTGAGTATGGGAACCAGTCTGGCGTGCTTCCAGGAGTTGGGGTAGATTCCTGTTTTTATTCCAAAATGCACGAAAATACACCAAAAATGACCAAAACCAACCAAATTCTAAAAGAACACCCTGCAGCTGTCACAACAAATCATTATGATGGCATCTAACTCTGATGGCTCAGTGCTGTGTGCCGCCTGATATATTGCTTCTCAACATTCGGTGCATAGCTGTCTCTGCATTGGACTGTGAGCAACTAACTCTAACTATAATGTTTGATCCTCACAAAACCTCAAAATAATTTGAGAAAGAAACATAAAAAGAAAGAAAAAAGAAAGTACCTGTTGTGTGTGCCAAACACAAATGAATCTAGCCAGATGCGCAACTAGAGCCAAATTTCAGTGTGTGGGAGGAGGGGTGGGAGGGGGGGGCGCTAAGAACAAATTTCGGGGGAGGCTTATTCTTCCAGCAATAGGCAGAGTGGAGATACAGCTGTGTGTGTGCCCGGGTGGCTGTCTCAAGCCGGGCTGGCACACACGGCCGGGGGGCTGAAGCCCTTTGAGCCCAATGGGCGTTGTGCGCCTGATTCTTGCTGCTGAATGCAAGAAAATGTCAGTAGTGATCGAATTCACATTCTCAAGTGCATTGTATTTTCCACATTAAAAACATCAGATCTGAGGTTGAGCACTAGCTACCCTGGCGGATATTGTAGTTGACCAGTTACTAATGGTTCTAATGTACAACAAGTTGCTTTTTAGGCATTGGAATGTTCAAAAAATAATGTATGTCCTGCTACATGTTAAATAAAATACCAACTGAAGCCACTAGGCACCACTGTTAAAAAAAAGGACTAACTGGCCAATCAGTTATTGAGTGTTTTTGTTGTATGCCAGAGAATGGTGATCACTAGCCACTCCCCTCCCCCACCCTCTCCCAAGTAGGCCTTGGACTGCTCTTCTTCACTACCCTGGGACAGTCAAGTACTGCAACAGGGTGCTTGGTCCCTGGTTCGGAGACAATTGTGCACCCATTACTTGGGCAGGTCTCTCATCCTGCACAACTAATAACCCACTTTGTTGCAGCTTCCCTACAGTGCACAAACATTGTTGGCGATATGTGAGATTGCAGGCTTTTCGGAGTTCTGCTAGTAGAAGGAAGTGTGAGATTCACATAGAGAAATGCAAGCACTGCTCCATAAGGCAGCAATCTCCCTCTCAAGGTGCGAAGCAGATGGAGATTATTGAATTAGCTCTGAGATGTGCGCAGATTCCCCGCCTACACACCTACACACACTCTGTCAGAAGCCAAATGGAGACACAAGGTGAGAGAAACACTGACAAATGTGTTTAGAGATCAGGGAACCCGGGCTTAAGAAACCCTGTAAGCTTTCCCCAATGCCCTTCTACTCAAACTGCTTAGGCGAAGGACTGTTTGGGCCTATAAAGACTTAGGGGCAGATTTATGTCGGACTTGCGTCACGTTTAAGCCGCCGTTGCGTCACGCAGCGGCGGCGTAAACGTGGCGCATCCCTGGGACCCATTTACAACGTGACGCATCTAGGCAGATGCGTCACGTTGTAAAGCCCTGCGCCACATGTGGGCGTTCCAGCGCAGGGTGGGCGTTCCGGGGCAGGTGCGCCTTGCAAAAGTGCCTGCGTGAAATCTACAAGATTTCACGCAGGCACTTTTAGGCCAATGCTGCGTCAAAACCCTGCGCCTGCTTGAAGCAGGCGTTAGGCTTGACGCAGCATTGGACAGATAGGGCCCCCCAGAACATTGCTGGAGCTGCATCGCGCTTGCGACGCAACTCCAGCAATGCGACGCCTTTACGGCACAGATGTGTCACGCATCTGTGCCGTTTTTGCCCCATGTTGCGCCGCATTGTAAATGCGGCGCACCATGGGTGGCGGAGCTGTGGCGCACAATAACTGGCGCATCCCTGCGGATGCACCAGTTATTGTAAATCTGCCCCATAGTGTCTCATAGCGAGCATGACAAGTAGAACAACAAAAATAAACAGATATCCCACCCCCCTCCTCACTGCTCCCCTGACTCATTTAGAGGTGGGAAAAACACTTTGTTTATGCTTTCAGACACACAGCGAGCTTTACTTGGAAAACTGCCAGCACCATGGCATCGGAACGCCTGCCATATGTAGGGTGGGCCTCCCAACAGTGTGTGCCTGCCTGAGGCTGCCAAAGCAAACAACAATGCCTCCCACACACTGGGAGAAAAGCTCTAAAAGCATCAGGGGCATTGATTGTCTGTTATTCCGAAACAAACCTCCACTCTGCCGTCAAAAACACTTTGCAAGTGAGACAGGCACCAGAGAGCTGGCAGCTCCATGGCATCAGAAGGGCCGTCATATTTAGTGAGAGGCTTCAGCCTTTGATTTTTCCTGTTTGGGACCACCATGCAATGGTTGTATTACGGAACTCCGCATGCATTTACCCCGCATGCCTTTACAATGCAGTCACTACCCGACTTTGACTTTACCACTTGTTACTTTAATGTAATGTAATGTGTGTGTCTTGTAAAGCGCACTGCTACCCGGAGGCGTCCTGGCACTATAGACCGCTGGGGAACCAGTCCTGGCTTTCCCTGTGAGATGTTTCTTTCTGGGAATCTCCAAGGTGAAACCAGGCATCCCCGGCGTTTGTGGGGGGCCGTTGTGGAGATGAGGCAAGCTAATGCCCAGAGTTGCAGAGTGTGATCCCTGGTTAGAGTAGGCACCGAGGCGAGAATTATCGAGTCCTGCTGACCCTGGTTCACGACCCTGCCGCGTCGGGGATTGAACCCTGGTCCCGGGCCGTCCTCTGCTTCCGGGTCTGCCGCCTCTAACCAGTGAGCCACACCACTTTACCACGCAAGTCGTTAGAATGACTTACTTTAGGGAGCACAGGACTTTGGAAAAGTATAAATTACTATTCCAACTCCAGTCTGTGGAACAGTAGGGAAAGTGGTGGACTTAAAAATCCAACAGCAATCCAACAACCCGCCCCCACCTCAAGTCGTTGTAACAACTTGCAGCTTAAAGTAACATGGGGTAAAGTTGCAGTCGGGATAGTGACTGCTTTGTAAAGTCTAGTCGTTGTTGATACTGCGGGTAAAGGATGTTTCCCCCATGCAAGGCATCTTGAGACATGAGCCTCTCCATCCTTCAACACAAGAGATGAAGCTGCTTCGCTCACTGTAGTTTCCCTCGGGGTTGATTATTTAGAAGTGATGCTCTAAATGGTCACTGATGCCAGGATTTGGTTTAACAGGTATTAGAACATTGGAATGTTGGGAGCTCCATTGCAGACAATGGAGTGCTCCCTGCTTCTACGGGCCAGTAAAGGCCCGTATAGCAACACTCCTATGTTCTATAAAGGCTACTCGAAGCTCGAGGGGATTTATTTCCCCTCGAGCTTCGAGAACCCTTTGTTTAATTTGTTAGAACATTCTGCCCTCTAGTGGCAGACTGTTCTAATAGCCTTATAGCCCTTCGTAGCAGGGCTATACCAGCTATTAAAGTCCCGCTGTCTCGTTAAAGTCCCTCGCCTTCGGCTCGGGCCTTTAACGATTCAGCGGGCCTTTAATAGCCGGTATAGCCCGCTACGGCGGGCTATAAGGCTATAAGAATACCCAAAAAGCCATAGCTGACAATCATAATTGTACACTTGTTCCAGCAAAGGTATTGAATGATAGCTAATATGTCCGTTTGGAACCTGGGCAAAAATGAGGGACGGGAAACACACTGGAGGCACTGGTTCGGAAAGGCATTAATAGCAGCTATGGATTATCTAAGAATCACTGCTTGGCAATCTTAACAGAAGCAAGGCAAACAATCACTATTAGTTCTCTGTAACAAACATATATCCATACAATGCACTGAGATTACAGCGTTATCTTCTTACCGCTCGCTCGGTGAGGAAGTGCTGTAACTAGTCCTAGTCCAACCAGGAATCAGGCCTGGAGCCGAAAGTGGAGAGGAGAGGAACATGGTTCTTTCGAAGTGGAATAAAGGTAGCAGGCACACCCTGGAGTGTTATCACTGTGGACTGGAGGCATCTTGCGGACGCCAATAAGGTGCTGCATTGGTAGAATGGAAGCAGCACTCTGACAACAATTCTTGTAGAACCACCACCAAGCAGGTATGGGAAAGGATGTCTTGGAGCAAATAAAAGAAGGGAACCAAGGGGAGAACAGGAACTAAATTGATAAGGGTTGCAGGTCCATGGAACTGAGAAGTGACAACAGTAATAAAGTGAGAAGCGCAGAGGGCGGGTGACACACTTGACTGTAAATTGATGAAGCAGAACAAAATGGGGAATGTTGCCAGGCACCAACCTAGTGCCTATGAATGTCTTTTTCACAGCTCTGTCCTGAGGTCCCCAGAAGTTACTTTACCTCAACCCATCTCAACTCACCACTGTAACCTCAACTGTGACCTCAAACACCTCTCACCCTACCTCACCTCAAACATATCTACCTTCAACTGAACCTTAATTCCACCCCAGCCCCTTCTCACAGTCCCATCCTCTCTTACACATGCCTGTGATGCTTGTAGTTTTAGGCTGCCGTGTATATGGAGCTTGCCATGTCGTAAGGTTTCGCAGCAAGAGGTGGTCAGTAAAATAAATGTCAATACTTCTGACAAGACAATGAGAATTTGACTCAATGCTCCATAATACGCTTTACGTTTTTGACACAAATAAGCCCTACAGAATGGGACAAAAAGCTCTAGATGTTCCCGCTAGAAATTGACACATTATACTAAATTTGACATTTAAAAGGTATAATACTTAAATATCATTATTGTTATTGACGTTTTTTGTTCTTTACTTCACAATCTTCTCCACTACACTTCTTTGTACCATGATGCATTGGTCTCCTCTGTATTAGAAGACCTTCCTTTCTTTATAGAACACTTTACCTGGACGACACACTCACCACAGCACTCTTGAATATCCTGTGGAAGCGGGCGGTGGTTTTCAGTCCGCCGCTATCAGCTCAGGTCCCTGTGTCGTTCAATGCTCTGCGTTGTGATTGGTTCAAACACCCCAAACAGAGAGGGTTGGCATTGATAGGCCCCACTAAGCTGAGGTTCTGCGGTGAGTACGGCAGGGCAGATGCTCCAAGCAGGGAGGGCGGAGTGCATGGGGACTGAGTTGGCTGGGGTTATATAGGGTAATTCTTTGCTGCAGGCACCAAGCGCCCAGAAGGCAGCCTCCAGTGCGGTTTGCAGGAAATCTGAGGAAGAGTTGAGCCTGCAAAATTATTGTCAAATGAACCCTTTGGGTGCTAGTAGCCAACAACATCTATTGAGTTATTTATTGTGAGTAACTGCCCAGACCAGGACACAAGTCCTATAAAAAGAAGTGGGGGGATTGACAATATGCAAATGACCTCATGACGTCACATGCTGAGCGTGTCCCGGAGTCTAAAAAATTACAATTTCTGTGGGGCACAGCTTCTTGGCAGGGGGAACGGCATCCACCATGTGAAAAGAGTGGGGGGGATGCCGTGTACCTGCGTGTACGATTCGAGCCCCGGCCCAGACCCTGATCTGTCGGACGAGTTGAATTACAGTCGATTTACAGAAATACTTTTGGCCCGACAGGGATTGGTTGTTTCAGCTCCTCCTGGGCATCAGGGAAAGGTTGCTTTGACCTTGCACCATATATTCTTAATTGGAGTAAAATCCAACCCAACTAAGGGGCAAAATTTAACAAAAGTCATCAAATGCTGCTAAGGAACACCAATCATAGGGCTAAGCAGCAACAGCAGCACTTGAAAAAACCCTTGAGGTAAGAACTCTGCCTTAAACTGTGATCACGTTATCCACTCTGGAGGGCTCTGATACACCAAATATGGTAGTCACATTAAAGCACAATTCGGACTCACAGAGTTTCACCCAGGACATAATATCTGACAATTACGTTATCACAACACACGGGAAGGTTTGTATCATGTCGTTAATCCCAAAGTAACTGATGATAACGAAATCAGTTCGGGGGTCTCCCGACAAATGTTGACAGGACTGCAGAACAGTTTGCAAGGTAATTCTGCACGATCTAAACAGAAAACAATACATTCTTGGCTTAGCACGATGCCAACGAACCCTACAAAACTGAAACAACTAACTAATAATTTATATCCAACTGAATCTACATGATGGCTAGTATGGAATATGTTCTTTACACCAAAACCAGCAAAAGCATCAATGAGGATCAAAGAATCAGAGATTTGTAGAGCGCGCTAATGTCCCTGAGGGGTATCCAGGCACTTGCGTGAGGTGGAGCTACTTGAACAGCCAGGTCTTGAGCCTACTCCTGAAGTGGGCGAGGGAGGTAGGCGTTCGGAGGTGGATGGGAGAGCGTGGCAAGCTTTGACTGAAGTGGGAGAAGGATCTTCCTCCAGTAAGGGTACGAAGGTTGCATGGGACGGTGGCGAGGGCCAGGGTGGCAGGCCGCAAGTGTCTGGTGAGCTGGTGGAAGGTCAGGTGTTTGTTCAGGTATTTTGGTCCAGTATTGTGGAGGGCTTTGTAGGCGTGCATGAGCAACTTGAAGTGGCCTCTCTTCTTGATGGAGAGCCAGTGCAGGTTGCGGAGGTGGGGTGTGATGTGGGCTCATCTGAGCACATCCAGGATGATTCTTGCTGCTGTGTTCTGGATTGTTTGGAGGAGGGTGGTGGTTCCGGCATAACAGGTTTTTTTGGTAGTCAAGTCGTCTCGTGATGAGGGCTTGAGTGACGGTTCTTCTGGTGTCAGTTGGGTTCCACCTGAAGACTTTCCGGAGCATTCTGAGGGTGTTGAAGTATGTGGAAGCAAGGATCTTGAATGCCCAAAGTAAGCATGGCCGAGATTAATAGAGAGGCATACACACCAAATTTCAAGCTCTCTGGATCCGAGAAGCAATCCATTTATGGCACAGTTGAGCCTGATGAGTTTATACAGAGCACTGTTTTGATCCTCTGACAAAGCTAAAACAAGTTCGCCACTGGAGAAACATCAAAACATGGTATAGGAGAAAAAAAATAAGGTATCAAGCTCCCTGGATAACACAGATTTACTGACAGGCATTGATGGTATAATTAGAAACTCAATCAACTATTCATCCTCCCCATTGATATAGGGAGGAGGAAGATCTCTAGGTTTATGAAACCAAGGTCAGTCAGACAATCCTCTAGAATATATTAAGTACTTTCTACAGTTAGCGCAAACAGCTTAATTAACTCTTACAAAAATGGCTGACATTTTGGAGTCCCAATCGATGCTCATTGGAGAAGAGGTCACACTTTTATAGTCAATATATTAGGACATAGTCGTTTAGAATACTCTCAAAAAGATTCTATTCCTGATAGGAGCAAAAATTACAATGTTAACGGAGAACACTTTCAAACTTACTAGAATTGATGATCTAATTAACCCCTTACAGCTTCTTCCAATGAAAATATGCTCACAATTTAAATCTGAGATCATGTTGAATCCTTCCTTCTACATAGCGATATCTTGTGGGGTGGCACAAGACGCAACTTTATTTTCTAAACCTGCTGCCTTAAACGTAATTTCACAGAAAATATCCACAAAGCCTGATTCCAGAATGCTAAACTCAGAACCAGCTGAAATGAATCAAGAGCTAGATGTTAGGTCAACCAATGACCTTGGTCAGAAAGCAAAAACACTTTTGAATCAATCTTTCAGCATGGGAGGTCACACCAACCAACAAAGAAGTCTGGACTATCAATTCAGGCCAACCAGAATCAGAACCGTTTGAAACTTACACAAGTAAATGACGCCTGAGAAAATTGAAAAGATTAAATAAAAACTTAGATTGAGACAAATCTAAAGAGGTTCATTCTTTTGATCCTGTGAAAAAGCCATACGATCATTCAGAACATGCTATATGTATAGTGTGAGATTCCTCCGCTGCCTTCTGTACCTACCAACTGTTTGTCAACTGTGGGAGCCTTGCATAAACCACAGACCGTTCTTTCACAGACCATAACAAAATTCCAACTTACAGTCAAGAGGCTGCAGGGAATGCCCTAACTACCTCTGACTTTACAGTGTTTCCCATACAACCAGCACAGAATTGTGCCGGTAAACAACCTGTAACGGAAGCACCATCCACCACATGTCATCAACAAACAATAGAGAATATTGTGAGTCCAAATCTGTTCCAGAAAAAGGACTTTCTAATCATTCAGGATTCAGTAATACCGATGATGGATTTATTGCATCAAGTTCAAGGCTGGACTGTGATCACAAACCAGCCCTGGCAATTTTGTCAGACCAGCTACAAGGGGGGGTGTTGCCCAGAGTAACAAAAACGGCCCCCAACTGTCCAAAACCGGCACCCACCCTTCTGGCCCACTGGGCAAAGCCCGGTGCCCGCTACGGCCAGTCTGGCCTGGATCAAGTTATGGACAGGTTTTTAGTTTTGGTTAACAAACTGTGCAATCAAAGCCCAATGAGCCATCGCTTCCTGCTCAGGAAGGGTGTTACCACTCCTAGTAAACTCAAGGCAAGTCTTACAGTGAGAGCAGGAATTTCTCCCCCTTCCCCTCAGTCATTTTCTACCTTCAAGCCTCCATCAGATAACCTTGCCCTTGAAGTTACTTCAAACCAAAACAAGATTCCTGGAAGACCAAAAGAGGACAGTCAAAATCAAGATGTACGACACCACCATGAAACAAAATATCCTGTGATGAAAAGCCATTCTCTGGATTTTAGACCATTGTATCAATGAAATGGAGTCCAACATACATGAAATTGTCAAAACCTATTACAATTAATAAGATCCTTTCCTGGTCTAATTCTATGATTTCAGCGGACCTTTTGTTGGTCCGCTTTGCCGCAGATAGAAATACGAACACTGAGTTTACCCAGTCAATTTGGTCATCAGAGGAGATCGCGCTTAAAATCTGGGACAGGAGAGAGAGGTTTGTGGAGTGGGGCATCTCAATTTCTCAAGTGGATAAAGGAATATATCCTTCTATGTTTAGACAAATGAAGAATATGCATTTTCGCAGGAACCAACCCAACAACTACAGTCTCCAAGAAACAGCTTACCTAACATCAGGAGTTTGCACAATGAAGATCAATAACAAATCATACATATATATTCGGTATTTCACTTGAAAACTCATTCTATGCCTTCATCACTTTTTAAAAAAAAATGTATTGAATTTGTTATGCTTGCAAGAATCATGGGAAAGGGAGTTTCAACTTACCTAATGGCACCTTTTTTGAGAAAAAGGCAATATATGCGAGATTCGGCCACCAATCTTAAAGCCTAATCAAATTAATAAAAAATAATTTAAACTTCAGTTGCAAAGAGATTCCAACCTCCTCTAACCATGTCCTGACTGTAAATTGGAGCAACCTGGCCAAGGAACAGCTACTTATTATTAACACGTATCTACAATCTTCAATGGCTGATTTGGCAAACTTCATCGCAACGTTGGATGAGCTGGAACTTTTCACTGATCGATACCGTGATTTTTCCTATGTCCTCGCTGGGGTTCTTGATGAGTAACTTCCTGACTTATCCCTACAACAGAACGCTTGTGAAGATGGCCTAGATGAAGCGTTGTCTATTCCTTCACCCATGCTTCAAAGAACGCGGCGAAGCCACACTCAGAAGTTCAGACTACTGGAAACTTTTCCAATGGAATCAGGCATTTGTTGCCTTAATGGCTGCTTCCCACGCGACCAACCTGCACAAAAAGACGTTTCTTTCTAAAAAATACAAGCTCCACCATAGATTTTACAGTGGTTCACTTCTCCAACTTTGAAGTATGAAAACTATGATGTCATGCCAAGAGGAGAAAGTAAGCGCAATCCCCAGATGATCACACTAAACAACTTGTTTCTCGTTTCAAGACACTCCCATCTATGATGAACTGTTTACCAGCCATAAATAATAAGACGATAGTTTGGAACTTGAAACTTTCTGAGAAGTGAGTGACATTGGCCACTAATCCAAAGCTCAGTGACAAGCTGAATAAACTAAGAAAATCTGATCAAAAGAATGGCATGTGAACTGAATTTGGGAACAAATAATAAAAAGAATCTTTGAACATCCGTCGTCTCTAACCTGCAGAATCGAATTTCCATCTTGAGGAAATCAGCCTTTCTATAAACTGCCTTATCGAATATTGAGTGAGAAGAAGAAATACAGTAGATCTTTGCAGCAATTACTTACTACTCCACTAAGTACAGAGTGTTCCAATTCTATCAAGGGTCTTACATCAATGTATAAAACCCCATCAAAAGCATTAAAATCAATGAAGTTGATAGAAAATTAGCCATATTACACGAGGTAATTGCAACAAAGGACTTTAAACAATTCTCTTACTTAGTAGGGACCGGATCTGCTTCCTACCAGCAACGGACTACGATTTCAGTTTGAAACATAGAAAACTCATCTAAAGTTCGGCTATTCGAGACACATTTTTCCAACATGTATTCTAACCCCTTCCATCTACAAGGGCTTGGAATTATCTGAGATGGAGTTGGTTTGCTTAATAATCCAAACGAAGAATTCTCAGGCTCCCAGCCCCAACATGATTACACTAGCCGTAATGACACAGGATCGGTCACTGTGAAATAGGATTCTAAAGCTAGTCTTCGACCATGGTCTGCTTTCTGGCCTTGATTACAGCCTCTTGGCAAGGGTCCATAATTAATCCGATTTACAAAAGAGGATGTCAAAAAGACCTAGCTAACCTCCGTTTAATAGCCTTCTTAGACGCAGAAGGGAAACTTTTTGCCAAATTCATACTATCTCATCTACCCAACTGGGTAATAACTAAGAACCTGCTGCCAGTATTTCAAACAGGATTCAGAGCAGAATGTGCCACCACAGACAACTTAATAGCATTGTTCAATCCTTATACATAGGGCACAACATCACGGAAAGTCACTCTATATTTGTTAGGTGGACTATTAGACTGCATTCGATAAAGTAAACCATAATCTTTTATGGTTAATGCACATCGCACTTGCCATTGAAGACACCTTGTTAAATCTGATTTTCGCACTTTACTCTAACTCATGGATGCAAATTACATTATCGGATAAGCAGGCTATCTCTCCTAAGATCAACATTGAAGAAGAGCTTAAACAAGGCGGTGTTTTAGCCCTGTTGCTCTTTTCATTATACACTTTGGATTTAGGCAATTACGTACATAAATCAGAATTTGTTCGACCAAAATTAGGAAATCGGTGCATCAGCTATTTAGCTTATGCCTATGATCTTGTAAGACCGGTTTACCCTGACTCTGATCTGCCTTCAACACCAGCCTACAGCATTGAATTAATACAATCAGCTCAATAGATTATCGGCTAAGATCGGCAAAATCAAAGTTCTGTGTTTTGGAAAGAGATCCAGGAATTCTAACTGGAAACTAAGCAATCGTACAGCGGAGATTTCAAATTCAGATGTCTATTTGGGATTCTACTCAGATACAAAATTCTCCACAGTGCAACACATGGACAAACTAAAAACCAAGGCTACTAGTGTACCGAAATCCCTAAAAAGGTTTGCAAAAGTACATGGCAGCCGAGCCATTTGGCCCACTACAACTGCCTTATGGGCCAAATTGGTTCCACTTTTTCTTATGCCTCAATAGCTCTAATTGAGAAGATGCTGGGCAAATTAAAAACAAGTTTCATGCAAAATGTTCGCCTTCTATTTAAATTCCTGAGTTCAACTCTGCATGTAATGATTCGACTTGAATTAAATCTTCCATCAGTTCAGTTGATACACTCGAATCAAAAAATTAATTACTTTGGCGACTGCGCTTCAGCTAATGAAAAATCATTGAGGGGCTTGATCTACTAAGAGTTGGCACAGAATTCCAAGAATATTTTTTCCTTCGCCCTGCCTGCATTACTGCTGCACTAAAAGATCACCATTTACCATCAGTAAACGCGCTTTCGAAAATGTCAAAATTTAACCATTAGCACAGCTTCAGAGAAAGCCTTCATGAGTCATTTCAAATAAGACATTTACTGAAAGCCTCAGGTTATAAACATACAAAGTTCCTAATGGAATATCAATTTCAGTATAGACTCTAAATTATATTAAAAAATAAAACAAAAAGTTTTAAGACTTTGTTTAGTTATATATACCCTAGAACGAGTTTGGAGGCACCTGGAATATCATGTCTCTTACTTTTAATTGCAGACTCTGTAGTTATTCCAATAAACCCTAGATCATATCATATGTCTTTGCTCTGGCTTGAATGGCATTTGTAGCAAATACTTATTTCCATCTTATAGGAAGCTCTCATTGCGAACTGTAAAATAGGCTGCCTCGGCATATTTCTCGGTAGAAACAAAGTACTTTATTGGGAAGCTGACAACATTTCTGGACATAGGCTATTAAATACTTAAATCAAAAGATAGCTCTTACCAGAAAGCTTGAATTGGTAATTGAATAACCTTTTCTATTATATATATATATTAACATTTATTGCTGATCGAGGTATTTTAATTGTCCAGGAGTGACAGGCCATTCCATGCCTTTGCACTTGTATCAACTCTTAAAGATTTTAATGAATAATGTGGATGTAGTTTAATAGTAAAACACCTACAGAGCATGACTTTACAAAGTCCAACCTAACCTGATCTGCAAATGTGGGTCACTTTTTTATCTACCTGATTCGATAATGGGGAGCCACTTTTACTTTGGTGCCCAGGCATATTTTCTGTCCCAGTTCGGCCCTGTGTATCTGTTCATTGTATGAAAAGATTGTAGCTGTTGACCGCCTATTCTGAGTTAATCTGAACCTTGCTTCTGTCCATGCAGTAACATACCTTTTGAGTTAGGGAAGGTTGATAAAATATTTTCACTTTGCAAAAGCGGAAACAATTGGCTCTGTTGATGCTTATTTTAAAATGTAACCTCTTTCATTTTTGTTCGTTTGTTTACGTTAGCTTTAACTTTCTGCCATTTGCTACTACACTTTCTGCATTTACACTGTGTGGCTGTTCGTTAACCTATATATATGATTTTACGCCGGCCTACTTAATATTCGCAGGTTCAATAACTGAAGCTTGAAACTACTGCCTACTGCAAATTGAATGTTGGCTGCACAACAATACACACAAAAGACATTACACACACATCCACACACACGCACACACTTTGAACGTGTAACATCCGAATTCATTTGAGCTACTTTTACAGCGCACCTTAATAGTAAAAGATGAAATAGAATTTGTGCATGCTCTTATTATTACTCTTTCCTTACAGGAAAGAAATCCAGTCTCATTGAAGTGTGAAGTAATTAAATTGCATGCTGTTTTTCCTTTGATTAAAATTAGTCTCCTGCATTATTTGTTGATGCCAGTGTTTTTAACTAGTAGATAATAGCATTACAGCCCCTGTTTAATAACAGAGTCCCTCCCACAGCAATTCTAAGTGATAGCGTATTGCGCCCAGTGGATCTGTATGTATGGCTTATTATCAAAAACACAACAGGTGATAGGACTGCTTGTATTAAGTCGATGCAAAGCAGTCTTGTCCCTGCTCCAATGGGAACCGTCTAGTCCAGACTGCATGGCCAGGGCCTCCCTGAATACAAGCAACCCAAGACCAGCTTGACCCTGATTGGGGCTTTTCAGTCGGGTGTATCTTGAATCCAGTGACACAGTGAGTACTGGACCCACGTCTGGGCATACCCTTACATCAAACACACAAAAGGTGATGGAAAAAATGCTTGTAATAAGTCTAACCTCTGCTAAATGCTCAGGGTAGCATTCCAACGCATTGTTCTTTTGCCCATCATGCCACTTCAGTTTGGACCCAACCATACTCAAATCAGACTTGACCCTTCTTCAATACGAACAGTCCAGCCCTAACAACCAGGCTAGGCACTCCCTGCCCTGAACCAGAACACAAGAAACCCAAGACTGGTTTATCCCTGATTCGAGCTCATTAGTCGGGTGTAGCGTGATTCTAGTGGCACAGTGAGCATGGGACCCATATCTGGGCATGCCCTTGCCACTCAGGCTGGAACATCAAACACACAAAACATGATGGGAGGGTTTTTCTAACCACCGCCAATCCATCATTCTTTTGCCGACCATGACATCTCAGATTGGACCAAGCCATAAGCTAATCAGTATTGATACTGCTCCAACAGGAACAGTTCAGACCAAACTGTAAGGCCAGGTCCTCCTTGAACCACAACACAAGAAACTCAAGACCAATTTCACCCTGACTGGGGCTTGGAAGTCAGGTGTAGCTTGATTCCAGTGGCACAGTGAGCTGTCTGGGCAACCCAACGTTCTTTCATCCACCATGCCACCTCAGTTTGGACACAACCATATGCAAATCAGTCTTGCCCTGCTTCAATAGGAACACTCCAGCCTGAACAGCCAGCCTAGAACCTTCCTGAACCAAAAGACAAGAAACCTTTGACAGTCAGAGTGGCACATCAAATTCCCAAAGCGTGATAAGAGGAATGCCTGCAATAAGCCTAGCTACTGCCAATCGCTCGGTGTAGCATTCCAGCCCATGGTTCTTTTCCATCATGCCACCTCAATGTGGACTTAGTCATATGCAAATCATTCTGGACTTTGCTCCAAAATGAACAGTCCTGCCCAAACTGCTAGGCCAGGCCCTCCTTGAATCGGAACAGGAGAAACCCAAGACCAGTTTACCCTGATTGGGGCTCATCAGTTGGATGTAATTGATTCCAGTGGCATTGTGAGCACAGAAAACACATCTGTGCATACCCTTGACACTCAGAGTGGTGCAACAGTTACACAGAAGGTGATAGGCGGAATGCTTGCAGCATGTCCAACCACTGGCAACCGCTTGAGGTAGAATTCCAACCCATCATTCTTTAGCCCACCATGCCATCTCATTTTGACCGACCCATATGAAAATTAGTCTTGACCCTGCTCTAATAGGAACAGTCTAGTCCAAACTGCCATGCCAGTTCCTCTCTGAACTGGAATACAAGCAACCCAAGTCCAGTTTTGCCGTTATTGGGGCTTGTCAGTCGGGTGTAGCTTGATTCGATGGGACAGTGAGCACAGGACTCATGTCACCTCATACCTTTGCCACTCAAGGCGGTACTTCAAACAAACAAAAGGCGATGGCAGGAATTCTTAAAATAAGTCTAACTACAAGCAATGACTCTGGGTATCATTCCAACCCATCTGCCAGGTTTCTCAGCAGACAGACTTATATTTGCTGCCTTGGAACAATGGGGTAATCCGTTAGTCCAGGTTTTGACTGTTCTTGTCTGCCAAAGGTAGGGACAACCCCTTCTAGTAGCCACAATGCAGCTGACAATGGAACATCTAAGCAGATTGTGCCCTCCAGAAGGAGCCACCAAGAGGAAAAACCCTGAAGGAAAAAAAACTCTGATAGTGATTGGAGACTCCCAAGAGGTCGATGAGGACTGGTACTGATGGTTGAAGACAAGTACTGCAGCCAGGCTCAGAAGGTGCAGATAAGGCTAGTATAATGCAGAGAATCAGGAGAACAGAAATGTTCAGAAGGGAAACAAAAGGAGCAAGAATCACCAGCAGGAGCGAGGAGACACCAGCAGGAGTGAAGATACACCAACAGGAGTGAAGATACACCAGCAGGAGTGACGAAACACCAGCAGGGGCTAGGACACACCAGCAAGAGCGAGGAGTGTTGCAACACAAGGAGAAAGACAGCTATGCTCCTTATATACCCAAAAACAGGAAATTACATAGAGGAAGAAACTAGACTGCCATGATGGATTGGGAAATGCTGGCAGGAATACATGATTAAATAATTTGTAGATTTATATAGAGCAGATAATCACTCGTGAGGGTATCCAGACGCTGTACATGGGCACGGGGGAGATTAAGTAATTTGCCCAGAATAACGAGAAGTTGAGCCACCGCCAAGACCCAAATGCGCATCCCCAGCACCTGAGTCGGCAGCTCCGGCCTCTGCGCCACATCTTCTCCCATGATAGTGCCTCCATGATGAATTGGTCAAGCAAAAACCCTTTTACAGGAATTCTGGGAAGAAGAAGTTAGAGAGAACAAGAATATGGCCACCAAGGAGAGGAATGCCTCCAGCCCACCTGACAGGTGAGGCAAAGAATGACCTTCTGCTTCCCGTTGCAGGACTTCCCAGACTGCAGGTAAGTGTTTAGGACATCCTGCTGTGTAACACAGGATGCCAGGGAGGCAGTGGAGTGAGCTGCGGGTCATGCTGCGACCCGCAGCGTAGCACCATAATTCTTTTGTCCACCATGACAACTCAAATTGGACCCAGCCATATGCAAATTGGTCTAGACCCTGCTCCATTAAAAACAGCCCAGCCCAGCCCAAAATACCAAGCCAGGTCCTTCCTGAACTGGAATACAAGCAGCCCAAGACTGGTTTTGCCATGATCGGGGCTCATCAGTTAGGTGTAGATTAATTCTAGTGGCACATTGAGCATGGGACCAGTAGTTATTTCACAGTAACCAGAGTACACAATGAATAGAGAAATAAACCTGGGAGTATGTGTAATCTGCAAAAAACAACAGTTTAAAATGAAAAACTTCTAAAAACACCAGCTGAATACATATACAGTAATCATTGAAACCCAATAGAGGTATGAGATAAACAACCCAAACTTCAATACATTCTAAGCATAAGTAAGACAAAAAAGTACAGGCACTAATCCCCCAAACGGATATTCAGTTCCTCATCCTGATTCAACCCATAAGGTAATTTAGTCTTCAATTTTATGATATATCTGAACTCCAGACAATGGAAGCTTATAGGAATTTTTGTTTTTAACTGTGTGTTTTATTTCTACAGATTGGTGATTGGGTTTCATTTGACAGGTACCACTATAATTCATGTCATCACATTCTTCGCTATTGTAATATGGTTCTAATCAACTTTTGGGATGAATTTACTTGGATGTGACTTTTCCTGGGGACTCTAGACTATATGTGGATATGTAGTATCTTATCTTCTTTGTATTTCAGATCTTTGATGTTTGTTCATGATATTGTTCTAAGGCAATTCTAAAATGCATAGTGTATTTTCGTCTTCTGTCCCCATTTCTCCCTTTCTATAGCTACACAATATTTTCATTTGTAGCTCTTTCTGTGATGACTCAGCCCGCTTGGGCTGCACAACTTTATTTTAATATTGAGCTTGATTATATTTGATGTGTGATGATTTTGAATGGGAGGGTTGTTTTACAACACGGTTTGCTTGTGTGAACTATTTTAATTTAGTTTTATTAAACTATTTATCAACTTTTGAAAGGTTATTACCATTTTTGATGAATTTGTAATTTGCATAACAACCTTCTGTTATTTATTTTATTTCCTTATGTTTATTTATATACCATCATAAGACGGCGCGCCTTTTAATAGATTTGTTGACGCATTTGATAAAAAGTGTAATTTTTTGATTTTAACCATACTGGTAGGGAGTTGCCTGTGGTAAGATGGCGGATGTGTGAGCTGCGCGGAAGGTTGCTCCCTGACAGGCTTGCTGTCTGTCTGGACGCTATGGAGCTGAGCTTAGCTACTGCTTTACCTGACTGTCCGAGTAGGAAAGAAGTTACTCCGTATCGATTGTCTGCATCAATACTTCGATTCCTCGAGCCTCTGATCGCTTGGTCGCATGATTTTTTTCCTTGGTTTGTGCCGGCTTCGGCATCGTCTGACGGAACTCCGCCTCCGAGCTTCGCGGAGTGGAGCGGGACGGGTGCCGGCTCTGCGGCGGACGCCGAGCTTTGTGCAGCCTACACAGTCGTTGGGGAATTACGTCCACAGGAGCATGATGGCGCCTCCCCGAGTTGCTCCCAAGGATGAGGCTGTGAACCTGAAAGGCTCCTCTACTACAAAGAAGCAGGAGTTGGCGAAAAGTCAAGATCGTGCCTCTGCTTCTAGGCAGGGGCGTGCCGAGATTACAGAGACCAAGGAGATGGTTGTTGAGAGCTGCGGAAAACCCAGCATGGAACAGGCTATACTTGATGGAGGAGCAAAGAAAAAGACGCTGACAGTTCCAAGTATGTTTACTGGGAAGCCGGTGAGTGGGAAACCGAGCTACCAGTCAATGCTGAATCCGGAGCGAACGCCTATCCAGTTAAGGAGTAAAAAAATGGTCTCAACTGTTTCTTCTGCCGCTATATTAGATACTGCCACTATTACTGCTACTACTGCTACTACTGGCACCACAGTGGCCTCCTGTAATAATTTTTTGGCAATGAGTAACCCAGGTAATGTTGCTTCCAGTTGGTTTAGAACGGCCCTTGAGCAGTTGGATATTGTTGGTTTAGAACGGCCCTTGAGCTGTTCGAAGTGCTACTAGGTACTTGGTACAGGTGTCTGTACAAAGGCAGAGAAATGGTCAAGTAGAAGGTATGCATGCCTTATATACATAAGACTACATAAGGACTATCAATATTTGTGAAAGAAGCCCATGCATTAATCTGCATTTGGGGCTTCCGAAACAACACTAGACACACCATTTAGTGGCTATAGTCAAAGTATATAACTGAAAGATTGAATAGGTGGATATATACAAGGGTCTCTTATCCGCCCGTCCTGTTCTTCTTTCTTTGCCACAGTGATTGTTTTCCCGCATTTAAGGGGACACTCTCCATATACTACACAGGAGTGGTATGGATTAATTGGACCTACCTCCCTGATGGGGTAATAATTTTTCTCCGGAATACGGGGGAACCCTGAGAGAAACCGAATGCGACGGTCCTGAAGAAGACCGGAGTGACCATACAGGCGCATCAAGAACGGTCGAAACATGTTGACTCTGGCAGTGGTAGGAGGGAAGCCTTGAGGTTCCTAATTATCTCCTGAAGGCACTTTCCCATCCTTGGTTCACTTATTTTTAATCCTGGTAGAGGTGCCAAGAAAAGTCTAATAAAGTTTATATTCTGGTTGACACCTTTAATCAGTTTTAAATCACTCCTCATACTGCACAATTCCTTTGTCGCACTTTTCGGTTGGAAACACTTGGTGTTTGCACTATTCTCACCTCATTGCATGTGTTAAGTGTTGTGTTTGTTCAGTCTGTTTGACTATATGTTGTGTTAAGAGAAATTTATTATTTTTTCCCCCTCCCTTATGCTCCGTCCTGTGTGGGGTACACCAGGGCGTATTGTAAGCAGGCCCAATGATGAACCATGTCACATACCTCGGTATGTGAGTGAGGGCAGTTTTCTCAAATAGAGTGATTTGCCCTATTGGGGCTTGCTCTATTCCTCACTGTATTAGTATATATGGTTTTATTATTCACTCTACCCACCCCTTTTGTGTGTACTACTATAGGTCTCCGGGGGTTCGGGGTGGCAGAGTTTAACTTATTTGACCCTCGCCCCTCTTTTGTGATTGTACAATGTTGCTTCCAGGACAGATAGTGGCTCTATAGGACTAGATGTTACAAATATTCAGGTGGCATCACTGCTATCAGAGCTACCTATGGAGATGCAGCCAGAGATACAGACCGGGGGGAATTTAGGACTGAACTCTGACTGCTATACCTGCCCTGATGGGCAACTAGAAGAAGGGGATAAAATACCAGGGATCCCTGACGGAGAGAACTTTTTTTTCGATGGCCGAGGAATCAGATTCAATAGTGGGTAGCGATTTGGAGATTTCTGATGCAGATGGATCCGCAGATAATAGTGATACAGATAGCGCTCCCACAACTGCTGACACGCTCAGGCAAGCCTATAGCCGTATTAAGGGAAAAAAACCTCCAAGTTCCCGGTGACAGAGTAATCATTCTGATTCCAATATCCCTCTGCAATGAGACTATTCAAAACGAACCCAGGGGATGAAGAGGCTGAGGGAGGGATAGGATTCAAAGAGAACCCCCACGCTGCAGGGTCTAAGGATGAGTCGGCTCCCTCAATGTCTTTGATTTATGCGACCTTAAAGCTAAGCAAATCGAGGCTCGCCAGGAGCATAAAAGAGTGCAACTGGCTTTGAAAAAAATATAGGGAGCAATCCGGAAGACCACGAAAGCCTGTACCGAAGTTATGGTGTGAACAACAGCATTGAAGGTGTGGGTAGTAGGGCTCGAGGCTGGTCTGGAGAGCACTGCGCAAAAGACATCTACCAACAATGCTAGAATGACTGATATTTTATGGAAGCTTGAGGAGTCGGAGAATCGACAGCGACAAAATAATCTGCGCCTGCTGGGTATAGACGAGTAAGCTGAAGGGGGAATATACGTGGCTTTGTGATCAAGCTCCTTAAGTCCGCTTTTCTAGAACTTTCTCACTGGAACTGGGAAGCTGAGATTCAGCGTGTCCATCGATTTCCTTTGATGGCAAAGAACAACCCTGGGTCGGATCAAAGACCACGAGCAATCCAAATTTTTGGGGGAAATTTTTTATTGTGGCAATTGAGAAGGCCTGGCCAGATGCCAAGAAAGTAGTGGAAGGGCAGACCTTCTTCGTGCGACCCGATTTCTGCCACACAACCGTATAGAGAAGATGGTGTTTGAGGCAGATGATCTCCCCCTTTCAGAAACTGGGTTGCAAAGTTTACTTGATGCACCCTGCTCGGCTAAAAGTTATACACCAGGGACGGGTTAGGGTGTTGGTTTCCGAGATCCAGGCGGGAAATTATCTTAAAGAGATATCTGGTGATTAGATAAGTCTGTATTGTATCAGGAAATGGGAAAAAGGATATGGGGTGTGGGATATGGGCAGTTTGCCCGTCCCCCTCTCTTTTTGGATAATTTTTTTTCTGGATGTTTCTCTTTTGCTAATGGTTGTGCTTGCAGGGGGATCTTGTGTGACAATGGGTAAGGGGGAGGGCGGACAGGGCTTGGTTCAATTGGGGTTTTGCTAGATAGGTCAGGGAGCAACAAGGGCGCACTATCTTGGTAGGCATCACAAAGGCCTGGAGACCTTTTTGCCATAGTGAAGGGTGTTGGGGGGATGGTGGGGTGGATCCATGTCAAGGGTAAGGGAACCGAATGCTGAAAGGGAAGCTTGGAAATGTGCCTTTTTCTTTTTTCTTCTCCTTTCTAAGTTATGGCTATATTTGTGGTGTTTGTTTTTTGTAATATTTCACATAATGTATGGGGAGTGTTAGGATAGCAACTATTAATATCTGTGGATTAAATGACCCAACAAAGCGTCGAAGGATAAAAGAAGACGTTCGAATTCTGAAGGCAGATATAATCTGCCTCCAGGAGACTCACATTGAAGCCAGTAGAAACAAAATCATGGAGCTAGATGGGTTTCAGTTGATTTTATGGTCTAAGCAGGAGGTTAAGACTAGGGGGGTGGCGATATTCGCTCGCCGGGGTATGGCCAATTTTTCACGCTCTATTTCAGATAAGTATGGTAGATGGGCGATAACTCAATGCTCAATAGATAACAGCCTGTTTAATTTATGCTCAGTATATGGCCCAGTGTTAGACGACCCGGAACTGAATGACTGGCTGAGAATTGAACTGGTGGGATGGCCGCTGCCAGTCATAATGTGTGGTGACTTTAACATAAATTTGGGCTGCGCAATATCGAATCATCCGGAACTGATATATCAAGGGCGTAAGCTAAAAGTTTTTAGATCTCTCTGCCAATTAAAGGAGCTGCATGGGCTAGTGGATGTTTGGGCAGCAATACTAAGCAATGACTCTGGGTTTACATATTACTCAGCCCCACACCAATCACATTCAAGATTAGATTATTTTTTTATTTCTCAAACTCTGGTGCAGAGTTGTAAAATTGAAAGATTCACTAAGGTTATGTCCGACCAGAACCCCTTGGTTTTGGAAGTGTCCATTAAGTGTCAAAAAATATTTCTATCTGGACCTTTAACAGGGCTTTATTGAGTGACAATATGTATGTAGAACATATGGGGATATGGATCACCAGATTTTTGAAGGAGAATTGGGGCAGTACTAGCTTGCAGAATGTGTGGGATACCTTAAAGGCAGGGGTTAGAGGGGAGACCACGCAGTTCGGGTGGGGGGATTCAGAAGCAAGAGAGGATTAAGCTAAATTATTTGTATAAGGTACTGACTAATGCAGAGCTAAACCTGGTTCAGGTTATAGCGGAGGGTGGGGATACTGATTTGGCTCAAACCAAGATTCTAATTGCCAGAGCTGCTATAGTGGAGATCTCCTCAGCTAAAGCCGCAGCCAGATATCTTGCCTGGCACACCAAACTTTATGAGAGCAACGAAAAAGTGGGGCATACATTAGCTGTGCGAATAAGGGAAAAAGAAATACAAACGCGGATTATGGGGGTGAATGATCCAGAAATCGTGTTTTTGAAGGATTCTGATGCAATTCTTGCTGCTTTTGAAAAATTCTATAAGAGGTTATACTCGGAAGATAGTAGAGGTGCATCAGGTTTGCAGGATGAAATTACTGGATATCTTGAGAAGGTTAAAATAGAATCTTTGACTTTGGTAGAGAGAGAAATGCTGGATGCCCCGATCACACTTGGGGAGGTTATTAATGCGCTAGACTCTCTTCTATCTGGTAAAGTGGCTGGGCCGGATTTCCCTCCGGGAGAATTCTTCAAGAAATTTCAAACACAGTTGGCGCCAACTATGCTGGAGATGTTTGGGTAGATTCAGAAGGGGGAATCTCCCCCCTGTGTTTTGGAGGTACGCAAAAATTGACATATTTTTAAAGGAAGGGAAATTGGCTACAGATTTAGGGGCTTATCGGCCAATAACACTGATCAATAATGATGCAAAAATGTATTAGAATATTCTGGCCAATAGACTAGCATCCGTAATTTAAAAAATGGTGTCTTATCAGCAACACAGCTTCGTTCCAGGCCGGGAAACAATTGACCATATTCGTAGAGTAATAACGCTAATTGATTATACCAAGGTGACAGGAGAACCTATGGCTTAAATCTTATTGGATGCCGAAAAGGCATTTGATAGGGTCTCCTGACCCTTTTTATGGGCTGCTATGAAATATTATGGTATTGGGGAGGGTTTTATACGAGCTGTTCAAAGTATGTATAAGGATCCAATCGCCAAGATGGTATTGATGAGAATACAGTCAGGAGAGATTAACATAAGGCGTGGCAGTAGACAAGGGTGTCCGTGCCCTCCCTTACTATTTGCGATCTATATCGATCCATTAATAAGATTGATACAGGAGAGCCAGTCAATACTCCCAGAGTCTGCTCGAGGGGGAGATGTAAAAATTTTAGGGTTTGCGGATGACGTAGCTATCACCACATCTGCACCTCAGCAGGCGTTGAAGGAAATAGGCAGGTTAACATCACAATTCGGCAGAGTGTCAGGTTATCATTTGAATAAAATTAAAACGCAAATAGTAATTAATGATAAGGTAGACCTTGTGGATCAACGTATTGAAGCAAAGGCAAGGTACTTAGGGGTCGAGATAAGCTCTAACCCTACTGATATCGTAGACCTCAACCTTGCTCCGTTATTAGGTAGTATGAAATTTAATACTAAGAGGATGAGCAATCTCCATCTGACGCTTATTGGAAGATGCAATGTCATCAAAATGATTGTTTTGCCCAAAATACTATATTATTTTAGAGCTATCCCTTTCAATTTAGCAAGATATGGTTCCGGAAATTTGACCAGGTAGTGTCGTGGTTTTTATGTGCGGGGCAGCGCCCAAGATGGGCCCTTAGGTTCATGACTCTACCTAGAGATCAGGGTGGCCGGTCTGTCCCTAATTTCCAAATTTACTATTGGGCCATTACATTGAAGTACCTGGGAGAGCTGGTGAATGGCGGCAATGTGGGTGGATCAGAAATTTCTATTTTTCAATTAATATATGGGGTAGAAGCAAAGAGCCTCTTATTGAGACAAATCAATTTTGCATACTATAAGAGGGTTAAGTTTAAGGTTTTGTTAGGGGCCTATAAAGTTTGGACTGCAGTCAGGAAAAGGCTCGATATTGGGCGACTCCATCGGTCCTCCCCTTTAGCCAATTATGCTCTACTTCCGGAAATCTTCCATGATACATATTTTAGAAGATGGGAGGATAGAGGGAATCATTATATAGGGGATCTTCTTTGTGTTGCCAACCTACTTTCCTTTGTTGCTCCTAAAGAAAGATTCGGTATTGAGAATAGGGATTTTTAAAAATATTTACAAATTCGGGATTTCTTTGATAAAAGATGTTTGAATCAGAATTGAATCCCGCTACTTGATCTGTTTAATAGTAATCATCTGGTCACAGCTGCTATTTATACATTGATTAACCATAAAATGGGGTACGATCTCCCAAAGCATTTTGATAGATGGCAAACAGTATTGCAGGCTGGGCAGGGGGAGTGCGAGGATTCTTTATTGCTTAGCCAAACAGCATGTATCTCTGCGAATTTGCAAGTGCAATGTTTTAAAACCTGGTGCGATCATTCTTTATGTAACCCCCGCACGTATACACCGGTGGGGGGGATACAACAGGGATACATTGCCCACGCTGCAGGCTATTGGCCGCGGACAGTGCACTATGGTTGCTACTTGCCCAGGTCTTTTCCAAGTATTATCTAAAATCGAACAACGATTGGGGTCTATACTGGGTTATATGGTATCACTGACCCCACAGGTTATAATGCAGGGAATATCTAATCAGGCCATGGAAGAAACTGACAGAAAAATGGTTTTCATTGCAATGGCAACATTTCATTTGAATTTAGCTACGGTATGGCTTGATGTAGATCCCCTGACAGAACACGCTTGGCTTAGTAAATTATTATCTATACATAACAGGGAGATTGCAGTGTATAAAAGGAAGGGGAGGCGGGCAAGGGAGAAAGGGGAGAAAGTGTGGTTGTCTTTAACCAACTGGCTTATTAGGAAGGTATGATACATTTTGTTTTATGGTATGCTTATGTATATTGCCATCATTTTCTTACTTGTAGGAGCATGGATCCACCAGGGTGGGGGGCAAAAATGTTAAACAAGCATTTGCAATGCTATAGGTCTCGCATTAGGAAAGTTTGAGCTATTAGTCTTGTAAATGACAAATATTTTATTTATGTGTTGGTTTTGAAAATAGCGAAATTAATAACTTTGCCATGGGCTGGAACAGTCAGCAGTGGCTTGTCTCCCATCCAGATAAGCCCTGGCCTGCCCGCTGGGGCTGGACGGGGCAGCTCCAAAGCTGCTGTGCACGTGCTAGTGTCTGTCGAGTGACATAGTGGGCGAAAAACGATGGACTGGAATGCGGCCTGCAGTGTTTGCCAGTAGCGGAGACACTGCCATTGCACCCATCCCCGCTGTGCATGAATCCGAGCTGGAAAGAGGCCGAGGGCGCGTGTTGATGCTGTCAGTATCCTCACGTGCAGGCATAACGGAGATGAGGTGGCATAAGGGAAAGAGGGGCATAACGAAATGGAGGGCGCGCAAAACAGGAAGGATGAGAGAATGGCTGAGAGAGACAGAGGGCAACAGAAAGAGACATGGGAGGGAGAGACACATCTGGGAAGACGAGGGGGAGGGGGGTTAGAGAGATGCGTGCGAGAAAAGATGACGGGAAACAGAGGGAAAGAGGGAGGATGGTAGAAAGGAGGAGTCGAGAGAGGCATGAGCGCCTGGAGAGGGGTGGCGAGGCAGACATGCACGAGGCGCACGGGAAGCGGAGACGAGGGGTCAGAGAGAAGTTAAAAGTAAAATTAGAGATAGGGTGAGGGTGGGAAGAGAGGGCGAGGGTGGGAAGAGAGGGTGAGTGGGGGGAGGGCAAAGGAGACGCTGAGATGAGGGGGCACAGAATGGGTGAGGGATATCAGTAGAGTCAGAGAGAAAGAGAGACAACGAAAGACACAGTAAAGTGGTCGGACAGACCACAAAGGGGCGGAGAGATGGAAAGCGAGGAGGGGAGACATTTTTTTTATTTTATTGAATGCATTTCTATATAGCGCGGACTTTAACCACAGGTGTCAGAGCGCATCACCGTAGAACCTAGTATGTTACATGAGGAGACTAGAGCGCGAGAGAGACCGATGAGGGGACACAAACTAAAGGAGACAAAAAAGTAGGTGGACGGTGGAAGAAAAAACACGGTTTAAGAGGGGCAAAGACAGACAGACACAGGGGGATGGGGTGATGGAGACATGGAAAGGGGGCAAGTGATTAGGGGACACCTGCAGCGTTTGCCAGTAGCGGAGACGCTGGTATTGCACCCATCCCCGCTGTGCATGAATCCGAGCTGGAAAGAGGCCGAGGGCGCGTGTTGATGCTATCAGTATCCTCACGTGCAGGCATAACGGAGATGAGAGGTGGCATAAGGGAAAGAGGGGCATAACGAAATGGAGGGCGCGCAAAACAGGAAGGATGAGAGAACGGCTGAGTGAGACAGAGGGCAACAGAAAGAAACATGGGAGGGGGAGACACCTCTGGGAAGATGAGGGGGGTTAGAGAGATGCGTGCCAGAAAAGATGACGGGAAACAGAGGGAAAGAGGGAGGATGGTAGAAAGGAGGAGTCGAGGGAGACATGAGCGCCTGGAGAAGGGCGGCGAGGCAGACATGCACGAGGGGCAAAGGAAGAGAAGACGAGGGGTCAGAGAGAAGTTAAAAGTAAAATTAGAGATAGGGTGAGGGTGAGAAGAGAGAGCGAGGGTGGGAAGAGAGGGTGAGTGGGGGGAGGGCGAAGGAGACGCTGAGATGAGGGGGCACAGATTGAGAGAAAGAGAGACAACGAAGGACACAAAGTGGCCGCAAAATGAAATTAAAAGCGGCCTGGAAATGCTAGCGGTCGGGAAATGCGCAATCCTTTCTACTGTGAAGCAGGGATGTAAGGGATGTAATTAGGGGAGAGGAGAAGTGAGGCCAAGCGGGAGGGAAGCGCTGGCTCTCGGCATTGCGTGGGCGGGGCGCAGGTCCCTATGAAGTGAAGCTCTCGGAGGCAGGCAGCTTGGGGAGCAAATGGCAAGCGTGTGCACGAGCATGTGCACTCGACGTAATCTGTCGGTGGTTTCAGAGCTTGGTTTGCCCTCATTACTCTCGTCTTACGTGATAAAATAGTCGAGACCTAAAAATGAGTAGTGGATTGATTCCAGTCTCAGAAAGATCACAAGTGCATTACTAGTTAAACTTCGTCTCGGTGGTGTTTTGGGAGCAGAGAATGCAGGGAGACGGAGGATGAGGAGAAATACGTACCTTACATGAGTCGTGTTACATGGTAAAGCTGTAAGCGCTTCACAAATTGCAGACAAGGTAATAAGACTCCCTTTCGGCTTAAAACCATCTGCCTTGATTTGGAACGGGAGGGATGAACAATGTCAAATTCAACATATACTGTTATTCAATAACTGTTTTTCAATTCCAGAAGACTGGGTGCTTTATTTTCCTCAAATGTCACCAAACATTTCCTACTCAGTACCTTGTCATGCCAAATAAAAACTGCCCTGAAAGCACAGGAAATACTCGAAGCATAAATGCACAAAGTCCAGCCTGCTCATGTTTTCTGGATACATGCTTAAGTAGCTTATCCAGCGAAGGTTTTTTGCATTGTATTCTGGGGTTTATTGTTCTATTTGGACCATTATAAAATCAGGACTACAATTCACAGAATGCAGAGCACGGTCCTGGATGACCCACACATACCTGGGCCTGGGAAAATTTAGAGCTCCGAGTAATTCTTCCTTGGCAAGAGAGATTTTAAGATACCAATAAACTGCAAAATGATAACACAGATTTAAAAGCTCAGAAGTAAGAGCATAATTGAGGATTTGAGTGATGCTTATATGAAACGCTAAAGATGTAGGTGTTTTTATTTGCATTTAGTTTCCTTTTGTACATATTGACATCAGATCATTGCACTTTTAAATACCATTTTCATGTTAATTTGTAACGTGTGGCTCCAAACTTTGCAACATATATTCATCACTCTAAATTGTGCACTATCAATAATTCAAGGACGAGAATTTCTTTTAAATGCCTGGCAATGTTCAAGTCTCTCTCGTTCCTTTGAGAGGTGCAGCTTGTGGGATTGTCCGACATCCCCGCACACACTGTACAATAACAGTGCGCCAGCCCCACAACACTGGCGTCTGAGCGTGCATGTCTGTAGAATGAGAATGTAAACACGCCCCGGTCACTGGAGTTTAAAGGAGCATGGTGCACCCATGCCAAGGATCTGTACGTTCTAAAAAGCCACTAAGGCAGGTTCGTCTAACACCCACCACCAATATTGACTTTTTTTCTTAACATTTCGGGGATGCGAAGACCAGCGTTTTAAAATAAAGTAATCCAGATTTTTTTCCCAAACATAGTACAAAATAGAGACACTTCCTGAATCGAGAAATCAGTGCAAATGTTGTTTGATTATACGAGGACAGTGCCTGGCGAGTAACCACAACCCCAGGCTGCTTTTATTTTAGTGCAGGGATTCAATGGCAAACGCGCAAAGCCTACCGGGCATATGTGAATCTATGCGAATGATGCCTGATGGCGACGGTAGCAACTCCCGGGCGTGGGGACATACTGCCTGGTCTCCCACTAACCAGGTGCAAGCAGTCCCCAAAAAACAAAATGCAAAAAAGCGAAGAAAAACCGGAAAAGCAAACTAATAAACTGGTGTTCTTACTCACCCACGCCGTATTTTTCTTCTTTCTTGGTGGGGACCCATCGAGTCATTTTCAGGGAGAGCTTCGGCGGGGGACCCCTTTCTTTGGAAGCGGTATCTGGGGGTTACTGACCCACCCGGAACCCCAGCTCCCCGTCACACGAGCGCAGTCAGGCAGGGCGGCGGAACAGGCAGGAAACTGCACTCTTCTAAGCGGCCATTTTCCATATCTCTGGCCAGCAGCAGGAAAAAGTTTTGCCAAGACGGCATGCGCTGCTGTTGCCCCGCTGCCGGAGAGAGGCGAGCTCCGGAGTCCGACGGGCCTCAGAGGTGCCCGGCAGCGGGTCCTGGTCTGGTGGGAGCTACAGTAGGGCCGGGAGGCAGGGGAATCGCTGATCCCAGCGCCGAGAGGGAGCAGAACCGCTGGTCCTACGGCTAGGAGTGGGAGGAAGCTCCTACCCGGCATCCGAGATGGGAAGGAGCTCGGCGAAAGCCGCGGGGCTGGGTTGGGAGGAAGGTCGGCTACGGCCTCTGGGAAGGGAGGAAAGTCGGTGCGGCTGGGTCCCGAAAACAGCTGGGCGGACACATCCAGCTCGCATGGCGTATTTTTCTGAAATTCTATAAAATAGTCGTAGGAAGTAACACACTGTGGGATGTTGACATGGTGTTTAAAAGTACATGGTCAAACTTTATTTGATTACCTGACAACATATGTGAATTCCCACCTTTCGAACTTGCCTTCATTCACCTTATTACAAAGCATGGATGTGCTATTCTGTTTAAAAAGCAGTTCAGCGTTGCCATGTTGAGAACAAGCAATCGCGATCGGAAAACAAGCTCTTTTAAAAAATGCCCGCCCCTTTTGCAATAACGAAACCTGTTCATAAACGAAACCTGCCATGGGGCGGGACTTCTATCTTCAGGAGCCCGCGCCCACGGAGCGCCTGGACAGAAAAGCAGTGCTGGTGACGCGGGGCTCCCATGCCTGAGGGAGAGCCCCGCGGAGGCTGCAGAGTCTGGCGATGCGGTGAGTGGGGTTGATCGGGGGGGTCGTCTTTATGTGGGGGGGTCGTCTTTATGTTGGGGGGATTGTCTGTGTGTGTACTCTCGTGTGTGGGCGGGAGCGGCGGCGCGGCGGGGGGGGGGCTGGGGAGGTGTGGTGTGTATCTGTATGTGTGCGCTCGTGTGTGTGTTGTGTGTGCCTGCCTGCGTGTGCATGTGTTGTGAACAGCCTGCCGGAATGTATGTGTGTGTGCGCGCATGCCTGAGTGTGGCTGTGTGTGATTTAGAGAGGCTGCGAATGCGAGGCAGGGGATGTGCTCGGTGCCGTGCGCGCCCTCGAGGAGGAATCTGAGACAGCAGAGGCGCGTGCCCGAACGCTGTCTCAGATTCCCCCAAAACCGCCGACAATAGGTCCTTCGCTACGCTCGACCTAAAAAGAATTGGGGTACCAGCCAAAGCTTCTTTTTATGTTGTAAGTAATACTATGTTTTTCTTCTTTTTGTGTTTTGGTATCCCAATTAAAAAAAAAAAGAAAGTGTAATTTTTTTATGTCCTTTAAATGGTTGATTGTAAAACTGTTACTCCGCCCATGAGCAAGGCTTTTGGCAAAACACGTTGGGTGGCCGCTTCTGCACCACTAAATTTGTCATCACCTACCTCCGTTAGTGCGATAGTCCTTGGCAATATATATATATTTATACATGGCTGACTTACGTGAACGAAAATAAAAAGGAATTCGTAAGTGCAGAACTGTGTTCCGTGCTCCTTCTTTCTGAAATTTGAGGCGCCGAACAACAAGCAGTGGCGTTGGAGTTTTTGTATATATATATATATATATATATATATATATATATATATATATATATATATATATCACATAAGTCATCACCACCAACTGCTTTCCCGCACAGCACAATGACGAAGAGCAGACCCAAGATTTCTGGTACGAACTTAAAGTGCCTTTATTGTGCCCAGCATGTCCGCCATAATGCGTTTCGCTTCCCTACGAAGCTTGATCACATGACATGTTGCGAGTGATCAGGATAGCTATTTAAAGTGCTAGTGCATCAGAAATAGTCACATTCAGTGCAACAAATGCATAGACATAGAGAACATACTACAAACATAAGTAGTTACCAGAATAGCATAGTGATACATGAATAATAAAATCCATGGGGCACATAGTCATTAGATATTTTAAAATTCAAGGTCACTTTTGTTAAAAATCAAATTTTTGATTAAAATTCAAAACTACCATAAAACATTTTTTATAATAAATACAGCCCAATCAATACTGATTTGAAAGTTCCTGCATAATGCGAGATAATCACTATATGTTCTTATAGCTGAGGGTAGCTCAAGTCAATGCCATTCAAAATATTATAGCCCAAGTGGGCCAAAATAAAATGCACTGCCATTTAACTCCATTCTAAACATTGCAATACAGCCAGTCCTTAACGATCATATGTGCAAAGTAGTATCCCAATGTGCAAAAAATAAGTGCAAATGAATCGAATCTTATTTTACATTTTATACAGACTAAAACCAAGAAAAATAGAGGCAGGCTTCTAATATTAGGACCATATAAAGACAAGCCCATGATGGTAATGCCTATTTCCATACCAGTTTAATTATGTCCCTATATCCTATAAAAAGAGTCAAACAGACAGGCACTCAAAAAGTGGGATCTAAATGCATGTATAAAAATCCTCGCTGGCATTCAGCCCTTTAGGATTTTTGCTATCTAACAGTATATAACAGGTTTCGAGGAGGGGTAATTTGACTTCACGATCCCCTCCTCGCTTTAAAGGCAACACCATATCGATAACAAAATACTGGGGATGGGCTGGATTTGCTTCATGTTTTATTTCAAAGTGCCTGGCAACTGGCTATGCCTGATCCTTGCTAGTAATTGCCCTAATGTGCTGGAGTATCCGTTTATGGGCGGGTAACCTGGTACTTCTAACATACCTCAACCCACAAGGACACTCTAGCACATAGACTGCGTGATCAGTTCTGCAAGTTAATCTTTTGGTGATTTCAATCGGTTCTTGTTTGAACGGGCTACTGTAACAAGTCTTATTGGATCCATAGCGACAGGCTTTACATTGAGGACATTTCTTGAACGCCTTACTAAGAGACATCCATGTACCTGAAATGGGAGGTTACAAGCTGTTGTTCACCAGAGCCCTAGCCATTGAAGGAGACCTTCTAAAAGTGAGCGCTGGTTTATTTGCTACACTTTGACCAGTTACGGGATCCGCCTTAATCAGATTCCAATTTCTATAGAAGATTTTCCTTAATTCAGAGTGTTGTCTGCTATAAGCTAGAATAACATGTGACTGAATATTAGGTTCATTGAGAATATTGGATCTGTCTTTGACTTTGGGAATTAGTGCTTCCTGCCTTGTCATAATCTGAGTGTGCTTAATTGCAACCTCAAGAATTTGGTGGGAGTAACCCCTGGCTCGAAAACGTACCCTACTAGCCTCCTGTGCTAATGCACATTCAGTGTAAGAACTGCATATCCTCCTGATGCGCAGCATCTCCCCATAAGGGATACTGCGGATGAGGTGGTGCGGCTGATGACTCGCCCCATGCAGGACAGTGTTCCCGGCAGTGGGTTTCCTATATAACTTTGTAGCCAAGGTGTTGTTTTCTACATATATCTCCACATCAAGGAAGCATATGGAAGTGGCATGGATGTTGGACGTGCAGTTTCTCTGAGTTGCCTCATGAGGACCTGTTCCTTCCACAGCCCCATGTGTAAACATGAGTAACTGGGGGAGAATTAGGCCCCCATATCAACTCCCCTAGTCTGTTGGTATATATGGTTATTGAAGAGAAAAAAATTCTGCTCTAAACACATCTGTACCATGGTGAGCAACATTTTATTGTGCGCTGAGAAGTTCATCGGACGTTTATTGAGGAAGTGTTCAATTGCTTTCAATCCATCGCAGTGCCTTATTGATGTATATAGGGCGGATACATCCAAAGTCATATCAGGGCCCAAGTCACATGATCTATCTTGCGTTCAAAATCAGAAGTGTCCTGCACATAAGAAATTAATCCTTTGACCCAGTCCTGTAAAAAATAGTCAATATATCTAGATGTATTTTCCATTGAAATATTTTTTGCCGATATAATTGGTCTACTCTATATTTTTATGTATTTTTGGGATCAAATAAAAGGTGGGGATAGCTGGATGTTCTTTTCTCAAGAAGTGAAATTCTTCCTCGGAAATCAAACCCCCACTTCTCCAAGCCTGGAGTTTCGAATACTGATCCATCCACGTAGCCTTAACTGTCTGGATGTTGCTTTTTATGTAGCAAGATGTATCCCCCCCAACTGTAACTCGGCCTCCTCCAGGTACAGTTGGCGGGCTACAGGACAATGTTCCCACCTTTATCAGCTTGTCTGACTATGATGTTACAATCAGACTCCAGCTTTCCAATTAGCTGGGTGTAGCATCGATTTTGTTTGCTGATGGCAAATCGCTTTTTATTGGTGGCAATGTATAGTTTCTTTAAGTCCTAAATGACCATATCCTGATAGACATGCAAATTGTCATTTACCATGACGGGCTGAAAAACTGACTTTGGTTTGAAAGGGGTCATACATTTACTCATATCATCAGCAAGTGATAATTCTGCCACGTTGGAGGTCTCCACCTGTTCTTTTTGTAAAGACCATATATCCTCAGATATCTCTCGGTCCCCAGCAGTAAGTAGAGAAGGACTCGTGATGACTTCAGAGTGCACCTTCCTTTTTGGTTGTAGACAATGGAATTTACTTAGTTTAAGTTTCCCTATAAATCTGTAAGTGTCCGTTCTGGTGTCCGCATAGTTGAAATTGCAAGGAGGACAATCGGACAGTCCTAATCCTAGGACCGATTCCTCTCCTGGGGTCAATTTCAAATTAGTTAGATTGACTACTGTGTTGGGGTTTTTGTTTGGACCGGGTTTCGGTTTTGAAATCAATCCCAGGGGCCCCTCCCCCCCTTTTTTTCCCCAACTCCGCTCTCTTTTGTTGCATCTGCGTCTCTGGCTACACTTGTAGTTTGCTCTTTGGTTTTGTTTCCAGCCGGTACTCGGGGTCTTAATGTATCCCGTCGATCCTGGCATAAGCAATTGACGTCCTGTGCCAGAAAAAGCTTGGTAAACCCCAAGCTTGGAGCTCTGGTGGCATCCCCTTCAGGGTCACTTTCTGCAGCGGAACTGAGATCTGAAGCTGTCATGGACATTGTCATCATTTCGCTTGTTTTCCTTTGTTGTGATTTATTTGCTCGTGCTTTCACTGCATCATATCGGCAAACAAATGTGAAAACTTGTCCATTTGATAGTCTGCTTGATCCCACTCAAATTTAAAGGACTTTCTTTTTTTAATTGTTTCCTCATCTCTGCGTAATCTGGCCATCTTGTCTTCTCTAATTTTTTTAATTTGGTCACACATTTCCAGTTTACCAATTTCCGTCTCCAGTGACTCAATTTCAGTTTGAATTTTAGCACAGTCACTTTCCGCGTACTTCCCTAAAATGGCCATTAATCTACTTGAGGACTCGAGGTTTGATTCGGCCCACTCCGCCAACATTGCCGGGTCTGGATTGTTGTAGCTGGGGGCCAGGGTAATACGTAATCCCCTAGGCACCCTTCCGACTTGTAGGTAGCGGGACAAAGACCGGTGCTCCCACCACTTGGACTGTTCAGAGCGCATGAGTCCTGTATGGTCTGTAGTCGTCATCAGATGTGAGATGCAATCCCTGCTTAGAGAGTGTCACCTTAGTCCACTCGGTTGGAAATGAAGCCTGGGTGATGGTGTGTCATGAGCTTTAGGGTAGCCGTTTGAATATTTTATGAAACATGCAGAGGATGAAGTAGCAGGAGGAGATGGAGTTGACCTTAGTCATCATGGCTAGCTTGTTGTCCAGAATGATGCCTAGGTTCCTAGCGTGGTCAGTGGGTATTGGGTAGGTCTGCGTTCTGAAGGCCTTCAGAATGCGCCCCATGGGGAGCTTTTGTTGCCAAAAATCAGTAACTCTCTTTTCCATGTTGAGCTTTAGGCAGTTGTCCTTCAACCCCTTGGCGACGTCTGCCATGCAGTTGGGAAAGTTGGTCTTGGTGTTGGTGGTGTCTTCAGAGAGGGAAAGGAGGAGTTGTGTGTCATCGGCATAGGAAATGATATTGAACAGTGGGTTTTGGCAATCCTAGCCGGAGGTGTCATATTAGGGTAGAAGAGGGTGGGGCTGAGCAAGGATCTTTGGGGTGCTTCACAGTTGATTTCCTTTGGTCGAAGGGGGGAAGGTGGGCTTTTTGCGTTCTTCCGGTGATGGAGGAGGCAATCCATTTGAGAGTGCCTCCTTGAATCCCTATTTTGTGCAACCTTGTGATGAGTGCGTGGTGGGAGTCTGTGTCGAAGGCTGCCGAGAGGTCTAGGAGGATCAGAGCCGCAGTCTCTCCTCCGTTGAGTACAGCTCCAATGTCATCAGAAAATGCAATGAGGGCTGTCTCGTGCTGTGGTTGCTGCGGAATCTAGATTGGGAGGAGTTGAGCAGGAGGTTCCATTTCAGATGTGAGGAAAGTTGTTGGTTGATGGCTTTTTCAAATACTTTGGCTGGGAACAGGAGCATGGAGATCGGTCAGTAGTTGTTGAGTTTGCTGGGGTCTGCAGATGGTTTCTTTAATAGGGTGTTGACTGCATCTTTCCACTGCTCTGGTAAAGTGGACGTGGGATTTGAGGTGCTGATCAGGGTGGTGAGTACATGGTTGATCCTGGCTTTGTCTAGGTTGAAGATGTGGTGATGGCATGGGGTGGTTGGGGCTGCTGAGTGGGACGAGTTCATGATAGAAGCAGTGTCCTGTTGGCAAGCTGGGAAGCTGGGACCATTCGGTTAGTCAGATGTCTGTTGTGGTAGTGGGGTCATTGATTCTTGAAGAAGTCGGTGCCTTGGGCTGGGGGTTGAAGATTCTGTAGATGTAGGCAATCTTGTCGTGGAAGAAGTTTGCAAGGTTGTCGCGGAGTTCATGTGAGGGGGTAATGTTGCTTGTTGTAGCTTAGCGGTTGAAGAATTCTTTGACAATGTTGAAGAGTTCTTTGCTGTTATCGGAGCATGATTCGATGTGTGAGACTAAAGCCTCATTCTTAAGAGCTGTTATGAAGGCAGTCTTATTGATCATGTCCTTGCTTTTGGACCATCTCCTTTCCAGTTGTTTACTGTGTCATTTAGCCATTCTGAGGTCTTCAGTGTACCCGCTAGCCTGGTGAAGGACCTTCTGTGAGTGTTGTTACTAAAGGGAGGGACACTGTCTGTGCAGCTGGTGATTCAATTGTTGAAGTTTCTGACGTTCTGTTCAAGGTTGTTGGAGGAGATGGGGTGGGTGGTGTTGAGGGTGCTGATCAATGTGTCCTTTGAGACTTTGCTCCAGGTGCAGTGGGGGTGTTGGGCAGACTGGGGACGGAGGCCCATGAGATGGTGATGTGGAAGTGGATGATGGAGTGGTTGGTCCTGGTAAGTTCCATGGTGTGGCTGCACCTGAAGCAGTGGATAGAGGTGAAGATGGGGTCTAGCGTGAAGCCTGCGGTGTGTGTGGGGTTGCGGATGAGTTAGGTGAGTCCGATATTGTTCATGCCATCAAGGAGGTTAGTAGTGTTGATATCATTGTGGTTGTTCGAGATGGAAGTTGAGGTCACTGAGGGAAAATGTAGTTATTGGAGTCTACGGCGAGGGGGGCGATAAAGTCAGCTATGAAGTTGTAGAATGCTGGACGTTGTCCTGGAGAATGGTATGCGATGGTGCCCCTGATAGTGGTTTTGATGTCTGTTTGGAGTCAGAAGTTGAGGTGTTCCATGGCTGGGGTGATGTTGTCATTTGTGGTGGTGCACTTGATGAATTCCTTGTGAATGATTGCAATCCCTCCACAAGGCTGGCTAATGCGGTCACAGTAGGTGATCTTGCATCCTTCGGGTATTGCCGTGGCTATGTCGAGCACAGAAGTGGGGTTGAGCCAGGTCTCAGTGATGAAGAGGACATTGAGTGTTATGGTGGAAATGAGGTTTCAAATCTCAGTGATGGTTTGCATAGTGAGCGTGTGTTGAGAAGGACACATGCAAGTTGGTGTTTTTGTTCAGGTCGTGTCTGTGGTGTTGTAGAGGTGGGACTGGTTATTGGGCTGGTGTGTGCGCTGTGGCAGGTGAAGTTGCAGTGGGTGCAGGTGAAAGGTCCTACAGTGGATGGTAGGTCGGTGTGGTGGCAGTGTTTATTGCAATGTCCGGGGTCGAGGGTTTAGAGCTCAGCAATGGTATATCTGTGGGGAGTGAGAGGGACAGGGGTCCAGACATTGGGTGCACTCCAGGCACGGATAGGCAAAGTCAGACTAGCCTTTGGTGCTCCATCAGCACACGGGCTGCACGAATACGCTGTGGGTCACACTTCTACCTGCATTAATTAGGTCCTGGGGTGTGAGGGGATCTTTTGGAGGGAAGAACGGCAAGCGGGAAAACCCGGGCGGGAAAGCCTGGATGGCGACGGTGTCAGTGCATCATGCTGGAACAAGCAAGAACTGGAGGCCACAGGCAAGTGGCAGGCTAGGTGCCCAGGTGCCACACCTTTATTTTGTATTTATTTTTTAGGCACTTTTAAAAACAAAAGGACACTTGACAAGACATTAGGCTCTGATAATGTGCGGGTGGATCAGAACGGACTCAAAAAGCAGTATTCCTTGCACATCTGCATGCCTCCCTATATTGCTACTCTGCCTGCATTCCCCTTCTCCTATTCCATTGAGCAGAGACCGAGAAAAATGTTGAAATAAAAGGGCAATGGTAAATTAGCAGTGACATTTTCAGTGATTCACCGTAACCGATATTTAGCATAAAGTAATTACCTTGTTGCGCTGAATGAATTCCATCCAGGCATCCATTGCCTCATGTCACTATCTCGTCTTAGGAAAGGAAGTTGATGGGCTACCAACTATCACCTCAATCCTCTAGAAACTAAATCTTTTTTTTACCATTGATTGTTTTTTTTCAGTGCTTAATTTGTAAAAGAATGAGTGTTGGTGCCCCAAGTTTTGCTGAGAAGCCCGCAGACGGTGCTATCAAATGTTGGGGTACTGAATACCAAGGCTGCGTAGTTTTGAATCCACCTCATGCCTCTTTAATCTGCAACCAGACACTCCCTGCCTCTTCATCTCACTCTTGCAGGTTCCTACTTTCTCGCTTTGTGATGTTTTTGCAATCTTTATCTCCCTCACTTGTTCCCATTTGTGTGTTATTCCCTCTCTTGCTCTCAGTAAATATCTGCTAATACGTAAATAAGTGTTGTGCCCCCCCAAAATAAGTGCTGGTGGCCTCCACCGGCATCCACCAATTCAAATTAGGCGATGGGTTTGCTCATTGTCAGCTGTCATTTTCTTTGTCTTCTCTTATATATTTGGAGGTACATGGTGTTGGAAGGGATCCAACATGACACACTAGATTGTGATTGTGTAGCACTCTTCTTGGTGGTTAAGTCCTATGATGGTGGTTCAGTGATTTCATGTATCCAGGTATGAGAACTGGAGAAGCTTTTTTCTAGTTGTGCAATATGTCTTGCCATGCAGCAACCAGCAAGGACACTTCTTTGTGTGCTTATTCAGTTTGTAGCAATCATCTAAGAGCTCATGTAGCTTTGTATTTTGTAGCTTATGGCCAAGTTATAAGCCAAGTTTTTTTAAAAGTGGATATGCCATAAAGTGTGCAGTGTTCCAGCGCAATCCTGGACAGGCCCCTCAACAAAGTTTCATCGGGGTTCTGAGGCAGGGGTCTAGCAACATGTCTTCATTATGTCAGTATTGAATGCTGAAGCTCAACCAGTGAATAAATAAATCTAGTCAATGTCACTGAAAACAATACTGCTGCCATCTTCAAAAGCTGGGACTGGTGCTATAGGAGACCATTTGCTTTGTGAGAGGATGTTGCTTGTTGCATATCTTGGTTGGAGAAATTTGGGGCCAGGTGTACATCCTATTTTGGCACTGCTGTACACGTACAGTGTAAGGGTGCCTACCCCATTCCGGAGCTCCCAATCACCTGTGCCCTATTCCCCACCGGATGATTCTGGGCCTCCACTTCACCGTGGAATACATCAGCGAGATTGAAACTGCGTGGAGTGTAAAAGAAAGGCCACTAATACAGGTAGTTCCAGTTCTGCATCATGGAACACCATCACTTTAAGATTGCACCCTTCTGAGAACAAGCAAAAAGGTTCCAGGGAGGGGCACAAAAAAAAAAAAGAAACAGAAGAATAAGATACAGGGAAGCGGCATCTTCACCATGGGAAACTCACTGACTGGAAGCATTTGTTGTGGAATTTACCACGTGAAATCTCCTCGAACTTACAGAAAGCACAAGTCAAGAAGGAACAAAATATGAAGTGAGTGTGTATTAGTCCTCAGTATGAAATGGTAGCTCTACTACTTTCTACTGATCCCAAAGTCAAGGGTTCTCACCCCTATTGGTACCACATGTTGAATTTCAACCTGTTTACAAAAAGCTACAATCACTGACCTTCCAGATCTGCCTTTGATAAAGACTATGAGACATCACCGTTCTTTAACCTCTTCCTGAAGAATGCTTCCTAGTGCATCATGGAAACATGTAAAGTTACTCCCCTCCTTTTTAGGTTGATTATCTGAGCTATCGGGAAAGTCCTACTTCACATTTCCCTCCAAATCCTCCTTTGTTCAGCTTATGTTCATGATCCCAGGGCCGTCAGTGCTTAATGTCTACAACAACAGAGCTGATACTGGTACTTTCTTGACACCAAAGGCAGCTGCTCTTGTTTCTCTGAGAAGTAACAACTGCCATGTCAGATGAGGAGAAGAGTGTACCCGGGCCACTAAAAACATAGTAAATAATGAGCACTGAAATGGAGTGCAATTAATGCAAAACAAAATTGGAAGTCTCAGCCAATGGAATAGCTTTATCTCTACATCAAGAAATCCACGACTCCGATCCGACCAATTAGCCTGAAGATCTACTACTATTCCAGGAGAAACTCTGTTCTAAAGGCAACATGGATCCGGAGACTGGCTCTAAGATGACAAGTGCAGCTGCACCTGGCCCAGCAGTACCATGCGGTCATGCACAAAGAAATGCAGCCTATGGGCTTGATCCCTCCTTCCAAGCTTCCTACACCAGGTGTTTTATAGACTTGCTCTTCAGCTTTGCCCGGAGGTTAGATGCAGGCTGCACGAATTAAAGATAAATACATGCAAATTCTTCCTGCAAAACTCAAGATAATAGCTGAGGGGGAAACACAGTTTGTTACAGATCCGAAGGAAGCGTGGGAATGTGCAGATCAATGGGCCAATGAAACAGGATTAAGGACAGAGATACCTCAATGAAAACCCCATCACAAATGGCAGAAAACAAAGCAAAAACAGAGAATGTTCATCAACACATGCGCAGATTGCTGCCAGAAAGAAGGAAACATGGCTGGAGGTTCAGTGAATTGAGGGCCGTAATCGTGCTAGAAAGATTGAGAATGTTTCTGATCCGAGCATTTGGGACAAACTCAGAAGAAGTGCACTCCGAGACAATATGCAAGCATCCCCAAAAATCTAGCAATGACTGAAGACAATATTATTTGACTTAATGCATGTTTGACCCTAGGGTAACCACGCTTTGCTGCCGCTGGCCACCGAGGCAGTGTGGGCGACAGTGGATCATCTGAGAACTAATCTGAAGAGTAAACTAAGATTCCATGGCCATGGAATGACACCTTTGAGCCAGAGAAAAGCTCCTGTACCCACTGACTTGAGTGGGCAATCCCTACCACCACCATACACCAATAAAGAATTCCTGGCTGGGAAACATTGGAGACATCAGTGAAGCTGTAATAGCTGGTAAGAGGAAGGAGTATCAGGACTGATGAGTCTGTATGTATTGCTTGCCCATGAAATTGGAAAACATGTTAGCAAGTTTAAGTACATTTGTGGTTTGTTTTGTTTCTTGGCGAGACTGTTGGTATAGCTTGTCCTGGGGGATCCAGAGGATGATCAGCAAAGAAACATACAGACGGAATGGGAGAAAATATTATATATGTAGAACTTTGCATACATCATAAGCAGTGCAAAACATGCACAGGGAAAGGTACACATTATAGGATTTAGACCTACGTTGAATACAGGGCTCCTAATAGAGCCAATCAAAACAAAGGAGACTAAAACAAATGTATATTGCTAGGCTGACAAAATACACCCTGCTCACATGGAGCGAGGAATGGGAAAGCGTTCTAAACGTCATAGGGCATATTCCTGTGGATATCACTGTGGAATGCATATAGCACTACTTCAAGAGACACGTGTAACCTAGAATGAGGAACTCAAACTGCGCTGTATTGGCCCTTTAGTGGATACCTTGATCCTCGTATACCCGGGGAGTAATCCTATGGATCAGGCCGGGAGTGCCCCACGTATTCACCAGAGAATGAGATGACCCTGAGGAGGGATACACTTTAGTTGACATACACCTAGATGGGGACCTTTTAATAATTATATCTGTTTATGACCCAAATACAAAGCAGATTGACTTTATATACTAATAACCTAATTAGCTCATTATTTTTTATATATGCCAGTGAATTGGGGGAGGGGCGATTCACTGCACCCAAAGCACTGATCTAAATAGATCATTCCCTTTCCAAGGGCACTGCCCAGGGTGTTACCTGACAGATTTATATCATGGAACTGAAATTGAAACTCTCAAAATTAGTGAAAACCATGCATCCGACTGAAAGTAACTATTCCTTTCATTCTCAGGTCCACGATCTTTATTCTGGACTTGATTTGTTCCTGTGCTCAATACATCATCAATTTCATATTGATGATACTTAGCATTCTGATCATAACCTGTTGTTGCTACGTATTACATAGGGTAGACGTAGAACTGGTATCCAGCCCCAGCGAATGCAGATTAGATCTCTCGGAGCCACCACCTTCAGGGATAGCATGAAAGTGGTAAGCGAAATATGGGGCATATTATCAAGGGGGTTTATCTCTGCTTTTTTGGCTTTAAAAGCCAAGAAAGCGGGGATACAATTATCTCCCAATTACCTAGCTGTCGCTAACACCAGTTAGCGACAGCTAGTAGGAGATAGCGACCATCTTGGGCCCTGCTTTGCATGTCAGTGATATTTATCACTAATGACATGCAAAGTGGGCGTGCCAAGATGTTAGCGACTGGAAACAGTCGCTAACATCGCTATCTCCTATTACCAACTTTTGGAGATATTCGCGCCAAGCGCGAATATCTCCAAAAGCTAACACCTGCCCCTTAGCAGTGCTTAGCCATGTTATCCAATGATAGGTGGATAACATGGCTAAGAGCATTAGCTCGGTAATGCATGAATATCGCTGGCTTTTCAGCGATATTCATGCATTGCGGCCGATTTTTATCGCATTTGCGATAAACCTTGGTAATACCAAGGTTTATCTGCGATAAAAATCGCCGCAGCTCAGCAGTAAATTTTTGTCTCTAACCAAGCAATAGCGATAATTATCGCTATTGCTTGGTAATATGCCCCTCTATTTCTACAGGAGATGCACTGATGGAACAGGAAATACACAAACTAGTGTTGTCCAGAGGGTATTGAACAGGGAACTCAGAAGCACAAATAGTGACCTGAAACAACATCAGACTGAGCTCGTGGCAAGAGAAGGGGTAAAGACATCAGCATTGCCTTCTGTTTCTACTTCTTTCCACTTCCATTTGCGTCAGCAATGGAGCCACATGCTCGGTTGGGAAGGAAAGAGGGAATTGACAGGTGTTTCATCTTACATGGATATACTCATGCAATCTCCCTGTATGGGGATAACTGGCTCCATTGCTCCACTCCGAGTCTAACGATCTAGAGAGCGCCCTATGGAGAGTTTCAGTACATTGTCTGGCCTAAAAGTTTACAAGACAAAATCCTGTCTATTCCCAGTAAGAGACACAACAGAACCCGGAGACAAAGGTCTGTCTGAAACACCCCTTGGAAGAGAACCAGAGACATTTAAGTACTTGAGTGTACAGATCTATAAAGACGGAATGGTGGACGGTAACATCATTAATGCCTGTGAGACATCGAGGACTGTGATAGGGCTTTCAATACTAGGCCAGCTCCACAACTCCAGTAGCTCACTAACCCCTAGATTCATCAAAGTCCCGTTTTGCGAGTCCTTAATAGCGATTATTAAGGAATCGCTATTAAGGACTTGCAAAACGGGATTCATGTAGGAATCGCTAAATAAATTGCGATTCCTACACATTCCTTATTTGCGATTAGCAAATTGCTAATCGCTAAAGGCCCATAGGAATGAATGGGGAGTTATTCCTTATTTGCGATTAGCAATTTGCTAATTGCAAATAAAGATGCGATTTCAAGGGTGCTAGGGGTGTCCAAAGGACACCCTGTAGCACCCCTGAAATGTAATCTACATTAGTGTTGCGCACACACATGTCCAAAGGACATGTGTGTGTGCAACATGCAACTTAAAAAAATGCATTTAAAAGCATTTTTCTAAGTTTTCGCTATTTACCACGAGGTTTGACCTCGCGGTAAATAGCAGCCCGAAATTGCGATTTCGCAATTTAAAAATGGTTAATGAATTGCATTTAAGGAATCTCAAATAGAGATTCCTTAAATGTAATTCCTCGCAATTTAGCGAATTCGCAATTACCGATTTTTGCATTTGGGATGATGAATCCCAAACACAAAAATTGCGCTCGCAAAGGGCCAGATTCTCAGAATCTGGCCCTTTGCGAGCCGATTTTTCAATGATGAATCTACCTGTAAGTGCTTTGACGATGAGCACACAGAAGAAACCTGATGCCTCCAACTTGCATTATTGGAGCACATCTCTCTGAAGTCCTGTTCATACAAAGTGAATCGCCCTTTAAACACGTCAGAATAATAGACCCAGCCAAGTATTGCAAGTAAGGCTGCCATGCTCGTGCAAATCCAAGTTCGCACCTCTGTGGTGCTACTTTGATCTGAGAGAGGTGGCCGCCGTGACATACCGCGTGATGGAGACAGAGGCAGGGATTGGTTTTGAAAACGTGTGTCTCTTCTCATTTGAGATAAGAGAACAGTAGTGCTCCATCTCTAGGGGTCCTTTCTTGGGGAAACATCCATTACAACGCAGTCATTACAATGCAATGCCTTTACAACGCAGCCAATACAACACAAGTTCCATTAAAACGCATGCTATTATAATGCATGCCATTACAACGCTGATCTGCACATTCCCTGAGGCAAGCACCCGGATGTAATTGAAGTTGCGTTGTAAAGACCATGTTGTAAAAGTATGCGCTATAATAGTTTGCCCTGTAGCATCATACATCTCATTTCTTGTCATGCAGAGCAATCAGAACATTTGAGCAGGCTTGCATGGTAAAGCCCAATACTTTTATGTGCTTCAAACACTGCTCAAACTAGGCGGGCCAAGAAAGCTGTCAAGATGTTGCACAAGGCATTGCTGTGGTCTCCAGGAATTAGAGATTCAAACAAATACAGTACAATATCTTACAGCACACATACTTAATGCCATAGTGATTTCACACAGTATACCCAGGGAAACTTCATCAATGCCACAGATGTGGATATGGGGAGGTGAACAATCACTGCTCATGTTGAGTCCTTAACACCCTGTAGGATAATGAAATGAAATGAAATGAAAAATTGCATTTGTATAGCGCATAACCGCCCTGGGGCCTCGCAGCGCTTGAAGATAAAATGGTTTTAGCGCAGGCTCGGGGCAGATCAGAGAGATTTTGCAAACAAATGCGTTTTTAGGGCCTTTCTGAACGAGAGGAGGTTGCTGTTACCCCGGATGGCAAAGGGGAGGGCATTCCAGAGTCTGGTCACCGAATGGGAAAAGGAGCGGCCACCCCAACGGGCTTTGTTAATTTTAGAGGAGGTGGCCAGCTGCAGGGTACCAGACCGAAGGGGGCGTGTTGGAACATAAGGCGTAACCAGAGGGTGCAGAATCGCTGGGCCTACACGGTGGAAGGATTTGTGCATGATGCACAGAGCTTTAAACTGCACTCTGGCAGCCATTGGGAGCCAATAAAGGTCCTTCAGAGCCTTCCTCGCCGACTGCCGATGGGACAGATTAAACAATAGGCGGGCCGCACTGTTTTGTGTGACCTGGAGCCTCTGAAGGACCGAAGCCGGTGCTCCCAGGTAGAGAGCGTTCCCGTAATCCAGGCGAGAGAGAATGAGGGCCTGGACCATGATCCTCCTCGCCTGGAAAGGGAGCAGAGGGAGCACCCGCCAGAGCATCCTCATTAGTCCGAAGCAAGTGGCAGCGGTCTTAGTAGCCTGGACAGAGAAATCAAGAGCAGTGTCAAGCCAGATCCCGAGGCTCTTTATCTGTGACTTGGGCGCAGGAGGAGCGCCAAGACATGGAGGCCAGACGGGTGCAAGAGCAGACGGGGAGGGATTTCCAAGGAGAATGATGTTTGTCTTCTCCCCGTTAAGCTTGAGACAGGAAGCTTGCATCCAGCTGGCAACAGCCTCTAGACAGGGGCCTAAGGTGTTGGATGATCCATCTGCGTGGTCTAACGAGACCACCAGCTGCGTATCATCCGCGTAGGTGACTATACGCACACCAAAGGGATGGACTATCCTGTCCAGAGGTTCCATGTAGGCGTTAAAGAGGGTCGGGCTCAGGGAGGAGCCCTGAGGGACCCCGCACCTGAGAGGATGTTTAGGAGAGACTGTCTCACCCTTAAAGACCCGGAAAAAGCGCTCAGTCAAAAAGGAGGTAAGCCAGTCCAGAGCTGCGCCCGACACGCCCATGCCCGCCAGTCGGTATACTAGCGTGGCATGGTTCACCGTGTCGAACGCGGCACTAAGGTCTAACAGGATAATGGCCACCTTTCCTCCCCGATCCAAAGTCGTTCTTGCTTCCTCTGTGACCGCCAACATGCCAGTTTCCGTGCCATGTTGAGGGCGAAAACCTGTCTGGGAGGCACGCAACAGACAGTTGGACTCCAGATAGTCTGTTAAGATATTGTTGGTATGCCTCTCCAGCAGTTTACTCAACCAGGGAAGCAACGAAATGGGGCGGTAGTTGGACAGGTTGTTCTGGTCCAGGGAGGGTTTCTTGAGAAGCGCCCTCACCATGGCACACTTCCAAGCGAGTGGGACCGACCTGGACACAATGGAGGTGTTTAAAGCTTCCAGGATCACAGGACGAATAACGTCCAGTGCCTTGACAAGGATCCGGGGGGGTGCCGGGTCATTGGGGGAGCCAGAAGAAACTTTGGAGATTAATCTATCCAGGCTGGCGGCATCAAGAAGCGGAATTGTGTCCAGTTTGCAGAGAACCGAGGAGTCAGCTGGCCTAGGAGGGACGGAGGGGGTATTGACTGTAGGATTACTAAAAGATGAATATATGGTCGAGATTTTCTTGGAAAAGAAGGCAGCTAGCTCATTACAGCGGTCTTGTGCCCCTTCAACAGAAGGACGCTCAGCCGGAGCTGAAATGAGGGACTTAGCTATCCTAAAGATTTCTCTAGGCGCATTTGCTGCAGCACTAATTTTACCTTCATAGAAGGAGGTTTGCGCCATTTTAATCTCTGATTTATAGAGCCTCATTGCGGACCTGTATTCGTCTTTCCTAGACTGAGAATGGTCCTTCCTCCACGCTCTCTCTAGTTTGCGGCAGTCAAGCTTTAATAACCTCAGAGCAGGAGTGTACCAGGGTGCAACTTTAGATCTTCTGATGAGATTACAAGGGCGTTTGGGAAGAACTTGGTCTAAAGTGCTGGAGATCCAGTGATCAAAGTTGCTAGAAGCTGAGGCAGGGTTCAAGGCCTTTCTCGGGGGGTCTTGAGTAAGGGCCGTTGTCCAATCGGTGAGGGGAAGTGAGGACCATTTCCTGCCCATGTACTTTGTAGAGGCTTCAGGAGGGGGACAAGAGTTAGAAAGCCAGGTGAACGGTATCAAAAAATGATCGGTCCAAGGCAGAGGAACAGGGGACTCTACATTCAGGTTGATATTACTGTATATGTGATCGAGAAGATGTCCCTTCTTATGGGTCGCCTGATAGCCTCTCTGGCAAAGGTCTAACGCTTGCATGTTGGCCCGCAAGTTATTAGCTGCCGTATCCTGGGGGTCATCTGAATGGATATTAAAATCCCCAAGCAGAGTGAGGTTAGATGAGGTCACGGCTGCGTTAGCGGTGAGATCAGTAATTTGAGTGATAAAATTGTTGAGGGAGCCTGGTGGTCGATAGAGTAGAATACCAGAAAAAGTGGTGGTAGGGGAGAGATCAAGTGCAAAGTGTAAGCTCTCACAGGTCAGCAAGGAATTAGAGGTGACCCGACACTTAAAAGTGTCCCTATATATAATAGCTAAGCCCCCGCCTCTCCCCGATTGGCGGTCGAGGTACTTAAGGGTGTAGCCTGGAGGAGTGGCCCATATTAAGGACGGGTCGTTGTCAATCTGAAGCCAAGTTTCCGTTAAAAATAGGGCATCAGGATTAAGCTTATCAATCAGCAGATGCAACTCTGTGGAGTGTTTAGGTAGCGACCGGCAATTAAGGAGATAACACTGAAAACATGAGCCTCTGCCTGTTGGGTCTGTTGCCCAGACCAAAGCAATGGAAGGCAGCCTGCAAATTCCCTGATACACAAATAATGATGGTCAAGAAAGGCGTATTGGAAGTCTCCTGACGTTGATTTCAACATGGAAACCTGAATCTTTGCAATGGGCAGAGGCAGTTATCAGCTCTCTTCCTGCGCAACGAGTCGGCTGAGCTGCCAGTATTGGACTTACTTCCTGGGATGACATTATGTTAACGGTGTCAAAGAATAACAATGATAGTTGTTGTAAATATGTTCTATTCATTCAGTATGGTTTCCAACTTTCATTAACCTTTAGCCCTTCCTTTGTGTCCGTCCCTTACCATTCCTTAAGAATACTTATAGTGTTCCAAATGCTCTCCCTAAGCCAAGCTGCATTCCAGACTTGGCAGTTGGTGTCTGGTCAGCTGGTGGGGTGTACGCTTTCTTTGTGCTCTACCATTAAACCTTCTACCTACCTTAAAGAGGCTCCAGCGTTGTGTCTTCGAGTACTTACATCATTATGGGGATGATCTGGGACGATCTGTGATGCTGATTAGACTAGAAAGCGGACTAGACAAGAAATAGAGTCTCCGGCAGAGCATTTCATCAAGTATAAGACAAGCGGCACCTCCCCAACAAGAATCCACTACGTGCTATTCGACTTCACCCCGAAGCAAGGAGCCCTATCAACACTTCCTGAAAATTTGGACAAAGAACGCGTCCTCAGAGCAGAGCTGACATCACCCAAAAAACTGTGAATCAGTCACCCCGCATGCGCAAGCTCATTACGCGCTCAACGTTGGTAAGCAAAAGTCTTGTCATTTCACCCTGCGCTTCAGAATTCCTTCTTGCGTGAACGTTACTAGGCAACAATGTCTTCTAGCCTCAGCACGTTCAAGCACCATAGTATCTGTTGTGGAACACTTTGATGTCACACGCAACGCAAGACGGCCATCTTGGATCAGGAAATTTACTGATCTAAGTGGGAACAGTTTTTACCGCAGCATCGATTGCTTTCTGGATAGCGCGCAAGTCAGCGTTGAGTAATACGGCTTCCGCAGCACTCTTTGCCCTATTGTATTTACATAAAAAGGAAGAAATAAGAGTGGTAGCATAATGGTGAAACACTAACTGTTATATAACTACAAATAAGAGTGTGACCTATACACAGTGATACACTCACCATTCCTTGCCTGCTGTAATAAGAGTGTTTCGTGGTCACAATTTCTCTGCGTGACAGCAAAAGATTTACACACCAAAATAGTTATCTACAGTCAAGATTTATTATATCAACTTTTTGCCAATATTACTTCAGACAATTCTTTGTTCTTGACTGCAACATACTAGTATGGCTCAACAAGCAACTCAACAGATAGCAGTAGCTGTGCCTCCTCAATTCCTCAGTGAACCAGGCACACCTTCAATTTCGTGGGAAGACTGCATAGTCATGTTTGAAAATTATCTGGATGTTTTGGAGGGGCAAGACTTTTCTGCCAAACACAAAAAAGCATTATTGTTAAGTGCTCTAGGCAAAGAAGGTCAACGAGTTTTCAAGTATCTGCCTCAAGCTTTGCAAACCAGTGGGCAGTCCATGCCAGATTAATATAAAGAGGCTGTATCAAGACTTGAAGTGAGATTTGCCAAGGAAGAGAATCTGGTTATGAACAGATACAAGTTCTACACTCACAAACAACGCAATGAAGAATCCATCGATGATTTTGTAGCACATCTTCGTGTACTAGCTGTAAAATGTAGTTTTGGCGTAATGACAGATGAGCTGATCCGTGATCAACTAATCGTACAATGTAATAATAGGAAAATTCAGGAGAGGTTGTGGGCAGCTAAAAATCGAATCTTTAAAATTAGCAATAGATTTAGCAAAAGGGGTTGAAGAATCAGAAAGATGTATGAAAGAGTTGCAAAAATATTGTTTGCACAACAAATTTATGAAGAATCTGAAAAGCTTATAAATGAGTATGAGCCTGGGGATGAAGAAGCCATGGGTCTAGTAAAGTCTAAAGGGAAAAATGTTGTCAAGAAAAGTAACTTTGTAAAACCTCCCATTAGATTCTGTTCCAGATGTGGCAGTTATGCACATACCTTGGATGCAACATTTTGTTATGCAAATAGCAAGTAATGTCTTAAATGTGGGAAGTTAGGTCGCTTCTCAAGAATGTGTCGGAACAAAGGTTGTTCCAAGGTGGAAGTTATTGAAGATAAGCCCATAAAAATTGCAAGAGAGAGGAACAAAATGTTGTTAGTTGATGATCTGGATATCAATATTTGTAATGAAAAAAGAGAAAGAAGACCCAAAGCAGAGTTTAGGGTTAACGACCATATAGTAACTCTGATGGTAGATACTGGTTAAATATATACTATAATTCCTGAGCCTTGTTGAAGAATGAGTGGGGTGACATGTTACTAAAAGATAGCATCATCTCTCCTACAGGTTATCAAGGTAAGAACATAGACTTATTAGGATACTTTGATGCTGACATTTCTTTTATGGATAGGTCAATCAAAGGGAAGGTATATGTTGCTGTTGATGGACCACCCATGCTTGGTTGGATTCATCACTACGACATGCACATAATAGTAAATCCAAGAATACCCAACCAAGTCATGGTCGTAGATGATTACACACTAGTGACATCTTACCTGATGCAAGCAGCATCTTTAGAGATGAATTGGGAGAATTAAAGGGAAATGTACACAAGATCTGTGTGAAGAATGGCACTATCCGGGCGCAACACAAAGTGAGAAGAGTTCCCATTGCAGTTAGAGAGGAGGTTAGAAACGTAATCAATGAAATGTTACAAGGTGGTGTCATTGAACCAGTTGAGGGCTCCACCTGGGTGTCTCCAGTTGTCATCACACAAAAGGCGAATGGCAAGATAAGATTTTGTGTGGCCTTAAGATCATTGAATAAAAATGTTGTGGCAGAAACTTTTCCCCTTCCCAACATTGGAGAGTTGGTGTCCCTCTTACAGGGTGCGAAGTTCTTCACAAAATAAGATTTGAAGAGAGCGTATCATCAGATCAGCCTTCATGATGATTCCAAACATTTAACTGCCTTCATAACCACGGGGGTACATTTCAATTTACGAGACTCCCTTTTGGATTAATCTCCGCTGCCAGCGTTTTTCAACGTATGGTTACGGAGATTTTTAAAGGAATAAAAAAAGCTGTGTTTTTTCAGGATGATATCCTTGTGTTCGGTGACACCATCTCAGGACATAACCAGGTGCTCAAAGATGTGTTGGGTAGAATTGATAAAGCAGGCTTGACATTACGTAAAGAGAAATGTTCTTTTCTAGTTCAGCATATAGAGTACTTGGGTTATGAAATTTCAGCTCAGGGATTCAAACAAAAAAAAAACCTCTTAAAGGCCCTAACAGCCCGATTCATGAAGGTAAATTGCGCTTGCAAAGGGACAGATTCTGAGAATCTGGCCCTTTGCGAGTGCGATTTTTGCATTTGGGATTCATCATCCCAAATGCAAAAATTGCTATTAGCGAAATCGCATATTTGCGAGGAATTGGATTTAAGGAATCTCAATTAGAGATTGCTTAAATGCAATTCATGAACCAATTCTAAATTGCGAATTCGCAATATTTGGTCGCTATTTACCACGAAGTCTGACTTCGTGGTAAATAGCGAAAAAATAGTAAAAAGCACTTTAGTGCATTTTTTACTGTTGCATGTTACACACACATGTCCTTTGGACATGTGTGTGCGCAACACCTGTTTAAATTTGCATTTCAGGGGTGCTACAGGGTGTCCTTTGGACACCCCTGGCACCCTTGAAATCGCTATCTTATTTGCGATTAGCTAATTGCTAATCGCAAATAAGGAATGTGTAGGAATCGCAATTTATTTTGCGATTCCTACATGAATCCCGTTTTGCGAGTCTGTAATAGCGATTCCTTATGAATCGCTATTAAAAACTCGCAAAACGGGTCTTTGATGAATCTGGCTGTAAGTTCAGCCCCATGTCCCACTGATAAAGATCAACTTCTTTCATTCATGGGTCTGATTAGGCCTGGGCCGTAAATTCCTTTCCGCTTGCGGAATTTGTGGAATTTGGGTAATTTCGCGTTCCGCGGAGAACGCGAAATTGCCAAAAATTCTCTGTTCCACGACTTAGCTAAATGTTTTGCTTGTTCGGATTCTCAAAATGCGTGTTCACGAGATATTATTATTATTATTTATTATTAGGGAGTTTTGTAAAGCGCCTGGTTTACGCCCAAGGCGTGTCCCCGCGCTGTGGTAGGTAGGGTGTCCGTGAGCAGTCAACAGTAATTAGCGTCTGAAGCACGCAAACAGCGATCACAATCAGTAAAAAAACATCGCAAACAAGCAATTCCGCGTGTTTGCAGAACTTCTGCATGTTCGCAGAGATTTTTTACCGTTTCGTGGATATTTACGTAACGCGATTACGCAAATTCCGCCCACCCCTAGGTCTGATAGAATTTTATTCTAAATTTGTGAAGAACTTCTCGGACAAAACATTAATTTTGAGACTTTTGCTCAAGAAAGGGGCAACATTTTCTTGGAATGATAATCATGCTGCATGTTTTAATACCATTAAAAAAAGAATTGTGTGAAGTATTAGCCCCCTTTATTATTAAGTGTATACTTCTGTTTTAATGGTTGATGCGAGTGTCATTGGGTTGGGGGCAGTACTCTTACAAAAAACAGCATGAAGGATAGAAGACCATTGCCTTTGCTTCTCGTACTCTTTCTCCTTCTGAGCTAAACTTCTCAGTAATCGAAAATGAGGCTCTAGCTGCTGCTTGGGGAGTACAATATTTTAGGACATACTTGTGGGGTATGAAATTTCAACTTAAAACGGACCACAAAACTCTGATTAGGGTTTTGTCTCCAGCTGGTGCTGGGAACGGCTCCCCAAGATTGGCGAGATTCGCCTCTAGACTGCAAGAATATCAGTATGACATTTCCTACATTCAAGGTTGGCATAATGTACAGGCTGACTGTCTCTCAAGACTTCCAGGCAAGAAAGAAGATACAACAGATGATTTTTCAGATGCTCAAATTGAAGGTGCTGTGGCCTTTATTCATGATGTTGTGGCTTTAAGTGAAGGTACCTTTACCAAGGATGAAAGGTGTGGTGCTATGGAAAAAGACTTAGTCCTCACTAAGGTAATCGAACTTGTAAAAATAGGTGCCAGACGTGAGAGCTGTGTTCAACCGCTGGTGCGGCCTTTCCTTAAAGTTATAGATGAACTGTCAGTTGTTGGTAACAGCATTCTTATGAGAGGTGACAGATATATACCACCGTGTAGTTTAAGGCAGAAACTGACGAAACTGGCTCATGAAGGTCACTTAGGGCAAACACTCACGCAACGCAGACTCTAGGCAGATTTTTGGTGGCCAGCCATGGATGCACAAGTAGCGTCCTGGGTAGAAAATTGCTCTGCCTGTAGAGATGGTGAAAAAAGACTCACAATTGCTTCAGGTTCCATCTTGGGTCACATTGTCACTCCTGATCAACCGTGGCATAGTGTGTGTTTGGACTTCATCAGACCTATGGATGAATTACCTGTCACTTATCGGTTTGCAATTGTAATTGTTGACATTTATTCTAAATGGCTTTCAGTAGAATTTGTTAAAGATATCACCACCGATCGCATCTTACAATTTCTTAAAGATACTTTTCTTGATGAAGGTTATCCCTCAGTACTCATTACAGATAATGACACTCAGCTTACCTCACATAAAATGCGTTTGTTTTTACCTGGTTGTGGAGTGATTCACCATTGCACTTCTCTATAAAACCCACAGGCAATTGGTGTGTGTGAGCGAGCAAACAGAGTAGTTATGGGGATTATTCAAATGACATGTGCTTCAGGCGGTTTTACCAATGAAACAGATCAAGAAATTATGTGGGCTTACCGTACCACTCCTCTTAAACAAGATAGTAAGTCTCCCTTTGAGCTCACATCCTGGTACTAAGCTTGCACCCTCTGTATAAAAAATGATGGTGTCAAGGGTGACAATCCAGAGACCAATGTCTTCTAACTCAATTTCAGTGGGGGATCTAGTTAAAGTTAAACCAGGGAGAGTGACCAAAGGTCTTTCCAAATTCAGAGGTCCCTATTTGGTCAAACAAACTTTTCCCCATTATGTGGTGCTAGATATTGATGAGAAGTGGAATCACGCAGGGTAGCATTATACCGCAAGTCTTTATCCTGCAGTGACACCACTCAGATTGTAAAGACTTCCCAGTCCAATAGTGGATACATGCTATCTACCCCGGAAGTTATTACTTCTTCTCCAGCAATAATGTGTCGCAGGGAGGAAGGTGGTGGTGAGGCTTTTGATTCCACTGATGTGCAGGATCAGATTTCTCACAGTAAGATTTCTTCTCATCAATCCAATGAAGCTAGAGTTGTGAGATCTCGCAGACCTCTGGTCTATTTGAATGATTATTTATGGTAATGTGTCAAAGGTGAGATTTACCATGTTTATTGATTTGTTTCATTTCCAAAGGGAGAAGATGTGTTGTAAATATGTTCTCTTCACTCAATATGGTTTCCAACCATCATTAACCTTTAGCCCTTCCTTTGTTTCCGTCTCTTACTGTTCCTTTAGAATACTTATAGCTTCTCCCTAAGCCAAAGCGGTACAAAAGGTGGTGGTGATGGACGGAGCATCTAAACCAATCAAACACTCACACCCAGTCAACAGATCTGGGTTTAATCCATCACCGTTCTTTAGCCCACTCTGCCACCCCAGTTCAGACATGGCTATATGCAAATCAGTCTGACCCTGTGCCTCATGGGAACAGTCCAGCCCGAACTGCCAAGCCATGCCTTCCCTGAACCGGATTCAAGCTTCCTAGGACCGGTTTCTGGCATTACAGCCGTCTTCAACCAGGCTTGCTTGAATCCAGTTGCAAAGGAAGCAAGGGACTCACGTCTGAGCATACCCTGCCAACATATGGCAAACAAAGCGGTACAAAAGGTGGTACAAAAGGGGGTGGTGATGGACGGAGCATCTGAACCAATCAAACACTAGCCAAGCTGCATTCCAGATTGGCAGTTGGTACCTGGTCAGCTGGTGGGGTATACGCTCTCTTTGTGCTCTACCATTAAACCTTCTACTTACCTTAAAGGGGCTCCAATGTTGTGTCTTCAAGTACTTACATCAATAGTCCACCTCTGAATGAAAACATTCACTAGAAATTAACACAGGCTGAATACCGAAAAATGAATTTAGAGCATACATGAGGAAGGGATGCCAGGGAAACCCTCTAAATATCTACCATTGAACAGTGGAAAACAGACTAACAGGAAAGATTGAAAAACCAAGATACTGCTGTAATGTGCTTGCCCGCATCATACAGAGATGTGATATATCTCGAAGGAAACTGACAGAGGGAATGAAGCTCTGAAAATGTAACATATATTGTTTCAAAGACTTAGGGCCTCATTTATGAGGCCCTTTGCACCATGGGAACGTCACTTTTTGTGACGTTCTTTGGCGCAGAAGCCTGCGTGATATTTATCAGGCAACACTAAGCCACTTTTTTTGTCTTAATGCTGCCGGTAAATATCAGTCCCTTTAATGCAGTGTTCTGCGTTAACGGGGCGTGCAATGGATGTTGCTGGGGGCGTTCCTAGCAGCAACATCCATGGCCTTTTGACACTGCCCCAGATTTACTAGAAATTGTAAATCTGAGGCAGTGCAAAAAGCTTACGCCTCCCCAGTAGATGCGTAAGGGAGGCGCAACGGGGAGACATATCTCCTCATTTTTCCTTTTTCTATGTGTGCTGCATTTTGCAGAAAGGTTTCCCTTCCTGTGCAAAAATAATCATCCTCGCAACGCAGGCACCATGGTGCAAAGGTGCCTGCGTTGGCGCAGGCAGCCCATTGTGCGCCGGCGCAGGGGAAAAGGACAGGAATGCGCCGTATCTTATAGGTACGGCGCACTCCAGCCCTTTGCTTTTGACGTAGGGAAGCGCAGTAGGAAGGCCGGCTGCGCTTCCCTACGGCAAAACCTCATAAATGAGGCCCTTAGAATGTATGTCTTTGTGTTGCTATAATTAAGGTGTAACTTTCACTAATGCATTATTGAATCATTCGATCCTTTACAGGCTGACTTGTATACTGTTGCTTAAAAGAGTAATAGTCAATAAACTAATTTAGAAAGACTGTTGTCTGTGCACTTGCATTTGCCAGAAACAATATTGGTGCATGTGTGCTGCCAGGAAGGAGCCCTCTTGTCATCAGTAAAAGAGCAATGACTCCACGTTTTTACTTGGGTCCTTGAAAAGCACTTACACCCTTTGCACGCTTTGGTCGACAATGGATTATTTTTCATCATAGCATATCTGGAGCATGCAGGAATCCTTTAAACTCCCGGCTTACTGAATATTTTATAATGCCCAGAATGATTTCTTTCTAAAAAACCAATCCTTTTAAAAGCCATTTAAAGGCTTTCTTCAGTTCTATCTTCCTTTTAGACATCTTGCTCCCTCGTGAAGGTATGAAGCTTTCTCACAGTTGGAGGTACCATGCGGTTCAAGGCTGGTACTTTGGGAAGCTACCAATGGAAACATTGTTCCCTGCTCTGCAATGTTGCTGGCACCTTTATAATCAGGTACTTAAGGGGATGTTGCCATTTTGTCAAGGGTGATTTGAATAGGGTAATGTTTCTAGTTTTATAGCCCGTTAATTAACTTTATAAACTAAACAAATATTCAGAAGATTTAGCAAATTATTTCCTATCATTTGTATATCCTCAGCTACATCAAAAATGGAAATTGCATGTCACACAGTCGCAGACTCACTCGGACTCCACTGCCATCTGTTTCTATAGCAATTATTACTCACATTAAAACTGGTTTTCCAGCCTGTGTTTAGGTGCGACAGGAGGACCAAACTTTGAGGATGAGGAAAGGAATAGTGACATTTGTCTAAATTGTGCAACATTTGAAGAGTCTGTCTGTGCATTCAGGCATAGAGCAGGTAATTTTATACACGATGATCCTGATTTACAAAAGGAATCATAAATCTGTATCTGTTCTACTCCTTCATACAGTTAAAGATTTATCGAGTCTGCACTCTCCTCTCCCGTTCCCAAACAGCGCCAGTAGTATGTCTGTAATGCATCAGGAAACTTGCACTTGCCATAGCTTTCCAATACCATGTGGCATTTGTGGTCATTGCTACTTCCGCGCTGCGAATTGGTTGAATTGTACAGATATGCAATGGGGCAAGGCAGCCCCAATGTGAAATTCCACCTTGCTTGATTTTTTTGTGTATTCTCCATGTGCAAGACATTTTCCCCATGGAGAAATCCTTTTGATTTACTCTCCGGACATGTTTGTTGGTAATCCATCCCTCTTTCAACATTATGTAGCCTGTGCAACAGGTTGAATTCCAGGCAGGCTAGTACGTAGGCACTCTTGATCAAGAAGGCAGGACAGCAAAATAGAAAATAAAGCTCAAATCGTGGCCTCAAAGATCTTTAGGAATGGACATTATGAGCCTCCCCTATTAAAATGATTCAGGAGAAGTTCAGGGAGGTTAGGATACTCTAAGAAGACGAACATGAGATGAGACAAGGCAGAAAGAAAACAGAAAGAGAACCATAAGATTGCGGAGACTGTGGAGGTGAGTACATGGAACCTGGGACTTAAAGACAGGGGCCTGGTCTCCCAGGTCAGGTAGAGCAGGACAACCAATGGAGGGGGGGGGGGGGTATTTTATTGCATTTTATTGTAGTTCATTGTATCTTACACTGTAAAGATTTGAAGTAATCGCACAGTTTACTAATAAAACATACTGAGGACAACCAATAGGATCAGCAGTAGGACTGCATCCCAGGTGGCAGGAACAACTTGCCTAGTAACTGCTTAGTTGTAGGGTTTCCGGTAGCTTAGTTCATTCACCGGTGGTGCGACTTTTCCTTGCAGCTTTGTTTTGTGGTATCCTTTTCCCCAGTGTTTCAATCTTGTTGTGACCTTGTAGGCCTCTGAAGACCAGCCTATGAAGTGACTTACACCTGCAGTGTGATGTTCGATGCCCCTACCTCTTCTCAGTGTCTCCTGGTGCGCCTCAGATCAGGGAGGCTTGCGATGTAGCTCCTAGGTTCATTATTGTCATTTGCGTACAGAACATCATGTAAGAGCAGAAGGGATGGGACTTGTTATGTAACTGGTATGCTGGCACCACTGATATCCCTTACCATCCACCTTTGTCTTTATAGTCTGGCTTGCTGTACCAGTGGTGTGTGCAATTCATTTAAGACCTCCAAGGGAGAGACTACAAGCCTGAGCTGCACAGCATCTAAACACATGCGAGATACGATATCTACTGCAGGGGGTTTTGTCTTTTCTCCCGATACCCATTTTCCCCTATTACAAACTAGTATGTGAGAGAATCCTATCCCGGTGCTTATTGTTCTTACGTAGTAGAGAGTGGTAGAATAGCATCAGAATGCCTTCCTCCTGCACAGCTGCAAATGGGTTTGTGACAACTATAGAGGAAGTTTAAAATCTCAAAGCTCATGCATTGTTGTGCTGATCTTGTAGTGAGACCTTCAAGATGGCATTTCTAATTCAGTGGACAACTAAATGTTACTCCCAATATTCACATTGTGACACTAGTTCCAATTTGTTAACTTTTGTGCACCATCACATTCTTACTTTGTCTCTATCAAAAGCCAGAATGTTTGTTTTTGGTGACTCATTACCAACTATTTTTTTGTATTGAGCTCTACAGAATCAGGCCCTCTGTATATATGCCATGAGGGAGATAGGTCTGGCCCTTAACATGGGTGGGAAACATTTATCATTCAGAAGGCATTATGGATTAAATAGAAATGTCAGCTGTATTTATCAATTAAAATGGGTTGATGCTAATATTCACCCTGTTTTGGGACATTTAATATGTGAACAAGTTAGGTTAGCGAGCCATTGTTGCTTCATGAGACCTATACCCAGCTTTCACTCTTAATAGATGAAACTGGCTTGTCTCTATGTTGTGCTTCATGTAAATGTTCATATGATCAAAGGCACAACAATATGACTTTTGCTTTGCCTTGAGAGGGAGGGTTAATCAATATTACAATTTGGTGATAATACCTGAAAACATTTCTATCTCCTTTTTTAATGTAGTTTGACCAATACACCTAATAAAACTATGCATTTTCAATGTTTAAGCTACCATTGTAATGGGTTTAATCAACATTTTAGCCCAAACGATTGGGTTAATTTAGAAAAAAAATGATAGAAATTACATTTTGGCCTGGTTCTTTTGATGTTTTTGCAGATGTTATAATTTTCCACATAGTATATTGACAATTCCCTCCTCCACGTCCTCAGGTTTAAAGATATATTTTCCCCCCGCCTCATTTTTTGTACCATGTATTCATAGTTTTTCCATATTCAAAGAGTTCCTTGGTACCCTTGATGCCTCCATTCAATGCAAAGCATTTTCATCACTAATAACTCTCTTAAGACTGAATAGTTTCATTCACTCTGACAAAATACGAGACAAATAAAAGACATACATTTTCACCTTCATTCTCTTGCAATTGAAATAATATAGCTCCATTGCCCTTTAATGAACTCGACCTCTGCTATAAACCTTTTAGAATGCCAGTGTGGCATTAACTTGGAGCTTCATTTAACATTTGTTTGAGTGTATTAAATGTTTATCAGCTACGCCATCCCAAAGAAAACCTTTCTTCATGATTCTTTTCTTTAAGTAACAGGTGATGCCAAAACAAATGTGCAAATCAAAGAAAATGTTGGGTTTCTTTGACATTGGTAGAAGAAGGTCATTCAAAGATAGATTATACTTTCTTTGGCTCCACAAAAAACCTAGATGCATTCAATCTGAATCCAAGCTATTCAATATCCTCTTTCTCAGATTCACATTTATCAGACTTACAAGTTAATTGATATTGCTAGAGCCTTCATAAAACTAAACTCATATGTTCTTGATTAACAAGTATTATCCAGATAAATCAGTACTAATGAATCAAAACATTAAAAAAAAAAATTAGGAGGAGGAGCTTCGCGCGCAACCAAGATGGCCGCGTGAGCACAGGGCTCCCGAGACCCTCGCTACCTCCCACATCTATCCTGTAATATATCCTGACCTTCATCAACGAATTCGTATAGACAAACCATGGGGGAGGCGAAACCTGCAGTCAGATTCTGAATCAGACACCGGGAGCCAAAGATACGACGTTCTGAAGATCGTGGCCTACACTGTAGTGATACCCGGGGCTCGAGTTGGCATGATGCCCGTGCAGTAATTGATCAACATCGGCCTAAGGAGGGACGGACTGGCGGTCCGATTGACTTTCACTTTCGTTTTCGGTGATCTCGCCGGATGATGTCCCCCTGGGCTGGAGGCTACTGTTATACATGGCACGTTAGATCGTTCATCTGACTGCAATATAGGACATAAGCCTGGCCCGTCCCCTCTGGTTGCCACTGCGCCTTTGTCTTAAAGACTTACTGCCGCCATATCTCCTCGGGGTTCGAGTCATTCGCGATGACAAGCAAAACTGATGGAGACAAGGCAAAGGCTAAGACCACGCGACGAGGTGGATATACCCAGTCCAATAACATGGATTGATACGTCCAAACAAAGGGATCCCCCAGTGGATCGGGTAAAATGATGGAAGACACAGGGGGCGCTCCCGCCTCGACAACGGAACTAACTTTGCAAGACGTGATGGCCGCCATTGACGGGAGTAAAGCCTCCCTCGGACAGCAAATGAAGACTCTCGCTCACAAGTTGAACACAGTGGCTATAGATGTCAATCTGATTCGAACTGATTTGTCTAAAACGAACGAGAAGGTCAAATCTTTGGACATCAAGACTACTAGCTTGACGGGGGATGTCACTGATTTACAGACCGAGGTCCGCAACTTGCGAACCTCCAACGAACTCTTTGCCCATCGTCTGGAGGATTTTGAGGGAAGAGCTAGGCGTCATAACGTCCGCATTATCGGGGTCCCGGAAAAAGCGGAGGATCCTGCATCGGATCTTTTTGTGGAAAATCTCGTAGTCTCCCATCTCGCACCTAAAGGACTGTGCAAGTTTTTTACTGTCGAGCGGGCCCACAGAGTTCCGGGTGGAAAACCAAAGCTGGGAGCCCCGCTGCGGCCTATTATCACCAGGATCTTTAACTTCAGAGATCAAGATGCAATTCTGCAGGCCTCGCGGATGAGTGGGCCCACGAAATTTGGAAATACCTCGGGGAGTTTTTAACCGGACTTCACGCAGGTGGTCCAGAAACAGAGACTAAGTTACATGGGTGTCAAAAGAAGGCTGAGAGACTTGGGCCTGAAATACGCGATGCTCTTCCCGGCCAAACTGAGAATCGAACTTGAGGAGCGGACATACTTTTTTGATCGTCCTAAGGTTGGGGCGGACTGGCTGGACACTTTGCCCAATCAGCGTGGAAAGGATGAAATGACTAGAGGAGCGGAAGCCGGATCGGAGGAACAGGAGTAGGCGCTCGTCCTTTGATTCTCGATCGTGCTGGTCTCAGACAGTGGTTCGCTATATTAGCTGCTTGAACTACAGTGACAATGTGTCAATTGGGGGGGTGGCGGGGTTGATGGTGGGTCTTCTCCTCCTCTGTTTTACTTTTTGTAGTTTAGTTTGAAGCTAGGGTGACAGGCACACTGCAAGTTGGGGTGGCTTTTTAGGCTTATGCAGGGGTGCAGTGTGGGGGGGTTTGTAACAGGTAATGGTTGGGGGGTCCTGGTTTGTGTGTTTTGTTTTTTTGCGAGGCAACGTACTGTTTTATCGATTGATTGGAATGCCGAGTTCTGGAGAGGGATGGGACTGTCTATATTATCGGGATGGGGGTAGGGGACTGAAACTACTTAGTTGTAACGTGAATGGGTTGAGGGATAGGATAAAACATGGGGTTGTGTTGCAAATGTTGAAACGTCTATCCCCCATTTGATACTCCTCCAAGAGACACACTTAGTAGGTAACACTTGTCAGGCCATGAATAGGAGGGGTTATTGTTTAGTCGCCCATGCCGGTTTTACCTCTGGATCTAGAGGGGTGGACATTCTAATGAAGAGTTCCCTCCCGTTTGAAATCGACGCAACGGTTCTGAACGACAGAGGGCGCTATGTTGCTATCACTGGTAGGTAGGAGGGTCGCACCCACTCCTTGGTTTCTGTTTATATTCCCCCGGGTCTGCAATCGACCACCTTTGCTGATCTTGAGCGAGTCATCCTTTCATTCCCGGAGGGGACTTTGGTATTGGGTGGTGACTTTAATGCAGTGGTCTCCGATAGAGAGGAACGACATCCGCCTAGGGACCTCACGAGTGCTCAGACTTGGCTCCGCGGCTTTATAGACACACTAGGCTTGGTAAACTGCTGGCGGCTATTACATCCCTCCCAGCGCCAATACACCTTTCATTCAGGAGCACATGGTAGCCTTTACAGGATTGATTATGTACTGATGCCCGTGGCTCAGGCCCTTGCGGTTACCGAGGTTAGAAATCTGGCGCGGGGTATATCTGACCACTCCCCAGTATGGATCCAGATGGAGTTACATGCGGGTGTTGAGGGTAGGGTGGCCCCGATCAACCCCTGGTATTTTTGTGATCCTAAGACCCGTGCTGCCCTTGTAAAGTCTCTAGATCAGTATTTTACGGAAAATGAGGGGTCTGTGTCTTCTGCTGTGTCCCTTTGGGAGGCTTTCAAAACAGTCATTATAGGCCAGGCCTAGTATTTAATCGCGGGTGTGAAGAAACGAAGGAATGAGGAAGTCGTACAGATTGAGTCTGAGATTGTGGACCTGGAGAGTGACCTCGAGCAGGGGTTTACCCATGAGAAGCTGCATGTCTTGCATCTTAAGCAATTGGAATACAAAGTGTTGGTCACGGATGCAGCGAAAATCATGAATAGGGAGCAGCAGGGTCGATTGTATGATGTTGGTGACAAGGTGGCTAAACTAATAGCGTGGCTGGATAAGAGAGATAGGGCGAGTCGTGTTGTTCCAGAGATTGAGAGAATGAGAGGTGAGCGGGTGACCGACCCTGGCGAGATCGCCCAGTGTTTCGCGGAGCACTTCCAAGCAGTCTATTCCCCTGTGTCAGAGCGGCCGGAAGAGGATTCACATTTGTTATTACGCGATATCGTGTTGCCGTGCCTGTCTGATGCAGATAAGGAACAAATGGAATCAGAGATAACAATAGATGAAGTGGCTCTCGCTATTCGCTCCTTGCGATCGGGGAAGGCTATGGGTCCCAACGGTCTCCCAATTGAACTTTATAAATTGCGTCCCGACAAGGTGGCTCCCTATATACGTGATATGTTTGTGGAATCGAGTGAGAGAGGCTCACTTCCCGGTGATCAGCGTCTGGCTACCATAGTGGTGATCCACAAGGAAGGGAAACCGAGGGATAAGTGTGCTTCCTATAGGCCGCTATCTCTTTTAAATGCGGAACCTAAGATTCTCGCTAAAGTATTGGCCAATCGACTAATAACTGTGATTAGCGATCTGATCCATCCAGATCAACCGGGTTTCATTCCGCACAGAAACACAGCCCTGAATCTCAGGCGGTTGCATGGTGTTCTCGCGAGGGCAGCGACGTTACGTGAGCCAGCCATCTTGGCCTCTCTAGATGCCACGATTGCGTTCGATACCGTGGAATGGCCGTATTTGTGGGCTGCCCTTGCCAAGTTCAGATTTGGTTCAGGCTTTATTGGCTGGGTGCAACTCCTCTATGAGGGACCCCTGGCACAGATCGTTGTTAACGGACGGGTTTCTAAGCCGTTCTGTCTGGGGAGGGGTACGAGGCAGGGTTGTCTCTTATCACAGCTACTGTTCGCCCTGGCCCTCGAGCCGCTTGCTGCATGGATACGGTGGGAGCCCTCGATGAAGGGTATTCGGTGGTCCATTGACTTCGAAGATCGTATCTCGCTCTACGCGGATGGTATCCTGCATTATTTAACATCTCCCCGGAAATCTCTGATAGTTCTATTCGACCTCCTCCTTTGGTAAGAATTCTGGTTTGGTTATAAATTGGACCAAGTCTTGTCTTTATGTACTGTGGGGTGAGGTCCCTCCTCTCCCACGTGACTGTCCCATCCAGGTGACGTCTTCGGGGTTCAGGTATCTCGGAATTTATATATCATTAGACCCGGTGGCTCGTTATGAGCAGAATTTGATCCCCTCGTTGAATAGGTTGAAATTGGACGTGGCGGGCTGGCGTAAGCTCCCGCTTTCGCCGCTCGGCCAGGCTGCGCTCTTCAAAATGATGTCTCTGCCACGGTTCCTCTATGCACTCCAAAATACCCTTGACATAGTTCCGGCTAGTTATTTTCGTGCAGTGGAGGGCCTCCAGAGGAAGTTGATTTGGGATGGTAGACCCCGTATTACGCTTGCGAAGCTAACACTCCCTTGGTATGATGGGGGTATTGCTCTCCCTGACATTAAGCGGTATTATTGGGCGTCTCAACTGAGTGCTATTAATCATGGCATGTATGGTCCGTCTAACCCCGCGTTCACTATGGATAGGTGGTTGTTGCCTGGGGGTGATTATAATAGAGCTCTGTACTCAAGGTCAGCTGGTAGGGATCTGTCGGGCCCTACAAAGACCGCTGTGCGTCTGTGGTATGATGCAAATAATGCGGTGGGATGGAAAGACCACATGACTTTGGCTACCCCGCTTTTCGCTTCTGAGAGACTAGGCAACTTGTGGAAGACCAAGGGGTTTGAGAAGTGGGACCTGATAGGTATCAGTAAGGTGGGCGACCTCTGGGTAAAGAACCGTATCAAATCATTTGAGGCACTGAAGACAGAGTTCCAATTAAATGATAGGGAATACTTTCGATATCTTCAGATCCGCCATGCCTTGAAGTCTGGTTTTTCAGAGGGTGAGAAGATCCCGGAGTCGTCCCCGCTCGAGGATAGGGTGCTGGACGGTCATGTGCCGGACAGTACTATCTCCTTGATCTATAAAAAACAAATAAACAATAGGGCTGACCTACTGGTTCAGCTCCGGGACTTATGGACCCGAGATGGCTTAGAATTGGACGATGAGGACTGGCAGTCGGCGATCTCCTCTCCTAAGGAGGTTGCGATTCCGGCCCGTCTCAGGTTAGTGCAGCTCAAGATACTCCACAGGACCTACGTTACAGGCCCCCGTTTGGTTAGAATGGGATTTTCTGAAGATGGTTTGTGTAAGCGGGGATGCGGGCTAGGTGGGACATTTCTCCACACTCTCTGGGAATGCCATGATGTAACTGTTTTCTGGAATGAAGTGCATAAAATGATGGAGGAGGCCAGGGGTATTGCTCTTCTGCCCGAAGCCAGGCGCTGTTTGTTGAATGTATGGGAGCCAACAGATCACAATGCTGCACAGACCCAGTGGGAGACCCTTGGAAATAAGATCGCTAAAAGAGACATAGCGCAGTTATGCGGGTCCCAGAGGCCACCTACAGTTGAAGCATGGAGGGAGAATATGGATTGGGCGATGTTTAGGGAGAAAACTCTTTACGTGGCCCGGGGGCGACCCCGGAAGTGGAACAAGATATGGGGTCCCTGGAACAGTTACCGTGGGGGCATCTGCACTCCCCCTGTGACAACTAACACTGATGCTTCATTCTCCCCTTTACCCCACGTTCCTACCGAAGTATCATCTTAATGACGCACTGACTTGTTTCACCCCGTCTTCCCCCCCATCCCATTGCCGATTGCATATGATTCTGTATGCCCTGTTCCTCCCTCGTTTGAACTGGTATTCTGTAAATGTTCCTTATTGCCTTGTTTGTTTATAATTTTCAATAAAAAGAAACAAAAAAAATGTAATCCATGAAAAGTTGAGAAATAGCTATAGCATTGCACAGCCCATAATACCCAAATGAGGTGCTGAAAGCCATTTTCCACTTGCTGGCCTCACAAAAGATGATAAGCACCACCCAAATCAAATTTGGTAAATTTGTGTGCTCTTTTTACTGATTCAGAAATGGATTTAATAAGAGGTAAGAAATACTGATCATTGTAATTTGATTTAACGCAGTATAATCAATGTAATGTCTAATATCTTGATAATTCTTTTGAGCAAAAAAACTGAAGTGCCCCAGCTGGACAGGAGGAACGTACAATTAATCCATTTTGCAAATTCTCAGGTCTCAAGTATCTCCTTAATATTTTCAAAGACAAAAATTATGCACCTAAATCAAATTATTTGTACCAGGTTTAATCGGTATGGAGCAATCACAGTTCCTATATGGGGCAGACCTAAGGCTTGCTAAAGACTGTAGAATATGTATAATAGTAAGATAGCATAGAAGACAGATTAGCCAAGATTGAATATAAACTTGTTTGATATTGCTTGTAATTTTTTAAATGTTCCCTCTTTTTGATTGGTGCCCAAAAATCTCCTGAAGCATGACAATGTTCTTGACAAAACTGTGATGATAATGATATTGTTCTAGTAACCCAACTGACAATTGGATAGTGTACCTTTGTCCACAGGATTCCAAAATTCACAGCATAATTAGGAGGGCAATTAAATCAAGAGAAAGAACTTTCAAATGAAACTTGAAATGGAAAAAAGACCTCTCTTAAAGTCTTGCAATGTTATGGCATACGGTTAACACTCTGGACTGTTTATTTTTATGTTTTTATTTTATTTATTTGAGTTTCATTAAAATCACGCAACAAAACCACGTTGCAATAACAGTAAAGACTTACAAAAAATCATTACAGAGATGGTAAATCAAGATGCATGGAGTGTAACAGTCTGGACTATTTGAGGCACTTTTCCAGCTCTCTTAGGAATATTACTTTTAGGAGTCCAATCACGATTAATAAACATTCCATGTGTTCTACAATCCAGCAGTGCTGGGACATTAATTGTAATACCTTCTTCAATTTTCAAGACTATATTCAAGATGATTAAATAGGTATCTGAATCACTCATGGAAGATCTACTATAAGCAAACCACTATACAACTTCTCTTGTCAATTCCTTAGATATTAGATTTTTACTCAAATTCTTTTGTAAATATACAGGACAGGCACAAACTTATGCCTAGAATCATAACAATATAAACACAGACCGCCTATCTTTGGAGCTCTTTTTCATCCTGTAAATGGACTCCTGGTTGTTCCCCTTCTTGCGATGAAATACCCTCATGATTTTCTGTTCCTAGGAAGGGCTGGGTTTTAGACAAAAAGGAAAACCCAGCTCAAGACTTCATTCTTATATTAGGTCTTTTCTGAAGTCTGCATTTGATTAATAAAGCTGATCAAATATGTTCATTGAATGAAGTTAGACAAGAAGAATAAAATAACTAACCCTCTTTCTTTTTTTTAAAACAGGGTGAAATATTGTTATTTAGGTTCTCTGAGCCCACCTAGTCTCAATTGCCAGTTAAAGAAAATGAGTCACATAGGTCAATAAATGCACCCCACCTTGCTGCATATCATATAACACTTCTTCATCAGAATGTTACAAATCAGGACATTCAAACATCTTTTTAAATATTAATTTTAAAAAGTGCCATAACTACTCAGAAAATGATCTGAGGCTGTGACTAAATAATATTATAAATATTTGTATAAATAATAATATCCTCCTTTTTCACACTATAGAGTAAACTGTTCAGGGCAGAATAAAAATGCACCATTAGAGGGTCTACAAATCCCCTTAACTTCTCTGTACCACCATTAAAACATGGAGCTCCCTAAGGTACTACAGGGAATCCTCACCAGGTGACAAGGCGTCCAGACTAGATGGCCTAACTACTATTTTTCACACAGAATTTGTATCTCTATTGGCAAACCATCTCCTGGCCATATTCAAGGACTCTCTTGAGGCTGACTGCCTGCCCCCTTCCCCAGAAAGGCTGTTATTGTCACTTTGCCTAAACCAGAAAAAAACAGCTAGCCAGTGTGATTCTTACAAACCGCTCTCGCTTATAAATGTAGGCAAGATTCTTATGAAAATCCCAGCAAATTGTCTCCTACCTTTGCTACCCGATATCATGCGACCTGATCAACATAGTGGTCTTTCTGTTGTGGTTGGTTAGAGGTTCTCTCACTGAATTACAGACTGCATATAATACATTTCACATTTTTATACCTTCTCTACTGCACCAAAATGCAACTGTTCAGAATGGGCCTAGTAGCGGATACCAGATGTATATGGTGCACTTCACCTCAAGAACAATGAATAAGGCCTGGGATCGCTAGATCACCAGGACTCTAGTGCGCACTACTAAATAAACATTTTCAGAATGAAACAATTTGTCATGCGTTTGTCTTCATTTTGTTTTATCACAAATTTAGTGATTAAATTATTTGCATCAATACATTTTATACATAAACAATAAGTGCTCAATATAAATTTCTCATACAAAAATGATAAATCAATCAATACACAACACAGTTATTCGTACAACCCAATGCATTTCGGGGTTTACACCCCTTCGTCGGGGGTCTATGAAAAGGAAAGAAGAAAGGAAAAGGACACCTAATTAGTCTCGGTGCTTAAGGGGATATGTACTGTATTGTCTAAAATAATGCAAAATTCTCTTACCTAGGTAACCGGTTGTGACATAGTTGCGTGTATTTTGAGGTTAAGAAGTATCTAAATAAATTAATGGACGAGTCAATGACGTAATACAAACATGAGAAAGCACTAGACAACTGATAGTGCTTTAAAAGTTACCTTAATTCCAGGATAAGGAAGATCTATCTGCAGATAATTGGAAATTAGAATACTAAGCATTATTATTGCATACTGTCTGTCAGTTTTAGGCAGAGTAATCCAACTTACGATGTTAATTTGGTTTAACACGTTAAAAGCACGGAGCTCACCTGCAGTTCTTTCAACTTAACTCTGAATTTTCTAGGATCTAAAGAAATAAATAAATAACTATTGTTTATGATCTCGTTTTAACAGTAGGGTTTTATATGCTATAACCTAAATGCAGTTGGGGTTAAAGTTTACCTGCGAGCCTTTGATTAGCGTCTCGCGGTCTCGCTTTGAAACGGCGTTCTCCCGTGCTGGGGACAATAAGTAAACATATGCCGAAATTACTATTCGGTTTGCTGTTCGCAGCCTTCATATGGTAAAAGCATGAGCTGTGCTTTTCTTACCGGGAGTGCAAGAGCGGCGTTACGGCGTCTTCCCTCAATGTGGATGCCGGTAAAATAACGGTGTTGCGAGTCCTATTGCTATATTGGTTAAATAAACCCGACATTAAAGACGGACTGCATCGCTAACTGGTGGCGGCCATGTTAAAACGGGGTAGTATTCCACTGCAATAAGTGTAAAACACAGCGAATGTGTGTTGTGTACTAGCCTTTGAGTCAGGATGCGAGTAGGAATCGTATTCATTTACTAAATAAAAGAGAAAGCTAGAAAATTATAATACAAACAAAGTCCTAACAAAAATTTTAAATCCTCAAATAAAACAGGTTTGCATATTAGCATGATTGTCCATTTTTTACAGAATGAAAAGACAGTTGGAGTTAAAAACAATCAAATATACAGTCTGTAATAGATAATGTGCCCTCATTCGCAACCTATGGTTACAAGCACTGTGTTAGTTAACACCTTTGGGGAATCAGCTACATGTCATAGAGTTCAAACTATCCTTTATAGGAAGCATAACATTTCTAATTTATCATTTAGCCCGTCTGGGATCAAAGTTTGCAATCTGCGAATCCAGAAGGTTTCTCTCCTAAGGAGAATTTTGGCATTATCAAAACCCAAACGTTGTGGAATTTGCTCAATTATTTGAAATCGGATTTGTGCTATGGTATGTCCCATTTCTATCCAGTGTCTTGCTAATGGAGATGTTATGTTCTTATTTCGGATTCTGCTTTTATGTTCGGCCAGGCGTATTTTCAATTTTCTGTCGGTTTTGCCGACGTACAGTAGTCCGCACGGGCATTTTATAGAGTACACCACATGTTCAGCATTGCAGTTTGCCGAATGCCTTAAAGTTATCTTTTCTCCTGTTCTAGGGTGGGATAGCGTGTTGCCAGGGATTATGTTATTGCAGTTTTTGCAATTGAAGCACTTAGTTGTGCCCTTGGAAGTTGCTGTATTGAGTGTCATGTCATCCTGTCTACTCAATAATTCTTTTAGGTTTCTTGACCTCGCATATGCAAAAAGGGGTTTTTGTTCATAGGCATGTCCGAAGTCACTTTTCATTTCTAAGATTTCCCATCTTCTGATAATAGTTCTTTTTATTCAAAACAGTGTTACCTAAGCAGAGGTTATCCTGAAAAGCTCATCCATATGCAAATGGAAAGGGTTAAAACAATACCACGGACAGAACTTTTACAAAAAAAAGACCAAAGCAACGAACAAGAGAATGGTTTTTGTCTCGAAGTACTCTACTGCGACAAGGGAAATAAAAAGAACTATTAATAGAAGATGGGAAATCTTAGAAATGGAAAGTGACTTCGGACATCTCTATGAACAAAAACCCCTTTTTGCATATGCGAGGTCAAGAAACCTAAAAGAATTATTGAGTAGACAGGATGACATGACACTCAATACAGCAACTTCCAAGGGCACAACTAAGTGCTTCAATTGCAAAAACTGCAATAACATAATCCCTGGCAACACGCTATCCCACCCTAGAACAGGAGAAAAGATAACTTTAAGGCATTCGGCAAACTGCAATGCTGAACATGTGGTGTACTCTATAAAATGCCCGTGTGGAGTACTGTACGTCTGCAAAACCGACAGAAAATTGAAAATACGCCTGGCCGAACATAAAAGCAGAATCCGAAATAAGAACATAACATCTCCATTAGCAAGACACTGGATAGAAATGGGACATACCATAGCACAAATCCGATTTCAAATAATTGAGCAAATTCCACAACGTTTGGGTTTTGATAATGCCAAAATTCTCCTTAGGAGAGAAACCTTCTGGATTCGCAGATTGCAAACTTTGATCCCAGACGGGCTAAATGATAAATTAGAAATGTTATGCTTCCTATAAAGGATAGTTTGAACTCTATGACATGTAGCTGATTCCCCAAAGGTGTTAACTAACACAGTGCTTGTAACCATAGGTTGCGAATGAGGCCACATTATCTATTACAGGCTGTATATTTGATTGTTTTTAACTCCAACTGTCTTTTCATTCTGTAAAAAATGGACAATCATGCTAATATGCAAACCTGTTTTATTTGAGGATTTAAAATTTTTGTTAGGACTTTGTTTGTATTATATTTTTCTAGCTTTCTCTTTTATTTACAAGGTGGCATATCACCGCGCTGCGGTTTGTAAGCGCTTAAAATTTTAATTATTATTTGTTGACGCATTTAGCGCGTTTTTGCTTCGTTTCCTTTGCTTCTGCATTTTTAATTGTGCACTGCTTGGGCTTTCCCCCCCCTCATACCTGCATTTAATTTGGAATATCCACCACCGTTTTCGGTGGGCCCGGGTTCTGTGGGTGGTCCGGGGGCTGGTAGCTGATCGGCGACCAGCGCCATCTTGGTTTGGGACCAGGCTTTTTTCGGCGGGCGCCATCTTGGAGCGTCCACGCGCTCCTCCCTCCATTCCGGCGCCTACTTAAGGCACTTTCAGGCATCGGCCGGCCTGACAAGGTGGCATATCACCGCGCTGCGGTTTGTAAGCGTTTAAAATTTTAATTATTATTTGTTGACGCATTTAGCGCGTTTTTGCTTCGTTTCCTTTGCTTCTGCATTTTTAATTGTGCACTGCTTGGGCTTTCCCCCCCTCATACCTGCATTTAATTTGGAATATCCACCACCGTTTTCGGTGGGCCCGGGTTCTGTGGGTGGTCCGGGGGCTGGTAGCTGATCGGCGACCAGCGCCATCTTGGTTTGGGACCAGGCTTTTTTCGGCGGGCGCCATCTTGGAGCGTCCACGCGCTCCTCCCTCCATTCCGGCGCCTACTTAAGGCACTTTCAGGCATCGGCCGGCCTGACAAGGTGGCATATCACCGCGCTGCGGTTTGTAAGCGCTTAAAATTTTAATTATTATTTGTTGACGCATTTAGCGCGTTTTTGCTTCGTTTCCTTTGCTTCTGCATTTTTAATTGTGCACTGCTTGGGCTTTCCCCCCCCCTCATACCTGCATTTAATTTGGAATATCCACCACCGTTTTCGGTGGGCCCGGGTTCTGTGGGTGGTCCGGGGGCTGGTAGCTGATCGGCGACCAGCGCCATCTTGGTTTGGGACCAGGCTTTTTTCGGCGGGCGCCATCTTGGAGCGTCCACGCGCTCCTCCCTCCATTCCGGCGCCTACTTAAAGTCGCTCTCTCCCGCGCAGCGGGAACGCGCAGCTGGGGCGCCGTCGCATGCCGGAGTCGTGCCAGAGTCCTGCCCGTCTGCGCCCGTCCGCGATAGGACACGCTGGACGTGGCTGGACTCTGGCCCCCCTCCTGGTCGGTCTATTCTACATCATGCGGTGCTATACCAGAGATAGTCTGGTTGCCATTGAGAGGACGCGGCCACCCTGCTCTACACCTAGGGTGGATCCCTTATGCGGCCCGTTATCGTGTGGCTGCGGATGCTTTACGCTGGCTGCCCCCGTAAGCAGGAGCTGCGGGGACGTCCTGCGCACGCCCCTAAGCCCGTCGCCAGGTATTAGCATTTGGAATCTTAACGCTAGGTCGCTTGTCAAGCACCATCTTGACATTAATGATCTGCTAGGCAGGGAGTTGCCTGACCTATTCTGTGTAACAGAGACCTGGCTGCAGGATGCTGACACGGCCATTGTCAATCTGGCCTTCCCGCCGGAATACTCGGTATTCACCTTGAATAGGACCTCAAGAGGCGGTGGTATTGCTCTTGCCGTCAAGTCCTGTTACCCTACCACATGGCATGGGCAAAAGATCCCGGGGTGCGAAAGCGCCCTGTTTAAGGTCGCTATTTCATCCAACTTCACCCTGTCGGGACTTGTAATTTATCGGCCCCCGGGGAGTGAAGTGGCCTTTAGAGCAGCGTTACCGGAGGCTATTAGCAATCTGGCTACGGGGTGCTCCAATTTTACCATCATTGGAGATTTAAATCTGCACTTTAACAACTCCAGTAGTCCCTCAGTATCCAGTTTCCTGGCAGACCTTGAGGCGTTACAGCTGAATCAGTTGGTGACGCAGCCCACACACTCAGGGGGTCACACCCTTGACCCGTTCTTTACCAATCTGACGGAAGTCTGTGTCACCAGCTACACACCTCTGGCATGGACTGACCACTATTTGTTACAGTTCCACTGCCCTATCGTGGCTAGTCCATCTAAGCCAATGGTGTGTTCTGTTCCAAGAAGACGCTGGAACAAACTTAAGCTGGATGAGTTCTTTCATCTCTTATCAACTGACCCGCTTGACGTCTCAGGTCCACCGGATCAGATGTACGACAGGTTTAGCGACTGGGTCTCCAGGGCCTTGGACACCCTCATCCCCTTGGTGACCTGTAAAACTGGATCTGGCAAGGCCAGCCCCTGGTATGACGACTCCCTGCGGGCTCTGAAGGTGTCTTGCAGGCGCGCAGAGCGGGCATGGCGCAAAGCCTATTCCAGCTCCAAGAAAGTCTTATATCAGGCAACAGTGAAGGTGTACCATCGGGCGGTGTGTAGAACTCGTGCCGCTTTTTATGCGACACAATTCAGGAACAGTTCGAACCCGGCAAAGGCTATCTTTAAGGTATTGAAAGACCTCACTGCCAAAAAAGTTACAACATCACACCAGAGCTCTGTGGAGCACTGTGAAAAGTTGGCAGAGTTTTTCCTGGAAAAGGTGAATGCCATCTATCGAGCCTTTCCTGTGGTCGTTCCCTCGGCGATTACATCATCTAAGCCACCACCATCTGAGGGACTATGTTCTCTACCTTTGTTAAACTCTGATAGCCTAGGCACTTTGGCTCGCAGAGTGAAGTCTGGGTCCCCTGAGGATCCACTTTGCCCTGAAGTGTTCAAGGACCTGGCGGCACACGACATCTCTCCGCTTTGTTCCTTGGTTAATGCGTCACTTACATCTGGCGTAGTTCCACTGAAGTGGAAGCGAGCCATGGTTCGTCCGATCCTGAAGAAACCTAGCCTGGATGGGAGCAAGCCGGAGAGCTATCGGCCTATTTCACTCTTGCCGTGGCCGGCTAAGGTGATGGAGGCACACGTAAATGCCGCTCTCTCAGAACATCTCCGTCGAGCTGATATACTCGACGCCACGCAGAATGGGTTTAGGGCAGGTCATAGCACGGAGACGGCTCTGCTTTATATGGTGGAGCATCTTCGCTCCGTGCTTGACGCGGGACAAACGGCAGCGCTGGTGCTATTAGATCTAAGCGCTGCCTTTGACACCGTCTCGCACCCTATCCTTCTGCAGCGTTTAGAGGAGGCTGGTGTTACCGGCACTGCTCTCGACTGGTTCCGGTCGTTCTTAACCAACCGGGCCTTTAGCGTGACCGTCCCACCTTATCAGTCAAAATTCCATCCGTTGAACCTGGGCGTCCCCCAAGGCTCCTCGCTGAGTCCTACGCTGTTCAATCTGTACGTAAGGCCGCTAGCTGAGGTTGTCAAACAATGGGGTATGACCATGGTGTCATATGCCGATGACACCCAGCTAGCGGTCACGATCAGCGGGGATGCGGAAGTCGACGCTCCTAGGTTTCAACAAGGACTGAGGGTGGTCGCTAGCTGGATGACGCTCAATTGTCTCCAGCTAAACGCTAGTAAGACCGAGGTGATGGTATTTGGTAGGCAACCGGAACTGTGGGGAGAGAGATGGTGGCCGGAGGAGTTGGGTTCTGCTCCCATCCCAGTCGCCGAGCTTAAAAACCTCGGGGTCTGGTTGGACCCTTCCCTTACGTTTGCATGCCACACTAAACGCACGGCTGCTTGTTGCTTCGGCATCTTGCGTGGGCTCCGTCCTGTGCTAAAGTTCTTCGACGCCCCCACTCGGCAACTCATGATCCAAGCTACTGTCATCTCCAGGCTGGATTATGCTAGTTCTCTGCTGGCCGGACTGAACGTAGCTGAGATCGGGCGCCTGCAACGGATCCAGAATGCAGCAGCGAGAGCGGTGGTAGGCCTTCCAAGATTCTGTCCTACCTCCAGCACCATACGAGCGCTGCACTGGCTCTCGGTGGCGCAGCGGATTCAGTTTAAGGTCCTCTGCGTCGCCTATAAGATCTTGAAGGGGTCCCCGGCAACGATCCTTACGACCCTCATGGCCAACTACATCCCGGCACGACCCTTAAGATCGGCAGACCTCGAATTGGCCGTGGTACCGCGCTTTAAGCGAAGCAGGGCCGGTGGACGCTCATTTCGAGTGCGGGCCGCTGCTTTGTGGAACTCCTTGCCCCCGGCAATTCGCGCTATGAGCGATTTGCTTTCTTTTCGTCGCGCCGTGAAAACATTTTTATTCCCTTAGTTATTTTGCTTGTGCTGTTTTTTATTAGTTGTGTTGTGTAGCTGCCTTGTCGGGCGCCAGGACGCTCCTTAGCTGGAGCATCTGTGCGCCTAATAAAAACCACATAACATAACATAACATAACATATTTAGTAAATGAATACGATTCCTACTCGCATCCTGACTCAAAGGCTAGTACACAACACACATTCGCTGTGTTTTACACTTATTGCAGTGGAATACTACCCCGTTTTAACATGGCCGCCACCAGTTAGCGATGCAGTCCGTCTTTAATGTCGGGTTTATTTAACCAATATAGCAATAGGACTCGCAACACCGTTATTTTACCGGCATCCACATTGAGGGAAGACGCCGTAACGCCGCTCTTGCACTCCCGGTAAGAAAAGCACAGCTCATGCTTTTACCATATGAAGGCTGCGAACAGCAAACCGAATAGTAATTTCGGCATATGTTTACTTATTGTCCCCAGCACGGGAGAACGCCGTTTCAAAGCGAGACCGCGAGACGCTAATCAAAGGCTCGCAGGTAAACTTTAACCCCAACTGCATTTAGGTTATAGCATATAAAACCCTACTGTTAAAACGAGATCATAAACAATAGTTATTTATTTATTTCTTTAGATCCTAGAAAATTCAGAGTTAAGTTGAAAGAACTGCAGGTGAGCTCCGTGCTTTTAACGTGTTAAACCAAATTAACATCGTAAGTTGGATTACTCTGCCTAAAACTGACAGACAGTATGCAATAATAATGCTTAGTATTCTAATTTCCAATTATCTGCAGATAGATCTTCCTTAACCTGGAATTAAGGTAACTTTTAAAGCACTATCAGTTGTCTAGTGCTTTCTCATGTTTGTATTACGTCATTGACTCGTCCATTAATTTATATAGATACTTCTTAACCTCAAAATACACGCAACTATGTCACAACCGGTTACCTAGGTAAGAGAATTTTGCATTATTTTAGACAATACAGTACATATCCCCTTAAGCACCGAGACTAATTAGGTGTCCTTTTCCTTTCTTCTTTCCTTTTCATAGACCCCCGACGAAGGGGTGTAAACCCCGAAATGCATTGGGTTGTACGAATAACTGTGTTGTGTATTGATTGATTTATCATTTGTGTATGAGAAATTTATATTGAGCATTTATTGTTTATGTATAAAATGTATTGATGCAAATAATTTCATCACTAAATTTGTGATAAAACAAAATGAAGACAAACGCATGACAAATTGTTTCATTCTGAAAATTTTTATTTAGTAGTGCGCACTAGAGTCCTGGTGATCTAGCGATCCCAGGCCTTATTCATTGTTCTATAGGAGTTTTGCAGGCACTAATCTAGTGCAGCACACATATCGTACAAGTAACTAAGTTTGAGTAACGGAGTGCAATACCCCCAACCATTCATGCACTTCACCTCAAGCCACTTTCTTTACCCTGGCATAGCTGTGCCCTAAGGTGGTGATGTTCTGGGAGGAGGTTTTCTCAACAATATACACAATAACTGGTCAGTACCACCACTCAGATTGTAAAGACTTCCCAGTCCAATAGTGGATACATGCTATTTAGCCCGGAAGTTATTACTTCTTCTCTGGCAGTAATGTGTCTCAGGGAGGAAGGTGGTGGTGATGCTTCTGATTCCACTGTTGTGCAGGATCAGATTTCTCACAGTAATATTTCTTCTCATCAATCCAATGAAGCTAGAGTTGTGACGTCTCGCAGACCTCTGGTCTATTTCAATGATTATTTATTCTGATGTGTCAAATGTGAGATTTACCATGTTTAATGATTTGTTTCATTTCCAAAGGGAGAAGATGTGTTGTAAATATGTTCTCTTCACTCAATATGGTTTCCAACCTTCATTAACCTTTAGCCCTTCCTTTGTGTCCGTCCCTTACTGTTCCTTTAGAATACTTATAGTGTTCCAAATGCTTCTCCCTAAGCCAAGCTGCATTCCCGACTTGGCAGTTGGTGCCTGGTCTGCTGGTGGAGTGTACGCTCTCTTTGTGCTCTACCATTAAACCTTCTACTTACCTTAAAGGGGCTCCAACATTGTGTCTTCGAGTGATATATCTCGAAGGAAACTGACAAAGGGAATGAAGCTCTGAAAATGTAACATCTACTGTTTCAAAGCCTTAGGGCCTCATTTATGAAGCCCCTTGCGCCATTGGAACGTCAAAAGCCTGCATGATATTTATCAGGCAGCTCTAAGCCACTTTTTTGTCTTAATGCTGCCTGATAAATATCAGTCCCTTTCAAGCAGTGTTCTGCGTTAACGGGGCGTGCATGGATGTTGCTGGGGGCGTTCCTAGCAGCAACATCCATGGCCTTTTGACACTGCCCCAGATTTACGAGAAATCGTAAATCTGAGGCAGTGCCAAAAGCTTACGCCTCCCCAGTAGATGCGTAAGGGAGGCGCAACGGGGAGACATATCTCCCCATTTTTCCTTTTTCTATGGATCTGCATTTTGCAGAAAGGTTTCCCTTCCTGTCCAAAAATAATCATTACCCGCAACGCAGGCACACTTGCACCATGGTGCAAAGGTGCTTGCGTTGGCGCAGGCAGCTCATTGTGCGCCGGCGCAGGGGAAAAGGACAGGAATGCGCCGTATCTTATAGATACGGCGCATTCCAGCCCTTTTCTTTTGCCGCAGGGAAGCGCAGTAGGAAGGCCTGCTGCGCTTCCCTACGGCAAAACCTCATAAATGAGGCCCTTAGAATGTATGTCTTTGTGTTGCTATAATTAAGGTGTAACTTTCACTAATGCATTATTGAATCATTCGATCCTATACAGGCTGACTTGTATATTGTTGCTTAAAAGAGTAATAGTCAATAAACTAATTTAGAAAGATTGTTGTCTGTGCACTTGGATTTGCCAGAAACAATATTGGTGCTTGTGTGCTGCCAGGAAGGAGCCCTCTTGTCATCAGTAAAAGAGCAAGGACTCCACGTTTTTACTTGGGTCCTTGAAAAGCACTTACACCCTCTGCACGCTTTGGTCGACAATGGATTATTTTTCATCATAGCATATCTGGAGAATGCAGGAATCCTTTAAACTCCCGGCTTACTGAATATTTTATAATGCCCAGAATGATTTCTTTCTGAAAAACAATCCTTTTAAAAGCCATTTAAAGGCTTTCTTCAGTTATATCTTCCTTTTAGACATCTTGCTCCCTTCGTGAAGGTATGAAGCTTTCTCACAGTTGGAGGTACCATGCGGTTCAAGGCCTGGTACTTTGGAAAGCTACCATTGGAAACATTGTTCCCTGCTCTGCAATGTTGCTGGCACCTTTATAATCAGGTACTTAAGAGGCTGCCGCCATTTTATCAAGGGTGATTTGAATAGAGAAATGTTTCTAGTTTTATAGCCCGTTAATTAACTTCATAAACTATACAATTATTCAGAAGATTTAGCAAATTATTTCCTATCATTTGTATGTCCTCAGCTACATAAAAAATGGAAATTGCACGTCACACAGTCGCAGACTCACTCGGACTCCACTGCCATCTGTTTCTATTGTAATTATTACTCACATTAAAACTGGTTTTCCAGCCTGTGTTTAGGTGCGACAGGAGGACCAAACTTTGAGGATGAGGAAAGGAATAGTGACATTTCTCTGAATTCTGCAACATTTGAAGAGTCTGTCTGTTCATTCAGGCATAGAGCAGGTCATTTTATACACGATGACCCTGATTTACAAAAGGAATCATAAATCTGTATCTGTAATACTTCTTCATACAGTTAAAGATTTATCGAGTCTGCACTCTCCTTCCCCATTCGCAAACAGCGCCAGTAGTATGTCTGTAATGCATCAGGAAACTTGCACATTCCACAGCTTTCCAATACCCAATACCATGTGGCATTTGTGGTCATTGCTACTTCCGCAATGCAAATTTGTTGCATTGTACAGATATGCAAAGGGGCAAGGCAGCCCCAATGTGAAATTCCACCTTGCTTGATTTTTTAGTGTATTCTCCATGTGCAAGACATTTTCCCCATGGAGAAACCCTTTGATTTACACTCCGGACATGTTTGCTGGTAATCCATCCCTCTTTCAACATTATGTAGCCTGTGCAACAGGTTGCATTCCAGGCAGGCTAGTGCGTAGGCACTCTTGATCAAGAAGGCAGGACAGCAAAATAGAAAATAAAGCTCAAATCGTGGCCTCAAAGATCTTTAGGAATGGACATTTTGAGCCTCCCCTATTGAAATGATTCAGGAGAAGTTCAGGGAGGTTCAGATACTCTAAGAAGAAGAACATGAGATGAGACAAGACAGAAAAAAAACAGAAAGAGAACCATAAGATTGCAGAGACTGTGGAGGTGAGTACATGAAACCTGGGACTTAGATACAGGGGCCTGGTCTCCCAGGTCAGGTAGAGTAGGACAGCCAATAGGATCGGCAGTAGGACTGCATCCCAGGTGGCATGAACAACTTGCCTCGTAACTGCTTACTTGTAGGGTTACCGGTAGCTTAGTTCACTCACCGGTGTGACTTGTCCTTGCATCTTTGTTTTGTGGCATCCTTTTCCCCAGTGTTTCAATCTTCTTGTGACCTTGTAGGCCTCTGAAGACCAGCCTATGAAGTGACTTACACCTGCAGTGTGATGTTCGACGCACCCACCTCTTCTCGGTATCTCCTGGTGCGCCTCAGATCAGGGAGGCTTGCGGGGTGGCTCCTGGGTTCATTATTGACATTTGCTTACAGAACATCATGTGAGGGCAGAAGGGATGGGACTTGTTATGTAACTGGTATGCTGGCACCACTGATATTCCTTACCATCCACCTTTGTTGTTATAGCCTGGCTTGCTGTACCAGTGGTGTGTGCAATTCATTTAAGACCTCCAAGGGAGAGACTACAAGCCTGAGCTGTACAGCATCTGAACACATACGAGATACAATATCTACTCCAGCGTGTTTTGTCTCTTCTCCCGATACCCATTTTCCCCTATTACACACTCGTAGGTCAGAGAATCCTATCCCGATGCTTATTGTTCGTATTTTAGTAGAGAGTGGTAGAATAGCATCAGAATGCCTTCCTCCTGCACAGCTGCAAATGAGGATGTGACAACTATAGAGGAAGTTTAAAATCTCTACAGCTCATGCATTGTTGTGCTGATCTTGCAGTGAGACCTTCAATATGGCATTTCCAATTCAGTGGACAACTAAATGTTACTCCCAATATTCACATTGTGACACCTGTTCCAATTTGTTAACTTTTGTGCACCATCACATTCTTACTTTGTCTCTATCAACAGCCAGAATGTTTGTTTTTGGTGACTCATTACCAACTATTTTTTTGTATTGAGCTTACAGAATCAGGCCATCTGTATATATGCCATGAGGGAGATAGGTCTGGCCCTTAACATGGGTGGGAAACATTTATCATTCAGAAAGCAAAATGGATTAAAAAGAAATGTCAGCTGTATTTATCAATTAAAATGGGTTAGTTCTAATATTCACCCTGTTTTGAGACATTTAATATGTGAAAAATTTAGGTTAGCGAGCCATTGTTGTTTCATGAGACCTATACCCAGCTTTCACTCTTAATAGATGAACTGGTTTGTCTCTATGATGTGCTTTATGTTTTTTCCAAAGCGTGTGTCTGTACATCATGTAAATGCTCATATGATCAAAGGCACAACAATATGACTTTTGTTTTGCCTTGACAGGGAGGGTTAATCAATAATACAATTTGGTGATAATACCTGGAAACATTTCGATCTCCTTTTTTATGTAGTTTGACCATTGCCCTCCCCTTTAAAAAAGAACTATGCATTTTCAATGTTTAAGCTACCATTGTAATGAGTTTAATCAACATTTTAGCCCAAACGATTGGGTTAATTTATAAAAGAGTGATAGAAATGACATGTTGGCCTGGTTCTTTTGATGTTTTTGCAGATGTTATAATTTTCCATATAGTATATTGACAATTCTCTCCTCCACGTCCTCAGGTTCAAAGATATATTTACCCCCCGCCTCATTTTTGTACCATGTATTCATAGTTTTTCCATATTCAAAGAGTTCCTTGGTACCCTTGATGCCTCCGTTCAATGCAAAGCATCTTCATCACTAATAACTCTCTTAAGACTGAATAGTTTCATTCACTCTGACAAAATACGAAACAAATAAAAGACATACATTTTCATCCTTCATTCTCTTGCAATTGAAATAATATAGCTCCATTGCCCTTCAATGAACTCGACCTCTGCTATAAACCTTTTAGAATGCCAGGGTGGCATTAACTTGGAGCTTCATTTAACATTTGTTTGAGTGTATTACATGTTTTCAGCTACACCATCCCAAAGAAAACCTTTCTTCATGGTTCTTTTCTTTGAGAAACAGGTGATGCCAAAACAAATGTGCAAATCAAAGAAAATGTTGGGTTTCTTTGACATTGGTAGAAGAAGGTCATTCAAAGATAGATTATACTTTCTTTGGCTCCACAAAAAAACCTAAATGCATTCAATCCGAATCCAAGCTACTCAATATCCTCTTTCTCAGATTCACATTTATCAGACTTACAAGTTAATTGATATTGCTAGAGCCTTCATAAAACTAATCTCATATGTTCTTGATTAACGATTTTAGGAAAAAACTAAGGGGCAGATTTATGTTGTGTATGCGCCACGTTTGCGTCACGCAACTGTGGCGTAAACGTGGCGCATCCTTACGACCGATTTACAACGTGACGCATCTAGGCAGATGCGTCACGTTGTAAAGCCCTGCGCCGCTGGTGGGCGTTCCGGCGCAGGGTGGGCGTTTCGGGGCAGGTGCGCCTCACAAAAGTGGCTGAGTGAAATCTATAAGATTTCACTCAGTCACTTTTAGGCCAATGCTGCGTCAAAACCCTGCGCCTGCTTGAAGCAGGCGTAAGGCTTGACGCAGCATTGGTCAGATAGGGCAACCCCGAGCCTTGCTGGAGCTGCGTCGCGCTTGCGACACAACTCCAGCAATGCATCACTTTTACAGCACAGATGCGTCACGCATCTGTGCCGTTTTTGCCCCATGGTGCGCCGCATCATAAATGCGGCGCACCATGGGTGGCGCAGCTGTAGCGCGCTGTGGCGCATGTTAACTGGCGCATCCCTCGGGATGCGCCAGTTAACATAAATCTGCCCCAGAGTATTATCCAGATAAATCAGTACTAATGAATCAAAACATTTAAAAAACTGAATCCATGAAATGTTGAGAAATAGCTAGAGCATTACACAGCCCAAAATACCCAAATGAGGTGTTGAAGGCCATTTTCCACTTGCTGGCCTTAAAAAAGATGATAAGCACCTCCCAAACCAAATTTGGTAAATTTGTGTGCTCTTTTTACTGATTCAGAAATAGATTTAATAAGAGGTAAGAAATACTGATCATTGTAATTTGATTTAACACAGTATAATCAATGTAATGTCTAATATCTTGATAATTCTTTTGAGCAAAACAACTGAAGTGCCCCAGCTGGCCAAGAGGAACGTACAATCAATCCATTTTGCAAATTCTCAGGTCTCCAGTATCTCCTTATCATTTTCAAACACAAAAATGATGCACCTAAATCAAATGATTTGTACCAGGTTTAATCGGTATGGAGCAATCACAGTTCCTATATGGGGCAGACCTAAGGCTTGTCAAAAGACTGTAGAATATGTATAATAGTAAGGTAGCATAGCAGACAGATTAGACAAGATTGAATATAAACTTGCTTGATATTGTTTGTAATTTTTTTAATGTTCCCTCTTTTTGATTGGTGACCAAAAATCTCCTGAAGCATAACAATGTTCTTGACAAAACTGTGATGATAATGATATTGTTCTAGTAAGCGAACTGACAATCGGATAGTGTACCTTTGTCCACAGGATTCCAAAATTCACAGCATAATTAGGAGGGCAATTAAATGAAGAGAAAGCACTTTCAAATGAAACTTGAAATGGAAAAAAGACCTCTCTTAAAGTCTTTCAATGTTATGGCATACAGTCAACAGTCTGGACTATTTATTTTTTTGTTATTTTTTTATTTATTTGAGTTTCATAAAAAATACGCAACCAAACCAAGTTGCAATAACAGTAAAGACTTTCAAAAAATCATTACACAGATGGTAAATCAAGATGCATGGAGTGTAACAGTCTGGACTATTTGAGGCACTTTTCCGGCTCTCTTAGAAATATTACTTTTAAGAGTCCAATCACGATTAATGAACATTCCACGTGTTCCACAATCCAGCAGTGCTGGGACATTAATTGTAATACCTTCTTCAATTTTCAAGACTATATTCGAGATGATTAAATGGGTATCTGAATCACTCATGGTAGATCTCTTATAAGCAAACCACTATACAACTTCTCTTGTCAATTCCTTAGATATTAGATTTTTACTAAAATTCTTTTGTGAGTATACAGGACAGGCACAAACATATGCCTAGAATCATAACAATACAAACACAGACCGCCTATCTTTGGATCTCTTTTTCATCCTGTAAATGGACTCCTGGTTGTTTCCCTTCTTGCGATGAAATACCCACATGATATTCTGTTCCTAGGAAGGGCTGGGTTTTGGACAAAAAAGAAAACCCAGCTCAAGACTTCATTCTTATATTTGGTATTTTCTGAAGTCTGCATTTGAATAATAAAGCTGATCAAATATGTTCATTGAATGAAGTTAGACAAGACGAATAAAATAACTAACCCTCTTTCTTTTTTTTAAACCAGGATGAAATATTGTTATTTAGGTTCTCTGAGCCCACCTAGTCTCAATTGCCAGTTAGAGAAAATGAGTCACATAGGTCAATAAATGCACCCACCTTTCTGCATATCATATAACACTTCTTCATCAGAATGTTACAAATGAGGACATTCAAACATCTTTTTAAATACTAATTTTAAAAAGTGCCATAACTACTCAGAAAATGATCAGAGGCTGTGACTAAATAATATTATAAATATTTGTATAAATAATAATATCCCCCTTTTTCACAATATAGAGTAAACTGTTTAGGGCAGAATAAAAATGCACCATTAGAGAGTCTACAAATTCCCTTACCTTCTCTGTACCACCATTAAAACGTGGAGCACCCTAAGGTACTACAGGGAATCTCTTGAGGCTGACTGCCTGCCCCCTTCCCTCAGAAAAGCTGTTATTGTCACTTTCCTTAAACCAGAAAAAACAGCCACCCAGTGTGATTCTTACAAACCGCTCTCGCTTATAAATGTAGGCAAGATTGTTACGAAAATCCCATCAAATTGTCTCCTACCTTTGCTACCCAATATCATGCGACCTGATCAACATAGTGGTCTTTCTGTTGTGGTCGGTTAGAGGTACTCTCACTGAATTACAGACTACATATAATACATTTCAAGTTTTTACAACTCCTCTACTGCACCAAAATGCAACTGTTCAGAATGGGCCTAGTAGCGGATACCAGATGTATATGGTGCACTTCACCTCAAGCCACTTTCTTTACCCTGGCATAGCTGTGCCCTAAGGTGGTGATGTTCTGGGAGGAGGTTTTCTCAACAATATACACAATAACTGGTCAACAGACACCCTGCGTCCGAAGATTGGACTACTGGGTTATGTGAAAGATGTATCTGCCGAGAATCGCAAGCTCACAGATATGCTTCTTCTGGTTAAATTTAGGGTGGCCATGAACTTGGGCAGAAAACTGACTCCCACAGCAGACACATGGCTGCGAGACACATCAAATTGTCAGGAGCAATTGATACATTTTTGGGTACTGATGCCAACGCAATCCCACCCAAAAGATATATGGGAACCAATGACATCTTATTTACTTAACAAAAACCCGCCCACCTCATCACAATCTGAAACACCCTCTGTTTACACTCCAAAGCCTCACGATGTTTAACACGAGCCTACTCTGCTGCCAACAATGACCTTCCATATTGACAAACCCCGTGGCTCTTAGTAGAACTATGGAGATGCCAGCAATAATATGACACTTTGGTGACACATGAATGGTGTGCACTGCTATTGTAGTTTATCCGCATTCATGGAAAGTGCAGACTGTGTGTTGTACAACAAGCTTGGGTAGTCATGTAAGGATTTCACTTCTCCATTTCTTCTCCCCACCCCCTTCATTTCCTTCCCTCCCCATTTGAGAGTCTAAATCCGGCGTTTCCCTTCATCAGCTGCCTTTTTTGTTTCTTCCTTTTTTTGGAATGTTGCACATTTATGGAATTCTCTTAAATGGCAATAAAATAAACTTTAAACAAAAGATACTACAAGGATTTCAGCAGACCTTAATGCTCATGTCTTTTTTAAGGCCACCTTTTCAAGGTGTCATTTTTTTAATTCTTACTCCAGGTCCTGAGAGGGATCCCTGGCACAGACAAGTATATGGTATATATAACATCACAATGTGTCAAGGACTGAGCACTGTCACTTTCGTGATCTCTCAAGTTTTGTTCTTGATTGTCTGAAAAAAGAATGACTCTTTCAGTAGCCATATTGCCACTCTGTACCTAACATACGTGTGAAAGGTGCCAGGTGACTCCTTGCGCAGCAGAGTCCTTTTTAGCGCGGGTGGCATTGAGGGCAACAATCGCTGTTGATGCCTCCTTTCATAAAACATCCTTCTCCATGAATGCCCTCACTACCAGGCTGCCACCAGTACCCTTCACCTCTCCATAGCCTCTCTCACAGGTGCATTTAATTTATTTTATAGTGCTATTCATACCAGTGTAGGGTGTCAGAGCACTTTAAATCACCCACACATTATAGAGAGCCAGTGAATCATACGTGTATAAATCTGTCTATAGGAAATGTTACATAAGTCAATGAGGATAAAAAGGTATAGCCAACAGCTTTTATAAATATATCAACCCTCTTGCTCCGCGCACTGTACTACTGAAATCGACCCTAATATTGTGGTGCAAGAATATTGAGGCAGTATATCAAAGGCCAAAATATCGAAGATAAGTGCATATGAGGAAGAAGGGATTTACTGTTCCTAATTCCACATCTACGTACCTTGAATACATACTTACTGCGTAGGTACATATGTGTAGAGTAAGGTATAGAAAAACTAGACTTACTCTCCTATTTGTTATTTGGTACTCTATACTATGTCCCATCGATATTCTGGGATGGATATTCAGGGTGCACACCTGCTCCACGTGTAATTGACTATAAGGGAATGAGGCAGAATCTATGCATGTCTTCGTCAAAAAAATCCAGTTCTTCGGATTCTAGTTGCCAACCAGCACTAGCATGTCGTAGACTAGAAGTACCTTGGAGGCCTGAAACTACAGCGAACAACTGCAGCCAGCAACAACAGCTGGGCCATAACATCCCTACGCCCACCCCAAGTACATTTGAAAATGCAGACCTCATATCCCTCGGGTCACGTGTCAGTAGGAGGCGCTTTGGAAGAGCTCCCCATACCAGGGACAGATATTATTATACTGAATGCTATTTTTGAATCTTGGACAATCCTACCACTCTTGGTCACATCACTTGTGTTATAATTGCAGCATGAACTCCAGTTAAAAGTATATTTTCAGTGCTAGAGATCACACACTGTTTATCAGTCTGTTTTCCATTCTGTTTCACTGGGAAGCACTTCAATGTTCATGTTTCTACATCTGCATAGGGATTTGGAGGCATTGTGGGTCAGTACAACGAAAACCTCGAGGTTACCCCTATCACACCAAGAGTTTTAGTGTCTCCTACACCCATGGCAGTCATGTGATTTGTCCTATCACTTTTGTTTTCAGGCTTCCATGCCCAAGTGCGGGCACTTCCTAGTTATCATGTTCTAAGTAGTCTTAGCGCTTTAGAAAGCATACACCCATCTCTGGTATACTGGCATTATATAAGCAAGAGAAACCCCACCTACGAGACAGGACTTTGGTGAATGCAAGACTAAATATAACAATAAGTTCCTCCAATCAGCCTTTCTACCTGTTATTTAACAAGTGGCTCATTCAACTGATGAATCAGTGCAACCAAGCAGAGTACCAACCCGATACACCTTACATCTTCCTAACAGTTTATGGAAACATATTACTTGAATATTCTAAAACACAAGTTGTATCAAAGGCTATTCTAACATTTTATATAGAAAAATTAAGGTAACTCATTGGCAATATATTACTCGTCTAGAGGAAGGCCATTATAGTTCTGGGGCAGCCTCAGCTCAACGTCAACGTATTTGGGATTCGATCAGGTTAAGAAGACTTGATAATCATGTCCAGTATTTATGACCTGGTTGATCAAGGAAAGTCAGGAAGCCTTCAATGCTATGTGTCCTATTTCTGAGTATACTTGTATTGCAAGGGGTAATGGGTGGGTAATATTAAAACGACGTGATCATAGTAGTTCCTAGAGCAATTTTTACAGAAGGGTTCTCAGATTTCTCAAAAACAGAATGGTACAGGTCCAATCTTCCTGATCAGTTGAACCACAAAGATTTGCAGCTACCCCTTTCCAACTACCTCTGTGAATTCCTCCAGGAGTGTTTAATTTGTGAAAGAAAAAGTGTCAGGCCCAGAGTTTTGCTCAGAAGCCCATGGCTGGTCCTAAAGTCGGGGTTCCGAATACCAAGGCTGCCTAGTCTTGATTCCACTCCATGCCTCTTTAATCAACCACCAGAAACTCCCCAATTATTGATTTCACTCTTGCAGATTCATTTTTATCTCTGCTTTTTACCTTTGTCACTGTTTTTTCATCCTTCACTTTCTCTTTATTTTTCTCTTTCGTATTTTTCTCTCTTACTCTGGAACAAAGTCTGTTGATGAAAAATAAGTGGTGGTCCTCAAAAATGAGTGACAGTGACACCATAGCTGAAATTAAGCACACCGTCCAAGTAAAACGTTGAATAATGTGATTGGGTGGAACAGTGGGGGAATCACAGCTGCAAAAACGGACCTGCCAACTTAAAAAAAAGATTTCACTATCCTTGGAGGGTGAGAGGCTCCTGCCCACTCCCTCCTTAACTACAACCTCCCAAAAAATAAACAAAATACCCATTGTTGCCGATATCCTGGAATAGTTTCACACACCATAATCAGCTCCAGATTACCAATTAGGCAATATAGGCACCGGCCTATCGGTTCCACTGGGCCCCATGACAAGGGATCAAACTAATATTGATTTGATCTTGAAAGAAAATTACAATCGCGCTTTATTGAATATTGTTTCCAAAAGATAGAAAAAAATGAATCAACTTAAAGAAATTAAAACTTTAAATTCAAGACTCTATAGAGAAATTACTGTATTCATGTAATGCACCCATTAACAAATTAAACTACATAAACCAGAGAGATCAGATTCACATAAAAGTTTGTCTCTTAAAAGCTCATCGTCTGGCAGCTGTCAGTTTGCAAAAAAATCTAGTGCATTGGGTGTTAGGAGATCATTTGTATGGGGGGCCCAGAAATTTCGACTGCCTAGGGGACTCCACGGGGTTTAGTCTGGCACTGCTCTTAATGTAAATCAGCTGTTCAAAGGCTCAAAAGGCTGTTGGAAACACAATCTGTGCAGAGGTTTCCAGCTGTGTTCCCTCCCGCTGTGTGATATTGGCTCCTACCGGGTGACTGTGTGAAGTGAGGCTCCAATATTGTGGTAGACATGATGGCAATGTGTGAGTTGGCATGCCTACAAATTTGAGCACAGCTCAGAATATGAAATGAGGCACAAAAAGTGATTTCAGAATTACTGCAGGACTCAAAATGAGATTGCTAGAAAGGTGACTGCTGAATCAGCCTTTTACCAGTGGAAGAATAAGATAGAAGAAGGACGGGCAAAGCGAATAGGTCTCACTTTGGGACCTATTGGCTTTTGGCAATAGTTCTAGACATGCTTCACAGCATCCCCGATGCTGTGAAGCACGGCTTTCGAAAAATAAAAATCCGATGACGCTACCAACCATATCATTTTGTAAGTGAAGACACCAAGCATGCGCATGCCTGTAAATTACGTGTTTTTAGGTCTCGGCTAGCGTGCCTGGGGACATGTGCAGCTCGATCGGCGAGATTTTATGATTTTGATGTGCTTCAGTAAAGGGATTTAAGCCAGCCCCTCTTTTCCATTGGCTGGTGTCACCGTTTGTGATAAACGGTGGCCAGCCATTGGAAAAGAGCTTTGAATGATGTTTACTTTTGCCTTTTTCAGACGGCCCACTTGGACGGGCTCGCCTGATTTCCTTTCATCGCAAAAGGTTTCTTATCTTTATGGGGCCATGTGTTTCAAACACATGGCCCCATAAAGCTAAGAGATAGATGCTTGTTAATGCATGCTGGCCTGAAACTGAGGAAGTACAGTTTTCTACAATGTAGTGGGAGGCCTAGCAGCTAGTTAGTAGACTGTCAGACCTGATCCCCGTGATTTGTGGGTGAAACGTTCAGAGATAGAGTCGGTGTCAGTAATAACCTGGAATGAGGCGACCACCCTGTTTTCAAAGGAGCACACTGGAGGGGCTCTGACGTGTCCTGGGTCTGTTGTTCAAACTGAGACCTTACCTAGGGGGCTGCGCACCCGAGGTGCAGCTCTGGCCTCAGTGCGCTTCTCGCTGCAGCTTCGAGCGGTGGTTAATGATGGGAGCAGAGTAATCCGAGCTGGGGAATTTACGGATCTGCTGAGCGCGCTCTTCTGCTGGGCAGTGGAGCGAGGACCGGGCGGTGGTAAGAAGCGACCCGGAACAGCGGAGGGTCTAAGAATAGATTCATCATTGCTGAAGTTAACGGCGTGGCCTACTCAGCCCTTCATTCTTTCATTCTAGGATGAACAGGGGCGGCTCTAGGTTCATGGCGGCCCTGGGCAGGGAGCATAGGTAGGGAGCCCCCGGAAGAGGAGTCTGGGCAGGGCAGAGCCCCCAGGAGCTCAGGATAGCGGGGATGAGGGGGGGTCAGGGTGTTAGAAAGTGGAACAGAGCCGGAGGCCACCAAATACCTGCCAGGGGCTGCCACGCAAATATGTATCCATCTTCAGAGGATTATTATATTAAGGATATATATTGGCGTGGAGGCCCCTGGGGTTTGGTGGCCCTGTGCAGGTGCACAACTTGCACATGCCTAAGGCCGCCCCTGGGATGAATGATCAAGTGAGCATCATTTTGTTGGTCACAAAACCTCGTGCAACAAATACTCGAGTGCTTCAGTTTGCGGTGAAGCTCTGTAAGCCGTCGTTTTTGGTGCTGTAAAATGGGTCTTGGGATGAGTGCACTTTTTTCCAGCGCCCCTCCTCCCTCCCTTTATTACTGCTGCCATTTTGCCGTGGACTCTGTTTTACACTGCGGTTGTTGAGTGATATCGACAGAAGTGGTGGCCAAGTTCGAAGGCTTGGGAGATGCCGGTTTCAGTACTGGTCCTGGAGGTGTACCCACAACTGGCAGTACACTTTTAATCCTACCCTTAACGGTGGGAAAAGAAGATCCAGAGAGGCTCGAATCGGCCCTGAAACTTTACCGCCCCCCCTGCCCCCTGCTGTTTAAATGGGTTGTGGGGCTCTATTGTCCCGCTGCTTCTGAAGACCCTATTAATGGGTCACTATTGATTATTTTGTTACCTGAGAATAAACAGTGGTAAAGGGAGTCCTGTTTGTGACGTGCCAAGATGAAAGCCCTGCCCCTCCAAACCCACCGTTTGCTTAATGCTCTTAACGGGCAGCGTCTTGCTTGCCTTGATGTGGAGGCCTCAGCCGGGTGGGGGGCTGGGGGCGGGTTTGATCTCTATCTAGGTTTGCTGTTCTCACCAGTTACCCCTCCTTCCGTCATGTCTCTCACCCTCTGGCTTGTTGGTAAATTTGTTAATGGTGTGATCGCTTTATATGCAAACATCACACATGGCTGCCCTGTCCCTTCCGAGACCAGGCCCCTATGGTCCCGGCTTGACCCTCTCCGGATTTGGGCAAACCCTCCGAGGCAGACCGGGAAGCTGATTCCCTCTTCTGCTTGTTTACACAGCTGTGTTCCGCTGCAGGTCTCTCAGTACCAGTATCCATTTATCTGTTGTTCGTTTTGGATAACATGTGTGCTTGACTAAGACTGACCTGTTAACTTTGCCAATGCTTGTAGTGTACGAATCACAAACCTGGTTGCTGTTGTACCATGGGAAATTGTGCACTCAAGGGGGTGATTTTATTAGCAGTGTGTGTGCTGCTGGTGTTTGTGTTGACAGGGACAGCCGTTGTGAGGCAGTGCTGTGCCAATCCTAGGGCTCTGGGGCTGCCCTGGGCGCAGGCGTGATGGTGTGTTTATGTCTAAAGTATAGTGTCTTGAGTATGGTTATCCATGGTGACAGTGCAATGGTTGTGGGCTGTGTTACTGCTGAAAGTCCAACAAGCACTGGTAAAGCTATTGGATTCACCAGGGCACATCATATATGTTCGTTTTGCCTGTTACCCTCCTCCCCCCCTCCCCCACGAATGATGTACATCTGGAATGCTTTTTCTTAATGCAAAAGAAAAGGCATTGCAAAAGGGTGGAAATCGGGAGAGACGACGGGGGAGAGAAATTACTCCCTAGTGCACTGTGGTGCAAGTTTCTAAACTCGACAATGGAAAGATGCAGCACATCCAGTCAAAAACAGCGAGAGCGAATTGGTCCTTTGTCAGAACAAACCGAAGAATGAGGATAGAAGCCATCCTTTTAGGAGCAGGGAACTGAGATGTACAAAGTCATCAATTCGGCTGCCAATAGGCAGCAAAGTTGTCTGTAGGTGAGACCTACAAATGGGTTTTGGAGAGAGCTTGAATGTCATAAGGACCATATGTAATATATTGATTGTGTGTGGGTGTTTGGTTTGTAAATGTAAATGTAAATGTCATGGTACTTATAGAGCGCACTGTCACCAGACGGTCACCTTGCGGTGTCGCCTATTCGGCTTCCTGGTGCTGATACTCATACTGCTGTGGAACCCCTCCTGGCTTTCCCTGTGAAGTGTCCACTCCTGGGCACCCCCAGGGTGAAGCCAGGCCTCCTTAGCGCTGTTGGGGCCGGTGTGGAGGCTAAGCAAGCTATTGCCCAGAGTTGCAGCGTGGGGCCCGTGATTAGAATAGGCACTGAGGCGGGAATTAACAGGTCCGAGGAAATTGAGCCCGAGACCCCGCCAAGGCGGGAATCGAACCCTGGTCCCTGGCCAGAACTCTGCATCAGGGTCTGCCACTCTAACCATTGAGCCACACTCCTCCACACTGGTTTGAAGGAGAAATGATTTGGTGAACTAGTTTACACAGACTAGTCTATCCCTAAGGGTAGTGCTTTGTGACGGTGATAATTCGCTGGCAGACATGGTTAGATTCGACACATGAAATAATGCTGAACAAGTATATTTCCTTCCCATTTTACAGTGGTGTATTCAAGGTAAGATGACCAGCCTACCAGACAGGGATAACCAAGACTCCTGACTCAGTTCAAAGCATTCTATTTGAACCCAGCCATATGCAAATCAGTTTTGACCTTGTGCCTCATGGGAATAGTCCAGCCTGAACTGCCAAGACCGGTCCTCCCTGGACCAGAAACGATCATCCTGGGACTGGTTTTGGGGTATCACCCCTCATCAGTCAAGCTAGCTTGAGTCCAGTGGTACATTGAGCAAGGGAACCACGACCGCTGGTACAGTTTGCAACCTCATTAGACCGCGAATTAGGGGGACTGTGTATCCACCACTGAAATTTTATAACTCGCAATGCATCAGTGTAGGCACCTACGGAGCTGAAGTCTGGAGTTTCAGTAACTGCTGTTCTCTTCGGGCTGGGAAACTGCTTTCTGCGACGGTTGCTGAGTTCACCACTGTCCACTTCTAATCATGTTACCCACTTTGAGTTAAACTAGGGTTTCATAGAGGATAAAATTCAGCTGGTGCCACTTTTACTATGGGTTAGTATTTAGTTGAACCCAGCCACTAAGCTCTGTAGGGGACATTATATCTGAATGTCTGATGCTGGATTAGGCACGCTCCATACCCTGGCTGAGGTGCATACAGGATACTCTTGGTTCCCTAGGAATGTCCTGGTGGTTCACCGAACCCATTCGTATTCCTAAAAAAGCAAAGATGGAGGTGTAAACAGTATTTAAGGACCACAGTGCAAACATTAGGCTGGAACACGTTATCCAAACCCACGGTTTTGCAGTTATAGTCTCTTATACAGAGATGAACCACCTTTGTATCCGTCTCTGGAACTGCCAAGATGGGAGCGGTCACTTCTTTTCCCCTTCAGAGCAGGGACAATTTACTTGTCCCTATTTTTCAAACACTTTTTAAATCCAGCAAGAAATACAGTCTCCTCCTGCCCCTGTGATTTCTGCACAATCTCTACTGCGCTTTGTTCTTTTGCAAATTGCACAGCCTAGCATGGAAGCACTTTTTGATACCCTCGTTACTGAGGCTAGGCCTACGCCGTTGTAGACCAGCCCTCTTTCATTTACAATCCCTGTGTTCACTTGAAAATGTTCTCACTGTCTGTGCCTTTTTGAAAGCAGTACCTGGGGTTACACACTCAATGATGGGCAAGTCTGTTAGCATGTTATGTGTATAGTGGTTCAGTCTATGGTGGGGGCTAAGATGTTGGTTTACTTGGGGGATAGTAGAAGCACATGGCGGACTCTATTTGAGGTTTTTATTGTCTCTCTATCCACTTATCATGCTATTTTAACTACACCTACTGCTTATAACATCATAATGACTTCTGAAATCTGACTTCTAATTCCATTTTTCTGTTCATTTCAAGCACAGTTATTCGTTGCGACGATGAACCCTAAAGTCCCAGATGCACTTATTTCTAATTGTTTTTAATATATGATCATTTTTAAACTCTTATGTGTGACTATAATTATGTGCAATATTTCTATGTACTTTTATGCCCTAATGTTTAGACCGAATAAAGTTATTGAATTCACTGGTGTAGCTGTGGTCATTTGTAGCAGCGTCTCTTAGGTCTCTATTACTCACTCTCTACTACTCGCAACCACTCACTCTCTACTACTCTCTACTACTCACTCTCTACTACTCACTCTCTACTACTCACTCTCTACTACTCCCTACTAGTCACTCTCTACTAGTCTCTACTACTGACTCTCCACTACTCACTACTACGCTCTACCACTCTCTAATCACTCTCTACTACTCACTCTACTGCTCAATCTATACTACTCACTCTCTACTACTCTCTACTACTCACTCTCTACCACTCTCTCCTACTCACGCTCTACCACTCTCTACTACTCACTCTCTACTACTCACTTTCTACCACTCTCTACTACTCACTCTCTACTACTCACTATCTACTACTCTCTACTACTTACTCTCTACTACTCACTCTCTACTACTCACTCTCTAACACTACTCACTCTCCAGTACACACTCTCTACTACTCACTCTCTAACACTCTCTACTACTCACTCTCTACTAGTCACTCTCTACTACTCACTCTCTAACACTCTCTACTACTCACTCTCTACTTCTCACTCTCTACTACTCGCTCTACTGCTCTCTACTACTCACTCCCTACTACACTCTACTCTCTACCCACTCTCTACTACTCACTCTCAACTACTCACTCTCTACTCTCTACTACTCTCTACTACTCTCTACTACTCATCCTCTACTACTCTCTACTACTCACTCTCTACTACTCACTATCACTCTCTACTACTCACGTCTACTCTACTACTCTCTACTCACTCTCTGCTACTCTCTACTATTCACTCTCTACTACTCACTCTCTACTACTCACTCTCTACTAGTCTACTACTCTGTATTACTCACACTCTACTACTCACTCTCTACTACTCTCTACTACCCCTTCTCTAGTACTCTCTGCTACTCACTCTCTGTTACTCACTCTCTACTCTCTACCTCTCGTGCTACCTCTCTCTCTACCTCTCACTGCCCCTCTCTCTCTCTGCCTCTCTCTCTCTACTACTCTCTACTCTCTTCCTCTCTCTACGCGCACACATATGAACATATATATATGCTCCGCAGCATTGGAAACTCACTCGACATCATCCTGCCATATCATGCATAAAGGTGCAGCTTGCATCTCTGGGGCATCGTTTCATTCAGGCTGCCATATATATTCACTGAAAAAACCATAGGTTTCACACCAGTTATAGTTAGCAGGAAGTTTTACTTGCATAAAACCATTGAAATTCCCACGTTGGACTCACTATAACTTGCGCGTGCAATGCACTGCTGATGACGTCACATATTACATCACTCATGACATGGTCAGTGACATCCCTCACTTTTATAGCCCCCACATCAAACCTAGGGGGTCAGGAGGGGTCTACTCTGCCCCCTTATGGTCATTTCCCCCTTTGTTTTTGCCACCTCTTGTGTCTCGATCCTACCGAGACACAAGATGGCAGCCGCTCCGGACTGTTTGGCATGTTTACAGACACCCGAGAGCCAATCAGGTTTCCGCGCGCTGGTTAGCGCCCTGGTGCGCATACCGGGGCGACGCCATAGATATAAATATTTTTTTGAACCTAAATTACTCAAAATTCACTGGAGCACATATCTTGAGACATAGCAAAGGCACATCGGGCTACCAGTCCCTACAATTTTGCATAGTTTGGTGGAAATCCATTCAGCCATTCGGGCTAAAAGTGAGGTCGACCGCCCTATGGAAATTAACATGGGGAAAACACGTTTTGGGACCCCCCTTTTATCTCAGACCCGTTGGACAAATACCCCCCCAAACTTTCAGGGAAGGACCGGGGCACTGAAAGGCAAATTTGAGGAAATTTTCAGGCAGATTCCTCAACTGGCGCCAAAGTTATTCACAATAGAATGTTGAGATTTCGCATCGAAAATAATCCTAACTATAACTACCTACTGGCGACCGCCAGTAGGTAATGTATATATATGCATATTCATATATAATTATGTATGTGTACAAATATATACATACATATATAAACATATAAATATATATATATATATATATATATATATATATATATACACATATATATATATATATATATATATATATATATATATATGAATGAGCAAACGCACTTTTGCTTTCGAAGGAGCACACCACGGCACTCCAAGCATCCAGTTTTCTTGGCCCCAATTAGCTTACCAGCCTTTCATTAGGATTTTTTAACAGATCCGACGCGTTTCGGGGCCAAAGCACCCCCTCCTCATGGACTTGACAAAGAGGCATGTAAGAGTCGCTTTCATGATTTCAACACGTTTTTATTGAAATGAACCGCCCTACGTGGGTGTGGCTTATCTAGTTGCATCTACCAGGATTGCTGGTAGATGTATTACGTGAAAGCGAATGTAAGTATAAACTAAGGGTGAGCGCAAAATCCGTTCCACTCGCGGATTTCGCGGATTTTCGGTAAATCCGCAATCCGCAAGCTCCCGCGAAGTTACTGAAAATCCGCGGCGGCGGATTTGGGGGGCAAAAGTTCAAGTTGTAACTATTTTAGGATGGCGCCGGCAAGCTGCCAGCGCCATCCTAAAATAGTTACTAAGTTAGCTTCAACAGGAAGCACTAATAGATAAAAAAAGCAGGTGCTCGAGCACCTGCTTTATTTTATCTATTAGTGCTTCCTGATGAAGCTAACTTAGTAACTATTTTAGGATGGCGCTGGCAGCTTGCCGGCGCCATCCTAAAATAGTTACAGGATGATGTGTGTTTTGTCGAGGCTGGGTAGGTGTGCGTTCTCCCCATATCTATTGTTGAAAATTAGTTATGATGCTTGATGGAGGCCTTTGCATAATTGACTTTCACGAGCTCAATCCCTGTGCAGTTCCTGTGACCATGAGCTTCTCTGATCCGTGCCTGTCCTTTTATACACACAAGAGACATGTGAACTCGCATATAAGCCCCGTCCGTTTGGCCCCTCCCCACATACTAGTGGTGTGTGCACCGTCTTTGCGCCCTTTACCTACTTGATGGACAGCTCACTCGACGGACCCCGGCGCTCCTTGGTGTGATGGCAAAGTTAATCAGCCCCCCCAAAAATGTGTGTTTTGTCGAGGCTGGGTAGGAGTGCGCTCTCCCCATATCTATCGTCGAAAATTAGCTATGATGCTTGATGGAGGCCTTTGCGTAATTGACTTTCACGAGCTCAATCCCTGTGCAGTTCCTGTGACCACGAGCTTCTCTGATCCGTGTCTGTCCTTTTATACACACAAGAGGCATGTGAACTCGCATATAATCCCCGTCCGTTTGGCCCCTCCCCACACACAAGTGGTGTGTGCACCGTCTTCGCGCCCTTTACCCACTTGATGGACAGCTCACACGAGGGACCCCGGATCTCTTTGGTGTGATGGCAAACTTAATCATCCCCCCCAAAAATGTGAGTTTTGTCGAGGCTGGGCAGGTGTGCGTTCTCCACATATCTATCGTTGAAAAATAGCTATGATGCTTGATGGAGGCCTTTGCATTATTGACTTTCACGAGCTCAATCCCTGTGCAGTTCCTGTGGCCACGAGCTTCTCTGATCCGTGCCTGTCCTTTTATACACACAAGAGGCATGTGAACTCGCATATAAGCCTCGCCCTTTTGGCCCTGCCCCTCACACTAGCAATGTGCACCGTTTTCCCGCCCGGCCTTTACCCACACAATCCGCAAAATCCGCAAATCCGCAAATTCGTGGATTTTGCGGATCGCGAATTCGCACATTCGTGAATTGCGAATTCGCAAAATTCGCCCATGCTTAGTATAAACCTTAAGTAGGTGACATGCCTCGTGTCACATTAGTCATTTGTTCATTAGAAACCTTGAGTAGGCGATGAGAAAGGTTTTAAAGCCGCTACTTTTAACGGGGTGTCGCGGTGTAAGGCAAGAAAGGGTAATCTCGCCACAGTCTTCTCCCACGTAGTGCGTGTTGACAGCCAATTAACCACATGAAGAAGCGGAGCTCCTCCCACGGTCAATGCAAGCGTGTGATACAGGAATGAGCAAACACACTTGTGCTTTCGAAGGGGCTCACCACGGCACTCCAACCATCCGGTTTTCTTGGCCCCAAGCAGCTTACCAGCCTTTCATCAGGATTTTTTAACAGGTCCGACGGGTTTCGGGGCCAAAGCGCCCCCTCCTCATGGACTTGACAAAGAGTCATGTAAGACTAGCTTTCATGATTTCAACACCGTTTTTATTGACATGAACCGTCCTAAGTGGGTGTGGCTTATCTAGTTGCATCTACCAGGATTGCTGGTAGACGTAGTCCGTGAAAGCGAATGTAAGTATAAACCTTAAGTAGGTGACATGCCTCGTGTCACAGTAGTCATTTGTTCATTAGAAACCTTGAGTAGGCGATGTGAAAGGTTTTGAAGACGCTACTTCTAACGGAGTGTCGCGCTGTAAGGCAAGAAAGGGTAATCTCGCCACAGTCTTCTCCCACGTAGTGCGTGTTGACAGCCAATTAACCACATGAAGAAGCGGAGCTCCTCCCACGGTCAATGCAAGCGTGTGATACAGGAATGAGCAAACACACTTGTGCTTTCGAAGGGGCTCACCACGGCACTCCAACCATACGGTTTTCTTGGCCCCAAGCAGCTTACCAGCCTTTCATCAGGATTTTTTAACAGGTCCGACGCGTTTTGGGGCCAAAGCGTCTCCTCCTCATGGACTTGACAAAGAGGCATGTAAGATTCGCTTTCATAATTTCAACACCGTTTTTATTGAAATGAACCGCCCTAAGTGGGTGTGGCTTATCTAGTTGCATCTACCAGGATTGCTGGTAGATGTAGTCCCTTAAAGCGAATGTAACTTTTTATTTTCCGAGATAATAAAGAAAATCCTTTAAATGCCAGAAATATATTATTTCTTTCGTAAACGCTTTCAGCCATGTAGACTTATGGTTAGGATTATGACTAGAGCTATATCATAAGGTTAGCATTAGAGTTGTGTTATGGCTAAGTTTAAAGTTTAAGTTTAAAGTTTAAAGTGGAGAAGTGTGGCTCAGGGGTTAGAGGCGGCCGACCCGGAAGCTGAGATCGGCCCTGGACCAGGGTTCAATTCCCCGCCTCGGCGGGTCTTGGGCTCAAAAATTCCATGGACTCGATAATTCTCGCTCCGGTGCCTTCTCGACTCACGGGTTCACACTCTGCGACTCTGGGCAATAGCTTGCTTAATCTCCACAACGGCCCCTCGCGGCGGGATGCCTGGCTTTCACCTTGTGGATACCCTGCCGGGGTTATCTCACAGGGGAATACCAGGACGGGTTCCCTAAGCAAGCACTTAGATACCGGTCAGTGATTTGCGCTATATAAATACATGTACATTTACAAAGTTACAGTTATGCCAATAGTTAGGTTTGCGGCTTGGTCAAAGGTTGCCGTTAGGGTTGGAGTTAAGGTAAAGGTAGTAGCTGGAATAGGTTTAAGGTATGGATGTGTTTAATGTTTAAGAATGGGGTTTGGTTTGTTCCTAACTAGAGTTTTACATAAATTGCGTAATTCAATGTAGCGTAATCACAAAGAATTACTTGAGAATGCGGTGAAATTACCCATAATTATGCAAGAAGAGTAATTTGGCGTTTTGTGCTATTTCTTAGTGCATAAATGCCCCTGTCCAAAATGGGCCAGAGAATGCATTATGCGAAAATAAATAGCACTAAATGTGCTCTTGGGGTAGGATTTTTCCCCAATTTACTCTCAGCATTTAATGCTATTTCCTTAGAACAAAATGCACACTTGAATCCAAAATAGATATAAGGAGACATTTTGCATTAGGAAATTGCGCTAACTGAAGCATAACACGCATAGCAAGTATGCCAAATGTGCTCTCACTGTAGGATTATTTTTCCCCAAATTTCTATTAATTATATGATCAAGAGTAATTCAATTATTATTGGTAATTTTGCATCAAAGAGTAACACAGAATTACCGAAATTACTCCGATTAGTCCAGCAAAATTGAAATTCTGCCCTGGCCTACTCTTTTAATGGTTGGCTGTTCCCATGATGCACTGGGCCAGGGACAGACTGATTTGCATATAGCCAGGTTCTGAGCTGGGATGGTGCAGTGAGATAAATAACGGTGATGGATCAAGCCCTGATCTTTGGACTGGGTAAGAGTGGTCTGCTTAATTCAGACACTCTGTTCATCACCACCCCCTTTTCTGAATCGTTTTTGGCCACTATCGGTGTGGCAGGGTATACTCAGACATGAGTCCCTTTCTCACTGCACCACCAGGATTCAAGCAAGCCGGGCCGAAGAAGGCTGAAATGCCAGAAACCGGTCCCCGGTAGCTTGTCTCCTTTCTGGTGAAGAATTGGCTTGGTAGTTTAGTCTGCCCTGTTCCCATGATGCACTGGGCCAGGGACAGACTGCTTTGCATATAGCCAGGTTCTGAGCTGGGATGGTGCAGTGAGATAAATAACGGTGATGGATCAAGCCCTGATCTTTGGACTGGGTAAGAGTGGTCTGCTTAATTCAGACACTCTGTTCATCACCACCCCCTTTTCTGAATCGTTTGTGGCCACTATAGGTGTGGCAGGGTATACTCAGACATGAGTCCCTTTCTCACTGCACCATCAGGATTCAAGCAAGCCGGGCCGAAGAAGGCTGAAATGCCAGAAACTGGTCCCCGGTAGCTTGTCTCCTTTCTGGTGAAGAATTGGCTTGGTAGTTTAGTCTGCCCTGTTCCCATGATGCACTGGGCCAGGGACAGACTGATTTGCATATAGCCAGGTTCTGAGCTGGGATGGTGCAGTGAGATAAATAATGGTGATGGATCAAGCCCTGATCTTTGGACTGGGTAAGAGTGGTCTGCTTAATTCAGACACTTTGTTCATCACAACCCCCTTTTCTGAATCGTTTTTGGCCACTTTAGGTGTGGCAGGGTAAACTCAGACATGAGTCCCTTTCTCACTGCACCATCAGGATTCAAGCAAGCCGGGCCGAAGAAGGCTGAAATGCCAGAAACCGGTCCCCGGTAGCTTGTCTCCTTTCTGGTGAAGAATTGGCTTGGTAGTTTAGTCTGCCCTGTTCCCATGATGCACTGGACCAGGGACAGACTGATTTGCATATAGCCAGGTTCTGAGCTGGGATGGTGCAGTGAGATAAATAACGGTGATGGATCAAGCCCTGATCTTTGGACTGGGTAAGAGTGGTCTGCTTAATTCAGACACTCTGTTCATCACCACCCCCTTTTCCTAATCGCATTGTAAATGCAGCGTATCAGTGGTGGTGCACGGGTCGGCAGATGTGTCGCAACTCATCTGGCAAATCTCTGCTGATTAGCAGAGATGCACCAGAAGTCATAAATCTGACCCATAGTGCTTTAGCACAACGGGCCTCCGCCTGTCCTGTGAATAAAGGAGCAAAAGTTAGAGAGGTAGGTGAATGTGATAGGTGTAGGGGCACATAGGGGGAGGGCGTCATAGAGGGGAGTCTCAGACTCAGATGAATAGAAGATGAACATGGCAAGAACGAATGGAAAGGGAATGTGGTGAAAGGTGAAGGGGAGAAGAAGGCCAGAGAACATGTTATGAACTGAGTGACAGCAAGTGGTGAAGGGAGACAAAGGGACAATGAGTGAAAAGATGACATGACAAGAACAAAAAAGAGAAAAAAGAGCCTACGATCAATATAGGGTGAGAGGACTAGAGAGATGATTTGTCTATTTTGTGACGAGGGATGGAAAGAGGTCCCATGTTCTCCAAGCCACTGGAGTCAAGCTAGTCTGGCTAATGAGGGGTGATCCGCAAAACCCTTCCTAGGATTCTTGTTTCCGGTCCAGGGAGGACCTGGTCTGGCAGTTCAAACTGGACTGTTCCCACAGCAAGCAGGGTCAAGCTTTGCATACGGCTGGGAACAAACTGGAATGGCACGGTGAGCAAAAAAACACAATGGATTTAGGGCCACATCTCTGTACTGAGGGTGAATGTTTGACATTGTTCAGCATTCCGTCCATCAATTGTTCTTTTTGTAAGCAAGGGAGCAGGCACTAGAACCCCCCTACTGCCGGGATATCCTGAACCATCAGTCGCTGACTGAAGACCCATCACCCTCGCTTGCTATCTGAGAGGGCGTACTGGTGTTGATGGTAGCGAAGTATAAGGCTTCTGAAAACAGTACAAAGAGCAGGGGTGGGATCCAAGATGTTATCTCCTCATATTTGTGAGCCTTGATGTGTTTCAGACAGGTGAGACGCTTGGATATTGGGGAAGCAGAGGGGCCTTGCCTTCAGGGATTTGCAGGCGTGAAAAGTGGCAAGCTAAATAGAAATTCTGTTCCACGTCACTGGAGTCCGGTGCAGAAAGGGGGGAACCTCCTAGAATTCCAGCCACTACAGCATCTCCCTGTGGAGCTGTTCACATTTCTGTCACTGAGGCAACGGAAGCTGGGAAAAAGAAACGATACAATCCGTTAATTTCACAGTTCAATAGAAAGATATTAAAAAATAGATATGGTAATTGGGGCTAGTTTAATTAATAAAATACATTACATGAAAAATCACTGCTGAAGACCTGAGCCTGATGAAAGATGACAGGGTTTTCTTGCAGATTAGTCATTTGTGGCAGGAACAAAGGCTGCTCTAAACGATGGCGCTCGCGGGGATTTCTTATGCGGTCCATACCCCAGACTACTACAGGATTCAATAACACAGGCTATATCCAATCCTATAGAATTCAAAGAGTTGGGCCGTACCACAGAGCCCTATAGGATTCTGTAATATTCAAAATGAAGAACCTGTTCCATGGAAAACTTAAGATGGTATTTATTAAGATAGAAGGTTCAAGCTAAAGTTACAGGGAGCCCCACCAGGAGCAGCCTTCTGCTGCTAAGCCCATTCTCCCAACAGACAAACTCCACTCGACCAACATTTCACAGCATCATCCATCCAACATTCCAAACCACAATTACACTGGCTGAGCAGCAGGTACAACACTTCTTCCTTCCTCAAATTAAACAAAAATACAATACAATGATACAAGTGAAAAGCACATCAAAGATAAAATAACATGCTCATAAATCTGAGAAGGTACCATTGCAAAGACCTGAGAATGGTTGAGGGCAAACCAAAAAGAATGGAAAATAAGGAAAACGTGGTACAGTGGGCTTGCAAGTTAACATCCAAAAATGCAAGAAAGCACAGGAGAAAAAGAAATGTGCATGAATGTCAACAAAAGGCAAAGCAACAGTATAACCTCAATGCCCACCAACGTACCAACAAAGAAGAAAACAATCCATTCTCCCAAATGACAAACTCCACTCGCCCAACATTCCACAGCATCATCCATTCAACATTCCAAACCACACTCACACTGGCAGAGCAGCAGGTACAACAGATTCACAGAGCAAGGCCACCATAAGACTGAAAGGAGAAGTCTGTACCACAGAATACATTGAATCTTATAGTATGCAAATAGCTGGCCCTTACCACAGATTCATAATCGATGCACAGAGCAGGGCCAAACATTAGACTACATTAACACCTAAAAGATTTAGGACTAGGGCTATACCCCAGACTAAACAGACTTTTATAAGATTCAAAGAGCTGATTTGTACCTCCAAAATACATGGTCTCCTATTTGATTCACAGAGCATGATTGCACAGACTATTACAGGATTCGTAGAGCAGGAATTTACCGCTGACTACAAATACTCAGTCAGTCAGTCAAGAAGTCTTTATTCGATTAATTCATCATAAAAGACATAAATACAAAAAGACACAATAACATAGATAAAATCAGTATTAAATCATTGGCATCGAATGACTTCTTGCAGAAGAATACAAAAGTTTAAAAAAGATACAGATACTGATTACCACAGTAATATGAGATAAAACAAAACAGTCTCAGCTAATTTAGATTAATACACCTACTTCTAATAATCCAGGCCCAGCCTAGGAACTTGGCTACCCCCACCACAATGATCGGATCCAGATTAGTTTTTAACAGTCTCAGGGCCTCGGCTGACGAACGTGTGCCTAGTTGGCTACAGACTGGTTTGAGCCACTTAGATCTGGGGGCAGAGTATTGGGGGCACACAAACAAAATGTGAGATAAACTTTCCCCGGACCCTTGACATTTTGCACAAAACCCCTGACTAGCTTTTCCCCACTTAGTGGTGAAGTCCCCAATAGGTAGTGTGCCACATCTGAATTGAAAAAAAAAGTTTTCGGTCTAGGGGTTTGGTGATGATCTCCCAGTAATTCTCTAACCTGGGCAGATCTTTATGCACCAAAAATAAACCTGTAAGACTACTTGGGCTTGTTTTTGAAAAGGTATTAAGCATCACCCAGGCCCAATAACACTTCTTGAGCTCACTTTTAGATGGAAATGTGGCTGTCTCAGGCGACAGCCACAACTCAGGGAGGCCCAAAGATAGAAGAGTAGCCTTAAGATCTCTGAACCATCCTATTTTTAGGGCTCCCGGAGAGTTTTTTAACTCCAGACAGGCTTCAGCATAGTAGTGTAGGTCAGGGGTAGTCCACAGACGCCGCCAGAAAGAAATCGGTCGAAATCGAGCACAGTCGACCACCGAGTGGCACCCCAGATCGTATAGTAGGGGAATTAAAGGTGTCGATTGTGGCAGACCAATTGCCATCCTTAGGAATTTGTTTTGGGCAAGTTTCAAGGAGTCCAGGTTACTACCTCCCCATAACTCTGCACCATATAACACTGCTGACAAAACCTTCCCACCATAGATCTTCATCAGCGGGGACATGGGTTTGGTAAAAGAGCTTTTATGTTCTTTGATCAAAGCTCCACCCAACTGCTGATGTTTCAGGGACAGGAGCTCGATCTGATGAGACCAATTAAGTGTGTCGCTAAATGAAACACCCAAATAGGTAAAGTGCTTGGTCTGCTCTAAGGGTGTATTCCCCATAATTACCCTAGCCTTGACCTGCTTGTGACCCCTCATGACCATAAATTTGGTCTTGGCAATGTTCACCTCCAGCTCATGCTTGCTACAGAAACTCTCAAACCTAGACAGTGCAAGCTGTAATCCCTGTCTGGTTCTTGAAATCAAAAGAGTGTCGTCAGCGAACATGAGCAGTGGGATTTTCTTGCCAGCCAAACTTGGCGCATCTGTGGGGCATCCCTCAAAATACTTGGTGACTCTGTTTATATAGAGGGAGAACAGAGTTGGAGCCAAAACACATCCCTGTCTGACACCTTTCAGCACAGGAAACTTTTTGGTCACCTCACCAGGTTTGCCCCATCGTACATAGGCGTAGGTCTCCGCATGAAGGTTAACAATGACACGTACTAGGGAGGGAGGCATACCCATTTCCAAAAGACTGTTCCAAAGCCCAACCCTTGGTACGAGATCAAACGCAGACCTAAGATCTACGAAGGCCGCATAGAGGTTACCTTTGCCCAGAGTGATCGTCTTCCAGTGTAGTAACATAAACCGAAAGGCCTGATCCAGGGTACTAACATGGGGTCTAAACCCAGCTTGGAGAGGGGTAAGAATATTATATTCCTCAATCCAGGCCTGAACCCTGGTTAGGACAAGACGTGACACTATCTTTTGAACAGCGTCAATAAGGCTGATCGGCCGGTAATTAGAAGGAACCGACCGATCACCCTTCTTGAAGATGGGCAAAATCTCAGCTCCCGCCCAAGAAACAGGCACCTGTGCACCACTGGCCAGCGTATTAGCCAGGAACAGTAGATAGGGTACCCATAGGTCTTGGTCCTGTTGGAAAATATCCGCAGGAATACAATCCGGGCCGGGGGCTTTGCCCCTGGGGATGGAATTCAGAACGTTTTCAACCTCCTTGGCTGAAAACACAAGCGTGTCAAAGGACAGCGGCCAACCAATGGGAGTTCCCCTTTCACTGTGGCACCTGAACTGATCCTCAAAATAGGACACCCATTTTTCTTGATCGACAAAAGCAGGGCTAGGTCGATCGTCCAGGGACTTACCCCATTTAAGGAGGTGCCAAAAGTGCGTAAGATTCCTAGAGCCGCATGCCTCAACTAGGAGAGCCCAGCGTTCTTCATCCCAGGCGGCTTTGGCCCGCCTCTTGGCTATATTGTAGGCCTTCCTGGAGGATTTAATAAGAGCTGTGTTTCTAGATTTTAGGGCTTTAAACAGGTTTGAATGAGATGTACCACACTCATCATTAAACCAGTTCGCTGGCTTCCTCGGTTTTCCAATGCCCTTATTGGCAACTATTTTAATAAATAGGGTCTTAAGGGAAGTGAACAAGCTGGCATGAATATCGGAGATTTTGAGGGATATTTGGATCGGGTCATCACATTGCTCTATTAATCTTAGGGAGTCAGATACCAGGGATCTTATTTTAGAGCGAGCATCCATGTCTACAGCAACCTTTGGCCACCGAACCCTCCTCAAGTCATTAGTTAATACCATGGCCTCCTGTACAACATTGGGGAGGTGCACAGAGGGCCTGGAAAAACTAAGATCCTTGAGTTCCGCTAGGAGAGGTTCGTGGTCACTTTCAGGCCGAGGTCTAATTTCCATATCCGAAACTAGGGGCCACATAGTTACATCGACTAAAATGTAGTCGATGCGACTACTAAGTCTTCCATTAAAAAATGTTGGATTGCCCAATCTGTCCGATCTAGTCCGACCGTTTAGGGCACGCAGTCCCCAGTTCAGGCATAGGCCTTTAATGAAAGTGGCATTTTGGGACCATTTAGCGATCGGAGTTAGCTCTAGTTGTGGGATACCCCAAGTTGAGTCCTCTGCCACCGTTAGCTTCCCATCATCCACACTTAGCGGTTCAAAACAGGTATTGAAGTCACCCATAACCACCACATGACCCTTTTGTTGTGCGGAGCCAAGGAATTCGTCTAAGTGTGTTAGGGTGGTTGAAACACGACCACCCGGGGTACCTCTGGCATACACATTAAACAATAGTATAACCAGTCCACTATTAAGCGTCAGGCTAACAATGAGGATATCAGGGCAGTCAATGTGGATTTCTTTAACAGAGACTCCTGCTGATTGGCGCACCCAAACAGTAAGACCCCCCATAGCCCTGCCTCTTTGCCCTCTAACTGCGGGTTTGTTAAAACTCAGATAACCTGGGAAATATACCGGATGAGTTGACCAAGTCTCCTGAAAGGACCAGACATCACCTTGTCTGATGAAGTCAGCCCAATCAGGTATACATATACAGGAATCTATACCCGCAACATTCCAGCAACCCAGTGAGGTACCCTTAGGAGGGGCTTGGGCACCCAAAGCAGTAACAACAGCGGGAGAGGATATGCAGGATTGTTGGGAACCTACAATGGAAACGGAGACCACAGCAGGAACCCCAACAATAGGCAACCTACAAACCGCATCCCGTGGTGCCTGTGCTGGGGGTGGACCAGTAGCTGAAGCCACACAAAAGGGCAGAATGTCATGGGGCGGTGGGGAAGTAACCCACCTAGTTGGTAGGGCAGGGTCACCTTCCTCACAACCAACAACAGGAACTTTAACACTTACAGCCTTACAAGAGAGGAAACACGAAACCAATCCTACGGGAGATATAAACTGGGCGTCATTGCTATTCCCCCTAGTTTGTCAATCGTTCGACGACAGCCCAGAAAGTGGATCGTATAAATTTCTTAGTGGAATATGCCACAGATCCTTGGGGTGGGGGGGCCTGTAGGGATTAGAAAAGGGTGGAAATAAGCTGGAAGGCTGCGGAGCCTGTCTAAAGGCTGGTGTAGAAGGGATCAAGGGATACGGAGGATTATTATAAAAAGGCATTCCCATGGATATAGGAGGACCAGTGGGCTGAATATATGGCTTCGCCCAGCCCGGTGTTTGGGGGGGGCAGTTGTATGTGGATTGGGTATATGAGCGATATAAAGCTTCCGGGTTGAAGTGGGGAACATGGAAGCTTGACGTAAAGTTGGACCATTTGGGTGGGTTTTTGGATTTGCTACCACCACCTAGCTGACTTTTGTGTGGGTTAGTCAGGGTTTCGGGGTAAAAATAACCTAAATTCCTTGTGGAAATTCCACCCTCATTGTTCCCCACATACCAGTCTGTGAGGTGGGATACTACCCTATGATCTCTAAAGTTAATAATGATAATATCCCCCTCAATGTCCTTAGGCCGCACCCCAACCCACTGACATCTCCTAACCGTGACGATGTCCCCATTAAGGTTCGGAGGAAGGGGTCTATTTGTTTTTAACCAGAAGATGACTTTATTTTTTAAACTATCGTCATTTTCCCTGTCCCCTTCCTGTAAAGGTGGCACACCTGTCATGACAATAACAAAATTTAGGGAATCAGGTGGCAGGTCAACAAATCTTTTCGAGGGTAGAGATTTCTTCTGTTTACAATTTGTGTCAGCAGATTTGCCCAGCCCGTTCTTTTTTGCTGGGACTGCCCTCTTGGCCAATGGTTTGGTCATTGCAACACTGGGGGTAGCTGCCGCAGGAGGTTTTAGTGATGTAGAGTTAGCAACCACTAACGGTGCTTTACTAGATATGGAAACAGATTTGGTGGATTTAGAAGTGAGTGTTTTAGTGGAAATGGTGGAGGACAGACTTGTGGCTTTGGATGATACACCTGCAGTATGAGATAGACTTGCAGGGATACTGGGGGGATTTATGATCTTAACCAAGCCTGAGGACTGAGATAATTCAAAGGACGCCACGAGGCGGTCCAATTTTTCCCCCATAACCCTTACACGTTCCAGCAGGGGAAGCATGTATGATTTAATGAGCTTCCCCATGATGTCAACAGTCGCTTCATTCACCCCTGTAGACACTGACTCAGAAGGTACTACGACGGGGGCTGCATGCTCAGTGGTAGTAGCGGGGTGGGACTCTGCTGTGGGGGGAGGACCCAGCACACTATTTATGGTAGATTTCGGTGGGGGTGGGATGTGGTGACTACGTCCTTTCCTTTTTACCCCCCCTTTACGCCTCTTCTTCCTTGGAGGAGAGTGAACCACCCCTACAGCTATGGTGGGCGATCGACCTGGAGATAGGCCATTCGCCTCCGGCATAGACTCTCCTGGGACTGGACAACCCAGAGACAAGGTGGACCGCATAGGGGAAGGATCTACATCCCTACTATGTGACTCAGGGATATTTATTTCTATTATGCTGGAGTGATTTATAGGGGGACAGATCAGCTGGCCTCCACTGGTAACACCACTACACGGCGGAGAAATATCAGGGAACCTGAATATGCTAGGGGTGAGATTGATATCGGTCGTGTCAGCGTCAATAATGCTCAGACCATGGGCTGGGAGGTCCTTAGTAGAATTAAGGACAGACAGTGGAATACTCTTTAGCTGCTCAATTGAGCGTCTACGCTCAGCTCTCCTTTCGGCCAAGAGCAGGTCCATATCGACCTCCTTGGCAGATTTCTTGAAGAATTTATCAAGGGGGCCCAAGACAGAGACACTTACACCTGGTGGAGCGGAGTGGCTCATGTTAACAATAGAATAACAAAGTTAGGGGATTAGAAAACAACACAAATACAATGCAACAATCCCGACGACAAAGTGCAGAGACACTGCTTACTGCAGATGAAAAGGAAATGTCCTGGCCCAGCCCGGCCTCCTGCGGCCCCGGACGGCCACAGACGGTCCCGCCCTTGTCCCGGGCTTCTCCCGGCGCCCTCCCGCGCTCTCCCGCGCAGCGGGAGTTGTAGTTCCTTTTAGAGGTTGTACCGAGGGGGCGTGGCCGGCAGGGAGAGGAGCCCAGCTGGAGACGGGCGCGCGGAGACTCCTGGACAATGGAGTCCTCCGCTCTGCCTCGCAGCCCTGCCGGTGTCGGTGTTGATGGAAGAAATGCCCCAAGATGCGAACAGCCTCAAACCACGATGCGGGACCCGCGAAGCGGGTCCGGCGAGGCGTGGGAGGCTGAAGGAAGGCTAAGACCAGGAAATGTGCAGGTAAATGCGCGGAGCGCGGCGTCAAGATGAACAATCCACTGATGGAGCCTGGAAGTGCTCGTTAAGTCCTGCTGTGATGGGGGCGCGGCCGGCAGGGAGAGGAGCCCAGCTGGAGACGGGCGCGCGGAGACTCCTGGACAATGGAGTCCTCCGCTCTGCCTCGCAGCCCTGCCGGTGTCGGTGTTGATGGAAGAAATGCCCCAAGATGCGAACAGCCTCAAACCACGATGCGGGACCCGCGAAGCGGGTCCGGCGAGGCGTGGGAGGCTGAAGGAAGGCTAAGACCAGGAAATGTGCAGGTAAATGCGCGGAGCGCGGCGTCAAGACTACAAATACTCTTAGAGCTGACCGAACACCACACAAGTTCCTTTAAGAATCATTGAGGAGCCCAAAGTCTCAGACTACAGACTCCTGTGCAATTCAACGGGCAGCGCCATATCCCAGGGACAGAGAGGTGCCTTCAAACTGCACCTACTCCTGTAGAATTTGCAGAGAATGGCCTTTCTTCAGACTACCAAGATTTCTATAGGATTCTTACAGCGCGTCCATATCACAGACTAACCAGCCTCTCACAAGATTCACGGAGCAGCAATATATCCAGACTGCATACATTCTACTGGATTCACAAAGTAAAGCCATGGCCAGACTATTTGAAAAGTTATCGGATCCAGAGATCAGGGCCGTACACCAGAGATGACACAAGGCATGTGTGATTCAGAGAGCACAGGCATACTCTAGGCTTCTAAAGCCAGATTATGAGTTGCATGATTCTGATGGGTTGTGAATAAGCCTGAGCGGAGCAGGCCTAGTGCCTCTATGCAAAGTTCCACAGAGTTGGAAAGCAACTGAGAGGAACTTCGCTCCGCTCTGCGCCCTCCCCCTCCCAAAATGATTAAAAGTAGGGGGAGAGCTACCGACCGGTTATAACTGTATTGTGTATCTGAAGTGCCAATGTATCTGATTTCATGATTACTCACTATTTCTGTATGCATGTAATGATTTTTCTATGCCCATTGTTTACTGCTTTGAATTAATAAAAATTGAAAAATAAATGATTACAAGTAATTAAAAGGCACTTACCTACCCCGTGGCTGCCTCCTCCTCGACATGGCTGTTCTCCTGCCTCTTCCTCGCCGTCCTGCTTCACGGATAATCCCTACATTGTACGTCTTTCAAGTGCGCATGCGCCCGTGCAAGATCTACAACGTATGGATTATTAGTGAAGAAGGACGGCGAGGAAGAGGCAGGAGAACAGCCATGTCGAGGAGGAGGCAGCCACAGGCAGGTAAGTGCCTTTTAATTACTTTCAATTATTTTGGGAGGGGCCGGCTAGCCTACCTGTACCCCAGATTGCAGTGAGCAGAGTCGAGGAAGTGGTAAGTAAACAGACTAGTGCTGTCTCTTCCCAAAACAAAAGTTGTTTAAAAAACGATTTTCCCTTTCTGTGATTACTGTCTTTGCATGTGGTTGTTACATTTTAAAATTGCAGTTTTGACCTGCCTGTGATTGCATATTTTATCACCTGTTTTGTGTTTTAAACTTGTGGTTTTCCCTGCCCATGATTGCTTGAATTGAACGTGTTGAATTGTGGGATTTGCAGTCCAACCTCTGTAGTTTGTCCCTCTCATTCCTTGGTGACAAATCTGTTTTCCCTCCAAATTTTTTTTTTCCTTTGCTCTGTGCTAAGACCTGTTTGTTAAAACAGTGCACCCCCAGCCACCATTTTGAGTTCACAAGCCAGTGAGGCCAGCCCCCCTGCCCCCCCCCCCCTCTAGCAACAGGGATATTGTACATCAGAGGGTGCTTCTGTGAGCTGTTTAAACTGTATTTACTGGGGCATATGCAGTTCGTTCTTTGGCCAGCAGGGGGAGTAAAGCTCTATTCAAACAGTATGGTTAGATTTCGAGTTAGTGAAGCCTTTACCTGCAGAAGTCCAAAGTGTGGATTGAGCCTGTCTGTCTCCTAGGAGATTCTGAACAGGAGAAGCAGCTTCCAACTCCGTGGCCAGCAAACCTTGTCTAAGGTCGCTGGGACCTTATATGGTCAGCTAGTGGTTGGCACATGTGTACACTGATTGGTGGTTGAATCTGGTGTTTCTATTGGGTTAGGGCTAATGTCCTCCTTGGCTGGGTATTTGAGGGTTCTTATTGGTTTCTGGGTCTGTGATTCAATCATTGTAGGGTTGGGACTAGGGCTAGGGTTAGGATTTCTATTGGAAGTAGGGACTAGGGCTTCCTATGTTATTGGTTGTTGGGAGTAGGGTGGGACTAGGGCTAGGGTTAGACCTTTAATTGGAAGTAGCTATTTAGGGCTTCTTGTGTGATTGGTTGCTGGACTAGTTGTAGGACTAAGAGTAGGGTTAGGCTTTCTATTGGAAGTAGGGACTAGGGCTACCTGTACCATTGGCTGCTTGGACTTGGGTTGGGACTACTGGTAGGGCTAAGGCCTTTATTGGATGTAGAGATCAGGGTTTTTGAACTGATTGGGTGCTTGGATTAGGGCTAAGATTGGATGTAAGGTCCTGGTCTCCTATTGGTTCTAGTGCTAGTGTTGTGATTGGATAGTGTTAGGGCTAGTGTTCCCATTGGCTGAAAGAGTCAACTGATTACTAGGGCTATAAAAGGCCAGGGTTAGGGCATCTCAGCCCGGGCATGGAGGCTAAGGGCGGAGAGGACAAGGGTAGTTGCCTGTTTGAGCCTGTTTGAGACTGGTCGGGACTAGGGCCAGAAATGCTGCCCTTTTTCTCATTTAGCAATACCCAGCCCACACCATCCACTTCCACAAACAGAGCATTGTGCATCTATGTACCTTCCATGTACTTGGATCTGTGTGTCTGTTACTTTTCTCCTCAAAAAGCATAACCAATGCACTACCCTATTTCTCATCCTGTGCCTCTATCAATATATTTAATCTAAATATACTTACTCCCTTTATGTAGCTATATACTTTCAATGTACTTATGGATCTATATATTTATCCCTTTCTTCTAATTTAGCATTTCCAATGCACTACCCTATTTCTCAGCTTATACTTTGCTCAATATATCATCTATCCCAACCTACTGACTCATCTCAAACTTCTTTCTACTACTCCTTCCAATGCACTACCCTATCTCCTATCCTATACATCTATCAATATATCCTCTGCATCCACTCTCTCATTTATCTCAAACCCCATACCACTACTATGATCGCCAAAATAACCCTTTCTAGACTCTCTCCTGCTCTACCCCTCCTTGCATCATCTGGCACCTCTTTTTACTACACCGATCCCCTAAAAAAATATTTCTAAACTCACCCCTCTGGCTCCTCCACTCCAAAACTCAGTTTTACTCATCCAAAAGCCTCTTCCTAATGCTAAGACCTAAAAATAAATCATTCACTCTGTTACCCCTCCACTATCCTTTTCAATCAAAATTAACAGACTAACATGTTCACTTCTCAAATTCCATATTCAACTATACTAATATACTGACCAAATAACTGAATAACATATCTACTACTCAAATTACTTCATATTTATATTATACTAATTTTCAACACTAATCCTTTATGGGTTCCGGAGTGGCGTGCTACTCGCCAGAAAAGCGCTTCAACACCCATCAGGGGTAACACGTGCTACACTATCCTTCTCACTCCAAGTAACAGACTAATATCCACCACTGAAATTACCTCATATTTCACCAGATTAACTCACCACTAATCCTTTAAACCTTTGTCCCCCTCTATCCTTCTGCTATCATTCCAAATCCAAATAACTGACTAACCTATCCACCACTTAAAATGTACTTGCATGTTTCACTATACTAATTCAACACTAATCCTCTATGGGTCCCGGAGTAGCGTGCTACCCGCCGAAAAAGCGCTTCAACGCCTCGTCAGGGGTAGTAAGCGCTATATAAATGCAATTACCATTCAAAAGTCCATGTGGTATTCACTGTTCTGAGGGGTCTCATTTGCAGCTCTGAGCAGGTGTTTGTAGTGAGCCACTCGGCCTCACCGTCACTGACTGTGACATAGGCACTCAACTGAACAGATAAATAAAAGGGCGCTGGTCAGCTCTTGGTTCAGTCCCGACCCGAGACCCAGACCTATGGTGCGCGAGCAATTTATTGCAGCTGCTGGCGTTAGGCCTTTTGCCCATTACATCCGCGACGCACTGTCGAGATTAGAGTGGTGAATGGGGACAGGCTGGGGCTTCGGTATTCCCGGATCGAGTCGCGAGGCTGACAGCCGGATGTGCGCATCTCAGCCTCTGGGGCTCTGGATATCAGGTGTGTTTCCCTCCACTAGGCACGTGTCAGGAAACCTGCCCAGCCTTCATTTATTGGAAGAAGATAAATGCTGTAAGAATACTTGAAAAGCAGCTGGGTGCCATTAGTCATCATATAAAACCTCTTACTTGGCTGACAGTGGTTATTTATTTCTGCTGCCCAACTGAGTATTATAAATGTACAATTTTATTTAATAATGTTATTACCAGAGGTGGTTGTTTTGGGGTGGGCAGAAGTGATGTTTTACAATTCAAATGTCATAATCTGATTTAGTTTTAATATAAATGAGGTCATATTAGTGGTAGTTTAATTTTTTATGGTTGTACTTAACCATTACCATGAAGAAGGAACAAAATGTTCGCAACCATCAGAAAGGAAAAGGGGTCAGAAGCGGGGTTGATTTAAGAATATGATAGAGATTGACATGGGAGATTGGCTGGCGAATGTACCCATTTCACAATGTTCTATCTAAGTTGCAGGCCTTCATGTGCATTAGACATTCCTAAATATTGAGTAAACAATACCTGTTCTGATCTACTAATATCCCAGCTTAAAAAAATGGGTTGTTAATTGTATCTCCAATCCCTCCGTGTGATAAAGGTACTTGTTGGTGTAGCTCTTTCTACAAAGATTTAAATTCCTATGGTGCGTGCGTGTGGAGCTTTTAGGTACTAAATATCTGTTTTACAAAGGGAGGCATTTGTTCTCAAACAGTCCTACTTTTTTTCCTCTGCCCTTTTCAGAAGACATTCATTATGAGCTCAACCACAAAAGAAAGCCTTAACTTGCTAACAGTTCGTATGCCGCTTTCCATAACCCCTGCACTCTGCCCCACTCTTGCGTGCATACGTCATCACCTCTCCCTTTGGTATTTCCCTTTCGTGCCAAGAAAGCCACTACACTTTGTGTCTTGTGGTGGTCATTTGTTGGCCGCAGTTTATTAGGGTTACAAGGAAACAAGTATATCTTTGCATTTCGCATGTTATATCATTATACATTTCCTTGCGATTGTCTCTTGGCCCTTCTGGGCCGGGTCTTTGGAAGGTTGGAATTTTCTTGTGCCTCCTTTGCGCGGCAAGGGGGTAGCCTTTGTCCCAGAGTTAGGCCGCCTCGCTACCTTGTCCGACTTTGTTGTGCCCTGCCATCCGGCGGGGGCTGGGATGCGAGCGCCGTCTCCGTTTGCTACCCCTTCCTTTAGTAACGGTGTAACTCAGCCATGAGGCATCCCAGAGTCGCTGTCCTTAGGCCACCTCACACAGCCGTGAGGCATCTGAAGGTGAGCTGACCTATTCTGGCACACCGCCCTCCGGTGTTCCTCCGTACCAACCGTTCTCAGCGTAGCCCATCGCCACGTCTTTTGTCTTTCTCAGCCCTGCAACTTCGCTGTTCCTTTGGTGTGGGTGGGTGGGACAAGCTTTTCTTCTTCCGCCGCGCTGCTCCTCCGCTCCTTGATGATAGGAGCCTACCTGGGGGAGAAGCGCTTATAAGCCCCCCGTCTTGCATTTGTGTTTCGCGCCACTTCCCGCCATTGCGGGGTTTGAATCACGCATGTCCCCAATTGGCTGTGGCGATGTGAGGGGGGGACCCTTGGGGGCTTTCCCCGCTCTCCCCTTGGTTTGCCTGTTTTTCGTGCCAAGCCGGGTCCCCCCACCCCCTCCTATCTGGGGTGGGCTTGCCACCGGGTTATGGCCCCGGCTCCTGAGCCCCCTCTTGGAGCCCGCCTCTGCAATAACCCCCGCACTCTGCCCCACTCTTATGTGCATACATCATCACCTCTCCCTTTGGTATTTCCCTTTCCTGCCAAGAAAGCCACTACACTTCGTGTCTTGTGGTGGTGATTTGTTGGCAGCAGTTTTTTAGGGTTACCAGGAAACAAGTATATCTTTGCATTTTGCATGTTATATCATTATACATTTCCTTGCGATTGTCTCATGGCCTTTCTGGGCCGGGTCTTTGGTAGGTTGGAATTTTCTTGCGCCTCCTTTGCACGGGAAGGGGGTAGCCTTTGTCCCAGAGTTAGGCCGCCTCGCTACCTTGTTCGACTTTGTTATGCCCTGCTATCCGGCGGCGGCTGGGCTGTGAGCGCCGTCTCCATTTGCTACCCCTTCCTTTGGTAGCGGTGTAACCCAGCCGTGGGGCATCCCAGAGTCGCTGTCCTTAGGCCACCTCACTCAGCCTTGCGGCATCTGAAGGTGAGTGGACCTATTCTGGAGCACCGCCCTCTGGTGTGCCTCCGTACCAACCGTTCTCAGCATAGCCCATCGCCACACCGTCAGGGAGCCTGCCGTCTTCCTGCGGCTCCCCCCTTCCCCCTGCCTTGTTACTGACAACCTGCTAACCCCATGAAGCCCCACAGGTTGCTCCAGAACACCCCCATGCCTTGCTCAGAGAGGTGTACCCCATCGCTGGCGTAGTATTCCGGGCAGCTGTGTGTATCAGCTCATGTCTGATTGATCCCAGGCAATTCGCCCTGCAGAACTTGCTCACCGTGAGGTTTAACTTCTTCCTTGAATTTCCACCCATTTGTAAGATTCTGCCCCGCGCCATTCCTTTCTGCAGATCAGCTCGGACCAGATTACCGCTGTGTGCCCGAATGCCCTAGACGTTTCGATGAGGTCCTTTTGTATTCCGAGGAGTAGCGCTCTCCGCCCCATCCCGGCCAGGTCTTTCCCCCCGAGTAGTAAGATCCGAACGTCCGGGTGCCGACCTGCTTCCTCCCGTAGGCCCCTGAGGGCCGCCGCCAGCTGCTCCCATTGCATGCCAGACCGTCCGAACCAGCAGATGCACGTGTGCCTCAGTCTGTCCCCTAGTGCGCGGCCCGCCTTTTTCCACCAGGCTTCCATCCGTCTGACAAATGAGTGGCCCACCACCCATACTAGGTGTGGTCTTTTCCCTGTTGGAGCAATGGAAAACGGCCAGTCACTTCCTAGGTCGCCCCACGTGCCCTCCGGTCATATCAGCTGGGGCCTGACGTACGTTTTGTATGCGCGCGAGCGCCACCTTCCTACCGCCTGTATTCCTGCCTCGGACATCCCATGTTGCGCCGCAGTCGTGGCTGCCCCTACCAGGAAAGAATGGGACCCAAATCCTTTCGGGGGCAGCCCGCCCTGGTGAGTGCGAGGTGCATCACTGCCATGAACTGAAACTTGCTCAGCTGGGTGCCGTCTTTGTGTTTGAACAGGGGGCCCTCCCCCACTGGACGCACCACCATGAATGCGAAGAGGCAGCATACTGTGCAGTATCTTTGTTCTAGGATGCATTGTAACTTGACTATGGTCCCTTTGCCTGCCTGGTCTGTTTTCGAACGCCGTAGCACCAACTCCACTCCCCTTGCTTTGAACGTCACGTCGCTGGCCTGAATGCAGTGCTCGGCCTGGCCCTCCCTGGCGGGGGCCACTAACTCGCTGATGCGGAATGCCCCAAAGAAAGCCGTGGTGAACGCTGCCCTGAAAAGCAGCAGCTCGTATCTGTCTGTTGCTACGCCCTCCAACGCCTCCAGCAGCGCCCCTAGCCTCTCAAAATCTATTGGGCACCTTGTGTCAACTGTCTTTCCTTCCTTCGTTCTCCAACCCTTCAATGCTGTCCTGATATAGTGGGATGCCATTGGGTCATGACCTGACTCCAGTTTTGCGTAGTGTGCCACGGCTGCCAGGTGTTCCTGCGCCCAAGACCTAGATCACTTCCACTCGTTGGCCCAGCCAATGAACTGCTCTGCCGCTGGGCACGTGTCCCCCTCATTGGCTAGGGATTAGATGCCCCCCACTCTTATCACTGTTGCTACGTATTTACTGTACCGCTTGGCTGCGGCTGGGGATAGCGCATGGGTGATCAGTTCAGAAAGGTCTACCCTTTCAATTCCCACAGCTGGGTTGGGAAGGGGCTCATGTTTGCCTCTGCTCCTGGAGCCAGTTCCCTGAATTTGCCCATCTTGTCTCTGGATAGCGCGTCTGCTATTTCGTTCTCCACCCCTGGCACGTGCCTTGCTCGCAGTTCTATGTTGCCTTCCAGCTGTAAGGTAACCAGACGTCACATTAGTCTTATTGTGTCGGGGTACCTGGCCGACCCTCTGTTAATCGCCTGCACGACGCCCATGTCCCGGAGCTCCCTATTCCAAATTACTAGCACCACTACGATTGGGAAGAGTTCCAGGAATGTTATGTTGTTTGTTATGCTTCCAAAGGCACACCGATAGGAGAGTGAGCTCCTGTATTATATTTTCTTCTCTAGGTAGTAGAGGTATTGAACAAACGTAGTCAATGGTAATCCATTTTGGAATTCATTTAATCGATAGGTCACATATTACATCATAGCGACTGGTTCGCAGAACAGTACATTGATTTTACTTCTTAATGACATCCATTCATCCATGAATTATCCCTATGCATTTTGGGACTGAGCCCTTCGTCAGGGGATAGTGAAAGATCTGAAAATAAACATACTTATGTCAGGAAGGGGAGCTCACAACCACGAGGTGTATATCACGGTCAGAAAGGCAAAACATGCGAGTGTTAGCGGAAGAAGAAGACAATGGGATTAAAAGGTTCTCGGATTAGTCATGTCTGTGGTGGGGAAAAATGATGGTCAATTGCGTGAGAGTTAATAAAATCACCAGTTAAGTGTATAATAAAGTGTGTGAAGATCAAAGCAAGCCGGCAAAACCGAACGATCGCCCGTGTGTAGCACCCGAAGATCATGTGCACTGAAAGAGAACAGGAATGCGCTTAGCAGGAAAACACAAGTGTAACGGTCAAGGAGTGTAAAGAGGCTTACCAGATGTCAAGTGTAGCGGCGCACGACATGCGAGGCTGCCGTGGGTCGGTGTTCGGTTGTTGAACACGGAACTATATGCGCAATATAGGAGATAGAAAACGGACTACCGTGAGTGTTAGTAAACATGCCGGTAATGAATTATCGCAAGGTGAAAAACAACAGTGGCCGTAGCCTAATAGTGAAATTAAACATTAAGAATGTGGATATGATATTCAGATAAAGTAAATCCGCGTGTATATCAATGCATAAAAACGTAAACAATATGAGCCAGTAGCGGCGGCCATCTTGGAATGGTCAATCACAATAGCTGATAAATGAAGGTACCATCAAGAAACATTAAAGCAAGCTCAATAGTATGCTTCATAGTGGTGAAAAAGGGTTAGGGCCTGGAAAAAACAAACCTAGAAAGAACAGTGAATGAAAAGGTGGAAGAATAATGATGGTAAAAAAGGAACCAAGGTTGGGAGAGAAAGGTAACAAAGGAATAACAGACAGTTTGAGAGGGTAAAAGAGAACGAAACGTAAAGGCAAAGTAGACATGTAAGAATGGTTGAGATGATGGGTATAAAACAAGAATGAAAGATATTGACACTAAAATAGGGTGAACATGTAAGAATGGAAACAGAATTAGAAAATATATACATTGAGACAACGACTCATTATAGGAAACAACTGTATTCAAGTCTGTCGTTGAGGCCTTTAGGCTGGCAAGCATCAAGTCTCTTGATCCAAACGGTTTCTCTCTGGAGTAGTCTTTTTCTGTTATCAACGCCTGATCTCAGTGGGACAACCTCTAACACAAGGAACCTCAGTTGACTCACGTTATGCTGGTGTGTGGTGAAGTGGGCCGCCAAAGGTGCTTTGGTGGATTTGTTTCTTATTGTGCTTTTGTGCTCGGTCAAGCGAACTTTAATTTTTCTTTCAGTTTTGCCTAGATAAGGCAGTCCGCAGGGACACTTGAGTAAATATACTACATTCTTAGAGTCACAAGTGGCGTTAGTCCGTAGTTTGATGGCTTTCCCTGATGATGGATGGTTCAAGGTATTCCCTGAGATGATGTTGTGGCAATGGCTGCAGTTGAGGCACGGTTTAGTGCCTGAATAGTGTACGGAAAGATCAATGGGTTCAGTCTCAAGAATGTTCTTAATGTTTTTAGCTCTCTGGTATGCAAATAGTGGTCTGCAATTGAAGATGCCCTGAAAGTCTGGTTCAAAACTAATCATATCCCAGCTTTTTAGGATGATGTTATTAATAACATTGCTTCTTGTGGAGTATTTGGATACGAAAACTGGTCTCTGTTCGCTGGTGGGTTTGATGTGTGGGGATAAAAGATCCAGACGAGTTTTAGTTGCTACACGATCTTTGGCTGCTTGCAGTGTATATTCTGGGTATCTCCGATCTCTGTATTTTTGAAGTATTTTTTCTTCCGATGTTTCGTAGGCTTCTGATTCGGAACAAATCCTTTTGGCTCTCAATAGCTGAGAGTATGGCAAATGAGTTTTAAGAGGGGTAGGATGACAGCTGGTAAAGAGCAGAGCATTGTTTCTTTCCGTTGCTTTGACAAATAGATTAGTTGTGAGTTTGTTGTCAAGTAGTGTCACATGTACCTGTACATCCCAATTTTCCAAATTAAGAAAATGTCATCTATGTATCTCCATAAGGTCAAGATGTTGTTTGACCATTTTCTGATACTTGAACTCATACAGATCACACTATACCATAGTTACTTCTCCTTCAACAATGACTACTATCTTCAACTCGTTGGTACGTCAATGGGAAATTGTGCAGCCCCCAGCTACGCGAACCTGTTCATGCACCGCATGGAACTTGACCACATTTTGAGCCACAACAAATGGTCAAACAACATCTTGACCTTATGGAGATACATAGATGACATTTTCTTAATTTGGATCGGTCAACCTGATGAAATCTCTGAATTTCTGAAATACATAAACGATCTTGATGATCACATAAAGTTTACGCACACCATCAGCCCCCACAGTCTACCGTTTCTGGATGTACAGGTGACACTACTTGACAACAAACTCACAACTAATCTATTTGTCAAAGCAACGGATAGAAACAATGCTCTGCTCTTTACCAGCTGTCATCCTACCCCTCTGAAAACTCATTTGCCATACTCTCAGCTATTAAGAGCCAAAAGGATTTGTTCCGAATCAGAAGCCTACGAAACATCGGAAGAAAAAATACTTCAAAGATACAGAGATCGGAGATACCCAGAATATGCACTGCAAGCAGCCAAAGATCGTGTAGCAACTAAAACTCGTCTGGATCTTTTATCCCCACACATCAAACCCACCAGCGAACAGAGACCAGTTTTCGTATCCAAATACTCCACAAGAAGCAATGTTATTAAGAACATCATCCTAAAAAGCTGGGATATGATTCGTTTTGAACCAGACTTTCAGGGCATCTTCAATTGCAGACCACTATTTGCATACCAGAGAGCTAAAAACATTAAGAACATTCTTGAGACTGAACCCATTGATCTTTCCATACACTATTCAGGCACTAAACCGTGCCTCAACTGCAGCCATTGCCACAACATCATCTCAGGGAATACCTTGAACCATCCATCATCAGGGAAAGCCATCAAACTACGGACTAACACCACTTGTGACTCTAAGAATGTAGTATATTTACTCAAGTGTCCCTGCGGACTGCCTTATGTAGGCAAAACTGAAAGAAAAATTAAAGTTCGCTTGACCGAGCACAAAAGCACAATCAGAAACAAATCCACCAAAGCACCTTTGGCGGCCCACTTCACCACACACCAGCATAACGTGAGTCAACTGAGGTTCCTTGTGTTAGAGGTTGTCCCACTGAGATCAGGCGTTGGTAACAGAAAAAGACTACTCCAGAGAGAAACCGTTTGGATCAAGAGACTTGATGCTTGCCAGCCTAAAGGCCTCAACGACAGACTTGAATACAGTTGTTTCCTATAATGAGTCGTTGTCTCAATGTATATATTTTCTAATTCTGTTTCCCATTCTTACATGTTCACCCTATTTTAGTGTCAATATCTTTCATTCTTGTTTTATACCCATCATCTCAACCATTCTTACATGTCTACTTTGCCTTTACATTTCGTTCTCTTTTACCCTCTCAAACTGTCTGTTATTCCTTTGTTACCTTTCTCTCCCAACCTTGGTTCCTTTTTTACCATCATTTTTCTTCCACCTTTTCATTCACTGTTATTTCTAGGTTTGTTTTTTCCAGGCCCTAACCCTTTTTCACCACTATGAAGCATATTATTGAGCTTGATTTAATGTTTCTTGATGGTACCTTCATTTATCAGCTATTGTGATTGACCATTCCAAGTTGGCCGCCGCTACTGGCTCATATTGTTTACGTTTTTATGCATTGATATACACGCGGATTTACTTTATCGGAATATCATATCCACATTCTTAATGTTTAATTTCACTATTAGGCTACGGCCACTGTTGTTTTTCACTTTGCGATAATTTATTACCGGCATGTTTACTAACACTCATGGTAGTCCCGTTTTCTATCTCCTATACTGCGCATATACTTCCGTGTTCAACAACCGAACACCGACCCACGGCAGCCTCGCATGTCGTGCGCCGCTACACTTGACATCTGGTAAGCCTCTTTACACTCCTTGACCGTTACACTTGTGTTTTCCTGCTAAGCGCATTCCTGTTCTCTGTCAGTGCACATGATCTTCGGGTGCTACACACAGGCGATCGTTCGGTTTTGCCGGCTTGCTTTGATCTTCACACACTTTATTATACACTTAACGGGTGATTTTATTAACTCCCACGCAATTGACCATCATTTTTCCCCACCACAGACATGACTAATCCGAGAACCTTTTAATCCCATTGTCTTCTTTTTCCGCTAACACTCGCATGTTTTGCCTTTCTGACCGTGATATACACCTCGTGGTTGCGAGCTCCCCTTCCTGACATTAGTATGTTTATTTCAGATCTTTCACTATCCCCTGACGAAGGGCTCAGTCCCGAAATGCATAGGGATAATTCATGGATCAATGGATGTCATTAAGAAGTAAAATCAATGTACTGTTCTGCAAACCAGTCACTATGATGTAATATGTGACCTATCGATTAAATGAATTCCAAAATGGATTACCATTGACTATGTTTGTTCAATACCTCTACTACCTAGAGAAGAAAATATAATACAGGAGCTCACTCTCCTATCGGTGTGCCTTTGGAAGCAGTGCAGGTGGTCCTTGCACTCCCCCTTTGTTTGACTACAACTACCAGTCCCTACCGGCCGGAAGGGACTATTTCCTGGCACCCTAAAATACGAATACCTACCTTTCATCATTTACATTTGTGAACCTTTCTACCACGAGTGCCGCCATCTCCCCACAGCTTTTGATGTTGTTTGTTATGCCTTGCCTACGCCAGCTGCTGGGCCACTGTCCTGCGCTCCACTTGTCCCTCAAGATTGCACCAAACCCTGTGCTCCCCAACGCATCGGTGTATAACTCAATTTGTTTGCAGGTCAGCCAGCCTACCCTCCGTATCAGCACCCCGTTGAAGTTTGCGAGGAAGGCATCCCACATCCGCAGGTCCCTTTTTACTTCGGCCCGAGCCACACGTGGTGGTGTTTGTGCGTGAGGCCGCGTGTCAGCTGTGTCAAACGCCTAGCGAACACCTTGCCTGCCGGGATGACCCTAGTTGCAAAATTTAGTTTCCCAATGAGCTGTTGTATGTCCCTCAATGTGGCCTTGTCACGCCCGCATAGGTTCCTTATGTCCTGCTTAAAGTCTTCTGCTTTCTCGGGCAGCAGTCTAGATGTCCCTGTGACCGAGTCCAGCTCGATCCCGAGGAAAGTGATTTTTGTGGTTGGCCCCTCCGTCTTGTCTTTGGATAGGGGGATCCCTAGTTCGCCTGCTAGCTTAATAAAACCCCTCAGGGTGTCTTTGCACTCAGGGGACGCAGCTGGGCCGGTAAACAGGAAGTCGTCTAGAAAATGCAGTTTCCCGCCTGCAGGGTGACTATCGTGTAGTGCCCATTCAATGAATGTGCTGAATAGCTCAAAGTAGGCGCATGACACCGAGCATCCCATAGGCATTGCTTTGTCGTGATAGTACTGTCCCTCCCACTAGAAGCCTAACAAGTGGAAGCCATCTGGGTGAACTTGGAGTAGGCGGAATGCTAACTCTATGTCTGCTTTTGCCATGAGGGTCCCGCTGCCTGTCACCCTTATCAGATCTATTGCATCGTCAATCGTAGAGTAGTTTACTGAACATACCTCTGCTTCTATACCATCGTTCACTGACATGTCATCTGGAAATGATAAGTGGTGGATCAGTCGAAATTGCCCCTGTTCCTTTTTTGGTACCACCCCCAGTGGTGAAATGACTAATTCCCCCCCTCCAGGGAGGCTAAGAGGGGGCCCTCGATTCTGCCTTGTTGTCTCTCGTAGCTGGGGGGGAGGGGACCGTTGACGGGGATGGGAAAGCCATTCTCGAAGCCATGCACCAGCATCTCTGCATCTGATTTGTTATGGTATCTGTTGGCTAGCGCGCGTAATCTCCATGTGTTAATGGGGGACCATGCTAGCGGGATGCCGCCCTGTCTCTTTCTCCCTTCACTGCCCCCTCCCCCTGCCTCATGGCTTCTTTTTCTCCCTTTTGTCGCGCTTCGGGCCGTCTTTGCGCTTACAGCTTGCAGTGGGGTGCCCATCCCACATGTTGAACAGACATGTTGGAATTTACATGCTGCCCCGTATATACATTCGTTGGTCTTGAATTTCCAGCATACTGCTGGCAGCTGGCTGGCATGCGTTCCCTTCCCTGCACTGGCGTGTTTGTGCTTTTGAAAGGGCTGAAAAGGCCTCCCTTTCCCCTTCTGAAAGGGGGCCGAAAGGGGTATTCGCTCTCCCCCCATGTCCTAACCTCCTTTGCCACCATCATCTTATGAATGAAGCCGGAGACGTCCTCCTCGTTCCATTCCATTTCCGGGTGTGTCTGCATTTTCAGCCTGAAACCCTTATCATATTCTAGCCATGCGTCGCCCTGGAACTGCTGCTGTGCGTTGTGTATGTTTGCCTCGTAAAGCTATAGATCGGCCGCGCAGCGTGGGAATTTCTCGACTATGATGCATGCCATAATCCTGAATGCGTCTAACCAATTATCGAATGTCCGTTCCTTGCGCTCTCTTCTCCTCTCCCTCCTATCTTCCTCTTTCTTATTGCATGTCGTCAGATCCAAGCCCTCTAACTGTATTTCTAGCAAAGAAAAGATATCTACTAACTCTTTCCTCCAGATCCTCTCCTTCACTGCTAAGGGTATGAGGCTGGCTAGACCTGTGGCCCTGGTGGTCATGGATGCTGGACCCGGTGAGGGCCGCGCGTAAGCCTCAGGTATTGTTACTGGGGGTACAATGGGTGGGGTGTTTCCCCATGCCACCGTGGGCGACCCTACCTCCCCTGCATTCGCTGAGGCCTGCTCCCAAATCGGTGCTGCCGCACCACACCCGGGGTGAGCAGGTGCCACGGTAACCCTGTGGCCTCTGTGCCCTGTGGGTCCGTGGCTCCCACTGTCTGCACAGCCCATTGCCCTGTACTTGCTTGCCTCCCGGGTGTCCCTGCGCTCTGCACCCCCAACCCCTTCAACAACAGTGGTAGTCCTGTAACATTCCTGAATGATTGCGCTAATATGCTCACCGTTGGTTGGTGTGTCATTGTTCCCCTGGACCGGTCCCGCCGTCGCCGTGCTGGCTGCAGATGGCTGGATCCGCTTGTTTGGCGCTTTCGTGGTCCTCGCTGCATCCGCGAGCTTCGCTTGCACCCTCCTACTCCTCTTGGCTTCCGGTGGCGTGCTCGCGCCGCGCTGCTGCCCGCTTGTCCCCTCCCCTGGGTCGCAGTCGAGTTGTTGCTGCAGCCAGTCGTCCCGTGCACCGCCGAGGCTGTCCGTATTCTCCTCAGCAGGTCGGTTAGGTCATCCTGGCCCTGCTGCATGCCACCTTTCTTGGCCATGCTGGGCAGGGTGCAGCCGCCAAAACCTGTGCACCAAACTGTGTGTTGGGGCGGGGTACTGCCGCCAAAGCCCTTGCACCAAACTTGCCTGCTGTTGTGCCGCTGGCAGGGTGCTGCCGCTGTACCCTGCACCAAAAAGAAGGAGGGATCCTCCTTTCTGCTGCCTTTCTGGCCCCTTGAAATGAAATGAAATGAAATGAAAAAGAAATTTATAAAGCGCACTGCGGCCAAGCGGCTTCCTGGCGCTGAGGAACACAGCAGATTCTACAGAGAGTCCCATGAGAGGTTAGTCGGGAAAAGCCTGAAGAAAAAGAAAAGTTTAAGGGCTTTGCGGAAGTGGGAAAAAATGGGAATAGAGCGGATGGAGAGAGGGAGATTGTTCCAGATCTGGGGGGCCAGGACAGAGAAGCGGGTGCCCCCGGTTCGGGTTTTGCGGAAGCGGGGAACATGAAGAAGAGAAAGAGAAGAAGAGCGGAGAGAGCGACTGGGAGCATGAGAGGAGATAAGAGAGTTAATGAAAAGCGGGGCAGAACGCGCGTGCGCTCGGAAAGCCAGACATGCTAATTTAAACCGGGACCTGAAAAGAACCGGGAGCCAATGGAGGGATTTGAGGGCTGGGGTGATGTGGGAGGATTTGGGAAGACAAAGAATAAGACGGGCCGCCTGGTTTTGGATGGCCTGGAGACGGCGAGTTTCGTAGGCAGGGATGCCTACGTACAGGCCGTTGCCATAATCCAGGCGGGATGTAATAAGGGCCGTGATGATGGTTTTGAGGGCATCAACAGAAAAAAAACGGGAGATCTTGCGAATGAGGCGGAGGGAAGAAAAACAAGAAGACACAACGGAACTGATTTGGGCGTGGATGGATAGATCATTACTGATCTTGATGCCCAAAGTCCGGACTGAGGGGACAGGAGAGGGGGGGGGACCAAAGGAAAGGGGCCAATGGGCAGAGGACCAGGGATTAGATGAGCCGCCGGTAAGGACAAGCTCGGTTTTATCGGGATTGAGCTTCAAATGATTGAAGCTCATCCACTGGGAGATAAAAAGAAGAGTAGAACAGAATTTAGGAAGAGAGTCAGCTGGGGAGGAAAGATCAAAGACGAGCTGGAGGTCGTCAGCGTAATTATACACAGGGACCCCCAGCTCGAGAAGAGAGGAGATGAGGGGACGGATGTAAAGATTGAAGAGGAGAGGGGAAAGGGAAGAACCCTGAGGAACCCCACAGGTAACCGGGAGTGGGGGAGCAGAAAAATCAGAAAGGTGGACTGCCTGTGACCTGCCTTGGAGGAAGGACGCGATCCAGGAGAAGGCAGTGCCTTGGATGCCCGCTGCGCTGACACGGTCGAGAAGGATGGCATGATCGACAGTATCAAACGCAGCGGACAAGTCCAAAAGGACCAAGGCCTGGGGGAGGATGTTATCGGCCTTGCCCTTAAGTTCATCAAGGACCGCGAGGACCACTCCCTCAGTGGAGTGGCCAGGACGAAAACCCGCCTGGTGGGAGGGCAGAAGATGATTCTCCTCAATGTAGGCGGAGAGGCAGGATGTTACATAACTTTCAAGAATCTTCCCTAGGTAGGGGAGAAGGGAAATCGGCCTGAAGTTAGATGGGAGGGAGGGATCGAGGCCAGCCTTTTTCAAAATAGGAAAAACAATAGCAGATTTAAAAGAGGGGGGAACACAACCCGAGACCAAGGAAGTGTTAAGAAAAGTGAGGGGGGGGGCAAACAGCTAGTGTAAAGAGTTCTAAGGATCCGTGCAGGGGCACAATCTGCAGGAGAGCCCGACTTGACCTTGACGAGCAGGACAAGGAAAAGCTCAGGAGAAATGGGTCCCTTGCAGCTGCTTGTGCTTATTTGGTTCTTGTGTTGGGTTTTTTGTTGTGCGCCTTTTCCCCACTAGAGGGCACCTGGTGCTTCCTCTTTTTCGCTCCCCAGGCCCGAGGGTGTTCTTTCTGGCACTTCCTCGGCCGGGAGCGCTTGAGCCGGTCGGGAGTGACAGGCCTCCTCTTCCAGGCGCCTTCGGTCCCGCAGGCCTCCCTGTGTATCTGCTGCTGCTGCTCCGAGGTGAGTGCGGGCCAGGTGCTCGCGCTCCCGGTCGGGTTTATTTTCCTTCGCAAAGGAGCCGAGGGAGGTTGGGTGCTGTCCTGTCCCGCACTCGCCGGGTGGGCTCCGGTCGAGTCAGGCTCGTCCCTCTGCTGTCCCGCACTCACCGGGTGGGCTCCGGTTGAGTCGGGTGTCCTTTCCACGCTGTCCAGCGCTCGCCGGGTGGGCTCTGGTGCAGTCGCCGGTTGGGCTCAGGTTGAGTCGGGTGTGTCGCCACGATGTCCTGCACTCGCCGGGTGGGCTCCGGTTGAGGCGGGTATGTCGCCGCGCTGTCCTGCACTCGCCGGGTGGGCTCTGGTTGAGGCGGGTGTGTAGCCACGCTGTCCTGCACTCGCCGGGTGGGCTCCGGTAGAGTCGGGCGTCTTCTCGTCCTGGTGTGCCACGGGGTAGGCTCCCGCCAGACACTTCCGGCCGCTGCTGCCGGGTGGTCCCGCCTGCCCTGGGTGGGCTCCAGTGGCGTCGCTGGCTTGATCGCCGCAGGGTAGGCTCCCGCCGGTCCTTCCCCTGTCCTGCGCTGCTGGGCCGGTGTCGGCTCACGGTCGTCGTGCTGCACGGCGTCCTCGCCCACAAGCTTTTCTTCTTCTGCCGTGCTGCTCCCCCGCTCCTTGATGATAGGAGCCCACCTGGGGGAGCAGCGCTTATAAGCTCCCCGTCTTATGATTGTGTTTCGCGCCACTTCCCGCCATTGGGGGGTTTGAATCACGCATGTCCCCCATTGGCTGTGGTGATGTGAGGGGGGGGACCCTTGGGGGCTTTGCCCGCTCTCCCCTTGGTTTGCCTGTTTTTCGCGCCAAGTCGGGTTGCCCCGCCCCCTCCTATCTGGAGTGGGCTCGCCTCCGGGTTATGGCGCCGGCTCCTGAGCCCCCTTCGGGAGCCCGCCTCTCCAAAAACAGCACTAGGCAAGGCAACTAGACATTGGATTCTTAGAGCGTGAGTCCTGGTTCCATCGATACTTTCGCTCCGATTGGGCATATACCTCTGGCATCAACCCCTGCTGATTCGGTGACCACTGCGCTCCACCTGCTATGTTGCTGGCCGGAGTTTCTAACTGCATGGTGCACTTTATTAAAAACAATGTTTGTGAAGAACAAGGTTTCTACCTGCAAGAAAGCAGTAGAATTTTGTGTGACGACTACTGTTCCCATGTACTCGGCATGTTTTGAGAAATTTGTTAATATAATTTTTACAGCCATTAGGCTCCAACGGCTCTAAATATTTTAGTGTAACCACACCCTCAGGTTAGCCATTTTACCTTCTAACCATTTTCATTTTAGTACCTCTCACCCCGGAGTTGTTTTAAATCGTTTTGTACTACTTCAGTGCTTTCTTGTTGACATGTATTTATTGGGATTTTATTCTGCTACGATGTTTCTCTGTGATTACCTTTGTACCAATTTTAAATAATTGACACAAATAAGCTTACACATTCATTGATTGATTGATCAATCCATAGGTGTTGAGGTCAATGGCCCTAATCCGTATTTTATTGGCCAATTAATAGGTGCTGAGCTAAGGTCAGTGACCCATTCTTGTGCCACTGACCAATTTGTAGGTGCTTAGGTCAATGACCCTGATTGTTAAGCCATTGACCAATTCATAGGTGCCGGGGTCAATGGCTTAAGAACGAGGGTCAAGTGACAGCTGTGCTTAATTTGCGAAAAAATAAGTGTGAGGGCCCTCATCAGGAGGCACCTGTAGCTTGCACCACCCATTGCCCCTGCTGCCAAATGACAGGTTCAACACTACTAAAGGAGAGGATGTGGCGCAGCGGCCAGAGCTGCAGACTCAGAAGCTGGGGATCCGGGTTCGAACCTTGGCGTTGGCACAACATCCTGTGATTCTGGGCATGTCACTTATTCTCCTTGTGCCCATGGACGGCACCTGGATACCATCACGGGTGTTAAGCTGTGCTATATAATATCTACAAATTAAACCATCAGACTCTTACAAGTGTGACAATACAAACTATTCCAGGACCCTACAGCTATATTTGTGGCTTAGGCGGCAGGTCTTAGGCATTTTTTATGCATATTGAATTAATAAATGTAGGAAAGTGCTCCTTTTTGACAATGCCACCCCCACTTTTTGCCTGCTAAATGATGCAATTTTGATAGAACTGCACTGGGTACCTGCTATCAAGGTCCCCGGTGCCAAACCTCTTTCTCTACAACTGTACAATTGCTCCCCCGATTGGCAATACCTTTAGCACCCCTGTAAGTCCTAAGTAAATGGTACCCCTGGTACCTAGGGCATGGATGCTAAACAGGGTCCCTAACCTTTTTACCGCGGCGCAAATTCGGCCGCGGTGCTGGCGGGGCTAGTGGGTGGGCGTGGCGCTCCCTCACTCATGACGGCTCCACGCTGTCAGGACTCACGGGCGGCGTGTGCTCATGATGGCGTGGAGCCGTCATGACCCCTCCCACTCACTAATTCGCCCGCACAGGTGAAGAATTAGTGCTGCGTAGGCGGAGCGTGGGTGAGCAGCAGTTGCATGATGGCTCCACGCCGTCATGAGCACACGTCGCCCTTGGCTCATGACGGCGTGGAGCCGTCATGAGCATGGAAAGGGCTAAGGGCTGCAGTATGTATTGTACTACCCTAAGGGACCCCTCACCACACTCATGCAAACTGATATTTCAGGCTGCGTGACATGGTGCATACAAAATGAAAACACGGCATGGCACACCACCTGTGTGCCATGTCTGCAGACACTGCATGCAATAAATGCAAGTCACCCTTACGGCAGGCCTTACAACCTTATGTTATTTTACATCGGAGGACATATCTGAGTGAGCAGATATGCGCCTGTGATGTCCAAGCCGATTCTTGAACACTGCCAATGAACAGGGAAGCCATCTTAAGTATATGTCCTGGCCACTGATTATTACTAGTTCCCCAGCTCCATGATAGCTTCCCTTACACCAAAGATGTTTTGGTATCAAACGTCACATATTAATGAACCCACACTGATTCCAGTGATGGATTTATTAATACATGCACCCAGAGGGTACCTTAGAGGCACCCCTGAAACCTATTAGTCCACTAGTGTGCTGGCTGACTGGTCCAGTCCAGTCCGCCCCCTCAGATGTGTTTCTGGCCCCTAGGAGGTGAGAGCCCCGCTCTCAGAGGTCAGGGACAGTGCCTGCTCTGACAGGAGGTGTTTTACACCTCCTCCTAACTGGATGGCTAGCAATCAACATATCAAGGCCGGAAGCTTCAAAACCATGCCGCCTTTGATATGCGAGCCAGGCATCCCCAAGACCTGGAAGATGCCACCCCCTGCCCTGAGGCCTGTTGTGCATCAGGAAATGCGAGAAATGAGTATGCGAGGTAGGGGTGGAGCACACCCAGGAATATTATACCCCTAAGGTGAGCTGCCTAATGTGTCCCACTCTAGGAAAATTCTACTGTTTTGGTGACAGCAGAATTCAGGAACCTGGGACAGGGTTACACCCACTTCCTACAAAAAGTGGCAATGCGGGGGCGTAGTGACCCCAAGGTTAAGTAGCCCACTGACTAATACTCTCCACTCCCTGACCAGTAGCCTCCTAGGAGAAGTTCAGCGCAGTGAAGATGGTCTGTTCCATCTTCCTGCGAAGCCTGAAGACACCAGGACCTCCGCAAGCCCTCCCGTACCAATACCCGGGGTACTGGGCCCTTTCAATGACAAAAGCTTGCTGAAAGGCCAGTTCGGACTCCGATGACATCCCCATTACAGCTGCCGAGGGACATCAGCACCGCAGAGTCCAGCACCGAGAGTAGCCCAGCTGTCCTGTTTTTTCCCCTTTGCTGGCCCTGACCGACACCAGTGAGTGCCCTGATGCATGATAGCCAGCTGACCACCAACATTCTGCACCTGAGCTGCCTGGTACAGGCCTGAAGAAACAGACTGCGCCCCCATACTCTCTGTACCCCCATGACCCAAGACCCCATGTGGGAGCCCCCTGGCTTGTCTCCAGGTCCCCATTTGCAGCCTAATTCTGGGTGGCCGCCTTTCCTTTCAACCGCATAGCGTGAAGGCTACCAACCCGTCCAGCACCTCACCAGGGCTGATACAACTGATCTGCTGATGATATTTTGGTCATTATCCCTCTACCAGCTCATGACCAAAAGGGGTCCCTTGGAAATGCCTTGCAGGTATATGTATGCAGTGATTGTTCGTTCTCCCATAGGAAAGCATTACACGTAAAGGCACACTTTTGGTTAACTGTACTAAAACCGTAAAAAGTCTCTCATGAAAAAGTACTTATCTAGTAATTAAGTTCTTGGGTTCAAAATATATATAAAGATACCTGTTATTTTTCCAATTTGTGTGGATCTCCTTTTGACTGTTTGCATCAGTTATTGACTCTGTGTGTCTAGCAAATATCTAATACTCCTCTCTGATAAGCCTAAGGCTGCTCGACCACACCACCCTGGATAGAGCTACACTCATAAGGGATACCTGGACTCTTTACACATCATACCTCTTTTTGGTATACTATATGAAGAGCCAGCTTCCTACATTGGTGGTGCAGCGGTCGAATACAAGACTTGACTTTGCTTTACCACTCTGTTAGCAAGTGATTCTAGGAATCCAAAATTGTCTTTAGCTAAGAAAATATTTTTCTAATTTGATTTTTTTCTAAATTGTTTCAAATAAATTTTAGGGTCTTGTGTTAAGTCCCCCACTCCAAACTATTTAGAATTGAAATATATACAGACAGTTAGGCCTAATAGTCGGTTAGAATTTTTTTGAGCTTCTAATAAGTTTACAACTGTTTTAAAAACATGTCTAATAAAAAGGGTCCTAGTCTGGAACTCAACCTGGCCCCTACTAGAACCTTAACCTATTACAATTTAAAAACCTCTGTAGAGCATGTGAAATTGCCATGAGACCCAAACCCACTAGGACACAACTACCACAGTTGCTTGCTAAACATGATAGAACCCTGGTGATGTCACAAACCCCTTCAGAGGATGGAGCTGTCAGTGATAATGAGGAGTCCTCCAATTCCCCTACTGATAGTACCCATACTGGGAAATCCTCCGACAGTACCCCAGATGAAGCAGAAGATTGAGTCCCTGATCGTCAGAAACTAGCTAGAATATTAGCCATAGAGGCTAAAATCTTGACCACTGAAAAATAAAGGGCTGAAATGGGCCTATGTCCCATTTCTGGTGGCAGCAATATTTTAAATATGGAGAAAGATGAAGCCTTTGCCCTAAAATCCCCAAAGGGATTGTCTCTCAATATGAAGAAGGTGATGATATCGCCCAGTGGTGTACAGCTTATGCGAGGGCTACTATGATGAGGAAACTCAGTCAGAAGTTTTGAGGAACTCTACTCTGGGAGATGGTTTCAGGAAAGTGTAGGGATAGACTCCTGACACTTCATGAGGCAGATTCTGAGTCCTATGACCTCATGAAGGATACCCCCGATTGAAGACTTTGGACCCACAACTAAGGAGTACAGGATAAGATTCAGGGAGACACACAAAACCTTGATTCAGACCTGGGTAGGTTTTGTTGACTTCTCAGTTAAAACACTAGGGGCCAGATGTAGGTAGCCCTTCACCGATCGGAATCGGCCGATAATACCGATTTTCGGCCGTTTCCGATCGGTAAAGGGCTAGGGAGATGTAGGTGCACATATTCAGTAATTTTACCGAATCGTTATTATTACCGAATCGGTAATAAGTACCGATTCGGTAATAATTACCGAATCGGTAATATTTACCGATTCGGTAAAATTACCGAAAATGCTATGTGGGTAGCCAATTTTCTATTGGCACATGGCTTACAGAATCGGTATTTTACCATGGAATACAAATCCATGGTAAAATACCGATTCCTGTGTACATGCACATCTGTGCATGTACACATGTGCCATGTGACAGACAGACGTGCCCTTAGGGCATGTCTGTGTGCCACATTGCACACATGCCCGTTTTGGGGGTGCTAGAGGGTGTCAAAGTGACACCCCCTGCACCCTTGTGAATTCTTTAATTACCGATTCGGTAAATACTGAATCGGTAATGCCTAATCATTCCTATGGGCTTCAAAGCCCATAGGAATGAATGGGCATTACCGATTCGGTATTTACCGAATCGGTAATTAAAGACTTGTTAAGGATTCGGTAACAAATCCAGATGTTGGGACCTACATCCCATTTACCGATTTTGAAATACTGAATCGTTAAAATTCGGTATTTCAAAATCGGTAAATGGGATTTACCTACATCGGGCCCTAGGTCACTGGTTGAACGGTAACCAGGTAGAAGACTATGATGGGCTTTATAATCTTATTATGAAAGAACATCTATTAAGTAAGAAATGCGTTACTTACCTGTAACAGCAGTTATCCAGTATTGGTGTCTTTCATAGATTCACATGCCTGAATCATTCCCCGTCGCCGAGACGGGAGCCTCCGGTACATAAAAAAGTAATGTCCTAAGGACATACATAGAGAACATAGGCCGAAGGGCCTCCCCTTTGGGGCCTTTCCACGTCCTTATGCAAAAAGGACCGAACTCTCATCGTTAGCCAATCAGCTCCGACCTCCCTCTAGAACCTTCCCGGGAGGAGCCTCCGTCCCTCAGATTTTCGTACGCACCCAGCTAGGGTGTCGCAATATAGACATAGAGGTACGTGAGTCCTTACCGGGGAGGCGGGAGGGTTGCATGTGAATCTATGAAAGACACCAATACTGGATAACTGCTGTTACAGGTAAGTAACGCATTTCTTATCCAGTATTTGGGTGTCTTTCATAGATTCACATGCCTGAATCAGAGTAGCCAGCAGTTATACATGCATAGTGGTAAAGCACATTCTCACATCCAGCAGGTCTGCAGGAATTACAGACAATATGAGAGAAAACATGGCAATATACAGTCATGCATACAGTAGAAAACCATGAAGAATGTGCATACCTGGATGGCGGGACGAAGTAAGGCTCACCTTATTGGAATAGATGGCGTAGCACCGCTTGTCCCACTGCAGCATCCTTCTGCAGTTCGATGTCCAGGCAGTAATGCCTGGAAAAGGTGTGCGGGGACTTCCAGGTCGCCGCTCGGCAAATGTCTAAGACCGTCACCCCAGCGAAGAGCGCCGCCGATGCGGACATCGCTCTGGTGGAGTGGGCAGCCACCCGGTCCGTTAAAGGCCGTCCGGCTTGATCATGGCAAAACGCAATCGCTGACGAAATCCAGCGGGAGATGCTCTGTTTTGTAAGGGGCAAACCCATCCGTGGGTTGCTGTAGGCTACAAACAGTTGAGAAGACTTTCTGAGATCTTTGGTTCTGTCCAAGTAGAATTTGAGACATCGTTTGAGGTCCAATGAATGCAGCGCCCTTTCTGCCGCCGTGGAAGGGTTCGCAAAGAAGGACTTGAGGACAATTGGTTCGTTCAGGTGAAAGTCTGAAGGCACTTTTGGTATGAATTTTGGGTTGGGCCTGAGCACCACTCGGTCGTGTCTGAATTGGAGATACGGTTCCTGAATGGACAGTGCCTGAAGTTCGCTGACTCTCCTGGCTGACGTCAGGGCGAGCAGGAGTGCCGTTTTCCAGGAGAGATGTTTGAGAGAGGCCCGGTGGATGGGCTCGAACGGGTGCTTCATGAGTTGGTTGAGCACCAAGTTCAACTGCCAGGTTGGAGGGACTTTCCGAGGCCTCGGAAAGGATCTGTAGAGTCCCTTTAGAAATTGTTTTATCAGCCGACTGGACCACAGTGAAGGCCCTGATGAGGTCCTGGTGAATCTAGAAATCGCAGCCAAATGAACCTTAATGGAGGCGTGAGCCAGTCCCGATTGAGCCAGGTGGAGGAGGTACGGTAGCAGCTGCACTGGGGTAATCCGTAGAGGTTGTAAGCCCTGGTCCGAACACCACAAGCAGAACCTTTTCCACTTGAGCGAGTAGGTCTTATTCGTACTGCCCGCCCTCGCCTTGGCCAGAACGGCCCTGCAGTCCTGCGGGATCTCTAGGTCTCCGAACTCTCGGTGCTCAGGAGCCAGGCCGATAATTTGAGCGAGCGGAGGTTCGGGTGGTGTACCTGGCCTCCGGACATCGTTAAGAGGTTCGGGTGTTGTCGCAGGTGAATCGGGGGCCTGATGGAGAGGCGAAGCAGATCCGAGAACCAGTGTTGTCTCGCCAATACGGAGCAATCAGGATCATGGTGCACGGCTCTGTCTTCATTTTCCGGAGGAGCCTTGGTATCATCGGGAACGGAGGAAAAGCGTACGCAAACACGCTGAACCAGCCGATGGAAAAAGCATTTCCCAACGACCCCTGTTGGGGATGCCAGCTTGCGTAGCTTGGGCATTTGGCGTTCCCCGCTGTCGCGAAGAGATCGATCTTCGGGGCTCCCCATTGCGAGAAGATGTGGGCCACAGTGTCGTCGTTCAGCTCCCATTCGTGGGAGAGAGAGGTCTGCCTGCTGAGGGCGTCCGCGATGGTATTGTCCTTCCCGGGAACATATTCCGCCTTGAGTGATATTCCGTGCAACACCAGCCAGTTCCAGATTTTCTGCGATTCTCGTGAGAGAGAAAGAGATCGCGTTCCCCCTTGTTTGTTCAGGTAGTGCATCGTCGTGGTGTTGTCTGTTTTGACGAGCACCGGGGAAGTCCTGATTCGTGGCAAGAACGCTTGCAGAGCCAGAGACACTGCCCTCAGCTCCAAGAGGTTGATATGCAGTAGTTTCTCTTGGGCCTCCCATTTGCCGCTGACTCGAAGGTCTAATAGAACAGCGCCCCAGCCTTCCAGGGAGGCATCTGTCGTGATAACCAGAGGGGCCGGCGGAAGGAGGAACTGCAAGCCGGCTGTCAGTGTTTCCGCCTTCTCCACCACAGAAGGGCCTTTGAAATGGCCGGTGTGATCCTGATAATGTCCTCGAACGAGCCGGAACTCTGTTTCCATTGCCTCGCCAGAGCTTCCTGCAGGGGACGCATGCGGAGCCTGCAGTGCGGTATGAGGAGAATGCAGGAGGACAACATCCCGAGCAGGGAGGTGAATGTCCTGACTTTGATGCGAGATTTCGTAGCCACCGCCGTGGCCAGAGACAGTATCTTGTCGGTCCTCTCCTCCGAGGGGAAGGCCTTTGCGCACTCCGTGTCCAAGGTAGCCCCTAGGAAAGTAATCCTCGTTGATGGAGTAGTGCAGGATTTTTTGAGGTTGATCGTCAGACCCAGCTGCTGAAAAAGTGCAGTGCAGGCGTTGGAGGAAGCGGTCGCGCCTCCCGGAGAAGGTGCCTTTACCAGCCAGTCGTCCAGGTAGGGGAATACCTGGTGACCCCTTTGCCGCAGGAAGGCTGCCACCGGTGCCAAGCACTTCGTGAAGATACGTGGCGCGGACTTGAGGCCGAATGGCAAGACCTTGAACTGATAATGCCTGCCTGCTACCTCGAACCGCAGGAACCTCCTGTGCCTTTTGAGGATGGGGATGTGGTAGTAGGCGTCCTGTAAGTCCAGGGAGGTCATGGAATCTCCCCTCTCCAGCGCCCCCAGGATCTCTTGGATCGTTACCATCCGGAAGGATTGACTCCGAAGGAAGGCGTTGAGCGCCCGGAGGTCCAAGATTGGTCTCCACTTGTCTCCCTTTTGTTTTACCAGGAAGAAGTGGGAGTAAAATCCCTTCCCCTTCTGGGACGCCGGGACCCTTTCGATGGCCCCTTTTACCAACATGGCGGAGACTTCTTTGAGAAGGAGGTGCAGGTGTTTGTGAGCACGCTTCAGTGGAGGTGTATTGGGAGGGGTGTTGATGAATTCGAGGGAATGTCCAAATTGAATTATCTGTAGTACCCACCGATCCGTAGTGATTTTTCGCCAATTGGGGAGGAAGTGGGTTAGTTTTCCTCCAATTTGAAAGGATTGAGACGGTGGTGGGACTGGCTGGAGTAAATGGTCACTGGCGGCCGCCAGTGCCCTTCTTGGCGGGTTTGCCTCTGAAGGAGGACCTCCCATAGGACGACTGTCGATTCTGCTGCTTGTGCTGGGACTGATTCCTGTTGCTGTAGGAGTAGGAGGACCTGTTTTGGTAGGAACCTCTGTAGGAGTATTGACCCCTGGAGCGGCCACCCCGAAAGGACTGGTTCCGGCACTGTAGGGAGCCCAGCGCCCTTGCCGTGTCGGTATCCTTCTTAATGGCCTGTAGTGCTTCGTCGATCTTTTCCCCAAAAAGAAACTGACCATCGAATGGCATGTCTAGCACCTTCGATTGGACCTCCTGTCGGAAAGACGTTGCCTTGAGCCAGCCTTGGCGGCGGAGCACTGCGGCCCCGGCCAACTGACGGAATCCAGTCATGGCTGCGTCGATGGCGCAGTCGATGATCTCCGCAGCCGAGTTTTGTCCTTCTGCCAGGAGAGCTTTAACCTCGTCCTGGACCGTGTCTGGCAGTTCTTGCAGGTAGGGGGCAATGTCTTCCCATAGTTGGCGGTTGTAGCGCCCTAGCAGGGCGATGGAATTCGCCACCTTGATGGTCATGGCGGACGTGGTAGAGAACTGTTTGCCTATGGTGTCCAGTTTTCTGCCTTCCTTGTCCGGGGGGGCGGACAGTGGTGAGGATGGGTTGCGGGATTGTTTTTGGGCCGCTTGAGTCACCACCGAATCCGGTTTGGGGTGGCCGGTAAGGCAGGCTGGCGCCGTAAGCGGGGCCTTATATTTTTTGTCCAGGCGCGGAACCACCGCAGGCACCGAGGCAGGTGTAAGCATCAACTTCTTGCCTTGCTCCCACAGAAAGTCTATAACTGGAATAGACTTGGCCGATTTCTGGCTGTGCTCCTTGAAGTCATGGAGGAAGCATTCTGTTTCCGTGGATTCCACCGCCATGTGAAACCTCTTAGCCGCCCTGTCCACTAGCTTATGGAAACCCCCAACGTCCGTCGCTTCTGTTTGGCGCGGTTGCGGGGATGCCGGGGTTGACGAATGCTGGGATGACGCAGCATCGGCCTCCTTGTCTTGCTGGTCCGAGTCGACGTCTTGTACTTCACCTTCCTCCAAGTCCGCCTCCTCATCCTCGTCCTCAGAGGATTCCTCTACCTGAGGCTGGGGCCGAGTACGAGGCTGGGGTTGGTTCCGAGGCCGGCCCTGGAGAGCGGAAGGACGCGAGGCAGACGGTGGCGCCTGGGTGACCGGTACCTGGGCTCCGCTGTCGGCATCCGGGAATCGTTGCTTATAGTCCTGCACTAGGCAGCGCAAGTCGTTGACCAGAGATACGGGCAAACAGATCATCGGAGTGTTGTCCGTGCGGACACTTGTGTGTACGGAATGTTCATGATACGTGACTTCCTCCTGGTCCTCGTGAAGGTCCGAGAAAGAGGTGGCCGGATCAGGCTGGTTTTCCTCCTCGGAATCCTCACTTTGTAGAGTTACCTGCGGGGGGAATGGCTCCACCCTGCTGGGAGACGTCGATCCCGGGGTGATCTGTGCCCCGGATTTGTCCGGAGCGGGCGGCAACCCCTTCGTCGTAGGGGGAACTGAGGAAGGTGGAATCGAGTGGATGGAGACCTCGACCAATCTGGATTCCTTCCAAGATGGCGCCGGAGTCCCTTCCGACGACGTGCCTGTAGATGGCGCGCCGGCCGCCTGGGTTGGCGACTTCAACGATTTCGACATTGTCGTTGGGACAGGCGTTTTCGGGGACAATTCCACCGTCGACTTTCTCGTGTTAGAGCCTTCAGCTTGAGATTTCTTCGGTGAAGGCGGACCTTTCGAACTTGACTTTGACTGTTTAGGTGACGAGCCTTCAGCTTGAGATTTCTTCGGTGAAGGCGGACCTTTCGAACTTGACTTTGACTGTTTAGGTGACGATGACGCAGACAGTGGGGACACCGTCGACGGCCCTGTTTTCGTTTTGGACGAAGACTTCAAAGGAATGGTAGAGGAGACCGGTGCGCCTGAGGAAGCGGTAGTGGTCGTTGTGGCTGTCGCGGAGGGCGATGAGGCCGTAGTAGTCGACACAGTGGTCGAGACCGAGGTGGTCCGCTTAGTAGACGGAGCGGGTCTCTTGAACCTTTGGTCATCTCGAACAGACACGGAGGAGGTAGTGGAACGTGCCTCCGATGGTTTCCTGTGCGCCTTCTTAGGAGGAGTGTCTGTCTCTCCAGGGGACTGTGCCCTGGGTCTCTTCTTGGAGACTTTGGAGGACGCGGAGACACTACTCTCGGAAGATTCCAGAGTGTCTCGGTCCTTAAGCCTGTCGAGCCATTCGAGAAGGCGAGCCTCTCTTTCCTTTACAGTCTTTTTTGGGAAGGCTCTACACACCCTACACTTGTCAGAGACGTGGTCAGGGTACAGGCAATACAAGCACAGATCGTGCTTATCCTCCGCTTGGATCCGCTTCTTGCCGCAGGAGGAACAGGCCCTGAGAAGGGCTTTCTTTTGCGAGTCTGCCATGGATGAAGCCTTTTTATTGGTTTGAACAAAGGGACTTCCAGAGAAGTTTGGAGACTTCGAAGCAAAAAAACCTGAAGAGCTCAGGTTGGAGACTCCCTAGCACAACGTGCGGTAGAAAATCTGAGGGACGGAGGCTCCTCCCGGGAAGGTTCTAGAGGGAGGTCGGAGCTGATTGGCTAACGATGAGAGTTCGGTCCTTTTTACATAAGGACGTGGAAAGGCCCCAAAGGGGAGGCCCTTCGGCCTATGTTCTCTATGTATGTCCTTAGGACATTACTTTTTTATGTACCGGAGGCTCCCGTCTCGGCGACGGGGAATGATTCAGGCATGTGAATCTATGAAAGACACCCAAATACTGGATAACTATGTTTCTGACAAATGGCATCAGTACTTGGTAGACCTAGGTCCAGTCTCGCCCCAAGATTTGGAAAAGAATGCTGACCAGTGGGTCAAGCCTACAGTGCCCAAGAGGTTTCATGAAGGGGATGACCAAAAGAAAAGGGTTGCAATCCTCCCCTCACCCCCACGACCCCAAGGGAAAGAGAGTGTGCAGTCTAAAGATAGAAACAAAGGGTCCTTTATAGGCACCCAAAAATCTGTTCAGGAGGGTGGGCCCAGAGACAATACACAGTCCATAGGGGGGTATCAGAGTAAAAAATACAGTAAACAGCCACATATTAATGGGGTTAGAGTGGAAACCTTAAAAGATAATGGTGACTGAAAACAGAACAGTAGTTGACTGGAGAGACCTATCCAGTCAACAGTGCTGACAATCCAAATATGGTCCATCCCATGGCAATGGTATCCTTAGAATGGGGAGGGGTTAGTGGCCAAAAGACAGTGGTCGTAGCATCTGCAATTCTGGTAGACTGTCTACTAGGTAATGTTCTAGAGTCCTCAGCTTGGGCTAAGGTTGAACTGAAGACCCATGCAGCCATGCTTGGTATCCCTGAATGGGTGTCTGTGCACAAAGCAAAGCCCAGGGTGCAAAAAAATTGTTGGAGCCAGGAATAATGGCCTAATCCCAAGAGAGAAGGCAGGACATCTGGGAAACCAAATTCAAATCAGACACAAGCTCAGGTCCCCTAAAACTACTAGTGGTAGAGTGGTAGTTCCTCAGCAGTACAGAGAGTTCTTACTCTTTTTTTTTAGCTCTTGGCATCCACTTAGCTGGGCATCTTGGCCAGACCAAAACTTTGAGTAGGTTGGTCATCTACTTTGTATGGCCAGGCATGTCCCAGAAGGTGAGGAAGTTTTGAAACTCCTGTGTTAACTGTCAAGCCGAGGGAAACTCAGGTAAACACCCAAAGGCCCCCTTAATTTCACTTCCATTGGCTGGGGTTCCCTTTGAAAGGGTAGGGGTTGACATTGTTGCCCCCCTTGACCCTCCATCAGGATCAGGGAGCATATTTATACTGGTGGTAGTTGATCATGCCACAGGGTACCCTGAAGCAATTCTACTTAGGACTGTCACTACTCTTGTAGTTGCCAGGGCCCTATTGAGAATGTTTACAAAAGTGGAGTTTTCTAAGAAGGTGGTGTCAGACAGTGGTGATAACTTCATGTCTGGCTACTGAAAGGTCATGTGAAATGAGTGTGGTGTGACTTGCTACGCCAAATCATTCACAAACCAATGGTTTAGTTGAGAGATTCAACAAAACCATGAAAGGCATGATCATGGGACTCCCTGAAAAACTCAGGAGATGGGATGTACTTTTGCCATGCCTGCTTTGCACATACAAAGAAGTGCCACAGAAGGTAGAGGGATTTAGTCCCTTTAAACTTTTGTTTGGTCCTCCTGTGAGGAGACCATTCTGCTAGTGAAGGAGCTGGGAGAGACCTCTCAAAGAGCCCAAACTAGATATTATGGACTCCGTACTTGGCCTACGCTCAATGCTGGCTGAGTACATGGAGAAACGATCCAAAAAACTTGTAGTCAGCCCAGAGCTCCAAAAGCTCTGGTATAAACAAAAGGCTACGCTGATGGAGTTCCAATCAGGGCAGAAGGTGTGGGTACTAGAGCCTGTGGCTCCCAGGGAACTCCAGGACAAATGTTGATATGTACAAGGGAAGTGGCGGAGAGAGGTGTCGCCTTCCTGGCTTAACGCCTCTCTCCGCCTCCTCATATCTGCAGCGAGGTCCCCTTCCTGCACATAAACATTCCTTTAATGCCGTTTTGTAACGTCTATGTGTGCTGATTAATGCAGTCACACACAAGTTAAAACAGCATTTTAAAAAATGATTGTTTATCTGCAGGATGGGGGACCATCCTGTACATAAACAATCATTGGCCTTTTGCTGTTTTCATGTGTGCCAAATGAGGCTGCATACATTAAAATAGCAAAAACAAGGAGAAATTAAACATTTCTCCTCGTTGCACCAGGGTAAGATCAGGTTTTCCCTGGTCTTAATTGTGGTGCTGCCTCCTATTTATGCCTCCCATGTAAATAGGAGGTAGCATCAGAATCAATGGGTGTTGCCGTGGAGCGCCCACAGCAACACCCACTGCCCTCCCCTTTCACGCTAAGTATACCGTGAAAAGGGGCCTTATTTACAAGGCAGCGTTAAGCCATATTAAATGGCTAAATTCTGCCTTGTAAATAAGGCGAAGCCCCTATCACAACAGGATTGTCGTAAAAAGTGACACTCCTGTGGTGTTAGGGGCTTGTAAATATGACCCTGAGTCTCTTGTATCGAAACAGACCAATTGCATTGTACCTGCAATCTTCTTTGTGTTCCAACTGATGATAACCTTTATTTAAATCAAGGCGAGAGAAGACTTTTGCACCATTTATTTGCGTTATCATGTCCGCAATGTGCGGACCTGGATGTCATTCTCGTTCAATTGCCTTGTTTGCTTTACGCATGTAAAAGCATATGCTTACAGGTCCTTCACTGTCCTTTTTGGGCACTACCACTATGGGAGAAACCCATGCTGTTGGACCAGTTAAACACTAAATAATGTCATGCTAAACTAATGATCCAAGCTCTTTTTGAACAGCTTCTTGTAAATAAAAAACTATTTGTCAATGCCTCTGAGCAACAGGATGAATATCTCCATTAATATGTAACTTTCCTTTCATAGTCTTAAGCTTTCCTAAACTAAAGAAACAACAAAGGCAATTGACCTACTATTTCAAGGGGAGCATTCATGTTGTAATTCACAGAAATCAAGCCCATATCAGCAGCTGTACTGAAAGTGAGCAGATCAGAAAGGCACTTAACGCTGTGCCTTGAAGCACCTGGATGGGAGCTTGAACCTTTGTTTTCGCGTTTCATTGTCGCTACAAATAAATCTGGACTTTTTATGGGCATCAATGCAGCATATTGTACACTTTAGTTTTCGATAGTGTAAGTCGGGCTATGGAGATAATTCATTGTGTTTCTCTTCAGGCATTATGTTTATACATGCACCACTGTATATAATGAAAGGTACCAATCAACCATTTATTTCAATGTAATGTTCGGACAATGTTTGTTTGGCTTTGGTGTATCGATTTTTTTCTTTGACTGACATTTTTCCTCACATGCAGCCATTCTGACATGCGCATGTTTCTCCGACATAAACATCGACTTGGCACAACCATGTTAATCACTTTCACTTGATATTGAGGAGGAAGAACTGTTTGATGATGATTTCGATGGCAATCAACTTCATTCACTGTCAATTTGCCCCAATTGATGTCACCACTTGGCCTTGTGGGTATGCGTTGAGCGGTGTTTCTCGAATGTTCTGGTGGCCATATTGTCTTTGCGCTGTGATGCACTTGCTTTTTCTTTCGCTTTACAAACCGTCACAAAATGGTTCTATTTTTTCACAACCTTTACATATCAGTCCAATGGCAGGACATTTACCTTTGTGTGGAAATGAAAATCCACATCTAAAGCATAACTTCTTTTTACGAGTAGACATCACTTCAGTCTTTTGCTTTGGCTTACTTTTTATACTCTGGACTGATTCACTCTGTGCACCTTCAGGCCTCCAAGTCAGCAGCTTGTCTTTCAGCATGCTCCTCAGCTCTGGAAGCCACCAACACTCACTCCAGACTAAGAGTTTCTCTCAGCATACGCCATCTGAATGAATCTGATAAGCATCCATCAATAACTCTAAAATGCATAGCTTCTTCATCATTAAATTAATTTAACGTACAGTGTTTGATTACTGTAGCGAGTCTCTTCATGAATTCATCTATGGTTTCACCCACTTTTTGGCGTTCTTGACTGGAAATATATCTTTTGCAACCAACGTTTGGTACTGGATTGAACTTGAGATTCAATGTTTCTTTAATCTGACAGTATGTGATTTCTTTGTCAGTTTGCAGCATTTTCTTTATGACTTCTTTCACATGACCACCGGGAAGAATTTTGAGATGCTTGATAATCTTTTTGTTATCACTCTCTTCAAGTGCATCAATTAAATCATCAAATGTCGCTATCCAAGCAGTCCATCAGTTGCCAGTATTTTGCCGCGTGGCGGTATTGAATGCTGGTAGTTTCAGGAACGCAGCAGCGTAGTAGACCAGTGTGGAACTTACTGACTCCACTGGTGGATCAATGTAACTTGGTTTAGGAAACTAATCATTGAGACCGTGCGACTTGCTGGCCTCTAAATCATCTCACTATTCTGAGAATCGCTCTCAGCTCTTTATTCTTTGAAGACTTGTGACGTTGTTCTGAGCCCCACTCCGCAACTTTTTGAATGAACCTCTGTGAGAACAGACAGCTCTGTAAGTAAGTAATTTTTATTTGCACAGTTAATTAAAACCATTGCAATACAAAACATCAAGACTTAAAAGCTGATATGGTTACATTATTAAAAATAGTATTTCATAATTCACAATTTTTCATTTTGTTAAAATCATATAATTATATACTTTTAGGCGTAAGTGGAATGCAGTTTTGTGTTATAATACTTTCTTGTAGTTAATTATGATTCTAATCTTGGCATTTTCCTTTCCACCACCTTCATAAACTTCACAAGGCTACAGTTCAGCTGTGGGCCCTGGGGTTCAAAGCACACAAGAACTGCTTTCCTTCGTGAGCACATCCCTCGCTGATTAAAATGGCGTTTTAACAGATACTTATGTTCCAAGAGTTCGTCACAAGAACATAACAAATGCAGCATATCCTCTGGCGCCGTGCCACATAGGCGACAGAAGGAGCCCGCATTATCCTTGAGCCAGTGCGGAAAATGCCGAATACAGGGTAGCAGGGCCAGCCTGTACTTTAAAAACTTAATTTTAGTAGTTTTGGCATAACCCAATTCAAATTAGTTCTGTAGTTCTGGTGTGGAATACGAGTTCAGGGTCATCCAGCCATGTGTCCTTTTTGTGACCCACGAAAGATGTTGAATTGTTTTCCTGACCAGTTTTTTTAGCATTAAGTGATTTGTAGGAGTATCCCAAACTGATTTAAGTCAGTATTCGCCAAGCTGCTTTTCAGGTACTTGGCAGTTGGTGAGGCTGAGTGTTGCTCTAACTCCTTCCATAAAAAATCATTTAGAGTCCCTTGTTTGGATTTTCGCACTTTGTCCCAGACAGTTATGACCGCCCCTTGTCTTGCCAGGATCTGTTTCTGCACACCAAACTCTAGCCTAATTTGGGCCGGTGAGGTATGTTTGGGCAAGCTAAAAATAATCCTGTATGCAGCTATGACTGTATTATCAAGAGTTTTTGCATCTCTGCCTCTCTGTACTTCACTCCCATAAGTGATTGTCAGCAGGAGTTTAGCTCATATTACTTGTAGCAGAGGTAAGAGAGATGGACCAGTGAGGTTCCTGTTTAATGCTTTTAAAGAGATTACTAAGGCGAGGCCTTTACCTCTAATGCTGGTTTTCTGTACCATGAACTGGCCGCCTTTATCGATTTTTACTCCTATCTATTTATATACAGACCTGTCCTCAATACGAGCATTTTTCCAAAACCAGGTAGATGATTTTCCCTACTTTTGCTGATCGTCATTGTTTGTGTTTTCTCCAGGATTATGGTCCATCCATTTGCTTCAGAATGGCCCTGTGTAGCGTTCACAAGATGTTTTAGCCCTACTTTTGTATGGCTAACTAGGACTATATCGTCCGCATAGAGAAGACAGGGTAATAGTAGCCTGCCTAACTTGGGAGCGTGAGAGTTACAACAATTTAAAATCGGAATGAGGTCAGCTAAAAACAAATTAAATAGTGTGGTTGCTAAAACGCAACCCTGTTTCAGGCCTTTGTTAGTTGGTATGCGTCTTGACAGGTGTGACCCATCATCCAGCTTTATCTGGACCTATGTGTCTGTGTGAAGGCTTCTCAGTAAGTCTAACAGAGACCTTGGTATCCCCGAGTTGTTCAATTTAAACCATAACGTGTTCCGATTTATATGGTCAAAAGCAGCCTCATATTCTATAAAGCAGAAGTGCATGGACATTTTAGTTGATTCTGCCTTATCTATTGACATACCCGTGATTAGGATTTTAGTGGTTGTTCCAACTAATTTAGCGAAGCCAGTCTGATTAACCGGAATTAAAGAATTTGCTGTGGCCCAGGCCTGCAACTCCTCCAGCAGTGTACCTGCAAAGTAATTTGCCTCGTTATCCATTAGGGTCACTAATCTATTATTTTGAGGGGGTGATTTGTCCGCTGTCTTAAATATTGGAGAGATAATTGAGCCCTTCCAGGAGCCAGGCAATCTGTTAAAGTGTTTTATTTCCAAAAACAGCGGTTCAAGCGCTGCTGCCCATTCATTCACGTCTTGTTTGTAAAGGATGGGCGGAATTCCGCTCGGGCCTGGCACCCCCTCTCTCCTTCCTTTTTTAATTTGGCGCTTAATGGTGTTTCGTATACTTGTCAGTCCATAATTTGTAGTTCATGCATAACCTTCAGATTTGCCGGTGCTCCTGTGGAGTATCTGTGCTTTATTCTTGATAGTGCTTTTTATCACATTGTCAGGTATTGTCTCCACATTACAATCCATATCCTGATTGAAATGATTACTGAGATGGCTTGCCCATACTTCTTCTGTAATATGGGAGGAAACTCTGTCATGCATAGGTCTTATGAATTGGTTTATAGTTTTCCAAAATCTTGCACTATCGTTCTGTTTTGTGTCAGCGTGTAATTTTGCCTAAATATTATCCTCCATAGATCTGTTAGCTTCCCATTTAATTTTTTTCTGCATTGCCTTTAATTTCCTTAAATGATCAAGTTTTGCTACATCTGTAGGCAGCGAGGAGCGACGTGACTCCCGCCTCCTTCCTCCTCTGCCCAAGTGTTCCGAACGCAGCTTGACTGCAAAACCAGTACCGGACTCAGACAGTTACTGAGCACTAAAATGGCTGTATCTCTATAAGCATAACCCCGAGCACTTCTCCTTCAGACAACGTTACCAAGTGCTGTGGTACAATGACTCTCTTTAGTGTATTCAGTAAGTCATGTATTTCTTCTCTGCTGAATGTCAATTTGCATTTTCTAACATCTGGTTAATCTCCGCCTTGCAGCGCTTCTGTTTTGCAGCTTTATTTTTTAAAGTTATGGTCTTCATCAGCTGTGCTTTGTAAATGGGGTTGAAAACACCTTCAGCATTAACACTCCATATAATGTACAACTTTATCTTGTCTGGTAGTGTGGTACTTATATGTGTGTAGATTCTTTGCAACACTACAGTTGTCTTCACCTGCTTTACAGCATCTGGCCTTGCACCTCGACTCCACATGCATAAAGTGTTGATTTGGTATTTCGACAGCGGCACACGTGGCATACCCTATCCTGTTGTCAGTTGTTGCATCCTCTTCAACCTGGGTACCCGCCAATGACTAGACCTCACACTGAGCTTAATATTACACGTCTTTATTGATCTGCATGTAACTGCGAACTCAAAATTCTAAAACAACCAAGAAAGTTGCATATCAAAGCTGAGGCTGTCCCAAGAAGTGGGGTAAAGTGTGGGAAATGTGGGAGAAATACAGAGGATATTAGCGGGGTCACCCTGGATGTCTGGAGTGACCCCACCACTCACTGGCAGATTCTCACACACAGACCGGGACAGGGTACTCCTCTGGTGGGATCAACCTTTTGGAGCCCTGGTGTTCAAGGTCCAACAAATGATAGTGTGTCTAGAACTGTGATCAATGCGAAATTGGTGAATCTGTGTATTGTACCAGAGCAAAATGTTGAATAAACAGAACGTTTTTTTTAACGCATTCTTAAACAAGCTTTTACTGCATTCTGCTCTGAGACCTATGTCACAGCTTTATGGAGTCTGTTAAGAGCCAAAAGGGTTCTGTCATAAAACTCGCAAGACAATACATCAACCGGGACTGAAATTAACAAACAAGGTGAAGGAAGCCCTGAGCTACTTCACCCTCTCCAGATAGATCAATACCATCCTCAGAACATATGGGGAATGAAGAGCCACCTCCTCAGAAGACTGAGGGTCTGGACAAAACACAGGAAGAATTACCTCCTGTTGCAGTTGAAACATGAACTTCACCTTTGGGACAAACCTCAAACCCAACCGTAGGACAATCCTGTCATCAAACACCCGAAAAAAGGAGGGACCCCAGAAAGAGAACCCAACTCCCCCAGGCAGCGAGCAGAAGTGATTGCCACTAAGCCCACCTTCAGAGTCAGAAGATGAATTTCCACAGAGGACGAAGGTTCAAAAGGGGAATATTTTAGGGCCTGAAGCACCAACTGCAAGTCCCAGAAAGGACACACTACATGCGAGACAGGACGCAGATTCAAGAATCCCTTAAAAAGTCTGGAAACCAACCCTAGATTATCTGCCAAAGCACCCAGAGGGGACCAAAAAGCCTTAATGTCAATCCACTGATTCCTAAGAGTGACAGGAAAGAGTCCAAACTGAAACCCATCCTGAAGGAACTTAAGGAAGACACACAGAGAGGGGGAGCAGTTGCTACTGAGCGTACCACAATTAAAAAGTCTTCAAGTGTTGGGCATACAAACCTCTTGGAAGCCTGTATAGAAGAAGATACCTATTCCGAAAGACCTTGAGAGATCAATACCACCTGCGCACCCTCCAAGTCGCCAGCGTGATCTTTGCAAGAGACTAGATATGGAGAACAGGAAAACTCACAGAGGAAGAGACCAGGGAAGCCATCACTCCCGACCCACCCTCATCGCTACTAGACGGGAAAACCGAACGGAGCGGGGCTATGCTGGAGTCTCCAGAATGACCCTGTGCGCGTAATGCAATGAGCAACTGAAGAAATTCCAGAGGATGTTTGGAGGGCAAGTGAAGGTGAAAATGGGGATGTGGAGAAGGTCGCAGAGGGAAAGGGGAGGAGTGAAACAGGTGAGAATGTTTGAGATTGGCTGGGAATAATGAGCTGTATGGCAATGATAAAAGTTATATATTTGCATTTATGTATTGTTAATAAAGTTTAACTGTTGCAACCGTGTCCTAATAAAATGGCTTTTTACACTTCAAGTAACAGTGTGGAGTGTAAGTTATTGCGCAAGGCGAGGGACGAGGAGGTAACGCATGTATCAAAAAGTGTGTGCACGTTGGTACCGCTGTGCATGATAAGGAGTGAGCACACTGTGCTTTAAATGGGCCAGTATTCACCAGTTATGAGTATGAGAGCTTTTCAATTTACTCGCCTTCTGTACTGGAACTTTTCCTTCTTCAAGGAACGTACTGGCATAGGAATACGATGGCCGTATAAGTGGCATAAGTGTGTGAAGGCGCCGCTCTAAGCCATGCATCAGTGTTGCTCTAAGCTGAAGCAGAGCTGCTGATAAATAATTCATCAGCAGCTCATTTTTCTGTAATATTTCTGCCCAGGGATTTAGACCGCTGCATTGCACAGTGATTCACAGTGCAGGATCCATTGACCCTGCACAGTTGATCACATTGTAGGTGTGTGATGTAGGGCATGTTGCCTTTCCCATGCAAATCAAGGGACAAACAAATTCCAAGTTGTGTAAGGTAATTGTTTTTTTTTTTTAGCAGAGCTCAGTTAGTCAGTCAGTCAAAATTCTTTATTGCGATAACTTAATATCATAAAAAGACAATGGCATGAAATCACAAACAACAAATAGCATGAGTAAAAACAGTTAAAAAACAGTTAAAAAACATTTAAAAGGAAACATTTTAGTTAAAAATCATTGAACACCATGTTATATTTCATTGATAATTTGTTAGTACATGGTACTAAAGTGCAAAGTGCTAAAGTGCATAAAAAAGTGCAATTTTTTCCATAGGTGGGTCCCCACATAGATATTAAAGTAAGGTAACTACAAGCCCTGATACACTGTGATCTAAAATTCTTGACCAAAAGTTGCCAGCAGCCAGACTAGTTAATAAACGAGTCTGGGCTACAAAAGGAGGTAGGCGCATTTTTAAGTCTGATGTTCCTGCTTCTTATAGCTCTCACCAGGAAACTTGCCACAAAAAACATGGTCCTGGGGGTTTGCAACATTTGTAAGTAAATAAGAGCAGGTCGGACTAAAATAAATCCTGCTTCCTTGAGTATAGGAACAAGAAACAACTTCCGGGCATCATTGTAATAACTGCAGAACATTATAAAGTGCATTGTACTCTGCTCTGAAAAAAGATCGCAAGAACAGGGCGGGCCTTTTCAGGGGTGCTCCACTCAGGAAAAGAACCCAGGTTAAAATGAATCAGATTAAGTCTAAAACGGGTTAAAATGAACCTGTGGTAGGGATGAGTCACCACGTTGAGGTAGTTGTCAGGACCGCTAGGTATAGCCAGCAATAGACTGGCCCTAACACAGGGTTTCTTTAGCTCAATTTCTTCCCTCTCCAAGGAAAGGAGCTCCTTCATAGCAACCTTAGTAAAAACGACGTCATTGAATGTTATAGAGTCAGTGACCGTGTATAGTTCAGGCCTCCCCAGCCTACAGAAGCTGTCCTTGATGTACATCAACCATCCAATCCTATGTACATTGTCTAGAGTCAGACAGTCCTTTATTATAGTATGGTTTAGGGGAATTTCAGGATTAAGCCACATCTTAAGCCATGCGATTAATGGTGCTGTTTTAATCAAATCAGCGATGAAGCCTTCTCCTAATTCCTGGTGGACGGTATAGGACGGGGTTGACTGCGGAACGCCCAAAACAGATCTAAAAAATTTGTTTTCCGCAGTCTGGATGGGAACAACTCTTTTATACCCCCACAGTGAGCCACCATATGAAGCTACTGAGATGCATTTAGCTTTATATATTTTACTAATAGCTTCAATTGGCCTACCCCCCAGTTTTTTTGAAAACCCATGGAGGGCAGCGGAAGTTCTGGCCAGCGTGGCTACTCTGTTTTTTACCTGGGGACCCCAACTACCTTTCTCATCAAAGGTGATCCCCAGGTAGGGGAAAGAGGTGACCCGAACAAGTTTTTCCTGGCCGCAGAAAAAGGTTTTGTGGAGAGATTTCCTTGAGGCCCGGCCCATGAGCATAACCTGGGATTTTTTCGCATTTATTTTCAGGTCTAAGGAACCCATAAAGGATTCAAAAGCGTCCAAAAGCCGTTGAAGCCCCACCCCTGTTCGGGCCAGTAGAACCGCGTCATCCGCGTACAGAAGAACTGGTATGCCCTGTTCCCCTGCACGTGGAATGTCGCTTGTAACACCCCTTAGGGCGGGCTCTAGAGCGTTCACATACAGCGTGAACAGTAGTGGTGCCAAAATATTGTTAATAAAGTTTAACTGTTGCAACCGTGTCCTAATAAAATGGCTTTTTACACTTCAAGTAACAGTGTGGAGTGTAAGTTATTGCGCAAGGCGAGGGACGAGGAGGTAACGCATGTATCAAAAAGTGTGTGCACGTTGGTACCGCTGTGCATGATAAGGAGTGAGCACACTGTGCTTTAAATGGGCCAGTATTCACCAGTTATGAGTATGAGAGCTTTTCAATTTACTCGCCTTCTGTACTGGAACTTTTCCTTCTTCAAGGAACGCACTGGCATAGGAATACGATGGCCGTATAAGTGGCATAAGTGTGTGAAGGCGCCGCTCTTAGCCATGCATCAGTGTTGCTCTAAGCTGAAGCAGAGCTGCTGATAAATAATTCATCAGCAGCTCATTTTTCTGTAATATTTCTGCCCAGGGATTTAGACCGCTGCATTGCACAGTGTTTCACAGTGCAGGATCCATTGACCCTGCACAGTTGATCACATTGTAGGTGTGTGATGTAGGGCATGTTGCCTTTCCCATGCAAATCAAGGGACAAACAAATTCCAAGTTGTGTAAGGTAATTGTTTTTTTTTTTTTTAGCAGAGCTCAGTTGTTCAGCTCTGCAGTTGAGTTTAGAAGGCAAGAGGCAGTGTGATAAAACACTTGAGTTCAGCTTGGACACAATTTTACACAAACAACTAATTAAGCTGCATTCAGTTTACCTCAGTGCTCTACCAGAAAGGGAGACAAAAAGAAAGGAGAAAGAAACAGGTGAGAGAGAAGAACGAGAGGAGAAACAAAAAATAAAGTGGCTAGAAAGAAAGTGGGAAGGCGAGCAAGAGATAAAGATATAAGTAAAACACATTGACTATGAAATCAAACAATAAATATCTGAGCATCAACATGGAACCAGGACCAACTTGCCAAGCCAATCCGAGGAGTACGCAACACTGTTACCATTGAGTTTGCTACAGCTCCTGCTAAGTTCTCCTCCAACCAGCATCTGAGGATATGGAGTCCTCTTCCGCCCTGGTCTGCAGGCTTGCCCAGTCGAAGAAGTCCAAGCTCAGAAAAGTTTCTCAGTCCAAATGTAGAAAGTGAAAGTTTCACCAGACCAAACCACCACCTGTATCTAATCGGCATCAAGTACTGTTTGGGTGCGAAGCCAGAACTTTTCCCTCTCTGGGCTTTCCCACCTTCATTGGCAGCTTCACTGAGACCTCGGACTTTGGCTTTCTTTGTCGTTGACAAGCCCAGCTTCGACCTCAATCTGCTACCTTGCCACCTGGAGGCTTTTTCCTCCAGAAAACAGTCCAAGTGCAAAGGTGACTCTTTGACCAGAATGAAGCATGTACTTGTATCTGAACCGTGGCCATTGCGGTTGGCCTTAACCATACCCTTGTCCCAGTCAAATACCACCATATTACCACAGTTGACTCTTCGCACATTTTGGCGCTATTTTGACCCTTCAACGATAAAAATTAATTATTCCGCCTTCTAGTCATTGTATTTCTGTCATTTTGGTGTCGTTTTATTTATTCAAAATGTACTCTCTGCTTATAAATTAGTTTATATTTTTCTTGCATATTCTTTTGACTTTATTACTATTTGAGTATTTTATAAACACTTTACTCACTGCCTCTATGCTAAACCTGCCTGCTCTGTGCCATATCTAGCAGGGGTTGAGCTCAAGCTAATTTAGTGACCTTAGTTGTTCATCCTGACAAGCAATGTGGTTATTATTTGAGGTGAGTATTCACCCCCCTCAGCTAATTACCCAACTAGTAACAATATATATGGTAAGCTAACAGACTGTGCCAGGAAACATTGATATAAATGTCCATTAAAAGGATGCACTCTAGAACTTAGTTAGTAACACCTTTACCTTAACTAATTGCACACATTTACATTTTTTCAGGCAGTTCTTCCTTAGTCTTCTGTCCCTCCCTCTGTTTCACAGCACAGCTACCCTCCCTTCACTTCCGGAAAGCGACATCTCAAAGTCGCAATTAACCTTTCGGGTATGGTTGTTTGTTTCTGTAAAAGGTTGATTCCAAACGACAGCAGTGCTGTATTCGGATGCAGAGGGCGGAGCTTGGGGAACCCTGGGGCCTCTGAGTAATGGTCTAGGAGAAAGAGGGGGGTTCCAAATCCTTGGAAGAGTCACAGAGAGGGCACGATGTGGGGCCCATTTTGTGTTTGCCAATGGACAGAGACACCCTCAGAGAGATGGCCTCAGCCTTGCGGAGGAGGAGAAATATATGGTGCTCCTTTTCAAAAAGGGCCATTACTACCATACTACCATTTGCACAGCAGGTGCTGTGGCACTGGGGTGAGGGGCCCCTGCACCCCAATTATCTCTGTGCTACTGTCAAAAAGGAGAGCAGGGAAAAATGTTACTTGCTGGTATTAGGGCCCAGGTCATCCTTGCTGTGCACAGAACAGGACCCAAACAATAGGGAGTGAGTTATAGGACTTTTCCCCCCAAACCCTGCTTTGTGCCTCAGGCCTAGGAGTGTTGGCCCAGTGAAAGGAGCAGACAACCTACTTCGCAGAATGGCGTAGAGTATTGTGTGTTGCAGGTGCAGTGGTACTGGCTCCAGCAGTATGAGGGACTAACTAAACCCCAGTTATACTAGCACACACAGCAGCATAGGGTTCCAGGTATCTATGGGGCCCACTACATTATAATCATGACTGCCTGTCTTTAGAGAATGGGCATGAGGGTTCATGTTCCTTGATTCCATTTCTTGTACCTTCCAGGGTACCTTTGCTACAAAAAGAGGGACAACACAAGGTAGCTCATTTGTTTTCTGAGAGGGACAGAGAGCTTAGTACAAGATTCGAGTGCTGGTCAGGCATGGTGGGGAAGTGTTGAAAGAAGAAGAGGTGATATCTGCTACTCAGAGCAGAGGAGATATCCTGCTACTCAGACTGCAGAGATCATTAGGGCAGGAGGTGCAGTTCAATTTTGGCCCAGGAGTTTGGAGGGGCTCACAATACCCCATTAATGTGGAACAGAATGTTTAGAACAGTTTTTGTTTGATGCATTTGCGGTTTTATAAGTTTCTCATTTATTGTGGATTATGAGCGACAATCCCGGTATCTGCTGCAGGGAAGAACTTGACAGTACAGATGAAAATCCCTGGGCTTATGTCCCTGCCAGAGATGTTTCTCCTCAGAGGCAGAGGACAAATTCAAGTTCGGTATTTGTATAGCGCACTGCTCACCCAGAGGGTCTCAAGGCGCTTGGGTAAGGGGTTCAATATTTGTCGAATAGCCAGGTTTTAAGTTCTTTTCTGAAGGAGATGTGGTTTTGAGTAAGGCGGAGGTGAGTGGGGAGTGAGTTCTAGGTCTTGGCAGCAAGGAAGGAGAAGGATCTTCCACCCATGGTGGATCTTCGGATGCGTGGGACAGCGGTGAGGGCTTGATTGGACGATCTTAGTTGGCGGTTGGGATTGTAGAAGGACAGTCGAGAGTTGAGGCATTCGGGTCCTAGGTTGTAGAGGGCCTTGTGTGCGTGGGTGAGAAGGCGGAATGTAATTCTTTTGTTGACGGGAATCCAGTGGAGGTCTTTTAGGTGCCCGGTGATGTGATCACGGCGAGGGATGTCTAATATGAGTTTTGCTGATGCGTTTTGGATGCGTTGGAGTTTTTTCTGTAATTTTGCTGTGATTCCGGCGTATAGTGTGTTACCATAATCCAGACGACTCGTGACCAGTGCGTGGGTGACAGTCTTTCTTTTCTCGAGGGGGATCCAACGGAAGATCTTTATGAGAATGCGAAGTAAGTTGAAGCAGGAGGATGAGACTGCGTTGACTTGTCTGGACATCGAGAGAGAGGAGTCTAGGATGAAGCCATGGTTACGTGCGTGGTCTGTGGGTGCTGTGCCCAGAGCGGAAGGCCACCAAGAGTCGTCCCAGGCAGAGGGGGAAGATCCTAGGAGGAGCACCTCCGTTTTGTCTGAGTTGAGTTTTAGGCGGCTATGTTTCATCCATTCGGCTACTTCTTTCATGCCTTCGTGAAGGTTGGTTTTGGCGGTGTTGTGTTCCTTGGTGAGGGAAAGGATTAGCTGGGTATCGTCAGCGTAGGAGATGATGTTAAGGTTGTGTTGACGCACGATGGAGGCGAGTGGACTCATGTAAACGTTGAAGAGGGTGGGACTGAGTGAAGATCCTTGTGGTACGCCGCAGATGACTTCAGTGGCTTCAGAGTTGAATGGGGGAAGTCGGACTCTTTGAGTTCTCCCAGCGAGGAATGAGGTGATCCAGTCCAAGGCTTTTCCTTGTATACCGATGTTGCTGAGGCGTTGTATAAGGGTGCTGTGGCAGACTGTGTCGAAAGCGGCGGAGAGGTCGAGTAAAATGAGGGCCACTGTTTCACCGTTGTCCAGTAGTGTTCGGATGTCGTCAGTCACTGCAATGAGGGCTGTTTCGGTGCTGTGTTTGGCTCGAAACCCGGATTGAGAGGGATCGAGGGAGTTGTTGGTTTCAAGGAAGGTGGCGAGCTGGATGTTGACGGCTTTCTCGATGACTTTGGCCGGGAATGGGAGGAGGGATATGGGTCTATAGTTTTTAAGTTCAGATGGGTCTGCTGTGGGTTTCTTCAGAAGGGCGCGGAGTTCAGCGTGTTTCCAGCTTTCTGGAAAGGTGGCAGAGTTGAACGAGCAGTTGACGACATCACGGAGATGGGGTGCGATGATGGAGTCCACTTTGTAGAAGATGTGGTGGGGGCCGGGCTCAGTTGGCGAGCCAGAATGGATGGAGTTCATTAGGCGGATGGTGTATTCAGTGGTGATTGGGTTCCAGACGGTAAAGATGTTAGTTGGCGGAGTAGGATCTGAGGGGGGTGGGGAGGGTTGAACGCTGGGAGTATTCTCAAAGCTGTTGTGGATGTCGGCAATTTTGTTGTAGAAGAAGGAGGATAACGCATCGCAGAGGTCTTGGGAGGGAGTGATGTCGTTAGATGAAGCGGTGGGGTTGGTGAATTCTTTGACGATGTTGAAAAGTTCCTTGCTGTTGTGAGTGTTATTGTCGTGACGATCCTTGAATGCTGATTTCTTGGCGGATCGAATCAGTTGGTGGTGTTTGCGGGTGGCTGCCTTGAGGGAGGACATATTGTCGGTGGTTGGGTTTTTTCGCCAAGTTTTCTCCTGTGTGCGGCAAAGCTTCTTGGATTTTTTACGGTCATCATTGAACCAGGGAGCCTTTTTGCTGGCTGATTTGATCTGGTGTTTTTTCAGGGGTGCTAATTCGTCAGCACTGTGGGAGATCCATTTCTTGAGGTTGATGGCTGCTTGGTTTGGGTCCAATGAGAGGGTGGGAGGGTTTTGGTTGAGTGATGTCAGGAGTTGGTCGGAGGTGATTTTGTTCCAGTTTCTCCAAGGAATAGGCTGTGGGCTGTTGTGGGTCAGGGTGGTTTTGTAGCTGAAGTGAACACAGCTGTGGTCCGTCCAGTGGAGAGCTGTGGTGCGATTGAAGGAGATGTGCTTGCAGGAGGTGAAGATAGGGGCGAGCGTGTGTCCGGCTACATGTGTGGGGGTGTCAACAAGTTGTTTGAGTCCGAGATTGGCCAGGTTGTCCAGAAGGGTGGTGGTGTTGCTGTCGTGTTTGTTTTCACGGTGGTAGTTGAAGTCTCCTAAAAGAATGTAGTTTTTGGAGGCGAGGGCATGTGGGATGACGAAGTCGGTGATGTCATCGCTGAATTGACTGCGGGTACCTGGAGGCCTGTAGATGAGGGTGCCTCTAAGTGTGGTCCTAGGGTCGGTGTGGATCTGAAAGTGGAGATGTTCGGCGATTGCACGATTATCATCGGAGCTGGTCGTGATTTTGATTGTGTTCTTATGGATGATGGTGATGCCTCCTCCTGTTTGATTGGTGCGGTCTTTACGGGTGATCTTGTAAGCGTCCGGTATGGCTATGGCGATGTCGGGTGCTGATGAAGTGTTCATCCATGTTTCTGTAAGGAAGGCGATGTCCGGTGACGCAGTGTCGAGTAGGTCCCAGAGTTCAGTTGCGTGTCTGTGGACCGAGCGGGTGTTGAGCAGGATGCCCTTCAGGTGGTTCGAGTTGGAGCTATGTTTGGGGGTAGTGGATTTGGAGAGGGACCTGAAGCAGTTGAACTTGCAGGAGAGGCAGGCGAATGGGCCGTGGGTACGTCCAGGGGTGGCTTCACAGCATTGTGGTGCATGTCCGGGGTTGAGGGCGAGGAGAGTAGCGGAATTATATGTGATTCTAGTGGGTTGGGGCGGTGGGGACCAGGGGGTCTGGCGCTGGGCGCGGTCCAGGCTTTACCCCCTTCGGTAAAAGTGCGTCCCTGACTCAAGCTGGCACCGCTGACGCGGTCACAGGCTTTCAGCTCCTCTGGCTCGTCTTGCGCAGCGCAGTGCAGCCCCCTGCTGACACCCCCCACAGGCCCCCTCACTCATAGAGTCTACTGCCACAACTACAGCAAGCCAGAGGGGCACACAGTTCTTCTCGCGGCCGGCTCGTGGCTCACTGTTTCTGCCTGCTGGCTCTTACTTCTTTAAAAGTGCGCAGTGGCGAGGAGTGACAAGACTCGATCTTGAAGGTTGGAGGAGCTTGGCAATGCGGCCCCCGGGGAAAGCAGGTCGGCAGACCAGTCTTTTCCCCGGGGTGTTCGCGCGAGGTTTGGACAGGCAGGAAGTTAGGTAGGGGGTTAGGTCAGGGGTGGGAGGGGTTAGGAGGCTATTTAGGGGGACAGGAGGGGAACGACTTCCTTTTCCTGTCCCCGGTGCCTCAGGGGGAAGTTAGTTTTGGAGTGCAGGCGGAGTGTTATTTAGGTAGGCGGAGTGTGAATTAGAGGTGCGGACGTCGCAACTGGTGCCCCGGTGCGACGATTAGCCTAGTTTACTTTGTTTATAGGTAGGCGGGGTGCTATTTAGGCGAAATATCATTGTGTCACCACTGGTGCCCCGGTGCGGCACGCGAAGGTGCCGAAGATCACGCATCTCACGGACGGGGCGAGCGCTAGGGTGCCAACCCTCACGCATCTCGCGGACGGAACGAGAGCTCCGGAATTATAATGGCAACGCCCGATGCGGAGGCGGTGCGGGCTTCGCTCCTAATGCTTGGCCGGACTGGGAGGACTGACCTCCTCCAGCCCGGTGTCCTGGACCAGGCGTGGGTCGGTATGACCCGCATGCCTAGGTCAGCGTCTGCGGGGGTGGCTGCTGTTGTCGCAGCATGCATGGACGAGCCCTCTGGGGCTCGAGAAGGTGTGCCCAAGAGGGGGAAGGGTTAAAAGCAACAGGAGGCGCCCAAGAAAGAGGGGAGGCAGCTGTGCCTCCCTGCCAGGATTGAGGCTGGGGTAGTGGTGCCGGAGGAGGAGGGAGGGGTGAGGGGGAAGGGCACAAGGGCCCCCAGCATGCCATTGGGGGGTCCGGACAGGGTCAGGCTTTGCTGACGTCCCAGGCAGGGGTGTCAGGGAGCATGGGCCATTTGGTAGGGTAGAACGAGAGCAGTGAGAGCAGTGGGGGGGGGGAGGACCTGGGTGAGTGGGAGGTGGCGGCTGGAGAGGATTTTGCTCTCACGCTGTCGGTGGGGGAGTCTGGGGGGGAGGAGGTGTTACCCACCCTTGAGCAGCCGGTCGACCTTTCCGGGGGCCAGAAAGGGATTGTCAGGCCCCAGGGTTCCAAGGGCAAGGGCCCTCTGAAGGCGCAGCAGCAGGTTGGGCTGGGCCAGGCGGCGGAGAGTGCTGTGGCACCCGTGCACGGGTCGGGAGGAGTTAGGACAGTCTTCCATGTATGATAGGTGGTTGCACATGACCGAGGAGGAGAGGGCCCGCGACCAGCGTCGCGTCATTGCTGAATATGAGAGGGAGTGGCAGCGCTTATGCGAAGCCAGGGAGGCGAAGCCGGGTGGGGTGCCCAAGGGCGATGGGGCCCTGGCACCTGCGCGTGGTCGGGGGCCAGCTGGGGGTCGAGGAAAGGGGGTCCCAGGGGCTCAAGGGCAGTGGGTATGGGTGGAAGGTTCAGGGACTGCCGTGACGGATCAGAGACCTGGTGGCAACGGGGCCTCCCCGAGCGCATACGGCTCGGGGAGGGTGGGAACAAGCCTGCAGGGACAGCTGGCAGAGGCCGGGGTGGGCCGGCAGGGCGCAAAACGGCCTCCAAACGCCGGGACGAAGAAGCAGGGGGGTCCGCGGCGGCCTGCCCTCCAACGAGGGAGCGGGCACCGGCGATGTTGGAGTGCGAATTTAGGCCTGGAGTGAAAGGGAAAGGTGCTAAGAGAGTTGTGATGGAAGTGGTGCCGCTGGATGTGCAGGATGAGTGGTTGGACTATGAGGATGAGGAGGATGATTTGGAAAAGGGTGGGTTGCGTGAACCTGGAAGTGTGAGCAAGCTAGGGTGGCAACGGCCAAGGTTGGTGCTTTCCAGAAGGCACGGGACGGCGCCAGTCGGGCCAGCAGAGGGAGCTCGAAGCCGGCGGACGCACAGCGGCAGGAGAGGGACGCTCCTGCAACTTTGTCAGGTGAGGGCGCTTGGTGGGACGCCTGGACGGAAGGGGCGAAATGGGGAAGGAAGAAGCCCTGTCGGTTGGTGGGGGTGGGGGATGGGTCTGTGCGGTCTGGGACCCCAGGTGGGGTGGTGCTTGTGACGGCTGATGGGGGGAAGCAGGTCACGGCGGCCAGCACGCAGACTGACAAGGAGGAGGACATGAAGGGAAAGGATGATGGGGTTGAGCAGCTTCGAAAGAAGTTTCCATAAATGGGGCTGGCGATGCCTCTGGGATCACATTTGTCAGACAAAACGAGGGCAAGGATCTGGAGGCATGAATATGTTGATGTGTTTAAGCTCCTGCATAGGGAGATTCAGGCGAAAGAGGGGTCTAAAGAAGAGGAGTGGGAGTTCACCAGGCGGCTGAGGGTGCCGGTAACGATGGAGAATTAGACGTCGGCCTTTTTGATTTATGAGAGTATTTATTGCGAGAAGTACGGGGATCGGGCTATTGCATTTTTCAAGTATATGGATGTGATCAGGAAGGCGCAGCTTCATTTCGGGGGTTTGCATGGTTGAGCAACGACGAAGAGTTCAGGGCCAGGGTCAGTGTTAATCCTGACAAGCCATGGGGGGACGTAGACCAGGAACTCTGGATTCAGTGGAGGTCTTCGACACAGGCGGCAGCGTCTACGCATACGGCCAGTGGTCTTCTGGTCACTTATCGGTCTTTTCAGCCGCGCCCCGCCCAGTCTGGGCGGGTAGTCAGGGAGCTGCAGGTGGACAAGGGAACCAAGCTGTGTGGTCTGGGGCAGCGGGGCAACAGTACAAGCCAGTGGCTTCCGGGGCCTGCTGGGGGTTCAATAAAGGTTTCTGCAACCGTCCCTCCTGTAAGTTTAAACATGAGTGTTCAAAGTGCGGGGGCGTCACCCAGTTACACAGTGCCTCACCCTGGCTACGCCGTCAGAGCAGTGGAAATTTGCCAAGGGTAGGGGGCAGCCTGGCCCGAAGGGCTCATACTCAGGTTAAGGTGGAGGCCATTGGTCCATGGCTCTCCCGGTACCCTGATAAGGAGGCGGCTCTGCGTTTGTACTGGGGGTTCGTGGAAGGTTTTCGAATTGGATATCAGGGGCCTAGGGAGAGGCGTTGGGCTGAGAACTTGCGGTCCGCCAAGGAATTGCCGAAGGTTGTGGCGCGTAAACTGGAGAAGGAGGTTGCGGAGGGCAGGATTGCGGGACCTTTTACTGATTGCCCGATGTCGGATCTCATTGTCTCGCCTCTGGGGGTGGTACCCAAGAAAGAGCCTGGGGAGTTCAGATTGATTCATCACTTGTCCTGGCCGGAAGGTGGGTCTGTGAATGATTTTATCGCGGAGGAGGACTCCAGAGTGCTGTATGTGTCAGTGGATGATGCCATTGGTTTGGTGAGGTCCTGTGGGAGGGGGGCAGAGTTGGCCAAGTGTGACATCAAGTCGGCCTTTCGCCTTTTCCCCATTCATCCGGCAGATTTCCCCTTGTTGGGTATGCAGTTTGACGGGGCCATCTTTGTGGACATGGTGTTGCCGATGGGTTGTGCGATTTCCTGCGCGCTCTTCGAGACTTTCAGCTCCTTTTTGCAGTGGGCCTTCGTGGACCGCAGTGGGCACCGGCTGGTGTCCCACTATTTGGATGACTCTGTTTGTGGGCGAGGGACGCTCTGGCGAATGTGGAACGGCTCTGCAGCAGTTTCAGTTGTTGGCACAGGATTTTGGGGTGCCGTTGGCAGCAGAGAAGCCGGAGGGGCCTAGTTGTTGTTTAACGTTCCTTGGTATTGAGTTGGATTCGGTAACTTGGCAGGCGCGCTTACCAGTGAAGAAGGTGGAGGAGATGCAGGATGCCTTGAGAGGCACGCTAGAGGTCCGAAAGCTGGATTTGAGGTCTGTGCAGCGTTTGTTGCGATTATTGAACTTTGCTTGCAGAGTGGTGAGGGCTGGGAGGACGTTTTGTAGGTGGCTCGGCATGGCCATGTCGGGGGTGGCCCTCCCACACCACAGGGTCAGGGTCACGCTGGGGGTCCGGTCGGACTTGCGAGTGTGGCTGGTGTTCCTGTAAGACTTCAATGGTGTATCTTTGGATTTTGCGAGGGACAGGATGGTGTGGCAGGTACAATTCTACTCGGCGTGGCGGGAGCGGCAGGTTTCGGGGTCTTCTGGGACGGTCGCTGGTGTGCGGAACAGTGGCCAGCTCATTGGCTGCGCCAGTTCAGGAGCATTGCGTTTTTGGAGTTTTTCCCCTTGTTGGTTGCACTGCTGGTGTGGGGCCCAGAACTCAGGAACCGGTCGGTGTTTCATGTGGACAATATGACGGTGGTGGACTTGGTGAACAACCAAAAGGTGAGGGACCTGCGAGTGCTGCGCTTGCTGCGAAGATTCATGCTGCTATGTCTGCGTTTCAATGTGCTGTTTCGCGCACAACATGTGCCTTGCGCGAGTAACAAAATTGCGAATGCGTTATCTCGTTCGCAGTGGCAGCGCTTCAGGAAGCTGGCGCCGGGAGCGGAAGCTTGCAAGACCAAGGTGCCGGAGGGTATCTGGGCATGGGGGGAGTGAGAGTGGTTGGGTTGGTTGAGAGGTCCTTGGCGGGCGTACAGGTTGGCGTGGGCTGAGTTTGGGGACTTTGTGGGTTGGGGAAGGGTGAGTGGAGGTTGCCCAGAGAGGTGTGCGAGCAAAGGGTGGTGCACTTTGTGTTGGTCTGCATGGATAAGGGATTGTCGCAGACGACGATTGCTGGCAAGTTGGTGGGAGTTTCTTTCTACAGCATGGTGTATTTGGGTTTTGATCCGGCTAGATCGGATCTGCTGAGTCAAATGTTGAAGGGTTGGGGGCGGGTGCGGGCGGAGATGGGTGAGGGGAGTTGCCCTGTGAGGCGGTCACGTTCGAGTTGTTAGAGAAGGTTTTGAAGGAGTTGCATTTCTGTTACGATGGGGAGGAGGTGGTGTTGTTTCGCCTGTGCATGATCTGGATGTTCTTTGGTGCATTTTGGGTGTCAGAGTTGCTAGGGACCCGTGGGGCGCCGGGTCGGATGTTTGCAGAGGTGCGTGTGGATGGGGTTCGGTTGGGCATATGATTGGGGCATTCTAAGACGGACCAGGTGGGGCGGGGCAAATGGGTATGGCTGTCGGAGAGTGGGTGTGCAGGTGTGTGCCCGGTGCGAGAGTGGCTGGGGTTTTGTGGCCAAGTGCGGAGGTCAGAGGGGGAGATTTTTGTGCACGCGTCGCGAAAGCGCTTGACGTCGTTCCAGTTGCTGGCTGTTCTGAGGATGGCTTTGAGGAGACTGCGCAGGTATCCCGCTCGGTTTGGCACACACTCGTTTCGGATTGGGGCAGCCACTGCGGCGGCAGGTTTGGGTTGGTCGTGAGAGGAGATCCGGAGGATTGGTCGCTGGCGGTAACGGTGCTGTGAGCGCTATGTGCGCAAGGGAGGGCGCGGGCTTGATGCTTGGCCGGCTGCGCTTTTTGTCGTTTTCCTTGTTATGCTTGGGTACTAATCTCTTTCTCTTCATAGGTTGTGTTCGTGGACCAGGGGCCAAGACGGTCACTTGGGTTGTTGGGCATTCTTTTGTGCACTGGGCTTCAAAATACGCTGACAGGCAGGTGTACGGCCCTAGCCTGGGCCTGAGGAGCTGCCATCACGAAGTACAATGGTGGGATAAGAGTGGAATGCGAGGGGGGAGGAGCTTTGCGGGCAAGCAAGATGGCTGCGTAAGCTCGGAGCTCCGCGGACCCTCCGCACACATCCTGGAAGAAATCCTGATCCACAACGGTGGATTTTAATTGGCGAAGGGTCACAGACACGGGATCCGCTTTCCGTTTCTAAATCCGACATTTCTTGGCAAAGTTATATTGTGTTGAACTCTGTGCCAGGGATGCGCCATTGTCCCTGAGGTGTCCGCTGAACGAGACGACGCGGCGCATGATTGATATGCGGAGCGAGTGTCTCCTGTTCCTGCTGGCGGAGTGCACGTAGCCGCGGAGTTGCCTATTGCTGCCTTGGCTCTCGTGGTAGCTACGCTTTGTGTCTGCTTGAGTGCCCACAGTGTCTTCACCGTATCGCGCTTTGTGCTCTCTGGACCCAACATGGCTGGCAGGGGCGAGCCCGACAGGATGGCGAACCGGGCTAGCAGGATGACGGTCCAACCCCAGACAAACAAGATCGATCGGTACGCCCAACAACGGACCTCGCCCTCTGTAGTTGCTCAGTCTAAGTACCCCCTACGCACGAGCTCACCCAAGGGGTCGGAGCCTACTCTGCGCGACATCATGGGGGCTATCACAAGTATCAGGACTGAGATGCATAAGCAGCACGAGGTCCTGGCCCATAAAGTGGACACCCTGGCCATTGATATCAACTTGATCAGGGCCGACCTGGGCAAAACTAATGATCGAGTGAAGTCTCTCGATATCAAGACCTCCAGCCTCACGACCGATGTTTCAGACCTGCAAGCGGAGGTTCGCACCTTGCGGTCGGTTAATGACCTGTTTTCGAGGTGGCTGGAGGATTTCGAAGGGCGTGCCAGGCGGCAAAATGTGCGCATCATTGGGGTACCGGAGGGTGCGGAGGAAGCGGCCGTCGACCTCTTTGTTGAGGACTTGGTAAAGACCCATCTCGCTCCGGCAGGTCTCAGTCACTTTTTCTCAGTGGAACGGGCCCACAGGATACCTGGCGGCCCTCCGAAGACGGGCGTAGCACCGAGACCCATCATCGCCCGTTTATTCAATTTTAGAGATCGGGATGTGATTCTCCAGGCCTCGAGCAGACATGGGCCTCTCAAGTTCCAGAACACGGACGTGAATTTCTACCCGGACTTCACCAGGGCTGTTCAGAGACGGTGCCAAAGCTTTGCGGGGGTAAAGCGGCGCCTCAGGGATTTGGGGCTGAAGTACTCTATGCAGTTCCCCGCTAAGCTGCGCGTTGAACGTGATGGCCGAGCCCTGTTTTTTGATATGCCTGAGACTGTGAGTGACTGGCTGGACACTTTGCCGCACCGTCGAGAAGAACAGGAGGAACACTCCGAAGGCGCCTCTGGTGGTCCTGATCTTCAGGAATAGTGCTTCCCACACTGCCTTTAGCGGTTGGTGTGCCCGTTGACTGTGACTGATAATGCCAAGCTGTTGCACTTTTACCTGGAATATCCTATTCTCTCATGGAGGGTGGCAGGGGGGGGGGACCGCGGGGTTCCTTACTCCTCTAGGGTCTTTTTTGTAGCTTAGTTTATGGGGCGACAGGCACACTGCTGGTTGGGGGGGCTTTTTAGTCTACTGCAGGGGTGCAGGGTGGGGGGTGGTGTTGGGGATGGTTTTGTGTGTTCTATCTGTTTCTTTCTTCCTTTCCTTAGGCAATGGGTCATATGTTTTGTCCCGTTTCATTTCTTGTAGAGGCTTTTGGGGGTTGGAGCGGCCTTGGGACACGACGATGGGGGGTAGGAAATTGCAAGTTCTTTGTTGGAACGTCAATGGCTTGGGTGATCGTATCAAAAGAGGGGTGGTATTGCAACTGCTTAAAAGACATATGCCTGACATTGTTCTCTTGCAGGAGACACACTTGGTTGGGAATACGTGTAGAGCGCTCAACAGGAAGGGTTTCAAAATGGTGGCTCATTCGGGGTTCTCTTCGGGGTCCCGGGGGGCGGGTGTTATGGTGCGCACGTCCCTCCCTTTTGAGATTGACTCCACTATTGTTGACGAGAGGGGGCGGTACGCGGCCGTTTCAGGGCGTTGGGAGGGGCGTGCCCTGACATTGGTTTCGGTTTATGTCCCTCCAGGGTTGCAAAACAACACCTTCCAGGACCTTGGTAGCGCCATTTTGAATCTGCCAGCAGGATTGCTCATTGTGGGGGGTGACTTTAATTCTGTTTGCTCCGGATCCTTGGACAGACATCCGCCTAGAGACCTACGAAGCTCGCAAATGTGGTTGCCCACTTTTCTTCACACTATGGGGTTGGTCGACTGCTGGAGACTCTTACATCCCACCCAGAGCCAATATTCATTTCACTCTGGCGCTCACAGTAGTCTCTCCAGGATCGATTATGTTCTTGCCTTGGCAGCTCATGCACCGGCTATCTCTGAGGCCCGTTTTTTGGCGAGGGGTATCTCGTACCATTCCCCGCTGTGGGTCTCATTCGACTTTAATATTGTAGTGTCGGAGCGACCGGTGGTGGTCAATCCGTGGTACTTCCGAAACCCCAAGACTCGTGGTCTCCTGGCCAAGGCTATCGAACTCTACTTCACCGAGAATGTGGGGTCGGTTACGTCGGCTGCCAATTTGTGGGAGGCTTTTAAAACGGTCTTGCGGGGTGAGGCATTTACTCTCATAGCGGAAGCCCGTAGGAATAGAGACGCCGACATGGTGCGTATCAAGGCAGAGATCATGGAGTTGGACTCCCGATTGGAGGCGGGCCCTGAGCCCGACCTGTTGCACACTCTCTCCCTTAAGCAGTCGGAGTATCGTGACCTTGCCACCGACGCTGTTCTCGTCCTAGGCAGAGAACAGCAGGGTCGAATATACAACATCGGTGATAAGGCAGGAAAGCTGTTGGCCTGGCTTGATAAGAAAGAGAGGGCCAGCCGTGTTGTCCCGGAGATACTGGGGGAGGATGGAGTGCTAGTCACTGACCCGAGCGCCATTGCCGAGTCATTTTCGGATTATTTCCAGGGCGTTTATGCCTCTGTCTCCGATCGGTCTGAGGCCGATTCGGGTGCTTTCCTGTCGGATATCGATCTCCCGTGCCTGTCGGACGCAGATCGAGATGACCTAGACAGAGATATATCTGCGGACGAGGTTGCACTTGCAATTCGTTCCTTGAGAACTGGCAAGGCGCCTGGCCCTAATGGTATTCCGGTAGAGTTATATAAGATCAAGCCGGATGTGGTTTCCCCGCACTTGCGGAATATGTTCTTTGAGGCGCGGTAGGCTGGCATGCTTCCCCCCGACCAGAGGCTGGCCACCATCGTGGTTATCCATAAGGAAGGGAAGCCAAGAGATTTGTGCCGATCGTATCGCCCCATCTCTCTTTTGAACGCGGAGCCTAAGATTTTAGCCAAAATGATCGCCAACCGTCTGATTGGCGTCATTGGTGACTTAGTGCACCCGGACCAGTCGGGCTTTATTCCGCACCGCAACACTGCTCTTAACCTGCGTCGACTTCACAGTGCCCTGGCCAGGGCCCATACGCTTGAGGAGCCAGCTGTTCTGGCGTCGTTGGATGCCACGATGGCTTTCAACTCACTCGAGTGGAGTTACCTGTGGGCAGTGTTGGCGAAGCTCGGTTTTGGCCCGGAATTTGTCGGGTGGGTCAAACTTCTATACGCCGGACCGTTGGCTAACGTAGCTGTCAACGGTCGGGTTTCCGCACCCTTTGTTCTTCAGAGGGGAACCAGGCAGGGCTGTCCTTTGTCGCCCCTCCTGTTCGCACTTGCGCTTGAACCGCTTGCGGCCTGGTTACGCAGCCACCCCGACCTACATGGTATCAGATGGGCCCCTGACTTCGAGGACCGGGTGTCATTGTACGCAGATGATATTCTTTTGTACCTCACTTCCCCCTGCAAATCCCTTATTGTGGCCTGTGACGTATTGCGTCACTTTGGGCGGTACTCCGGCCTAGTTATTAACTGGTCCAAGTCATACTTGTACGTCCTGAAAGGGGGAACGCCTCGCCTTCCGAGGGGTTGTGGCATACAGGTGGCGAATCAGGGCTTCAAATATCAGGGGATTTACATCTCCACTAACCCCAAAGCGCGCTATGAGCACAACTTGCTTCCCCCTCTTCTCCGCCTTCGGCGTGATGTAGAGGGGTGGCGTAAACTCCCGCTCTCCCTGCTTGGGCGCGCGGCGTTGTTTAAAATGATGTCCTTGCCCAGGTTTCTCTATGCCCTGCAAAATACTCATGGCCGAGCCCTGTTTTTTGATATGCCTGAGACTGTGAGTGACTGGCTGGACACTTTGTAGGCGCGGCTGTGGCGCCCTCGCCACCTTCATGCACATTCTATGGGAATGTCCTGTAATAACTTCCTACTGGCGGCGTGTGCACTCGATAACGAGCGAGGTGACTGGGGTGGCAGTGCATGCGGAAGCCAGGAGATGCATTCTAAACATCTGGGGTCCGACAGATCATAACGTGGCCCAGACCCAATGGGTGACCCTTGGTAACATGGTGGCTAAACGGGACATCGCACAGAAGTGGGGAGCCACAACGGCTCCGAAGGTTGTACAGTGGAAGGCCAATATGGACTGGTGCATGTTCCGGGAAAAGACGGTGTATATTGCCAGGGGTAAACCTAAAAAGTAGCAGAAAATGTGGGGGGCTTGGAATTAATACAGAGGTGACATTTGCGTACCCCCGGAACCCGCACCGCAAGAGGAAAATTTATCACCGTAGCCTTTGGCTCCAACTGTAGAATTTTATGCTGCCATCCTGGGTTTCTCTCCTCCCCATTTCCAGTATTGTATTCCGCTGGACACATCTGTGTTCGCTGTGCCCTCTTGACCCCCTCACTACGCCTCACTGTACCCTACGTTCTATTGCCTCGCTCTGTGCGCCAGTTTCGGCGCTTTCTTCCCTTTTTCTTCCTTTCTTTTACATTACTTCATAAAACTTGAAAATCAACCTTCATTCGTCCTGTTGTACTCATTCTTGCACTTTGTCTCATTGGTTCCATTCTGCTGCCTCGCCTCCGGGATGTAAGGCTGAATAGCTGTGTGCATTGTTTTTAAATAAAGGTTTTAAAAATATTTTTAAAAAAAGAGTGAAATGCGCTGGGGTGAACTGTTGCCATGGCTAACAAGGAAAGTGTTGCAGCAGGGCTGCCCGGACATGCTTATTGTCCACCTGGGGGAAAATGACTTGGTGAAGCAATCGGGGTGTCACTGCTGCATTTGATGCAGAGGGATCTCGGGGCGATGAAACGCAATCTGGGTGGCGCCTGTATTGTGTGGACTGAATTTATTCCACGGAGGATCTGGAGGGGTGCACTCAAGCCTGCGGCCGTTGAAAGGGCCCGCAGAAAATTTAACAGAGCTATGAGACTTTTCTGTGCGGATCAGGGTATCAAAGTGCTGGCTCATGTCGGGCTTCAGCTGGAACAGCCACTTCTTTTCAGGGATGACGGCGTGCACCTTTCTCACATGGGAAATGCATTTTACCTGATGGAGCTGCGGATCTGATTAGTTTTTTGTGGAACGAATCGATATGGTGTAAGAGGGACGAGTTCGAAAGGTGCAAGCTTGGTGGGGCAGGTAACCGCCCTCCGGGGGTTCCCTGGGTGGCGGGAACTGGGAGGGGTGGGGAGTCCATGACAGGCAAAATCACCCTTTCAGGGAGGGGGTTACAGGTGCAGGATGGGAGGGAGTGGTAGACGGGAGTGCGATGGATGGAGATGACGGAGGAGTTGGAAAGTGAAAAGGGGAAGTGAATGAGATGCAAAGAGGTAGTGGTGTGATTTGGGAGTGGCTAGTGGAGCACGCGAGTGGATGATGGGTGAAAGGCAGGATGTTGGGGGGGATTGTTTAAGTTAATGATGTTATGTTTATTTGTGAATGTCATGCCTGTCCTAATAAATGGCCTTTTACGGAAACTGATGCGGGGAGTGGTTATTGCGCGATGCGGCCCCCGGGGAAAGCAGGTCGGCAGACCAGTCATTTCCCCGGGGTGTTTGCGCGAGGCTTGGACAGGCAGGAAGTTAGGTAGGGGGTTTGGTCAGGGGTGGGAGGGGTTAGGAGGCTATTTAGGTGGACAGGAGGGGAACGACTTCCTTTTCCCGTCCCCGGTGCCTCAGGGAGAAGTTAGTTTTGCCACCCACCCACCCTACATAGCTGAAGGGGGACGCTGGGTGTTTTGTTGAAGTTGCCAAGTTGGGCAACATGCCAGTTTAGGGCAGGATGGCACAATAAGGGGTGTTTCCGGGAACTGGGAGGGGTGGGGAGTCCATGACAGGCAGAATCACCCTTCCAGGGAGGGGGTTACAGGTGCAGGATGGGAGGGAGTGGTAGACGGGAGTGCGATGGATGGAGATGACGGAGGAGTAGGTAAGTGAAAAGGGGAAGTGAATGAGATGCAAAGAGGTCGTGGTGTGATTTGGGAGTGGCTGGTGGAGCACGTGAGTGGATGATGGGTGAAAGGCAGGCTGTTGGGGGGATTGTTCAAGTTAATGATGTTATGCTTATTTGTGAATTTCATGCCTGTCCTAATAAATGGCCTTTTACGCAAACTGATGCGTGGAGTGGTTATTGCGCGAAGTAATACGGCGTGAAAGAGTGAGGGGAGCCGCCACGGCGTCCACTGCCACCTCTGAATGCAGCGCTCAGCGTTTTTCGTCAGGAGCAGACACCTGGCTTGGAATCTCAGTGTTGCTTCAAACAATAATCCTGGTTTCTGGAGGAAAGTCATTGAATCAAGAAGAGTCAATTGAGATAGACAACAAGCCAAAAGACAGCTAAAGCCACCTGTTCCTAAGACCTAAAGCAAACTGTTGCCAAGATCTTAAGACAAGGTTTAATACACATTGGCATGTTATAGTTACTCCACATTTTATCTCAAAACAGAAGGGCGTCAAGGAATACAGGGGAAAAATGTGTACATTGGAGAAGAGTGTGCAAGCATGATCTGAAGCTGCTTTAAAACCCATCTGGGAAAGTAGGGTTTCGTGACAAGAGGTAAGATAGTAAAACTGGGCAGAATAATAATGTCCATTGTGTAGAATATGGTTCTCAATGTGTGTGCAAGAACAGCTATGAAGTTACCCTGAGACAGCACTTCCCGGCTTAGGACTGCCAATGCAATGATATTGCTCAGTGATATTTTTGTTGGGTTAGTAGTGCAATACTCTCCATAGAATACAGGGGGTTCAGCATTAGATGTAACGGAAATTCCACTGACCACATTGTGCGAATGCACGCAAAGTACATTTGTGCGTGTCTGTCTTTCCATACATTACCACACTGCAAAATTGTTCTTAGTGAATATCAGAAAGTTATACTTCTTCAGTAAATATAGCAATGGCAGTATATTTAGACGACAGTGTAACAAGGAATCACATGGACTCTAGCCGACTCTGGCTAATGAAGCCAGAATAGGTTAGGATAGAATATTGAAAAGATTTATAATTATTCATTGGTTTAGAGCAGATAATTAAACTTAATTAATGGTGGCATGACATGCAATGCCAGTGAGGGCAGCTTTAATAGGAAGTGGGGAGGGAAGCTGCAATGTGCCTAGTTTTAAGACTCGGTGTAGTGGGGAATTGTATACTGTTTTCTGCTATGCTCTTAAGAGAGGGTGGGCATTTTGTAAGTCCGATAACTTGTAGTGCAGAAGGCTCCTTTAATGTGCCTTTGTGAATAAGCTAACTGCAGAGATTTGACTGCACTCACTCAACAAGCATTGGCACCTTATGACAGCTACTGGCTTTGCATATGTCTTTTAGCCATGTTGTACAGCATGGCTGCTGCTCAGCGTGGCTAAAAGTTAGTGGTGTGGAGGAGAGTGGCTTCGCTCAGAGTGGCGCTGAGTGGAGTGGTGCCTAAGCGAGTGGGGTGGCATGGAGTGGAGAGTCTTAAAGTAGAGTGGTGCAGGGTGGCATGGAATGGGGTGGCATCCCACAAAGTGGAATAGAGTAGCATAGACTAGATTGGCAAAGAGTGGAGGGGCGTAGAGTGAAGTGGTGTAGTGTGGAGTGGTTCAGCGTAGAGGAGCGTAGAGTCGAGTTCACATAATCCTTAAACTCAATATAGCTTACAGCAGTGGTTCCCAAACTGTGCGCCACGGCACCCTAGTGCACCACCAAAACAAGCCACAGGCGCCGCGGTAGAAGATGCTGATCATAATCTATTCTGAATTACACCAGCCTTTGGAATGCAGGCTGGGTGGTGCACGTGCTGCCTTGTAGCATTATAATTTATCATAAGTGAAGAAACACAGGGTAGCAGACGTTCAATCCCCACGCGAGGACGGGAAAGTTTGGTATATATTATGAGCACAAGCCAATGGAATTGGCATCTCGTCTCAGAGGACATTCTTAAGTCGATGGCACAAGGACATTGAGATTCACTGTATTTTCAACAAAGAATCGTGGTACAGTGTCCAATGCCTACAGTGACGAATATTCTCATTTATTTATGTTAATGTTCGTTTTTTCCAGTATTTATGAAGGACAAAAGATTGGGGCTGAATAGCCCCCATGTTACTATGTGATATCTTCACTGTTTGACTTAGTTAGCACTAAATGCGATCCAGTGTAATTCAATTCCAAACTGGTCGCTCCGTCAGGACTACAGTTAAAGGGTCATCATTTCTTTACAGCACTGCTGTATATTTGCCCATTATTGATAACACTGAGGAACACAGCGGATGTTGTCCTTTTTCATTAAAGAGGGGTGGGGAGATTTTGTCTAAAATATATCTTAACACATCAAGATGAACCCGGAAGCGGCTGGAGGACTGTCTCATAACAAGAGTTTCAGTACTTTTTCAGAACAACAGTTTTCACCATTATGCTGGTCCGTATTTGCTGATGAGTTTTTCTGGTGCTGGAGCCACATCCCTGGCTTTGTCCACACTATCAGTCCTGGCTTTTTACTCTGCCTTTCAGTTGAGGCATTTTGCGTACTTTAATGGGTGTTCTAATGCCTTCACTGCAGCCTACTCCCATTACAAATGTGCTGGTTTTTGGTACAATATTTAATGTATGTGTCAGTACAGTGAAAGACTGTATGAAATGAATGACCTGAAGCAACGGAATCCTGTGGTTCAGAGGCATTGTGAACGTTTTATCCCCATCTCCATACTGTGGCTATTGCTGCTGTTTTATTGCTAATTACAGTGGTCTGTATATAGGCAGACAGTATTTGACAGCACTAACTTTCTTAATTTGAGGTATGGCACCAGCAGTACTCTGAATACCTTGGCATTCTTTTCATTGGCTTTAGTGCATGAATCCATGGCTACAAAAATAGGCTTGGTCTTTCCTGATAAGTAACTTTACTGGAATTGAAGTGGACACATGGAAGTCGTCTGAGTGGAGTTCGTGTTCAATAAACCTCAGAGGTAGGCTACTGACCCGTCATAATGTTAAAGGAAGATCACAAAGCGAACAAGCCATTGCAATTCCTCATTGAATTCTGTGTGGATCACTAACAGATGTAAGCCCAGTGGTTCACAAACTGTGGGCCGCAGCACCCCAGTGTCCCTGGATTCGGCTGGATGTGTCCAGCTTCAGTTTAATCGCAGATGAAAAGCAAACAGATGCATTCACTGCATGACCCGAGGGTGCACAAATATTGTGAAAAGAGAGAGCAGACATCTTTGCATTGCAAGCACTATTCTCCCTACCTTCATCCCAATTATTTTCAGGTATTAAAATGGATGCACTACAGGGGTCGGGATTACATACACTTACACAAACACAAAAGAAAATGTAATGGGGAGCCGCGGCCAATGGCCAAGTGGTCAAGGGAGCCGTAGGTCAAAAAAGTTTGGGAACCACTGGCTTACAGCATTGGGTAGTGGGGTCAGCCCACTTCAGCCATTAGCTCACTTCAATGTGAGTGATGGCATTCTGTTCCTTCAAAAAAAACACATACCAATCAATACAAAGAGGTTCCGTTCATTGGCTGTGGCTACTAGGGTAATGTAAAGAGCAAATTAAAGTTTTACGACTGGAGCAAGAGGTTTTTCTTTATCTGCTGTTTTTAATTGTGGAATTATAAAAAAGTAAACCATACGAGATGGAAAAAACACAATTTAGCAAAACAAACTTCTCTAGTACCATTCTTGCCACAATTACATGAGCACAATTTTTGATAGCATATGTCTCCAACAGCAGGCTGTTGGTCTGATAAAGTCTGCAGTCATTAATCAGTTTTTATTGACTCGCAATAAGATGAATAAACGATATATACAGCTATAAAAATATAAGAAAATAAAGAGAAGGGAAAGAAGAACAGATTATCTAATAAATAAAAATAAAATAGGCATGGCCAAACATTATTCCAAGTCAACGATGCTTCATGGCCGATGGGGTGGATAGTTTGTGTTATAAAAACATACATGATACCATCAGGAGCAGGCAGGTGGTGAGGCACACAGTACCATTATACTATAGAATGCTCTAAGACACATGCTCCATAAACATGCAAATAGAGACCATATATTATAATGAGTGCAGCAGCCACTATGCTAACATTGCATCTAAGCTACCCCAGGCCAGGAGTGGCCAACACTGCGCCCCTTCCCCCCCGCAACAGAGCACTCACTAGCAATTAATAAATAACTCATGTCACGTTTCAGTCCCAATATAGTTATGTAGAGTGGATTGGTGTCTTCCTGAGGCTTTAATTTAACTATCATTGCGCCCCATATTGAGACCTATGCATGTATCTAATCATCATGTCTCACATCATGCAATACATCACTCTATGCTACAGTGCACTTCAGCATCTCACGCCAACCTCCCTGTCCTCACAATTTGCCACTTGGTCAATAACTATGCAAACCTGTCTTCTAATTTAATTTTAAGAACTTGGTCATTTTGTTCAGCCTATGTATGTTTGCTGTGAACAAATGAAGATTACCTTTACGCGTTACCTCTTGAACCAGTGTGAGAACGGTGTCCCAGAATAGGGAGAGCTCAGGAGCAGTCCAATACATGTGCGACCGTCACCGTTAGATTTTCCACAGTGAGGCAATCAATATACTGTTATATCAGAGTACATTTTGTGTAGCCATAGGAGTGTAGTGTGCCCTCAATTTCAAGTTGGATTAACTTGAAATGGGTGCTGTGAGCAACCCTAGATGGATACTCCCAACAAGCCTCTCGCATGATATCAACTGTTTATAAATATACCGTCCCCACATCTCCACCGGGGAGGGGCTACGATCACCTTGGACAGCTGAATCTAACTGGAGTAAGTTACTGTCAATGCCCTTCTAGATCTACCATGTGTGACCCCAGCAATGGTTTTGTACTGAGTGGTAAAGTCTATGGACATTGGTGGTGGTGTCCATGCCCAGGATAAAACCTGATTGGTTGGGGTATATTAGGCTAGTCAATAATAAATAGATCTTAGAGTCTATTCACCAAGAGTCTGTCAAGGATTTTGTGATCCAGATTTAACATGGACAAAAAAAGATACAACACCACATTCAAGGGCTTATTCGCAGGCTTTAGCGAGGTTACAATAGTAGCTTCTCGCAAGGATGGGGGAAGCTCACCCATTGAATGAGGATTTAGATTCTGTTATCCCGTTGTTAAATATCTCTTCTGAATTTTAGTTTTTGGGTCAAAAAGGCTTGGTCATGGTACTGAGGGCTGTTCGCCATGATGGTAGACATTTCCGTTCCATGGATTTGGCTGTGGGTTTGTGGCTAGTTTGGACTGGTTAAGCCACAAGAAGAGGAGGTGATGTAGATGCAGATAAGCATCAACTGTGTGCATCTGTGAAAACTATTTTCTATAACAGTACCGCCCACTCCTTCCACTCTTAAGCCAACAAGTGTTCAAGCTCAAAAAAAGTCAATGGAAAAACTTTTAATCATGCATCCACCATGATCTCCTGCACTAAATGGTTAATGTAAATCCAGCATGTACTGTAACATCATTAATCAATTCTGCATTACACACACACACAAACTCTACACCAACAGTCCGCGCTGCAACATTATGCACTCCTGCCCAAATTGGTATTTTAACACAATGCACTCCTCTACAACATATGCTTCAACACTCCGGCACACATATAATACCTGCCTCACACGGGAACTCTATCAATAATCTGAAGTGATCTAATAGCGACATGAAAATCAGGCAAACATTATTCAAATGGTCTATCAAGCATATTGTGTTTGCCTTCTTAATTACCAGTCACATGTGAACGCATGTTTGCATTCAAGACTGGCAACATTGCGTCTTCCGATTAAAGAAAATGCATTGCAAGATGGCGGCACGTGTCACGACGGGTGCCCACATGAGCCATGAAGCAGAGGAACAAGATAAGTGTGTGCAAGGAAACACATGCTCTCCCATGAAGTGCTGAATGAAAAAGAAAGCTCTTGAGTTAGCAGTTTAAATATAAAACCCATCCAATCAGAACACAGACGAAAATGCTCCTAAGGGGAGAAACCTAACAATCGAGAGGAAAGTCTCTGAATCAAGGGCAGACAGGAAACACTGATTACATAAGCAAACATGGCCTGTACGGTCAGGTATGCCCAGCACTGGGACAACCCTCTTTAGAATAGCTGACAACATACTTAAACTTCCACTCCTCCAATGATCGTGCATATGGCAACACTGCACTATTTTCCAGGGACACATTCACCTAGCCAACCCCGATTTTTTCCCTCGCAAAAAGCCCTTAAATCATGGGTTCACAATACCCCAATCATAGGGGTCCATAGGAGATCATCTTGCAATACCCCAGCGTTACTACAGCTATTGCACCCTTCACTCAAATGAGGGAATGCAGGTTCAAAATCACTTATTTACAACCTCTTCCAAACAGTATCCTTTACCAGATGACCCTGCGTATTTTTCATAAAGATATTAAAGTAGGTTGTCAGACATCTTCTAAAGTCACCCATAGTGTAAAAACCGACAATAGGAGAGTTCTCATTGTACAAGTTGGTCAGAGGTAAGCCCCTGCAGCATTCACGGAGTGCCAGAGCTAAATTGGGAGCATTACGCACTGCCCCTCTCATTAGTACCAGGGCCATGATTTTGCCCAGAAGACCACAACCAGCGCTACTGAATGTTGGTGTGTCGAATACCAGGCCCCACAGTCCCGATTCCAGCTCATGACTCTTTCATCCACAAGACACTATGTCACCTTATCACTCTCTTGTAGGACCCTGATTTTTACCAGTTTCTTTTTCTGCACCTTTATCTTCCTTCGCCCATGTGTTTCCCTCTTACTCTGGATCAAAGTCTGATGATGAAAAAAGTGCTGGTCGCCACAAATGATACCGATGGGACCGACCTCCTACCATTGGCTTCTTCGCCGAGGACTGTACAGAACTTACAAAAAAAGACACATTGAATTGATTTAACTAAGAATTGTGTTGATACCCAAATGCAAGTTTTTTAATCAATGTAGTGAGACTGTATGGGGGCCACTTCTCCATTCTGTGAGAGCAAAGCCATTGGTAACACTGGCCACCGAGGAGGGTGGGCACATTCTTTTGTGCTGGAAACAGAGCCTCTCACGTCACTCTTCGAGAAGCAATGCTGTGTGCTCTGCTGCAAGCCCCCACCCACCTAAATTCAATCAGCTCTGCGGTATTAAATGCAGATGTGTTCGGAGCAGACCGAGATAATCTGCATTATCCGTGAATTACTGAGCCAGGAACAGCTCTAAGTGGCTGCATTCCATGAAATGAATTCCACAATATCCCCCAGCATCTCATTTAAGGCTGTCTGCGGCTCCTGGGGCGAGGCCGAGTGACAAAAAAGGCGGGAGGACAGGAATGGGAGTGAAAAGGTGAGCGGAAGCTGGAGAGAGCAGTAAAGATGGGGAGAAACGCGAAAAACGGAATAGTGAGGATGCACAGATAGTGACCAGGACAGAAACTTGATCGGAATAGGCAATGGCTAGAACACGGAGAACAGAGTGCAACAGGAGGGGAGGAAGGGTCCCTGCTCACAGTTGCAGAACTAGTATAAAAACAAAAGACCCGACCAGTTTGGAAATAAGGACGAACACTTTAATTAAAATACGCTTGTAAAAAATTAACCAATAACCTGTATATTAATTTTTGGGGGACATGTACCAGCCTGGTAAAGAGGCTGCAAGTGCAAATGATGTTATGCTGCCCTCGCGAGTCCGTACCACTGAATTTAATAAACAAACCAGAGTATCGTCTCTTAGCCGAAGTGCACCCACGAGCCGCCATTACTAATAAAGCCTCGTAAAGTGCCTATAGTGAATCTGAATCATCCTGCTCACTGGCCTTCTGGTAGCACCGATACAGGGGATGATAAGGCAATCCGCAGAAGGAGCACGCATGTCTAAATTTACAGTTAACCTCTCCTCTGGTACACCTGCCCTCGTTGTAGTCCCAGCATACGCCATTTTTCTTCCGTTTTACCCCACAGCCAGGAAGGGTCTTGTTTTGCGGCCTTCCGGCCCCGGTAAAGGTCAACACCCAGCAGTCCATGTCCTTCTCGTCCCAGCGCATGTCGGGTTCCCTTGATTTCAACAGTCGAAATTTGGCGTCCTACTCTAACCAAGCGTCAGGGCCATAATTCTCGTATGCAAGGACTATGGTGTGCTGGTAGCAACTCAACTGGGGAGCTAGTTCGATGAACTTTTCCAAAAGCACCGCGGAGTAAACTGTGAACCCCAGTATCCAGTTTGTCAACGACCTCTCCATCGCCGCCTCTCTATCCCTGTACGACCACTTATTTATCAACCCAAATATATCCACAAACTCTCCCTTCCAGATCTGTTCCTTCACCTCCTGCGGCACATGGAGAGCCACCACCGAGGGCAGCGCTTCCCCGCTCGCACGCATGCATGGCTGGTCCCCACCAGGGCCTCCCGTTGAAGGGGGTGCGGCTGCTCCCTTCCGCACCCCAGAGCCAGGGACTCCGTCCGACCGGCCGGAAGGAGCCGCAGAATACGCGGGAACAGTCGAGGCGGAGGCCCGCCCTCCGGTACCCTCCTGTGAGAGGCTGTTACAGGGAGAGTCTGCGGCCTGGAAGGGGGCGCTGAAGAGAACTTGAGGTGGAGGGGCCCCCGCAGCCGTGAGGGGCCCTGGAGCTGCAATGGCGGCGCCCGAGGTGAGCACGCTGCACATTTCTTGGCAGCATTCGTACATAGCCAGCAAAAAGGGTTGCAGCGAGCTCCAATTCATCTGCTCCAAAGTCCCTACATCGGGCTGGTTGAAAACGGCTCCCCGAGGGGCCACCTCTGTGGTGGGCTCGGCAGGGGAGGGTGCATGCACTTCCTCGGGATCCAGCTCCTCCTCCTTTACCGCTCTCGGGGCCTCTGCAGCCCACCTACTTGCTCGCGCTGCCCTGGCCCGCTTCTTGGGTGGCATTCTTGGCCAAAATACGTACACAGGCTGTAAATGTCCGGTTCCGCTGCAGGCGATAGCGGTGGGTCCGCGAAGCCCTCGGAAAGCGGCAGGCTGGTCACACGGCAGGTCGCAAGTCAGGTGGGCCGTTCGATACCCCTGGTGGAAGGCCAGACATGCAGATCTTCAGGTGGCTGGGGGCTCACCGTAATCAGAATGCAAATGAGCGGGAAACGGTGACCTTGACGCGACCGCTGCCTTTTATTGTCAGACCAAGGGCCAACGCCCACCGCGAGACTTTCTGCGGTATCTTCTTCCGGTCTTGTGGACACGCCCCATCACCCTTCGTACCCCAGCACACACCTTGAATAAAAAATACGTGTAACTTTAATTTATCTTTGAGAACATTTATTTTTGGATGATAGGAAAGCTAAGTTGTTTAATATAATTGCGCCAGCTGCCTGTGAATGTAACCGAACGATCATTGATTAGAATCGTGATGGGTGCCCTGTGAAAACAGTGCATTTATTGTGATAAGGGGTTTCAACCTGGGACAGAATGCACTCCCAATATGTGTCACTATTACAAAAAAAAACACACACACACGGGATAAGGCAGCACACAATAAAATAGGCTGCCACAACAAAAATATTATTTAGAAGTTAATAGTGCTTTTAAGGGTTATGTTTTAGTAAGATGCGACCTTTACGTATTGTAAACGTTTGTTTATAGGATCCCATTCAAAATTCACCCCCAGTCACAGATCTGGGTTAAATTCCTCGTTTTTTTGCTAACGAGGTAATTCCAGTTTGGACCCAGCCATATGCAAATCAGCCTTGACCCTGCTCCCCATGTGAACATCCAGCCCAAACTGCAAGGCCACCCCTGGACCAGAAACAAGTACCCGGGGACCGGTTTTAGGGTGGCGTGTTGAGCGAAAAAAATAAATGGATTAAATACAGATGTGTGACCTGGGGTGAATCATTTTTTCAGCCTTCCACCCATCTGTTCTTGTTTTTCCTGTCGTCCTTAGAGGGAAGGGTATGCCCAGACCGGGGTCCCCTGCTCACTGTGCCACTAGATTTAAGCTAGCCTGGCTGATGAGGGATGATACCCAGAAACAAGTCCCAAGATGCTTGTTTCTTGTCCAGGGAGGACCTAGCCTGACAGTTTGGGCTGGATTGTTCCCATAGGCAGCAGTGTCAAGACTGATTTGCATATGACCGGGTTCAAACTGGGGTGGCGTGGAGAGCAAAAAAACAATGGATTAAACCCAGATATGTGACTGGGGATGAATGTTTGATTTGTTCAGCATTCCGTCCATCATCTATTCTTTTTACCTCTGGTGCTACAGCAGCATTGTGCCCTGAGCGTGCCATGGTCTTAAACAATTCATACCCGTTTTTTTTGGTATCCGTCTATTTTCTGAGTACAATAAGTTCTTTGACTTAGTCTCTTGGATGCGGTCACCCCACTATCACCCCACTATCCACCGGCAATGACACTCAGGCAGTACGTATTCTCGTTCTTTCCTATTCAGTGGCTATAAATATATTCAAATTTGGTCCCTTCTTCAAATTTTGTAGGTTGCTCCCCCGGGACCTTTCTGTTTATGAATAACTCTATTTTTGCGTGAGAACAGTTGTTCGGCACTAGTGCAGGCAGAGTTTGAATTCCTGGTCCCTCCATCTTTATTCCCCTCCATCCTGTTCCCATTTACAGGTTTCCACTCTTGCTTCACTTCTCTCCTGTTAGTCATCACAAGTCAAATCACCAGCCGCACGTTGGGCTATCAGAACAACATCAACAGGTTGCAGTGGTGTCTTATTGTTAGGGCCCCAGTCTTTGTGAAAACTTATATACATTTTATTTGTACATTGCTGTATTGTACACAAGCTTTGGCCTTTCCCAGTGTGGTCACTTGAGCACAAAGCACTGAGCACTTATTTATGGAAGCTGTACCTTTGAGTGAATTGAATACACATTTTGTATGCTGACCAGGTTCTGTTTCCTGCTGCTTGAATCATTTATTGCTTTCTCAGTATTTGTTATTCTTTCTTACATACCAATCTGGAGCCCTTGTATCCATTTTCATTCAGATGCCCCTGGTTCCAGGTGGGTATTAGGCTGCCCCTGTTTATGATTGTCATGGTCTTCCAGCATCACTGCACCATATACCTGGATGTTCTTCCAACAGTAGTGCACCATCTGCCATCTCTCTGCTACAACATCTGCAAACCATGTGAATCCCCTGAGTCTCAAAGAGTAGATCCCACTGCACTGACGCTTACATTAGTGAATATGTTGCAGTTCCTGCTTATGCAGCAGTTGTGCATTGTTTCAGTCCTGGTCGTACACAATATGCTTGCCCAGTAAATATCTCCTCCACAGACAAGAAAAAAAAATGGAAGAAAAACAGAACTCCTGATGTCCTCATTGTACGGAAGTCCCAACCGCACAACACACAGTCAGCTCATCACATCAGCCAAATAAAATGACTACTCCAACACCATCAATGAAGCTACCAACAGAAGCAGAACACTTTTCAAGACATTCAAGCACACATCAGACCCATCTTACCCACCTTTCCCTCACTCCACAGACAAATGCAATGCCACCACCCTCTTTTTTTATAGAAAAAATAAAACAGATCAGACAGCATATCGACAACTCCTAGCCTGTGAGAGAGCGCAATTTGAATAAAAATTATGTATGTACCATATTCACAAGCATATCTCATAGACGTAGAATCTATAACGTGAAGTTAACACTTGTAGCGTAAAATTAGCCGATGTAACCAATGTAATAGGAAATGTATCTGTATCTACTCTATAAAGTGTATTAGAATTAGAAAGGCCCGTATACATAGTGGGCTAATATAGAAATGTATAGAAATGCTTAAGAGCAGTAGAACGTGCAAAACTGAATATACGTGTGTAATTATTAAAAGGAGAAGGAAGACGAAACGTAAAGCGAAGAAATGTGCAGAGAATGTATAACACTATGTGAGCACGAGAATAAATGTTGTATTCTATGTAGAATGTATTCACTTATAATCATTGCTTTGCTAAATTCGATTATATATAAATGTGTGTTAAAGGTTATACTGTGTAGAAGAGTTTGTAGGAATGTTAGAAAGGTTTGGTCATGTGTGATTTTAACCTAACTGACCAAGAGTTCGCAGGAGTGTAGTCCGCTGTATGTAATTTAGTGGGCTCACAGGAATTGTGGATAGCCTTGATCTGAATGTGCGAGACAAGAGTCAAAGGTCTTGCTAGATTTAAGGTGACAATGCTGGACGAAGTTTATGGCCTAAGTGAGATAAGAGACGCTTGGACTTTGAGTCTTGTTTTGAAATGACCGTTCACAGGACCAAATGAGGTTAAGAATATAGTCGTAAAGAATAAAGGTCTGTTGAGGTGATAGACTTTGCTCCGAAAGTGTCAATTGGAATGTCAATGAAGTCACCAGCAAGAAGACGAAGATGGTGCCTATGAAGCAAGGTCAACTTAACGGACGACGCGAAGAGATGAAGCTATGGAAAGAGCCAGAAATGACATCATATGTATGTGTACGTGGTGGGCGTCAAGGGGCGTTCCACCCATACTGTGATTGTGTATTTAGGGACAGCACCCCGGGGAGAAGATAGCGCAGATGGCATGAGCAGATGGCCAGAGAGAAAGATCAGAGCGCAAGAGAGCAGTAGGCCGAGGACCCTTAGAGAGCGGATGGGTAGGCAGAGAGGGTACTGCTTCTCGACATAAGTTACCATTAGAGGCTAAGAGAGTTTGAACTTCTTTGGAAGTCAAACTGCTGACACCTTTTTAGGTAAGGAACTTGCGAAGTAGGGATGTCACCTAGTATAGAGTAGGGACAGAATTAACTTGTTTATTCTCTTTTTGTAGATGACGCAACGGAACCACTTTGTGTCTATGCTTTTTAATCTGCTGATTCTGGAATTGACTTTAATTGTATTCTTTTGTAGACTGAGGTTCTTTAGGGAATTTATGTTCCTTCTAGTTCCTGTATACTTGTTGAATCTTATCCTGAGAGGATTGTATATGCACTTAATTCTGATTTTATATTAAATTTTTAAAACTTCATCAGTCGTAAGTGGTTCTTCAGAGTTGCGTCAGTTTATGGGGTTAATTTAACCTATGCGGGGTTTGTCTTTTACTCAATGACAGAAAATAATCGATCCAAATAGATGAATGAGATAAGTATCTAAGTGATCAGAAAGGGTATTAAAATCTCATTCCCCGCAGTTGGTAGCAGAGAAAGATGGTTTTCTTCTTGAGGAAGACAACCTAGGTCAGGTCTAGATTACCCCAAGGTCCCTAGTCATCGGCGACCAGAAGAAGAATCCCTGCCGAAGACGCTTAAAAAAAAAAAAAAACTGCGGGGAATGAGATTTTAATACCCTTTCTGATCACTTAGATACTTATCTCATTCATCTATTTGGATCGATTATTTTCTGTCATTGAGTAAAAGACAAACCCCGCATAGGTCAAATTAACCCCATAAACTGACGCAACTCTGAAGAACCACTTACGACTGATGAAGTTTTAAAAATTTAATATAAAATCAGAATTAAGTGCATATACAATCCTCTCAGGATAAGATTCAACAAGTATACAGGAACTAGAAGGAACATAAATTCCCTAAAGAACCTCAGTCTACAAAAGAATACAATTAAAGTCAATTCCAGAATCAGCAGATTAAAAAGCATAGACACAAAGTGGTTCCGTTGCGTCATCTACAAAAAGAGAATAAACAAGTTAATTCTGTCCCTACTCTATACTAGGTGACATCCCTACTTCGCAAGTTCCTTACCTAAAAAGGTGTCAGCAGTTTGACTTCCAAAGAAGTTCAAACTCTCTTAGCCTCTAATGGTAACTTATGTCGAGAAGCAGTACCCTCTCTGCCTACCCATCCGCTCTCTAAGGGTCCTCGGCCTACTGCTCTCTTGCGCTCTGATCTTTCTCTCTGGCCATCTGCTCATGCCATCTGTGCTATCTTCTCCCCGGGGTGCTGTCCCTAAATACACAATCACAGTATGGGTGGAACGCCCCTTGACGCCCACCACGTACACATACATATGATGTCATTTCTGGCTCTTTCCATAGCTTCATCTCTTCGCGTCGTCCGTTAAGTTGACCTTGCTTCGTAGGCACCATCTTCGTCTTCTTGCTGGTGACTTCATTGACATTCCAATTGACACTTTCGGAGCAAAGTCTATCACCTCAACAGACCTTTATTCTTTACGACTATATTCTTAACCTCATTTGGTCCTGTGAACGGTCATTTCAAAACAAGACTCAAATTCCAAGCGTCTCTTATCTCACTTAGGCCATAAACTTCGTCCAGCATTGTCACCTTAAATCTAGCAAGACCTTTGACTCTTGTCTCGCACATTCAGATCAAGGCTATCCACAATTCCTGTGAGCCCACTAAATTACATACAGCGGACTACACTCCTGCGAACTCTTGGTCAGTTAGGTTAAAATCACACATTACAAAACCTTTCTAACATTCCTACAAACTCTTCTACACAGTATAACCTTTAACACACATTTATATATAATCGAATTTAGCAAAGCAATGATTATAAGTGAATACATTCTACATAGAATACAACATTTATTCTCGTGCTCACATAGTGTTATACATTCTCTGCACATTTCTTCGCTTTACGTTGCGTCTTCCTTCTCCTTTTAATAATTACACACGTATATTCAGTTTTGCACGTTCTACTGCTCTTAAGCATTTCTATACATTTCTATATTAGCCCACTATGTATATGGGCCTTTCTAATTCTAATACACTTTATAGAGTAGATACAGATACATTTCCTATTACATTGGTTACATCGGCTAATTTTACGCTACAAGTGTTAACTTCACGTTATAGATTCTACGTCTATGCGATATGCTTGTGAATATGGTACATACATAATTTTTATTCAAATTGCGCTCTCTCACCTGCTTCTCCTCTTCCATCCACCTCTTATCGAAGATTCCTATAATTTAAAGCCCTGTCCCTCACATATTCTATCGACATACTCGACTCATTCAAAGCCACTTTCCATGAACATGATGTCATGTCCTTGTCCTTCATAAGAGCTCTTTCTGGGGAAGCTACCTCATTCCTCACCATTGTCAATGCCTCCCTGATTTGATGCCACTTTCCAGAAGCTCACAAGACAGTCTAGATCCTCCCACTTCTAACAAAACATACAAAAGACTCAGATGACATCGCCTGCTACTGGCCCCCACTCCCCTACTCTTCATTCACAAGATCATTGAAAAAGCAACGTATGCTCAACTCCAAGATCACATCCATGCTAAGCACCTCCTGCATGGATACCCATGTGCCTTCAGATCACACTGCTGCACAGAGAATGCGGCCATGCACATCATAGACGGCATCCTGTACACAGATGAAGTTGACTCCTGCCTCCTGATATTGCTGGACCTCTTAGCTGCCTTCAACATAGTCAACCACATGACCCATATTCACACCCTTTCCAGTCAACTCCAGTTTCTTCACATGGGCACTTGCAGGTTTTAAAAGATCTTCAGTCAACAAGGATTCCATAATTACATACTGTTTCCTGTCAACTTCAACCTCTACATGGAGTCCCTTGGAGCTTTACTCACAGATAAAGGCATCAAGATTCATCAGTATGCCAACGTCACATACTTACCTGAAAGATTCCGCTGCTCCACATTTCAGATGCCTCAAGCACTGTATTTACCTTATTCAGACCTCAATGCTCATTGCCTACCTGAAGTTCAACATAACCAAGACAGAATTCCTGTTATTTACCAAGAACAAGCAACTAATAGTCCAAACCTGGCCCAATGACCTAAACCTTGACAGTTTCGAACCCCAACTTTGACTGAATGCCAAGACACCTAGATTTACCTTTGACACAAACCTCACCCTCAAGGAACAAATGGCTAAAACACAAATACAACGTGGTACTAGGAAGTGGAACTTTTCCTGCCTGAAAGCAACATCAACCCTGCTGTGCAAGGCCTTCTTCTCTCACATCTGGATGGTGCCTGCTCCCTGGCTAACCATAATCCACACCGGAACCCCTTAAGGGCATCCTACATGCCACAGCATGTCTCATCCAGGGTCAGAAGAAATATGTCACATCAGTCACATCTGATGGAACTGCAGTGGCTCTCCTTGCTGGCCCACAAAACCAACTGGTTCGTTTACAAAGCCACCATGAACAGCACCTCTGTTTATCTTGCAAACAAGCACACCATCTCTGGTAGTTCTCGGCATACCCTCAGCAAGGCCACCAACAGACTGAAGAAATAGGGCCTGGATACAAGTGTAGGTGCTATTTATCTCACCTGATAAATACCAATTCCACTGGGTATGTTATTTATAGGGTGCAATTAATAGCACCTATTACGAGTTTGTGGGGAATAATATGCAGATTTTGGTGTTTAATGCACTAAAATTTGCATGGTATGGGAAACAATGTACATATTCCCCTGTTAATTTTGACAGGTTTGATCTGCCGAAATGTAATGCAGCTGGGGCTATTTAACACATCTGATAGCTATCAGATATGTTAAATACCCTTTAACTTGTAATTCCAACCCATGCGTAAACAGCGTTTTTTGAATGGGTCGGAATTAACCAACTCACTCATACTCAGGCAATGAGAAGTGTAAAAAAACAAGGTAACAGGCATTTTCTATCTATCCGATGAGGATGTGGAAAAACAACCCCATATCCATAAATAGAGCCCTAAAGCTGCTCCAGTTTAGTAAAGAGTTGAAGACACACCTCTTTACAGAGGACACTGTGTCACAAAGCAGTTAACAGTCTAATACCTTACCTCTCCTATATCTCGTTATCATCTGCTTACCGTTGACTCTGTATAGCATTCTGCTGCCTTTTTGGCCCGGTTTGCACTATACAAATAGCACAAGCATACATACTACTGTTGTGGCAGCAGCAGTGCTCCCAGGCACTGGCAGTACAGGACACACTGCCGGCACAGTTCTGCTTTTACAGCAGAAGTGCAGACTGCCAACGCTTCTCTTGTGGTAGCACTGCACTCTGTACTAGTACAATCCTCATCTTAAATCAGCAGTACACCTGTGCCTGCCCCGCCTCATGCAGCAGCAATGTACCAGGTTCCAGTCCTACTCTTACAGCAGCTGTGCACCTGTGCCTTCTGAGTGTCTCGCTGCAGCAGTGCACCCTGCCAGTCTAGCGGAAGTGCAATCCATGCCAGAACCACTCTTGGTGCACCATCTACAAGTCTTACTCTTACAGCAGTAGTGCACCATGTGCTAGTCTTACTCTTGCAGCAGCAGTGCACCATGTGCTAGTCTTACTTTTGCAGCAGTAGGGCACCACATACCAATCTTACTCTTGCAACAGCAGTGCACCATGTGCTAGTCTTACTCTTTCAGAAACAGTGCACCATGTGCTAATCTTACTCCTACAGCAGCAGTGCCCAATGTGCTAGTCCTACACTTCCAGTAGCTGTGCATCATGGACCAGTCTAACTCTTGCAGCAGTGGTGCACCATATGCTAGTCTTACTCATGCAGCAGTAGTTCACCACATGCTAGTTTTGCTCTTACAGCAGCGGAGCACCATATGCCAGTTTTACTCTTGCAGCCGTAGTACACCATCTGCCAGTCTTACTCTTACGGCAAGAAGGCAAAAGACACACAATTGACGGACAAATGCAGAACAGATAAAAACATTCTCCCCCAGTCAAGAGATCTGGGTTAAGTCCATCATTCTTTTACTCACCATGCCACCTAGTTTAGACCTGGCCATAGGCAAATCAGTCTTGACCCTGTGCCTCATGAGAACAGTCCAGCCCGACCTGCCAAGCCAGGTCCTCCCTGGACTGGAAACAAGCATCCTAGGACTGGTTTCGGGGTTTCACCCCTTTCAGCCAGGATAGCTTGAAACAAGTGGCACAGTGAGCCCGGAACCTACCTCTAGGCATACCAGGTACACTTAGGGCGAGAAAGCAAAAGACACACAATTGATGGACGGAATGCAAAACAAAACAAAACATTCTCCCCCAGTCAAGAGATCTGAGTTAAATCCATCATTCTTTTGCTCACCATGCCACCCCAGTTTAGACCTGGCTATATGTAAATCAGTCTGGACCCTGTGCCTCATGGGAACAGGGCCGGACTGACAATGCCGGGCACCGGGCAATCCCCCGGTAGGCTGCCAGGGGTGGGGGCCGTTTTTTTGTCTGGGGCCGGTTTTCTAGCGGGGGGGCCGATTTTTGGTACGGCCGCAGCGTCACGTAAGAATTAAAAATCAGAATTCACTAAGCGTAGTCAGTCACTACTCTGCGTCTTTCCTCGCTCCGTGTGGGGATAAATAAAGCACAACTCTCGTGGAGTGGATTATCTCGTGCAAAAATCCATAAATAATGGAACTGTGCTGCGCATCATTCAATAGGGGGAGGGTCTCTACTGCCGGTGACATGCGCACAGTAGCTCGGTAATAAAACGTGCGCGTGCGTGTCCCGTGAGCACAAGTCGAGAGGAGCTTTCCAAACTGTCTAAGACAAGTCTTTTTATTTATTTTTTATAAGTCGCAGAGAGGCACCCCATAATTCAATTATTTATAGCCCCTGCCTTATAGTCCCCCCTGTTGCCTCCCGCCGGTCGGACTGCAATTTCAATCCTGCAGGGCCCGAGGAGGAAGTCGGAGAGAGGGAGCCATGGTGAACTTGAAGGTGGCCGACCGGGGCACTGCAAATTTTTCAGAAGCCTTGATCCGGAGTTGCAGGGTTGCCGTGCAGCGTCACCATCGACTGAGAGTGGTGAGCGTGAGAGGCCTTGGTGGCAGGATGGCAGCATAGGCAGCGACATTGACCTGCTCCGTAATTTCGCTGTGGTGCTGCCTTGTGTGACAGTAGTACTTTGCTATCTCTCGACTCTCGCCAGAAGATAAAGCACTGACTGAGAACTGCTGACACGACTTCCCCTGCACAGCATACTATGAAGTCGCTTGACTCCACAAGTGATTGTAATCTTTTGTGGCATGACGGAGCCCATATAAACGCACTGATGCTGTCTGAAAAGTGAATTCCATTTGAGGCTCCAGGGTGAGTATGAGGGGTCCTTTGTATTTGCGATTAAAAATAACTGCTCAGACATTGGCACACGTCATTCTCTACTAACATTGAAGCAACGTCATGCTTGCAGGCGAAACAATTGCACAAGAGGGGGGTCTAGTTTTTTAGGTCTCGCCTAGACGAAAGCAAAAGCGAAGCTTTTGCTGTCTATGCGAGACAACTTATGTTGCCACTTTTCTGGGAATGGTGTGGACATCAGACTGTTACGAGCTTTTTCTGCTGTAGTCAGGCTGTCACGAGCTTCTCCTTTGGAGATTTGACCTCGTGAGCGCGCCTTGACTGCATCTAATGGGCCGTGCGCTTCCTTTAGTCAGTTTCACTTTGTTTCATTTCACTTTGAAAGTGCAGGCGTCAATGTGTCTGGTAGTTGTTCATGTGGAGTGCCTTCTGACCTCGTGAGCGCGCCTTGACTGCATCTAATGTGTGTGGCTTTTTTTTTCAACGTGGCCCGGGCGCTTGCTTCAGTCAGTTTCACTTTTAAGGTGCAGGCGTCAATGGGTCTGGTACTTGTTTTATTTCCATTTAATGCTCTTTGGAACAACAATTTTATATTACTTGTGTGTATTACCACTGGCCAGAATTTCAAAGACTTATATTCACGCAGGTGAAATAATACTATTGTGATTAGGGCCGATTTTTGGAGTCTGACCGTTTATTTCCTCCTGTTACATGTGGTATAATTTTAAGCAAATGATTGGCGTGGCAGATATGATGTAAGGCGCCCACTGCCCCAAATGAAATCACATGAAGTGATATATCACAACTTCTGGACTAAGAGGTGTGGTTCTTCAATTTTTTTATCCTGTACCCCCGGTAATGCCTGGCTCCTGTTGTCACACAGGGGATGCAGCTACCCTTCCTCCTTCTGTTCCGGGGACCTGCAGCTTCCAGCTCCCCCCTCCTAACATCAAGCCCCGTTTTTATTTTACCGAATCACATGCTCATGCTGCTGCCTGGTTTGTCTACATGCACACAGGCAGAATCACTCGGTACAAAATGGCTCCTGTTCACTCGTCAGTACGGTCTTGCGCCGCCCCACCTTCCCCCTGCCAAATACATTCATTCCAAATACTGCTTATTTTCATATCAGACTGACTTCTCACATCTGGGATAGCAGGGGCACCTTCCACAGTGATTAGTGCTTCACAAAAAATAATTCTCGGCTAGCGCTCAGAAGCCTTGAAGCTTTGATTGAATGACACTGCAGTTTGATGCCCGCTCGTTTTTTGATGCTATGCGTTCCAGACACTGATTTTATTAAGACTCACTTGGAGCTCTAAGCTGTCACTTGATCTTTCTTTGGGTCATTTCGTTTGCCCGGAAGGACTAACATATCTGTGAAACCCTCTTCTTTTATAGTTTGAGCATCGTCTTCGTTTAGCAGGATAACATTATACATTTGAAAATACAAATATCCGGGAAGAGCAGAGAGCAAATCTCCGCGATGTTGGGCATTCTCCTATCATAAAGGAAGCGTGTTGGTGGGACCTGTGGCATCTAACGCATCATTTAACCCTATATGCGTGGGCACCTACCACAATAATGTATAGGATGAGTTTGTTCCGTTCCCGTTTTTAATTTGATGTAAAACTCAAATCACTGCACACTCTCTACTACACACTCTCTACTACAGTCACTACTCTCTACTACACACTCCCTACTACAGTCACTACTCTCTACTACACATTCTGCTACACACTCTCTACTATAGTCACTACTCTCTGCTACGCACTCTACTCTCTACTACACACTCTACTACACACTCTCTACTACACACTCTACTACGCACTCTCTACTACAGTCACTACTCTCTGCTACGCACTCTACTCTCTACTAAACACTCTACTACACACTCTACTACACACTCTACTACACACTCTACTACACACTCTCTACTACAGTCGCTACTCTCTACTACACACTGTACTACACACTCTACTACAGTCACTACTCTCTACTACACACTACTACACACTCTCTACTACAGTCACTACTCTCTACTACACACTCACTACACACTCACTACTACAGCCACTACTCTCTTCGACACACTCTATACTAGACACTCTCTACTACACACTATCTACTACAGTCACTACTCTCTACTACACACTGTACTACACACTCTACTACAGTCACTACTCTCTACTACACACTACTACACACTCACTACTACAGTCACTACTCTCTACTACACACTCTACTACACACTCACTACACACTCACTACTACAGCCACTACTCTCTTCGACACACTCTATACTAGACACTCTCTACTACACACTATCTACTACAGTCACTACTTACTACACTCTCTACTACACACTCTACTACACACTCTACTACACACTCTACATTACACACTCTACATTACACACTCTACATTACACACTCTACATTACACACTCTCTACTACACACTCTACACTACACACTCTACACTACACACTCTACTACACTCTACTACACACTGCTACACACACGCTCTACTACACACTCTACTACACACCCTCTACTACTCTCTACTACTCTACTACACATTCTCTACTACTCTACTACACACTCACTACTTTCTACTACACTCTACTACAGACTCTCCACTCTCTACTCCACACTCTCTACTTCAATCTCTCTACCTCAATCTCTCTACTTCAATCTCTCTACCTCAATCTCTCTACTTCAATCTCTCTACTTCACATTCTGTATTACACACTCTCTACTACACACTCACTACTCTCTACTACACACTCTCTACTACACACTCTACTACACTCCCTACTACACATTCTCCTACACACTCTACTACGCACTCTACTACACACTCACCACTCTACTACACACTCACTAGTCTCTACTGCTCACTCTCTACTACACACTCTCTACTACACACTCTCTACTACACACTCTCTACTACACACTCTCTACTACACACTCTAGTACACACTCTAGTACACACTCACTACTCTACTACACACTCTACTACTCACTACTCTCTCTACTCACTCTCTACTACTCACTCTACTACAGTCACTACTCTCTACTACACTCACTACTACACACTCACTACTCTACTACACACTCACTACTCTCTACTACACACTCTCTACTACACACTCACTACTCTCTACTACACACTCACTACTCTCTACTACACACTCTACTACTCACTTACTACTCTACTCACTCTCTACTACTCACTACTACTCACTCTACTACTCTCTCTACTACTCACTCTCTACTACTCACTCTCTACTGCTCATGACAATGCCATTTATTTATCTGTTTCCAAAACCAACACATAAATAAAACATTTGTCATTTACAATGCCAAAAGCGCTAACTTTTGCAAAGGCGAGACCGTTGCATTGTAAATGCTTGTTTCTATGGTATCCAGTGACTTAAAAGTCCACTATCACTGTGACAAGCAATACAAATGCCAAGGGTGTGTGGGACGCCAGCGAGGAGGTTCGAAAATGGTGAAAAGGAAATTGTGATACAATTAAATAGAGGCTCCATTTAGAATAGTGAAGTACACGTCTTGAAACAGCCAGATCACGTGACTCACCCGATTCAGACTGCTTTAGTTCAGGCGTTCTTTAAGGTGCCCCTCGAGGACCTGTGGCCCAGGGGGGCAGCCACCTGTACTTGTGATGCCACGTGGCCTGGCCTGGCGATTGCTGCCCAGCCACGCAACGGCTACCTATGAACTTGACCTTCTGAGAGGTCCGCCTTTGTTTTGGTAAAAGTATTGGGGAAAGGCACGACCAGCGACCCTGCAGCACGTTTCCTTCATCCTGTCTGACAAGAAGGACAGGTAAGTGTGTGATTCTGCACATCTTCCACTTCCTCCTAAGTCAGTGGGTCACCATTGTATGTGTATAATGGCCCAATGTTAACTTTCCTAGACTTCTTTGCCGTAATATGGCAAACCATAGTCTCCTCTGTGGTCACTCAACAGTGTTATAGGTGAGCGACTTATGTTATTTTAGATCTGTATCCTGACAGATCACGGTCCAACTGGAGCACACACCCAGCGCCACCGTGCAACTGCACTCCCTCCTAACTGACCATGACTTAGTCGACATCTGGCCAATTAGGCACCCCAAAGTTGCATAGAGGGCACCTGCGTGACATCTTTTCATAAAGGATGGGCATGAACAGACTACTGGCATACTACAGGGATGTCTGCATGTGCACTACAAATGTCGAGCACTTAGTCCGAAGGCTGTCGGTTCCCACGCCGATTATCTTAACTCTGTCTGCAGTTGGCACACCTGATCACAGCTTCATTTAGTAGAGACTTCCCGAAAATGCACTCCGATATCCCCTTTTTAATACCGAGCTACGCAGCGCCATTACTGATTTCTTCACACATAATGGCAACACTGTGGAGTGCTCTGTGAGGCCTTTAATGTGTACATGCCATGGAAATCTCACACATAAGCAGTCTGAAAACTTGGCAGCTATGTACATACCGCTTACAGGCTACCAGATTTCCCATTTGGATAAAAGTTAAACTTCGCCCAGTCTTGTTCACCTTGGATTGTGACTTGATTTTGCTCGCGAAAAAGTGTCACTCATTGTCGTTGAAATGTCACTCATAATAACACTGAAATTCTGAACATGTCACATATAGCAATTTTAAACCTTGGCAGCTATGCAGGGAGTCACTGAAGTCATTTGCATTTGCAATCAGATTCTTCAAGGCATTGGCACTATGGGCAGGGGCGAGCTGGGATTAAACAAAAGGTATAGGCCCCCCGCAGCGCTGTCCCCGATGACTCAGACAAGGCCCTCTAAATGAGATAAAATATGCTTCTTGTGCCTGTGCAAAGTCGGCCTGTGCATCGTAGCTGTGGAGAAGTGTGGCTCACTGGTTAGAGCAGGCAGACCCTGAAGCAGAGGTCAGACCCGGGACCAGGGTTCAATTCCCGACGCGGCAGGGTCTTGAGCTCAAATGTCCATGGACTCGATAATTCTCGCTTCGGTGCCTGACCTAATCATGGGTTCACACTCTGCAACTCTGGGCATTAAGCTTGCTTAATCTCCACAACGGCCCCCTGCGGCGGGATGCCTGGCTTTCACCTTGGGGATGCCCTGTAGGGGCTATCTCACAGGGAAAAGCCAGGACGGGTTCCCAAGGCAAGCGCGGAGATACCCCTTCGGGGGTCGATTCAGGCGCTATATAAGAAACATAATAATAATAATAATAATAATACACGTGAAAGTGCTGCATATTAACTGAACCAACATTCTGTGCTGTGTGGTATTTTGGGGCATCCTGTGAAGCTGACAATCAGGAGCAGCAGAGGCACCGGGATGAAATAACATGTGATTTGACTTTCTAATTATGAATGACAACGTCATATACATTTGTTATTACAGTGATGAGGATGATTTGAGGAAACAGCCCTAGGGTTAACAGGCACAGCATGTCAGTAAGAAAAGACAGGGATAGGACGTTATCTATTTTAACATCAAGTACATGTTTTAAAAAGAATGATTTAACTATATAAGAACAAAATACTAATTCCTTGGCCTATCCCTTTTTGTTTAATCCCCTGCCCGGTTCTGTGCATGCAGCGTGCAGCGCACAGCACACTTCTAGGGCCCTGACCCCCTGAGTGTGGATCAGGGCTGGACTGGCAATGGCACTGGCAGCCCTTTGGTTCCTCCTGCCACAGGCCATTGGCCGCCACCCTAACAGTGCAGCACTGACCTCAAACATGATCTCAGGTCAGATTCTGTATAAATGGGTTTTCTTTTCGTCAGGTGTTGTTCGTGTGTGTGTCCGTCTCTGGGCATGGCCAGGCCGCCTGCAATGTTCCGACCCATCAGGCAGGATATATGTGCTGCTCCCTTTGGGGGCGCTGTGCTGCTGGACTCTTGGGGGCTGTAACTGGGGTGAAGGTTGGGGTCAGCAAGTCTGCTTGAAATTTATTTTTCAATACAAGCCCCAACTTGGGGCTTGTGCTGAAAAATATTTTTTAAGCAGACAACAGGGCTTTCTTGTGTTTTTTATTGTATTTATTTTTTTACACGAGTGAGTCCTTTTGTTTTCCACTGGCCACTGGTGTTGTTGCCACTAGCACTTGCCACTTAGGCTAATGTGTACATTTCTACGAGCCCTCTGTGCGTTCCCTTGATGCTGGCTCAGTTGGTTCGTGACCTCTTTATTTTTTTTTTAATTGTCGGGATTTCAGTCCAGATTTCACAAGAAAGGAGTTTGCGCTGTTAAAATGTGCACACTTGTGCGTTCAGCGGATGGTTCACTTCTAAAATATGCAATCGGGCCACAGTGACGGTATGGTAGCTGCAGTTCCCAGTGTGCAATCTGACAGAAGTTTTAGAAAGAGACTTGCTGTTTCATAATACCCAATTCTTGTGTATTCTATGATGTTTCTTTTTTAATGTCCAAGGAACAGATTATCCAGCTGAATAGTATTCGTGTTTTTTGGCCTCAGAAAGCTGAAAAGGCTGGGTCTGCCTTGCATTGATTCCAATCTTTAACGAATTAGCTGCACAGAGTTCTCTACAGAAGGCGCAGTGTTAGGCAAATTACATCACCAATCCTCTGATGAAATCACAGAGTTGATCTCTGATCCCAGCCCAAGCCCTTCAACAGCCTCCTAGTCCTACTTGCTCCTAAGGGCCCAGGGGCAGCAAGGGCAAAATGTGGAAGCTAGACTGCTACCTCACATGGTGTGAGTGTGTGTCGCACTATTGGCTCCATTCGCATGGTCACCTTGGGAAGAGCTGTTTTCATAGTGCTAGACAAGGTGAGCTGGAAACCCTTGCACAGAGCAGCCTTCCAGCTTGTGTGTGGAGGCTTTGCATTGCTGACGTCCATAAAGTGTGTTGCAAGCAGCCTCCCTAGGAAATTAGTGGTAGCCTCTGAAGCTTATGCTAGAGTTTTAGAGGAGAGAGAGGTGTGGCTCTCAGGCTACTCGCTAGCCATACCTCTCCTTGTTTATGCCCCCCCCCCTCCTCCTCTCTCCTATAGTCAAAGTTTTAAAAGTCGTCAGGTATGGGGCACTTTACACACTAATAGGCCCTTTAAAACCCTCCTTAGTTTCTATTTCTGCTCCGGCCTTCTTCATTACACCTGGTGCAGGGGTAGAAACCAACAAGGGTAGTGCAATACCATAAGTACCCAAGGGCAAGACAGGGGTGGCAGCTGATACTCCTAGCCAGTGGGCACCCCTAACTGAGTTTCATTCTTACCAGCCAGAGTCTCTGAGATGAGGTACTTATATTAATTCACCTAAAAATGTATGGTGGAGATCAGCATTTGCTACATAACGAGCAATGACACCATTGAAATCATTGCGTTTTGTGCTAAAATACCAAGCTCATAAAAGCAAATCTGCCAGTGGCTGCCATGCAGCAAATGAACTCGAGTACTGAATAGTGTTTAATTACCACCACTAAATTTAAGATTTAATAATACTGTGATTTAAAAGTTAATTGGCATACATCGTAATTAAGTGACTTGAGACTTAAGCATATATTCTGCATGTAAATTTCATAAAGTTACTTGGTTGGCTCATCTGACAAAAATGCAATTGAAGAGGTGAAAGGAGATGTATTGTAAACAATAGTTAAGGCTCTCTGTTAAAATAAAGGCAGGAAGGCGTGGAATTGCAAGTGAACAGTATCAGAGCCTTTCTCGAACAGCCTTTAGGTACTAAGGCATTGTAGCACACAGAGCATAGAAGAAAAACAATTGGGAGCCAGACGAAAAACACATTGTGCTGCAGTGACAAGGCACTGTGACTTAAGAATAATGGGTGGTTCTGAGTACAATGGCACATGGATATGATTTTTAAAACATGTCATATGGTTTATTAGACTTAATATTCAAACTGAGAATGTTGCCAATGTTGTACATATTCTTTCCAGCTGCCAATTTGAAGTTGTATGGAGAAGTAAGCTTTACATTAACCATCAAAAACACTACATCTAATATTACAAAGGGGAGTAGGTCAGGTTTCTGTATGGTTCAAGTAAGAGGGTAGAACTGATTATATGCTCAAGGTATGTTGGGTGCTTTGTTTCTACCCTGACTACTGTATTAACGATGTATAATTATCTAACAAGGGTGGCTTGAGCAATTTACATTAGATTTAACACATAGATCCAGAAATATCTGCTTTAGAAGGGAGTAGATCTTCTGTGCACCAAAATATATGTTGGACTCGGGCTGCCACTTTCTGGTAAAAAAAAACCCATAAATTAAGACACACTGTCCTATTTTCTTTGTGGACTGAAAAACAATGTAAGTAATTAATCCCATGATTGAACTTGGAAAGGACACTAACTGATGAAAAATGCCTGCATTCTAAACTGCATCATTTTCTTCAGGCACCTAAGGAGATATAGAAGGAAGCAAACTCAGAAAACTTCCCAGCGCCATTAGCACATGTAAAATGTTTTTTAGATACATATTGTTCATACTGAATGCTAAGACCTAGTTAGATAAGTCCTTGTCGGCCTCAGATTCCTCCAAAATCTGATTTGATCTGCTTTATTACATCAAAAAGTGACATGTTTGTTGGCTCTTAGGGCTCAGTGCACTTTTACTTTGTTCTCTCTGATTCACTACTTGCATCTATTTTTGGTGCTCTCTGAAAGAATGTCTATGGGTACATATAACTGGGTGGGTAACCTGATGTTCTTTAAGGTCATCATCTACTATTTACTGTGCTTTGAAAGTTGATACAATTTGAATATGTAATGAAAAATGTGCTGTAAAATTCACTATTTTGGTCTGTTTTCCAAAATGTTCTTGGGGGGAGAACCCCCCCAAATCCCCCTAGTAGCGTTCAGGCTTGCTCGCTGCGCTCGCTCGCAACGTCCCGGACGGGGGCTGGTCTGGCAAAATTTGCCAGGGCTGCTTTCAGTTCCCAGTCCGGCCCTGCATGGGAATAGTCCAGCCCGAAGTGCCAAGCCAGGTCCTTCCTGGACAAGAAACAAGCATCCTAGGACCGGTTTCGTGATGCCACAGTGAGCCCGGTACCTACGTCTAGGCCTACCCGGTGCTCTTAGGGCGAGAAAGCAAAAGACACACAATTGATAGTCTAAACTGGGGTGTCATGGTGAGCAAAAGAATGATGGATTTAACCAAGAGCTCTTGGCTGGCGGTGAATGGTTTAGTTTGTTCTGCATTCTGTCCATCAATTGTGTGTCTTTAGTCTTACTCTTACAGAAGTAGTGCACCATGTACCAGTTTTACTTTTGGAACAGTAGGGCACCATTTGCCAGGCTTACACCATGCGCCGCCACCTCACTGGGCATAGTCCTTTCCTCGTTCACATGAGCAATTTTTTCTCCTCCAAATCACGGCACTTGTTTACTTGGCATGAGTTACCAACCAGAATACACCCGCGCTATTGCTTTCCTTCAGTCACAGAAGCATGATCCTGCAACTTTTGTTACTTCCCAACCGCCCTCACCTAACCTTGTTTCTTTATCTTTTTCCCTGTTCCTTTTTCCTGTTACTTCCCTCCTTCTTTCCTTGCCAACTGGGCACTCTCAGGCATCTAAACTACCTTTTGTCCTGATGATGACCCCGTACCTTTCAGCAGGGATCGCAACGTCATTGACACCCAGCCCGTGACTCCGAATGTATGACAAATTATGCGGAGCACAAGTTGTCGGTAATCTACCTTTAGTATGCAGATTTTTGTCCACATACCGTAACTTCGCAAGCGCTACTACGCTTGCGATGTAACATTGCGTACCATTACTACGCATGCGTTGTTAGAACGCATGCGTTGTAATGGTATGCTATCCACATCGTTGTTTGGAAAAGGAGGCGCTTCCGTTTCCAAACGACGAGGTGCAGCACTGACGATGCAGGAAGACGGAGATTACAGGAATCAAACGTGACGGAGAAGAGAGGTACCACGAGGAGAGAGAGGTAAGTGGGGCTGTGTAGTTTTTAGGGTCGTGCAGTATTGTGCTTGTGTAGTGTAGAGTGAGGGAGGGTTGTAATGGGGGCTGTGTAGATTTTAGGGTCGTGCTGGGTTGTGTTTGTGTAGTGTAGAGTGGGGGAGGTTCGTAAGTGGGGCTGTGTAGTTTTTAGGTTAGTGCAGGGTTGTGTTTGTGTAGTGTAGAGTAGGGGAGGGAGGTGCAGGGGGTAGTGATTTAGGGTTTAGGGTATTGGTGTGGTGTTTGTGTAGTGTAGGGTAGTGTTTCACGGTTTAGGGTAGTGTCGGAGGGTCGTGCAGGGTAGTGTTACAGTGTAGGGACAGGACTGGGGGTAGGGCAGGGTCGTGCTGAGGGTAATGTTTAGGATAGTGTGGGGGGTGGTGAAGTGTAGTGTTAGAGTGTAGGGTCAAGGCAGGGGTAAATGGGATGGTCGTGTAGGGGGTAAGCGCGGGCGTAAAATCCGTTTCGCGGGCGAATTTACAGATTTTCTGCGATTTCGCGGTCCGCGATTCTCGCGAAATCGCAGTAAAATCCGCAAATCAGCGGGGACGAATTTTCAGCCAAGCAAGGGTTACAGCAGCAGGTGCAAAAGTTGAACCTAATTTCTTTGTAACCTTTTACAAAAGGGTTACAAAGAAATTAACTTCAACTTGGGCACCTGCTGCTAAGTGCTTCCTGGTGCCTCGTTGCCTACTTGCAACTTTTCTCTGACCCTGCTCTGACCCTTAAAGCAGGGTCAGAGAATAGTTACAAGTAGGCAACGAGGCACCTGTCCAAGGAATTAAACCTCATCAGGAAGCACTTACAGATATAAAAAACAGGAAGAAGGGAGAGGATGGCAAATACACCCATTTTGAGTTGTCAGGAGGGGTTAAACTAAAAGAGACCTTTACAGCACAATTTTCATATGCATTTTGCTAAAAATAAAAAGCTGTAGGTTCTGTAGGGGCAACTCAGGAATCTGACCCTTCAGAGATCCGGCCTCTCTTTCTTTCTCTCGTTCTCTCTCTCCCTCTCTTTCTCTCTCTTTCTCTATATTTATCTCTCTCTCCCTCTCCTTTCTTGCTCTATTTATCTCTTTCTATCTCTCTTTCAAGTTCTTCCTCTTTCTCTGCTTATCTTTTTCTTTCTCTGTTGTTCTCTCTCTCTTTCTCTCTATCTCCCTCTCTTTCTTTCTCTCTCTCACATCCTCTCTTTCTCGCTCTCTCTTTCTCGCTCTCGCTCTCTCTTTCTCTCTCTTTCTTTCTCTCTCACTCTCCCTCTTTCTCTCTTTCTCTTTCTCTCTCTCATCCTCTCTCTCTCTCCCTCTCTGTGTGTCTTTCTCTCTTTCTGTCTCTCTTTCCATGTCTCTCTCTCTCTTTCTCTCTCTCTTTTACTTTCTTTCTCTTTCTCTGTCTCTTTCTTTCTCTCTCGTTCTCTCTTTCTCTCTCCCTCTCTTTCTCTCTCTCGATCCCCCTCTCCTCTACCCTCTCCCCCTCTCTCTCTCTCCCTTTCTCCCTCTCTTTCTCTCTTTCACTTTCTTGCTCTTTCGCTGTCTCTCTCTTTCTTTCTCTCTCATTCTCTCTCTCCCTGTTTGTTTGTTTGTTTGTTTGTTTCTTTCTTTCTTTCTTTCTTTCTTTCTTTCTTTCTTTCTTTCTTTCTACCCCCTCTCTCTCTTACTCTCTCTTTCTCTTTCTCTTTCTCTCCCTCTCTTTCCCTTTCTCTCCCTTTCACTTTCACTTTCTTGCTTTTTCTCTGTCTGTCTCTCTCTTTCTTTCTTTCTTTCTTTCTTTCTTTTTTCTTTCTTTCGTTCTTTCTTTCTTTCTTTCTTTCTTTCTTTCTTTCTTTCTTTCTTTCTTTCTTTCATTCTTTCTTTCTTTCACTCTCTCTCTCCCTCCCTCTCTCTCTCTCTCTCTCTCTTTCTCTCTTTTGAAACATTGCAAAGATCTCGTAGATGACAAAGTACAAACAAGCATTTGCAATGCAATAGGTCTCGCATGTTTTGTATTTACGTGACTTAGCTGTATTGATATTACAAATTACAATGGCTTTTAATTTTTTTAAATAATTAATACTTAAATAAAAGTGATTTTAATTTATAATGGCAATAGCTTAAACTTTTGTAAATAACTTTTGTGAAGATTATGTTCAGTGTATTTTATTGTGACAAAAATCCAAGAACAGAAGTGTAATATTAACATCTTTTTGTGACATTTGTAATAAAGTTTGAAACATTGAGAGAACATATTTGAACCAGTTGTTGTTGAATGGTTGCGCAGATTGATGCTGGAGTGGCGCTGAGTGGTGCTGTGGTGGTGCTGAGTGGTGCTGTGGTGATGCTGAATGGTGCTGTGGTGGTGCTGAGTGATACTGGGGTGGTGCTGAGTGGTGCTGTGGTGGTGTTGAGTGATGCTGTGGTGGTGCTGAGTGATGCTGTGGTGGTGCTGAGTGGTGCTGTGGTGGAGCTGAGTGATGCTGGGGTAGCGCTGAGTGATGATGTGGTGATGCAGAGGGCAGAAAGGCACAAAAAGCAGTCTAACAAAGGGCAGAAGGGCAGAAAAACAAGAGAAAAATGAGTCTAACAGAGGGCAGAAGGGCACAAAAAAACAGTCTAACAGAGGACAGAAGGGCAGAAAAACAAGGGAAAAACAAGTCTAACAGAGGGCAGAAGGGCACAAAAAACGAGTCTAACGGAGCAGAAAGGCACAAAAACGAGTCTAACAGAGGGCAGAAGGGCACAAAAAACGAGTCTAACAGAGGTCAGAAGGGCACAAAAAACGAGTCTAACAGAGGGCAGAAGGGCACAAAAACATGGGAATAACAGAGGGCAGAATGGCACAAAAAACGAGTATAACAGAGGGCAGAAGGGCAGAAAAACAAGGGAAAAATGAGTCTAACAGAGGGCCCAAGGGCACACAAAACGAGTCTAACAGGGGGCAGAAGGGCAGAAAAACAAGGGAAAAACGAGTCTAACAGAGGGCAGAAGGGCACAAAAAACAAGTCTAACAGGGGGCAGAATGAATCTCGCCCTGCATGTTTGTCCACGAAGATGCCACCTTTTTGTGCAATACCTCTACTCAACTGAAGTACTTTCTACTGTCTAATCAGTAAGTGCTCCCTCGTTGGCTAAATGTATAGGGGCAGATTTACAATAACTGGCGCATCCCCAGGGATGCGCCAGTTATTGTGCGCCGCAGCTCCGCCACCCATGGTGCACCGCATTTACAATGCGGCGTACCATGTGGCAAAACGGCACAGATGTGTCACGCATCTGTGCCGTAAAAGCAGCGCATTGCTGGAGCTGCGTCGCGCTTGCGACAGAGCTCCAGCAATTCTCTGGGGGGGGCCCTATCTTCCCAATGCTGCATCAAGCCTTGCGCCTGACTCAAGCAGGCGCAGGGTTTTGACGCAACATTGGGCTAAAAGTGACTGAATGAAATCTTGTAGATTTCACTCAGCCACTTTTAGGAGGCTGAGTCGGAACACCTCCTGATGGCGCAGGGCTTTACAACGTGACGCATCTCACAGAGAGATGCGTCACGTTGTTAATACCCAGCACCATGGCGCATCTTTTGTGCTGCCGCTGCGTCACAAAAGGTCTCGGTAGAGGGTGGCAGTGGTGGACCAGAGGGTGGCAGTGATGAACCAGAGGGTGACAGTGATGAACCAGAGGGTGGCAGGGGTAAACCTGCCAACCTATCTTTATTCATACTCTTACAGAAGTAGTGCACCATGTACCAGTTTTACTTTTGGAACAGTAGGGCACCATTTGCCAGGCTTACACCATGCGCCGCCACCTCACTGGGCATAGTCCTTTCCTCGTTCACATGAGCAATTTTTTCTCCTCCAAATCACGGCACTTGTTTACTTGGCATGAGTTACCAACCAGAATACACCCGCGGTATTGCTTTCCTTCAGTCACAGAAGCATGATCCTGCAACTTTTGTTACTTCCCAACCACCCTCACCTAACCTTGTTTCTTTATCTTTTTCCCTGTTCCTTTTTCCTGTTACTTCCCTCCTTCTTTCCTTGCCAACTGTGCACTCTCAGGGATCTAAACTACCTTTTGTCCTGATGATGCCCCCCTACCTTTCAGCAGGGATCGCAACGTCATCGACACCCAGCCCGTGACTCCGAATGTATGACAAATTATGCGGAGCACAAGTTGTCGGTAATCTACCTTTAGTACGCAGAGTTTTGTCCGCATACCGTAACTTCGCAAGCGCTACTACGCTTGCGATGTAACATTGCATACCATTACTACGCATGTGTTGTTAGAACGCATGCGTTGTAATGGTATGCTATCCACATCGTTGATTGGAAAAGGAGGCGCTTCCGTTTCCAAACAACGAGGTACAGCACTGACGATGCAGGAAGACGGAGATTACAGGAATCAAACGTGACGGAGAAGAGAGGTACCACGAGGAGAGAGAGGTAAGTGGGGCTGTGTAGTTTTTAGGGTCGTGCAGTGTTGTGCTTGTGTAGTGTAGAGTGAGGGAGGGTTGTAATGAGGGCTGTGTAGATTTTAGGGTCGTGCTGGGTTGTGTTTGTGTAGTGTAGAGTGGGGGAGGGTCGTAAGTGGGGCTGTGTAGTTTTTAGGTTAGTGCAGGGTTGTGTTTGTGTAGTGTAGAGTAGGGGAGGGACGTGCAGGGGGTAGTGATTTAGGGTTTAGGGTAGTGGTGTGGTGTTTGTGTAGTGTAGGGTAGTGTTTCACGGTTTAGGGTAGTGTCGGAGGGTCGTGCAGGGTAGTGTTACAGTGTAGGGACAGGACTGGGGGTAGGGGCAGGGTCGTGCTGAGGGTAATGTTTAGGATAGTGTGGGGGGGGTGAAGTGTAGTGTTAGAGTGTAGGGTGAAGACAGGGTTAAATGGGATGGTCATGTAGGGGGTAAGCGCGGGCGTAAAATCCGTTTCGCGGGCGAATTTGCGGATTTTCTGCGATTTCGCGATCCGCGATTCTCGCGAAATCGCAGTAAAATCCGCGAATCAGCGGGGACGAATTTTCAGCCAAGCAAGGGTTACAGCAGCAGGTGCAAAAGTTGAACCTAATTTCTTTGTAACCTTTTTCAAAAGGGTTACAAAGAAATTAACTTCAACTTGGGCACCTGCTGCTAAGTGCTTCCTGGCGCCTCGTTGCCTACTTGCAACTATTCTCTGACCCTGCTCTGACCCTTGAAGCAGGGTCAGAGAATAGTTACAAGTAGGCAACGAGGCACCTGTCCAAGGAATTGAACCTCATCAGGAAGCACTTACAGATATAAAAAACAGGAAGAAGGGAGAGGATGGCAAATACACCCATTTTGAGTTGTCAGGAGGGGTTAAACTAAAAGAGACCTTTACAGCACAATTTTCATATGCATTTTGCTAAAAATAAAAAGCTGTATGTTCTGTAGGGGCAACTCAGGAATCTGACCCTTCAGAGATCCGGCCTCTCTTTCTTTCTCTTGTTCTCTCTCTCCCTCTCTTTCTCTCTCTTTCTCTCTATCTATCTCTCTCTCCCTCTCCTTTCTTGCTCTATTTATCTCTTTCTCTCTCTCTTTCAAGTTCTTCCTCTTTCTCTGCTTATCACTTTCTTTCTCCGTTGTTCTCTCTCTCTTTCTCTCTGTCTCCCTCTCTTTCTCTCTCTCACATCCTCTCTTTCTCGCTCTCTCTTTCTCTCTCTTTCTTTCTCTCTCACTCTCCCTCTTTCTCTCTCTTTCTCTTTCTCTCTCTCATCCTCTCTCTCTCTCTCCCTCTCTGTGTGTTTTTCTCTCTTTCTGTCTCTCTTTCCATGTCTCTCTCTCTCTTTCACTCTCTCTTTTACTTTCTTTCTCTGTCTCTTTCTTTCTCTCTCGTTCTCTCTTTCTCTCTTTCTCTCTCGCCCCCTCTCCTCTACTCTCTCCCTCTCTCTCTCTCTCCCTTTCTCCCTCTCTTTCTCTCTTTCACTTTCTTGCTCTTTCGCTGTCTCTCTCTTTCTTTCTCTCTCATTCTCTCTCTCCCTGTTTGTTTGTTTGTTTCTTTCTTTCTTTCTTTCTTTCTTTCTTTCTTTCTTTCTTTCTTTCTTTCTTTCTCCCCCCTCTCTCTCTTACTCTCTCTTTCTCTTTCTCTCCCTCTCTTTCCCTTTCTCTCCCTTTCACTTTCACTTTCTTGCTCTTTCTCTGTCTGTCCCTCTCTTTCTTTCTTTCTCTCTTTCTTTCTTTCTTTCTTTTTTCTTTCTTTCTTTCTTTCGTTCTCTCTTTCTTTCTTTCACTCTCTCTCTCCCTCCCTCTCTCTCTCTCTCTCTCTCTCTTTCTCTCTTTTGAAACATTGCAAAGATCTCGTAGATGACAAAGTACAAACAAGCATTTGCAATGCAATAGGTCTCGCATGTTTTGTATTTACGTGACTTAGCTGTATTGATATTACAAATTACAATGGCTTTTAATTTTTTTTAATAATTAATACTTAAATAAAAGTGATTTTAATTTATAATGGCAATAGCTTAAACTTTTGTAAATAACTTTTGTGAAGATTATGTTCAGTGTATTTTATTGTGACAGAAATCCAAGAACAGAAGTGAAATATTAACATCTTTTTGTGACATTTGTAATAAAGTTTGAAACATTGAGAGAACATATTTGAACCAGTTGTTGTTGAATGGTTGCGCAGATTGATGCTGGAGTGGCGCTGAGTGGTGCTGTGGTGGTGCTGAGTGGTGCTGTGGGGATGCTGAATGGTGCTGTGGTGGTGCTGAGTGATACTGGGGTGGTGCTGTGGTGGTGTTGAGTGATGCTGTGGTGGTGCTGAGTGATGCTGTGGTGGTGCTGAGTGGTGCTGTGGTGGAGCTGAGTGATGCTGGGGTAGCGCTGAGTGATGATGTGGTGATGCAGAGGGCAGAAAGGCACAAAAAGCAGTCTAACAAAGGGCAGAAGGGCAGAAAAACAAGGGAAAAACGAGTCTAACAAGGGGCAGAAGGGCACAAAAAACAGTCTAACAGAGGACAGAAGGGCAGAAAAACAAGGGGAAAACAAGTCTAACAGAGGGCAGAAGGGCACAAAAAACGAGTCTAACGGAGCAGAAAGGCACAAAAACGAGTCTAACAGAGGGCAGAAGGGCACAGAAAACGAGTCTAACAGAGGTCAGAAGGGCACAAAAAACTAGTCTAACAGAGGGCAGAAGGGCACAAAAACATGGGAATAACAGAGGGCAGAATGGCACAAAAAACGAGTATAACAGAGGGCAGAAGGGCAGAAAAACAAGGGAAAAATGAGTCTAACAGAGGGCCCAAGGGCACACAAAACGAGTCTAACAGGGGGCAGAAGGGCAGAAAAACAAGGAAAAAACGAGTCTAACAGAGGGCAGAAGGGCACAAAAAACAAGTCTAACAGGGGGCAGAATGAATCTCGCCCTGCATGTTTGTCCACAAAGATGCCACCTTTTTGTGCAATACCTCTACTCAACTGAAGTACTTTCTACTGTCTAATCAGTAAGTGCTCCCTCGTTGGCTAAATGTATAGGGGCAGATTTACAATAACTGGCGCATCCCCAGGGATGCGCCAGTTATTGTGCGCTGCAGCTCCGCCACCCATGGTGCGCCGCATTTACAATGCGGCGTACCATGTGGCAAAACGGCACAGATGTGTCACGCATCTGTGCCGTAAAAGCAGCGCATTGCTGGAGCTGCGTCGCGCTTGCGACGCAGCTCCAGCAATTCTCTGGGGGGGGGCCCTATCTTCCCAATGCTGCATCAAGCCTTGCGCCTGATTCAAGCAGGCGCAGGGTTTTGACGCAACATTGGGCTAAAAGTGACTGAATGAAATCTTGTAGATTTCACTCAGCCACTTTTAGGAGGCTGAGTCGGAACACCTCCTGATGGCGCAGGGCTTTACAACGTGACGCATCTCACAGAGAGATGCGTCACGTTGTTAATACCCAGCACCATGGCGCATCTTTTGTGCTGCCGCTGCGTCACAAAAGGTCTCGGTAGAGGGTGGCAGTGGTGGACCAGAGGGTGGCAGTGATGAACCAGAGGGTGACAGTGATGAACCAGAGGGTGGCAGGGGTAAACCTGCCAACCTGTCTTTATTCTTACTCTTACAGAAGTAGTGCACCATGTACCAGTTTTACTTTTGGAACAGTAGGGCACCATTTGCCAGGCTTACACCATGCGCCACCACCTCACTGGGCATAGTCCTTTCCTCGTTCACATGAGCAATTTTTTCTCCTCCAAATCACGGCACTTGTTTACTTGGCATGAGTTACCAACCAGAATACACCTGCGCTATTGCTTTCCTTCAGTCACAGAAGCATGATCCTGCAACTTTTGTTACTTCCCAACCACCCTCACCTAACCTTGTTTCTTTATCTTTTTCCCTGTTCCTTTTTCCTGTTACTTCCCTCCTTCTTTCCTTGCCAACTGTGCACTCTCAGGGATCTAAACTACCTTTTGTCCTGATGATGACCTCCCTACCTTTCAGCAGGGATCGCAACGTCATCGACACCCAGCCCGTGACTCCGAATGTATGACAAATTATGCGGAGCACAAGTTGTCGGTAATCTACCTTTAGTACGCAGAGTTTTGTCCGCATACCGTAACTTCGCAAGCGCTACTACGCTTGCGATGTAACATTGCGTACCATTACTACGCATATGTTGTTAGAACGCATGTGTTGTAATGGTATGCTATCCACATCGTTGTTTGGAAAAGGAGGCGCTTCCATTTCCAAACAACGAGGTACAGCACTGACGATGCAGGAAGACGGAGATTACAGGAATCAAACGTGACGGAGAAGAGAGGTACCACGAGGAGAGAGAGGTAAGTGGGGCTGTGTAGTTTTTAGGGTCGTGCAGTGTTGTGCTTGTGTAGTGTAGAGTGAGGGAGGGTTGTAATGGGGGCTGTGTAGATTTTAGGGTCGTGCTGGGTTGTGTTTGTGTAGTGTAGAGTGGGGGAGGGTCGTAAGTGGGGCTGTGTAGTTTTTAGGTTAGTGCAGGGTTGTGTTTGTGTAGTGTAGAGTAGGGGAGGGACGTGCAGGGGGTAGTGATTTAGGGTTTAGGGTAGTGGTGTGGTGTTTGTGTAGTGTAGGGTAGTGTTTCACGGTTTAGGGTAGTGTCGGAGGGTCGTGCAGGGTAGTGTTACAGTGTAGGGACAGGACTGGGGGTAGGGGCAGGGTCGTGCTGAGGGTAATGTTTAGGATAGTGTGGGGGGGTGAAGTGTAGTGTTAGAGTGTAGGGTCAAGACAGGGTTAAATGGGATGGTCGTGTAGGGGGTAAGCGCAGGCGTAAAATCCGTTTTGCGGGCGAATTTGCGGATTTTCTGCGATTTCGCGATCCGCGATTCTCGCGAAATCGCAGTAAAATCCGCGAATCAGCGGGGACGAATTTTCAGCCAAGCAAGGGTTACAGCAGCAGGTGCAAAAGTTGAACCTAATTTCTTTGTAACCTTTTTCAAAAGGGTTACAAAGAAATTAACTTCAACTTGGGCACCTGCTGCTAAGTGCTTCCTGGCGCCTCGTTGCCTACTTGCAACTATTCTCTGACCCTGCTCTGACCCTTGAAGCAGGGTCAGAGAATAGTTACAAGTAGGCAACGAGGCACCTGTCCAAGGAATTGAACCTCATCAGGAAGCACTTACAGATATAAAAAACAGGAAGAAGGGAGAGGATGGCAAATACACCCATTTTGAGTTGTCAGGAGGGGTTAAACTAAAAGAGACCTTTACAGCACAATTTTCATATGCATTTTGCTAAAAATAAAAAGCTGTATGTTCTGTAGGGGCAACTCAGGAATCTGACCCTTCAGAGATCCGGCCTCTCTTTCTTTCTCTCGTTCTCTCTCTTCCTCTCTTTCTCTCTCTTTCTCTCTATCTATCTCTCTCTCCCTCTCCTTTCTTGCTCTATTTATCTCTTTCTCTCTCTCTTTCAAGTTCTTCCTCTTTCTCTTCTTATCACTTTCTTTCTCCGTTGTTCTCTCTCTCTTTCTCTCTGTCTCCCTCTCTTTCTCTCTCTCACATCCTCTCTTTCTCGCTCTCTCTTTCTCTCTCTTTCTTTCTCTCTCACTCTCCCTCTTTCTCTCTCTTTCTCTTTCTCTCATCCTCTCTCTCTCTCTCCCTCTCTGTGTGTTTTTCTCTCTTTCTGTCTCTCTTTCCATGTCTCTCTCTCTCTTTCACTCTCTCTTTTACTTTCTTTCTCTGTCTCTTTCTTTCTCTCTCGTTCTCTCTTTCTCTCTCTCTCTTCCCCTCTCCTCTACTCTCTCCCTCTCTCTCTCTCTCCCTTTCTCCCTCTCTTTCTCTCTTTCACTTTCTTGCTCTTTCGCTGTCTCTCTCTTTCTTTCTCTCTCATTCTCTCTCTCCCTGTTGGTTTGTTTGTTTGTTTGTTTGTTTGTTTCTTTGTTTGTTTCTTTCTTTCTCCCCCCTCTCTCTCTTACTCTCTCTTTCTCTTTCTCTCCCTCTCTTTCCCTTTCTCTCCCTTTCACTTTCACTTTCTTGCTCTTTCTCTGTCTGTCTCTCTCTTTCTTTCTTTCTTTCTCTCTTTCTTTCTTTCTTTCTTTTTTCTTTCTTTCGTTCTTTCTTTCTTTCTTTCTTTCTTTCACTCTCTCTCCCTCCCTCTCTCTCTCTCTCTCTCTTTCTCTCTTTTGAAACATTGCAAAGATCTCGTAGATGACAAAGTACAAACAAGCATTTGCAATGCAATAGGTCTCGCATGTTTTGTATTTACGTGACTTAGCTGTATTGATATTACAAATTACAATGGCTTTTAATTTTTTTAAATAATTAATACTTAAATAAAAGTGATTTTAATTTATAATGGCAATAGCTTAAACTTTTGTAAATAACTTTTGTGAAGATTATGTTCAGTGTATTTTATTGTGACAAAAATCCAAGAACAGAAGTGAAATATTAACATCTTTTTGTGACATTTGTAATAAAGTTTGAAACATTGAGAGAACATATTTGAAACAGTTGTTGTTGAATGGTTGCGCAGATTGATGCTGGAGTGGCGCTGAGTGGTGCTGTGGTGGTGCTGAGTGGTGCTGTGGTGATGCTGAATGGTGCTGTGGTGGTGCTGAGTGATACTGGGGTGGTGCTGAGTGGTGCTGTGGTGGTGTTGAGTGATGCTGTGGTGGTGCTGAGTGATGCTGTGGTGGTGCTGAGTGGTGCTGTAGTGGAGCTGAGTGATGCTGGGGTAGCGCTGAGTGATGATGTGGTGATGCAGAGGGCAGAAAGGCACAAAAAGCAGTCTAACAAAGGGCAGAAGGGCGGAAAAACAAGGGAAAAATGAGTCTAACAGAGGGTAGAAGGGCACAAAAAACGAGTCTAACGGGGCAGAAAGGCACAAAAACGAGTCTAACAGAGGGCAGAAGGGCACAAAAACGAGTCTAACAGAGGGAAGAAGGGCACAAAAAACGAGTCTAACAGAGGGCATAAGGGCACTAAAACAAGGGAATAACAGAGGGCAGAATGACACAAAAAACGAGTATAACAGAGGGCAGAAGGGCAGAAAAACAAGGGAAAAATGAGTCTAACAGAGGGCACAAGGGCACACAAAACGAGTCTAACAGGGGGCAGAAGGGCAGAAAAACAAGGGAAAAACAAGTCTAACAGATGGCAGAAGGGCAGAAAAACAAGGGAAAAACGAGTCTAACAGAGGGCAGAAGGGCATAAAAAACAAGTCTAACAGGGGGCAGAATGAATCTCGCCCTGCATGTTTGTCCACGAAGATGCCACCTTTTTGTGCAATACCTCTACTCAACTGGAGTACTTTCTACTGTCTAATCAGTAAGTGCTCCCTCGTTGGCTAAATGTATAGGGGCAGATTTACAATAACTGGTGCATCCCCAGGGATGCGGCAGTTATTGTGCGCCGCAGCTCCGCCACCCATGGTGCGCCGCATTTACAATGCGGCGTACCATGTGGCAAAAACGGCACAGATGTGTCACGCATCTGTGCCGTAAAAGAAGCGCATTGCTGGAGCTGCGTCGCGCTTGCGACGCAGCTCCAGCAATGCTCTGGGGGGGAGCCCTATCTTCCCAGTGCTGCATCAAGCCTTGCGCCTGATTCAAGCAGGCGCAGGGTTTTGACGCAGCATTGGCCTAAAAGTGACTGAGTAAAATCTTGTAGATTTCATTCAGCCACTTTTAGGAGGCTGAGTCGGAACACCTCCTGATGGCGCAGGGCTTTACAACGTGACGCATCTCACAGAGAGATGCGTCACGTTGTTAATATGCAGCACCATGGCGCATCTTTTGTGCTGCCGCTGCGTCACAAAAGGCCTCGGTAGAGGGTGGCAGTGGTGGACCATAGGGTGGCAGTGTTGAACCAGAGGGTGACAGTGATGAACCAGAGGGTGGCAGGGGTAAACCAGAGGGTGACAGTGCTGAACCAGAGGGTGGCAGTGCTGAACCTGAGGGTGGCAGTGCTGAACCTGAGGGTGGCAGGGGTGAACCAGAGGGTGACAGTGCTGAACCTGAGGGAAGCAGTGCTGAACCAGAGGGTGACAGTGGTTAACCAGAGGGTGGCAGTGGTGAACCAGAGGTGCTGTAATGAAATAGAGGGTGGCAGTGGTGAACCAGTGGGTGGCAGTGGTGAACCAGAGGGTGACAGTGCTGAACCAGAGGGTGGCAGGGGTGAATCAGAGGGTGCTGTGATGAACCAGAGGGTGGCAGTGGTGAACCAGAGGGTGGCAGGGGTGAACCAGAGGGTGACAGTGGTGAACCAGACGATGGCAGTGCTGAACCAGAGGCTGACAGTTGTTAACCAGAGGGTAGCAGTGGTGAACCAGAGGTGCTGTGATGAACCAGAGGGTGGCAGTCGTGAACCAGAGGGTGGCAGTGGTGAACCAGAGGGTGACAGTGCTGACCCAGAGGGGGGCAGGGGTGAACCAGAGAGTGGCAGTGCTGAACCGGAGGGTGGCAGTGGTGAACCAGAGGGTGGCAGGGGTGAACCAGCGGATGGCAGGGGTGAACCAGAGGGTGGCAGTGGTGAACCAGAGGGTGGCAGTGGTGAACCAGAGGGTGGCAGGGGTGAACCAGAGGGTGGCAGTGCTGAACCAGAGGGTGGCAGGGGTGAACCAGAGGGTGGCAGGGGTGAACCAGAGGGTGGCAGTGGGGAATCAGAGGGTGGCATGGGTGAACCAGAGGGTGGCAGTGGTGAACCAAAGAATGGCAGTGGTGAACCAGAGGGTGGCAGTGCTGAACCAGAGGGTGACAGTGGTTAACCAGAGGGTGGCAGTGGTGAACCAGAGGTGCAGTGGTTAACCAGAGGGTGGCAGTCATGAACCAGAGGGTGGCAGGGGTGAACCAGAGGGTGGCAGTGGTGAACCAGAGGTGCAGTGGTTAACCAGAGGGTGGCAGGGGTGAACCAGAGGGTGACAGTGCTGAACCAGAGGGTGGCAGTGGTGAACCAGAGGGTGGCAGGAGTGAACCAGAGGGTGGCAGTGGTGAACCAGAGGGTGGCAGGGGTGAACCAGAGGGTGGCAGTGGTGAACCAGAGGGTGGCAGTGCTGAACCCGAGGGTGACAGTGGTTAACCAGAGGGTGGCAGGGGTGAACTAAAGGGTGACAGTGCTGGCCCAGAGGGTGGCAGGGGTGAACCAGAGAATGGCAGTGGTGAACCAGAGGGTGGCAGTGGTGAACCAGAGGGTGGCAGTGATGAACCAGAGGGTGCTGTGCCCATAAACGACTGCATGGGTAACTTCGCCATGCAAGCGGCCCGCGAAGACGCAAAAAGCCCCACGAAGACGCAAAAAACCCCGCGAACACGCAAAAAACCCTGCGAACACGCAGAAAACAAAAAACGCAAATTCGCGAATTTTGCGGATCGCTAATTCGCAAATTTGCGGATCGCGAATACGCAAAATTCGCCCATGCTTAGTAGGGGGTAGTGTATTAGGGTTTAGGGTAGTGTGGTGGGGTGTGAGTAGTGTAGGGTACTGTAGTGTGAGAGTGTTTGGGTGATTTTAGTGCGATGTTTTTAATTAGCATAAACCATTTGCGTTATAAATGCATGCGCAGTTAAAACATGCGAAGTAAAGGTTTATGCTAAGTAAAAACATCGCACTAAAATCGTGCGAAGTAATGCGATGTGAACTATCGACATACATTCCAAGTTGTCCTTTCTCATTGTGACTGCCTTGAAAATTTATTGCTGATGTCACTTTTATAAATGAATGTCTGAGGTCTGGAAATCTGCTCATTTCCATACCCTGCTACTCTACCCACTAGACTGTTAATGTATTGTTCTTGTTTATGTATGTTGAATAAATACAACTGCTTCCATTTGGATGAATTAACACAGCACTGGTTCGTGGTTCTGTGCTTATGCCTCTTACACTCTTTTGTAGGGGCCTATGTCTATAGTGATAGGCTTACACTTGCAGCAGCAGTACACCTTGTGCTAGTCTTACTTTCGCAGCAGTAGTGCACCATGTGCTAGTCTTACTTTCACAGTAGTAAGTCTTATTTTCACAGCAGTAGTGCACCGTGTGCTAGTCTTACTTTCACAGCAGTAGTGCACCATGTGCTAGTCTTACTTTCACAGCAGTAGTGCACCGTGTGCTAGTCTTACTCTTGCAGCTGCAGTGCGCACCTTACCCATCTTGCCACAACAGATGCATTGTAGACCGTGTCTGCCACTGCTCTTGCAGCGGTACACACCGTGCTAGTCTTGCACTTACAGATGCAGCGATGTCTGTACCTCCTTCTTCTCAGACTTCGACAGTGCAAATGTGATGTTACAGATGCAGTGCCGCCTGTGCCACTTTTTGCTCTCGCATAAGCAGTGCACAGCTTTGCCAGTCTTGCTCTTACTGATACAGTGTGTCCTGGCCAGCTACTGCTCTGACAGCAGAGCAGTGGAGCACTCATTCTTCTTCAGATGCAGTACATGCCATGTCTGCCATAACTCTTGTGGCAGCAGTGTACCCATGCCAGTCCTGCTCTTCCATCAGTAGTGTACTTGTGCCTTCCCCGCTCTTGCAGCAGGGCACACTGCCAGCATTGCGCTCACAGATGCAGTGCAGCTTGTGCTTGCAGCTGATCTTGCAGCAGCAGTGCATTCTGCCAGTCAGTGCAGCTTGAGCCTCCATTGCTCTTGCAGCAGCAATACAGAACGTGTCCATCTTAGTCTCATAGATGCAGTCATGTCTGTGCAGCCTGCGCCGCCCCCGGCTTTTGCAGCAGCAGTGTACCCTTGCCAGACTTGGTGTGACAGATACAACGAGGCCAGTGCCTCCCCATGCTCCTGCAACAGCAGTGGACCCTTGCCAGACTCGGTGTGACGGATACAGTGTAGCCTGTTCCTCCCCATGCTCTTGCAGCTGCAGTGTACCCGTGCCAGATGTGGTGTGACAAATGCAGTGCGGGCTGCGCCTCCCCATGCTCTTGCAGTAGCAGTGTACGCTTCCCAGACTTGGTGTGACAGTACAGTGCATCCTGCGCCTCCCTGTGCTCTTGCAGCAGCAGTGTACCCGTGCCAGATGTGGTGTGACAGTTACAATGCAGCCTGCGCCCCCCCATCCTCCTGCAGCTGCAGTGTACCCTTGCCAGACTCGGTGTGATAGATGCAGTGCAGCCTGCGCCCCCCCCCATGCTCCTGCAGCAGCAGTAGGCCTGTGACCATCTTCTCGCTCTTATAAGTGCAGTCCAGCTGTCCCTGCCCTTCCCCTTGTCTCCTTGCCTTGCTCTCCTTCACACCTCTCCCTCTTCTATCTGCAGTGCACCGGTATTGATGTTCTCAGTGTAATGAAGAGATAATGCTGTAATGGCTGTATATGTTATGCTCGGTTGAAGCTTAATCCCTTATAATAACCACCAGTCACTTTGTAAGCTGTCTGCAGTTGTCCTGATCTGGGCAGCTGCGACCGCAGCCACGAGAACAAGAGTGACTCTAAAATAGCACAGAATGGATGGGGAATACAATAGAACCTGAGACCTGGGACCAGGCCTCTAGGATGGGTACTGTTTGGGCAGCCAAAACTTGATTCAAGTGAACGATAATCCGACTTCCCATCTAGCACCCCTGATTCACCAACCCTCCGGATAGGAGCTTGCCCTGTCAAAGCTCTATAGTCTCATTGTTTTTCGGTCTCTGCAAAAATCCCGCTTGTCATAGAGTCCTAGTTCACCGCTGAGCTCGCGGCCTAGTTCACGGTTCTCTTTGCCTACAATGGAAGAGTTAGGGCCTCTCTGGATCCATCAAAGTTTTAACACCCATATACAGAAGTAAGAAACTGAAAGGTGACTTGTTAGCATTTGCAAAGGGCCGCCCACTGCACAACAACACGTGTAGCCACATTTTCAGTAACTTTTGTTCGATCTGTTTGAGATAGAAATACATTCCAGGTAAACGTTGAAGAGCAATGGTGAAATTGTAGGTCCATGTGGGACGCTTTTGTCAATGTCTGCTACATCTGATAGGTTATTAGTGATTTTGCCTCTGTTGTCGGTTCTGCAAGAAGGAGGTGAACCAGTTGAGGACGGCTCTTGAGAATCAGTCCCATTCTGCTTTCAAGAGTTTCTCTAAGCCGTTAGTGGCTGAACCTCTCAAATGCCATAGATAAATCCAGTAGTATTAGGAGACAGGATTCGTTTTTGTCTAGTGAGGTTTGAATATCATCTGGGATGTTTAGCAAGCGACCTCCATATTGTTTCCATGACCTGAATCCTGATTGGTGTCTGTCTAATAGGTCAACATTCTTGATGTGTTCACATAGCTGCTTGTGGGTGCATTTTTCCATCAGTTTAGCCCGGAAAGGCATACTCGATACCGATCGGTAGTTGTTTAAGTCTTTCGGGTCAGTGCCTATTTGTTTTAGTGTGGGGATACTTGGCCCATCTACAGGCATTGAGGGAGGGATCCTTGTTATAGGGATGCATTCACAATTTTCATCCATAAGGGAGTGTCGGATTGTAGGATCTCTTACTAAAGAAGGGGGAGAATGGGATTGTCAAAGTTTGAGGTAGGTTTCATTGAATGGTTTTCTGGATTTCCCCCTCAGACAAGGGACTGAAACTGTTCCAGAGGACTCAAATGTCCCTTTTGTACGTTGAGGTGTGTAGATCAATAGTCTTGCTATGTGTTGTGAGGGTGGGGTTTGCAGATTTTCTTTGTTGGGCACTTACTTGGCTGGGAATAGAGTTGCTTATGGTTACGATTTTTTCTTTAAAGAAAGTTGGGAAGGTGTTGCAGATATCCGTTGAGTTGTTTGCCATTGTGGGTTCTGCAAGTTTACCTGACTATTGCTTTAATGTGTCAAAGAGTTTTCGTGGCCAGTTCTTCGCTCTGCACGGGGAGATCTAGTCACTGTGGTTTTGGCTTTCAGGATCACCTTTTTGTAAGATTAAGTTTAATGTTAGGGAGTTTCTGTAGATTATAGCAAGCTCTCCCCATGCTTGAAAGTGCGGCCTAAACGTAAGCTGGAAAAATCCAGAGGGATGAGAAGGTCCATTATTAGAGCTGACATTGGGTTGTTCTAGGTTTCTGTTTGGAAGAGAATGTCCAGTTCTTGCCATAAGATCACATCTGCTACATCTGTTGCATTTGTTGCTGCTGATCTACCGTTGTGCAGCATGCATTTAAGGTTTGTTATTGTTTTATTGGTTACTATGAAGAGCATTGAGTTTGTTGCTATCAGGTTGTTGTGATTGTCTTGTAGGGGGTTGTCTCTCCTGTTTTGGTGGTTGGATATCTTGACGATTGGTATGTTGGATGTTGTGTCAGTAGAGTAGGTTATCAGAGCGGTTACCTGTTCCTCTGAAAGGTGATTATTCCTTCTTTTCGGCAAGTGAAGCCTGTTGTCTCTAGGAGTAGTGTATGTGCCATTGTAGAGAGGTGTTCTGCTGCAAATGAAGTCAGTGGGCATGTACAGCTTCTCCAGGGTGAGTAGATTTGTGATTACCCAGGGGTCAGACTGGATCCGGAAATTTTTGCGTAGCAATACCCCTGCGCGCTGGTAGGCGTCGTCTGCGGCTCCGCGTCCGTCGTCGGCGTCGTGAGCGCCGGGATGACGTCATCGGAGTATATAGACGGCGCCCATGCGCGCTGACGTCAGTTCTGATAACACAGCTTTTCCGCGCCAGATACGCAGAGCCATGATAGAACTAACACTGGTGCCATGAAACTAGGGCCCTGAAAGGGGATGACCTTAACCCTAAATATCGGTTCGCAGAACGGGGAGGATGGGAGGGCGGTAAGGAATCTATCACTAACTAATGTCTCTTACAGATATATCGTTACACAAGTAGTAACTTGTGCATCTGAAAGAGACACGTTAGTGATAGATTCCTTACCTTAGAATAGATACCCCAGCAATACCAACCCCGGTGGTGGGTCTGCGAACCAATATCACACCAGAAAGTCCTGGAGGACGGAACGGCCAAAGAAGCCATCCCTCCGGACTTGACTGTCCAGGCAGTAGTGTCTCGCGAACGTGTGCAGCGAGGCCCACGTGGCTGCCTGACAGATGTCCTGCAGGGGGACACCGCGGCCCAGGGCAGTTGTCGTTGCCGTGGCCCGAGTGGAGTGAGCCCGCAATCCAGCCGGGGGCTCCTTCCTCGCCATGGAGTAGCATGCTTGGATGCACAAGATGATCCACCTGGAGATGGTTCTCTTGTGTACAGCCTTTCCCTTCTTCGCGCCCACGTAACCAACGAAGAGTTGGTCATCCACCCGGAATTGGCGAGTGCGGTCTAGGTAGTAGGAGAGCGCACGTTTTGGATCCAGACGGTGGAGCCTCTCCTCCTCTTTCGAGGGATGCGGAGGCGGAAAGAAGGTGGGCAAGGTGATGGACTGCCCGATGTGGAAGGCCGTGACAACCTTGGGCAGAAAGGAAGGCCGTGTACGCAACACCACCTTATCAGGATGAACAGACAGGAAAGGTGGAGAAGAAGAAAGAGCCTGGAGCTCACTCACCCTCCTGGCAGAGGTGATGGCAACCAGGAAGGCCGTCTTCAGAGTAAGGAGACGAAGAGGACAGTTATGAAGTGGCTCAAAGGGAGCACACATCAGATAGGTGAGAACAAGATTCAAGTCCCACTGGGGCATCACGAAGGGAACAGGAGGGAACATGTGCGTGATGCCCTTCAGAAATCTACTCACTATAGGGGACTTGAACAAGGAAGGCTGATCTGGTAGCCTCAAGAAGGCTGAAAGAGCAGAAAGGTACCCTTTAAGAGTGCCCAGAGCAGAGCCCTGCTGGGCAAGGGAAAGAAGAAAGAGCAGCACTTCCGAAAGGGGTGCAGAGAGGGGATCCACAGCCTTTGCTGCGCACCATGCCACAAATCTATTCCACCGGCAGGCGTATACCGACTTCGTGGAGGGACGCCTGGCTGCCAGAATGATGTCACAGACTTCGGGAGGCAAGTCAAATGGCCTCAACTGCCGCCGCTCAATCTCCAAGCTTGTAGGTGGAGACTGGACAGGTTCGGGTGCAGGACCATCCCCTGCTGCTGCGACAGAAGGTCCTCCCGAAGAGGCAGACGAATCGGGGGATCGACTGACATGCTGAGTAGCTCGGGATACCAGTATCTTCGTGCCCAGTCCGGAGCCACAAGGACGACCTGGGCCCGGTCGCGCCTGATCTTCTTCAGCACTCTGGGCAGAAGTGGTATAGGCGGAAAGGCGTACAACAGGCCGCAGCTCCACTCGCGACGAAAAGCGTCTCCGAGCGAGTGCCGCCTTGGAAACTCCAACGCGCAGAACTGCTGACATTGCGCGTTCTCTTCTGTGGCGAATAGATCTAACCAAGGCTCTCCCCACTGTCGAAAGGGACCTTGCGCCACGTCCGAGTTCAGACGCCATTCGTGATCCATCATGCACCGGCGGCTGAGTTCGTCCGCCCTGGCATTCAGAGAGCCTGCCAGGTGTTGAACCACCAGGGTCACGCCCTGATGTTCCAGCCACTGCCAGAGGCGCAGAGCCTCCTGGCAAAGGGTCCACGACCCCACACCGCCCTGTTTGTTGCAGTACCACATGGCGGTGGTGTTGTCGGTGAACACTTGCACCACGCTCCCCCTGACAGAGGGGAGGAATGCCTTCAGTGCAAGACGAATCGCCCGCAGCTCCAGAAGGTTGATGTGGAGCCGGGACTCCGCCGGAGACCAGAGGCCTCTGATCTCCGCCTCTCCCATGTGGCCTCCCCAGCCCTGGAGGGACGCGTCCGTCACAACTACGTGCTCCGGCTGGGGTAGAGAGAGGGGTCTGCCACTGACCCAGTCGCGGTCCGTGAGCCACCACTGCAGTTGCTTCGCAGTGCCCTCCGAGATCAGGACATGATCGGACAGGTTGCCCTGATGCTGGGCCAACTGAAACTTCAGGTCCCACTGCAGAGCCCGCATCCGCCACCTGGCGTGACGCACCAGAAGGATGCAGGAGGCCATCAGTCCCAGAAGCCGCAGCGTCAACCTGACCGAGACCCGGGATAACGGCCTGAAGACAGGAATCAGAACCTGAATATCCCGAACCCGCTGCTCGGGTGGGTAAACCCGAAACTGCGCCGAGTCGAGAACCGCTCCGATGAAAAGGAGCTTCTGAGAGGGACACAGGTGTGACTTCGGCACATTGATGGAAAACCCCAGCAAGTGCAGGAGGTCGGCCGTAGTCTGGAGGTGGGTGACGACTGTCTGGGGCGAGCCCGCCTTCAACAACCAGTCGTCGAGGTAGGGGAAGACTGACACCCCTTGCCTGCGCAGATGGGCTGCGACCACCGCCATCACTTTCGTGAACACCCGTGGGGCGCTGGTAAGGCCGAAGGGGAGCACGGTAAACTGAAAGTGCTCCAGGCCTACCGTGAACCGCAGGTAACGCCGGTGGGCCGGCAGGACGGGGATGTGGAAATAGGCGTCCTGCAAGTCCAACGCTACCATCCAGTCTCCTGGGTCCAGGGCAGCCAGGACCTGAGCCAAAGTGAGCATCTTGAACTTCTTCGTCCGGAGGAAGCCGTTGACGTTCCGCAGATCCAAGATAGGGCGTAGGCCCCCTTTGCCCTTCTTAGGTACCAGAAAGTAGTGGGAATAACAGCCACGTCCTACTTCTGGCCCAGGAACGCGCTCGATGGCCCTCTTGGCCAAGAGGGCCGAAACCTCCTCTTGCAGAAGTTGCAAGTGATCCCCCGACACACGGTGGTATTGAGGTGGCATGGATGGAGGGGAAGACTCGAAGGGGAGGGAGAAACCCCTTCGGACAATTTGCAGCACCCACCTGTCCGAAGTGACTGTATGCCAGTGGGAGAGGTGATGGCGAACCCTGCCTCCCACAGGCGTCACATGGGCCTGAAAACTCGGACTAGGAAGGTTTTGAGGCGGGGGCTGCTGAGGGAGGTGTGGACTGGCCTCGCCGTTGGCCCCGACCACCGCCACGGCGGTTCCCACGGCCGCCACCGCGTTGCTGAACATTCTGCGGCGCGTGGCTGACGGTCCGTGGTGGGGCGCCCCTTCCGTGGCCACGAAAGGAGCGAAAGGCACCCGATTGCTGGCGTGGGGCCGTAAGGCCCAAGGACTTGGCCGTGGCCCTGGAGTCCTTAAAACGTTCCAGCGCATGGTCTGCCTTGTCGCCGAAGAGGCGACGGCCATCAAACGGCATGTCCAGGAGGGTGGCCTGGACATCGGCCGAGAAATTGGCGGACCTCAACCAGGCGTGGCGTCGAACCGCCACCGTCGTTGCCATCGCCCTGCCCAGTGAGTCCGTGGTATCCAGCCCACACCGGATAGAAAAGCGTGCCGCATCTCGGCCGTCCGCAAGGGTTTGGCTGAGTTTAGCCCTGACCTCCTCAGGGCATTGTGGCAGCACCTCCGCAACCGTGTCCCACAGAGTGTGGGTGTAGCGGCCCAAGAGACAGTTGGTGTTCACTGACCGGAGCCCTAGGCTCACAGACGAGAAGACCTTCTTCCCGAACTGCTCATATCTCTTGGATTCCCTGTCGGGCGGGGCCGACGGGAATGCGGTCTGGGAGTTGGAGGCCTGGATGACCAGGCTCTCGGGGGTGGGGTGGGTGGACAAAAAGCAAGGGTCGCCCGGTGCCGGGCGGTAGCGTCTGGCCACGTTCCTATCCACAGGGGGACCTGTGGCGGGCTTGGACCAAGTGCCCAGCAGAACGTCACACAAGGCCTCATTGAACGGCAGAAGGGGCTCCGCGGAGCCGGACTGCTGTTTGAGGACCTCAGTGAGGAGATTAGTCCTCAGGGCCGCGACGGGGAGCTCAAGGTTTAGGGCCTTAGCTGCCTTCGTCAACACTACACTGTAAGCAGAACCCGCCTCCGAAGCCACAGTCGGGGGCGACGTAAATCCAGTGTCTGGCGAGGTGTCAATACCACTGGCCTCCCCAAGCTCATATGTCCAGTCCTGATGAGACTGGCAATCACGTGCCAGAGGGTCCTCGGACCCCTCCCATTGCTCCTCGTCACCCGGCTCCCGGAGACCAGGATTAACAGCCAGGGCCTCCTCGTGGAGATAGAACTCTCCGAAGGCCGACGGAATCGGCGCCCAGCGGCGCCCCTCCGACACCTGAGTAGGACCGTAGGAAGCATTGGGGTCGGCAACCACTTCGGCTGCCGGGGACGACACCTGAAGGGACGTCGCCGGCGAGGTCGTAGGGTCGACCGGCGAGGTCCCGGATCCGGAGCCGGATCCAGCGAGGTCGCGCGGCGCCGGGACCGAAGTCGCCAGCGGCGCCGGGGCCGAAGCACCCGACGTCGTCGGGGCCGAAGCGCCCGACCCGGAAGGACCTCCAGACGGAGCCGATCGGCCCGAAGGCGCCACGGGAACCGACTGAGGAGGGAGGGCCCTCATGGCCATGAGGTACCTCTCGACCTCCTCCTGCGACGCGCCGTGCCCAGGGACCCGAAGGTGTGGGGCAGGCGGCGACGCTTGCGACTCCCGCGGAGCCGCGTGGGCGGTGTCGCCCGAATCCCCGGTCGCATCGTGCGAGCGACGGGGCGGGTCGGAGGACCGATGGTGTCGCTCCGACCCCCATCGCCCCTCTTGTCTCTGCACTGCCCTGACTGCCTGCGCGCCATCACTGCAGAGACTTCGCAGCGCCCAGAAGCATATCCTTTCCATCAGCTGTGTAAACGCAGCGCACCTTTACCGGACTGACCTCGCAGCGCCCACAAGCTCTATTACTGTTCAGCCTCTCGTCTGCAATAATTAATTAATTAATATTCGTAGCGCTTGAAATAATCTAGACGCTTTGGAACCATTTAGTGCACAGTGATTAATTAGCGTTGTGCCACTGTTTAAAACGCGCAGCCAGGAGGTTTGTCTTGCGCTTGCACACATGTGTTTATTTTGTGCATAGCGTCGCGTTTCAGGCTGTACCTCCATTTCAGGTTCTTTTACTGACCAGCTGCCATTTTGTGCTCTGTTGCTGTCCCTCCCTGCCCTGACCTCCGCCCCGCCTCCCAGCTGACCCTACCTTCCACAGATACTATCTGCATCCCCTTCCGACCCACACGCTGTGACCACCCTGACTCCCTCAGCTACGGTCGCTCCCCTCGCAGCTCCTAGCACTGAAGACATTTGGTATCGTAGCGCTCACCTGCATTTCTCGCTGCTCCTTATTGCCAATTTGCTTATGCTCACCCCCATCGCCCCTCTTGTCTCTGCACTGCCCTGACTGCCTGCGCGCCATCACTGTAGAGACTTCGCAGCGCCCAGAAGCATATCCTTTCCATCAGCTGTGTAAACGCAGCGCACCTTTACCGGACTGACCTCGCAGCGCCCACAAGCTCTATTACTGTTCAGCCTCTCGTCTGCAATAATTAATTAATTAATATTCGTAGCGCTTGAAATAATCTAGACGCTTTGGAACCATTTAGTGCACAGTAATTAATTAGCGTTGTGCCACTGTTTAAAACGCGCAGCCAGGAGGTTTGTCTTGCGCTTGCACACATGTGTTTATTTTGTGCATAGCGTCGCGTTTCAGGCTGTACCTCCATTTCAGGTTCTTTTACTGACCAGCTGCCATTTTGTGCTCTGTTGCTGTCCCTCCCTGCCCTGACCTCCGCCCCGCCTCCCAGCTGACCCTACCTTGCCCCTCCCCCTACACTATCCATATATGACAGTTGTTCCCGCGCGCAGCGTTCACGCGCAGCGATCGCGCCCAATCCGCGCCGAAGGTGCGCCAAAGGTAAGCCCGTCTACGCCCGTCCGCGCCTGGACCGCGCCCAGCGCCAGACCCCCTGCCCCTCGCGCTGCCCATCCCCCCCGCATTACCTACGATGCCGCCACCCTCCTAGCCCTTAACCCCGGTCGCGCCCCCACCTGCGTCCAAGCCGCTCCTGGACACACCCATGGACCATTCTCTTGCTACTCCTGCAAATTCAGCGGCACCGACAACATCTCCGCTACGACCACACCACAGATACCCGACCCCAACCACATACAATGCATCCTTCTCAACACCCGCTCGGTGCACAGGCACGCCATTGACCTATGGAACCTACTAGACACCATCTCTCCAGACGTCGCCTTCCTAACGGAAACATGGATGAACGCTTCCTCCGCCCCAGACATCACCATTGCCATCCCGGAAGACTATAAGATCACACGCAAAGACCGTACCAGCCACACAGGAGGAGGCATCGCTATCGTCCATAAGAAATCAATCCGCATCTCAACCAGCTCTGACACCAACCCCGCCAACTCCGAACACCTCCACTTCCAAATACACATCGACCCCAAGACCACACTCAGAGGCACCCTCCTCTACAGACCACCAGGACCCCGCGCTAAATTCAGTGAAGACATCACGGACTTCATCACTCCACACGCGCTCCCCTCCAAAGAATACATCCTTCTGGGAGACCTCAACTTTCACCTCGAAAATATCAACGACCGCAACACCACCACCCTCTTGGACAACCTCGCCAACCTCGGACTTAAACAACTAGTCACTTCCCCCACCCACATCGCAGGTCACACACTCGACCCCATCTTCACCTCCAGCAATCATGTCTCCTTCAGCCACACTACGGATCTCCTCTGGACTGACCACAGCTGCGTTCACTTCACCTACAACAAGCCAAAACCCACTAACCACCTCCATCCAACTCTGCAAAGAAACTGGAACAAGATCACCACCGACCAGATCTCCGCATCGCTCCTTCGAAACACTCCAGCCCACTCTTCTAACCCAGACCAAGCCGCCGCCAACTTCACCCTATGGTTATCCAACACCGCCGACACCATAGCACCACTGAAAAAACGTCAAAGCAAACCTGGCAACAAGAAGGCCTCATGGTTCAACGATGATCTTAAGAAGTCCAAGAAACTCTGCCGCTCCCTTGAAAAGGACTGGAAAAAAGACCCAACCACTAGCACCAGGGACGCCTTCAAAAACGCCGCCCGCACTCACCACCAACTAATCCGAAAGGCCAAGAAAACAGCATTCAAGGATCGACTTGACAACAACGCCCACAACAGCAAGGAACTCTTCAACATCGTCAAGGAATTCTCCAACCCCCCAGCCAACTCCAACGACATCACCCCCTCTCAAGCCCTCTGCGACTCCCTAGCCTCATTCTTCCACAACAAAATTGCAGACATCCACAACAGCTTCGACAACCAACCCGGAGACCAACCCACCCAACCATTTGCTGAACACTCCCCCCCCGTGAACACCCTCAACGACTGGAACCCAATCTCTACTGAGGACACAATCCGCCTGATGAATTCCATCCACTCAGGCTCCCCCACAGACCCATGTCCTCATCACATCTTCAACAAAGCAGACTCCGTCATAGCACCGCACCTACGAGACGTCATCAACTGCTCCTTCAACTCCGCCACCTTCCCGGAAAGCTGGAAACACGCTGAACTCACCGCCCTTCTGAAAAAACCCACAGCGGACCCCACCGAACTCAAAAATTACCGCCCCATTTCGCTCCTTCCATTCCCGGCCAAAGTCATCGAGAAAGCCGTCAACAACCAGCTCGCCGCTTTCCTCGAAGCCAACAAATCCCTCGACTCCTCACAATCTGGCTTCCGAGCAAAACACAGCACTGAGACCGCCCTCATCGCAGCAACAGACGACATTCGAACTCTATTGGACAATGGAGACACAGTCGCCCTCATCCTCCTCGACCACTCGGCAGCATTCGACACAGTTTGTCACAGCACCCTGTTACAACGCCTCAATAACATCGGAATACAAGGAAAAGCACTTGAATGGATCACCTCGTTCCTCACCGGAAGAACCCAGAGAGTCCGCCTCCCACCATTCAAGTCCGAGGCTACTGAAGTCATCTGTGGCGTACCTCAAGGATCCTCACTCAGCCCCACCCTCTTCAACGTTTACATGAGCCCCCTCGCGGCCATCGCCCGCCAACACAACCTCAACATCATCTCTTACGCGGATGACACTCAACTAATCCTTTCTCTCACCAATGACCCCAGCACCGCCAAGACTAACCTACACGAAGGAATGAAAGAAGTTGCCGAATGGATGAAACAAAGCCGTCTGAAACTGAACTCAGACAAAACAGAAGTCCTCATCTTAGGTACATCCCCCTCTGCATGGGACGACTCTTGGTGGCCGGAAGCCCTCGGAAAAGCACCCATCCCGACAGACCACGCACGGAACCTAGGCGTCATCCTGGATTCTTCACTCTCAATGAACAGACAAGTCAGCGCCGTTACCTCATCCTGCTTCAACATTCTTCGCATGCTCAGAAAAACATTTCGCTGGATCCCCACCGAAACAAGGAAAACAGTCACCCATGCTCTAGTCACGAGCCGTCTAGACTACGGAAACACCCTCTACGCAGGTACGTCCGCTAAACTCCAGAAGAAACTCCAACGAATCCAAAACGCCTCAGCCAGAATCATATTAGACATCCCGCGCAACGAACACATCTCTGGCCACCTGAAAGACCTCCACTGGCTACCCGTCAATAAGAGAATCACCTTCCGACTGCTAACCCACGCACACAAATCACTCTACGACATCGGACCGGAATGCCTCAACTCACGACTATCCTTCTACACCCCCTCCCGCCAACTTCGCTCTTCCAGCCAAGCCCTCGCCACTGTACCTCGCATCAACAAGACCACCATGGGAGGCAGATCATTCTCTTACCTGGCTGCTAAAACATGGAACTCACTCCCCGCTTACCTTCGCCTCACCCAGCACCACCTAGCATTCAGAAAGCAACTTAAAACGTGGATATTTGACAAGTAAACCTCCTCCCATTTCTAAGCGCCTTGAGACCCTCTGGGTAGGTAGTGCGCTATATAAATTCTCTGACTTGACTTGACTTGACTATGTCCTTATTAAGTAATTGCAGGTTGGCATTAGTTTGGTTTACGAGAGGTTTGTGTGTTGGGCTGTGACAGATTGCGTCATCAATCGGTGTAAATGTTCCAGAGTTTTCGTGACCGGTCTTCCTTTTTGTATCACGGCAGACACAAAGAGATGATGGACGAAGCACTGAAACTTTTCAGACACCCCCAGTCTCAGACCTAGGTTGAATCCATCATCATTCTTTATCTCCCTTCACCCCCCCAGTTCAGAAAAATGTAAACGCTCCATCCATCATCTCCTTGTGTTTGCTTTGTTCACCCTAAGTTGGCTGGGTATGCCCAGACTTGGGTCTCTTGCTCACTTTTCCACTGAATTCAAGCTGCCTGGCTGATGAGGGGTGAAAACCCTCAACCAGTCCAAGAATGCTTGTCTCCGGTTCAGGGAAGTCCTGGGTTAGCAGTTCGGGCTGGACTGTTCCCACGAGAAACAGGGTCAAGACTAATTTGCATATAACTGGGTCTGAACTGGTGTGGCAAAATGAGCTAAAGAATGTTGATGCATTAAACCCAGATCTGGGGCTGGGGTGAGTTTCTGAAAAGTTTCAGTGCTCCGACCATCATCTCCTTCTGTTTGCTTTGTCAATGGGGTGTTTCTAGGGTGCTGACCCACTTCCTAATGTTGGGTAGTTGCATCTCGGGCTGCGAGAGCTGTCTGTAGTAGGGTGTCGATGGAGACAGATTGCATTATCATTTGGTGCTAATGTTTGCGGGTTTTCTTGAGCTGACTGCGATTATGTATCAGTCTACGGCTCAATGTCTATGGGGTGTTTCTTGGGTACTGACCCACTTCCTATTGTTGAGTTGTTGCACCTTGGGCTGTGAGGGCTGCTTGTAGGAGAGTCTAGTTGAAGACTCTGTGAGTTTGTGAAGACTGCTGGGCTACGGTTGCTAATGGGTGTGGTTCTCTGGATGGCGGTAGTGGGTTTAGGGTTAAGCATAGCGTTTGGAGTATGAGACAGGTAGCTAGGAGGTGTAGTTGGGGTTGCTATTTGCCTTTTCAGGTCACTAAAAAGTGAGTTGAATGCTTGTAGGTCATTGTCCGCTGTTTAGACAAGGGTGTTGCCATTTTCTAAAATTGAGATGGTAGCTTTCGCTTTGAGGGAGGGGGAGGATAAAATTATAAGTTTGAGACCATGGAGGATGTTCTCTGTGGAATTGCCTGCCTTGTGGGAGTAAAATGCTTTCAGCCATTTGGCTGTGCATCTCATGTGGAAGGTCAGATCGGTCTTAATGGCTCCTTTTGATAAGGAAGAATAGGAGTCAGATATGAGAGTTTTGGGGTTGCTCCTTAGGATATTTCTTCCCCCCATTTTTGGATAAATCAGGTGGGTAGTTGATTCTGAGAGATTTCATTCCTGAAAGAGACAAGATGAGAGCATTTGCATTCTTGTATCCATCCATCTTTCTATGGTTAGTGGGGCTAATATTAGGTCTACTCTGTTAGGAGACAGGACCAGAGCGTTGCTGTTACTAAGCGGTAAACAGGAATGAGGACAGTGGTGCTACTATCCTAGGAAGTTTTTTTTCTTTTCTTTTTCTTACTCTTGTCTGCAGATAACTGTTTATAGAGTTCTTCTACTTCCTGAAGGTTGTGTTTATTTTTGACCAGAAGGCTCCCACTTCCTCTCAAACGGTTAATATAAGAGTCCTTAAAACCAGCAGGTTTGTTAGTTTGCCTATTGCAATATGGCCCCCATTGGTTAGCAGCACTGACTTTATGGGATGAGAGAGCCTAGTTCTATCTACGTTTTTTTGTTGCTGTGGGCAGGCCTAAGAACACACATGGGTAATGGCGCCCGGGTTTCTTTTGGTTTCTTCTTCGTTTTAAGGCCAGGCAGCTGGACTTTCCGTTTTTTTTTTTTTACTGCCGCGGCACATCTATAGGGGGCGTTCCATTTTCCACTATGTTGGTGCATGAGTTATTGCTGGTGGTGTGTCAGGGGAGGACCCTGAGGGGCAGATGATGCTGTGCACCGTGGTGGGTGCTTAATTTAATTAATCTCCTCCACATGGCATGCGTTGCCGTACAGCCCGGATGGTCCCCTGTTTCGCTGTCTCCGTCCTGCAGGGGTTGGCGGGGGCGCGAGCGTTTGGATTTTGAGGGACTCTGGCCGTGATTTTGGTGGGGATGCGATCCATATGGACCTGCGCAATGGGGCTTTTGATGCGGGCGCCTCCCGGTGCTGTCTGGTTTGCTCAGTTGTTAGAACATGGGGCCCTTCATTCCAAAGTCGCAGGTTCGATCCCGCCAGAGTTGCAGGCTTGATCCTCGAACGGGCCACTCGTTATTCTCACATCGATACCCGAGGTGGTGCTGTGGCACAATCTCCTGGACATGGCGGCTGCCCCCCCTTCAGAGCTTGACCACTTCGGGGCTTCAATAGAGGGTATGGCTTGTTGGCTAGAGCGGCCGACGTTGAGGCGGGGCAACCAGGTTCGAGTCCGGTGAGAGGCTCTAACTCCTGGGATTCTGGGCACATCCCTTACTCTCCCCGTGTCTAAAAATGGATGTGAAACTGGTGTGCCTTCCCTGATACCTTCGGGTCGAGTTCGCGGCCGCTAGATATGCAAATACTTGTGATGTGCGCACGCGACGGCTTTCCATCCAATGCCCCCCCGCCCCACCACTATCGATTACTTCTTTCCCCTAACTGTATTCGGGGGCTTGCTGTTGCAGAGGGTGGCGCATCTAGTGGGGCTGACGCCGTAGGCTTTGAGTTCTTGAGTGGCCCTCCGTGTAGTCTCTCTTTCCTTGCGCAACTTGGCCCCTGTTCCCCGGGGTCTCGTGATGATTATGGACGTCTTCCGCCCAGCCTTACACGGAATCCGCTCAGGCGGGGAAGTTGTCACTAATATTAACTTAGTGCTGCGCCTGTTGCTAGACGTTTTCTACTTGTCTTATGCAACATACATATTTCCGCGTTGACTGCACTTTCTTCACGGTCTTTCAATACGTAGTAATTCCCGATAAGCTAATTTCATAGCGATTTGCACTCCTCCTAGTTTTCGGAGTTAGGCTTATCTATATGCTTCACTCTGCCGCTGGTATGCATAAACTGTTGGTGCAACAATTGGCTTCGCTGCTATGTGAATGGTGACACGATTTCGTCGGCTTTGTTCAAAAACACAAGTTTTCATCAGTTAGGTGGTTAATCTTTTGGACGCGTGAAGTGAGCGGGCAGTGTGATTCCTTCAGCCAGTTAGTCCTCAGCGAGACTTTGTGGCCTGTGATGTTCTTATTATTATACGAAGTTGTTTCCTTTGTACTATCATGGGTACTTCCGTGTTGCGAGGAATCTGTCAGTGTTCGCATTTTCAGTTGTGTGGTATGCTGACTGAGGTTGGGTTATTATTATTATGTTTCTTATATAGCGCCAGAATCGACCCCCGAAGGGGTATCTCCGCGCTTGCCTTGGGAACCCGTCCTGGCTTTTCCCTGTGAGATAGCCCCTACAGGGCATCCCCAAGGTGAAAGCCAGGCATCCCGCCGCGGGGGGCCGTTGTGAAGATTAAGCAAGCTTAATGCCCAGAGTTGCAGAGTGTGAACCCAAGATTAGGTCCGGCACCGAAGCGAGAATTATCGAGTCCATGGACATTTGAGCTCAAGACCCTGCCGCGTCGGGAATTGAACCCTGGTCCCGGGTCTGACCTCTGCTTCAGGGTCTGCCTGCTCTAACCAGTGAGCCACACTTCTCCACACTGTTATACAGTATATCCTAAATGTTAGACTTTGTTTGCCGCAATACTAGTGTGTTCTGCTGACACGGTGCATGTCCCGGGGGACACATTGTGGGAAAACCGAAAACTTAACCCCATTTATCATATGCTGATTATGCTCCATTCAATTCTCCGTGCCTATCAAAATGGATGTCCATGAAATACTGCTGGAGCTAGGCAATGCTCCTCAATGCCCGGGCCGCGTCTCGCTTGTGCCATTGAAAACAGGAAAGTATTGGTTGGCTTGCTGGGACCTCGTTCTAGCGCGGGTCAGACTTGTTTGGTCATTATGGTTCCATACCGCGTGGGGCACGGTATTAGAGGCTGTGGGGCGGGGGAGAATGCTATGTCGGGATGTAATCTTCGGCGTGCTTTCGTGATATGTTCGTCAAGCGCCTTCTGTGTCATCAACGCCCTCGGTAGCAATGGGATGGAAATTAATGATAAACCAACGTGCCACATTCACAAATGCTGAATCTTCGAGCTCTCGACATGAATAATCCTGGGCCTGAGCAAGTTTCCCCTGGTTCTTAAAGTTATAGTTGGCTGTACAGGTTTGTTCAATTCGGTGTGCATGTTTCTCGATCGCCCATATGCAGGGGTCACCACCGCACTTCCGTATCGACAATTGCCCTTTCACCTAGGCGATAGTGGCGGTACATGATTATTAAATTCTGTGCATCGTTTACAGGTTGTCAATTGGCCATGTGTAGGTGTACCCTCGCACTCCCTTAACGCGCTTCCCTGTCTGGGTAGGTGTGTCCTTTTGCTATCATCAGGAACAAAAATGGCAAGTAACCTTCTAACATAAGGGACCTGGGTATAGCACAATATTTGAATAATAAGTCTTCCCTTGGTGGATCCGTATTTACCTGCTCTGACGATAGTTTACTTGACCCAATTATTTTCACTCCTCATTCCAGCATAGCCTTGCTACGATGTTTCACTAGTGCCCTTCGCTTCCCAGTGTTATTCTGGTCTAAAGTGACACCTGTCCACAGACATGAATGGTACTCATGTTTCCATTCAGAGTTGTTCCTTTGTCAGGAAATCGCTGGTGTATCTGATTAGTTGACTGTTTTGTGCAGAAATGACTGGACGGCCGGGAGGGTTCACGATCTGGGTGGGGGCTCCTCTATGCTCCCCTCTCTATCATAATACAACAGTGCAGTGCCTCTCACCTTTCCTTAGCCCTTCTCCCAAATGTGTTTGTATTTGTTTGATGGTTCCTTTCATTTATCGTAGGGTGTCGGACCCTTGTCTCCACGGGTGGGGGTAGGCCTGTCAAAATGTGCGTTCTGTCAGTCACTTGAGGATTCAGATACCCTGCACCCACTATTCCAAAGTCCACTAGGTTGGGCCGCTGTGTCGAGCTACGTTCAGACCTGTTTTTCCTGAGCATTCATCAGGAGTGAGTTCAGGGGCCCCTTACAGGTGGAAAGGGTCTGGTATGCATTCTGTTTGGGTACACTATTTGCAGTTAGTGGGGTCTTTTAAGAGAAGTGCGCGGTTTCAGCGTTGGCCCAAGCTCAGGGAGAAGGTAACATGCTGCTTAACAGGTTGTGGGGGCAGACTTCCATCCCAACTGAACTCCCTGGGGGGGTCCTTCCTGTGCCAGGGGAATTCAATATCCTGTAGTAAGAGGCCCCATTTAAACAATAGCATGGGCATGTCAATTCGGAAGGAAAGCAACAGTGCAGCAGTCTTACTGTCTTCCGCTGAGAATAAGTAATTTAGTTTCCTCCTCCCCCCCCTGTTATTTGAGGTAGGTGGTCGGCCTGTGTGTAGTCACTGTCATCAGACTTGACCTTGGTCGTGGGCGGCGTTTAGGGCCTTGTCCCATCACTGGAACAAACACTTATATGTGGGGGGGGACTTGCTATTGTGAGCTTTGTTGTGGCTCCATTTGACCATTCTCCCAAAATAAGATAGTGTTGCGACGGGCAGAACAGTAGGTAGTAGACCTCTGCAGTTTGGAATCAGTGTGCAAAAGGTGTTAATTGTCAGTCACTTTTCTGGTATTTCACGTCTTTGGGTCTGTTCTATACAGTACAGTATGCGCTGCATAGAGCCACACATCTAGTATGCGATGGGGGAGCCCCGAGCCGCGTCAGATTACCCTTTGGGCCGTGTGTAAATTGGGTTGGCACCTATGATTATACACATTACTGTTTTGCTGCTGTGTTTTTCCCAATGGCGCTCTAGTGGGAAGGGCCCTCACACCTGGGTTTCTATCTGACCATTTGGCATGGCAAGGTTTGCTGATGGTAGACAGTCAAGGATGTGCCTAAGTAGGATTATTAGCAAGTCCGAGGCCCAGCCCTAAACTAATGGGAATATCCCCTGGTGCATATCATCTCCTGGGACCCTAACCTAGAGGTTTAGCTAGTCCTGTTATCTGTACAATCCTGGGACCGGTACTGGGTTACTTACCTATGAGTAGGATAGGTCACATGTCTACAGTCATTTCGCCCCTTCCATAATTCTGCTGTTGTCTGTCTGTTCATCCAAGTCTCGGGAATCCGAAGGCAGCCCTCCCGCTGTGCCTTCAGCTCGGGGGCTCCTGCTGCCTCTCAGTAGAATGTATGGCCTGCAGCTGCAGGGTAACACCCATCTCTTGTATAAGTGGAGCAACTGTGGCAAATCACAGCCTGAGCCTGGACTGCCCTAAAAAGAGGGCCCCTAGTAGTCTTATATAGAACAATCTTTGGGTACCTTACCCCCCCCCCCACCCTTTTTGCTTGTTTTCTCTTTCAGGGGTGGTTTTGCATGTTGGGCTCCTTTCAGGGTGGACACACGGCTTCTCTATCACGGTGGATGGAGGGGCTCCCTTGGCTTGCATTGTACAGCCGCGTGAAGGAACCAGAGTAGCCTTTATATTTTCTTAATGCCCCTCCCAAAGTGAGAAGCCGGCCTGACGCTTGCTGTCGCCAACCTTGTCCCGAAACCCCCCCTCCCCCTTTTGGTTCAGCTTATCTTACCCCTTTGGGGGGGGTCGCAAGTCAATCTTAAGACAAGTTATACTCGTGGTATCATAGACTTGCAGTCTACAGGCTAAACTAGGGGGCATGTGATTCCGGCTGTTACCTGGCCTTCATGTATATCACATCTAAGTCCGCCTCGCAAGTTTATACCAGATATGCAGTTGCACACGGCAGTAGTCTTCTGTATTCATCGCGAGTAGTTGCATAAGCAGAAACCTAGCAGTTACAGTTGAATTTTGTGAACTGCGCTCCCGCAGGAGTCGACATCATTGGGTGTAGTTTTCTGATGCTTGTGTGACGAGGGTAGTATGTATCAAGTGACATGTGGTTAATCTTTTGGACGCGTGAAGTGAGCGGGCAGTGTGATTCCTTCAGCCAGTTAGTCCTCAGCGAGACTTTGTGGCCTGTGATGTTCTTATTATTATACGAAGTTGTTTCCTTTGTACTATCATGGGTACTTCCGTGTTGCGAGGAATCTGTCAGTGTTCGCATTTTCAGTTGTGTGGTATGCTGACTGAGGTTTCAGCGTTGGCCCAAGCTCAGGGAGAAGGTAACATGCTGCTTAACAGGTTGTGGGGGCAGACTTCACATGGCATGCGTTGCCGTACAGCCCGGATGGTCCCCTGTTTCGCTGTCTCCGTCCTGCAGGGGTTGGCGGGGGCGCGAGCGTTTGGATTTTGAGGGACTCTGGCCGTGATTTTGGTGGGGATGCGATCCATATGGACCTGCGCAATGGGGCTTTTGATGCGGGCGCCTCCCGGTGCTGTCTGGTTTGCTCAGTTGTTAGAACATGGGGCCCTTCATTCCAAAGTCGCAGGTTCGATCCCGCCAGAGTTGCAGGCTTGATCCTCGAACGGGCCACTCGTTATTCTCACATCGATACCCGAGGTGGTGCTGTGGCACAATCTCCTGGACATGGCGGCTGCCCCCCCTTCAGAGCTTGACCACTTCGGGGCTTCAATAGAGGGTATGGCTTGTTGGCTAGAGCGGCCGACGTTGAGGCGGGGCAACCAGGTTCGAGTCCGGTGAGAGGCTCTAACTCCTGGGATTCTGGGCACATCCCTTACTCTCCCCGTGTCTAAAAATGGATGTGAAACTGGTGTGCCTTCCCTGATACCTTCGGGTCGAGTTCGCGGCCGCTAGATATGCAAATACTTGTGATGTGCGCACGCGACGGCTTTCCATCCAATGCCCCCCCGCCCCACCACTATCGATTACTTCTTTCCCCTAACTGTATTCGGGGGCTTGCTGTTGCAGAGGGTGGCGCATCTAGTGGGGCTGACGCCGTAGGCTTTGAGTTCTTGAGTGGCCCTCCGTGTAGTCTCTCTTTCCTTGCGCAACTTGGCCCCTGTTCCCCGGGGTCTCGTGATGATTATGGACGTCTTCCGCCCAGCCTTACACGGAATCCGCTCAGGCGGGGAAGTTGTCACTAATATTAACTTAGTGCTGCGCCTGTTGCTAGACGTTTTCTACTTGTCTTATGCAACATACATATTTCCGCGTTGACTGCACTTTCTTCACGGTCTTTCAATACGTAGTAATTCCCGATAAGCTAATTTCATAGCGATTTGCACTCCTCCTAGTTTTCGGAGTTAGGCTTATCTATATGCTTCACTCTGCCGCTGGTATGCATAAACTGTTGGTGCAACAATTGGCTTCGCTGCTATGTGAATGGTGACACGATTTCGTCGGCTTTGTTCAAAAACACAAGTTTTCATCAGTTAGGTGGTTAATCTTTTGGACGCGTGAAGTGAGCGGGCAGTGTGATTCCTTCAGCCAGTTAGTCCTCAGCGAGACTTTGTGGCCTGTGATGTTCTTATTATTATACGAAGTTGTTTCCTTTGTACTATCATGGGTACTTCCGTGTTGCGAGGAATCTGTCAGTGTTCGCATTTTCAGTTGTGTGGTATGCTGACTGAGGTTGGGTTATTATTATTATGTTTCTTATATAGCGCCAGAATCGACCCCCGAAGGGGTATCTCCGCGCTTGCCTTGGGAACCCGTCCTGGCTTTTCCCTGTGAGATAGCCCCTACAGGGCATCCCCAAGGTGAAAGCCAGGCATCCCGCCGCGGGGGGCCGTTGTGAAGATTAAGCAAGCTTAATGCCCAGAGTTGCAGAGTGTGAACCCAAGATTAGGTCCGGCACCGAAGCGAGAATTATCGAGTCCATGGACATTTGAGCTCAAGACCCTGCCGCGTCGGGAATTGAACCCTGGTCCCGGGTCTGACCTCTGCTTCAGGGTCTGCCTGCTCTAACCAGTGAGCCACACTTCTCCACACTGTTATACAGTATATCCTAAATGTTAGACTTTGTTTGCCGCAATACTAGTGTGTTCTGCTGACACGGTGCATGTCCCGGGGGACACATTGTGGGAAAACCGAAAACTTAACCCCATTTATCATATGCTGATTATGCTCCATTCAATTCTCCGTGCCTATCAAAATGGATGTCCATGAAATACTGCTGGAGCTAGGCAATGCTCCTCAATGCCCGGGCCGCGTCTCGCTTGTGCCATTGAAAACAGGAAAGTATTGGTTGGCTTGCTGGGACCTCGTTCTAGCGCGGGTCAGACTTGTTTGGTCATTATGGTTCCATACCGCGTGGGGCACGGTATTAGAGGCTGTGGGGCGGGGGAGAATGCTATGTCGGGATGTAATCTTCGGCGTGCTTTCGTGATATGTTCGTCAAGCGCCTTCTGTGTCATCAACGCCCTCGGTAGCAATGGGATGGAAATTAATGATAAACCAACGTGCCACATTCACAAATGCTGAATCTTCGAGCTCTCGACATGAATAATCCTGGGCCTGAGCAAGTTTCCCCTGGTTCTTAAAGTTATAGTTGGCTGTACAGGTTTGTTCAATTCGGTGTGCATGTTTCTCGATCGCCCATATGCAGGGGTCACCACCGCACTTCCGTATCGACAATTGCCCTTTCACCTAGGCGATAGTGGCGGTACATGATTATTAAATTCTGTGCATCGTTTACAGGTTGTCAATTGGCCATGTGTAGGTGTACCCTCGCACTCCCTTAACGCGCTTCCCTGTCTGGGTAGGTGTGTCCTTTTGCTATCATCAGGAACAAAAATGGCAAGTAACCTTCTAACATAAGGGACCTGGGTATAGCACAATATTTGAATAATAAGTCTTCCCTTGGTGGATCCGTATTTACCTGCTCTGACGATAGTTTACTTGACCCAATTATTTTCACTCCTCATTCCAGCATAGCCTTGCTACGATGTTTCACTAGTGCCCTTCGCTTCCCAGTGTTATTCTGGTCTAAAGTGACACCTGTCCACAGACATGAATGGTACTCATGTTTCCATTCAGAGTTGTTCCTTTGTCAGGAAATCGCTGGTGTATCTGATTAGTTGACTGTTTTGTGCAGAAATGACTGAACGGCCGGGAGGGTTCACGATCTGGGTGGGGGCTCCTCTATGCTCCCCTCTCTATCATAATACAACAGTGCAGTGCCTCTCACCTTTCCTTAGCCCTTCTCCCAAATGTGTTTGTATTTGTTTGATGGTTCCTTTCATTTATCGTAGGGTGTCGGGCCCTTGTCTCCACGGGTGGGGGTAGGCCTGTCAAAATGTGCGTTCTGTCAGTCACTTGAGGATTCAGATACCCTGCACCCACTATTCCAAAGTCCACTAGGTTGGGCCGCTGTGTCGAGCTACGTTCAGACCTGTTTTTCCTGAGCATTCATCAGGAGTGAGTTCAGGGGCCCCTTACAGGTGGAAAGGGTCTGGTATGCATTCTGTTTGGGTACACTATTTGCAGTTAGTGGGGTCTTTTAAGAGAAGTGCGCGGTTTCAGCGTTGGCCCAAGCTCAGGGAGAAGGTAACATGCTGCTTAACAGGTTGTGGGGGCAGACTTCCATCCCAACTGAACTCCCTGGGGGGGTCCTTCCTGTGCCAGGGGAATTCAATATCCTGTAGTAAGAGGCCCCATTTAAACAATAGCATGGGCATGTCAATTCGGAAGGAAAGCAACAGTGCAGCAGTCTTACTGTCTTCCGCTGAGAATAAGTAATTTAGTTTCCTCCTCCCCCCCCTGTTATTTGAGGTAGGTGGTCGGCCTGTGTGTAGTCACTGTCATCAGACTTGACCTTGGTCGTGGGCGGCGTTTAGGGCCTTGTCCCATCACTGGAACAAACACTTATATGTGGGGGGGGACTTGCTATTGTGAGCTTTGTTGTGGCTCCATTTGACCATTCTCCCAAAATAAGATAGTGTTGCGACGGGCAGAACAGTAGGTAGTAGACCTCTGCAGTTTGGAATCAGTGTGCAAAAGGTGTTAATTGTCAGTCACTTTTCTGGTATTTCACGTCTTTGGGTCTGTTCTATACAGTACAGTATGCGCTGCATAGAGCCACACATCTAGTATGCGATGGGGGAGCCCCGAGCCGCGTCAGATTACCCTTTGGGCCGTGTGTAAATTGGGTTGGCACCTATGATTATACACATTACTGTTTTGCTGCTGTGTTTTTCCCAATGGCGCTCTAGTGGGAAGGGCCCTCACACCTGGGTTTCTATCTGACCATTTGGCATGGCAAGGTTTGCTGATGGTAGACAGTCAAGGATGTGCCTAAGTAGGATTATTAGCAATTCCGAGGCCCAGCCCTAAACTAATGGGAATATCCCCTGGTGCATATCATCTCCTGGGACCCTAACCTAGAGGTTTAGCTAGTCCTGTTATCTGTACAATCCTGGGACCGGTACTGGGTTACTTACCTATGAGTAGGATAGGTCACATGTCTACAGTCATTTCGCCCCTTCCATAATTCTGCTGTTGTCTGTCTGTTCATCCAAGTCTCGGGAATCCGAAGGCAGCCCTCCCGCTGTGCCTTCAGCTCGGGGGCTCCTGCTGCCTCTCAGTAGAATGTATGGCCTGCAGCTGCAGGGTAACACCCATCTCTTGTATAAGTGGAGCAACTGTGGCAAATCACAGCCTGAGCCTGGACTGCCCTAAAAAGAGGGCCCCTAGTAGTCTTATATAGAACAATCTTTGGGTACCTTACCCCCCCCCCCACCCTTTTTGCTTGTTTTCTCTTTCAGGGGTGGTTTTGCATGTTGGGCTCCTTTCAGGGTGGACACACGGCTTCTCTATCACGGTGGATGGAGGGGCTCCCTTGGCTTGCATTGTACAGCCGCGTGAAGGAACCAGAGTAGCCTTTATATTTTCTTAATGCCCCTCCCAAAGTGAGAAGCCGGCCTGACGCTTGCTGTCGCCAACCTTGTCCCGAAACCCCCCCTCCCCCTTTTGGTTCAGCTTATCTTACCCCTTTGGGGGGGGTCGCAAGTCAATCTTAAGACAAGTTATACTCGTGGTATCATAGACTTGCAGTCTACAGGCTAAACTAGGGGGCATGTGATTCCGGCTGTTACCTGGCCTTCATGTATATCACATCTAAGTCCGCCTCGCAAGTTTATACCAGATATGCAGTTGCACACGGCAGTAGTCTTCTGTATTCATCGCGAGTAGTTGCATAAGCAGAAACCTAGCAGTTACAGTTGAATTTTGTGAACTGCGCTCCCGCAGGAGTCGACATCATTGGGTGTAGTTTTCTGATGCTTGTGTGACGAGGGTAGTATGTATCAAGTGACATGTGGTTAATCTTTTGGACGCGTGAAGTGAGCGGGCAGTGTGATTCCTTCAGCCAGTTAGTCCTCAGCGAGACTTTGTGGCCTGTGATGTTCTTATTATTATACGAAGTTGTTTCCTTTGTACTATCATGGGTACTTCCGTGTTGCGAGGAATCTGTCAGTGTTCGCATTTTCAGTTGTGTGGTATGCTGACTGAGGTTTCAGCGTTGGCCCAAGCTCAGGGAGAAGGTAACATGCTGCTTAACAGGTTGTGGGGGCAGACTTCACATGGCATGCGTTGCCGTACAGCCCGGATGGTCCCCTGTTTCGCTGTCTCCGTCCTGCAGGGGTTGGCGGGGGCGCGAGCGTTTGGATTTTGAGGGACTCTGGCCGTGATTTTGGTGGGGATGCGATCCATATGGACCTGCGCAATGGGGCTTTTGATGCGGGCGCCTCCCGGTGCTGTCTGGTTTGCTCAGTTGTTAGAACATGGGGCCCTTCATTCCAAAGTCGCAGGTTCGATCCCGCCAGAGTTGCAGGCTTGATCCTCGAACGGGCCACTCGTTATTCTCACATCGATACCCGAGGTGGTGCTGTGGCACAATCTCCTGGACATGGCGGCTGCCCCCCCTTCAGAGCTTGACCACTTCGGGGCTTCAATAGAGGGTATGGCTTGTTGGCTAGAGCGGCCGACGTTGAGGCGGGGCAACCAGGTTCGAGTCCGGTGAGAGGCTCTAACTCCTGGGATTCTGGGCACATCCCTTACTCTCCCCGTGTCTAAAAATGGATGTGAAACTGGTGTGCCTTCCCTGATACCTTCGGGTCGAGTTCGCGGCCGCTAGATATGCAAATACTTGTGATGTGCGCACGCGACGGCTTTCCATCCAATGCCCCCCCGCCCCACCACTATCGATTACTTCTTTCCCCTAACTGTATTCGGGGGCTTGCTGTTGCAGAGGGTGGCGCATCTAGTGGGGCTGACGCCGTAGGCTTTGAGTTCTTGAGTGGCCCTCCGTGTAGTCTCTCTTTCCTTGCGCAACTTGGCCCCTGTTCCCCGGGGTCTCGTGATGATTATGGACGTCTTCCGCCCAGCCTTACACGGAATCCGCTCAGGCGGGGAAGTTGTCACTAATATTAACTTAGTGCTGCGCCTGTTGCTAGACGTTTTCTACTTGTCTTATGCAACATACATATTTCCGCGTTGACTGCACTTTCTTCACGGTCTTTCAATACGTAGTAATTCCCGATAAGCTAATTTCATAGCGATTTGCACTCCTCCTAGTTTTCGGAGTTAGGCTTATCTATATGCTTCACTCTGCCGCTGGTATGCATAAACTGTTGGTGCAACAATTGGCTTCGCTGCTATGTGAATGGTGACACGATTTCGTCGGCTTTGTTCAAAAACACAAGTTTTCATCAGTTAGGTGGTTAATCTTTTGGACGCGTGAAGTGAGCGGGCAGTGTGATTCCTTCAGCCAGTTAGTCCTCAGCGAGACTTTGTGGCCTGTGATGTTCTTATTATTATACGAAGTTGTTTCCTTTGTACTATCATGGGTACTTCCGTGTTGCGAGGAATCTGTCAGTGTTCGCATTTTCAGTTGTGTGGTATGCTGACTGAGGTTGGGTTATTATTATTATGTTTCTTATATAGCGCCAGAATCGACCCCCGAAGGGGTATCTCCGCGCTTGCCTTGGGAACCCGTCCTGGCTTTTCCCTGTGAGATAGCCCCTACAGGGCATCCCCAAGGTGAAAGCCAGGCATCCCGCCGCGGGGGGCCGTTGTGAAGATTAAGCAAGCTTAATGCCCAGAGTTGCAGAGTGTGAACCCAAGATTAGGTCCGGCACCGAAGCGAGAATTATCGAGTCCATGGACATTTGAGCTCAAGACCCTGCCGCGTCGGGAATTGAACCCTGGTCCCGGGTCTGACCTCTGCTTCAGGGTCTGCCTGCTCTAACCAGTGAGCCACACTTCTCCACACTGTTATACAGTATATCCTAAATGTTAGACTTTGTTTGCCGCAATACTAGTGTGTTCTGCTGACACGGTGCATGTCCCGGGGGACACATTGTGGGAAAACCGAAAACTTAACCCCATTTATCATATGCTGATTATGCTCCATTCAATTCTCCGTGCCTATCAAAATGGATGTCCATGAAATACTGCTGGAGCTAGGCAATGCTCCTCAATGCCCGGGCCGCGTCTCGCTTGTGCCATTGAAAACAGGAAAGTATTGGTTGGCTTGCTGGGACCTCGTTCTAGCGCGGGTCAGACTTGTTTGGTCATTATGGTTCCATACCGCGTGGGGCACGGTATTAGAGGCTGTGGGGCGGGGGAGAATGCTATGTCGGGATGTAATCTTCGGCGTGCTTTCGTGATATGTTCGTCAAGCGCCTTCTGTGTCATCAACGCCCTCGGTAGCAATGGGATGGAAATTAATGATAAACCAACGTGCCACATTCACAAATGCTGAATCTTCGAGCTCTCGACATGAATAATCCTGGGCCTGAGCAAGTTTCCCCTGGTTCTTAAAGTTATAGTTGGCTGTACAGGTTTGTTCAATTCGGTGTGCATGTTTCTCGATCGCCCATATGCAGGGGTCACCACCGCACTTCCGTATCGACAATTGCCCTTTCACCTAGGCGATAGTGGCGGTACATGATTATTAAATTCTGTGCATCGTTTACAGGTTGTCAATTGGCCATGTGTAGGTGTACCCTCGCACTCCCTTAACGCGCTTCCCTGTCTGGGTAGGTGTGTCCTTTTGCTATCATCAGGAACAAAAATGGCAAGTAACCTTCTAACATAAGGGACCTGGGTATAGCACAATATTTGAATAATAAGTCTTCCCTTGGTGGATCCGTATTTACCTGCTCTGACGATAGTTTACTTGACCCAATTATTTTCACTCCTCATTCCAGCATAGCCTTGCTACGATGTTTCACTAGTGCCCTTCGCTTCCCAGTGTTATTCTGGTCTAAAGTGACACCTGTCCACAGACATGAATGGTACTCATGTTTCCATTCAGAGTTGTTCCTTTGTCAGGAAATCGCTGGTGTATCTGATTAGTTGACTGTTTTGTGCAGAAATGACTGAACGGCCGGGAGGGTTCACGATCTGGGTGGGGGCTCCTCTATGCTCCCCTCTCTATCATAATACAACAGTGCAGTGCCTCTCACCTTTCCTTAGCCCTTCTCCCAAATGTGTTTGTATTTGTTTGATGGTTCCTTTCATTTATCGTAGGGTGTCGGGCCCTTGTCTCCACGGGTGGGGGTAGGCCTGTCAAAATGTGCGTTCTGTCAGTCACTTGAGGATTCAGATACCCTGCACCCACTATTCCAAAGTCCACTAGGTTGGGCCGCTGTGTCGAGCTACGTTCAGACCTGTTTTTCCTGAGCATTCATCAGGAGTGAGTTCAGGGGCCCCTTACAGGTGGAAAGGGTCTGGTATGCATTCTGTTTGGGTACACTATTTGCAGTTAGTGGGGTCTTTTAAGAGAAGTGCGCGGTTTCAGCGTTGGCCCAAGCTCAGGGAGAAGGTAACATGCTGCTTAACAGGTTGTGGGGGCAGACTTCCATCCCAACTGAACTCCCTGGGGGGGTCCTTCCTGTGCCAGGGGAATTCAATATCCTGTAGTAAGAGGCCCCATTTAAACAATAGCATGGGCATGTCAATTCGGAAGGAAAGCAACAGTGCAGCAGTCTTACTGTCTTCCGCTGAGAATAAGTAATTTAGTTTCCTCCTCCCCCCCCTGTTATTTGAGGTAGGTGGTCGGCCTGTGTGTAGTCACTGTCATCAGACTTGACCTTGGTCGTGGGCGGCGTTTAGGGCCTTGTCCCATCACTGGAACAAACACTTATATGTGGGGGGGGACTTGCTATTGTGAGCTTTGTTGTGGCTCCATTTGACCATTCTCCCAAAATAAGATAGTGTTGCGACGGGCAGAACAGTAGGTAGTAGACCTCTGCAGTTTGGAATCAGTGTGCAAAAGGTGTTAATTGTCAGTCACTTTTCTGGTATTTCACGTCTTTGGGTCTGTTCTATACAGTACAGTATGCGCTGCATAGAGCCACACATCTAGTATGCGATGGGGGAGCCCCGAGCCGCGTCAGATTACCCTTTGGGCCGTGTGTAAATTGGGTTGGCACCTATGATTATACACATTACTGTTTTGCTGCTGTGTTTTTCCCAATGGCGCTCTAGTGGGAAGGGCCCTCACACCTGGGTTTCTATCTGACCATTTGGCATGGCAAGGTTTGCTGATGGTAGACAGTCAAGGATGTGCCTAAGTAGGATTATTAGCAAGTCCGAGGCCCAGCCCTAAACTAATGGGAATATCCCCTGGTGCATATCATCTCCTGGGACCCTAACCTAGAGGTTTAGCTAGTCCTGTTATCTGTACAATCCTGGGACCGGTACTGGGTTACTTACCTATGAGTAGGATAGGTCACATGTCTACAGTCATTTCGCCCCTTCCATAATTCTGCTGTTGTCTGTCTGTTCATCCAAGTCTCGGGAATCCGAAGGCAGCCCTCCCGCTGTGCCTTCAGCTCGGGGGCTCCTGCTGCCTCTCAGTAGAATGTATGGCCTGCAGCTGCAGGGTAACACCCATCTCTTGTATAAGTGGAGCAACTGTGGCAAATCACAGCCTGAGCCTGGACTGCCCTAAAAAGAGGGCCCCTAGTAGTCTTATATAGAACAATCTTTGGGTACCTTACCCCCCCCCCCCACCCTTTTTGCTTGTTTTCTCTTTCAGGGGTGGTTTTGCATGTTGGGCTCCTTTCAGGGTGGACACACGGCTTCTCTATCACGGTGGATGGAGGGGCTCCCTTGGCTTGCATTGTACAGCCGCGTGAAGGAACCAGAGTAGCCTTTATATTTTCTTAATGCCCCTCCCAAAGTGAGAAGCCGGCCTGACGCTTGCTGTCGCCAACCTTGTCCCGAAACCCCCCCTCCCCCTTTTGGTTCAGCTTATCTTACCCCTTTGGGGGGGGTCGCAAGTCAATCTTAAGACAAGTTATACTCGTGGTATCATAGACTTGCAGTCTACAGGCTAAACTAGGGGGCATGTGATTCCGGCTGTTACCTGGCCTTCATGTATATCACATCTAAGTCCGCCTCGCAAGTTTATACCAGATATGCAGTTGCACACGGCAGTAGTCTTCTGTATTCATCGCGAGTAGTTGCATAAGCAGAAACCTAGCAGTTACAGTTGAATTTTGTGAACTGCGCTCCCGCAGGAGTCGACATCATTGGGTGTAGTTTTCTGATGCTTGTGTGACGAGGGTAGTATGTATCAAGTGACATGTGCTTGTCCCTTTGTTGATTAGGGTGGGATACTAGCAGGGGAGGCTCCCGCTTCACCTGGTCCCTTGCCTAGGGTATTACCTCATGTACCTGGGATAGTCTACACTATTGCCATAGAGGGATTTTCCCGGTGGATATGAGGATTAGGGGCGGAGTGTCATTGGTTGCTGAGGCTTCATGCAGGTCAGGTGCTTAAGGGGCACGTGGTTTCAGATCAGCTCCACCTTGGTGTTGGTCGTAAGTCAATTTAAGACTAGCTAATTATTGTTTGCATGGCATATGCTGCTTCCAGACCAAAAAACCCATAAGTGCAGGATGCCTGCAGTAATTTCCGTGATACCTTATCACTTCCCCCAATATATAGTCTACTCTGCCTTGACCCCCCCCCCCCTATTCCCCTGTGCTCTTGTGGATTGCAGCACATGCGTCACATGTGAGCACCCCTCCTGGTTGATGGTGTGGAGGACGGCGTTGCGCAGTAGTTGTAACTTCTCCTAGGCGTAGCCTTTTGTCAATTTCTGTGGGGTCTTTTCCTGGGGGTATGGCCTCTAGAACAGGGTTTGTTTCCCTAATCTGGGAAGGTTTAAGGTCCCGGGGGGGATCAGCAGATGAGTGGCAGAAGGGCCTTACATTCTTTCTGGCATGTATGGTTCATGTCAGGAGCTATGGTCTCCTTGAGGAGGATAGGGTCCCCGCTCCTGTCATTTGGTGATAGGCCCCAGGGGGGTCTGCAGATTTGTGACAGGGGGGACTGTCAGCCCTCTAGGCATGTAATGTTCATGTCAGGAGATATGGTCTATGTGTGGTGGAAGGGTCCCCGCACCTGTCGTTTGGACCTGTTCCTTGGACTGACGAGAAGCTCCGCTGAGCTATGGTTGGAGGTCAGGGGTTATTTGTGGCGGATGGTGTTCATCCCACGCATGTAGGCTCAGCCCTGGCCCTCCTCCATCTGAAGGAAGCACTTCTGAGCAAAGTTGCAGGTAAAGAGTAGTAGCAGTGGTGGGGGGGGGGCGTGCGGCAGCGGGTACCACCGCACGGGCTGTGGCGGAGTTACTGGGCGATCCGGAAGAGGAGAGGTGCAAGAAAATGTACTTCAGCGGGCACATAGGGGTGCCAGAGTCGAACCTCAGAGCCTAACCTGTAACCTCATGGGAGGTGCAGGAATTTGTGACGGCGCCCCAGTAGTCCTTCGGGCGGTTGTGGGCCTGTGCAGCTGGGGGTTTGCCTAGTCACGCCCTGCAAGGGGCGTGTGTAGTATATTTCTAATAATTATAATAATTGTACAGCAGTTGGGTGGTTCGCCACTGTGCTGTTTGGCTCAACAGGCGGGCAGGTGGCGAGAATGCGGCCTGCCCTTGGATCGCCCGTAAGTTAACCAACCATCATTACATATGTTGTATGTAATAAACCTGCAGCAATTTTTTCCCAAACTTAACACTTGTGTCTGTGTGTTATTTGCGGGTTTGAGCATCTCGGGGCGGGGGGTTCTGTGGACCTGATGTGACTATGAATGCAGCGCTCAGCGTTTTCCGTCAGGAGCAGACACCTGGCCTGGAATCTCAGTGTTGCTTCAAACAATAATCCTGGTTTCTGGAGGAAAGTCATTGAATCAAGAAGAGTCAATTGAGATAGACAACAAGCCAAAAGACAGCTAAAGCCACCTGTTCCTAAGACCTAAAGCCAACTGTTGCCAAGATCTGAAGACAGAAGGTTTAATACAAATTGGCATGTTATGGTTACTCCACATTTTATCTCAAAACAGAATGGCCTCAAGGAACACAGGGGGGAAATGTGTACATTGGAGAAGTGCATGCAAGCATAATCTGAAGCTGCTTTAAAACCCATCTGGGAAAGTAGGGTTTTGTGACGAGAGGTAAGATAGTAAAACTGGGCAGAATAATAATGTCCATTTTGTAGAATATGGTTCTCAATGTGTGTGCAAGAACAGCTATGAAGTTACCCAGAGACAGCACTTCCCGGCTCAGGACTACAATGATATTGCTCAGTGATATTTTTGTTGGGTTAGTAGTGCAATACTCTCCATAGAATTAGGGGTTCAGCATTAGATGTAACGGAAATTCCACTGACCCCATTGTGCTAATGCAAATTAAATTTGTGCGTGTCTGTCTTTCCATACATTACCACACTGCAAAATTGTTCTTAGTGAAGATCAGAAACAGTTATACTTCTTCAGTAAATATAGCAATGGCGGTATATTTAGACGACAGTGTAACAAGGAGCCACCTGGACTCCAGCTGACTCTGGCTAATGACGCCCGAATAGGTTATGATATAATATTGAAAAGATTTATAATTATTCATTGGTTCTGAGCAGAAAATTAAACTTCATTAATGGCGACATGACAGGCAATGCCAGTGAGGGCAGCGTTAATAGGAAGTGGGGAGGGAAGCTGTAATGTGTCTTTGTATTAGACTCGGTGTAGTGGGGAATTGTACACTACTTTCTGCTATGCTCTTAAGAGAGAGGGTGGGCATTTTGTAAGTTCGCTAACTTGTAGTGCAGAAGGCTCCTTTAATGTGCCTTTGTGAATAAGCTAACTGCAGAGACTTGACTGCACTCACTCAACAAGCATTGGCACCTTGTGACAGCTACTGGCTTTGCATATGTCTTTTAGCCGTGTTGTACAGCATGGCTGCTGCTCAGCGTGGCTAAAAGTTAGTGGTGTAGAGGAGAGTGGCATAGCTCAGAGTGGCACTGAGTGGAGTGGTGCCTAAGTGAGTGGGGTGGCGTGGAGAGTCTTAAAGTAGAGTGGTGCAGGGTGGCATGGAATGGGGTGGCATCTCATAAAGTGGAATAGACTAGATTGGCACAGAATGGGGGGGCGTAGAGTGAAGTGGTGTAGAGTGGAGTGGTTAGGCATAGAGGAGCGTAGAGTCGAGTTCACATAATCCTTAAACCCACTATAGCTTACAGCAGTGGTTCCCAACCTGTGTGCCACGGCACCCTGGTGCACCACCAAAACAAGCCACGGGCGCCGCAGTAGCAGATGCTGATCATAATCTATTCTGAATTACACCAGCCTTTGGAATGCAGGCTGGGTGGTGCACGTGCTGCCTTGTAGCATTATAATTTATCATAAGTGAAGAAACACAGGGTAGCAGACGTTCAATCCCCACGCGAGGACAGGAAACAGTTTGGTATTTATTATGAGCACAAGCCACTGGAATTGGCATCTCGTCTCAGAGGACATTCCCAAGTCGATGGTACAAGGACATTAAGATTCACTGTATTTTCAACAAAGAATCGTGGTCTAATGCCTACAGTGACGAATATTCTCATTTATTTATGTTAATGTTCGTTTTTTCCAGTATTTAACCCCTTCTCAGCTAGTCATTAGGCACAGTGGAGCTGTGCTTATGAAGAGCTGACCTTATCATGAACATTGATAAATCTTACTTTCCAGCACAGGAGGGGTAAACCACTAGCAGCCAACTGGTTATGAAGGACAAAAGATTGGGGCTGAATAGCCCCCACGTTACTATGTGATACCTTCACTGTTTGACTTAGTTAGCACTAAATGCGATCCAATTCAATTCCAAACTGGTCGCTACTTCAGGACTACAGTTAAAGGGTCCATTTCCTTACAGCACTGCCGTATATGTGCCCATTATTGATAACACTGAGGAACACAGCAGATGTTGTCCTTTTTCATTAAAGAGGGGTAGGGAGGTTTTGTCTAAAATATATCTTAACACATCAAGATGAACCCGGAAGCGGCTGGAGGACTGTCTCATAACAAGAGGTCCAGTACTTTTTCAGAACAACAGTTTTCCCCATTATGCTCGTCCGTATTTGCTGACGGGTTTTTCTGGTGCTGGAGCCACATCCCTGGCTTTGTCCACACTATCCGTCCTGGCCTTTTACTCTGCCTTTCAGTTGAGGCATCTTGCGTACTTTAATGGCTGTTCGAATGCCTTCACTGCAGCCTACTCCCATTACAAATGTGCTGCTTTTAGTACAATATTTGATGTATGTGTCAGTACAGTGAAAGACTTGCAGAAGTAAAGCATACAAATGAATGACCTGAAGCAACGGAATCCTGTGGTTCAGAGGCATTGTGAACGTTTTTTTCCCCATCTCCATACTGTGGCTTTTGCTGCTGTTTTGTTGCCAATTACAGTGGTTTGTGTATAGGCAGACAGTATTTGACAGCACTAACTTTCTTAATTTGAGGTATGGCACCAGCAGTACTCTGAATGCCTTGGCATTCTTTTCATTGGCTTTATTACATGAATCCATGGCTACAAAAATAGGCTGTCTTTCTTGATAAGTAACTTTACTGGAATTGAAGTGGACACATGGAAGCCGTCTGAGTGGACTTCATGTTCAAATAAACCTCAGTGGTAGGCTACTGACCCGTCATAATGTGAAAGGAAGATCACAAAGCGAACAAGCCATTGCAATTCCTCATTGAATTCTGTGTGGATCACTAACAGATGTAAGCCCAGTGGTTCACAAACTGTGCGCCGCAGCACCCCAGCGTCCCTGGATTCGGCTGGATGTGTCCAGCTTCAGTTTAATCGCAGATGAACAGCAAACAGATGCATTCACTGCATGACCCGAGGGTGCACAAATATTGTGAAAAGAGAGAGCAGACATATCTTTGCATTGCAAGCACTATTCTCCCTACCTTCATCCCAATTATTTTCAGGGATTAAAATGGATGCACTACAGAGGCCGGGACTACATACACTTATACACACAACAAAAGAAAATGTGATGGGGAGTCACGGCCAAGTGGTCAAGGGAGCCGTAGGTCAAAAAAGTTTGGGAACCACTGGCTTCCAGCATTGGGGGGTGGGGTCAGCCCACTTCAGCCATTAGCTAACTTCAATGTGAGTGATGGCATTCTGTTCCTTCAAAAGAAACACCTACCAATCAATACAAAGTGGTTCCAGTCATTGCCTGTGGCTACTAGGGTAATGTGTGCTTTTGAGACCAAAAAGACTTGTTTGATTTCAGCTAGTTTCTTTTATATTGTTGGGCACCCACAGGTCTCCCAACAATTAATTTTGACAAAAAAAACATAACAAAACAAGTCTAATCAAAGCCAAAAAATGGCAGCCAACGTATGACCTACTGGATTTGCCAGAGCTTGTTGAGGTCTCCAGTCCAGTCATGTGCGAGATCATGATTAGTGCTTTTAAATAGTAAATTAAAGTTTTATGACTGGAGCAAGAGGTTTTTTTTTTTATCTGCTGTTTTTAATTGTTGAATTTTAAAAAAGACAATACGAGATGGGAAAAAACAATTTAGCAACAACAAACTTCTCCAGGACCATTCTTGCCACAATTACATGAGCACAATTTTTGATAGCATAGGTCTTCTACCGCAGGCTGTTGGTCTGATAAAGTCTGTAGTCATTAATCAGTTTTTATTGACTTGCAATAAGATGAGTAAATGATATATATATAGCTATAAAAATGTAAGAAAATAAAGAGAAGGGAAAGAAGAACACATTAACTAATAAATAAAAATAAAATAGGCATGGCCAAACATTATTCCAAGTCAACGATGCTTCATGGCCGATGGGGGTGGATAGTTTGTGTTATAAAAACATACTTGATACCATCAGGAGCAGGCAGGTTGTGAGGCACACAGTGCCATTATACTATAGAATCCTCTGAGACACATACTCCATAAACATACAAATAGAGACCATATATTATAGTGAGTGCAGCAGCCACTATGCTAACATTCCATCTGAGCTACCCCAGGCCAGGAGTGGCCAACACTGCGCCCCTTCCCCCCCCCCCCCCCCCCCCCGCAACAGAGCACTCACTAACGATTAATAAATAACTCATGTCACGTTTCAGTCCCAATATAGTTATGTACTGTGGATTGGTGTCTTCTCGAGCCTTTAATTTAACTATCATTGCGCCCCATATGCATGCCTCTAATCATCATGTCTCACATCATGCAATACATCACTCTCTGCTGCAGTGCACTTCAGCATCTCACGCCAACCTCCCTGTCCTCACAATTTGCCACTTGGTCAATAACTATGCAAACCTGTCCTCTAATTTAATTTTAAGAACTTGGTCGTTTTGTTCAGCCTAAGTATGTTTTGCTGTGAACAAATAAAGATTATCTTCACGCGTTACCTCTTGAACCAGTGTGTGAACAGTGTCCCAGAATAGGGAGAGCTCAGGAACAGTCCAAAACATGTGCGACCCTCAATGTTAGATTTTCCACAGTGAGGCAATCAATCTCCAGTTATATCAGAGTACATTTTGTGTAGCTGCCCTCAATTTCAAGTTGGATTTATTTGAAATGGGTGTTGTGAGCAACCCTAGATGGATACTCCCAACAACTGCAGCCTCTCGCATGATATCAACTGTTTATGAATATCCCGTCCCCACATCTCCACCGGGGAGGGGCTACGATCACCTTGGACAGCTGAATTAAACTGGAGTAAGTTACTGTCAATGCGCATCTAGATCTACCATGTGTGACCCCAGCAATGGTTTTGTACAGAGTGGTAAAGTCTGTGGACATTGGTGGTGGTGTCTCTGCCCAGGATAAAACCTGATTGGTTGGGGTATATTAGGCCAGTCAATAGAGCTTAGAGTCTATTCACCAAGCGCCTGCCAAGGATTTTATGATCCAGATTTTAACATGGACAAAGGACGATACAACGCCACATCCAAGGGCTTCTTTGCAGGCTTTAGCGAGGTTACAATAGTAGCTTCTCGCATGGATGGGGGACGCTCACCCAGTTCCCTCGCTTGCGTGGGCACCTCACCTTCAGTAGTCCTGTGGCAAGTTCATCCACATAGTGAGCATAAAGTTCTTGGGAAAACATCCGCCTGGTGTATTTCCGGAAGCCCGGCCACAGGATAGCCATTATATCCTCAGCCGTGATAGGCGAGTCAAGGTCAGAGGAAGATCCAGCAGATAACCTCAACTTGCACACAGTCTTGCTGACCCTCCAGGCCATACTTCCAGTGCTGTTATATAAAGCGAACTAATACCGGGGCGCTACTTCATTAATATCTGAAAGTCAACATCATCCGTTATCCAAGCAAGCTGGGTGGTACATGCTCCAAAGCTTTGGCAGATTTGGATAATGTGGCCCAATATACTATTGATGTGCTTTAAAGTGAATAGCTTCGGCAATCTTGCAACTGAATTCACAATTCTGTTGCTAGACCGTAGATTGAATGAGGATTTAGATTATGTAATCCCTGTGTTAACTATCTCATCTGAATTTTAGTTTGTGGGTCAAAAAGGCCTGGTCATGCTACTGAGGGCTATTCGCCATGATGGTAGACATTTCCGTTCCATGGATTTGGCTGTGGGTTTGTGGCAAATTTGGACTGGTTAAGCCACAAGAAGAGGAGGTGATGTAGATAAGCATCAACAGTTTGGGCGCTACCCTGATTGGAGAATGGAATGTTACTACACTCCATAAAACAGCAAGTGTTTTTCAAGGGTAATGTTCGCTGCTATTTGCGTTCTTTCTATATTTCTACTTAGTGAGAAGTAAAAGAGGTGCAATTAACAATATTCACCTTGACTGCTCCTTTTCTAGCAATGTGTGTGCCAGGCGCCGGGAAACCCTTTTTGGGTAGCTGCGCGCGTTATAAAACCAATTTAATATTAATAGACGGTAAACCCCAACTTAAGCTTGTGAGGGGTATTATACACTGCTGGACATTTTTGAACAAATACCAATCAGTGGCTGTAAAGACATGCTGGTCTTTAATTGTTGGACATGTCTGATAAGAACTGAAAACTGTGTATCTGTGAAAACAATGTTCTCCAACAGTACCGCCCAATCCTTCCACTCTTAAGCCAACAAGCATTCAAGTTCCAAAAAAGTCAAAGGAAAAACTTTTAATCATGCATCCACCGTGATCTCCTGCACCAAATGGTTCATGTAAATCCAGCATGTACTGTAACATCATTAATCAATTCTGCATAACACACAGACAAACTCTACAACAGTCACTGCTGCAACATTATGCACTCCTGCCCAAATTGGTACTTTAACAATGCACTCCTCTCCAACATATGCTTCAACACCCCGGCACACATATAATACCTGCCTCACACAGGATCTCTATCAATAATCTGAATTGATCTAATTAAGACATGAAAATCAGGAAAACATTATTCAAATGGTCTATCAAGCAAATTGTGTTTGCCTTCTTAATTACCAGTCACATATGAATGCCTGTTTGCATGCAAGACTGGCAACACTGCGTCTTCCGATAAAAGAAAATGTATTGCAAGATGGCGGCCATCGCATATATAATATGCACTACGCACTAAAGCACGTGTCACGACGGGTGCCCACATGAGCCATGAAGCAGAGGAACAAGATAAGTGTGTGCAAGGAAACACATGCACTCCCATGAAGTGCTGAATGAAAAAGAAGAGCTCTCTTGAATTAGCAGTGTAAGGTTAAACCCCATCCAATCAGAACACAGACGAAAATGCTCCTCAGGGGAGAACCATAACAATCGAGAGGAAAGTCTCTGAATCAAGGGCAGACAGGAAACACTGATTACATAAGCAAACATGGCCTGTATAGTCAGGTGTGCCCAGCACTGGGACAACCCTCTTTAGGACAGCTGACAACATACTTAAACTTCCACTCCTCCAGTGATAGTGCATATGGCAACACTGCACTATTTTCCAGGGACACATCCACCAAGCCAACCCTGATTTTTTCCCTCGCAAAAAGCCCTTAAATCATGGGTTCACAATACCACAATCATAGGGGTCCCTATGCAATATGCAATACCCCAGCGTTACTACAGCTATTGCACCCTCCACTCAAATGAGGGAATGCAGGTTCAAAATCACTTATTTCTAAACCTCTTCCAAACAGTATCCTTTACCAGATGACCCTGTGTATTTTTCATAAAGATATTAAAGTAGGTTGTCAGACATATCTTCTAAAGTCACCCATAGTGTAAAAACCGACAATAGGCGAGTTCTCATGGTACAAGTTGGTCAGAGGTAAGCCCCTGCAGCATGCATGGAGTGCCAGAGCTAAATTGGGAGCATTACGCACTGCCCGTACCAGGGCCATGATTTTGCCCAGAAGACCACAACCAGCGCTACTGAATGTTGGTGTGTCGAATACCAGGCCCCACAGTCCCGATTCCAGCTCATGACTCTTTCATCCACAAGACACTATGTCACCTTATCACACTCTTGTAGGACCCTGATTTTTACCAGTTTCTTTTTCTGCACCTTTATCTTCCTTCGCCCATGTGTTTTCCCTCTTACTCTGGATCAAAGTCTGATGATGAAAAAAGTGCCGGTCGCCACAAATGATACCGATGGGACCGACCTCCTACCATTGGCTTCTTCGCCGAGGACTGTACAGAACTTACAAAAAAGACACATTGAATTGATTTAACTAAGAATTGTGTTGATACCCAAATGCAAGTTTTTTAATCAATGTAGTGAGACTGTATGAAGTGAGACTGTATGAGGGCCACTTCTCCATTCTGCGAGAGCAAAGCCATTGGCAACACTGGCCACCGAGGAGGGTGGGCACATTCTTTTGTGCTGGAAACAGAGCCTCTCACTTCAGTCTTAGAGAAGCAATGATGTGTGCTCTGCTGCAAGCCCCCACCAACCTAAATTCAATCAGCTCTGCGGTATTAAATGCAGATGTGTTCGGAGCAGACCGAGATAATCTGCATTATCCGTGAATTACTGAGCCAGGAACAGCTCTAAGTGGCTGCATTCCATGAAATGAATTCCACAATATCCCCCAGCATCTCATTTAAGGCTGTCTGCGGCTCCTGGGGCGAGGCCGAGTGACAAAAAAGGCGGGAGGACAGGAATGGGAGTGAAAAGGTGAGCGGAAGCTGGAGAGAGCAGTAAAGATGGGGAGAAACGCGAAAAACGGAATAGTGAGGATGCACAGATAGTGACCAGGACAGAAACTTGATCGGAATAGGCAATGGCTAGAACACGGAGAACAGAGTGCAACAGGAGGGGAGGAAGGGTCCCTGCTCACAGTTGCAGAACTAGTATAAAAACAAAAGACCCGACCAGTTTGGAAATAAGGACGAACACTTTAATTAAAATACGCTTGTAAAAAAATTAACCAATAACCTGTATATTAATTTTTGGGGGACATGTACCAGCCTGGTAAAGAGGCTGCAAGTGCAAATGATGTTATGCTGCCCTCGCGAGTCCGTACCACTGAATTTAATAAACAAACCAGAGTATCGTCTCTTAGCCGAAGTGCACCCACGAGCCGCCATTACTAATAAAGCCTCGTAAAGTGCCTATAGTGAATCTGAATCATCCTGCTCACTGGCCTTCTGGTAGCACCGATACAGGGGATGATAAGGCAATCCGCAGAAGGAGCACGCATGTCTAAATTTACAGTTAACCTCTCCTCTGGTACATATGCCCTCGTTGTAGTCCCAGCATACGCCATTTTTCTTCCGTTTTACCCCACAGCCAGGAAGGGTCTTGTTTTGCGGCCTTCCGGCCCCGGTAAAGGTCAACACCCAGCAGTTCATGTCCTTCTCGTCCCAGCGCATGTCGGGTTCCCTTGATTTCAACAGTCGAAATTTGGCGTCGTACTCTAACCAAGCGTCAGGGCCATAATTCTCGTATGCAAGGACTATGGTGTGCTGGTAGCAACTCAACTGGGGAGCTAGTTCGATGAACTTTTCCAAAAGCACCGCGGAGTAAACTGTGAACCCCAGTATCCAGTTTGTCAACGACCTCTCCATCGCCGCCTCTCTATCCCTGTACGACCACTTATTTATCAACCCAAATATATCCACAAACTCTCCCTTCCAGATCTGTTCCTTCACCTCCTGCGGCACATGGAGAGCCACCACCGAGGGCAGCGCTTCCCCGCTCGCACGCATGCATGGCTGGTCCCCACCAGGGCCTCCCGTTGAAGGGGGTGCGGCTGCTCCCTCCCGCACCCCAGAGCCAGGGTCCACGGCCGACCGGCCGGAAGGAGAAGCAGAATACGCGGGAACAGTCGAGGCGGCGGCCCGCCCTCCGGTACCCTCCTGTGAGAGGCTGTTACAGGGAGAGTCGGCGGCCTGGAAGGGGGCGCTGAAGAGAACTTGAGGTGGAGGGGCCCCCGCAGCCGTGAGGGGCCCTGGAGCTGCAATGGCGGCGCCCGAGGTGAGCACGCTGCACATTTCTTGGCAGCATTCGTACATAGCCAGCAAAAAGGGTTGCAGCGAGCTCCAATTCATCTGCTCCAAAGTCCCTACATCGGGCTGGTTGAAGGCGGCTCCCCGAGGGGCCACCTCTGTGGTGGGCTCGGCAGGGGAGGGTGCATGCACTTCCTCGGGATCCAGCTTCTCCTCCTTCACCGCTCTCGGGGCCTCTGCAGCCCACCTACTTGCTCGCGCTGCCCTGGCCCGCTTCTTGGGTGGCATTGTTGGCCAAAATACGTACACAGGCTGTAAATGTCCGGTTCCGCTGCAGGCGATAGCGGTGGGTCCGCGAAGCCCTCGGAAAGCGGCAGGCTGGTCACACCGGCAGGTCGCAAGTCAGGTGGGCCGTTCGATACCCCTGGTGGAAGGCCAGACATGCAGATCTTCAGGTGGCTGGGGGCTCACCGTAATCAGAATGCAAATGAGCGGGAAACGGTGACCTTGACGCGACCGCTGCCTTTTATTGTCAGACCAAGGGCCAACGCCCACCGCGAGACTTTCTGCGGTATCTTCTTCCGGTCTTGTGGACACGCCCCATCACCCTTCGTACCCCAGCACACACCTTGAATAAAAAATACGTGTAACTTTAATTTATCTTTGAGAACATTTATTTTTGGATGATAGGAAAGCTAAGTTGTTTAATATAATTGCGCCAGCTGCCTGTGAATGTAACCGAACGATCATTGATTAGAATCGTGATGGGTGCCCTGTGAAAACAGTGCATTTATTGTGATAAGGGGTTTCAACCTGGGACAGAATGCACTCCCAATATGTGTCACTATTAAAAAAAAAACACACACACACGGGATAAGGCAGCACACAATAAAATAGGCTGCCACAACAAAAATATTATTTAGAAGTTAATAGTGCTTTTAAGGGTTATGTTTTAGTAAGATGCGACCTTTACGTATTGTAAACGTTTGTTTATAGGATCCCATTCAAAATTCACCCCCAGTCACAGATCTGGGTTAAATTCCTCGTTTTTTTGCTAACGAGGTAATTCCAGTTTGGACCCAGCCATATGCAAATCAGCCTTGACCCTGCTCCCCATGTGAACATCCAGCCCAAACTGCAAGGCCACCCCTGGACCAGAAACAAGTACCCGGGGACCGGTTTTAGGGTGGCGTGTTGAGCGAAAAAAATAAATGGATTAAATACAGATGTGTGACCTGGGGTGAATCATTTTTTCAGCCTTCCACCCATCTGTTCTTGTTTTTCCTGTCGTCCTTAGAGGGAAGGGTATGCCCAGACCGGGGTCCCCTGCTCACTGTGCCACTAGATTTAAGCTAGCCTGGCTGATGAGGGATGATACCCAGAAACAAGTCCCAAGATGCTTGTTTCTTGTCTAGGGAGGACCTAGCCTGACAGTTTGGGCTGGATTGTTCCCATAGGCAGCAGTGTCAAGACTGATTTGCGTATGACCGGGTTCAAACTGGGGTGGCGTGGAGAGCAAAAAAACAATGGATTAAACCCAGATATGTGACTGGGGATGAATGTTTGATTTGTTCAGCATTCCGTCCATCATCTATTCTTTTTACCTCTGGTGCTACAGCAGCATTGTGCCCTGAGCGTGCCATGGTCTTAAACAATTCATACCCGTTTTTTTTGGTATCCGTCTATTTTCTGAGTACAATAAGTTCTTTGACTTAGTCTCTTGGATGCGGTCACCCCACTATCACCCCACTATCCACCGGCAATGACACTCAGGCAGTACGTATTCTCGTTCTTTCCTATTCAGTGGCTATAAATATATTCAAATTTGGTCCCTTCTTCAAATTTTGTAGGTTGCTCCCCCGGGACCTTTCTGTTTATGAATAACTCTATTTTTGCGTGAGAACAGTTGTTCGGCACTAGTGCAGGCAGAGTTTGAATTCCTGGTCCCTCCATCTTTATTCCCCTCCATCCTGTTCCCATTTACAGGTTTCCACTCTTGCTTCACTTCTCTCCTGTTAGTCATCACAAGTCAAATCACCAGCCGCACGCTGGGCTATCAGAACAACATCAACAGGTTGCAGTGGTGTCTTATTGTTAGGGCCCCAGTCTTTGTGAAAACTTATATACATTTTATTTGTACATTGCTGTATTGTACACAAGCTTTGGCCTTTCCCAGTGTGGTCACTTGAGCACAAAGCACTGAGCACTTATTTATGGAAGCTGTACCTTTGAGTGAATTGAATACACATTTTGTATGCTGACCAGGTTCTGTTTCCTGCTGCTTGAATCATTTATTGCTTTCTCAGTATTTGTTATTCTTTCTTACATACCAATCTGGAGCCCTTGTATCCATTTTCATTCAGATGCCCCTGGTTCCAGGTGGGTATTAGGCTGCCCCTGTTTATGATTGTCATGGTCTTCCAGCATCACTGCACCATATACCTGGATGTTCTTCCAACAGTAGTGCACCATCTGCCATCTCTCTGCTACAACATCTGCAAACCATGTGAATCCCCTGAGTCTCAAAGAGTAGATCCCACTGCACTGACGCTTACATTAGTGAATATGTTGCAGTTCCTGCTTATGCAGCAGTTGTGCATTGTTTCAGTCCTGGTCGTACACAATATGCTTGCCCAGTAAATATCTCCTCCACAGACAAGAAAAAAAAATGGAAGAAAAACAGAACTCCTGATGTCCTCATTGTACGGAAGTCCCAACCGCACAACACACAGTCAGCTCATCACATCAGCCAAATAAAATGACTACTCCAACACCATCAATGAAGCTACCAACAGAAGCAGAACACTTTTCAAGACATTCAAGCACACATCAGACCCATCTTACCCACCTTTCCCTCACTCCACAGACAAATGCAATGCCACCACCCTCTTTTTTTATAGAAAAAATAAAACAGATCAGACAGCATATCGACAACTCCTAGCCTGTGAGAGAGCGCAATTTGAATAAAAATTATGTATGTACCATATTCACAAGCATATCTCATAGACGTAGAATCTATAACGTGAAGTTAACACTTGTAGCGTAAAATTAGCCGATGTAACCAATGTAATAGGAAATGTATCTGTATCTACTCTATAAAGTGTATTAGAATTAGAAAGGCCCGTATACATAGTGGGCTAATATAGAAATGTATAGAAATGCTTAAGAGCAGTAGAACGTGCAAAACTGAATATACGTGTGTAATTATTAAAAGGAGAAGGAAGACGAAACGTAAAGCGAAGAAATGTGCAGAGAATGTATAACACTATGTGAGCACGAGAATATATGTTGTATTCTATGTAGAATGTATTCACTTATAATCATTGCTTTGCTAAATTCGATTATATATAAATGTGTGTTAAAGGTTATACTGTGTAGAAGAGTTTGTAGGAATGTTAGAAAGGTTTGGTCATGTGTGATTTTAACCTAACTGACCAAGAGTTCGCAGGAGTGTAGTCCGCTGTATGTAATTTAGTGGGCTCACAGGAATTGTGGATAGCCTTGATCTGAATGTGCGAGACAAGAGTCAAAGGTTGAGGTTCCGTGACAATTATAGGTGGTGTTTTTGACTCGCACGAATATGGTCGAGTCTGGTATCTATGAACCGCAAATGACGAGTTTAGTAAGTGTGCGCAGTTTCGCTGTGCTAACTTAAACCGTTCGTTTGTTATGTGGGTTTTTCATCTGTACCCACGGGTTCCATCTTAGATACGGCATCCATTTTGTCTCTTGCCCTCAAGTAGCCAGCGAACGGACGCTGTCCGCTTCGCGACCCCGGGACTCCCAAGATATTTGCGGAAGACACATGTTCTTTGTAAGTGTCTTTATGATGAGGGGGTTGCTGCTGTAAGGCAGATGGCGCCGCACGAGGCTCATCTTGCCGCACGGACTTATTGTCTCAGCCGTGCATCTCATTAGGCACGTCCCTTTGATGCCTGTATCTCGTGTTTCCTGATACCTCCCCTTTTACACCCTTTCCGATCTCCCCACTGTCTCCGTCTTCCTCTGCACCTGTCTTCGTTCCTATTTCGATCTATTTTACTGCTGATTGGAATTCACTAATGATGGGAAGATGGTTTTTACAGTTGGGAACCGCCAAATGTTTCCGCACTTATGTTCCGGACCTTGTGTGTTTCAAAGTGACCAAAGCGACCCCTCTGGGGGCTAATTGTGGGAACCGGGTTGTAAACTTTTGTGTATCATGTTATCCTATGGGTAAAAACTGTATAAAAGGAGCGATCCACAGAACCAATTTGAAGCAGTCTCCCCGAACTACACTCGATGTACTTCCTGTGATTTCTGTGTTCCCTGCAGCAAATAAACCTTGAATCTTTGACGTCGAAGGAAGTGTCCCGTGTCTCTGTGACTTGTACGCCGGAGCAGGTTACCCACGAAGGTTTCAGGTGTTGTGCCCTGGCACCGCTGGGTCCAAAAGAACCCAGTCCTTCAGTTGGCGCCCAACGTGGGGCTGCATCAGTGGTACCGGTCCAAGCCCGACGATCGTGAGGAACTTCGTGTGAAATCTCCGAGGGAAGGTGCACTCCGCTTCATCGATCCTGTTGTCGAAATAAGTGGCCCGAAGACTTTTCCCGCGAAGATTCCCGCCTCCGGACGGCTGCGACGGACTGCTGCCCTGACTGTAGACCTGTTTTGGCGCCTGGCGTAGACCTTGGTATAGCGAGACGATTGACGGGCCTTCCTGGTGACGCCATCGATCTTTGAGTTAAGTATTTGTGGGTCGCTCCCAGAGTTCTTGGTTGTTGACACTTTAGCGAGTGTTTTTGTTGTGCACGCTGTGTGAGTGTTTTTGTCGGTGACACTTTGCTAGCGTACTTTGTTGTTGTATTATTTGACGACTGCAGCCGCCAAAAACCGAGGGTTTTGTTCTTTGCTGGGACTTGGTAAATCCCGTAACCCTTGAAGTTTGTGAAACTCGGCTAGTGTGCAAGATGCCTGGTCGCAGTACTTTGTTCAGCTGTTTCAGACCTTGTGGTGCGGATTCCCGACTGGAGGACTCGTGTCCGATACCTCCGGTTGGAACTCCTACTTATGACTTATATAGCAAACATGGGCTAGGCCCGATTACCTTTAACGATTATTGGATTAAATATACAAAGAAAGACGGCGACCTTCGTTGGCCACCTCACGGTAGCTTCGAGGCGTCGATCTTAGATAATCTAGAAATGAAGTTGTTCGAACGTAAATCAAGGCCGGCCATGTTTGATGCCTTTCGGTTGTGGCGCAAAGAAGCTCGACAGAAAGAGATCAGACAGAATAAACGTAGTCAGCGAGATAATGTTGCTACCATAGTGAAGAAAGCTGAGCAGTTCCAGCGTGATAAGGAGGATAAGGATAAGGAAGTGTTTGAGAGGCTACAGCGTATGTCCATAGATAAATGTTATCCTGCTTTGCCTACGGAGTCGGATAAGAAGGAAGAGGTAGTTGAGGATCCCTTAATGTCCTATCTAATGAAGTCGCCACCTCCGTACGTACAGGGTACAGCAGCTCCTGTGGTCCCTGCCGTACCTGTTCTTCCACCTATTGTTCCTCCGCCTGTTCCTCAACCTGCACCCGTTCTTCCGACTGTTCCTGCTCCTTTGTCTGTTTCTATTCCTACTGCTCCTCCGCTTCCACTTACTCCTGTTCCCGCTACTGTTCCTGTTACTGCTCCTGTGCTGTTAACCCCTGTTGCTGCTACTGTTTCTACTCCTTCTCTTGTTAGTCCTGTGTCTTATCTCTCTCCCTCTACTCGTAGCCGTAATTCTCCTATTGCAGCCAGTTTCTTTCAGTCGCTCGGACCTGTTCATGGGTCTGCTGGTTCCGAAGGTCCTCAGAGACGTAGTCAGCTTCCTGGTAACAGGGAACGCGTTGCGCTATATAATATGGCAATGGGTTGGATGGTAAACCCTCTTAGAAATCCACCCCGTGTTGTTCTCGAAACGTTTAGTCAATTCAACATACCAACTCAGAGATATGTGTTTGACGAAATGTGCAAGTTCCTTCATGATCAGATAGCGGCCGATGCGCCTGACGAGGTGCTGACCGCCCTGTCCGAACTTCGGCTTCAGTTCGCAACTGGACTGATAGTAGATACTAATGTCCGACGTGCTATTGAGCGGTTGCTATCTCTTCGTCCCGCTCCCATTCCTCATGCACTGTTTGTTGAGGATATTGAAAAACTAGACGAGTCTGGCCAATATCCTATGCGTGAAGTTCCGCCAGTTTGGATGCCAGGTAATCCTGGGGCAAACCCCCCGGTTCCGCCATTCTTCCAGAGAGTATGGATACACCTCCCATGGAAAAGATCGGAAGTATTACAGGTGAAGCAATCTTTGCCTGACCCTCGCAAAAATCCTGCAGGGTATTACAAAGAATTATCGCAGCTCGTAGATGCTACGGTAATGAATCTTGCTGATATCGACATGTTGTTTGGCAATGTCGTACCGCAACCGGTATGGGCTAAGATTCGTCAGGAAAATCACGCAAACGAACTAGGTGGTGATTGGGCGGCCATTGTAGCGGCAGATGGGTTGCAAGTTGGTGGCGCTAAGCCTGAGCAGCTGATTACTGCTCTTCCTCAACGAATCATAACGTTAATGAAAACGCTTATGCCAGCCATGAGAGTCAATTGGGACAAGTTGTCAGCCTGTAAACAAAAGAAAGATGAGAGTGTTTCGGACTTCTTTACGAGGTTCGAAGAAGCATTCATTGACCATAGTGGACAGGATATGGGTACTGAGGGTGGACAGAGGTTGTTTGTGGATAAATTTGTGTCGAATTTGTTGCCCGATTTGAGCACTAAATTAAAGAATTCGGAAAGTGCATGGGCCGTTTCTACCTCAGCTCAGATATTGGCTACGGCACAATATTATGAGAATAGGGAGAAAGAAGAGAATGACCGTGCTGACAAAAAGACGAAAGACCTAAAAACTAAAGTGTTGTTGCAACAAGCGTATCCGCCGCGTTCTAATCAGAATGCGCCCCAACAGAATAGATCGCAGCCACAATCGAATCGATCGCAGCCACGTAATGACTCCTCCTTCCAAAGATCCTCGTTAGGGTATAATCAATGTGCTTATTGTAGACAGGAAGGACACATTAAATTTGATTGTCCTGCTTTGCATGAACGTAATAGTGGTAACTCGTCTAAAGGAGGCCGTGGTGGTACACAGCACGCATCACGTGGTAGAGGTCGTGGTGCTCAAAACGATCGCTCAGACAACTCGTCTAATTCTAATAACTGTTTTGATCAACGTGGATCATCGCAAGGACGATCTGCGCAGTACAATGTAGACGATTATTACGTCGATCAGGGAACCGACGACAGTAATTACTAGGACAGCCAAAGACAAGGAGAGGGAGTGGTATCAGTTCCGGTTGATCAGAGAGGGCCTTACGTCGCAGTTGCTACATCGGGCGTCGTTGAGCCTTTTCTGTTGGACACTGGTGCAGCGAAAAGTTCCATCATGCGTTCGAAACTCCCTGGCGCACCTTTGTCTGGCTTAACAAATGTTTCAGTTGGATTCTCTGGCGCCCCCGTTAGCAATCCTGTTTCACGCCCTTTGCCCCTTCAAATTGGGCCACGTGAGCTAGAAGCTCCGTTGATTTTAACCACGGGTTGTGGCGAAAATCTTCTGGGCCTGGATTTGCTTAAACGTTTGTATGCAACTTTGTATTGTTCTCCTGCGGGTGTAAAGCTTACGTTAGGAGAGAGGGTGGTCTCTCCCATGTATTTGTCCCTCGATAAGCTTCCACCGGAATTGAGTTCTCTTCCTGCGTCTTTGTGGGCGACGGGTCCAAATGATGTGGGCCTACTTGATATCTCCCCCTATGTTGTTCAGTTGAAATCGAATGTGCGATTGCCACGTATTCCCCAATATCGTATCTCCCTTGATGGTGAACGAGCACTGTTAGCGATCATCTATGACTTGATCGAGAAAGATGTTATTGAGGAGACTCGGGGAAACGTGTGCAACAGCCCTGTACTGCCCATTCTAAAACGTACAGATCCTGCAAAACCGCCTGTTTATCGTTTTGTTATCGATTTACGGGAGGTAAATAAAATTGTGATTCCTCAATTTCCTGTTGTGCCTGACATCACGGCGCTACTGACTCTGATTCCAGCTACTGCATCATGGTTTTCGGTGATTGATTTGAAAAATGCGTTTTTCAGCATCCCGATTGCCGAAGAGAGTAGGGACCTTTTCGGTTTCTCTCTCGGTGGACGTAGCTTCCGGTTCAAACGCGCTCCTCAGGGCTACTGTGAAAGTCCATCGATTTACAGTCAAGCCTTGAAGGGTCAACTAGATGCGTTTCGGTTGCCGGTTGGTGCGGCTTTAATCCAATACGTCGATGACTTATTGGTGGCTGCCGATACTCAGGACATTTGCAAAATTGCTACGGTGTCATTGCTGCAACATCTCTGTGAGTTAAATCACAAGGTGTCACCTTCTAAACTCCAATATTGTTGTCAAGAAGTAACCTATCTAGGTCACTTATTGTCAAAGGAGGGAAGGAGATTGACCCCAGAGAGAATTGCAGCGATTGCGCGAATGGCTGTGCCAAAAACCCAAAGAGATGTGCGTGCCTTTTTAGGTATTACGTCGTACTGCAGGCAGTGGATTCCTAATTTTTCATTGCTGGCGAAACCATTAGTGGCTCTCACGTGCAAGGATGTTTCGACTCCTTTACCATGGACGGAAGAATGTCAGAAAAGTTTTTCTGAATTACGTGATTCATTGTGTTCGGCTCCTGTGTTAGGTACCCCTGATTACAGTAAGCCGTTTACGTTATATGTTCACGAGAGGGAAGGTTGTGCTTTGAGTGTCTTAACGCAACCTTTTGGTGGTAAACAGCGTCCATGTGCATATTTTTCCTCGACCTTAGACCCAGTAGCTAGAGCATTGCCGAGTTGTTTGAGAGCAACTGCGGCAGCTGCGGTCTCCATCCGACAATCAGCAGGATTGGTCATGGATAATATGCTTACGGTGATGGTTCCGCATGCAGTCGATACTCTTCTGAATCGAACGAAAACTCAGCACTTGACGAGTGCGAGGTTGTCTGGGTACGAATTGACGCTCTTGGCAAGCCATATTCAGATAAAACGTTGTAATGTCCTAAATCCGGCAACCTTGTTACCAATTAGTGCAGAGTCAGATGAAGTAGCAGAACACGACTGCTACTTGAGGACGGAAGAGGAAACGAAAGGTCGAGTGGACCTTAAAAATACCCCATTGGAAGATCCGGATGGCACTCTGTATGTGGATGGGTCATGTTTCAAGTTGCCGAATGGTGATGTGACTACCGCTTATTCTGTTGTAACGTTGAATACTGTTGTTGAAACTGCAAGATTGAATCAGAATTCTGCCCAGGCTGCGGAATTAATTGCTCTCACTAGAGCATGCGTGTTAGCAAAAGGGAAACGTGTGAATGTGTACACTGATAGCCAGTACGCTTTCGGTGTAGCACATAGTTTTGGACGACTGTGGCGAGAGCGTGGGTTCTTGACATCGCACGGTACGAAGATACAGCATGGCCAGCTTGTGAACGATCTTTTGGATGCATTGACTTTGCCTAAGCAAGTTGCAATTGTTAAGTGTAGTGCGCATCGTAAAGTGACGGATGATGTTGGTCGTGGTAATGCGTTTGCAGATGAGATTGCTAAGGAGACTGCCCGGAACCTTAGCACTCGAATGTATGTGACGAGTTCGGTTAGGTGGCCTACAGAATCGAGTATGTGTGAAGACACTATTGAGAGCGTGAAAACAATTCAGAATGAGGCCACTGAGACTGAAAAGACGAAGTGGAAAGAAAGTACGGGGAAGTTGGATGCGAATGGTTGTTGGATTGATTTGTCGGATCAGAAAAGATGGATGTTGCCTGATGCGTATGTGCTGGCCGTTGTGACAATGGCACATGGGTTAGCACATATTAGCGCGAAAGGTATTTGCAAGTTGTTGGCTGCTGTGTGGAAGAATGATGGCATTACGAAATGTGCTGAACGTCTGGTGAAGAATTGTATGGTGTGTATAATGTACAATCCTGGCAAAGGAACCCCAACTCCCCCTGGCAGTTTTGCTCCTCCTTCGTATCCCTTTGAGGTGATTCAATTGGACTTCATCCATATGGAGCGATGCAATAACCTGAAATACGTTTTAGTCGTGGTTTGCGCATTCTCTCGATGGATCGAGGCCTATCCCCTCAAAGACAATACTGCTTTGTCTACTGCGAAAATCCTACTGAAGGAATATTTTCCTCGGTATGGAATGCCTAGAGTCGTGTGGTCAGATAACGGAAGTGAGTTTGTTGGAAGTGTGATGAAGAGTGTGTGTAAGGGCCTTGGAATAAACCAAAAATTCCACAGCGCCAATCACCCCCAGTCAGCTGGATTAGTTGAGGGGTACAATGGTACCCTTAAACTAAAACTAGCGAAGATTCAGGCTACGACTGGACTTTCGTGGCCTGACGCTTTGCCTCTAGCACTACTGTCAACTAGGGCGACAGTACACTCCCGAATAGGGCTTAGCCCCTATGAAATAGTGTTTGGCCGTCCTGCGAATGTGTGGGGGGTTCCTAGGCCAGGAGCGTTTTCTGATCTTGAGTATCCAATGTTGATTGACTATTTGCATGACTTGACTGCTAAACTGAGGTTAATTCACCAACAGGTTTACGACGCATTGCCGACGCAGACGGAGGGTCCAGGCCACCAGCTCCAGCCCGGAGACTGGGTGGTAACACGCAACTTTTCACGCAAGAATAATCTGGACCCAAGGTTTACCGGACCTTACCAGGTGCTCCTGGCCACGAGGACTGCCGTTCGTCTCGAGGGACGGAAAAATTGGGTACATGCTACCCATTGTAAGCGAGTCCCTATTCCTCTGCCGGCAGACCCGTGGGTAAGGAAAGGCATTGCATCAACAGAAACAGAAACATTGCCGGCGTTTGTGCCTTTCAGCGACGCACAGCTTGTTGGAGAATCCTCAGCGCAGCAGAAAGCCACTGTTGAAACATTGTCAGCAAAAGACTCAAGACCCGAACAATCAACTGATCAGCAGGACGCTGTCTCTTCAACGGATCCTTTGTTCGACGAGCAGACACGTCCCGGGAAACACAGATATTCTCTGCGATCTCGCACTAAGGACAAATAAAATTTTCTTGCTTTGCTGAAATTGACAACTGCAATATCCTCGTTTCCCGTGATCAGTTTTGAACATTCGTATCACTGTGATTTGTGTACATATATATACATATATTGAGTTTCCTTCCTTGTATCTTTTTACTTCCACAGCCTGAGAGACATTGTGCTTGTACATACATATTGTGTATTGAAGGCCGTAGGGCCGCGCGCGTACTTCCTTCTGGACAGTAGGTCTTGACGCTAGGTTAAAGGCCGTCGGTTCCTAGGAACTCCTGGGGACTGACTATTGCTGCACAGAACGAAGTGCGTCAAGAAACGTTGCGGACGGTCATAGGGAATGGCATTCTCGAAGCTGAATGATTTGGAGGGAGCTCAAGTCTATAGATTCAAGCTGCAGCAACTTAGTCGTACCAAATGTTTTGTATTCCAACTGTTTGTATTGTTTTTGACTGCTTCTGCATTATTGGCGGGTGGGGTGTATTACACGATGTCTTATTTCTTACCTGCTACCCCTACTCCTACTTCTTACCCTAATCTTACCACTACTGCTTCTCCCCATTCCTTTCACATGTTACCGGAACACGAGCAGGCTAGACGTGTAGAATTCCGCAACAATTCCTTTATTCAGCTCCTTCATCAGCATCAGTTAGTGGTTAACACTACTAATTGTTGGGTGTGTGGGTTGATGCCACATACTACGGATAAGGGAATTCCATATCTGGTGTTACCGTATAGTTCCCAAGGGTCAGCTCGAGCATTTCAAACAATGTTTCGAAGCGCACTGGGTTTCCACCCCATTCGAGAACCACGTTCCCCCTACTCTGGTCCTACCTCGTATCAGAAGCCTTTATCGATAGCCATAGAGGACTTAGATAGTGAGATCTATGATCCTTCGCTTATCCCTGAAGAAGAGGTACAAGCCTATAAGGTCCTAAGTAGAGGTGAATATAGTGTGTTCACTAGTGAAAAGCAGCTTAAAAGCTCGCCTCCAATATGGGTCGTACCCCACACTGGTAATTTTTGTCTTATGGGTCGTGGCCGAAGATCGCAAGCCCGACTTGGAGCAAGTGCTTGCACTGAAAATTACATTCTGCCAATGTTCTCGTCCCCTGTGTTCCTGGCTGCCAAGGGTACATACTTTATCTGTTATGATCGTGCATATACATGGTTGCCCGCTGACTTCATGGGCTCATGTTTTATTGCAAATCTGTTGCCTCCGACGTTCACTGTAGATGCCGATTATCATAAGACTAGAGTTGTGCGAGGCGTAATTAGCGAAGAGGATACTGCCGGTCAAGAGGCAGGAGACTTTTTCAAGGGTTTCCTCCCGTTTTGGGGACCTATGGTTAATAGTAGGAACCTGAGACAGTTGACTCGAGTGGTAGAATCAACAGCTAATATTACTGCCAGTGCCCTTGGTAATATCACCACAGAACTTCAGGCGGAGAGACTTATGACGTTACAAAACCGTATGGTTTTAGATGTCATTTTAGCAGATCGCGGTGGGGTATGCAAGGTGATCCATTCGAGCTGCTGCATTTTCATTCCAGATAATGCTCCTACTGTCTATCAAGCCATCTCGAGGTTGCATAAGATCTCCGAATCCATACACGTGGATGTAGGGGATTGGACGCTACTTGGATGGTTTTGGGGCCTGATGTCGACTTGGGGTTGGAAAATTCTGATGATCATCGGAGTTGTGGTAGTGTTCCTGTTCACGTGTTGCCTTTGTGTGCAGTGTGGTCCTGCCTTATGTGGCCTCTGTGCTACAACGTGTATGAGACAACCATCTGTTACCAAGGGGACTCGGTTGGACAGAGCTATGCTACAACAACATCTCGAGGGTCTGATGAATATCGAATATGATTCCGACTAGTGCTTGCCTACATGAGGGCAAAAGGAGCGTCTGAGGTTCCGTGACAATTATAGGTGGTGTTTTTGACTCGCACGAATATGGTCGAGTCTGGTATCTATGAACCGCAAATGACGAGTTTAGTAAGTGTGCGCAGTTTCGCTGTGCTAACTTAAACCGTTCGTTTGTTATGTGGGTTTTTCATCTGTACCCACGGGTTCCATCTTAGATACGGCATCCATTTTGTCTCTTGCCCTCAAGTAGCCAGCGAACGGACGCTGTCCGCTTCGCGACCCCGGGACTCCCAAGATATTTGCGGAAGACACATGTTCTTTGTAAGTGTCTTTATGATGAGGGGGTTGCTGCTGTAAGGCAGATGGCGCCGCACGAGGCTCATCTTGCCGCACGGACTTATTGTCTCAGCCGTGCATCTCATTAGGCACGTCCCTTTGATGCCTGTATCTCGTGTTTCCTGATACCTCCCCTTTTACACCCTTTCCGATCTCCCCACTGTCTCCGTCTTCCTCTGCACCTGTCTTCGTTCCTATTTCGATCTATTTTACTGCTGATTGGAATTCACTAATGATGGGAAGATGGTTTTTACAGTTGGGAACCGCCAAATGTTTCCGCACTTATGTTCCGGACCTTGTGTGTTTCAAAGTGACCAAAGCGACCCCTCTGGGGGCTAATTGTGGGAACCGGGTTGTAAACTTTTGTGTATCATGTTATCCTATGGGTAAAAACTGTATAAAAGGAGCGATCCACAGAACCAATTTGAAGCAGTCTCCCCGAACTACACTCGATGTACTTCCTGTGATTTCTGTGTTCCCTGCAGCAAATAAACCTTGAATCTTTGACGTCGAAGGAAGTGTCCCGTGTCTCTGTGACTTGTACGCCGGAGCAGGTTACCCACGAAGGTTTCAGGTGTTGTGCCCTGGCACCGCTGGGTCCAAAAGAACCCAGTCCTTCAGTGTCTTGCTAGATTTAAGGTGACAATGCTGGACGAAGTTTATGGCCTAAGTGAGATAAGAGACGCTTGGACTTTGAGTCTTGTTTTGAAATGACCGTTCACAGGACCAAATGAGGTTAAGAATATAGTCGTAAAGAATAAAGGTCTGTTGAGGTGATAGACTTTGCTCCGAAAGTGTCAATTGGAATGTCAATGAAGTCACCAGCAAGAAGACGAAGATGGTGCCTATGAAGCAAGGTCAACTTAACGGACGACGCGAAGAGATGAAGCTATGGAAAGAGCCAGAAATGACATCATATGTATGTGTACGTGGTGGGCGTCAAGGGGCGTTCCACCCATACTGTGATTGTGTATTTAGGGACAGCACCCCGGGGAGAAGATAGCGCAGATGGCATGAGCAGATGGCCAGAGAGAAAGATCAGAGCGCAAGAGAGCAGTAGGCCGAGGACCCTTAGAGAGCGGATGGGTAGGCAGAGAGGGTACTGCTTCTCGACATAAGTTACCATTAGAGGCTAAGAGAGTTTGAACTTCTTTGGAAGTCAAACTGCTGACACCTTTTTAGGTAAGGAACTTGCAAAGTAGGGATGTCACCTAGTATAGAGTAGGGACAGAATTAACTTGTTTATTCTCTTTTTGTAGATGACGCAACGGAACCACTTTGTGTCTATGCTTTTTAATCTGCTGATTCTGGAATTGACTTTAATTGTATTCTTTTGTAGACTGAGGTTCTTTAGGGAATTTATGTTCCTTCTAGTTCCTGTATACTTGTTGAATCTTATCCTGAGAGGATTGTATATGCACTTAATTCTGATTTTATATTAAATTTTTAAAACTTCATCAGTCGTAAGTGGTTCTTCAGAGTTGCGTCAGTTTATGGGGTTAATTTAACCTATGCGGGGTTTGTCTTTTACTCAATGACAGAAAATAATCGATCCAAATAGATGAATGAGATAAGTATCTAAGTGATCAGAAAGGGTATTAAAATCTCATTCCCCGCAGTTGGTAGCAGAGAAAGATGGTTTTCTTCTTGAGGAAGACAACCTAGGTCAGGTCTAGATTACCCCAAGGTCCCTAGTCATCGGCGACCAGAAGAAGAATCCCTGCCGAAGACGCTTAAAAAAAAAAAAAAACTGCGGGGAATGAGATTTTAATACCCTTTCTGATCACTTAGATACTTATCTCATTCATCTATTTGGATCGATTATTTTCTGTCATTGAGTAAAAGACAAACCCCGCATAGGTCAAATTAACCCCATAAACTGACGCAACTCTGAAGAACCACTTACGACTGATGAAGTTTTAAAAATTTAATATAAAATCAGAATTAAGTGCATATACAATCCTCTCAGGATAAGATTCAACAAGTATACAGGAACTAGAAGGAACATAAATTCCCTAAAGAACCTCAGTCTACAAAAGAATACAATTAAAGTCAATTCCAGAATCAGCAGATTAAAAAGCATAGACACAAAGTGGTTCCGTTGCGTCATCTACAAAAAGAGAATAAACAAGTTAATTCTGTCCCTACTCTATACTAGGTGACATCCCTACTTCGCAAGTTCCTTACCTAAAAAGGTGTCAGCAGTTTGACTTCCAAAGAAGTTCAAACTCTCTTAGCCTCTAATGGTAACTTATGTCGAGAAGCAGTACCCTCTCTGCCTACCCATCCGCTCTCTAAGGGTCCTCGGCCTACTGCTCTCTTGCGCTCTGATCTTTCTCTCTGGCCATCTGCTCATGCCATCTGTGCTATCTTCTCCCCGGGGTGCTGTCCCTAAATACACAATCACAGTATGGGTGGAACGCCCCTTGACGCCCACCACGTACACATACATATGATGTAATTTCTGGCTCTTTCCATAGCTTCATCTCTTCGCGTCGTCCGTTAAGTTGACCTTGCTTCGTAGGCACCATCTTCGTCTTCTTGCTGGTGACTTCATTGACATTCCAATTGACACTTTCGGAGCAAAGTCTATCACCTCAACAGACCTTTATTCTTTACGACTATATTCTTAACCTCATTTGGTCCTGTGAACGGTCATTTCAAAACAAGACTCAAATTCCAAGCGTCTCTTATCTCACTTGGGCCATAAACTTCGTCCAGCATTGTCACCTTAAATCTAGCAAGACCTTTGACTCTTGTCTCGCACATTCAGATCAAGGCTATCCACAATTCCTGTGAGCCCACTAAATTACATACAGCGGACTACACTCCTGCGAACTCTTGGTCAGTTAGGTTAAAATCACACATTACAAAACCTTTCTAACATTCCTACAAACTCTTCTACACAGTATAACCTTTAACACACATTTATATATAATCGAATTTAGCAAAGCAATGATTATAAGTGAATACATTCTACATAGAATACAACATTTATTCTCGTGCTCACATAGTGTTATACATTCTCTGCACATTTCTTCGCTTTACGTTTCGTCTTCCTTCTCCTTTTAATAATTACACACGTATATTCAGTTTTGCACGTTCTACTGCTCTTAAGCATTTCTATACATTTCTATATTAGCCCACTATGTATATGGGCCTTTCTAATTCTAATACACTTTATAGAGTAGATACAGATACATTTCCTATTACATTGGTTACATCGGCTAATTTTACGCTACAAGTGTTAACTTCACGTTATAGATTCTACGTCTATGCGATATGCTTGTGAATATGGTACATACATAATTTTTATTCAAATTGCGCTCTCTCACCTGCTTCTCCTCTTCCATCCACCTCTTATCGAAGATTCCTATAATTTAAAGCCCTGTCCCTCACATATTCTATCGACATACTCAACTCATTCAAAGCCACTTTCCATGAACATGATGTCATGTCCTTGTCCTTCATAAGAGCTCTTTCTGGGGAAGCTACCTCATTCCTCACCATTGTCAATGCCTCCCTGATTTGATGCCACTTTCCAGAAGCTCACAAGACAGTCTAGATCCTCCCACTTCTAACAAAACATACAAAAGACTCAGATGACATCGCCTGCTACTGGCCCCCACTCCCCTACTCTTCATTCACAAGATCATTGAAAAAGCAACGTATGCTCAACTCCAAGATCACATCCATGCTAAGCACCTCCTGCATGGATACCCATGTGCCTTCAGATCACACTGCTGCACAGAGAATGCGGCCATGCACATCATAGACGGCATCCTGTACACAGATGAAGTTGACTCCTGCCTCCTGATATTGCTGGACCTCTTAGCTGCCTTCAACATAGTCAACCACATGACCCATATTCACACCCTTTCCAGTCAACTCCAGTTTCTTCACATGGGCACTTGCAGGTTTTAAAAGATCTTCAGTCAACAAGGATTCCATAATTACATACTGTTTCCTGTCAACTTCAACCTCTACATGGAGTCCCTTGGAGCTTTACTCACAGATAAAGGCATCAAGATTCATCAGTATGCCAACGTCACATACTTACCTGAAAGATTCCGCTGCTCCACATTTCAGATGCCTCAAGCACTGTATTTACCTTATTCAGACCTCAATGCTCATTGCCTACCTGAAGTTCAACATAACCAAGACAGAATTCCTGTTATTTACCAAGAACAAGCAACTAATAGTCCAAACCTGGCCCAATGACCTAAACCTTGACAGTTTCGAACCCCAACTTTGACTGAATGCCAAGACACCTAGATTTACCTTTGACACAAACCTCACCCTCAAGGAACAAATGGCTAAAACGCAAATACAACGTGGTACTAGGAAGTGGAACTTTTCCTGCCTGAAAGCAACATCAACCCTGCTGTGCAAGGCCTTCTTCTCTCACATCTGGATGGTGCCTGCTCCCTGGCTAACCATAATCCACACCGGAACCCCTTAAGGGCATCCTACATGCCACAGCATGTCTCATCCAGGGTCAGAAGAAATATGTCACATCAGTCACATCTGATGGAACTGCAGTGGCTCTCCTTGCTGGCCCACAAAACCAACTGGTTCGTTTACAAAGCCACCATGAACAGCACCTCTGTTTATCTTGCAAACAAGCACACCATCTCTGGTAGTTCTCGGCATACCCTCAGCAAGGCCACCAACAGACTGAAGAAATAGGGCCTGGATACAAGTGTAGGTGCTATTTATCTCACCTGATAAATACCAATTCCACTGGGTATGTTATTTATAGGGTGCAATTAATAGCACCTATTACGAGTTTGTGGGGAATAATATGCAGATTTTGGTGTTTAATGCACTAAAATTTGCATGGTATGGGAAACAATGTACATATTCCCCTGTTAATTTTGACAGGTTTGATCTGCCGAAATGTAATGCAGCTGGGGCTATTTAACACATCTGATAGCTATCAGATATGTTAAATACCCTTTAACTTGTAATTCCAACCCATGCGTAAACAGCGTTTTTTGAATGGGTCGGAATTAACCAACTCACTCATACTCAGGCAATGAGAAGTGTAAAAAAACAAGGTAACAGGCATTTTCTATCTATCCGATGAGGATGTGGAAAAACAACCCCATATCCATAAATAGAGCCCTAAAGCTGCTCCAGTTTAGTAAAGAGTTGAAGACACACCTCTTTACAGAGGACACTGTGTCACAAAGCAGTTAACAGTCTAATACCTTACCTCTCCTATATCTCGTTATCATCTGCTTACCGTTGACTCTGTATAGCATTCTGCTGCCTTTTTGGCCCGGTTTGCACTATACAAATAGCACAAGCATACATACTACTGTTGTGGCAGCAGCAGTGCTCCCAGGCACTGGCAGTACAGGACACACTGCCGGCACAGTTCTGCTTTTACAGCAGAAGTGCAGACTGCCAACGCTTCTCTTGTGGTAGCACTGCACTCTGTACTAGTACAATCCTCATCTTAAATCAGCAGTACACCTGTGCCTGCCCCGCCTCATGCAGCAGCAATGTACCAGGTTCCAGTCCTACTCTTACAGCAGCTGTGCACCTGTGCCTTCTGAGTGTCTCGCTGCAGCAGTGCACCCTGCCAGTCTAGCGGAAGTGCAATCCATGCCAGAACCACTCTTGGTGCACCATCTACAAGTCTTACTCTTACAGCAGTAGTGCACCATGTGCTAGTCTTACTCTTGCAGCAGCAGTGCACCATGTGCTAGTCTTACTTTTGCAGCAGTAGGGCACCACATACCAATCTTACTCTTGCAACAGCAGTGCACCATGTGCTAGTCTTACTCTTTCAGAAACAGTGCACCATGTGCTAATCTTACTCCTACAGCAGCAGTGCCCAATGTGCTAGTCCTACACTTCCAGTAGCTGTGCATCATGGACCAGTCTAACTCTTGCAGCAGTGGTGCACCATATGCTAGTCTTACTCATGCAGCAGTAGTTCACCACATGCTAGTTTTGCTCTTACAGCAGCGGAGCACCATATGCCAGTTTTACTCTTGCAGCCGTAGTACACCATCTGCCAGTCTTACTCTTACGGCAAGAAGGCAAAAGACGCACAATTGACGGACAAATGCAGAACAGATAAAAACATTCTCCCCCAGTCAAGAGATCTGGGTTAAGTCCATCATTCTTTTACTCACCATGCCACCTAGTTTAGACCTGGCCATAGGCAAATCAGTCTTGACCCTGTGCCTCATGAGAACAGTCCAGCCCGACCTGCCAAGCCAGGTCCTCCCTGGACTGGAAACAAGCATCCTAGGACTGGTTTCGGGGTTTCACCCCTTTCAGCCAGGATAGCTTGAAACAAGTGGCACAGTGAGCCCGGAACCTACCTCTAGGCATACCAGGTACACTTAGGGCGAGAAAGCAAAAGACACACAATTGATGGACGGAATGCAAAACAAAACAAAACATTCTCCCCCAGTCAAGAGATCTGGGTTAAATCCATCATTCTTTTGCTCACCATGCCACCCCAGTTTAGACCTGGCTATATGTAAATCAGTCTGGACCCTGTGCCTCATGGGAACAGGGCCGGACTGACAATGCCGGGCACCGGGCAATCCCCCGGTAGGCTGCCAGGGGTGGGGGCCGGTTTTTTGTCTGGGGCCGGTTTTCTAGCGGGGGGGCCAATTTTTGGTACGGCCGCAGCGTCACGTAAGAATTAAAAATCAGAATTCACTAAGCGTAGTCAGTCACTACTCTGCGTCTTTCCTCGCTCCGTGTGGGGATAAATAAAGCACAACTCTCGTGGAGTGGATTATCTCGTGCAAAAATCCATAAATAATGGAACTGTGCTGCGCATCATTCAATAGGGGGAGGGTCTCTACTGCCGGTGACATGCGCACAGTAGCTCGGTAATAAAACGTGCGCGTGCGTGTCCCGTGAGCACAAGTCGAGAGGAGCTTTCCAAACTGTCTAAGACAAGTCTTTTTATTTATTTTTTATAAGTCGCAGAGAGGCACCCCATAATTCAATTATTTATAGCCCCTGCCTTATAGTCCCCCCTGTTGCCTCCCGCCGGTCGGACTGCAATTTCAATCCTGCAGGGCCCGAGGAGGAAGTCGGAGAGAGGGAGCCATGGTGAACTTGAAGGTGGCCGACCGGGGCACTGCAAATTTTTCAGAAGCCTTGATCCGGAGTTGCAGGGTTGCCGTGCAGCGTCACCATCGACTGAGAGTGGTGAGCGTGAGAGGCCTTGGTGGCAGGATGGCAGCATAGGCAGCGACATTGACCTGCTCCGTAATTTCGCTGTGGTGCTGCCTTGTGTGACAGTAGTACTTTGCTATCTCTCGACTCTCGCCAGAAGATAAAGCACTGACTGAGAACTGCTGACACGACTTCCCCTGCACAGCATACTATGAAGTCGCTTGACTCCACAAGTGATTGTAATCTTTTGTGGCATGACGGAGCCCATATAAACGCACTGATGCTGTCTGAAAAGTGAATTCCATTTGAGGCTCCAGGGTGAGTATGAGGGGTCCTTTGTATTTGCGATTAAAAATAACTGCTCAGACATTGGCACACGTCATTCTCTACTAACATTGAAGCAACGTCATGCTTGCAGGCGAAACAATTGCACAAGAGGGGGGTCTAGTTTTTTAGGTCTCGCCTAGACGAAAGCAAAAGCGAAGCTTTTGCTGTCTATGCGAGACAACTTATGTTGCCACTTTTCTGGGAATGGTGTGGACATCAGACTGTTACGAGCTTTTTCTGCTGTAGTCAGGCTGTCACGAGCTTCTCCTTTGGAGATTTGACCTCGTGAGCGCGCCTTGACTGCATCTAATGGGCCGTGCGCTTCCTTTAGTCAGTTTCACTTTGTTTCATTTCACTTTGAAAGTGCAGGCGTCAATGTGTCTGGTAGTTGTTCATGTGGAGTGCCTTCTGACCTCGTGAGCGCGCCTTGACTGCATCTAATGTGTGTGGCTTTTTTTTTCAACGTGGCCCGGGCGCTTGCTTCAGTCAGTTTCACTTTTAAGGTGCAGGCGTCAATGGGTCTGGTACTTGTTTTATTTCCATTTAATGCTCTTTGGAACAACAATTTTATATTACTTGTGTGTATTACCACTGGCCAGAATTTCAAAGACTTATATTCACGCAGGTGAAATAATACTATTGTGATTAGGGCCGATTTTTGGAGTCTGACCGTTTATTTCCTCCTGTTACATGTGGTATAATTTTAAGCAAATGATTGGCGTGGCAGATATGATGTAAGGCGCCCACTGCCCCAAATGAAATCACATGAAGTGATATATCACAACTTCTGGACTAAGAGGTGTGGTTCTTCAATTTTTTTATCCTGTACCCCCGGTAATGCCTGGCTCCTGTTGTCACACAGGGGATGCAGCTACCCTTCCTCCTTCTGTTCCGGGGACCTGCAGCTTCCAGCTCCCCCCTCCTAACATCAAGCCCCGTTTTTATTTTACCGAATCACATGCTCATGCTGCTGCCTGGTTTGTCTACATGCACACAGGCAGAATCACTCGGTACAAAATGGCTCCTGTTCACTCGTCAGTACGGTCTTGCGCCGCCCCACCTTCCCCCTGCCAAATACATTCATTCCAAATACTGCTTATTTTCATATCAGACTGACTTCTCACATCTGGGATAGCAGGGGCACCTTCCACAGTGATTAGTGCTTCACAAAAAATAATTCTCGGCTAGCGCTCAGAAGCCTTGAAGCTTTGATTGAATGGCACTGCAGTTTGATGCCCGCTCGTTTTTTGATGCTATGCGTTCCAGACACTGATTTTATTAAGACTCACTTGGAGCTCTAAGCTGTCACTTGATCTTTCTTTGGGTCATTTCGTTTGCCCGGAAGGACTAACATATCTGTGAAACCCTCTTCTTTTATAGTTTGAGCATCGTCTTCGTTTAGCAGGATAACATTATACATTTGAAAATACAAATATCCGGGAAGAGCAGAGAGCAAATCTCCGCGATGTTGGGCATTCTCCTATCATAAAGGAAGCGTGTTGGTGGGACCTGTGGCATCTAACGCATCATTTAACCCTATATGCGTGGGCACCTACCACAATAATGTATAGGATGAGTTTGTTCCGTTCCCGTTTTTAATTTGATGTAAAACTCAAATCACTGCACACTCTCTACTACACACTCTCTACTACAGTCACTACTCTCTACTACACACTCCCTACTACAGTCACTACTCTCTACTACACATTCTGCTACACACTCTCTACTATAGTCACTACTCTCTGCTACGCACTCTACTCTCTACTACACACTCTACTACACACTCTCTACTACACACTCTACTACACACTCTCTACTACAGTCACTACTCTCTGCTACGCACTCTACTCTCTACTACACACTTTACTACACACTCTACTACACACTCTACTACACACTCTACTACACACTCTCTACTACAGTCGCTACTCTCTACTACACACTGTACTACACACTCTACTACAGTCACTACTCTCTACTACACACTACTACACACTCTCTACTACAGTCACTACTCTCTACTACACACTCACTACACACTCACTACTACAGCCACTACTCTCTTCGACACACTCTATACTAGACACTCTCTACTACACACTATCTACTACAGTCACTACTCTCTACTACACACTGTACTACACACTCTACTACAGTCACTACTCTCTACTACACACTACTACACACTCACTACTACAGTCACTACTCTCTACTACACACTCTACTACACACTCACTACACACTCACTACTACAGCCACTACTCTCTTCGACACACTCTATACTAGACACTCTCTACTACACACTATCTACTACAGTCACTACTTACTACACTCTCTACTACACACTCTACTACACACTCTACTACACACTCTACTACACACTCTACATTACACACTCTACATTACACACTCTACATTACACACTCTCTACTACACACTCTCTACTACACACTCTACACTACACACTCTACACTACACACTCTACTACACTCTACTACACACTGCTACACACACGCTCTACTACACACTCTACTACACACCCTCTACTACTCTCTACTACTCTACTACACATTCTCTACTACTCTACTACACACTCACTACTTTCTACTACACTCTACTACAGACTCTCCACTCTCTACTCCACACTCTCTACTTCAATCTCTCTACCTCAATCTCCCTACTTCAATCTCTCTACCTCAATCTCTCTACTTCAATCTCTCTACTTCACATTCTGTATTACACACTCTCTACTACACACTCACTACTCTCTACTACACACTCTCTACTACACACTCTACTACACTCCCTAGTACACATTCTCCTACACACTCTACTACGCACTCTACTACACACTCACCACTCTACTACACACTCACTAGTCTCTACTGCTCACTCTCTACTACACACTCTCTACTACACACTCTCTACTACACACTCTCTACTACACACTCTCTACTACACACTCTAGTACACACTCTAGTACACACTCACTACTCTACTACACACTCTACTACTCACTACTCTCTCTACTCACTCTCTACTACTCACTCTCTACTACAGTCACTACTCTCTACTACACTCACTACTACACACTCACTACTCTACTACACACTCACTACTCTCTACTACACACTCTCTACTACACACTCACTACTCTCTACTACACACTCACTACTCTCTACTACACACTATACTACTCACTTACTACTCTACTCACTCTCTACTACTCACTACTACTCACTCTACTACTCTCTCTACTACTCACTCTCTACTACTCACTCTCTACTGCTCATGACAATGCCATTTATTTATCTGTTTCCAAAACCAACACATAAATAAAAATTTGTCATTTACAATGCCAAAAGCGCTAACTTTTGCAAAGGCGAGACCGTTGCATTGTAAATGCTTGTTTCTATGGTATCCAGTGACTTAAAAGTCCACTATCACTGTGACAAGCAATACAAATGCCAAGGGTGTGTGGGACGCCAGCGAGGAGGTTCGAAAATGGTGAAAAGGAAATTGTGATACAATTAAATAGAGGCTCCATTTAGAATAGTGAAGTACACGTCTTGAAACAGCCAGATCACGTGACTCACCCGATTCAGACTGCTTTAGTTCAGGCGTTCTTTAAGGTGCCCCTCGAGGACCTGTGGCCCAGGGGGGCAGCCACCTGTACTTGTGATGCCACGTGGCCTGGCCTGGCGATTGCTGCCCAGCCACGCAACGGCTACCTATGAACTTGACCTTCTGAGAGGTCCGCCTTTGTTTTGGTAAAAGTATTGGGGAAAGGCACGACCAGCGACCCTGCAGCACGTTTCCTTCATCCTGTCTGACAAGAAGGACAGGTAAGTGTGTGATTCTGCACATGTTCCACTTCCTCCTAAGTCAGTGGGTCACCATTGTATGTGTATAATGGCCCAATGTTAACTTTCCTAGACTTCTTTGCCGTAATATGGCAAACCATAGTCTCCTCTGTGGTCACTCAACAGTGTTATAGGTGAGCGACTTATGTTATTTTAGATCTGTATCCTGACAGATCACGGTCCAACTGGAGCACACACCCAGCGCCACCGTGCAACTGCACTCCCTCCTAACTGACCATGACTTAGTCGACATCTGGCCAATTAGGCACCCCAAAGTTGCAGAGAGGGCACCTGCGTGACATCTTTTCATAAAGGATGGGCATGAACAGACTACTGGCATACTACAGGGATGTCTGCATGTGCACGACAAATGTCGAGCACTTAGTCCGAAGGCTGTCGGTTCCCACGCCGATTATCTTAACTCTGTCTGCAGTTGGCACACCTGATCACAGCTTCATTTAGTAGAGACTTCCCGAAAATGCACTCCGATATCCCCTTTTTAATACCGAGCTACGCAGCGCCAGTACTGATTTCTTCACACATAATGGCAACACTGTGGAGTGCTCTGTGAGGCCTTTAAGGTGTACATGCCATGGAAATCTCACACATAAGCAGTCTGAAAACTTGGCAGCTATGTACATACCGCTTACAGGCTACCAGATTTCCCATTTGGATAAAAGTTAAACTTCGCCCAGTCTTGTTCACCTTGGATTGTGACTTGATTTTGCTCGCGAAAAAGTGTCACTCATTGTCGTTGAAATGTCACTCATAATAACACTGAAATTCTGAACATGTCACATATAGCAATTTTAAACCTTGGCAGCTATGCAGGGAGTCACTGAAGTCATTTGCATTTGCAATCAGATTCTTCAAGGCATTGGCACTATGGGCAGGGGCGAGCTGGGATTAAACAAAAGGTATAGGCCCCCCGCAGCGCTGTCCCCGATGACTCAGACAAGGCCCTCTAAATGAGATAAAATATGCTTCTTGTGCCTGTGCAAAGTCGGCCTGTGCATCGTAGCTGTGGAGAAGTGTGGCTCACTGGTTAGAGCAGGCAGACCCTGAAGCAGAGGTCAGACCCGGGACCAGGGTTCAATTCCCGACGCGGCAGGGTCTTGAGCTCAAATGTCCATGGACTCGATAATTCTCGCTTCGGTGCCTGACCTAATCATGGGTTCACACTCTGCAATTCTGGGCATTAAGCTTGCTTTTTTTTTTTTTTTTTTTTTTTTGGTGTAAGACATTTATTTGTAACAAAGGCCATGAAGATGTACACTGCGTCACGCCAACAACCCGGAGGCAGGCCGCTATCAGGAAGTTCATACAGAGATCACTGAGAGACAGACCGGAGTCTTTCACCCAGCCGGGTAAGACATACATATGAAAGCATGAGACACAACAGAATTTTGAGCATACGCAGTACAACTTCAGCAAGGAAACGGTCTTACTTTTCTCATAGTGCTGTCGACATTTGAAAGATATAGAAAATCAACGAGGTCGCCCCTGAGTAGGAAGTGGTTAATCCCCCGTCACAGCGGTACGGTAAAAGGATGCGTCCGTCAGCACCATTTTTCTCCCAACAACCCCCCCCAGCAAGTCAAACCAAACACTACAAACAGAGGTGCAAGTACATGGACAAACCATTCACACAACACGGCAGTCCACAACGAGGTCATATGGGCCAGCCTCAGGTCATGCAGGTAGTGGGCTAGCTACATACAGGGCGGGAATGTAAGGATATCTAGTCCGGTTATGCACAGTCTAGGGGAGCATGGGCGATGCGGGGGGGAGGGGGCCAGGGACAGAGGCTAGAACACAAGACTGCCAGTGGGGCGCAGGGCGGCCAGGGTCTCGATTCGGGTCAGCGTGTGCAGCAGTCTCCCAGCGTGCGTCCGGTCAGGGCCTGTCAGTGTAAACGCGGGACTGCGGGATCATCATAACTAACTTACGCATTGCGCACCTTCAGCCCATGTCGTCTGAAACACTCGTATCCCGGGAGGTATCTGGTGAGTCAGAGCCCTTGCGTGCTGTGGCCCACTGTATAAACGGGCCCCATATGTCAGTGGGTCTGGAAGCGGTGGGCATAGACTCCCAATAGTGCGTTAACTGCGTGTGGCCGTAAGTCACGTCCCTGATCCAGCTCTCAAGAGAGGGGGGGGCTGGTCTACCCCAGTGCAGTGCGATCTGTCGCTTGGCATATAAAAGGAGTAAGGCATGCAGTTTCCTGTCGCAGGGCTCAGTGTCCTTAACATACCCCAGCAGACCTAGCAGCGGGGAAGGTGAGTCCTCCCTTCGGGTGATTTGATTTATGGCCGTGAAGACCTCTGACCAGTATGTAGTCAGCTTGGGGCAGTTCCAGGCCATATGAAGAAAGGACGCTTCTTCACTTCCACATCTCCAGCAGTTGGCATCCTCACGGACGCCCATTCGGCGTAGTAGAGTCGGAGTGCGGTAGTATCTATGTAGGAATTTGAAGTGGATGAGCCTCAGACGATAGTTTGGGGACAGGGCTGTAAGTTGCGCACAGCAATACTCCCAGGCGTCGTCTGGTAGCTCGTCCCCCAGGTCCTCAGCCCAGCTGGTTTTGGCCGTGGCTACTGTCGCCGGGGCCTGTTCCTGCATGCAATTATATAACCTGGACACCAGCTTTTTGGGGGAAGGTCGTGAAAGCAAGTTTTGGAGGGCGGCAAGTGTGCGGGGTTCCTCCGGGAAGCACGGCCCCATCTTCTTGCAAGACTCCCTAAGGGAATGAAATAGCAATTTGTCATTAAATGTACAGAGCCGGTCGGCTCCCTCGGCAGACAGCTCGAAAAAGGTACCATCTGGATATAAGTCTGCAAAAGTGAGTAGCCTATTCCCAAGGATAGTGAGGACGTCGCCTCTGGCCGTCAGACACGGCAGCATCGGGTTGCCCCTCAGGGGGATAGCTGGTGCATAAAGCAGGGAGAGACCGGCTCTCTTTTGGAGTTCGCGCCATGTCCAGCGGACCATCTCTACTGTGTCTACCTCGCGTGACGGGCATGTAACCTTACCGTGCAGTGCGACTCGTAATGGCAAGGGGGCGACAACGGCTAATTCCACCGCCACATGTGGTTGGTAAGGTGTAGGGAATGCCCAGAAATGCAGGAACTGGGCTTGCGCACAGAGTGCGTAAAGTTTCAAATCTGGGGCACCTAGTCCCCCTTGTCGCAGCGGAAGCGTGAGCAGGTCCCAGGAGATTCTAGCCTGTCCTCCAGCCCACACCAGTTTAAGTAGCAGTGAGCGGACCCGGGCGTGGAAGCAAGCTGTCATAGGCAGTGGCACATTTACAAACAAATATAAGAATTTGGGGAGGACCACCATTTTAGCCAACGCAATTCTTGCTACCAGGGAAAGCGGTAGTTTATTCCAGATCTCAACCCTCCCCTCCAACCAATCCACCGCTCTACCGAAGTTCATCTGCCACAACTCCTGCACATCCCTGCTGATCCAGATGCCCAAATATTTGACAGTTTCAGTTTCCCATCTGAGGGGGTAGTCAGGAGCAGGGCGTTCAGTGCTCTCCGTCAGGGGGAAGGCCACTGACTTCGCCCAGTTAATGGATATCCCCGCTAATCCCTCAAATCGTACAAATTCCCGGAGTAGCGGGCTCAGGTTCTCTTTAGGATTCAGGACGTACAGGGTTACATCGTCCGCATATAGCGAGATTAGTAAGCTTCTAGCACTAAATCCGATGCCCCTGGCGGTATGGTGTTGTCTGACTCTGGCCGCCAGCGGCTCCATCGCAATCGCGAAAAGGAGCGGCGATAGGGGACAGCCTTGCCTAGTGCCTCGTGTAATACTGAATGGCTCGGAGACGAGACCATTGACGCACACCCGGGCCCTTGGTTCCTTATAAAGAAGCTTTATCAGGGTCATGAAGTTCTGACTGAAACCCATCCGCCTTAATACACTGAAGAGGTAGGGCCATTCTAATGAATCGAAGGCTTTGGTGGCGTCCAGAAACACCACTGCTGCCTGTACTGACGGGTGTAAATAGTGAAGGACCGAAAAGATCGTTCTGAGATTGTGTGACGTCGCGCGTCCAGGAATGAAGCCTGATTGATCTGGGAGCGCTATCATAGGCAACATCGGCTGTAACCTATCCGCGATGACCTTTGCGTATATTTTAGCATCAACGTTTATAAGGGACAGGGGCCTATAGGAGTCCAGCTGCTGTTCATCCTTATCCGGCTTGAGTAGTGTGATAATGAGAGCCTCTCGCATGGAGTCAGGGAGGGAATTCAATTCGAGAGCCTCGACAAATACAGAATGAAGTCTCGGCGCCAGTTCAGTAACATATGTTTTATAGAAGGAGGTGGTCAGGCCATCAGGGCCAGGCGCCTTATTGGCCGGCATACTCTTAATCACCTGGGCTATGTCTTGTACTGTGACAGTGAGGTCCATGTATTGCCTGTGGTTGTTGTTGAACCATACAAGTGCTATGGAGTCAAGAAAGTCTCGCAGCGATGCCGGCGGAGTGGGTTGTCGTGAGGTGTACAGGGTAGCATAGAAGTCTGCGAAGGCGTCTAACACTGCCTCCTGTCCCACCACAAGGCGTCCGGTGGCATCATGAATAGTGTGTATGAAATGTGATGATGCGCGGGGATTTATCAGTCTGGCAAGGGTCCTGCTTGGCCTATCACCCTCCCCATACCTGCGCGCTTCTGCCTGTTTCCCTAGAAACTTCACCTCCCGCTCCGCCTCCTCGTTAAAGGTCAGCAGTTTGGCCTTTAGAGCGCCTGCAGTCTCTAACGACGGGTTAGCACTAAACGCAACATCTAGGGCCTGCAGCTCCCTCTCAATTTTAGCCAGCTCATCCCTGATGGTACGCAGCACCCCTGCCTTGCGCGCTATACATTGACCTCTGATGACAGTCTTAAATGCATCCCACACAACGGCCTCAGATGTGGCAGATCCCGCATTCTCAGCAAAGTAATTGTTAATGTCTTCTCTTATCTCTTCTACGAACACAGGGTCTGTGAGCACGTGTGGAGGGAGGCGCCACTGGAATGCCCTATGTGGAGTTCCCGGGGGGTGTAGTTCCAACATGCATGGGGCATGGTCGGACAAAGATCTAGCCATGATATCAACCTTTGAAACCCATGTCGCGACTTCGGGAGACACCAACCAGAAGTCCAGCCGCGACCATGCAGCCTTATGGCAGGTGTAACAGGTTCCCACATTCGCTCCCGGGTGTCTAGCACGCCATACATCAGACAGCAGACCTTCATTCATGATATCAGATATCGCCTGGCGCGTTCTATTGTGTTGCGGCCTGCTTACGCCACTGCGATCCATGTCATCATTCAACACAGTATTAAAGTCCCCTCCCAACACTACCGACTGACAGTCCAGTAACACAATTTTCGCCCAAACATTTCTGAAAAAATCCGGATCGTCCACATTGGGGCCATAGATAGCAGCTAGGACAATCCGTCGCCCCTGTAATGACCCATGCAGCAGAACATACCTACCCTCCTCATCCCGCACCTGGGAGTACTCCCGCCAATCCAACCCCCTTCGAATGAGTATGGCGACACCCCTCGCATAATTCGAATAGATGGAAGAATAAACATGCGCCCATCTGGAATTTTTCAGTCGAGCTGAGGGGGCGACATTCAGATGAGTTTCTTGAAGGAAGCATACATCTACATTGTGCCTAGACAACATTCCATGCAGTAAGCGGGCTTTCTTGTAGTCCCCCAGGCCCCTAATGTTCCAAGTCCAGAGTTTGATACCTCCCATTAAAGTACACAACCGTAACCAGCCCCCACCCCACCTCCCCGCCCCATAAGGCCCCTCAGGCATCCAGACGCCATAATTGCAGACTTAGCACGCGAACACATAGACAATTGTAGTAGTACATTGCACCAAATACAAACAGGAACTCGCAACTCAGGAATAACTCCCATCAACCCCCCACCCTCAGCAACCCCCCAATTAGGTCGTGATATACCCCAAAAGTCCTCACGCAATGCGTGGAAGTACCCCAACATCAACAACAAAGGGAGGCACCCCATGAGGCGTGGTGCGCTCGGCCAACACCCCCGCATACACGGGGTGGCTACAGTCAAATTTCCGTGTCCCTGGGATCTGACAGCGACCCCCATCCAGTAATCCGCCAGTGACAAAGTCTACCAATGTCCCAGCAGAGGCACGGAGTTAGCAGCAAAAGGTAGTATAAAGGCGGCCCAGTGACTTACCCAAAAGGAGGCAGTCCAGCAGGAGCATACCTTTACGAAAGATTGTTCCAGGCCTCCCAGCCCCAGTGTAACAGGCAGTTCGGTTACCGTGCCGGATGAGCGTTGCACAGGTTTCAGTCATTGTCACTGAGTTGCTCCGAGGCGTCCTCCAGCCGTGGCGATTTTCTCCTGGCTCCAGCACATATGTGTTTGGCAAACTTGAGGGCTGATTTGGCGTCAGTGAAGAAGTGAGAGGTGTTTTCGTGTTGAACCTTCAATTTCGCCGGGTATAGGAGTGAGTAGGGCACTCCAGCTTGCAGTAGGATCTTCTTCGCCGGTAGGAATTCCTTTCGTGCCGCTTGCACCAGAGGGGTGAAATCCGGGTAAAAGGAAATGTGGTTTCCCTGATGCGTGATTGTACCTTTCTCTCTCGCCAGGCGTAGCACGACGTCTCTGTCCTGGTAGTTGAGTAGTTTAGCCAGGATTGGGCGCGGTGGGGCGCCCACTGGGGGCTTTTTTCCAAGGGATCTGTGCGCCCTCTCCACCGTGAAAACCGGGGACAGATCCGGATCGAACAGTTCATGGAGTAGGTCTGATACATACGATTCCATCTTCCCGGTGTTTGTGGTCTCTGGAATGCCTGTAATGCGAACGTTGGATCTCCTGGAACGTGCTTCCAAATCGTCCGACTTGGCGCGCAAGCTGTCAATTTCCCGCTCCAGCGTTGTGATGTGTTTCTTGGCCTGTTGTTGGAATTCACAACACTCAGTTTGTCTATTCTCGAGACAGTCCAGCCTTTTCTCGTGAGTGTCCACTTTCGTTTTCACGGTTTCGAGTTGCGCCGCCATATTATCAAGCTTGGCGTCTATGCTTTTCAAGCTGGTTCTCACTTCCATGATGAGGGCTCCAAAATCTATGTCCTGGGCACCTCCTTGCGATGACGTTGCGCCTCCATCCGACTCCACCGGCGTGGTCTTTGGCGTTTTTCTATTATCAAAGCTCAGCTTTGGTTGCTTGGCTTCATTTTTCCCCATCTTCGCGAACAGAGTAATTCACCGGTCCCACAGTGGGGCAGCACTCCACTGCGTCCCAGCGAGCAAGTGTCCTATGTGAGCGCGGTCGCCCAGGTGGTGCCAGTGCACTCTAGACGTGCCTATGTAGACTCAGCAAGAAATGGAAACCGCTACAGGCTCTCATGCGCGTATTCAGGGCCTCCACGCGGTCCAAAATGGCGGGCGCTGGCAGCGTTCTCTAGGACCACCCAAACACCCGAGGAGGAGCAGCTCAGGAGTTCCAGGGGATCAGTGCGGCAAGTAGGCGCATCAAGCGTGCGGTGTTTAGTGCTGCCGTGTCTCAGAGCAGCGGGGGGGGGCCATGCGCAGCTATCCACCAGTACGTGTCACCATGTGAAACCCCCAGCTCCGCGGCAGCACCCGCTCACCTCCGCTCTCGCACTGCAATGATGAGGATGGTGCAGGCGCGGCCACTCTGTCCTCCACCGGGCGCCACTCGTGTCCGCGCCGTCTTCGGCGGCCGCAGGATCCCTGCCACTTCTGCGCAACTGCACCTGTACAGCCGCTCCGGTCTCCGCTATCTTCCCGCGGCCGCGCGCCAGATGGAGCTACCGTCAGCCTCAGCGGGAGAGCAGCGTCAATACTCCTCCGGCAGCGCCCCTGGCAGCGGCGCGGTATTTCTCCTCCCCAAAATGACCTCGATCTGCTGGGGCCTATGCAGCCTCGGCCCACCGTGTTCCGCGGCGCCCAGTAGCAGGCACTTCCGGTTGGGGACAGGAGCCGCTCGCCGGCCGGCGAGAACGGAGGATGGTCCCGTCTCCGAGGGCAGCCGCCCCCGCGTCCAAAACTCGGGCTGGAGGAACAACCGGGTCTCAGGAGCAGAACCCCGAAGGAATGGGGGACTGCAGTCACCAGGAACAGGATCAGGTAAGGATTAATAAAAGTAGCCGGCGGAGCTCACTCAGAGAGCGGCCATCTCGCTGCTCGGCTAGCCACGCCCCCGGCATTAAGCTTGCTTAATCTCCACAACGGCCCCCTGCGGCGGGATGCCTGGCTTTCACCTTGGGGATGCCCTGTAGGGGCTATCTCACAGGGAAAAGCCAGGACGGGTTCCCAAGGCAAGCGCGGAGATACCCCTTCGGGGGTCGATTCAGGCGCTATATAAGAAACATAAAAATAATAATACACGTGAAAGTGCTGCATATTAACTGAACCAACATTCTGTGCTGTGTGGTATTTTGGGGCATCCTGTGAAGCTGACAATCAGGAGCAGCAGAGGCACCGGGATGAAATAACATGTGATTTGACTTTCTAATTATGAATGACAACGTCATATACATTTGTTATTACAGTGATGAGGATGATTTGAGGAAACAGCCCTAGGGTTAACAGGCACAGCATGTCAGTAAGAAAAGACAGGGATAGGACGTTATCTATTTTAACATCAAGTACATGTTTTAAAAAGAATGATTTAACTATATAAGAACAAAATACTAATTCCTTGGCCTATCCCTTTTTGTTTAATCCCCGGCCCGGTTCTGCGCATGCAGCGTGCAGCGCACAGCACACTTCTAGGGCCCTGACCCCCTGAGTGTGGATCAGGGCTGGACTGGCAATGGCACTGGCAGCCCTTTGGTTCCTCCTGCCACAGGCCATTGGCCGCCACCCTAACAGTGCAGCACTGACCTCAAACATGATCTCAGGTCAGATTCTGTATAAATGGGTTTTCTTTTCGTCAGGTGTTGTTTGTGTGTGTGTGTCCATCTCTGGGCATGGCCAGGCCGCCTGCAATGCTCCGAGCCATCAGGCAGGATATGTGTGCTGCTCCCTTTGGTGGCACTGTGCTGCTGGACTCTTGGGGGCTGTAACTGGGGTGAAGGTTGGGGTCAGCAAGTCTGCTTAAAATTTATTTTTCAATACAAGCCCCAACTTGGGGCTTGTGCTGAAAAATATTTTTTAAGCAGACAACAGGGCTTTCTAGTGTTTTTTATTGTATTTATTTTTTTACACGAGTGAGTCCTTTTGTTTTCCACTGGCCACTGGTGTTGTTGCCACTAGCACTTGCCACTTAGGCTAATGTGTACATTTCTACGAGCCCTCTGTGCGTTCCCTTGATGCTGGCTCAGTTGGTTCGTGACCTCTTTATTTTTTTTTAATTGTCGGGATTTCAGTCCAGATTTCACAAGAAAGGAGTTTGCGCTGTTAAAATGTGCACACTTGTGCGTTCAGCGGATGGTTCACTTCTAAAATATGCAATCGGGCCACAGTGACGGTATGGTAGCTGCAGTTCCCAGTGTGCAATCTGACAGAAGTTTTAGAAAGAGACTTGCTGTTTCATAATACCCAATTCTTGTGTATTCTATGATGTTTCTTTTTTAATGTCCAAGGAACAGATTATCCAGCTGAATAGTATTCGTGTTTTTTGGCCTCAGAAAGCTGAAAAGGCTGGGTCTGCCTTGCATTGATTCCAATCTTTAACGAATTAGCTGCACAGAGTTCTCTACAGAAGGCGCAGTGTTAGGCAAATTACATCACCAATCCTCTGATGAAATCACAGAGTTGATCTCTGATCCCAGCCCAAGCCCTTCAACAGCCTCCTAGTCCTACTTGCTCCTAAGGGCCCAGGGGCAGCAAGGGCAAAATGTGGAAGCTAGACTGCTACCTCACATGGTGTGAGTGTGTGTCGCACTATTGGCTCCATTCGCATGGTCACCTTGGGAAGAGCTGTTTTCATAGTGCTAGACAAGGTGAGCTGGAAACCCTTGCACAGAGCAGCCTTCCAGCTTGTGTGTGGAGGCTTTGCATTGCTGACGTCCATAAAGTGTGTTGCAAGCAGCCTCCCTAGGAAATTAGTGGTAGCCTCTGAAGCTTATGCTAGAGTTTTAGAGGAGAGAGAGGTGTGGCTCTCAGGCTACTCGCTAGCCATACCTCTCCTTGTTTATGCCCCCCCTCCTCCTCCTCTCTCCTATAGTCAAAGTTTTAAAAGTCGTCAGGTATGGGGCACTTTACACACTAATAGGCCCTTTAAAACCCTCCTTAGTTTCTATTTCTGCTCCGGCCTTCTTCATTACACCTGGTGCAGGGGTAGAAACCAACAAGGGTAGTGCAATACCATAAGTACCCAAGGGCAAGACAGGGGTGGCAGCTGATACTCCTAGCCAGTGGGCACCCCTAACTGAGTTTCATTCTTACCAGCCAGAGTCTCTGAGATGAGGTACTTATATTAATTCACCTAAAAATGTATGGTGGAGATCAGCATTTGCTACATAACGAGCAATGACACCATTGAAATCATTGTGTTTTGTGCTAAAATACCAAGCTCATAAAAGCAAATCTGCCAGTGGCTGCCATGCAGCAAATGAACTCGAGTACTGAATAGTGTTTAATTACCACCACTAAATTTAAGATTTAATAATACTGTGATTTAAAAGTTAATTGGCATACATCGTAATTAAGTGACTTGAGACTTAAGCATATATTCTGCATGTAAATTTCATAAAGTTACTTGGTTGGCTCATCGGACAAAAATGCAATTGAAGAGGTGAAAGGAGATGTATTGTAAACAATAGTTAAGGCTCTCTGTTAAAATAAAGGCAGGAAGGCGTGGAATTGCAAGTGAACAGTGTCAGAGCCTTTCTCGAACAGCCTTTAGGTACTAAGGCATTGTAGCACACAGAGCATAGAAGAAAAACAATTGGGAGCCAGACGAGGAACACATTGTGCTGCAGTGACAAGGCACTGTGACTTAAGAATAATGGGTGGTTCTGAGTACAATGGCACATGGATATGATTTTTAAAACATGTCATATGGTTTATTAGACTTAATATTCAAACTGAGAATGTTGCCAATGTTGTACATATTCTTTCCAGCTGCCAATTTGAAGTTGTATGGAGAAGTAAGCTTTACATTAACCATCAAAAACACTACATCTAATATTACAAAGGGGAGTAGGTCAGGTTTCTGTATGGTTCAAGTAAGAGGGTAGAACTGATTATATGCTCAAGGTATGTTGGGTGCTTTGTTTCTACCCTGACTACTGTATTAACGATGTATAATTATCTAACAAGGGTGGCTTGAGCAATTTACATTAGATTTAACACATAGATCCAGAAATATCTGCTTTAGAAGGGAGTAGATCTTCTGTGCACCAAAATATATGTTGGACTCGGGCTGCCACTTTCTGGTAAAAAAAAACCATAAATTAAGACACACTGTCCTATTTTCTTTGTGGACTGAAAAACAATGTAAGTAATTAATCCCATGATTGAACTTGGAAAGGACACTAACTGATGAAAAATGCCTGCATTCTAAACTGCATCATTTTCTTCAGGCACCCAAGGAGATATAGAAGGAAGCAAACTCAGAAAACTTCCCAGCGCCATTAGCACATGTAAAATGTTTTTTAGATACATATTGTTCATACTGAATGCTAAGACCTAGTTAGATAAGTCCTTGTCGGCCTCAGATTCCTCCAAAATCTGATTTGATCTGCTTTATTACATCAAAAAGTGACATGTTTGTTGGCTCTTAGGGCTCAGTGCACTTTTACTTTGTTCTCTCTGATTCACTACTTGCATCTATTTTTGGTGCTCTCTGAAAGAATGTCTATGGGTACATATAACTGGGTGGGTAACCTGATGTTCTTTAAGGTCATCATCTACTATTTACTGTGCTTTGAAAGTTGATACAATTTGAATATGTAATGAAAAATGTGCTGTAAAATTCACTATTTTGGTCTGTTTTCCAAAATGTTCTTGGGGGGAGAACCCCCCCAAATCCCCCTAGTAGCGTTCAGGCTTGCTCGCTGCGCTCGCTCGCAACGTCCCGGACGGGGGCTGGTCTGGCAAAATTTGCCAGGGCTGCTTTCAGTTCCCAGTCCGGCCCTGCATGGGAATAGTCCAGCCCGAAGTGCCAAGCCAGGTCCTTCCTGGACAAGAAACAAGCATCCTAGGACCGGTTTCGTGATGCCACAGTGAGCCCGGTACCTACGTCTAGGCCTACCCGGTGCTCTTAGGGCGAGAAAGCAAAAGACACACAATTGATAGTCTAAACTGGGGTTTCATGGTGAGAAAAAGAATGATGGATTTAACCAAGAGCTCTTGGCTGGCGGTGAATGGTTTAGTTTGTTCTGCATTCTGTCCATCAATTGTGTGTCTTTAGTCTTCCTCTTACAGAAGTAGTGCACCATGTACCAGTTTTACTTTTGGAACAGTAGGGCACCATTTGCCAGGCTTACACCATGCGCCGCCACCTCACTGGGCATAGTCCTTTCCTCGTTCACATGAGCAATTTTTTCTCCTCCAAATCACGGCACTTGTTTACTTGGCATGAGTTACCAACCAGAATACACCCGCGCTATTGCTTTCCTTCAGTCACAGAAGCATGATCCTGCAACTTTTGTTACTTCCCAACCGCCCTCACCTAACCTTGTTTCTTTATCTTCTTTTTCCCTGTTCCTTTTTCCTGTTACTTCCCTCCTTCTTTCCTTGCCAACTGGGCACTCTCAGGCATCTAAACTACCTTTTGTCCTGATGATGACCCCGTACCTTTCAGCAGGGATCGCAACGTCATTGACACCCAGCCCGTGACTCCGAATGTATGACAAATTATGCGGAGCACAAGTTGTCGGTAATCTACCTTTAGTATGCAGATTTTTGTCCACATACCGTAACTTCGCAAGCGCTACTACGCTTGCGATGTAACATTGCGTACCATTACTACGCATGCGTTGTTAGAACGCATGCGTTGTAATGGTATGCTATCCACATCGTTGTTTGGAAAAGGAGGCGCTTCCGTTTCCAAACGACGAGGTGCAGCACTGACGATGCAGGAAGACGGAGATTACAGGAATCAAACGTGACGGAGAAGAGAGGTACCACGAGGAGAGAGAGGTAAGTGGGGCTGTGTAGTTTTTAGGGTCGTGCAGTATTGTGCTTGTGTAGTGTAGAGTGAGGGAGGGTTGTAATGGGGGCTGTGTAGATTTTAGGGTCGTGCTGGGTTGTGTTTGTGTAGTGTAGAGTGGGGGAGGTTCGTAAGTGGGGCTGTGTAGTTTTTAGGTTAGTGCAGGGTTGTGTTTGTGTAGTGTAGAGTAGGGGAGGGAGGTGCAGGGGGTAGTGATTTAGGGTTTAGGGTATTGGTGTGGTGTTTGTGTAGTGTAGGGTAGTGTTTCACGGTTTAGGGTAGTGTCGGAGGGTCGTGCAGGGTAGTGTTACAGTGTAGGGACAGGACTGGGGGTAGGGCAGGGTCGTGCTGAGGGTAATGTTTAGGATAGTGTGGGGGGGGGTGAAGTGTAGTGTTAGAGTGTAGGGTCAAGGCAGGGGTAAATGGGATGGTCGTGTAGGGGGTAAGCGCGGGCGTAAAATCCGTTTCGCGGGCGAATTTACAGATTTTCTGCGATTTCGCGATCCGCGATTCTCGCGAAATCGCAGTAAAATCCGCAAATCAGCGGGGACGAATTTTCAGCCAAGCAAGGGTTACAGCAGCAGGTGCAAAAGTTGAACCTAATTTCTTTGTAACCTTTTACAAAAGGGTTACAAAGAAATTAACTTCAACTTGGGCACCTGCTGCTAAGTGCTTCCTGGTGCCTCGTTGCCTACTTGCAACTTTTCTCTGACCCTGCTCTGACCCTTAAAGCAGGGTCAGAGAATAGTTACAAGTAGGCAACGAGGCACCTGTCCAAGGAATTAAACCTCATCAGGAAGCACTTACAGATATAAAAAACAGGAAGAAGGGAGAGGATGGCAAATACACCCATTTTGAGTTGTCAGGAGGGGTTAAACTAAAAGAGACCTTTACAGCACAATTTTCATATGCATTTTGCTAAAAATAAAAAGCTGTAGGTTCTGTAGGGGCAACTCAGGAATCTGACCCTTCAGAGATCCGGCCTCTCTTTCTTTCTCTCGTTCTCTCTCTCCCTCTCTTTCTCTCTCTTTCTCTATATTTATCTCTCTCTCCCTCTCCTTTCTTGCTCTATTTATCTCTTTCTCTCTCTCTTTCAAGTTCTTCCTCTTTCTCTGCTTATCTTTTTCTTTCTCTGTTGTTCTCTCTCTCTTTCTCTCTATCTCCCTCTCTTTCTTTCTCTCTCTCACATCCTCTCTTTCTCGCTCTCTCTTTCTCGCTCTCTCTTTCTCTCTCTTTCTTTCTCTCTCACTCTCCCTCTTTCTCTCTTTCTCTTTCTCTCTCTCATCCTCTCTCTCTCTCCCTCTCTGTGTGTCTTTCTCTCTTTCTGTCTCTCTTTCCATGTCTCTCTCTCTCTTTCTCTCTCTCTTTTACTTTCTTTCTCTTTCTCTGTCTCTTTCTTTCTCTCTCGTTCTCTCTTTCTCTCTCCCTCTCTTTCTCTCTCTCGATCCCCCTCTCCTCTACCCTCTCCCCCTCTCTCTCTCTCCCTTTCTCCCTCTCTTTCTCTCTTTCACTTTCCTGCTCTTTCGCTGTCTCTCTCTTTCTTTCTCTCTCATTCTCTCTCTCCCTGTTTGTTTGTTTGTTTGTTTGTTTGTTTGTTTGTTTGTTTGCTTGTTTGTTTGTTTGTTTCTTTCTTTCTTTCTTTCTTTCTTTCTACCCCCTCTCTCTCTTACTCTCTCTTTCTCTTTCTCTTTCTCTCCCTCTCTTTCCCTTTCTCTCCCTTTCACTTTCACTTTCTTGCTTTTTCTCTGTCTGTCTCTTTCTTTCTTTCTTTCTTTCTTTCTTTCTTTTTTCTTTCTTTCGTTCTTTCTTTCGTTCTTTCTTTCTTTCTTTCTTTCTTTCTTTCTTTCTTTCTTTCTTTCTTTCTTTCACTCTCTCTCTCCCTCCCTCTCTCTCTCTCTCTCTCTCTTTCTCTCTTTTGAAACATTGCAAAGATCTCGTAGATGACAAAGTACAAACAAGCATTTGCAATGCAATAGGTCTCGCATGTTTTGTATTTACTTGACTTAGCTGTATTGATATTACAAATTACAATGGCTTTTAATTTTTTAAAATAATTAATACTTAAATAAAAGTGATTTTAATTTATAATGGCAATAGCTTAAACTTTTGTAAATAACTTTTGTGAAGATTATGTTCAGTGTATTTTATTGTGACAAAAATCCAAGAACAGAAGTGTAATATTAACATCTTTTTGTGACATTTGTAATAAAGTTTGAAACATTGAGAGAACATATTTGAACCAGTTGTTGTTGAATGGTTGCGCAGATTGATGCTGGAGTGGCGCTGAGTGGTGCTGTGGTGGTGCTGAGTGGTGCTGTGGTGATGCTGAATGGTGCTGTGGTGGTGCTGAGTGATACTGGGGTGGTGCTGAGTGGTGCTGTGGTGGTGTTGAGTGATGCTGTGGTGGTGCTGAGTGATGCTGTGGTGGTGCTGAGTGGTGCTGTGGTGGAGCTGAGTGATGCTGGGGTAGCGCTGAGTGATGATGTGGTGATGCAGAGGGCAGAAAGGCACAAAAAGCAGTCTAACAAAGGGCAGAAGGGCAGAAAAACAAGAGAAAAATGAGTCTAACAGAGGGCAGAAGGGCACAAAAAAACAGTCTAACAGAGGACAGAAGGGCAGAAAAACAAGGGAAAAACAAGTCTAACAGAGGGCAGAAGGGCACAAAAAACGAGTCTAACGGAGCAGAAAGGCACAAAAACGAGTCTAACAGAGGGCAGAAGGGCACAAAAAACGAGTCTAACAGAGGTCAGAAGGGCACAAAAAGCGAGTCTAACAGAGGGCAGAAGGGCACAAAAACATGGGAATAACAGAGGGCAGAATGGCACAAAAAACGAGTATAACAGAGGGCAGAAGGGCAGAAAAACAAGGGAAAAATGAGTCTAACAGAGGGCAGAAGGGCACACAAAACGAGTCTAACAGGGGGCAGAATGAATCTCGCCCTGCATGTTTGTCCACGAAGATGCCACCTTTTTGTGCAATACCTCTACTCAACTGAAGTACTTTCTACTGTCTAATCAGTAAGTGCTCCCTCGTTGGCTAAATGTATAGGGGCAGATTTACAATAACTGGCGCATCCCCAGGGATGCGCCAGTTATTGTGCGCCGCAGCTCTGCCACCCATGGTGCACCGCATTTACAATGCGGCGTACCACGTGGCAAAACGGCACAGATGTGTCACGCATCTGTGCCGTAAAAGCGGCGCATTGCTGGAGCTGCGTCGCGCTTGCGACGGAGCTCCAGCAATTCTCTGGGGGGGGCCCTATCTTCCCAATGCTGCATCAAGCCTTGCGCCTGACTCAAGCAGGCGCAGGGTTTTGACGCAACATTGGGCTAAAAGTGACTGAATGAAATCTTGTAGATTTCACTCAGCCACTTTTAGGAGGCTGAGTCGGAACACCTCCTGATGGCGCAGGGCTTTACAACGTGACGCATCTCACAGAGAGATGCGTCACGTTGTTAATACCCAGCACCATGGCGCATCTTTTGTGCTGCCGCTGCGTCACAAAAGGTCTCGGTAGAGGGTGGCAGTGGTGGACCAGAGGGTGGCAGTGATGAACCAGAGGGTGACAGTGATGAACCAGAGGGTGGCAGGGGTAAACCTGCCAACCTATCTTTATTCATACTCTTACAGAAGTAGTGCACCATGTACCAGTTTTACTTTTGGAACAGTAGGGCACCATTTGCCAGGCTTACACCATGCGCCGCCACCTCACTGGGCATAGTCCTTTCCTCGTTCACATGAGCAATTTTTTCTCCTCCAAATCACGGCACTTGTTTACTTGGCATGAGTTACCAACCAGAATACACCCGCGGTATTGCTTTCCTTCAGTCACAGAAGCATGATCCTGCAACTTTTGTTACTTCCCAACCACCCTCACCTAACCTTGTTTCTTTATCTTTTTCCCTGTTCCTTTTTCCTGTTACTTCCCTCCTTCTTTCCTTGCCAACTGTGCACTCTCAGGGATCTAAACTACCTTTTGTCCTGATGATGCCCCCCTACCTTTCAGCAGGGATCGCAACGTCATCGACACCCAGCACGTGACTCCGAATGTATGACAAATTATGCGGAGCACAAGTTGTCGGTAATCTACCTTTAGTACGCAGAGTTTTGTCCGCATACCGTAACTTCGCAAGCGCTACTACGCTTGCGATGTAACATTGCATACCATTACTACGCATGTGTTGTTAGAACGCATGCGTTGTAATGGTATGCTATCCACATCGTTGTTTGGAAAAGGAGGCGCTTCCGTTTCCAAACAACGAGGTACAGCACTGACGATGCAGGAAGACGGAGATTACAGGAATCAAACGTGACGGAGAAGAGAGGTACCACGAGGAGAGAGAGGTAAGTGGGGCTGTGTAGTTTTTAGGGTCGTGCAGTGTTGTGCTTGTGTAGTGTAGAGTGAGGGAGGGTTGTAATGAGGGCTGTGTAGATTTTAGGGTCGTGCTGGGTTGTGTTTGTGTAGTGTAGAGTGGGGGAGGGTCGTAAGTGGGGCTGTGTAGTTTTTAGGTTAGTGCAGGGTTGTGTTTGTGTAGTGTAGAGTAGGGGAGGGACGTGCAGGGGGTAGTGATTTAGGGTTTAGGGTAGTGGTGTGGTGTTTGTGTAGTGTAGGGTAGTGTTTCACGGTTTAGGGTAGTGTCGGAGGGTCGTGCAGGGTAGTGTTACAGTGTAGGGACAGGACTGGGGGTAGGGGCAGGGTCGTGCTGAGGGTAATGTTTAGGATAGTGTGGGGGGGGTGAAGTGTAGTGTTAGAGTGTAGGGTGAAGACAGGGTTAAATGGGATGGTCATGTAGGGGGTAAGCGCGGGCGTAAAATCCGTTTCGCGGGCGAATTTGCGGATTTTCTGCGATTTCGCGATCCGCGATTCTCGCGAAATCGCAGTAAAATCCGCGAATCAGCGGGGACGAATTTTCAGCCAAGCAAGGGTTACAGCAGCAGGTGCAAAAGTTGAACCTAATTTCTTTGTAACCTTTTTCAAAAGGGTTACAAAGAAATTAACTTCAACTTGGGCACCTGCTGCTAAGTGCTTCCTGGCGCCTCGTTGCCTACTTGCAACTATTCTCTGACCCTGCTCTGACCCTTGAAGCAGGGTCAGAGAATAGTTACAAGTAGGCAACGAGGCACCTGTTCAAGGATTTGAACCTCATCAGGAAGCACTTACAGATATAAAAAACAGGAAGAAGGGAGAGGATGGCAAATACACCCATTTTGAGTTGTCAGGAGGGGTTAAACTAAAAGAGACCTTTACAGCACAATTTTCATATGCATTTTGCTAAAAATAAAAAGCTGTATGTTCTGTAGGGGCAACTCAGGAATCTGACCCTTCAGAGATCCGGCCTCTCTTTCTTTCTCTCGTTCTCTCTCTCCCTCTCTTTCTCTCTCTTTCTCTCTATCTATCTCTCTCTCCCTCTCCTTTCTTGCTCTATTTATCTCTTTCTCTCTCTCTTTCAAGTTCTTCCTCTTTCTCTGCTTATCACTTTCTTTCTCCGTTGTTCTCTCTCTCTTTCTCTCTGTCTCCCTCTCTTTCTCTCTCTCACATCCTCTCTTTCTCGCTCTCTCTTTCTCTCTCTTTCTTTCTCTCTCACTCTCCCTCTTTCTCTCTCTTTCTCTTTCTCTCTCTCATCCTCTCTCTCTCTCTCCCTCTCTGTGTGTTTTTCTCTCTTTCTGTCTCTCTTTCCATGTCTCTCTCTCTCTTTCACTCTCTCTTTTACTTTCTTTCTCTGTCTCTTTCTTTCTCTCTCGTTCTCTCTTTCTCTCTTTCTCTCTCGCCCCCTCTCCTCTACTCTCTCCCTCTCTCTCTCTCTCCCTTTCTCCCTCTCTTTCGCTCTTTCACTTTCTTGCTCTTTCGCTGTCTCTCTCTTTCTTTCTCTCTCATTCTCTCTCTCCCTGTTTGTTTGTTTGTTTGTTTGTTTGTTTGTTTGTTTGTTTCTTTCTTTCTTTCTTTCTTTCTTTCTTTCTTTCTTTCTTTCTTTCTTTCTTTCTCCCCCCTCTCTCTCTTACTCTCTCTTTCTCTTTCTCTCCCTCTCTTTCCCTTTCTCTCCCTTTCACTTTCACTTTCTTGCTCTTTCTCTGTCTGTCCCTCTCTTTCTTTCTTTCTCTCTTTCTTTCTTTCTTTCTTTCTTTCTTTTTTCTTTCTTTCTTTCTTTCTTTCGTTCTCTCTTTCTTTCTTTCACTCTCTCTCTCCCTCCCTCTCTCTCTCTCTCTTTCTCTCTTTTGAAACATTGCAAAGATCTCGTAGATGACAAAGTACAAACAAGCATTTGCAATGCAATAGGTCTCGCATGTTTTGTATTTACGTGACTTAGCTGTATTGATATTACAAATTACAGTGGCTTTTAATTTTTTTTAATAATTAATACTTAAATAAAAGTGATTTTAATTTATAATGGCAATAGCTTAAACTTTTGTAAATAACTTTTGTGAAGATTATGTTCAGTGTATTTTATTGTGACAAAAATCCAAGAACAGAAGTGAAATATTAACATCTTTTTGTGACATTTGTAATAAAGTTTGAAACATTGAGAGAACATATTTGAACCAGTTGTTGTTGAATGGTTGCGCAGATTGATGCTGGAGTGGCGCTGAGTGGTGCTGTGGTGGTGCTGAGTGGTGCTGTGGGGATGCTGAATGGTGCTGTGGTGGTGCTGAGTGATACTGGGGTGGTGCTGTGGTGGTGTTGAGTGATGCTGTGGTGGTGCTGAGTGATGCTGTGGTGGTGCTGAGTGGTGCTGTGGTGGAGCTGAGTGATGCTGGGGTAGCGCTGAGTGATGATGTGGTGATGCAGAGGGCAGAAAGGCACAAAAAGCAGTCTAACAAAGGGCAGAAGGGCAGAAAAACAAGGGAAAAACGAGTCTAACAGGGGGCAGAAGGGCACAAAAAACAGTCTAACAGAGGACAGAAGGGCAGAAAAACAAGGGGAAAACAAGTCTAACAGAGGGCAGAAGGGCACAAAAAACGAGTCTAACGGAGCAGAAAGGCACAAAAACGAGTCTAACAGAGGGCAGAAGGGCACAAAAAACGAGTCTAACAGAGGTCAGAAGGGCACAAAAAACTAGTCTAACAGAGGGCAGAAGGGCACAAAAACATGGGAATAACAGAGGGCAGAATGGCACAAAAAACGAGTATAACAGAGGGCAGAAGGGCAGAAAAACAAGGGAAAAATGAGTCTAACAGAGGGCACAAGGGCACACAAAACGAGTCTAACAGGGGGCAGAAGGGCAGAAAAACAAGGGAAAAACGAGTCTAACAGAGGGCAGAAGGGCACAAAAAACAAGTCTAACAGGGGGCAGAATGAATCTCGCCCTGCATGTTTGTCCACGAAGATGCCACCTTTTTGTGCAATACCTCTACTCAACTGAATTACTTTCTACTGTCTAATCAGTAAGTGCTCCCTCGTTGGCTAAATGTATAGGGGCAGATTTACAATAACTGGCGCATCCCCAGGGATGCGCCAGTTATTGTGCGCCGCAGCTCCGCCACCCATGGTGCGCCGCATTTACAATGCGGCGTACCATGTGGCAAAACGGCACAGATGTGTCACGCATCTGTGCCGTAAAAGCAGCGCATTGCTGGAGCTGCGTCGCGCTTGCGACGCAGCTCCAGCAATTCTCTGGGGGGGGGGTCCCTATCTTCCCAATGCTGCATCAAGCCTTGCGCCTGATTCAAGCAGGCGCAGGGTTTTGACGCAACATTGGGCTAAAAGTGACTGAATGAAATCTTGTAGATTTCACTCAGCCACTTTTAGGAGGCTGAGTCGGAACACCTCCTGATGGCGCAGGGCTTTACAACGTGACGCATCTCACAGAGAGATGCGTCACGTTGTTAATACCCAGCACCATGGCGCATCTTTTGTGCTGCCGCTGCGTCACAAAAGGTCTCGGTAGAGGGTGGCAGTGGTGGACCAGAGGGTGGCAGTGATGAACCAGAGGGTGACAGTGATGAACCAGAGGGTGGCAGGGGTAAACCTGCCAACCTGTCTTTATTCTTACTCTTACAGAAGTAGTGCACCATGTACCAGTTTTACTTTTGGAACAGTAGGGCACCATTTGCCAGGCTTACACCATGCGCCACCACCTCACTGGGCATAGTCCTTTCCTCGTTCACATGAGCAATTTTTTCTCCTCCAAATCACGGCACTTGTTTACTTGGCATGAGTTACCAACCAGAATACACCTGCGCTATTGCTTTCCTTCAGTCACAGAAGCATGATCCTGCAACTTTTGTTACTTCCCAACCACCCTCACTTAACCTTGTTTCTTTATCTTTTTCCCTGTTCCTTTTTCCTGTTACTTCCCTCCTTCTTTCCTTGCCAACTGTGCACTCTCAGGGATCTAAACTACCTTTTGTCCTGATGATGACCTCCCTACCTTTCAGCAGGGATCGCAACGTCATCGACACCCAGCCCGTGACTCCGAATGTATGACAAATTATGCGGAGCACAAGTTGTCGGTAATCTACCTTTAGTACGCAGAGTTTTGTCCGCATACCGTAACTTCGCAAGCGCTACTACGCTTGCGATGTAACATTGCGTACCATTACTACGCATATGTTGTTAGAACGCATGTGTTGTAATGGTATGCTATCCACATCGTTGTTTGGAAAAGGAGGCGCTTCCATTTCCAAACAACGAGGTACAGCACTGACGATGCAGGAAGACGGAGATTACAGGAATCAAACGTGACGGAGAAGAGAGGTACCACGAGGAGAGAGAGGTAAGTGGGGCTGTGTAGTTTTTAGGGTCGTGCAGTGTTGTGCTTGTGTAGTGTAGAGTGAGGGAGGGTTGTAATGGGGGCTGAGTAGATTTTAGGGTCGTGCTGGGTTGTGTTTGTGTAGTGTAGAGTGGGGGAGGGTCGTAAGTGGGGCTGTGTAGTTTTTAGGTTAGTGCAGGGTTGTGTTTGTGTAGTGTAGAGTAGGGGAGGGACGTGCAGGGGGTAGTGATTTAGGGTTTAGGGTAGTGGTGTGGTGTTTGTGTAGTGTAGGGTAGTGTTTCACGGTTTAGGGTAGTGTCGGAGGGTCGTGCAGGGTAGTGTTACAGTGTAGGGACAGGACTGGGGGTAGGGGCAGGGTCGTGCTGAGGGTAATGTTTAGGATAGTGTGGGGGGGTGAAGTGTAGTGTTAGAGTGTAGGGTCAAGACAGGGTTAAATGGGATGGTCGTGTAGGGGGTAAGCGCAGGCGTAAAATCCGTTTTGCGGGCGAATTTGCGGATTTTCTGCGATTTCGCGATCCGCGATTCTCGCGAAATCGCAGTAAAATCCGCGAATCAGCGGGGACGAATTTTCAGCCAAGCAAGGGTTACAGCAGCAGGTGCAAAAGTTGAACCTAATTTCTTTGTAACCTTTTTCAAAAGGGTTACAAAAAAATTAACTTCAACTTGGGCACCTGCTGCTAAGTGCTTCCTGGCGCCTCGGTGCCTACTTGCAACTATTCTCTGACCCTGCTCTGACCCTTGAAGCAGGGTCAGAGAATAGTTACAAGTAGGCAACGAGGCACCTGTCCAAGGAATTGAACCTCATCAGGAAGCACTTACAGATATAAAAAACAGGAAGAAGGGAGAGGATGGCAAATACACCCATTTTGAGTTGTCAGGAGGGGTTAAACTAAAAGAGAACTTTACAGCACAATTTTCATATGCATTTTGCTAAAAATAAAAAGCTGTATGTTCTGTAGGGGCAACTCAGGAATCTGACCCTTCAGAGATCCGGCCTCTCTTTCTTTCTCTCGTTCTCTCTCTTCCTCTCTTTCTCTCTCTTTCTCTCTATCTATCTCTCTCTCCCTCTCCTTTCTTGCTCTATTTATCTCTTTCTCTCTCTCTTTCAAGTTCTTCCTCTTTCTCTTCTTATCACTTTCTTTCTCCGTTGTTCTCTCTCTCTTTCTCTCTGTCTCCCTCTCTTTCTCTCTCTCACATCCTCTCTTTCTCGCTCTCTCTTTCTCTCTCTTTCTTTCTCTCTCACTCTCCCTCTTTCTCTCTCTTTCTCTTTCTCTCATCCTCTCTCTCTCTCTCCCTCTCTGTGTGTTTTTCTCTCTTTCTGTCTCTCTTTCCATGTCTCTCTCTCTCTTTCACTCTCTCTTTTACTTTCTTTCTCTGTCTCTTTCTTTCTCTCTCGTTCTCTCTTTCTCTCTCTCTCTTCCCCTCTCCTCTACTCTCTCCCTCTCTCTCTCTCTCCCTTTCTCCCTCTCTTTCTCTCTTTCACTTTCTTGCTCTTTCGCTGTCTCTCTCTTTCTTTCTCTCTCATTCTCTCTCTCCCTGTTGGTTTGTTTGTTTGTTTGTTTGTTTGTTTGTTTGTTTCTTTGTTTCTTTGTTTGTTTCTTTCTTTCTCCCCCCTCTCTCTCTTACTCTCTCTTTCTCTTTCTCTCCCTCTCTTTCCCTTTCTCTCCCTTTCACTTTCACTTTCTTGCTCTTTCTCTGTCTGTCTCTCTCTTTCTTTCTTTCTCTCTTTCTTTCTTTCTTTCTTTTTTCTTTCTTTCTTTCTTTCGTTCTTTCTTTCTTTCTTTCTTTCACTCTCTCTCCCTCCCTCTCTCTCTCTCTCTCTCTTTCTCTCTTTTGAAACATTGCAAAGATCTCGTAGATGACAAAGTACAAACAAGCATTTGCAATGCAATAGGTCTCGCATGTTTTGTATTTACGTGACTTAGCTGTATTGATATTACAAATTACAATGGCTTTTAATTTTTTTAAATAATTAATACTTAAATAAAAGTGATTTTAATTTATAATGGCAATAGCTTAAACTTTTGTAAATAACTTTTGTGAAGATTATGTTCAGTGTATTTTATTGTGACAAAAATCCAAGAACAGAAGTGAAATATTAACATCTTTTTGTGACATTTGTAATAAAGTTTGAAACATTGAGAGAACATATTTGAAACAGTTGTTGTTGAATGGTTGCGCAGATTGATGCTGGAGTGGCGCTGAGTGGTGCTGTGGTGGTGCTGAGTGGTGCTGTGGTGATGCTGAATGGTGCTGTGGTGGTGCTGAGTGATACTGGGGTGGTGCTGAGTGGTGCTGTGGTGGTGTTGAGTGATGCTGTGGTGGTGCTGAGTGATGCTGTGGTGGTGCTGAGTGGTGCTGTAGTGGAGCTGAGTGATGCTGGGGTAGCGCTGAGTGATGATGTGGTGATGCAGAGGGCAGAAAGGCACAAAAAGCAGTCTAACAAAGGGTAGAAGGGCGGAAAAACAAGGGAAAAACGAGTCTAACAGAGGGTAGAAGGGCACAAAAAACGAGTCTAACGGGGCAGAAAGGCACAAAAACGAGTCTAACAGAGGGCAGAAGGGCACAAAAACGAGTCTAACAGAGGGAAGAAGGGCACAAAAAACGAGTCTAACAGAGGGCATAAGGGCACAAAAACAAGGGAATAACAGAGGGCAGAATGACACAAAAAACGAGTATAACAGAGGGCAGAAGGGCAGAAAAACAAGGGAAAAATGAGTCTAACAGAGGGCACAAGGGCACACAAAACGAGTCTAACAGGGGGCAGAAGGGCAGAAAAACAAGGGAAAAACAAGTCTAACAGATGGCAGAAGGGCAGAAAAACAAGGGAAAAACGAGTCTAACAGAGGGCAGAAGGGCATAAAAAACAAGTCTAACAGGGGGCAGAATGAATCTCGCCCTGCATGTTTGTCCACGAAGATGCCACCTTTTTGTGCAATACCTCTACTCAACTGGAGTACTTTCTACTGTCTAATCAGTAAGTGCTCCCTCGTTGGCTAAATGTATAGGGGCAGATTTACAATAACTGGTGCATCCCCAGGGATGCGGCAGTTATTGTGCGCCGCAGCTCCGCCACCCATGGTGCGCCGCATTTACAATGCGGCGTACCATGTGGCAAAAACGGCACAGATGTGTCACGCATCTGTGCCGTAAAAGAAGCGCATTGCTGGAGCTGCGTCGCGCTTGCGACGCAGCTCCAGCAATGCTCTGGGGGGGAGCCCTATCTTCCCAGTGCTGCATCAAGCCTTGCGCCTGATTCAAGCAGGCGCAGGGTTTTGACGCAGCATTGGCCTAAAAGTGACTGATTAAAATCTTGTAGATTTCATTCAGCCACTTTTAGGAGGCTGAGTCGGAACACCTCCTGATGGCGCAGGGCTTTACAACGTGACGCATCTCACAGAGAGATGCGTCACGTTGTTAATACGCAGCACCATGGCGCATCTTTTGTGCTGCCGCTGCGTCACAAAAGGCCTCGGTAGAGGGTGGCAGTGGTGGACCATAGGGTGGCAGTGATGAACCAGAGGGTGACAGTGATGAACCAGAGGGTGGCAGGGGTAAACCAGAGGGTGACAGTGCTGAACCAGAGGGTGGCAGTGCTGAACCTGAGGGTGGCAGGGGTGAACCAGAGGGTGGCAGGGGTGAACCAGAGGGTGACAGTGCTGAACCTGAGGGAAGCAGTGCTGAACCAGAGGGTGGCAGGGGTGAACCAGAGGGTGGCAGTGATGAACCAGATGGTGGCAGGGGTGAACCAGAGGGTGGCAGTGGGGAACCAGAGGGTGACATGGGTGAACCAGAGGGTGGCAGTGGTGAACCAGAGAGTGGCAGTGGTGAACCAGAGGGTGGCAGTGCTGAACCAGAGGGTGACAGTGGTTAACCAGAGGGTGGCAGTGGTGAACCAGAGGTGCTGTAATGAAATAGAGGGTGGCAGTGGTGAACCAGTGGGTGGCAGTGGTGAACCAGAGGGTGACAGTGCTGAACCAGAGGGTGGCAGGGGGGAATCAGAGGGTGCTGTGATGAACCAGAGGGTGGCAGTGGTGAACCAGAGGGTGGCAGGGGTGAACCAGAGGGTGACAGTGGTGAACCAGACGATGGCAGTGCTGAACCAGAGGCTGACAGTGGTTAACCAGAGGGTAGCAGTGGTGAACCAGAGGTGCTGTGATGAACCAGAGGGTGGCAGTCGTGAACCAGAGGGTGGCAGTGGTGAACCAGAGGGTGACAGTGCTGACCCAGAGGGGGGCAGGGGTGAACCAGAGAGTGGCAGTGCTGAACCGGAGGGTGGCAGTGGTGAACCAGAGGGTGGCAGGGGTGAACCAGCGGATGGCAGGGGTGAACCAGAGGGTGGCAGTGGTGAACCAGAGGGTGGCAGTGGTGAACCAGAGGGTGGCAGGGGTGAACCAGAGGGTGGCAGTGCTGAACCAGAGGGTGGCAGGGGTGAACCAGAGGGTGGCAGGGGTGAACCAGAGGGTGGCAGTGGGGAATCAGAGGGTGGCATGGGTGAACCAGAGGGTGGCAGTGGTGAACCAAAGAATGGCAGTGGTGAACCAGAGGGTGGCAGTGCTGAACCAGAGGGTGACAGTGGTTAACCAGAGGGTGGCAGTGGTGAACCAGAGGTGCAGTGGTTAACCAGAGGGTGGCAGTCATGAACCAGAGGGTGGCAGGGGTGAACCAGAGGGTGGCAGTGGTGAACCAGAGGTGCAGTGGTTAACCAGAGGGTGGCAGGGGTGAACCAGAGGGTGACAGTGCTGAACCAGAGGGTGGCAGTGGTGAACCAGAGGGTGGCAGTGGTGAACCAGAGGGTGGCAGTGGTGAACCAGAGGGTGGCAGGGGTGAACCAGAGGGTGGCAGTGGTGAACCAGAGGGTGGCAGTGCTGAACCCGAGGGTGACAGTGGTTAACCAGAGGGTGGCAGGGGTGAACTAGAGGGTGACAGTGCTGGCCCAGAGGGTGGCAGGGGTGAACCAGAGAATGGCAGTGGTGAACCAGAGGGTGGCAGTGGTGAACCAGAGGGTGGCAGTGATGAACCAGAGGGTGCTGTGCCCATAAACGACTGCATGGGTAACTTCGCCATGCAAGCGGCCCGCGAAGACGCAAAAAGCCCCACGAAGACGCAAAAAACCCCGCGAACACGCAAAAAACCCTGCGAACACGCAGAAAACAAAAAACGCAAATTCGCGAATTTTGCGGATCGCTAATTCGCAAATTTGCGGATCGCGAATACGCAAAATTCGCCCATGCTTAGTAGGGGGTAGTGTATTAGGGTTTAGGGTAGTGTGGTGGGGTGTGAGTAGTGTAGGGTACTGTAGTGTGAGAGTGTTTGGGTGATTTTAGTGCAATGTTTTTAATTAGCATAAACCATTTGCGTTATAAATGCATGCGCAGTTAAAACATGCGAAGTAAAGGTTTATGCTAAGTAAAAACATCGCACTAAAATCGTGCGAAGTAATGCGATGTGAACTATCGACATACATTCCAAGTTGTCCTTTCTCATTGTGACTGCCTTGAAAATTTATTGCTGATGTCACTTTTATAAATGAATGTCTGAGGTCTGGAAATCTGCTCATTTCCATACCCTGCTACTCTACCCACTAGACTGTTAATGTAATGTTCTTGTTTATGTATGTTGAATAAATACAATTGCTTCCATTTGGATGAATTAACACAGCACTGGTTCGTGGTTCTGTGCTTATGCCTCTTACACTCTTTTGTAGGGGCCTATGTCTATAGTGATAGGCTTACACTTGCAGCAGCAGTACACCTTGTGCTAGTCTTACTTTCGCAGCAGTAGTGCACCATGTGCTAGTCTTACTTTCACAGTAGTAAGTCTTATTTTCACAGCAGTAGTGCACCGTGTGCTAGTCTTACTTTCACAGCAGTAGTGCACCATGTGCTAGTCTTACTTTCACAGCAGTAGTGCACCGTGTGCTAGTCTTACTCTTGCAGCTGCAGTGCGCACCTTACCCATCTTGCCACAACAGATGCATTGTAGACCGTGTCTGCCACTGCTCTTGCAGCGGTACACACCGTGCTAGTCTTGCACTTACAGATGCAGCGATGTCTGTACCTCCTTCTTCTCAGACTTCGACAGTGCAAATGTGATGTTACAGATGCAGTGCCGCCTGTGCCACTTTTTGCTCTCGCATAAGCAGTGCACAGCTTTGCCAGTCTTGCTCTTACTGATACAGTGTGTCCTGGCCAGCTACTGCTCTGACATCAGAGCAGTGGAGCACTCATTCTTCTTCAGATGCAGTACATGCCATGTCTGCCATAACTCTTGTGGCAGCAGTGTACCCATGCCAGTCCTGCTCTTCCATCAGTAGTGTACTTGTGCCTTCCCCGCTCTTGCAGCAGGGCACACTGCCAGCATTGCGCTCACAGATGCAGTGCAGCTTGTGCTTGCAGCTGATCTTGCAGCAGCAGTGCATTCTGCCAGTCAGTGCAGCTTGAGCCTCCATTGCTCTTGCAGCAGCAATACAGAACGTGTCCATCTTAGTCTCATAGATGCAGTCATGTCTGTGCAGCCTGCGCCGCCCCCGGCTTTTGCAGCAGCAGTGTACCCTTGCCAGACTTGGTGTGACAGATACAACGAGGCCAGTGCCTCCCCATGCTCCTGCAACAGCAGTGGACCCTTGCCAGACTCGGTGTGACGGATACAGTGTAGCCTGTTCCTCCCCATGCTCTTGCAGCTGCAGTGTACCCGTGCCAGATGTGGTGTGACAAATGCAGTGCGGGCTGCGCCTCCCCATGCTCTTGCAGTAGCAGTGTACGCTTCCCAGACTTGGTGTGACAGTACAGTGCATCCTGCGCCTCCCTATGCTCTTGCAGCAGCAGTGTACCCGTGCCAGATGTGGTGTGACAGTTACAATGCAGCCTGCGCCCCCCCATCCTCCTGCAGCTGCAGTGTACCCTTGCCAGACTCGGTGTGATAGATGCAGTGCAGCCTGCGCCCCCCCCCCCCATGCTCCTGCAGCAGCAGTAGGCCTGTGACCATCTTCTCGCTCTTATAAGTGCAGTCCAGCTGTCCCTGCCCTTCCCCTTGTCTCCTTGCCTTGCTCTCCTTCACACCTCTCCCTCTTCTATCTGCAGTGCACCGGTATTGATGTTCTCAGTGTAATGAAGAGATAATGCTGTAATGGCTGTATATGTTATGCTCGGTTGAAGCTTAATCCCTTATAATAACCACCAGTCACTTTGTAAGCTGTCTGCAGTTGTCCTGATCTGGGCAGCTGCGACCGCAGCCACGAGAACAAGAGTGACTCTAAAATAGCACAGAATGGATGGGGAATACAATAGAACCTGAGACCTGGGACCAGGCCTCTAGGATGGGTACTGTTTGGGCAGCCAAAACTTGATTCAAGTGAACGATAATCCGACTTCCCATCTAGCACCCCTGATTCACCAACCCTCCGGATAGGAGCTTGCCCTGTCAAAGCTCTATAGTCTCATTGTTTTTCGGTCTCTGCAAAAATCCCGCTTGTCATAGAGTCCTAGTTCACCGCTGAGCTCGCGGCCTAGTTCACGGTTCTCTTTGCCTACAATGGAAGAGTTAGGGCCTCTCTGGATCCATCAAAGTTTTAACACCCATATACAGAAGTAAGAAACTGAAAGGTGACTTGTTAGCATTTGCAAAGGGCCGCCCACTGCACAACAACACGTGTAGCCACATTTTCAGTAACTTTTGTTCGATCTGTTTGAGATAGAAATACATTCCAGGTAAACGTTGAAGAGCAATGGTGAAATTGTAGGTCCATGTGGGACGCTTTTGTCAATGTCTGCTACATCTGATAGGTTATTAGTGATTTTGCCTCTGTTGTCAGTTCTGCAAGAAGGAGGTGAACCAGTTGAGGACGGCTCTTGAGAATCAGTCCCATTCTGCTTTCAAGAGTTTCTCTAAGCCGTTAGTGGCTGAACCTCTCAAATGCCATAGATAAATCCAGTAGTATTAGGAGACAGGATTCGTTTTTGTCTAGTGAGGTTTGAATATCATCTGGGATGTTTAGCAAGCGACCTCCATATTGTTTCCATGACCTGAATCCTGATTGGTGTCTGTCTAATAGGTCAAAATTCTTGATGTGTTCACATAGCTGCTTGTGGGTGCATTTTTCCATCAGTTTAGCCCGGAAAGGCATACTCGATACCGATCGGTAGTTGTTTAAGTCTTTCGGGTCAGTGCCTATTTGTTTTAGTGTGGGGATACTTGGCCCATCTACAGGCATTGAGGGAGGGATCCTTGTTATAGGGATGCATTCACAATTTTCATCCATAAGGGAGTGTCGGATTGTAGGATCTCTTACTAAAGGAGGGGGAGAATGGGATTGTCAAAGTTTGAGGTAGGTTTCATTGAATGGTTTTCTGGATTTCCCCCTCAGACAAGGGACTGAAACTGTTCCAGAGGACTCAAATGTCCCTTTTGTACGTTGAGGTGTGTAGATCAATAGTCTTGCTATGTGTTGTGAGGGTGGGGTTTGCAGATTTTCTTTGTTGGGCACTTACTTGGCTGGGAATAGAGTTGCTTATGGTTACGATTTTTTCTTTAAAGAAAGTTGGGAAGGTGTTGCAGATATCCGTTGAGTTGTTTGCCATTGTGGGTTCTGCAAGTTTACCTGACTATTGCTTTAATGTGTCAAAGAGTTTTCGTGGCCAGTTCTTCGCTCTGCACGGGGAGATCTAGTCACTGTGGTTTTGGCTTTCAGGATCACCTTTTTGTAAGATTAAGTTTAATGTTAGGGAGTTTCTGTAGATTATAGCAAGCTCTCCCCATGCTTGAAAGTGCGGCCTAAACGTAAGCTGGAAAAATCCAGAGGGATGAGAAGGTCCATTATTAGAGCTGACATTGGGTTGTTCTAGGTTTCTGTTTGGAAGAGAATGTCCAGTTCTTGCCATAAGATCACATCTGCTACATCTGTTGCATTTGTTGCTGCTGATCTACCGTTGTGCAGCATGCATTTAAGGTTTGTTATTGTTTTATTGGTTACTATGAAGAGCATTGAGTTTGTTGCTATCAGGTTGTTGTGATTGTCTTGTAGGGGGTTGTCTCTCCTGTTTTGGTGGTTGGATATCTTGACGATTGGTATGTTGGATATTGTGTCAGTAGAGTAGGTTATCAGAGCGGTTACCTGTTCCTCTGAGAGGTGATTATTCCTTCTTTTCGGCAAGTGAAGCCTGTTGTCTCTAGGAGTAGTGTATGTGCCATTGTAGAGAGGTGTTCTGCTGCAAATGAAGTCAGTGGGCATGTACAGCTTCTCCAGGGTGAGTAGATTTGTGATTACTTTTTTTCATTACCTATTCTATGTCCTTATTAAGTAATTGCAGGTTGGCATTAGTTTGGTTTACGAGAGGTTTGTGTGTTGGGCTGTGACAGATTGCATCATCAATCGGTGTAAATGTTCCAGAGTTTTCGTGACCGGTCTTCCTTTTTGTATCACGGCAGACACAAAGAGATGATGGACGAAGCACTGAAACTTTTCAGACACCCCCAGTCTCAGACCTAGGTTGAATCCATCATCATTCTTTATCTCCCTTCACCCCCCCAGTTCAGAAAAATGTAAACGCTCCATCCATCATCTCCTTGTGTTTGCTTTGTTCACCCTAAGTTGGCTGGGTATGCCCAGACTTGGGTCTCTTGCTCACTTTTCCACTGAATTCAAGCTGCCTGGCTGATGAGGGGTGAAAACCCTCAACCAGTCCAAGAATGCTTGTCTCCGGTTCAGGGAAGTCCTGGGTTAGCAGTTCGGGCTGGACTGTTCCCACGAGAAACAGGGTCAAGACTAATTTGCATATAACTGGGTCTGAACTGGTGTGGCAAAATGAGCTAAAGAATGTTGATGCATTAAACCCAGATCTGGGGCTGGGGTGAGTTTCTGAAAAGTTTCAGTGCTCCGACCATCATCTCCTTCTGTTTGCTTTGTCAATGGGGTGTTTCTAGGGTGCTGACCCACTTCCTAATGTTGGGTAGTTGCATCTCGGGCTGCGAGAGCTGTCTGTAGTAGGGTGTCGATGGAGACAGATTGCATTATCATTTGGTGCTAATGTTTGCGGGTTTTCTTGAGCTGACTGCGATTATGTATCAGTCTACGGCTCAATGTCTATGGGGTGTTTCTTGGGTACTGACCCACTTCCTATTGTTGAGTTGTTGCACCTTGGGCTGTGAGGGCTGCTTGTAGGAGAGTCTAGTTGAAGACTCTGTGAGTTTGTGAAGACTGCTGGGCTACGGTTGCTAATGGGTGTGGTTCTCTGGATGGCGGTAGTGGGTTTAGGGTTAAGCATAGCGTTTGGAGTATGAGACAGGTAGCTAGGAGGTGTAGTTGGGGTTGCTATTTGCCTTTTCAGGTCACTAAAAAGTGAGTTGAATGCTTGTAGGTCATTGTCCGCTGTTTAGACAAGGGTGTTGCCATTTTCTAAAATTGAGATGGTAGCTTTCGCTTTGAGGGAGGGGGAGGATAAAATTATAAGTTTGAGACCATGGAGGATGTTCTCTGTGGAATTGCCTGCCTTGTGGGAGTAAAATGCTTTCAGCCATTTGGCTGTGCATCTCATGTGGAAGGTCAGATCGGTCTTAATGGCTCCTTTTGATAAGGAAGAATAGGAGTCAGATATGAGAGTTTTGGGGTTGCTCCTTAGGATATTTCTTCCCCCCATTTTTGGATAAATCAGGTGGGTAGTTGATTCTGAGAGATTTCATTCCTGAAAGAGACAAGATGAGAGCATTTGCATTCTTGTATCCATCCATCTTTCTATGGTTAGTGGGGCTAATATTAGGTCTACTCTGTTAGGAGACAGGACCAGAGCGTTGCTGTTACTAAGCGGTAAACAGGAATGAGGACAGTGGTGCTACTATCCTAGGAAGTTTTTTTTCTTTTCTTTTTCTTACTCTTGTCTGCAGATAACTGTTTATAGAGTTCTTCTACTTCCTGAAGGTTGTGTTTATTTTTGACCAGAAGGCTCCCACTTCCTCTCAAACGGTTAATATAAGAGTCCTTAAAACCAGCAGGTTTGTTAGTTTGCCTATTGCAATATGGCCCCCATTGGTTAGCAGCACTGACTTTATGGGATGAGAGAGCCTAGTTCTCTCTACGTTTTTTTGTTGCTGTGGGCAGGCCTAAGAACACACATGGGTAATGGCGCCCGGGTTTCTTTTGGTTTCTTCTTCGTTTTAAGGCCAGGCAGCTGGACTTTCCGTTTTTTTTTTTTTACTGCCGCGGCACATCTATAGGGGGCGTTCCATTTTCCACTATGTTGGTGCATGAGTTATTGCTGGTGGTGTGTCAGGGGAGGACCCTGAGGGGCAGATGATGCTGTGCACCGTGGTGGGTGCTTAATTTAATTAATCTCCTCCACATGGCATGCGTTGCCGTACAGCCCGGATGGTCCCCTGTTTCGCTGTCTCCGTCCTGCAGGGGTTGGCGGGGGCGCGAGCGTTTGGATTTTGAGGGACTCTGGCCGTGATTTTGGTGGGGATGCGATCCATATGGACCTGCGCAATGGGGCTTTTGATGCGGGCGCCTCCCGGTGCTGTCTGGTTTGCTCAGTTGTTAGAACATGGGGCCCTTCATTCCAAAGTCGCAGGTTCGATCCCGCCAGAGTTGCAGGCTTGATCCTCGAACGGGCCACTCGTTATTCTCACATCGATACCCGAGGTGGTGCTGTGGCACAATCTCCTGGACATGGCGGCTGCCCCCCCTTCAGAGCTTGACCACTTCGGGGCTTCAATAGAGGGTATGGCTTGTTGGCTAGAGCGGCCGACGTTGAGGCGGGGCAACCAGGTTCGAGTCCGGTGAGAGGCTCTAACTCCTGGGATTCTGGGCACATCCCTTACTCTCCCCGTGTCTAAAAATGGATGTGAAACTGGTGTGCCTTCCCTGATACCTTCGGGTCGAGTTCGCGGCCGCTAGATATGCAAATACTTGTGATGTGCGCACGCGACGGCTTTCCATCCAATGCCCCCCCGCCCCACCACTATCGATTACTTCTTTCCCCTAACTGTATTCGGGGGCTTGCTGTTGCAGAGGGTGGCGCATCTAGTGGGGCTGACGCCGTAGGCTTTGAGTTCTTGAGTGGCCCTCCGTGTAGTCTCTCTTTCCTTGCGCAACTTGGCCCCTGTTCCCCGGGGTCTCGTGATGATTATGGACGTCTTCCGCCCAGCCTTACACGGAATCCGCTCAGGCGGGGAAGTTGTCACTAATATTAACTTAGTGCTGCGCCTGTTGCTAGACGTTTTCTACTTGTCTTATGCAACATACATATTTCCGCGTTGACTGCACTTTCTTCACGGTCTTTCAATACGCAGTAATTCCCGATAAGCTAATTTCATAGCGATTTGCACTCCTCCTAGTTTTCGGAGTTAGGCTTATCTATATGCTTCACTCTGCCGCTGGTATGCATAAACTGTTGGTGCAACAATTGGCTTCGCTGCTATGTGAATGGTGACACGATTTCGTCGGCTTTGTTCAAAAACACAAGTTTTCATCTGTTAGGTGGTTAATCTTTTGGACGCGTGAAGTGAGCGGGCAGTGTGATTCCTTCAGCCAGTTAGTCCTCAGCGAGACTTTGTGGCCTGTGATGTTCTTATTATTATACGAAGTTGTTTCCTTTGTACTATCATGGGTACTTCCGTGTTGCGAGGAATCTGTCAGTGTTCGCATTTTCAGTTGTGTGGTATGCTGACTGAGGTTGGGTTATTATTATTATGTTTCTTATATAGCGCCAGAATCGACCCCCGAAGGGGTATCTCCGCGCTTGCCTTGGGAACCCGTCCTGGCTTTTCCCTGTGAGATAGCCCCTACAGGGCATCCCCAAGGTGAAAGCCAGGCATCCCGCCGCGGGGGGCCGTTGTGAAGATTAAGCAAGCTTAATGCCCAGAGTTCCAGAGTGTGAACCCAAGATTAGGTCCGGCACCGAAGCGAGAATTATCGAGTCCATGGACATTTGAGCTCAAGACCCTGCCGCGTCGGGAATTGAACCCTGGTCCCGGGTCTGACCTCCGCTTCAGGGTCTGCCTGCTCTAACCAGTGAGCCACACTTCTCCACACTGTTATACAGTATATCCTAAATGTTAGACTTTGTTTGCCGCAATACTAGTGTGTTCTGCTGACACGGTGCATGTCCCGGGGGACACATTGTGGGAAAACCGAAAACTTAACCCCATTTATCATATGCTGATTATGCTCCATTCAATTCTCCGTGCCTATCAAAATGGATGTCCATGAAATACTGCTGGAGCTAGGCAATGCTCCTCAATGCCCGGGCCGCGTCTCGCTTGTGCCATTGAAAACAGGAAAGTATTGGTTGGCTTGCTGGGACCTCGTTCCAGCGCGGGTCAGACTTGTTTGGTCATTATGGTTCCATACCGCGTGGGGCACGGTATTAGAGGCTGTGGGGCGGGGGAGAATGCTATGTCGGGATGTAATCTTCGGCGTGCTTTCGTGATATGTTCGTCAAGCGCCTTCTGTGTCATCAACGCCCTCGGTAGCAATGGGATGGAAATTAATGATAAACCAACGTGCCACATTCACAAATGCTGAATCTTCGAGCTCTGGACATGAATAATCCTGGGCCTGAGCAAGTTTCCCCTGGTTCTTAAAGTTATAGTTGGCTGTACAGGTTTGTTCAATTCGGTGTGCATGTTTCTCGATCGCCCATATGCAGGGGTCACCACCGCACTTCCGCATCGACAATTGCCCTTTCACCTAGGCGATAGTGGCGGTACATGATTATTAAATTCTGTGCATCGTTTACAGGTTGTCAATTGGCCATGTGTAGGTGTACCCTCGCACTCCCTTAACGCGCTTCCCTGTCTGGGTAGGTGTGTCCTTTTGCTATCATCAGGAACAAAAATGGCAAGTAACCTTCTAACATAAGGGACCTGGGTATAGCACAATATTTGAATAATAAGTCTTCCCTTGGTGGATCCGTATTTACCTGCTCTGACGATAGTTTACTTGACCCAATTATTTTCACTCCTCATTCCAGCATAGCCTTGCTACGATGTTTCACTAGTGCCCTTCGCTTCCCAGTGTTATTCTGGTCTAAAGTGACACCTGTCCACAGACATGAATGGTACTCATGTTTCCATTCAGAGTTGTTCCTTTGTCAGGAAATCGCTGGTGTATCTGATTAGTTGACTGTTTTGTGCAGAAATGACTGGACGGCCGGGAGGGTTCACGATCTGGGTGGGGGCTCCTCTATGCTCCCCTCTCTATCATAATACAACAGTGCAGTGCCTCTCACCTTTCCTTAGCCCTTCTCCCAAATGTGTTTGTATTTGTTTGATGGTTCCTTTCATTTATCGTAGGGTGTCGGGCCCTTGTCTCCACGGGTGGAGGTAGGCCTGTCAAAATGTGCGTTCTGTCAGTCACTTGAGGATTCAGATACCCTGCACCCACTATTCCAAAGTCCACTAGGTTGGGCCGCTGTGTCGAGCTACGTTCAGACCTGTTTTTCCTGAGCATTCATCAGGAGTGAGTTCAGGGGCCCCTTACAGGTGGAAAGGGTCTGGTATGCATTCTGTTTGGGTACACTATTTGCAGTTAGTGGGGTCTTTTAAGAGAAGTGCGCGGTTTCAGCGTTGGCCCAAGCTCAGGGAGAAGGTAACATGCTGCTTAACAGGTTGTGGGGGCAGACTTCCATCCCAACTGAACTCCCTGGGGGGGTCCTTCCTGTGCCAGGGGAATTCAATATCCTGTAGTAAGAGGCCCCATTTAAACAATAGCATGGGCATGTCAATTCGGAAGGAAAGCAACAGTGCAGCAGTCTTACTGTCTTCCGCTGAGAATAAGTAATTTAGTTTCCTCCTCCCCCCCCTGTTATTTGAGGTAGGTGGTCGGCCTGTGTGTAGTCACTGTCATCAGACTTGACCTTGGTCGTGGGCGGCGTTTAGGGCCTTGTCCCATCACTGGAACAAACACTTATATGTGGGGGGGACTTGCTATTGTGAGCTTTGTTGTGGCTCCATTTGACCATTCTCCCAAAATAAGATAGTGTTGCGACGGGCAGAACAGTAGGTAGTAGACCTCTGCAGTTTGGAATCAGTGTGCAAAAGGTGTTAATTGTCAGTCACTTTTCTGGTATTTCACGTCTTTGGGTCTGTTCTATACAGTACAGTATGCGCTGCATAGAGCCACACATCTAGTATGCGATGGGGGAGCTCCGAGCCGCGTCAGATTACCCTTTGGGCCGTGTGTAAATTGGGTTGGCACCTATGATTATACACATTACTGTTTTGCTGCTGTGTTTTTCCCAATGGCGCTCTAGTGGGAAGGGCCCTCACACCTGGGTTTCTATCTGACCATTTGGCATGGCAAGGTTTGCTGATGGTAGACAGTCAAGGATGTGCCTAAGTAGGATTATTAGCAAGTCCGAGGCCCAGCCCTAAACTAATGGGAATATCCCCTGGTGCATATCATCTCCTGGGACCCTAACCTAGAGGTTTAGCTAGTCCTGTTATCTGTACAATCCTGGGACCGGTACTGGGTTACTTACCTATGAGTAGGATAGGTCACATGTCTACAGTCATTTCGCCCCTTCCATAATTCTGCTGTTGTCTGTCTGTTCATCCAAGTCTCGGGAATCCGAAGGCAGCCCTCCCGCTGCGCCTTCAGCTGGGGGGCTCCTGCTGCCTCTCAGTAGAATGTATGGCCTGCAGCTGCAGGGTAACACCCATCTCTTGTATAAGTGGAGCAACTGTGGCAAATCACAGCCTGAGCCTAGACTGCCCTAAAAAGAGGGCCCCTAGTAGTCTTATATAGAACAATCTTTGGGTACCTTACCCCCCCCCCCCTTTTTGCTCGTTTTCTCTTTCAGGGGTGGTTTTGCATGTTGGGCTCCTTTCAGGGTGGACACACGGCTTCTCTATCACGGTGGATGGAGGGGCTCCCTTGGCTTGCATTGTACAGCCGCGTGAAGGAACCAGAGTAACCTTTATATTTTCTTAATGCCCCTCCCAAAGTGAGAAGCCAGCCTGACGCTTGCTGTCGCCAACCTTGTCCCGAAACCCCCCCCTCCCCCTTTTGGTTCAGCTTATCGTATCCCTTTGGGGGGGTCGCAAGTCAATCTTAAGACAAGTTATACTCGTGGCATCATAGACTTGCAGTCTACAGGCTAAACTAGGGGGCATGTGATTCCGGCTGTTACCTGGCCTTCATGTATATCACATCTAAGTCCGCCTCGCAGGTTTATACCAGATATGCAGTTGCACACGGCAGTAGTCTTCTGTAGTCATCGGGAGTAGTTGCATAAGCAGAAACATAGCAGTTACAGTTGAATTTTGTGAACTGCGCTCCCGCAGGAGTCGACATCATTGAGTGTAGTTTTCTGATGCTTGTGTGAAGAGGGTAGTATGTCTCAAGTGACATGTGCTTGTCCCTTTGTTGATTAGGGTGGGATACTAGCAGGGGAGGCTCCCGCTTCACCTGGTCCCTTGCCTAGGGTATTACCTCATGTACCTGGGATAGTCTACACTATTGGTGTCTGTCTAATAGGTCAAAATTCTTGATGTGTTCACATAGCTGCTTGTGGGTGCATTTTTCCATCAGTTTAGCCCGGAAAGGCATACTCGATACCGATCGGTAGTTGTTTAAGTCTTTCGGGTCAGTGCCTATTTGTTTTAGTGTGGGGATACTTGGCCCATCTACAGGCATTGAGGGAGGGATCCTTGTTATAGGGATGCATTCGCAATTTTCATCCATAAGGGAGTGTCGGATTGTAGGATCTCTTACTAAAGAAGAGAAGTGGAGAAGTGTGGCTCAGGGGTTAGAGGCGGCAGACCCGGAAGCTGAGATCGGCCCTGGACCAGGGTTCAATTCCCCGCCTCGGCGGGTCTTGGGCTAAAAATTCCATGGACTCGATAATTCTCGCTCCGGTGCCTTCTCGACTCACGGGCTCACACTCTGCGACTCTGGGCAATAGCTTGCTTAATCTCCACAACGGCCCCTCGCGGCGGGATGCCTGGCTTTCACCTTGTGGATACCCTGCCGGGGTTATCTCACAGGGGAATACCAGGACGGGTTCCCTAAGCAAGCGCCGGGACACCCACTGCGGGTAGCTGTGCGCTATATAAGCTCAAATACATAAAGGAGGGGGAGAATGGGATTGTCAAAGTTTCTGGAAAAATCCAGAGGGATGAGAAGGTCCATTATTAGAGCTGACATTGGGTTGTTCTAGGTTTCTGTTTGGAAGAGAATGTCCAGTTCTTGCCATAAAATCACATCTGCTACATCTGTTGCATTTGTTGCTGCTGATCTACCGTTGTGCAGCATGCATTTAAGGTTTGTTATTGTTTTATTGGTTACTATGAAGAGCATTGAGTTTGTTGCTATCAGGTTGTTGTGATTGTCTTGTAGGGGGTTGTCTCTCCTGTTTTGGTGGTTGGATATCTTGACGATTGGTATGTTGGATGTTGTGTCAGTAGAGTAGGTTATCAGAGCGGTTACCTGTTCCTCTGAGAGGTGATTATTCCTTCTTTTCGGCAAGTGAAGCCTGTTGTCTCTGGGAGTAGTGTATGTGCCATTGTAGAGAGGTGTTCTGCTGCAAATGAAGTCAGTAGGCATGTACAGCTTCTCCAGGGTGAGTAGATTTGTGATTACTTTTTTTCATTACCTATTCTATGTCCTTATTAAGTAATTGCAGGTTGGCATTAGTTTGGTTTACGAGAGGTTTGTGTGTTGGGCTGTGACAGATTGCATCATCAATCGGTGTAAATGTTCCAGAGTTTTCGTGACCGGTCTTCCTTTTTGTATCACGGCAGACACAAAGAGATGATGGACGAAGCACTGAAACTTTTCAGACACCCCCAGTCTCAGACCTAGGTTGAATCCATCATCATTCTTTATCTCCCTTCACCCCCCCAGTTCAGAAAAATGTAAACGCTCCATCCATCATCTCCTTGTGTTTGCTTTGTTCACCCTAAGTTGGCTGGGTATGCCCAGACTTGGGTCTCTTGCTCACTTTTCCACTGAATTCAAGCTGCCTGGCTGATGAGGGGTGAAAACCCTCAACCAGTCCAAGAATGCTTGTCTCCGGTTCAGGGAAGTCCTGGGTTAGCAGTTCGGGCTGGACTGTTCCCACGAGAAACAGGGTCAAGACTAATTTGCATATAACTGGGTCTGAACTGGTGCGGCAAAATGAGCTAAAGAATGTTGATGCATTAAACCCAGATCTGGGGCTGGGGTGAGTTTCTGAAAAGTTTCAGTGCTCCGACCATCATCTCCTTCTGTTTGCTTTGTCAATGGGGTGTTTCTAGGGTGCTGACCCACTTCCTAATGTTGGGTAGTTGCATCTCGGGCTGCGAGAGCTGTCTGTAGTAGGGTGTCGATGGAGACAGATTGCATTATCATTTGGTGCTAATGTTTGCGGGTTTTCTTGAGCTGACTGCGATTATGTATCAGTCTACGGCTCAATGTCTATGGGGTGTTTCTTGGGTACTGACCCACTTCCTATTGTTGAGTTGTTGCACCTTGGGCTGTGAGGGCTGCTTGTAGAAGAGTCTAGTTGAAGACTCTGTGAGTTTGTGAAGACTGCTGGGCTACGGTTGCTAATGGGTGTGGTTCTTTGGATGGCGGTAGTGGATTAAGATTAAGCATAGCGTTTGGAGTATGAGACAGGTAGCTAGGAGGTGTAGTTGGGGTTGCTATTTGCCTTTTCAGGTCACTAAAAAGTGAGTTGAATGCTTGTAGGTCATTGTCCGCTGTTTAGACAAGGGTGTTGACATTTTCTAAAATTGAGATGGTAGCTTTCGCTTTGAGGGAGGGGGAGGGTAAAATTATAAGTTTGAGACCATGGAGGATGTTCTCTGTGGAATTGCCTGCCTTGTGGGAGTAAAATGCTTTCAGCCATTTAGCTGTGCATCTCATGTGGAAGGTCAGATCGGTCTTAATGGCTCCTTTTGATAAGCAAGAATAGGAGTCAGATATGAGAGTTTTGGGGTTGCTCCTTAGGATATTTCTTCCCCCCATTTTTGGATAAATCCGGTGGGTAGTTGAATCTGAGAGATTTCATTCCTGAAAGAGACAAGATGAGAGCATTTGCATTCTTGTATCCATCCATCTTTCTATGGTTAGTGGGGCTAATATTAGGTCTACTCTGTTAGGAGACAGAACCAGAGCGTTGCTGTTACTAAGCGGTAAACAGGAATGAGGACAGTGGTGCTACTATCCTAGGAAGTTTTTTTTCTTTTCTTTTTCTTACTCTTGTCTGCAGATAACTGTTTATAGTGTTCTTCTACTTCCTGATGGTTGTGTTTATTTTTGACCAGAAGGCTCCCACTTCCTCTCAAACGGTTAATATAAGAGTCCTTAAAACCAGCAGGTTTGTTAGTTTGCCTATTGCAATATGGCCCCCATTGGTTAGCAGCACTGACTTGGTAGGATGAGAGAGCCTAGTTCTCTCTACGTTTTTTTGTTGCTGGGGGCAGGCCTAAGAACACCACTCAAAGATGGTCGCCCCATTTGTGCGTGTTCTTTCACTCCTCTTTCTATCACCAATTATTAAGGCTTTTGCCACTTTGGAAGCCAGGGCGTTTTGCTGTAAATTGATACTTGTATAGCGCACTACTCACCCGCAAAGGTCTCAAGGCGCTTGTACGAATAACGCTGTGGAACCCATCCTGGCTTTCCCTGTGAGGCGTCCACTCCTGGGCACCCCCAAGGTGGAGGCCAGGCATCCTTTTTTTTTTTTCTTCAAATTAAATTTTTATTGTTGCTCTGGACGTATCATTTGAGAATATAGAGGGACACGGGCTGGCGTCAACATTCAGCCAGTATCCGTCAGTAACGCAACTTTTCTTTTGCTCATGAGGATCATTGACATATCAAAAAGCAACAGTGCAGTTTCAACCAAAGCTGGTGACGAATGAGGCCAGGCATCCTTAGCATTGTGGGGGCCGTTGTGGAGATTAAGCAAGCTATTGCTCAGAGTTGCAGAGTGGGACTCCATGATTGGAATAGGCACCGAGGCGAGAATTATCAGGTCCGTGGCGGAGAATTGAACCCTGGTCCTTATGGCAGTGAAAGTGAGGGCATTTTCCTTCCCGCTGCTTAGATGGCGGTACCCCTTGCTCTGCACGGCCAGTATGGGGAGGGTGTTTGCAGTGTCTGTGATCCCCTGTGTCTAGCTGTATCGCATGCGTCGCCAAGCTCATCTAGCGCCGATTTGGGGCAGTGCAGAGCTGTATGCTGCCGGTGTTATGGCGGAGCGTTAGGAGGCACCGAGCTTTGGCTCAGTTGGGTGGTGCGTCATCTCTGGGGCTGTAGCTCACCAGTTCTTGTCTTATGTGGGATGGTTGCAAATGTTGCTTGGATGCCGGTGCCCCTTCCTCGGCACGACCAATTTGGGAAGGGTGTTTACAATATCGGCACTTGGGTCCTACACGATCTGCAAACCAGGGCTTCGGCTTTGCGGAGCTGGGGCCCTGGATTGGTGATGGGCCTCCCTAGGCATGTCGCGTGGGTAATGGCGCCCAGGTGCGGCCATCGTGGCTCAGTTGGTGCACGGCGACTTGCGGGTGCGACACACATGGGTAATGGCGCCCGGGTTTCTTTTGGTTTCTTCTTCGTTTTAAGGCCAGGCAGCTGGACTTTCCGTTTTTTTTTTTTTACTGCCGCGGCACATCTATAGGGGGCGTTCCATTTTCCACTATGTTGGTGCATGAGTTATTGCTGGTGGTGTGTCAGAGGAGGACCCTGAGGGGCAGATGATGCTGTGCACCGTGGTGGGTGCTTAATTGAATTCATCTCCTCCACATGGCATGCGTTGCCGTACAGCCCGGATGGTCCCCTGTTTCGCTGTCTCCGTCCTGCAGGGGTTGGCGGGGCGCGAGCGTTTGGATTTTGAGGGACTCTGGCCGTGATTTTGGTGGGGATGCGATCCATATGGATCTGCGCAATGGGGCTTTTGATGCGGGCGCCTCCTGGTGCTGTCTGGTTTGCTCAGTTGTTAGAACATGGGGCCCTTCATGCCAAAGTCGCAGGTTCGATCCCGCCAGAGTCGCAGGCTTGATCCTCGAACAGGCCACTCGTTATTCTCACATCGATACCCGAGGTGGTGCTGTGGCACAATCTCCTGGACATGGCGGCTGCCCCCCCTTCAGAGCTTGACCACTTCGGGGCTTCAATAGAGGGTATGGCTTGTTGGCTAGAGTGGCCGACGTTGAGGCGGGGCAACCAGGTTCGAGTCTGGCGAGAGGCTCTAACTCCTGGGATTCTGGGCACATCCCTTACTCTCCCCGTGTCTAAAAATGGATGTGAAACTGGTGTGCCTTCCCTGATACCTTCGGGTCGAGTTTGCGGCCGCTAGATATGCAAATACTTGTGATGTGCGCACGCGGCGGCTTTCCATCCAAGGCCCCCCACCGCTATCGATTACTTCTTTCCCCTAACTGTATTCGGGGGCTTGCTGTTGCAGAGGGTGGCGCATCTAGTGGGGCTGACGCCGTAGGCTTTGAGGTCTTGAGTGGCCCTCCGTGTAGTCTCTCTTTCCTTGCGCAACTTGGCCCCTGTTCCCCGGGGTCTCGTGGTGATTATGGACGTCTTCGCCCAGCCTTGCAGCCTTGCACGGAATCCGCTCAGGCGGGGAAGTTGTCACTAATGTTAACTTAGTGCTGCGCCTGTTGCTAGACGTTTTCTACTTGTCTTATGCAATATACATATTTCCGCGTTGACTGCACTTTCTTCACGGTCTTTCAATACGTAGTAATTCCCGATAAGCTAATTTCATAGCGATTTGCACTCCTCCTAGTTTTCGGAGTTAGGCTTATCTATATGCTTCACTCTGCCGCTGGTATGCATAAACTGTTGGTGCAACAATTGGCTTTGCTGCTATGTGAATGGTGACACGATTTTGTCGGCTTTGTTCAAAAACACAAGTTTTCATCTGTTAGGTGGTTAATCTTTTGGACGCGTGAAGTGAGCAGGCAGTGTGATTCCTTCAGCCAGTTAGTCCTCAGCGAGACTTTGTGGCCTGTGATGTTCATATTATTATACGAAGTTGTTTCCTTTGTACTATCATGGGTACTTCCGTGTTGCGAGGAATCTGTCAGTGTTCGCATTTTCAGTTGTGTGGTATGCTGACTGAGGTTGGGTTATTATTATTATTATTATGTTTCTTATATATTTGTCAGGGGAGCTGCGACGGCGTGGAATTCCCTCCCTCTCTCCCTCAAACTCAATAAAAATCTCATGGCATTCAGGAAAGATCTAAAGACATGACTCTTCTCCCAATAAGTACCTAGATTCTCCGCTTCTCTGGAATTATCACTTCAGCGCCAGGACGCCGACTGGTATCAGTGCGCTCTATAAGTGTAAAAAATAAATAAATAAATAAATATAGCGCCAGAATCGACCCCCGAAGGGGTATCTCCGCGCTTGCCTTGGGAACCCGTCCTGGCTTTTCCCTGTGAGATAGCCCCTACAGGGCATCCCCAAGGTGAAAGCCAGGCATCCCGCCGCGGGGGCCATTGTGGAGATTAAGCAAGCTTAATGCCCAGAGTTGCAGAGTGTGAACCCAAGATTAGGTCAGGCACCGAAGCAAGAATTATCGAGTCCATGGACATTTGAGCTCAAGACCCTGCCGCGTCGGGAATTGAACCCTGGTCCCGGGTCTGACCTCTGCTTCAGGGTCTGCCTGCTCTAACCAGTGAGCCACACTTCTCCACACTGTTATACAGTATATCCTAAATGTTAGACTTTGTTTGCCGAAATACTAGTGTGTTCTGCTGACACGGTGCATGTCCCGGGAGACACGTTGCGGGAAAACCGAAAACTTAACCCCATTTATCATATGCTGATTATGCTCCATTCAATTCTCCGTGCCTATCAAAATGGATGTCCATGAAATACTGCTGGAGCTAGGCAATGCTCCTCAATGCCCGGGCCGCGTCTCGCTCGTGCCATTGAAAACAGGAAAGTATTGGTTGGCTTGCTGGGACCTCGTTCCAGCGCGGGTCAGACTTGTTTGGTCACTATGGTTCCATACCGCGTGGGGCACGGTATTAGAGGCTGTGGGGGGGAGAATGCTATGTCGGGATGTAATCTTCTGCGTGTTTTTGTGATATGTTCGTCAAGAGCCTTCTGTGTCATCAACGCCCTCGGTAGCAATGGGATGGAAATTAATGATAAACCAACGTGCCACATTCACAAATGCTGAATCTTCGAGCTCTCGACATGAATAATCCTGGGCCTGAGCAAGTTTCCCCTGGTTCTTAAAGTTATAGTTGGCTGTACAGGTTTGTTCAATTCGGTGTGCATGTTTCTCGATCGCCCATACGCAGGGGTCACCACCGCACTTCCGTATCGACAATTGCCCTTTCACCTAGGCGATAGTGGCGGTACATGATTATTAAATTCTGTGCATCGTTTACAGGTTTTGTCAATTGGCCATGTGTAGGTGTACCCTCGAACTCCCTTAACGCGCTTCCCTGTCTGGGTAGGTGTGTCCTTTTGCTATCATCAGGAACAAAAATGGCAAGTAACCTTCTAACATAAGGGACCTGGGTATAGCGCAATATTTGAATAATAAGTCTTCCCTTGGTGGATCCGTATTTACCTGCTCTGACGATAGTTTACTTGACCCAATTATTTTCACTCCTCATTCCAGCGTAGCCTTGCTACGATGTTTCACTAGTGCCCTTCGCTTCCCAGTGTTATTCTGGTCTAAAGTGACACCTGTCCACAGACATGAATGGTACTCATGTTTCCATTCAGAGTTGTTCCTTTGTCAGGAAATCGCTGGTGTATCTGATTAGTTGACTGTTTTGTGCAGAAATGACTGGACGGCCGGGAGGGTTCACGATCTGGGTGGGGGCTCCTCTATGCTCCCCTCTCTATCATAATACAACAGTGCAGTGCCTCTCACCTTTCCTTAGCCCTTCTCCCAAAAGTGTTTGTATTTGTTTGATGGTTCCTTTCATTTATCGTAGGGTGTCGGGCCCTTGTCTCCACGGGTGGGGGTAGGCCTGTCAAAATGTGCGTTCTGTCAGTCACTTGAGGATTCAGATACCCTGCACCCACTATTCCAAAGTCCACTAGGTTGGGCCGCTGTGTCGTGCTACGTTCAGACCTGTTTTTCCTGAGCATTCATCAGGAGTGAGTTCAGGGGCCCCTTACAGGTGGAAAGGGTCTGGTATGCATTCCGTTTGGGTACACTATTTGCAGTTAGTGGAGTCTTGTAAGAGAAGTGCGCGGTTTCAGCGTTGGCCCAAGCTCAGGGAGAAGGTAACATGCTGCTTAACAGGTTGTGGGGGCAGACTTCCATCCCAACTGAACTCCCTGGGGGGGTCCTTCCTGTGCCAGGGGAATTCAATATCCTGTATTAAGAGGCCCCATTTAAACAATAGCATGGGCATGTCAATTCGGAAGGAAAGCAACAGTGCAGCAGTCTTACTGTCTTCCGCTGAGAATAAGTAATTTAGTTTCCTCCTGCCCCCCCCCTGTTATTTGAGGTAGGTGGTCGACCTGTGTGTAGTCACTGTCATCAGACTTGACCTTGGTCGTGGGCGGCGTTTAGGGCCTTGTCCCATCACTGGAACACACACTTATATGTGGGGGGTCTGGCTATTGTGAGCTTTGTTGTGGCTCCATTTGACCGTTCTCCCAAAATAAGATAGTGTTGCGACGGGCAGAACAGTAGGTAGTAGACCTCTACAGTGTGGAATCAGTGTGCAAAAGGTGTTAATTGTCAGTCACTTTTCTGGTATTTGACGTCTTTGGGTCTGTTCTATACAGTACAGTATGCGCTGCATAGAGACACACATCTAGTATGCGATGGGGGAGCCCCGAGCCGCGTCAGATTACCCTTTGGGCCGTGTGTAAATTGGGTTGGCACCTATGATTATACACATTACTGTTTTGCTGCTGTGTTTTTCCCAATGGCGCTCTAGTGGGAAGGGCCCTCACACCTGCGTTTCTATCTGACCGTTTGGCATGGTAAGGTTTGCTGATGGTAGACAGTCAAGGATGTGCCTAAGTAGGATTATTAGCACGTCCGAGGCCCAGCCCTAAACTAATGGGAATATCCCCTTGTGCATATCATCTCCTGGGACCCTAACCTAGAGGTTTAGCTAGTCCTGTTATGTGTACAATCCTGGGACCAGTACTGAGTTTCTTACCTATGAGTAGGATAGGTCACATGTCTACAGTCATTTCGCCCCTTCCATAATTCTGCTGTTGTCTGTCTGTTCATCCAAGTCTCAGGAATCCGAAGGCAGCCCTCCCGCTGTGCCTTCAGCTCGGGGGCTCCTGCTGCCTCTCAGTAGAATGTATGGCCTGCAGCTGCAGGGTAACACCCATCTCTTGTATAAGTGGAGCAACTGTGGCAAATCACAGCCTGAGCCTGGACTGCCCTAAAAAGAGGGCCCCTAGTAGTCTTATATAGAACAATCTTTGGGTACCTTACCCCGCCCCCCCCCCCCTTTTTGCTCGTTTTCTCTTTCAGGGGTGGTTTTGCATGTTGGGCTCCTTTCAGGGTGGACACACGGCTTCTCTATCACGGTGGATGGAGGGGCTCCCTTGGCTTGCATTGTACAGCCACATGAAGGAACCAGAGTAAACTTTATATTTTCTTAATGCCCCTCCCAAAGTGAGAAGCCGGCCTGACGCTTGCTGTCGCCAACCTTGTCCCGAAACCCCCCCCCCCCCTTTTGGTTCAGCTTATCGTATCCCTTTGGGGGGGTCGCAAGTCAATCTTAAGACAAGTTATACTCGTGGTATCATAGACTTGCAGTCTACAGGCTAAACTAGGGGGCATGCGATTCCGGCTGTTACCTGGCCTTCATGTATATCACATCTAAGTCCGCCTCGCAAGTTTATACCAGATATGCAGTTGCACACGGCAGTAGTCTTCTGTATTCATCGGGAGTAGTTGCATAAGCAGAAACATAGCAGTTACAGTTGAATTTTGTGAACTGCGCTCCCGCAGGAGTCGACATCATTGGGTGTAGTTTTCTGATGCTTGTGTGAAGAGGGTAGTATGTCTCAAGTGACATGTGCTTGTCCCTTTGTTGTTTAGGGTGGGATACTAGCAGGGGAGGCTCCCGCTTCACCTGGTCCCTTGCCTAGGGTATTACCTCATGTACCTGGGATAGTCTACACTATTGCCATAGAGGGATTTTCCCGGTGGATATGATGATTAGGGGCGGAGTGTCATTGGTTGCTGAGGCTTCATGCAGGTCAGGTGCTTAAGGGGCACGTGGTTTCAGATCAGCTCCCCCTTGGTGTTGGTCGTAAGTCAATTTAAGACTAGCTAATTATTGGTTGCATGGCATATGCTGCTTCCAGACCAAAAAACCCATAAGTGCGGGGATGCCTGCAGTAATTTCAGTGATACCTTATCACTTCCCAATATATAGTCTACTCTGCCTTGATCCCCCCCCCCCTATTCCCCTGTGCTCTTGTGGATTGCAGCACATGCGTCACATGTGAGCACCCCTCCTGGTTGATGGTGTGGAGGACGGCGTTGCGCAGTAGTTGTAACTTCTCCTGGGAGTAGCCTTTTGTCAATTTCTGTGGGGTCTTTTCCTGGGGGTATGGCCTCTAGAACAGGGTTTGTTTCCCTAATCTGGGAAGGTTTAAGGTCCCGGGGGGATCGGCAGATGAGTGGCAGAAGGGCCTTACATTCTTTCTGGCATGTATGGTTCATGTCAGGAGCTATGGTCTCCTTGAGGAGGATAGGGTCCCCGCTCCTGTCATTTGGTGATAGGCCCCGGGGGGTCTGCAGATTTGTGACAGGGGGGACTGTCAGCCCTCTAGGCATGTAATGTTCATGTCAGGAGATATGGTCTATGTGTGGTGGAAGGGTCCCCGCACCTGTCGTTTGGACCTGTTCCTTGGACTGACGAGAAGCTCCGCTGAGCTATGGTTGGAGGTCAGGGGTTATTTGTGGCAGATGGTGTTCATCCCACGCCTGTAGGCTCAGCCCTGGCCCTCCTTCATCTGAAGGAAGCACTTCTGAGCAAAGTTGCAGGTAAAGAGTAGTAGCAGTGGTGGGGGGCCCGTGCGGAAGCAGGTACCACCGCACGGGCTGTGGCAGAGTTACTGGGCGATCCGGAAGAGGAGGGGTGCAAGAAAATGTACTTCAGCGGGCACATAGGGGTGCCAGAGTCTAACCTCAGAGCCTAACCTGTAACCTCATGGGAGGTGCAGGAATTTGTGACGGCGCCCCAGTAGTCCTTCGGGCGGTTGTGGGCCTGTGCAGCTGGGGGTTTGCCTAGTCACGCCCTGCAAGGGGCGTGTGTAGTATAATTCTAATAATTGTACAGCAGTTGGGTGGTTCGCCACTGTGCTGTTTGGCTCAACAGGCGGGCAGGTGGCGAGAATGCGGCCTGCCCTTGGATCGCCCGTAAGTTAACCAACCATCATTACATATGTTGTATGTAATAAACCTGCAGCAATTTTTTCCCAAACTTAACACTTGTATCTGTGTGTTATTTGCGGGTTTGAGCATCTCAGGACGGGGGGTTCTGTGGCCCTGATGTGACTATGAATGCAGCGCTCAGCGTTTTCCGTCAGGAGCAGACACCAGGCCTGGAATCTCAGTGTTGCTTCAAACAATAATCCTGGTTTCTGGAGGAAAGTCATTGAATCAAGAAGAGTCAATTGAGATAGACAACAAGCCAAAAGATAGCTAAAGCCACCTGGTTCTAAGACCTAAAGCCAACTGTTGCCAAGATCTGAAGACAGAAGGTTTAATACAAATTGGCATGTTATAGTTACTCCACATTTTATCTCAAAACAGAATGGCCTCAAGGAACACAGGGGGGAAATGTGTACATTGGAGAAGTGCATGCAAGCATAATCTGAAGCTGCTTTAAAACCCATCTGGGAAAGTAGGGTTTTGTGACGAGAGGTAAGATAGTAAAACTGGGCAGAATAATAATGTCCATTTTGTAGAATATGGTTCTGAATGTGTGTGCAAGAACAGCTATGAAGTTACCCCGAGACAACACTTCCCGGCTCAGGACTGCAATGATATTGCTCAGTGATATTTTTGTTGGGTTAGTAGTGCAATACTCTCCATAGAATTAGGGGTTCAGCATTAGATGTAATGGAAATTCCACTGACCCCATTGTGCTAATGCAAATTAAATTTGTGCGTGTCTGTCTTTCCATACATTACCACACTGCAAAATTGTTCTTAGTGAAGATCAGAAACAGTTATACTTCTTCAGTAAATATAGCAATGGCGGTATATTTAGACGACAGTGTAACAAGGAGCCACCTGGACTCCAGCTGACTCTGGCTAATGACGCCCGAATAGGTTACGATATAATATTGAAAAGATTTATAATTATTCATTGGTTCTGAGCAGAAAATTAAACTTCATTAATGGCGACATGACAGGCAATGCCAGTGAGGGCATAGGAAGTGGGGAGGGAAGCTGTAATGTGTCTTTGTATTAGACTCGGTGTAGTGGGGAATTGTACACTACTTTCTGCTATGCTCTTAAGAGAGGGTGGGCATTTTGTAAGTCCGCTAACTTGTAGTGCAGAAGGCTCCTTTAATGTGCCTTTGTGAATATGCTAACTGCAGAGACTTGACTGCACGCACTCAACAAGCATTGGCACCTTGTGACAGCTACTGGCTTTGCATATGTCTTTTAACCGTGTTGTACAGCATGGCTGCTGCTCAGCGTGGCTAAAAGTTAGTGGTGTGGAGGAGAGTGGCATAGCTCAGAGTGGCGCTGAGTGGAGTGGTGCCTAAGTGAGTGGGGTGGCATGGAGAGTCTTAAAGTAGAGTGGTGCAGGGTGGCATGGAATGGGGTGGCATCTCATAAAGTGGAATAGAGTGGAATAGACTAGATTGGCACAGAATGGGGGTGCGTAGAGTGAAGTGGTGTAGGGTGGAGTGGTTCAGCATAGAGGAGCATAGAGTCGAGTTCACATAATCCTTAAACCCACTATAGCTTACAGCAGTGGTTCCCAACCTGTGTGCCACGGCACCCTGGTGCACCACCAAAACAAGCCACGGGCGCCGCAGTAGCAGATGCTGATCATAATCTATTCTGAATTACACCAGCCTTTGGAATGCAGGCGGGGTGGTGCACGTGCTGCCTTGTAGCATTATAATTTATCATAAGTGAAGAAACACAGGGTAGCAGACGTTCAATCCCCACGCGAGGACAGGAAACAGTTTGGTATTTGGGTATTTATTATGAGCACAAGCCACTGGAATTGGCATCTCGTCTCAGAGGACATTCCCAAGTCGATGGTACAAGGACATTAAGATTCACTGTATTTTCAACAAAGAATCGTGGTCTAATGCCTACAGTGACGAATATTCTCATTTATTTATGTTAATGTTCGTTTTTTCCAGTATTTAACCCCTTCTCAGCTAGTCATTAGGCACAGTGGAGCTGTGCTTATGACGAGCTGACCTTATCATGAACATTGATAAATCTTACTTTCCAGCACAGGAGGGGAAAACCACTAGCAGCCAACTGGTTATGAAGGACAAACGATTGGGGCTGAATAGCCCCCACGTTACTATGCGATACCTTCACTGTTTGACTTAGTTAGCACTAAATGCGATCCAGTGCAATTCAATTCCAAACTGGTCGCTCCTTCAGGACTACAGTTAAAGGGTCCATTTCCTTACAGCACTGCCGTATATGTGCCCATTATTGATAACACTGAGGAACACAGCAGATGTTGTCCTTTTTCATTAAAGAGGGGTAGGGAGGTTTTGTCTAAAATATATCTTAACACATCAAGATGAACCCGGAAGCGGCTGGAGGGCTGTCTCATAACAAGAGGTCCAATACTTTTTAGTAGTGAAAGACTTGCAGAAGTAAAGCATACAAATGACTGACCTGAAGCAACAGAATCCTGTGGTTCAGAGGCATTGTGAACTTTTTTTCCCCCCATCTCCATACTGTGGCTGTTGCTGCGGTTTTGTTGCCAATTACAGTGGTTGTGTATAGGCAGACAGTATTTGACAGCACTAACTTTCTTAATTTGAGGTATGGCACCAGCAGTACTCTGAATGCCTTGGCATTCTTTTCATTGGCTTTATTACATGAATCCATGGCTACAAAAATAGGCTGTCTTTCTTGATAAGTAACTTTACTGGAATTGAAGTGGACACATGGAAGCCGTCTGAGTGGACTTCATGTTCAAATAAACCTCAGTGGTAGGCTACTGACCCGTCATAATGTGAAAGGAAGATCACAAAGCGAACAAGCCATTGCAATTCCTCATTGAATTCTGTGTGGATCACTAACAGATGTAAGCCCAGTGGTTCACAAACTGTGCGCCGCAGCACCCCAGCGTCCCTGGATTCGGCTGGATGTGTCCAGCTTCAGTTTAATCGCAGATGAACAGCAAACAGATGCATTCACTGCATGACCCGAGGGTGCACAAATATTGTGAAAAGAGAGAGCAGACATATCTTTGCATTGCAAGCACTATTCTCCCTACCTTCATCCCAATTATTTTCAGGGATTAAAATGGATGCACTACAGAGGCCGGGACTACATACACTTATACACACAACAAAAGAAAATGTGATGGGGAGTCACGGCCAAGTGGTCAAGGGAGCCGTAGGTCAAAAAAGTTTGGGAACCACTGGCTTCCAGCATTGGGGGGTGGGGTCAGCCCACTTCAGCCATTAGCTAACTTCAATGTGAGTGATGGCATTCTGTTCCTTCAAAAGAAACACCTACCAATCAATACAAAGTGGTTCCAGTCATTGCCTGTGGCTACTAGGGTAATGTGTGCTTTTGAGACCAAAAAGACTTGTTTGATTTCAGCTAGTTTCTTTTATATTGTTGGGCACCCACAGGTCTCCCAACAATTAATTTTGACAAAAAAACATAACAAAACAAGTGTAATCAAAGCCAAAAAATGGCAGCCAACGTATGACCTACTGGATTTGCCAGAGCTTGTTGATGTCTCCAGTCCAGTCATGTGCAAGATCATGAGTAGTGCTTTTAAAGAGCAAATTAAAGTTTTATGACTGGAGCAAGAGGTTTTTTTTTTTTTTATCTGCTGTTTTTAATTGTTGAATTTTAAAAAAAGACAATAAGAGATGGAAAAAAACACAATTAAGCAACAACAAACTTCTCCAGTACCATTCTTGCCACAATTACATGAGCACAATTTTTGATAGCATAGGTCTTTTACAGCAGGCTGTTGGTCTGATAAAGTCTGCAGTCATTAATCAGTTTTTATTGACTTGCAATAAGATGAGTAAACGATATATATAGCTATAAAAATGTAAGAAAATAAAGAGAAGGGAAAGAAGAACAAATTAACTAATAAATAAAAATAAAATAGGCATGGCCAAACATTATTCCAAGTCAACGATGCTTCATGGCCGATGGGGGTGGATAGTTTGTGTTATAAAAACATACTTGATACCATCAGGAGCAGGCAGGTTGTGAGGCACACAGTGCCATTATACTATAGAATCCTCTGAGACACATACTCCATAAACATACAAATAGAGACCATATATTATAGTGAGTGCAGCAGCCACTATGCTAACATTCCATCTGAGCTACCCCAGGCCAGGAGTGGCCAACACTGCGCCCCCCCCCCGCAACAGAGCACTCACTAACGATTAATAAATAACTCATGTCACGTTTCAGTCCCAATATAGTTATGTACTGTGGATTGGTGTCTTCCCGAGCCTTTAATTTACCTATCATTGCGCCCCCTATGCATGCCTCTAATCATCATGTCTCACATCACGCAATACATCACTCTATGCTACAGTGCACTTCAGCATCTCACGCCAACCTCCCTGTCCTCACAATTTGCCACTTGGTCAATAACTATGCAAACCTGTCCTCTAATTTAATTTTAAGAACTTGGTTGTTTTGTTCAGCCTAAGTATGTTTTGCTGTGAACAAATAAAGATTATCTTCACGCGTTACCTCTTGAACCAGTGTGTGAACAGTGTCCCAGAATAGGGAGAGCTCAGGAACAGTCCAAAACATGTGCGACCCTCAATGTTGGATTTTCCAGTGAGGCAATCAATCTCCAGTTAGATCAGAGTACATTTTGTGTAGCTGCCCTCAATTTCAAGTTGGATTTATTTGAAATGGGTGTTGTGAGCAACCCTAGATGGATTAGTGAGAAGTAAAAGAGGTGCAATTATCAATATTCACCTCGGCTGCTCCTTTTCTAGCAATGTGTGTGCCAGGCGCCGGGAATCCCTTTTTGGGTAGCTGCGCGTTATAAAACGAATTTAATAATAATAATAGACGGTAAACCCCAACTTAAGCTTGTGAGGGGTATTATACACTGCTGGACATTTTTGAACAAATACCAATCAGTGGCTGTAAAGACATGCTGGTCTTTAATTGTTGGACATGTCTGATAAGAACTGAAAACTGTATCTGTGAAAACAATGTTCTCCAACAGTACCGCCCAATCCTTCCACTCTTAAGTCAACAAGCATTCAAGTTCAAAAAAAGTCAAAGGAAAAACTTTTAATCATGCATCCACCATGATCTCCTGCACCTAATGGTTAATGTAAATCCAGCATGTACTGTAACATCATTAATCAATTCTGCATAACACACAGACAAACTCTACAACAGTCACTGCTGCAACATTATGCACTCCTGCCCAAATTGGTATTTTAACAATGCACTCCTCTACAACATATGCTTCAACACTCCGGCACACATATAATACCTGCCTCACACAGGATCTCTATCAATAATCTGAATTGATCTAATAGGGACATGAAAATCAGGAAAACATTATTCAAATGGTCTATCAAGCAAATTGTGTTTGCCTTCTTAATTACCAGTCACATGTGAATGCATGTGTGCATGCAAGACTGAAAACACTGCGTCTTCCGATAAAAGAAAATGTATTGCAAGATGGCGGCCATCGCATATATAATATGCACTACGCACTAAAGCACGTGTCACGACGGGTGCCCACATGAGCCATGAAGCAGAGGAACAAGATAAGTGCGTGCAAGGAAACACATGCACTCCCATGAAGTGCTGAATGAAAAAGAAGAGCTCTCTTGAATTAGCAGTGTAAGGTTAAACCCCATCCAATCAGAACACAGACGAAAATGCTCCTCAGGGGAGAACCATAACAATCGAGAGGAAAGTCTCTGAATCAAGGGCAGACAGGAAACACTGATTACATAAGCAATCATGGCCTGTACAGTCAGGTGTGCCCAGCACTGGGACAACCCTCTTTAGGACAGCTGACAACATACTTAAACTTCCACTCCTCCAATGATAGTGCATATGGCAACACTGCACTATTTTCCAGGGACACATCCACCAAGCCAACCCTGATTTTTTCCCTCGCAAAAAGCCCTTAAATCATGGGTTCACAATACCCCAGCGTTACTACAGCTATTGCACCCTTCACTCAAATGAGGGAATGCAGGTTCAAAATCACTTATTTCAAACCTCTTCCAAACAGTATCCTTTACCAGATGACCCTGCGTATTTTTCATAAAGATATTAAAGTAGGTTGTCAGACATCTTCTAAAGTCACCCATAGTGTAAAAACCGACAGTAGGCGAGTTCTCATGGTACAAGTTGGTCAGAGGTAAGCCCCTGCAGCATTCACGGAGTGCCAGAGCTAAATTGGGAGCATTACGCACTGCCCCTCCCATTAGTACCAGGGCCATGATTTTGCCCAGAAGACCACAACCAGCGCTACTGAATGTTGGTGTGTCGAATACCAGGCCCCACAGTCCCGATTCCAGCTCATGACTTTCATCCACAAGACACTATGTCACCTTATCACACTCTCTTGTAGGACCCTAATTTTTACCAGTTTCTTTTTCTGCACCTTTATCTTCCTTCGCCCATGTGTTTCCCTCTTACTCTGGATCAAAGTCTGGTGATGAAAAAAGTGCTGGTCGCCACAAATGATACCGATGGGACCGACCTCCTACCATTGGCTTCTTCGCCGAGGACTGTACAGAACTTACAAAAAAGACACATTGAATTGATTTAACTAAGAATTGTGTTGATACCCAAATGCAAGTTTTTTAATCAATGTAGTGAGACTGTATGAGGGCCACTTCTCCATTCTGCGAGAGCAAAGCCATTGGCAACACTGGCCACCGAGGAGGGTGGGCATATTCTTTTGTGCTGGAAACCGAGCCTCTCACTTCAGTCTTAGAGAAGCAATGCTGTGTGCTCTGCTGCAAGCCCCCACCCACCTAAATGCAATCAGCTCTGCGGTATTAAATGCAGATGTGTTCTGAGCAGAACGAGATAATCTGCATTATCCGTGAATTACTGAGCCAGGAACAGCTCTAAGTGGCTGCATTCCATGAAATGAATTCCACAATATCCCCCAGCATCTCATTAAGGCTGTCTGCGGATCCTGGGGCGAGGCCGGGTGACAAAAAAGGCGGGAGGAGTTCAGGAATGGGAGTGAAAAGGTGAGCGGAAGCCGGAGAGAGCAGAACAGGAGGGGAGAAAAGCGAAAAACGGAATAGTGAGGATTCACAGATAGTGACCAGGACAGAAACTTGATCGGAATAGGCAATGGCTAGAACACGGTGAAGAATGCAACAGTAGGGGAGAAAGGTCCCTGCTCACAGTTGCAGAACTAGAATAAAAAAAACATAAGACCCGACTAGTTTGGAAACAAGGATGAACACATTTATTAAAATACGCTTGTAAGAAAATTAACCAATGACGTGTTTATTACTTTTGGGGGGGGTGGGCATGAACCAGTCCGGTATAGAGGCTGCGAGTGCAAATGATGTTAAGCTGCCCTCGTGAGTCCGTACCACTGAATTTAATAAACCAGAGTATCGTCTCTTAGCCGAAGCTGCACCCACGAGCCGCCATTGCTAATGAGCAAACAGTCTCATGAAGAGTGCCTCGTGCACCGATACTGGGGGTGAGAAGGCAATTCGCAGTAGACGCACGCATGTCTAAATTTGCAGTTAACCTCTCCTCTGGTACACTTGCCAGCGTTGTAGTCCAAGCATACATCATTTTCCTTCCGTTCTACCCCACAGCCAGGAAGGGTCTGGTTTTGCGGCCATCCGGCCCCGGTAAAGGTCAACACCCAGCAGTCCATGTCCTTCTCGTCCCAGCGCATGTCGGGTTCCCTTGATTTCAACAGTCGAAATTGGGTGTCGTACTCTAACCAAGCGTCAGGGCCATAATTCTCGTATGCAAGGACTATGGTGTGCTGGTAGCAACTCAACTGGGGAGCTAGTTCGATGAACTTTTCCAAAAGCACCGCGGAGTAAACTGTGAACCCCAGTATCCAGTTTGTCAACGACCTCTCCATCGCCGCCTCTCTATCCCTGAACGACCACTTATTTATCAAGCCAAATATATTCACAAACTCTCCCTTCCAGATCTGTTCCTTCACCTCCTGCGGCACATGGCGAGCCACCACCGAGGGCTGGTGCAACAGCGCTTCCCCGCTCGCACGCATGCATGGCTGGTCCCCACCAGGGCCTCCCGTTGAAGGGGGTGCGGCTGCTCCCTTCCGCACCCCAGAGCCAGGGACTCCGTCCGACCGGCCGGAAGGAGCCGCAGAATACGCGGGAACAGTCGAGGCGGAGGCCCGCCCTCCGGTACCTTTCTGGAACAGGCTGTTACCGGGAGAGTCTGCGGCCGGAGGGGCCTGGGAGGGGCCGCGGCTGAGGAGACCTTGAGGTGGAGGGCCCCCCGCAGCTGCAATGGCGGCGCCCGAGGTGAGCACGCTGCACATTTCTTGGCAGCATTCGTACATAGCCAGCAAAAAGGGTTGCAGCGAGCTCCAATTCATCTGCTCCAAAGTCCCTACATCGGGCTGGTTGAAGACGGCTCCCTGAGGGGCCACCTGTGGGGTGGGCTCGGCAGGGGAGGGTGCATGCACTTCCTCGGGATCCAGCTCCTCCTCCTTTACCGCTCTCGGGGCCTCTGCAGCCCACCTACTTGCTCGCGCTGCCCTGGCCCGCTTCTTGGGTGGCATTATTGGCCAAAATACGTACAACAGGCGTTAAATGTCCGGTTCCGCTGCAGGCGGTGGCGGTGTGTCCGCGAAGCCCTCGGAAAGCGGCAGGCTGGTCACACCGGCAGGTCGCAAGTCAGGTCCGTTCGATACCCCTGGTGGAAGGCCAGACATGCAGATCTTCAGGTGGCTGGGGGCTCACCGTAATCAGAATGCAAATGAGCGGGAAACGGCGACCTTGACGCGACCGCTGCCTTTTATTTTCAGGCCAAGGGCTAATAACGCCCACCGCGAGACTTTCTGAGGTATCTTCTTCCGGTCTTGTGGACACGCCCCATCACCCTTCGTACCCCAGTGCACACCTTGAATAAAAAATACGTGTAACTTTAATTTCAATTCAATTCAATTCAAAGAATCTTTATTTCGGCATGAATGCCATAAAGGAAGCAGTTCAAATACATAGAATAAAACCATATTAAAAACTGTACAGCGTGGAACATAAAACCATTCATTAAGAACAATTCATTTTTATAGGGGACACTTGTAAACAACAGCATTAAAATTCTGCAGTGGACACCTCATTAATTAATTGAAAGGAAATTTTGACAGTATTACCTATTTACAGTCGATAGCCCAGTTTTTTTCTTTGGAAAAAGATACAATGCAAGAATCTACTAACACTAAATATTATGGATTGGCTTGTGTTGGTAGAAAGGATTCTCAGCGCCTGGGAACATGATCTCACACCTAACAGTAGGCATATTGGTTTGATCCATCTTTTCCTGGCCTGGGCATATAAAGGACAGAAAAAGAGGATATGTTGCTCATTTTCTTTTTGGCGGCTTCCACACATGGGGCAGAGTTCATCTACCACTTGGTTTAAGATGTTTGCGCCACTAGTCCAACGAGCCAATGTAGAGCCTATTTGGAGATTGCCATATCTAAATTTTAAAAATAGAGTCTTTGCAAGCGGCGGTTCTATTTCATCCAAAAAGGTCTCAAAAATTGGTTCGTCTTTAAAGGTGAGAAACTTTGTTACCAGTGTCCCACTAGATGAAGCACTTTTAGTCATGTCTGTTATGTATATCCAGAATGCCCTTTTTTACAATTTTTTTTGAGTTAGGTGGTAATGAGTCCGGGTTTTCCCAGTAGTGTTTCAGGCCCAAATTGTGAAGCCAGGTTTTGATGTGTTTAAACCACGATATTGCTTTGAAATGATCGAGCTCCATAATTTCTTTAAGGCCATTTCTATAGTCTAGTAATTCTGGTACCTGCCATAGCCTTATCCATAGCAGCAGAGGACGTAAAATAATATGGTGGTCCGTTCTTCTAAAGTTTAGGTCCAATTGAAGGGGCACCAGAGGGGTACTTCTAGGAACCCTAACCAGACTTCTCAGAAAGTTGTTATCTAAGACACTAAAAGTGCCTCTCGACTCAGGGCCCCAGATTTCTGAGCCGTAAAGCACTGCTGGCTGCACTTTAAATTTAAAGAGTTCAACCGCAGGAGATACGGCTTTGCTGGTACTCAGACTTTGCTCCCTAAGTATGGGTTTTGCATTCTGGCAAAATGTCATCTTACTTTTTTCCAGTTGGGCTTTCCATGAAAATTTGGATTCCAATGTCGCTCCTAAATATACAAAGTAAGAAACCGATTCTAATTTTAAACCATTAAGGGTTAAACAGCCTTTATCTGTTTTAGTTGGATTTAGGGCCATACACTTAGTCTTTTTCCCATTTATCTCCAATCCTTTCTTGCTACAGTACTCGCTGAAGGAATTTAGAAGCGCTTGGAGACCTTTTTTTGTCTGGGAAATAAGAATAGTGTCGTCAGCAATAATAGGGAAGTTACCTTTTCTCCATTAAGCTTAGGGGAGTCGTTTTTACATCCCTCTAAATATGATGGAATATCATTCACGAAAAGGGAGAAGAGTGTAGGGGCCAGGACGCACCCCTGGCGCACACCACGCTCAATAGGAATTTTTGGGGTTAGTTCTCCATTAGGGTCCCAACGAATTCTCGTAAAATTGTCTCTATGGAGCTCTTTGATTTGCACTATTAAGGTGGTTGGCATCCCTACTGCACTCAATGCTTCCCATAGTAATTTGCGTGGCACTAGGTCGAATGCTGCCCTTAGATCGACAAATGCAACGTAAAGTTGGCCCTTTTTAATCTTAACATATTTCCAGTAGAGGCAGCAGAATCGGAAAATTTGATCTATTGTGCTTACTTTGGGTCTGAATCCCGCTTGGTATCTAGTCAAAATTGCCTTTCGTCCAGCCAATCATTAACACGAAATAAAATATGTCGTGCATATATTTTCTGGAGTATGTCCATTAAACTTATTGGCCGGTAATTTGAGGGGTCCATCCTGTCTCCTTTTTTAAAAATTAAAACGATTTCGGCTCCCTTCCAACTCTCTGGGTAGTCTAGATTTCGGGATAACTCATTGCACAAGTAATTAATGTAGGGTGCCCATATTTTCAAATCGTGTTTATACAAGTCACCCGGGATCTTGTCTAACCCAGGAGCTTTGCCAGGTTTAATTTGGCTTATTGCCAGTTCTGTCTCTCCTAGCGTAAAGTTCAAATGATCTGTTGGAAGAGCATTGCTTAGGACAACCATATCAGTGGGGAGTTCTTCATATTTTTTATAAAGGCTAGTGAAGTGGTTTACCCAGGTCTGTTCGTCCAAGTAGACGTCCTTGGTCACTCTCCCTTGGTGGTTTCCATTCGCTACTAGCCTCCAAAAAGCTACGTTATCACATGATTTTGCTGCGTGCAGCAAATCAGCCCATTTCTCTTCCTCCCAAACTAATTTGGATGTCTTTTGAACCAATTTATAGTTGTTCCTAGCTGATTTAATATCTAAAAGTGCCTTGGATTTAATCGCAGTTATAAGTGCCCTTTTGGACTCCCTACAAGCTTTGTTGTACCAGGGTTTGCTGTGAGACAGATTATGTGTATTCTTCTGGCTTTTCTTGGGCATTTTGGTGACTAACAGTTTTAAGGCATCAAAGAATTTAATTTATCTTTGAGAACATTCATTTTTGGATGATAGAAAAGCTAGGTTGGTTAATATAATTACGCTAGCTGCCTGTGAATGTAACCGAACGATCATTGATTAGAATCGTGATCGGTGCCCTGTGAAAACAGTGCATTTATTGTGATAAGGGGTTTAAACCTGGGACAGAATGCACTCCCAATATGTGTCACTATTAAAAAAAAAAACCTAAAAAAATGACACACGGGATAAGGCAGCACGCAATAAAATAGGCTGCCACAAAATGTGCAAAAATATTGTTTAGAAGTTAATAGTGCTTTCAAGGGTTATGTTTTAGTAAGATGCGACCTTTGCGTATTGTAAACGTTTGTTGATAGGATCCCATTCAAACTCCTGTAGAAGCCCCCAATAACAGTCAGCACCAACGACCGCACGATATCTGTACGACGAAATGTCACTATGACAAACTGTCGCACGAGTAATATCGTATACCTAATTCTATGCCCATGTAACCTCCTGTATGTTGGGGAGACGGGCAGGGAATGTAGAGCACGGATAGGGGAACACAAATCGAACATCAGGAATGAAAAAAACACTGCTCCCTTGGTCTCCCACTGGCTTGAAAAAGAGCACACGGATCATGATCTTCGTTGGTTCATCCTAGAAAAAATAAAAGCGAATCCAGGCACTGACCCTACAGGTCTAAGAAAAAAACGGGAGGTGTTCTGGATCTTCTACTTGGATACTGTAAACAGAGGACTCAACGAAGAATGTCCTTGGCATCAAGCATTTTTGTGAAACACTATCTTTGTCAAGCCAAGAAATAAACGGTAACTGCCTTGCCTTTTGATAATTAATTCCAAACTTTGTAGGGAGCATGCAACCACAATACACGCACAACAGCTATATTTGGAATTAAATCGCAGGAATTGAACTTCCTTTCTAAAAGCAATAGCCAAGTGACTTGTTAAATAGGTCTAGCTACCACCTTTTCAGCATTAATAATGTCGAGGAATATCGTTACATCTGTGCCTCTTTGAGGACAACAATCCAGTGGCCTGCCTAATATGCCTACCACTCGTATTTATAGCACTTGAGGAGGGTTCCTAAGATGGCTATGATAACCTTATTAGTATTAAATAAATATACTGGTTTTTCATCATAACCTAGGTGGCAGATATATTTCTACCATTGTGAACGATGGGTCAAAATTTAATAAATTACTAACAACAAAAACTAAATATGATCAATTTAAAACACCCTAAAGTCTATGTAAACGAAATAACTAAAACCTTTTGAAAGATGGCGACTACAACAATATAATACCATTCATCCAGTTAATCAATCCCCGTTCTAAGATGGCCGCCACTGAACTATCTAATACCATTAACCAACCCCCGTTCTAAGATGGCCGCCACTAAGCTATCGAAGTCCTTTTAGTCCCTCCTTTATCTTACTACCCCCGAACAGCTGATTTGCGTCGGGTTTGGCGCGAGATTTCGGCCATTTAAAGCCCAAACAGGCTCAGTGCCTCTGCGAGCCCTGCCCCCTGCGAGGATAGGTCGATCCGGCCAATCGACGGAACCCCATCGATGGACGTCTTGTCAAGAATGCCAAGTAAGTACGCCGTGTCGATGCCCCTCGTTGTTTATAAAGCAGAATGCGCGAAAAAGCTTTCCTCATTCTGCCTCTTCTTACATCCAAACACTAGGCAGTTCCTGCTAAACTTAATGCGCCGATGACAGAACCCCATCCATTGAGGCTCTATGAGGAATGCTAAGTAAGTGCCCTTTATCAATGCGTCTCAGTTCGTTTATTGTAAAATGCACGTAGAGGTTTTCCTTACCTCGCCTCTCTCTACCTTTAAAATATTAGGTAGCTCCGTCTAAAAATCTACAAAATAAGTATACCTACGAACTTTGTTTCCCGTGAGGAAGGGTTGGTCCGGCCGACCGACGGATCTTAATCTATGGACTGTGTGCCCACTCAGCCAAGTAAGTGGACCTAGCAGATAGCACGGTTCTTTAAAAACAAAATGCACTAGGAAGTTGTATTCACTCGACTGCTTTCCCTCATTAGGCGGGCTTATGCCAGCAGCGTGGGTGGACCCAGATCTCCCTGATTGGATATTCCTAAGTCATCCTTCATGGTGTGTATAAATCATTAGCACTCATACCCTGTGACTAAATGAATGATGGCCATTTTGCATATTTACGATACTGTCTTACTTTAGGGATGCCTGCGTGATAGTTCCAAAAAATCTCCAAAGTAGAGCAATCTGCAGCTCTTACTTCATTTGTAAACCTTTGTGCAGTGGAATTCCTCCATTGTCAAACAAGATTTAAAAACTCAGGTAATGAAATTATAAGTTCACTAAATGTCTGATTGCAACAAATCCATGAGGATAATATATAATCAGAGTTTATTTATCACCTATTAGACTCCAGATTTGCTGAAAACATCAATTTTATGCGCCCTTTGCTCTAAGGATCCTCTGTAGACCATTTCAGGTAAATCAAATACCTAGATGATGTTGTGAGCCTGTATATCATTTTTCAACCAAAAAACTACCAATAGATAATACTTGGTGTAACTATATGTTTACCTTGTATAATAATATTCTATTAAATTATCCAGACATTACCTAATATCATCGCTGTCTGTTTTTACCTACTTTACTTAATATATGCTCACCTGTATTGACATCTGAGATCCAATAAGTATCAAAGGGTTGGCCTCTAAACCCCGTATTCTACTATTACATACTTGATGTATAATAACCCTTGGTGGTGCTGGTTAAAAAAATGTGTCCGAGAGTGAGTGTTCCCCATAATGTCAGTAAATGTGAGATATGAATGATGCTAATATGCTCTCTTTTGGTTACTTAGCCTAGGTTATCCAAATGCCTTTCACAGATCTCACCCTCTGGGAGTCTGGTTTAGGGAGTGGCCCTAGACTTGTTGGGTACTGCATATTGTCACAACGGCAACTATATAAACATCAGATTAAAGATAACAATTATGTTTTCTCTATTCTCTCTTTTATCTATGTTTAGCATAAAGAAATGTATTAGAAAGAGACATGCCTTGACAAACTCAATTGTAATTGTAAGGGGTTAAGTCCTCGATCTTCGGATTAGATTAGGGGTTAAGTCCCAGGATGGGACTTAACCCCTAATCTAATCCGAAGACCGAGGACTGGGAGCAGGGACCGAACACGGAATAAGTTCAACAAAACTCAAAGAAGAACTTCTGCTCCTGGAGTATTGAACTCCCGTTACCTTGGATATTACTAAAATTGGGAACCATAATTATATACGCTATATATGTGAAATTAGCCTTGAGAAAGCCCCGGCGCAACTCGCCAAGAGGGGGCGAAACACGTGTCGGCTGTCCATGTTCCACAAAAAATAATAAAGATGTTATACTGCAACCAGAAATAGTTCTGTCCTCTGTATGACGACTTGAAAGAACGGATAATATTCCTGATAAGAATCTTTGTGATCTTCTATGGAGCACACCCTCATCACTTCTGAAACCTGTATTTCTACATGAAGCCCAAGAGGTCCAGAGCTTAGAGTGTGTCTCCATTCACCTATAAAAGCAACTTATCAAAGCGTTGTTTAAGCCTAAGAATCCTTGGAACTTTTCTACCTTGCTTGCAAATCAGCCTTGACCCTGCTCCCCATGTGAACATCCAGCCCAAACTGCCAGGCCACCTCTTCCCTGGACCGGAAACAAGCATCATGGGACTGGTTTCAGGGTGGCGTGTTGAGCAAAAAGAGCAATGGATTAAATACAGATGTGTGACCTGGGGTGAATCATTTTTTCAGCCTTCCACCCATCTGTTCTTGTTTTTCTTGTCGTCCTTAGAGGGAAGGGTATGCCCAGACCTGGGTCCCCTGCTCACTGTGTCACTAGATTTAAGCTAGCCTGGCTGATGAGGGATGATAACTGTTAATCAAAAGAGAACGGACACTGGTATCTGCAAAAACCATTAGTTTTTATCGAAAACCCTCATAGACATCCTGGAGTTGTTATCGCGGTATATCTTTTCATCCGCCCCATCAGGAGTCTTGGCATAGTCATAGGGTCAACGATTGACGTGCAGTATGCCTGCCTCACCCGAGGCTACTTCTGGTGTGTGCAGAAGTGTCCAGAAATGAAAAAAGAAATATTAAAAATAATGACTTAGCTTAGAGGACTTGGTTTTTATTCTAAAAAATTTTAACTAGTCATTAAGGTTAAAAAGAATTCGGATATTGAGGTAGTTGTGTTACTAAACTACCATATCACTTTTGACAGAAGTCGACATGTTTCAGCTCTTAGGGCCCACAGAGGGTCAGTGGAGCTTTCGTCAGGACATAAACAACAAACATATGAACAAAAAATGTGTAACTCATACACCCATTGAGTGTATGGTGAAAATAACACAACGGAATTTCCGATCTGTGAAAGAAACCAATAAAGTCATTGTGACAGCAGTACATTAAATGGGTTAAGGCAGACATAGATAGATAATAGCATTATTATATGCGAAAACGGGAGTAAACCTAATTGTGGCTTGACTCTCGTGGAGTGGGTACATAGGAGAAAACTAATGGGTTTGGAAGTTACGGGCAGACACTTCCAAGCTTTATATTTATGTGGCATAGTAGTATTTACAATTCTATTGTGGGTGAAGGGTTTGGCGTGGAGTTCAAAATCGATAGAGGTGATTGCGGACAATTGTGACAATTCAGGATAAAAAAGCATGGTAATAATACATATCGCCGATTGTGAGTCTATACGTGGTTAATGAAACGTTGGACATACATGTGACGACCTGAAGTGGACAGTACTAGAAATGCTTGAAATCAAGGATCAAAACGCAGAACAAGTTCTTTTTAATAAAGAACAGAGATGGGTTGATCGCTTAAAGACTGATGAAATAGGAATGAATAGGAATGAATGACCACATTCCGTGGAATCAACTTTACTAAACATGTACTTCATCTGTAACTGTGACCATACTGGATCTCAGAATTTCACATGAATATGTGGCCAATATATAGGTTCCAGTATACTTATGAGCAGGTTACGTAAGTCCAATACACTAACCTATCATAGCGGCCACAAAAACAAAACAACTGGTCCTTCCTTTGTGTCGCTGGTTTATACAAAAGACCAACAATTCATGACCCGCCCACATCCGGGGGCAGAGTCAGCACAAGGCTCACAGATTGATGCCGCATGGGTAAGAATGGCGTTCTTTGAGTTATCCCGAAGAAATGAGGTAAGATGACGGCCAATACTAACCTGAATGAATATATATTATCCCGAATGTAGAGTAAATCCAGATGCGACTCTGATTCCCTGTTGGATACCAAACTTTTGAAAACACCAGGTACCTAACGGGTTTTCTTTGGGGTGTGCATGGAGTTGGTAGCACAAACCACAAATGTTGTAAACCCCTTTTGTAAAACCCAGGTCTTCCAACACCCGCGATTCACTGAACACGCGAGTCGTTTCTTTTATAAACGTTTCATTAACCACGTATAGACTCACAATCGGCGATATGTATTATTACCATGCTTTTTTATCCTGAATTGTCACAATTGTCCGCAATCACCTCTATCGATTTTGAACTCCACGCCAAACCCTTCACCCACAATAGAATTGTAAATACTACTATGCCACATAAATATAAAGCTTGGAAGTGTCTGCCCGTAACTTCCAAACCCATTAGTTTTCTCCTATGTACCCACTCCACGAGAGTCAAGCCACAATTAGGTTTACTCCCGTTTTCGCATATAATAATGCTATTATCTATCTATGTCTGCCTTAACCCATTTAATGTACTGCTGTCACAATGACTTTATTGGTTTCTTTCACAGATCGGAAATTCCGTTGTGTTATTTTCACCATACACTCAATGGGTGTATGAGTTACACATTTTTTGTTCATATGTTTGTTGTTTATGTCCTGACGAAAGCTCCACTGACCCTCTGTGGGCCCTAAGAGCTGAAACATGTCGACTTCTGTCAAAAGTGATATGGTAGTTTAGTAACACAACTACCTCAATATCCGAATTCTTTTTAACCTTAATGACTAGTTAAAATTTTTTAGAATAAAAACCAAGTCCTCTAAGCTAAGTCATTATTTTTAATATTTCTTTTTTCATTTCTGGACACTTCTGCACACACCAGAAGTAGCCTCGGGTGAGGCAGGCATACTGCACGTCAATCGTTGACCCTATGACTATGCCAAGACTCCTGATGGGGCGGATGAAAAGATATACCGCGATAACAACTCCAGGATGTCTATGAGGGTTTTCGATAAAAACTAATGGTTTTTGCAGATACCAGTGTCCGTTCTCTTTTGATTAACAGTTACCAGTTAAGGGGAAACGAATGGACTCTCTATCCTCTTCCCTCCCTTTGTTTGATATAAATGATGAGGGATGATACCCAGAAACAAGTCCCAAGATGCTTGTTTCTTGTCCAGGGAGGACCTAGCCTGGCAGTTCGGGCTGGATTGTTCCCATAGGCTGCAGCGTCAAGACTGATTTGCATATGACCGGGTTCAAACTGGGGTGGCGTGGAGAGCAAAAAAACAATGGATTAAACCCAGATATGTGACTGGGGATGAATGTTTGATTTGTTCAGCATTCCGCCCATCATCTATTCTTTTTGCCTCTGGTGCTACAGCAGCATTGTGCCCTGAGCTTGCCATGGTCTTAAACAATTCATACCCGATTTTTTGGTATCCGTATATTTTCTGAGTACAATAAGTTCTTTGACTTAGTCTCTTGGATGCGGTCTACCCACTATCACCCCACTATCCACCGGCAATGACACTCAGGCTGTACGTATTCTCGTTCTTTCCTATTCAGTGGCTATAAATATATTCAAATTTGGTCCCTTCTTCAAATTTTGTAGGTTGCTCCCCCGGGACCTTTCTGTTTGTGAATAACTCTATTTTTGCGTGAGAACAGTTGTTCGGCACTAGTGCAGGCAGAGTTTGAATTCCTGGCCCCTCCATCTTTATTCCCCTCCATCCTGTTCCCATTTACAGGTTTCCACTCTTGCTTCACTTCTCTCCTGTTAGTCATCACAAGTCAAATCACCATCCGCACGTTGGGCTATCAGAACAACATCAACAGGTTGCAGTGGTGTCTTATTGTTAGGGCCCCAGTCTTTGCGAAAACTTATATACATTTGAATGTACATTGCTGTATTGTACACAAGCTTTGGCCTTTCCCAGTGTGGTCACTTCACCTTCAAGAGAACGACGACCCACCACCACCAGCAACAGGCTGCCCGCAGAAGCTGGAACAAGATCACAGCAGACCAGCTCGCCACCTCCCTGAGCCAGCACCCTCCTGCCAGCTCAGCGAACCCCAGCCAGGCCGCCGACAACCTCACGAAGTGGATCAGCAACTGCGCGGACGAGCTCGCCCCGCTGAGGACCCCGCCCAGCAGACCCGGCAGCAAGAAAGCCCTGTGGTTCACCGACGAACTCAAGAGCTCCAAGAAGAAGTGCCGAGCCCTCGAGAAAGTCTGGAGAAGGGAACCTACACCGGACAACAGGACCACCTTCAAGCTGGCCACCCGGAAGCACCACCAGCTGATCCGCGCCGCCAAGAAAACTGCATTCAAGGACCGGCTGGACAACAACGCACACAACTGCAAGGAACTCTTCAACATCGTGAAAGAGCTATCCAACCCCAGCGCCGGAAACAACGACATCACCCCATCGCAAGACCTCTGCAACTCCCTCGCCTCATACTTCCACAACAAGATCGCGGACATACACAACAGCTTCAACAACCAACCAACGCACACCAAGACCGAACAACCACCCCCCACCACCACCCTCCACGCCTGGACCCCGATCAGCACCGAAGACACCATCCGCACGATGAACTCCATCCACTCCGGATCACCAACCGACCCCTGCCCTCACCACGTCTTCAACAAGGCCGACGCTGTCATCGCACCCCACCTGCGAGACATCATCAACACATCCTTCGACACCACCACCTTCCCTGAGAGCTGGAAGCACGCCGAACTCAGCGCTCTATTCAAGAAAACCACAGCGGACCCCACCTAACTCAAGAATTACCGCCCCATCTCACTCCTCCCGTTTCCAGCCAAAGTCATCGAGAAGACCGTCAACAAGCAGATGGCCGCCTTCCTCGAGACGAATGGATCCCTCGACCCCTCACAGTCTGGCTTCCGAGCCAACCACAGCACCGAGACCGCCCTCATCGCCGCCACAGATGACATCCGAGCCCTGATGGACAACGGAGAAACAGCGGCCCTCATCCTCCTAGACCTCTCCGCGGCATTCGACACTGTCTGCCACCGCACCCTAGTACAGCGCCTCAGCAACGTCGGAATCCAGGACAAGGCGCTGGAATGGATCATCTCCTTCCTCGACGGAAGAACACAGAGAGTCCGCCTACCACCGTACAAGTCAGAGGCCACCGAAGTCATCTGCGGCGTCCCTCAAGGATCCTCACTGAGCCCCACCCTCTTCAACGTCTACATGAGCCCCCTCGCGGCCATCGCACGCCAACACAACCTCAGCATAATCTCCTACGCCGACGACACCCAGCTGATCCTCTCCCTGACCAACGACCCCGCCGCCGCCAGAGCCAACCTGCACGAAGGGATGAAAGAGGTAGCCGAGTGGATGACGACCAGCCGCCTGAAACTGAACTCAGACAAGACGGAGGTCCTCATCCTGGGCTCTTCACCCTCCGCCTGGGACGACTCCTGGTGGCCTCCCGCCCTGGGCACCGCACCCAAACCGACAGACCATGCACGCAACCTGGGCTTCATCCTGGATTCCTCCCTCTCCATGACCAGGCAAGTCAACAACGTCTCCTCGGCATGCTTCAACATCCTACGCATGCTACGGAAGATCTTCTGGTGGATCCCCACCGAGACCAGGAAGACCGTCACCCAGGCCCTCGTCACTAGCCGACTGGACTACGGCAACGCCCTCTACGCCGGTACCACCGCCAAGCTCCAGAAGAGACTCCAGCGGATCCAGAAAGCCTCAGCCAGACTCATCCTCGACATCCCACGAACCAGCCACATCTCCGGACATCTGAGAGACCTTCACAGGCTCCCCGTCAACAAAAGAATCACCTTCCGCCTCCTCACCCACGCACACAAAGCCCTACACGACCAAGGCCCGAGCTACCTCAACAGCCGAATCAACTTCTACGCTCCCAAACGCCACCTCCGATCAGCCAACCACGCCCTCGCCGCCGTCCCCCGCATCCGAAGAGCGACTACAGGAGGAAGGTCCTTCTCCTACCTGGCCGCCAAGACCTGGAACTCCCTCCCGACCGACCTGCGCCTGACCCAAAACCACCTCTCCTTCAGGAAGAAGCTGAAGACCTGGCTGTTCGAGCAGTAGCGGCACCCCCCACCCCCAGCGCCTTGAGACCCTACGGGTATGTAGTGCGCTCTATAAATGTCATTGATTGATTGATTGATTGACTTGAGCACAAAGCACTGAGCACTTATTTATGGAAGCTGTACCTTTGAGTGAATTGAATACACATTTTGTATGCTGACCAGGTTGCTATTTCCTGCTTCTTGAATCATTTATTGCTTTCTCAGTATTTGTTATTCTTTCTTACATACCAATCTGGAGCCCTTGTATCCATTTTCATTCAGATGCCCCTGGTTCCAGGTGGGTATTAGGCTGCCCCTGTTTATGATTGTCATGGTCTTCCAGCATCACTGCACCATATACCTGGATGTTCTTCCAACAGTAGTGCACCATCTGCCATCTCTCGGCTACAACATCTGCACACCATGTGAATCCCCTGAGTCTCAAAGAGTAGATCCCACTGCACTGACGCTTACATTAGTGATTATGTTGCAGTTCCTGCTTATGCAGCAGTTGTGCATTGTTTCAGTCCTGGTCGTACACAATATGCTTGCCCAGTAAATACCTCCTCCACAGACAAGAAAAAAAAAATGGAAGAAAAACAGAACTCCTGATGTCCTCATTGTACGGAAGTCCCAACCGCACAACACACAGTCAGCTCATCACATCAGCCAAATAAAATGACTACTCCAACACCATCAATGAAGTTACCAACAGAGGCAGAACACTTTTCAAGACATTCAAGCACACATCAGACCCATCTTACCCACCTTTCCCTCACTCCACAGACAAATGCAATGCCACCACCCTCTTTTTTTATAGAAAAAATAAAACAGATCAGACAGCATATCGACAACTCCTAGCCTGCTTCTCCTCTTCCATCCACCTCTTATCGAAGATTCCTATAATTTAAAGCCCTGTCCCTCACATATTCTATCGACATACTCAACTCATTCAAAGCCACTTTCCATGAACATGATGTCATGTCCTTGTCCTTCATCAGAGCTCTTTCTGGGGAAGCTACCTCATTCCTCACCATTGTCAATGCCTCCCTGATTTGATGCCACTTTCCAGAAGCTCGCAAGACAGTCTAGATCCTCCCACTTCTAACAAAACATACAAAAGACTCAGATGACATCGCCTGCTACTGGCCCCCAACCCCCTACTCTTCATTCACAAGATCATTGAAAAAGCAACGTATGCTCAACTCCAAGATCACATCCATGCTAAGCACCTCCTGCACAGATACCCATGTGCCTTCAGATCACACTGCTGCACAGAGAATGCGGCCATGCACATCATAGACGGCATCCTGTACACAGATGAAGTTGACTCTTGCCTCCTGATATTGCTGGACCTCTTAGCTGCCTTCAACATAGTCAACCACATGACCCATATTCACACCCTTTCCAGTCAACTCCAGTTTTTTCACATGGGCACTTGCAGGTTTTAAAAGATCTTCAGTCAACAAGGATTCCATAATTACATACTGTTTCCTGTCAACTTCAACCTCTTCATGGAGTCCCTTGGAGCTTTACTCACAGATAAAGGCATCAAGATTCATCAGTATGCCAACGTCACATACTTACCTGAAAGATTCCGCTGCTCCACATTTCAGATGCCTCAAGCACTGTCTTTACCTTATTCAGACCTCAATGCTCATTGCCTACCTGAAGTTCAACATAACCAAGACAGAATTCCTGTTATTTACGAAGAACAAGCAACTAATAGTCCAAACCTGGCCCAATGACCTGAACCATGACAGTTTCAAACCCCAACTTTGACTGAATGCCAAGACACCTAGATTTACCTTTGACACAAACCTCACCCTCAAGGAACAAATGGCTTTATACCCAGGAATCTTTAATAAATCTTTATCACTCTCAGCTATATGAGTCTCCTGGATACACAGGATATCGACAGGGTCCTGACGTAGTGACTGAAAAAGTTGGGCCCTTTTTTTCCTATCATTAAGGCCGGCAACATTCCAACAACGCAATTTTAATCTCCCCATTTAAGGTTATCCCCAAACATACCAGCGCCTTCTAAACAGTATAACATACAAAAGCATATATCGGACTCAATATTAATATTCCAATTAAAATTCCAATTGATCAACATAAGTAACATAGGTAACATGTAGTTCCTAATAAGTAATGAGATTCGCAAGTTTCGAACATTTCTTGTACTACTGATCAAGCTCTTTTTTGAAGTTTTTCTCCCCCCCTCGCCCTCCCCCTCCCTCCACACCCCTACTGCCAACCCCCCACCCTCCACAACCCACACAGTGAGGCAATTAGACTCTATATGAGTCTTTAGTGATGGGGAGGCACTCCCAGGCCAGGCCAGTGACCCTCAACGAAAAAAACAGAAAAGAAAGAGAAAAGGGAGGAAAAAAAAGAAAATAGTCAACTGTCAACTCTGATATCGTACTCATGAGGTGTGAAATAAAAGTGCAGCTAATACAAAAGCAATCTTTTTCCAAAGAAATATAGAGAAAGGGGAAAAACAAATACAAAAAAAAAATATTAGAGGCATAAAGAATGGAAGGAGAACAGGAGAGAGAGAGATAGAGAGCAAATAGAAACAAGCATTGGAAATGCAATAGGTCTCGCAGTAGTAAAGTTTGAGCTATAGGTGTTATTTATTTTTTTGTTTTTTATTTATGTGTTGTTTTTTCTAAATAGCTAAATTAATAGCTTTCTTCTTTACAAAGCCAATAGTTATAATTTTTGTAAATGTGACACCTCTAGCATTTGTAAAGCAACATGTTTTGTATTAACGGGACTTATATGTGACTTATATGTATTGATATAAAAAAAATCAATGGCTTAAAAAAACAATTAATAATTAATACGTAAATAAAATGGATTTTATTTTATATTGCCAATAGCTTAAAGTTTATTAAATATATTTAGTGAAGATGCTGTGGTTGCGCTGAGTGAGGGTGAGTGAGGGTGAGGGTGAGTGAGGGTGAGGGTGAGTGAGGGTGAGGGTGAGTGAGGGGTTGAGGGTGAGTGAGGATGAGGGGTTGAGGGTGGGTGAGTGAGGGTGGGTGAGGGGTTGAGGGTGAGTGAGGGTGAGTGAGGGTGAGTGAGGGTGAGTGAGTGAGGGTGAGTGAGTGAGGGTGAGTGAGTGAGGGTGAGGGGTTGAGGGTGAGAGGGTAGGTGAGGGTGAGGGTGAGTGAGGGTGAGGGTGAGTGAGGGTGAGGGGTTGAGGGTGAGTGAGGGTGAGGGGTTGAGGGTGAGGGTGAGGGTGAGTGAGGGTGAGGGATTGAGGGTGAGGGTGGGTGAGGGTGAGTGAGGGTGAGGGGTTGAGGGTGAGTGAGGGTGAGGGTGAGTGAGGATGAGGTGTTGAGGGTGGGTGAGTGAGGGTGAGGGTGAGTGAGGGTGGGTGAGGGTGAGGGTGAGTGAGGGTGAGTGTGAGTGAGGGTGAGTGAGGGTGAGGGTGAGGGGTTGAGGGTGAGTGATGGTGAGGGGTTGAGGGTGAGTGAGGGTGAGGGGTTGAGGGTGGGTGAGGGTGAGTGAGGGTGAGGGGTTGAGGGTGAGTGAGGGTGAGGGGTTGAGGGTGAGTGAGGGTGAGGGGTTGAGGGTGAGTGAGGGTGAGGGGTTGAGGGTGAGTGAGGTTGAGGGGGAGGGGTTGAGGCAGGGCTCGACAAATTCACTCGACCGCTCGCATTTGCGAGTGAGATTGATTAAGGACGAGCTATTTTTAGGTCCTACTCGCCCTTTCTGGCGAGTAGGAATACAAACTTGACACTTGACCTCTGCCTCTGAAAGCAGAGGAAATGTGACAAGATAGCAAGATTTAAAGGCATCTTTATTGCTCACGAAGTAAATGAGCAATAAAAATGCTTTTAAATCTTGTTAACTTGTCACATTTGCTCGGTTTTCAGAGTTTGAGGTCAAGTTCATTTAAGTTAGGGCGAGGAGATTTTGTAGTTTACTAGACCTGCAGGTCTAGAGCTTTTTTTATGATTTGTCGAGCCCTGTGAGGGTGGGTGAGGGTGAGTGAGGGTGAGTGAGGGTGAGTGAGGGTGAGTGAGTGAGGGTGAGGGGTTGAGGGTGAGAGGGTGGGTGAGGGTGGGTGAGGGTGAGGGTGAGTGAGGGTGAGGGGTTGAGGGTGAGTGAGGGTGAGGGTTGGTGAGGGTGAGTGAGGGTGAGGGGTTGAGGGTGAGTGAGGGTGAGGGGTTGAGGGTGAGTGAGGGTGAGGGGTTGAGGGTGAGGGTGAGTGAGGGTGAGTGAGGGTGAGTGAGGGTGAGGGTGGGTGAGGGTGAGTGAGGGTGAGGGGTTGAGGGTGAGTGAGGGTGAGGGTGAGTGAGGATGAGGTGTTGAGGGTGGGTGAGGGTGAGTGAGGGTGAGTGAGGGTGAGTGAGGGTGAGTGTGAGTGAGGGTGAGTGAGGGTGAGGGTGAGGGGTTGAGGGTGAGTGATGGTGAGGGGTTGAGGGTGAGTGAGGGTGAGGGGTTGAGGGTGGGTGAGGGTGAGTGAGGGTGAGGGGTTGAGGGTGAGTGAGGGTGAGTGAGGGTGAGGGGTTGAGGGTGAGTGAGGGTGAGGGGTTGAGGGTGAGTGAGGGGTTGAGGGTGAGTGAGGTTGAGGGTGAGGGGTTGAGGGTGAGTGAGGTTGAGGGTGAGGGGTTGAGGGTGAGTGAGGGTGGGTGAGGGTGAGTGAGGGTGAGTGAGGGTGAGTGAGGGTGAGGGTGAGTGAGGGTGAGGGGTTGAGGGTGAGTGAGGGTGAGTGAGGGTGAGGGGTTGAGGGTGAGTGAGGGTGAGGGTGAGGGGTGGTGGGTGAGAGTGAGTGAGGGTGAGGGTGAGTGAGGATGAGTGAGAGTGAGGGGTTGAGGGTGAGGGGTTGAGGGTGAGGGGTTGAGGGTGAGTGAGGGTGAGGGGTTGAGGGTGAGTGAGGGTGAGGGTGAGTGAGGGTGAGTGAGGGTGAGGGGTTGAGGGTGAGTGAGGGTGAGGGTGAGTGAGGGTGAGTGAGGGTGAGTGAGGGTGGCTGTTAAATCTGCAGAGATTGCGGGAGGATAATACGTTAAAAAAACATTTTTTTTTAAAACCAAGCACATCAGCGGTTTCCACGAAACAGAAGGTCCTACATTTCTTCAGTTATTCAATAAGCAAACTAGAACACACACAAAACTACATTTACCAGAAGCATTCCATTTAGCGCCGTGCACTTGTCAATCACCTGACAGTTGGCAAATCCTCATAATGTGATTATTTCTGTGCTCGTGGATTACTTCGTTGGCAGGCTAATCCTTCGAGGCTATGTAAACAAGTCTCCCGAATGCAATTCAGAGGGAGAAAGTAATGGGGCAGCTAATTGGTTAATCCACGCACTTAAGTCTCTGAACCTCTGCATAAAGATCTGTTTTCTTTACGGTCTTGGGAGGCGAGGCTTGTTTTGTTTCAACATGTCAGCTTTACCTAGTCCGGCGGCTGTTCCTCAGAGCGCTCTCTGTCTGGCAGGCCCACCCCTACCCCAGCATGGATAAAGAGGAGGGAGGGGCGACAGATACGTTTACCAGCCTTTTCTGTGGTGCTGTAAGGAGAAAAGTGTTAGCGAGAAACCGTGAAACGCGGAGAGTCGGGAATTACAGCATTATTTTAAAACAGGAAACCCTGAAAGAGGACATAGATGAAATAAGAAGATAAAAAGAATGGTTCTGCGCCCTGTGCACAAGAGATGATCAAAGGGACACATCGATTACTTCTAATGAGAAAGCACAGACGACCGAGCGCATTAAAGAATTCGAGAGAACGAGCTCCGATACTCATTCTTTGGAAGGGCTCCATGAGAACAGAGCCTGGAGGCACTGATTGACAGCAGGCAGCGGGAAAGGTGCAAAGGGGATTTTATTTGGGTTGTAGCTTAATGCCTGCGGTGGCCTGTGTGTTTTGAAGTAGCAAGAGGCTGTATGAACAAGACGGAGGGAAGAGAGGGCAGGGGGGAGGAGAAATGCGACACGGCGGGAAGGGGAGGGGGCGGAGCGGGTAAAATAAACAAACAAGACGGAGGGAAGAGAGGGGAGGGGGGAGGAGAAATGCGACACGGCGGGAAGGGGAGGGGGCGAAGCGGGCAAAACAAGACGGGCGTGCACGCGCTTTTAAGCTCAATGCGCATGCGCATTGAGCTTAAAAGTCACGGGCACTGCAAGGAATCGCCACGATTCCTTGCAGTGGATAAAGAGTGGATAAGCCCCCATAGTCTCGCTTGCTCGATGCGCATGCGCATCGACAGGCGAGACCTAAAAAGAAATATAAGGGCAACTGGCCCTATATGGATATAATAATTAAATGCCTAGCCAATTATCTTAATATAAGCCTAACATATCTAGAGATGCTCTCTCTACTCTCCACTCTCCACTTCCCACTCTCCACTCTCTCACCTCATTTATCTATTACTCCAGTCCCCTCAACCCTCAACCCACCCTCAGCTTCCCAACCAGAGGATCTTTTATACACTGGGCTTGCCGACATTAAGTCAGACTGTCTAAAAATTTCTTGACCTTTATCTCAGAGGTAAAAAATTTGGTCTGACCATTGTACAGTACTTTCAACTTAGCTGGGTTATTAAGATATACTTGTGCTTTCTTCTACATAAAGGGTTTAATAAGCTGTCGTAGATGCCACCTCCTTTCCACAGTGGTGTGGCAGAAGTCTGGTCTAACAAAATAGGAGATGGAATCTCTGGTACGTCGAGCTTCAGGCCTGACTTTGTCTGAAATGGCTTGTCGGAGAAGAAAGTTCCCGAAAAATACCAGGACTGCTCGTGGTTAGCTTCCCTGTTTCTGGGTGGGTTTCAAAGTAAATGGTGTTCTATGAGCGCGTTGCACTTCTAACTCCCAATTCCAGGAAGAAAGCTCAGGGAGTGTGTCTTTAAAGAGCTGAATGATGAAGACTCGCATGTCAGCACCTTCGATGTTTTCAGGTATTCCCAGGACACGCAGGTTATTGCGGCGAAGACGATTTTCCATGTCCTCGAGCTTCCACCCGACGTCGTTTAACTCTGCTTCATGTGATTCAACCTGTTCCTGAGTGGCTGTAGCCTCAGCCTCATTGATGACTATGTGATCAGTTTCAGTTTCAAAATGCTTTATTCGGTTTGTACAAGTACAACCATATAGCAACATACATAAATACAATTCCAAAATCACATTTATGTAGGTTTTAAATGATGAAACAGTTTAAATTATATCAATATCTATACACCAAACTCATTTTTCATTATATTATTATACAAAGCATGTCTCATTTGAGTGCAAAAAGGCGATTCAGTCACTGTAAACATTGTAGCAGCAGTTATTATAGTAAGAAAAGTTTGTGCAAAAACGCTAATGTAAAGTGCAAAATAACGGTCCTATCGTATACATATGATACTTTCAACAGGTGCAAATATGCAATATAAAGTGCATAGCAAATAAATACATATGTAAACAGTTTGACTCAGCTGTAGATCACACACGAAATAGTACACATTCATAATATAAAATCATATTATGATTGATTTCCTTAGTGATGTACATTTTAAAATGTAGGTGGCCACATAGTAACACACGTCTGGGGAGGCTAAATTAAATAACAGTTGCATCGCGGCTCTTGTATTGCACATATTGTAATTTAGAAACAATTGCTTCAGATAAAACTTTCTAAAACCAGTATAAAAATTACAGAATAATAAGAAATGGCAGATGCTCTGTTTGGATTTTCCATCACATGGACACGGACATGTCCCAGGTTTTTTTGCAGTAGGGAAAGCCACTAGGTGGTGAACTATTCCCAGCCTCAGACGCGCAAGGACAAAGCAATGGGAATTAATGCTGACAAATGTAAGGTAAGAAGATAGACCTGTGCTGAGGTTGTATTCCATGTATAAATTAAACGTACTTTGCATTGCATACTTGTTCATTCTAGTCCCTTTTACATGGACCAGGTAAGTGGATTTGAGCTCACGCTTTGTTAAAATTGACTCTGTTAAGGTATCTTTAAAAATATCCTGACCAAAGAGGGTCTTGTACCAGAATTGTATATGTTTTAGCCAGGGAATATTAGAGTGACGATCAAGTTTGATACAATCCACAATTACTTCCTGTGTGAACCTTGTTTCTTCCTTGGCCCATATAGATCGCCATAGGGACAAGGGACGCAATGCAATCAAATCTGTAACGTAGTTTAGGCCAAGCTCTCTGTGTGTAATCTCGCTAGAGGCCGCAGCAGGGAGGCATAATAATCGTTTTAAGTACTTGTTTTCCTCCCGCTGGATGGACAGGGCAATTTGGGGATTATAACCCCATATCCCAGCTCCGTACAGGGCAGATGCCATACACCTTGAATTGTAGATGGAGATCATCTCACGGATTCTACGACCCCCGAGTTTTGATGCAAATCTAAAAATGCAATTTACATTTCTGATCATTTTCAGGTCAACACATGATTGTTCATTGGCCATCTCCCATCTCCTGAAAAGGTGATGCCTAAATAACAAAAATTCCGGACAGCCTCGAGTTTTTCCCCATCCAGAAAGAATGCCTTATTTTTCCTCATTTTCTTTCCACAGGTCATAGTCCTCGTCTTACCCTTGTTAATTTTAAGCTTTCTACCCTGTATAAAAATATAAAACCTGTCAATTAACTTTTGCAGTCCTGGAAATCAGGACAGCGTCGTCCGCATATAAAAGGACGGGTATTTGCTTTCCATTAATTAGCGGTGCATCGGCATTAGATTCTCGTAAAAATTGATCAACCTGATTAATAAAAAGGGAGAATAAAAGTGGGGCTAACACGCACCCTTGTCGGATGCCTCTTCCAATTTTAAAAAAGGGGGTACATTCGCCATCTGTTCCAAATCTAACCTTACTTGTAAGACTACTATACATTCTGGCCAGAAGGTGAATGATTTCTGGTGGTGCACCCATGGCAAGAAGTGTTGGCCAGAGCAGTGCGTGTTCCACCAGATCAAAAGCGGAACTTAAATCGGCAAAGCACATAAACAAATTCCCTTCCTTGGCTTTCGTGTACTTGCCGATAATAAGTTCCAGGTTCACGCACTGCTCCATAGTTCCTAGGCCCCTTCGAAATCCGTACTGGATAGGTGAGAGGATATTGTTGTCTTCTACCCAGGTTTCTAGTCTCACCAGGAGTACGCGACTCAAAATCTTTAACGACGAGTCCAAGAGTGAAATTGGGCGATAGTTTCGTGCTTCTGCCCTGGAACCCTTTTTAAATAGTGGCACTATGATTGATTGTCCCCATGAGGTCGGTAACTTGTCTTCAATTGCAGCGTTAAAATAGCGGGTCAGAATGGGGGCCCATAGGGTGATCTCAAATTTATAAAAATCCACAGGTACCCCATCGGGCCCAGGGGCTTTTCCCCCCTTGCTGTTCTCAATTGCCTCACTTAGTGTCACAGTAAACAATATTTTCTCCCATTTAAAACAGGTGGCAACATCAGTATTTATGGTTAAAACATCGGGGTTAGAATCAAAAGTAAAATCAGAAGTAAAATCAGAGTTAAATATCCCAGTAAAGTGTGCTATCCAGTCCCGGCAACTGACATGCGAAGTTAGTTCGGGAATGTTATCGTTCTTCAGAAACGGGCTGTTTACAGTCTCCCAAAAAAGTTTGTGATCCTTTGTATCTGCAGCCAAGTCTAGTTTTGCCCATGCCTCATCCTGCAATTCCTTCTTCCTGGTTAAAAGTGCAGTTTTGTAGTTGTGCCGCTCTTCCCTGATTTTACTAGCATCTCTTGGTATAGCATCTAGTGATGTTTTTAGCTTTTTTAGTGACTGGGCACAATGATCATCGAACCACACAGCCTTGACCTTCCTTAAATTCCGATTTCTGTATGTCAAGGATTTCTCAATCATTTTTGTAATGTTTAGAAAGTTGGATAACAAGGTTCGCGGGCATGTATTAGAAGACAGACAATACTCAACCTCACTGCTACATTTTGAGATCACATTGGCTACAAAGTGAGTTGGGTCAACTTTTATCTATTTCACCCTCATCCCATTTGGTCTTTCAGCCGCGATGTCATGAATTGGTTGACTATAAACATTCCTTTTGGCTCCCCATCCCAGTAGTTCGACGGTTACACTATTGTGATCACTTACTGATTGTTCGATTACCCACACATTGGAGTAAACTACGCAACAGGATATCATAATGTGGTCAATGAATGATTGACTGTTTCTCCCATGAAATGTTGGACACCTAACATTGTTTTTGTTCTTGCTACATTCTAGAAGGTCCAGGTCATATTTGGCTAATAGGTTATTTAATGCACTGCTATAGTTATTGTGTGGGAAATGGTTATATACACTAGTGTCCCTTCCTGAGTACTCCTCCCTATGGCCACAGGCCCCTTTAAGGGCATAATTACATGTTTTGATGTTAAAATCTCCTACCCATAGGATTGCGGCTGATTTAGATGTTCTTGATAAAGTCACATCAATGACCCGCTCTATGTCAGAAATAAACATTCCCCGTTTGGGCCCCACAATGTTGTTGTAGAAGTTTACTACTATTAAATCTCTACAACTACTATGGTCCATGCGCAAAACGGAAGCATGCTCTCCATGTACTTCATGATGGCTAACACTAAACTCCGTCAGTGCGGTGGATACCAAGGTCACTAGTCCTCCCTTGGCTCTGCCTGCCTGGGATGCCACCGCCTTCACACTAAAAGAAGTGTAACCTTCGATGTGTATTTCATCCCTGTGCCAGGTTTCTTGCAGACAAATTATGTCGAAACCCTGTTTAATGAAATCATCCCAGATGGGGGTAGTTACCTTAGAGACTAACCCTGCTATGTTCCAGGTAATGACCCTTAGGTTCTCTTCTAAAGTTACATGTGGTGAGTCAGTGATAGTTGTGGCTAAAGATGTTAACGGGGTTTCCAATTGGTTATCGCCAGTGCATATAGTTACATCTGTCAAGGTTGGGCCGTTTAAGTTTGCTAAGGCAATGTCTGGTGTAGAATCCTCAACTGAATTTATGTCCATCAACCCGGGGGCCACAATAACGGGTGACTTAGCAGCATGAGTACCCCCTAGTCAATCATTCTCATCTAGGGAGTTAAATATCTGGAACCTATTAGCTGTTGGAACTGCATATTGGTCATAGACGCTAATTCCTAACCCAGGTACGTTGGGGTTATTAAAATAATTGGGGTTTGGTGTTCTAAATAGGTTCGGTAGTTGCTGTGGTACATAATGGGTGCCATAGTCATAAGCAATCCTTGGGTGCTCAGCTAGTTGTACTGGTGCCTGCTGTACAGGCGGGTGAGACATATGTATTGCTCTGGGGTGTTTAAAGTTCTGCACAGGAATTTTAAATCCCACGTGGTTCCTGTAAAAGTAGTCCAGGGGGAACAAGGTGGTATTATAATCATTATCTGATGGGATCGGTGCATTCAAGATAGAGTCCCTTGCCCATTTAGTGGTTTTATAATTTATGATTACACAGTCCCCGCTTATTTCCTTTTTACTAGGACCCACCCACCCTACCCTTTGGGTTGAGAGGATTTGACTTGCCCCTCTCAGGGGGAATCCACAGTTGTGGGCAAGCCAGTGCAGAATTTTGTTTTTTAGTGTCTCGTTATTTTCAAATTGAGAGGGTTTCAGTTTCGGGACATTGGCAAGAATTGCCACATATGGTCTGCTTTCTGGCGGGAGATTAATCACAGCGGGTATAGTATTGTTATAATAGCTGCGTGCTGGGAGGTTCCCGTTTACTGACACATGACCCGTTGCCTCTCTTCCTCTGACCCCGCTAGGCCCGCTTGTAACAATATCTGGGCTGTTGGAATTTGAGTTACTGAGCTTGCCAGTGGCTGCCACAGGGGCCGCATTTCTGGCGGGTATACCCGGTGTTTTTTATTAAATTACTAACTGTCGAATTGTCCTCATTCCTGGGAGGTGCGTGCAAAGGACATGGAGTAACTTGTGTACCCAGATGTTCGAGGATTTCTAACTTGGCGAGGCCCAATTTCTCTAAGTTTTCCACTTTTTTGCAGATCAACTCCAGTTTGTCAGTTAGAGGGGCAATAAGGAGCTTCATGACATCCACAAGATGACCCATTAGAGGCTCCCCATTAAGTATAGTTGGGTTAGAGTTATCCCTTGGTCCTACATTTAAGCTGGGCTGCAGTAGTGACGGCTCTCCACCGTTCGCCTAGTCTAATGGCGGTGATGTTGCTTTCTTTCTCCTGCCCCTTTGTTTCACATACACCCTACCTGGAGCCAATAATTTCCTGTTGCGTGTGCGTCTAGATCTATGGTAGGCAGAGCCATGGTCAGTCGTGCTGTCTACACAGCTATTGTTGGGTGAGTCGGCTATAGGGATGGGGTCTTCGGTGTCGCAGGAATCAAAACCGCGCTGGCATTGAGCACATTACTTGACCCCAAAGCCCCAACCGGTGTGTCATTAGTTAACAAGTTGGGAGTTAAGGACAGTCGACTTTCCCTATCTTGGAACGCAGCAGGGTCTATGGGATGATCTTCCACTTGAATTAACTCAGCCCCAGGGAGACCTGTATAAGATTGCATTAATATGGAATCATTTGAGAGTGATGTCACATTTATGTTATTTGTGTTATGTACTGTGAGTTCTTCAGTTTGTGATGACTGTAAGATTAGACAAGCACTGGGTGGACTATGTGATCTTCCATCTCTGTCATTCGAGTGTTAAAGGTGCCAACAGATTTTGACAGTTTACGTACTACGCCCTGTACCTTATGAAGAGCTAGTTGCGCCTTACCGCCATCCCTTGATGTTTCCTCACAATGGGAGGCAATAGCCTGGAGGACTGTATCCATTACAGGGGAGAGTGTAGCATCTTGCTGATATACAGACCCCCGTTGTGTAGAGCGTGAACTTGAAGCATGTTCTTGAGAGCCAAGCACCGTAGAGGGAGAGTAGTCCCATGCTAACCCTAGGGCCCTTTTCTTCCGCAAGGCAGTTCTCTTATTTTCCCTGGATTCGCCAGATCTCACCTCATGATCGCTTTCCGTTCCAGACTCGGTATTACTTTCAATGTCTAGCTCAGAGCCATCTGACCATCTTGTATCTTCGGCCCCTTCGGAAATTGAGTAAAAGTCAGAGGGGTCCCTATCGGTGTCAGTCGGATCAAGAGCTGCCTCATCTCTGCCAGCTTTCTTGCTGCCATCTGGATGCCCCAACATATTCTCCAAATTTTTCGAAGTGTCTATTGCCTCTAACACCACTGTATCGTTCGTTGGAGCACTAAATGCAGCCTGAGTCTGCCCAGCCTGCGGTGCCTGACCGCCCTGCACACCCAAAGTCTCAGGGATATTAAGGACTATCGAGGCGGAATCGAGTACTGTTAATGGTAGAGCTGTCGGGGCAGTCGGAGTTGTCGGTTCTGTCGGGGCTGCCAGAACAATAGAAGGGGGCAAAGTACTGCAAGAGGGGTGACCTTCCATACCTTGCATTCCAGCGTTAGAGTCTGCTATTCCCGCCGCCATAGATTCCTGGAGCATCACAGAAGTAGTCTCTGCTGCCGCCGGGGTGATCGTGAATGTATCAGCATTTCCCTCTTTTCCAGCCTTTTCATCCCTAGGTTGCCCACTTGATGTCACTGTTGAGCCAGGGAAAGCACTCGGAGCTGCTGGTTGTAGCGGAGTAATTGCCGGCACCTGAGCTGAAAGAGCCGGGGCAGGAGTTTTCCGGAGCAGCTCAATAACAGAGGGACCAGAAACGGGTGTTGCAGGTAGCTGCTTAGACCCTTTGGCAGGTTTAATGAGAGTAATATCAGAGCCAGTGAGATCACCGATCCCCTCAAGTCCCAAAGCGCCTCCTCGTTTTGTCATCAGCTCTTTATCACGGAGAGCTTGCTTCGCCGCTCTAGTCTTTGCTGCGGCGGCGGCTACCGTCGCAGAGTACTTCGGGGCCATTCCGCCAGAGTTGCTTTGAGGAGGCGGAGTCGCACTAAGAAGGAGAGTTGTTTGGACTGATCCTGGGAGGCTACTTTGCTTTTTTTTTTTTTTTTTTTAAATTTTTGAAAACCTTTATTGAGACCAGAACACACAGCTATTCAGCCTGACATCCCGGAGGCAAGGCAGCAAGCGTAGAGGAGACCAGTAGTGCCAAACAATCGAGACAGAATCATCAAAGGTTAATTTTATGATATAAAAACAACAACAGGCGCCCGCGGGCGCGAAAGTGGCATTGTAGAAAGTGTGACGCTGGGTGTCAGGGATGGGTAGGGAATAAGGCAGAAAACACTAAAGAAAGGCAGATTGCAGGATTAGGAGGAGGGGGGCGGGGGAGGTATCAGGAGGTAGAAATAACATCAATGCTCAGTTGGCGTTACAGGTCAGGGAAAGCATTATCATGTTGATCAATTGGTTCGGGCGGTTGACACACATTTCCCCTATATTCGTTCCACGCTCCCCAAATTTTCGTCCAAGTCCGGGGTTTCCCTCTGGCCACATAGACTGTCTTTTCCCTGAACATACACCAGTCCATGTTGGCCTTCCACTGCACCAATAAAGGGGCCTCAGTCGCACCCCATCTCTGGGCTATGTCCCTCTTCGCCACCATGTTCCCAAGGGTGACCCACCTAGTCTGTGCAACGTTGTGGTCGGACGGCTCCCACACATTCAAGAGGCATCGACGGGCCTCCGCCTGGGATGCCACGCCAGTAACCTCCGCCATCACCCGGTGAACCCTTCTCCAGTAGGAGGCTATCACCGTGCATTCCCAGAGGATATGTAGGAAAGTGGCAGGAGCCCCACAGCCCCTGCGACAGAGGCCGTCAGGTGAGAAACCCATACGCATCAATCGGGGCCCTGTCACATACACCCGGTGCAGGACCTTAAACTGTACGAGGCGAAGACGGGAAGAAATGGCAACCTCCTTAGGAGAGGAAACCGCACTCTGCCAATCCTCGTCGTCCAATTCAAGGCCATCCGCCCCCCACTGATCTCTCAAGCCAAGGAGGAGGTCTGTGCGTGTATTGATCAACTTCTTGTACGAGAGGGAAATTGCACTGTCTGGCATATGCCCATCCAGGATTCTATCCTCCAGCGGGGAACTTTCGGGAATGACGCCGTCCGGCGGAGAGGCCGAAAGCAGCGCGTGTCTCAGCTGCGCATAACGAAAGAACTCCGTCGCGCCCAGCTGGTATTCAGCCTGCAGCTGGGGGAAGGTCTTAATCAAACCTCTAGAGAGCATGTCCTCAACCCTGCTAATGCCAATGAGGTCCCACTTGTCAAAACCCTTGGTGTGCCATAGTCTACCCAGGATGTCGGAGTCAAAGAGGGGAGTGAACCTCGTGAGCCTGTTCTGCCATCCCTGCGCCTTGGTAACCGCCTTCCAGGTGCGGACTGCCGTCCGGGTGGGACCCGTTAACTTGCGGTCGAAAGATTTGGAATACAGGGCACTGTAGTAATTACCGCCGCCCGTCAACCACCTATCCATGGCGTATCCGGGGTTCACCACTGGGCCGTAGAACCCATGGTTCAGGGCAGTCAGTTGCGACGACCAATAATAACGGCGCACATCGGGGAGGGCAATGCCCCCATCGTACCAAGGGAGCGTGAGCTTGTGGAGGGCGACGCGGGGGCGACCCTCCCAGAGGAGAGTACGAAGAAGGCCTTCGATCTCACGGAAGTAGCGGGCCGGGACAGGGTCCTGCGTGTTTTGTAGAGCGTACAGGAATCTGGGCAGAGCCATCATCTTGAAAAGGGCGGCACGTCCAAGGAGGGAGAGTGGTAAATGGCGCCAACTATCTACATCACGGCGCAATCGCTGAAGGGGAGGGAGCAGGTTGTGGTCATACCGGAGCTTGGCATTACCGGATATGTATATACCCAAGTATTTGAAACCGCGCGAGGCAATCTGAATACCGCAGCCCCTAGGGAGGCGCGGGGTATCTCCTTTGAGGACATATAGAGAGGACTTGGCCCAGTTGATAACCAGGCCAGAGTACCGCCCAAAGAGTTTGATGGCGTCACAGGCCACAATGAGGGACCTGCAAGGCGAAGACATGTATAGCAAAATGTCGTCAGCATACAAGGAGACCCTGTCCTCAAAGCCGGGGGCCCATTCGATACCCTTCAAGTCTGGATGTGAACGCAACAGCGCCGCAAGGGGTTCGAGGGCCAAAGCAAACAATAGGGGGGACAGGGGGCAACCCTGTCTGGTACCGCGTCGTAGGGGAAATGGCGCCGATAGGCGGCCATTGACTGTAACATTGGCCATCGGGTCAGCATACAGGAGCTTCACCCAGCTAATAAATACCGGTCCAAACCCGAGTCTGGCCAGAACCGCCCACAAGTAAGGCCATTCAAGCGAGTCAAAGGCCATAGTGGCATCCAGGGACGCCAACACAGCCGGCTCTTCAAGAGTGTGGGCCCGGGCCATAACCCCATGAAGGCGGCGCAAGTTCAGGGCAGTGTTACGGTGGGGGATGAACCCAGACTGATCGGGGTGAACGAGATCACCAATGACCCCAATCAGACGATTAGCCAAGAGTTTGGCAAGGACCTTGGGCTCCGCATTAAGGAGGGAGATAGGACGGTAAGAACGACAAATGTCCCGTGGTTTGCCCTCCTTGTGGATGACCACAATGGTGGCCAGTCGTTGGTCCAGGGGGAGAGAGCCCCTCTCAAAGGATTCCAGTAACATCTTACGGAGATGCTGGGAGATGGCGTCCGAGCGGATTTTATATAATTCCACTGGTATGCCGTTAGGCCCGGAGGCCTTGCCGGAATTAAGTGAGCGGATCGCCAGATCGACCTCGTCCGCGGTGATGTCCCTATCCAGGTCCTCCCTTTCTTCCACGGAAAGACTGGGCAGGTCGATATCAGAAAGGAAGGCCGTCGAGTCCGCCTCCGAGCAGTCCGAGGCAGACTCATAGACCCCCCGAAAGTAGTCTGCGAAAGAATCCACGATGGCGCTGGGATCCGTGAGGATCGCACCGTCGTCACCAAGAAGCTCCGGCACCACCCGACTGGCCATATCTCTTCTGTCGAGCCAAGCCAACAGCTTCCCGGCCTTGTCGCCCACATCGTAGATGCGACCTTGCTGTTCCTTGGCCAGGACAAGAGCGGCATTAGTGGCCAGGGCGTGGTACTCCGCTTGTTTCAGTGAGAGATTGTGGAGGACCAAGGGGTCCGGTACGGATCCCAGTTGGGCCTCGAGGCGTAGCACTTCCTGCTCAATAATCAGCATAGCTGAGTCTCTGTCACGACGGGTAGCAGCAATTAGCGCCTGGGCCTCACCACGGAGCACCGTCTTAAAAGCTTCCCACAGTGTAACCGCCGACTCCACCGAGCCCACATTCTCAGAGAAGTATAAGTCAATAGACTTGGCCAGAAGGGAGCGGGTCTTGAAATCACGGAAATACCATGGATTGACTGCGGCCGGGCGCTCCGGCAGAGTCACTCCAAAGTCAAAGGAGACCCATAGCGGGGAGTGGTCTGAGATGCCCCTAGCAAGAAAGCGGGCCTCGGACACGGCAAGCGCGTCCGAAGCCAGCGTAAGGACATAATCGATACGCGAGAGGCTCCCGTGCGCGCCCGACAGGAATGAAAATTGACGGAGCGTGGGGTGCAAAAGCCGCCACACATCCACCAGTCCAGTAGACTCAAGGAAGGACGGCAGCCACATCTGGGGCCCACGTAGGTCGCGAGGCGGCTGACGATCAAGGAGACCAGAGCAAACTGAATTAAAATCACCCCCCACAATCAAACGACCAGCCGGCATAGACAAGATGGCACCACCAAGGTCCTGAAAAGTACTAGTCTGGAGCCCTGGGGGGACGTACACAGACAACAACGTGAGGGAACGCCCTTCCCATCTCCCAGCTACGGCGGCGTACCTCCCCCTATCATCAATCACGGTGGTTTCTATCTCTAGGGGAAGGGATGCACGCACCAGAATGCCCGCCCCCCTGGAGCCGGAAGAGAACCCCGAATGCGCCACCATTTTGTATCCTTTGCGATTCAGGGCTTTACAGGCATTGCCCACCAAGTGCGTCTCCTGAAGAAGTACAACGTCTGGCATATGCCGTTTCACCAGTTGTATAACCACCCCTCTCTTGATGCGATCACCCAACCCGTTAACATTCCAACTAAGAATCTTTAACACCCTACCCCTCATCCCTCCTCTGCTCGCCCCACCCATCCCCAAAAGACACTTGCATCAATAAAAGTCCAGGATCGCCATTGTCCATTTGCCACAAAAGAGAAAGAAAAAGAAACACAAAACAAAACAAAACTGTACCCAACCAACCCCCCACCCTGCACCCCTGCATTAGACTAAAAAGCCCCCCCAACCAGCAGTGTGCCTGTCGCCCCATAAACTACTCTACCGAAGACCCAGAGGAGTAAGGACTCTCCGTGAAATCGTCCCGCCACCCACCATGAAACATAGGAGAGATTAAGCACACCAAAAACACCATATCAGCGGTCCTGCGAGGCAGGGGTAGCTCCGGCTCCCAGTTCATTCTTGCCGCTCCGCTCCGCCCGAGGCGCTCCCGACATCTTCCTCTTGCTCAGTCCGGTCTGGTGTCACAGTGTCCAGCCACTCGCTCACATTCTCCGGAAAGTCAAAAAAGTAGGCACGGCCCTTGAATTCCACGCGGAGCTTCGCTGGGAATTGCATCGAGTACTTGAGACCCATGTCCCTGAGGCGTCTCTTGACTCCCGCGTAGCTCAACCGTTGGCGTTGCACCAGCCTGGTGAAATCCGGGTAGAAATGTACCTCCGCATTCTGATATTGTAGTGGCCCGTGCGACCTGGATGCCTGGAGGATCGCATCACGATCTCTGAAATTGAGAAGGCGCGCCACAATAGGCCGCGGCGTCGCCCCCGTTTTAGGTGGACCCCCTGGCACACGGTGGGCACGTTCCACTGAAAAGAAGTTGCTCAGTCCAGAGGGCGCCAGATGTGTTTTGACCAATTCTTCCACAAACAGGTCCGCTGCGCCATTCTCGGATCCTTCCGGAACTCCCACTATACGAACGTTCTGCCGCCTGGCTCGCCCCTCAAAGTCCTCCAGCCGCTTTGAGAAAAGATCGGCAGTCGATCGCAAGTTACGGACCTCAGTTTGCAACTCAGAGACATCCGAGGTCAGACTAGTGGTCTTGATGTCAAGCGCTCTCACACGGTCATTCGTCTTGCCCAAGTCAGTCCTGATCAGGGAAATATCAATGGCCATGGAGTCCACTTTATGGGACAGAGTCTCATGCTGCTGCTGTACATCGGCACGGAGGCTGGTGATGGCACCCATGATGTCCACAAGGGTAGGATCCGAGTCGTCCGGCGGGCCAGACACTGGGGCCCCTTTAGAGACGGCTCCCGATGTAGGTGGCGACTTGAGATTTACATACCGCTCCATGCGGTTGGTCTGTGTCTGCGGTTTGCCCCGACCACCTTTATTCGATGCCCTGTCCGGGTCGCCTCTGCCCGCCATGATGGGTTCCCAAGAACAAAGGACAGGCGGCAGCAGGTTAGGGTCCACAGCCAAGAGGCGGTCGGATCAAAAAGTCACAATCAGGTCGACGAGGGCAAGACAAGCGCGCAGTGTCTGCACCAAGGAGATGGCAGGAAGGCTCCGTGTAGTCAGGTCGAGCGAAGTGGCGGAGTGACGGATTCCGGATGGACAATGGCACCGTCACGGAGCGGAGTTCAGCTCGATGTAACTTTGCTCAGGAGTCACCGATTTGGAAGCCGATTGCGTTCCCCGCCTCAGTAGGCCGTCAGCATTACAGTGCCACCAACGTGGACCAGGATTCCAGGCAGGATAGGTGCGGTGGATCGGACGGTCCACGGAGCTCCGAGCTTACGCGGCCATCTTGGTCGCCCGCGAAGCTCCTCCCCCATACTTTGCTTTTTTTGAGTGAATCCCCCGCTGGACTGCATGCGAGCGATCAGCCTCAACACAACAATTCCGATCAATGAGGTGCAAAACGAAAAGCGCATCTGCAAGGCGGTCGGGTCCAGCATATCCTTTATAAGCCAGTTCTCCACTCGATTCCCAGCCATATCATCGATGCCATCGAGAAAAACAGCCAAAGAAAGATGGGTGAGTCTTTTCTGCTTTTGCAACCATTAATTACTCAAACGAGTACAAACACCTTCATGTCTCGTCACGGACCAGGTACTGGCCAGGGAGGTGCCTCACAGCGGTCTAGCACACCGCCGCCATGTTGCCTCCCACCCACTGCCTCTCTTGCCTCCCACCCACTGCCTCCGACTCAAAGCTATATGCTAAGATTCTTGCAAATCGGCTGAGTGGGGTCATCGAACATCTTGTATCCCCTTGGCAGCACGGCTTTATACCCGGGAGGGGTACGACTGATCACACCCGCAGAGCCATTTCCCTTATTTGACATCATGGGTGTCACGGGGGGAGATGTCGATGATCCTACTCAATGCCGAGAAGGCGTTTGACCGTGTATCTTGGCAGTTCTTATGGGACATCATGGAATTTAATAACTTTGGACTTGGCTTTATCAAAGCCATAAAAGCTTTATACATTGATCCAAGGGCCAAACGTTCCATCGGCGGCTTTGAGTCGGAGTTTATAGAGATACAAAGAGGCACTAGGCAGGGGTGCCCATGCTCTCAAATTTTATTTGCTTTGGTTATTAATCCTTTAATTTTAAAGCTACTTACCTCCCCTGTAATCCAGCCAGTTAAGGTAGGCCCCTACTCAACTAAAATTCTGGCATATGCTGACGATGTCGCCGTGCTTACAACCAATCCGGCCAACGCAGTTGTTGAAATGGAACAAATTACTCAGCTGTTTGGACCCTACTCCGGCTATTCCCTAAGCAGGGATAAAACTATGGTTCTGTGTACAAACAATACCTCATATGATAAGCCTTATAAAGTTAAAAATGAAATCTATCTCGGTGTAAATATATCTCCTGAGGTGAAGGATATCAATCGGCTTAACTTTGATCCCTTGATCAAAAAAGTAAAAACCGACCTCAGGAGGGTAGACAACCTACACCTCTCTATAATAGGGTGGGCGAATTATATTAAAATGAACATATTCCAGAGAATACTTTATCTGTTTCGGGCCATTCCTCTGATGGCTGATGGTGGCACTATTAAAATACTAGACTCCACTATATCCAAACTCTTATGGAATTTTGGGAAAATTAGGAGAGCTTTACCATTACTGACTCTTCCACAACATAGAGGAGGCCTTGGTATTCCGAATTTGACACTCTATCTTTGGTCAACATTGCTTCAGCAAATGGGCCCGCTTTTTAATATTAAACCTATCACTCCGACCAATATAGATTCACATATCCCCTCTATTTTTGAACTTGGACTAGGTGATAAGTGCCAAGAGTTATTCTTGAGACAAGTTGAGGCATCATATTACAAAAAGATAAAATTCAAGGTGATTAGCGATTCATGGAAAATATGGAAACTTGCCTCTAAACATCTAGGTATTCCTAAAGTCACTAAATACACTTCTCTATGGCATAGCACGATTCTACCGGCTTGTCTAAAGGATAACATTTCTCGGAAATGGGAGAATCTTGGCATTTACACACTAGGTGATTTTTTGGACAAGATATCTCCCCATCCTTTGAAGGGCTTCAGCGGAGATTCGCTATTCTATCTACAGATTATTTAAAATACTTTCAAGTGTTTACTAGTATTCGTAACTCTACACTCAACATCAATCTAGATAGTTTTCACTTTTTTTCTATTATTGGGAAACAGTCCACCAGGATAGGAACTCTATATGATACACTTTCTGAATTTTCCGCTGACGACTTAGATCGTGTCGAGCGAGCTTGGGCACTAAAACTCGGAAATCCAGATGTGGATATTGATTCTTCACTAGCACTCTCAGCAACATTATTTTTAGCCCCCAATCTTAAAGCTCAATATTATAAAACTATCTATAATCTTTATTATACCCCTTTTAAACTCTTCACGTGGGGTTTGCGGACAGATGATTGCTGTCCAAGATGTGGACAGGGTCAAGCAAATCTAATTCGCATGTTTGCTGATTGCCCCAAACTTGATATTTTACAAACTATGATTGGAGGATTTTGGGCTCAAGTTTTTGGTCGGAGTCTTAGAACTTCAGCTACTTTATATCTTTTGGGTCATGATGAATCTTTAGGTTATAATACGTAGGAACGTAGGATCGTCTTTTTAGGCACCGCCGTCCTTCGTATTATACTTGCTGCCCGATGGAAAGATCCTGATGCACCCACTTTTCAGATGTGGCTTAGCCGATTCCTTGCCACATACAAGCAGGAGGTAGCTATATATAGTACGACAGGAAGAAAATCTAGAGCTCTTGGTGCCCAGATCTGGGCTCCAATTTCAGATTGGTACTCTAATGTAAGATGTCCCTCCTGATTTGATTTGAATTGATTTGACTTTATTTATGTAGTTTTTCTCTTTTGAAACCTTTTTTCTCGGTTTTGTATTTGTATTGGTTAACAATGCTTTCTTTCCTGCCTTCTTTATATTTTCTGTATTGAATTATCTGATGCATTATTGTTATCTTATGCTGTCACTCTTTTGTAATGAAAGTTTTTGATTTCTACTGATTTTGCTCAATAAATAAAAAAAAAAAACAAGGAACAAATGGCTAAAAAGCAAATACAACGTGGTACCAGAAAGTGGAACTTTTCATGCCTGAAAGCAACATCAACCCTGCTGTGCAAGGCCTTGTGCTCCCACATCTGGATGGTGGTAATGCCTGCTCCCTGGCTAACCATACTCCACACTTTAACCCCTTAACCCCTTCCATGCTGGGCCGTTTCCGCCGCTGTGCGGTAAACAAAAGAACAGGGCGGGGCCGTGACGAACCCCAGCCGTCATCAGCACACGAGCGCCGCAGAGCATGACGGCTGGGGTTCGTCACCAGCATGGAAGGGGTTAAGGGCATCCTATATGCCACAGCATGTCTCATCCAGAGTCAGAAGAAATATGTCACATCAGTCACATCTGATGGAACTGCAGTAGCTCCCCTTGCTGGCCCACAAAACCAACTGGTTCGTTTACAAAGCCACCATGAACAGCACCTCTGTTTATCTTGCAAACAAGCAGACCATCTCTGGTAGTTCTCGGCATACCCCCAGCAAGGCCACCATCAGACTGAAGAAATAGGGCCTAAATACAAGCGTAGGTGCTATTTATCTCACCTGATAAATAACAATTCTGCTGGGTATGTTATTTATAGGGTGCAATTAATAGCACCTATTATGGGTTTGTGGGGAATAACATGCAGATTTTGGTGTTTAATGCACTAAAATTCGCATGGTACGGGAAACAATTTACATATCCCCCTGTAAATTTTGACAGGTTGATCTGCCGAAATGTAATGCAGCTGGGGGTATTTAACACATCTGATAGCTATCAGATATTTTAAATACCTTTTAACTTGTAATTCCAACCCATGCGTATACAGAAGTTTTTGCATGGGTCGGAATTAACCGACTCACTCATACTCAGGCAATAAGAAGTGTAAAAAAAAAAAAAAAAGGTAACAGGCATTTTCTATCTATCTAATGAGGATGTGGAAAAACAACCCCATATCCATAAATAGAGCCCTAAAGCTGCTCCAGTTTAGTAAAGAGTTGAAGACACACCTCTTTACAGAACACTGTGTCACATAGCAGTTAACAGTCTAATACCTTACCTCTCCTATAACTCGTTGATGATCTACTTACCTTTGACTCTGTATAGCATTCTGCTGCCTTTTTGGCTCGGTTTGCACTCGAAGTCGGACTTGGGAGAGACTTTGCTGCTGGAGGCTAACTGGGAGTGACCCTACCAACACAAGTACCGGGAGAAGAATCACCATCTCTGCGGGCGGGCGGAGGCACAGACAGCGGGACTGCGAGTCCCAGGATTCCTGCCAGCGCGTGCCGCACCTGGAGACTCTTCCCATGAGCCCACGCCCCCTCCTGTGTGTTTTTTACCGCGACTCGCGGCCCCCGCTTCGCGGGAGCCGCTCGAAGTCGGACTTGGGAGAGACTTTGCTGCTGGAGGCTAACTAGGAGTGACCCTACCAACACAAGTACCGGGAGAAGAATCACCATCTCTGCGGGCGGGCGGAGGCACAGACAGCGGGACTGCGAGTCCCAGGATTCCTGACGGCGCATGCCGCACCTGGAGACTCTTCCCCTGAACCCACGCCCACCTCCTGACGTCTCCCTCGCCCATTGCCTATAAGACCACGCCTATTACGCGCATCGCGGGACGCGGGCGGGCGCCGGGCTAAGCCCGGGCAAAGGGCGGGCCGTTTGAGGCCGTTAGAGAACGGCAGAGACCGGACTGGGCTATCCCCCTAAAACCCTCCCATCAAGGCTACGCACTCTGTATTTCTGGCTGCCCTAAGGTAGGACATTATATTATGGCTACTCGGGAAACTAGGAGTAAGGCTGCTTCTGTGGCCTCAGGCACCTTGGATACATTTTTTCTTAAAGCTATTCCTGATGCTATTTTGGTTCCTCATGTACTTGACAATCCATCTGAGGAGGGTGCAGAAACGTCTTGTTTACCGCCCCCTGGTATATTAACAAATACCAGTACTCCACATTTGCTGGACGCTACCCACCTATCCCTAATGGTCAGCATAGACCAAACTATAGAATCAGTTCTACAACAGCTAAGGCCGCCGTCATCCTCGCTAAGGGACAGAGATGCATCACGCATAATCAGCGATGTAGAACTCTCCCCTGTTGCGGAACTTGTATTGCCCGAGGCACAGGCTGAGGCTGAAAATCTGGTGGAGCTCACAGAGTGCAGAGTAGACCCCGTCATGAAAAGGAAAAGAACTAGGAAGCCTAAAAGTGCCAAAAGGGCTAGAACTGATTCCGTAATGCCCATCCCGGTGGAAAACCCGGATGTGCCTGAAGCGTTAAGTATGAGGAAGGACATGGTAATGTCAAGTGTATCATCAATTGTATCCACTCCTGTGCTCACTGAGCCATTTAGATTTGGTGGGGTTACTTCCAACACCACAGAACACCTTATTGCCTCACTTACCGCTGTCTTTAAAAGCCTTTTGGATCCTCTTTTGCTTAAACTGGATTCAGTAGTCTCAATTCTGACAGCGATTGAAAAATCAAGTGTAGGAAATGGAGTCCGTTCCAGGGCAGGAGTTAGCTCAGATGGAACTCATGGGGTGGTTCTGGAGTTCCTCATCCCCCTATAGACACCATGGTTCGTGTTCCCGTATCATCTACCAGTTCCACTGGGGGAAATGGAAGTAATAAGCAAGCACCTGTGCCACAAACTGTACCCACACCACTCCCTAGGTCAGTGCCCCCAATACCTCCTCCCAGGAGGTCGAAGCAATTACCTTCGGCCAGTTTACCCACACAGGATAGGCCTCCAAATGCCCCAGCTCTTAGTGCCACTCAGCTGGATAGCCCCAAAACTAGGCGTAGGGCAGTTAATATGCCCCCTGAGGCTGCAGGCTATACTGTGGTTTTGACGGGGGTTCCAGAGCTGGCTAGTGGCGCAAAGGAGTCTTATGACTCCTTACGCAATAAGGTCATTAGCTGGCTAAACATTCAAAGGCCCTTACCTGCTTATCATAAAGGAAATTTTCTCATGGTCAGAAGAGTCCCGTGGGTTGGGTACATGGCCAAGAAAAAGGCAGGGGATTGTATAATTGTCAGTTTTCAAAGTCCACAGGTTGTTACTTATATTTGTAATTGGCTTGGTAACAGTGGTAATACATCTATTGAAGTGGTCCCTCTCTCGTACTTTTATCCTAACTCATGTAATCCATCTACTGGGAGGGATGATGGCTGGACACGGGTGGGTTTCGCTGTGGATGGGTCAAGATATAGGCCCAGGCACAGCGTTTATCCTGCCCAATCCAACTATGTACACTACAACAGATTCACTTGCCTTGATGAAGTATTATTATTATTATTATTATTCCGAGTTTTGTATAGCGCCTGGTTACCAATAGGCATCCCCGCGCTTATCAGAACATAACACAGCTACAAGAATGCAAGGATTAAACAGAGAACAAAAAAGTTTTTAAAAGTTTACGAAACCTGAAGAGACTGGCTTCGGAGCGCAGTTGTAGGGGCAGTGAGTAGACTGTCAGCGAAGGGACTTACTCCCACAAACTCACCGAGACACCGAAAGTGAACTTGTGGGACAGGGGTTGGGAATTGGAGAGCTAAATACTAACAACAGAGATTTAGAATCACCCCAAGGTGGAAGTCTGAAATCTTCCAGCCCCAGGGGTCAAGCAGCTATTTCACCCCTGTGCCATTCAGGCAGGTCTCCAATATCCCGAGCTCTGTCTGTCTCAAATACAACACCTACCACCCAAGCCATTAAGGAAACGCCAGTACAGTGGTCCGTACAACCATTAGTAGACACTGTACCTGAATCAACAGAAGGTTTGCCACAACAACACACTACTGAAATCCTGAAGATCCTCTCGTGGAATGTGGCAGGTATTGCTAATAAAATACAAACACCAGACTGGGAACTGTTAATAGGTACCAGCGATATCTGCCTCTTTCAGGAGACATGGGCTAGGGAACAATTGAGAAGAGCGGGCTATGCCATCTTTGAAATTCAGGCGACGTGGTGTGGCAGGGGGAGACCATCAGGGGGCTTAGCGGTTTGGGTAGCTAGCCACATTGGGTGCACTGCGGAAGACGTTTTTACGTCTTCGCAGGACATCCAGTGCGTGCTTCTCAAATGGCCCAATGCTGCAAAATTGGCAATTGTTAATGTATATTCCCGCCCAACCAGTGTAGCCAAGGAATCTCATACCCTGGAAGATCTTTCGTCCTTCCTAGGCTCCTTGCCAAGTGATCTTAAGATAGTGATGGGCGGAGATTTTAATTGCCACTTTGAACCCCTCGAAGGCCTAAAGGAGGGAGCACTTACTGCTGAAGATGACTTCTGGGGCATTCCGCCATGCTCATCTCCTCATCCCAACTCTTGGTCACCGCTCGCGGTGCAAATCATGTCCCTTACCTTAAACTATGCATTAAGGGCTTGTAATGGTCGGACTCTGTCAGATAGCCCCTCATCGTGTACCTTCAATAGGAAGAATCACAAATCGAGGTTGGATTACATTTTTGTTGAAGTTGGCCTATGGTCAAAGGTCCAGGATTTTAGAGTAATTCCCAGAACAGATAGCGATCACAATGCTCTTTCATTAGACTTGAAACACTCGGCTCCTGCTGCTGTGGTACCACCTACTAACCCCAGAGATGATTCAGGAAACTTGGTCCTGAGTACTAATAGGCGAAGGGTTAAGTGGGGGAAAATAATTAGTGCAGAAGAAAATATAAGAACATTTTTTGAGCTAGCACTCCCAAAGTTCCTAGAACTAGATGAAATAATTAGTCAGCCCAGACCCGAAGATTTCAATGATAAACTGGGACGTATTCATGCAAATCTAGTGGGATCACTAGCAGAAGTTTTTTATCCATTGGCAGTTCCTAGACGCAAACAGACGCGAACATCCACATGGTTCAACTCTGCATGCAAAAGGGCCAAGACAGAGCTAGTCGCCTCAATTAAAGCAGGCACAGACAAGGGTACGGTCGCTAAACTTAGGGGTGAGTACAAGGAAGCCATGGCTTCGGCAAAAAAGGACTGGGATTGGAACCGATGGCAGGACCTCGCCACGGCACTAGAAACCAGGGATTCTAAAAAATTCTGGTCCCTGGTTAATAATGGTACAGGGGAGGTTAAAGCTGCATTGGAGCCTAATATTGCACCCTCTGCTTGGGAAGCTCACTATGGCAATCTGTATCAAGACACCAAGCAGTTCGCCCATGAAGTGGTCCCCGAAGATATTTCCATTCCTGCGGCTGGCTTTGGATTCACTCTAGGCGAGGTGGTTGGTGCACTAGAGAGACTGGTAATGGGGAAGGCCCCGGGATTGAATAGACTGCGCGGTGACCTTTTTAGACAATATCCCGAGATTTGGGGTCCGTACCTCCTTATTTTATTTAATGCTATCCTGGGAGGTATGGAGATCCCCTGTACTTGGCTGGGAGCGGAGATAGTGCCAATTTACAAAAAGGGCTCCCCTCTTCTCCCAGCCAACTACAGGCCGATCAGCCTCATAGATGTCCCCCAAAAACTTTTCTCACGTCTCCTCCTGGACCATCTCCTTGACTAGATGGAGGACAATGAAATCCTGAGTCCCCTACAGGCTGGCTTCAGAAAAAACACGTCCACCATGGACCAGATCTTCCGCCTCATCCTCCTATATTGGAAAACTGTAAGGATTGAGGGGGGGGAGACTGTACATGGTGTTCGTGGATCTGAAGTCAGCCTTTGACCTGGTCCCACGCAAAAAACTCTGGGAAGTTCTGAAGGAGTTGGGTGTTCGCTTCTGAGCTAGAGTCTAAGCCTCTGAGATTCTGGAATAGGCTCTGGTCCACTAGCGAGCTTGCAAGCTATAGGGCCGATCTTGTCCATGTAATGGACCTGAACCGACGAGATAGAATTCCCTGGTTGGCTTTTGTCAAGAGGGAACTATATTGTTTAAATTTGCCTGAGTTATGGGAGGCTCCAGAACAAGGCTGTCAAAGCCTCTCCCACAAACGACTAGTCCAAATACACAATGAGAACAGTTTAGAAATTCTCCTGTCTGGAACCAATCCCGGTACCCTAACTGAACGGTTTCTGCAATCCAAAAATTCTTACGAATTCGAAGGTTTTATGGATTATATTTACCCCATCCTAGCAAGAAAATTGTTTATACAGTGGAGGGTTGGCACTCTGCCCATCAAAGCTTTCACTTGTAAATGGTTACAGAGGGATGATAAAACCTGTCCAGGCTGTAACCTTCATGACGAGGAGGAAACTCATCTTTTATTCTTTTGTCCTGCATATCTTAGACCAAAGAAATACTGGCTGGTCCCCCTATGCACAAACTTGGGTTTCAGGAGCCATCTGCATGCGTACAGAGTACTAACAACCAGTACTCTGCCCCATATAGTTTTTGCAGTGGCCAAATTCATTCTGGCTATGTGGCAGATTAGAAAAAAACTGTTAATTGCACAAATGCCGAAAATATGAAACCATCACTTTTTAGCCATGAACTATCTTTCTGAATCCTGAAATCTCCTCAAATTATGAATTGTTTTCTAATCCTTATCATGTCTGGTATTTCTTGCTAACACATTTTATATAATGATTTTATAACATGTTCTGTTTCTTTTAATATGTACGTGTAAATGTATATGCTATGCATCATTTATGGTCTAAAAGACCTAAATAAAGATTTTATGGATTGGATTGGATTGGACTATACAAATAGCACAAGCATACATACTTCTGTTCTGGCTGCAGCAGTGCTCCTGCACTGGCAGCACAGGTAACACTGCCAGCACAGTTCTGCTTTTACAGCAGAGGTGCAGACTGCCAACACTTCTCTTGTGGTAGCACTGCACTCTGTACTAGCACAATCCTCATCTTAAATCAGCAGTACACCTGTGCCTCCCCCGCCTCATGCAGCAGCAAAGTACCACGTGCCAGTCCTACTCTTACAACAGCTGTGCTCCTGTGCCTTCTGAGTGTCTCGCTGCAGAAGTGCAATCCATGCCAGAACCACTCTTGGTGCACCATCTACCAGTCTTACTCTTACAGCAGTAGTGCACCATGTGCTAGTCTTACTCTTGCAGCAGCATTGCACCATGTGCTAGTCTTACTTTTGCAGCAGCAGTGCACCATGCACCAATCTTACTCTTGCAGCAGCAGTGCACCATGCACCAATCTTACTCTTGCAGCAGCAGTGCACCATGCACCAATATTACTCTTGCAGCAGCAGTGCACCACATACCAATCTTACTCATGCAGCAGCAGTGCACCATGTACCAATCTTACTCTTGCAGTAACAGAGCACCATGTGCTAGTCTTACTCTTGCAGCAGCAGTGCACCATGTGCTAGTCTTACTTTTGCAGCAGCAGTGCACCATGTACCAATCTTACTCTTGCAGCAGCAGTGCACCATGTAGCAATCTTACTCTTGCAGCAGCAGTGCACCACATACCAATCTTACTCATGCAGCAGCAGTGCACCATGCACCAATCTTACTCTTGCAGCAGCAGTGCACCATGCACCAATCTTACTCTTGCAGCAACAGAGCACCATGTACCAATCTTACTCTAGCAGCAGCAGTGCACCATGTACCAATCTTACTCTTGCAGCAGCAGTGCACCACATACCAATCTTACTCTTGCAGTAGCAGTGCACCACGTGCTAGTCTTATTCTTTCAGAAACAGTGCACCATGTGCTAATCTTACTCCTACAGCAGCAGTGCACAATGTGCTAGTCCTACACTTGCAGTAGCTGTGCATCATGGACCAGTCTTACTCTTGCAGCAGTAGTGCACCATGTCCCAGTCTTACTCTTGCAGCAGTGGTGCACCATATGCTAGTCTTACTCATGCAGCAGTAGTTCACCACGTGCTAGTTTTACTCTTACAGCAGCAGAGCACCATATGCCAGTCTTACTCTTGCAGCAGTAGTACACCATCTGCCAGTCTTACTCGTATGGCAAGAATGCAAAAGACACACAATTGACGGACAAATGCAGAACAGATCAAAACATTCTCCCCCAGTCAAGAGATCTGGGTTAAGTCCATCATTCTTTCGCTCACCATGCCACCCCAGTTTAGACCTGGCCATAGGCAAATCAGTCTTGAACCTGTGTCTCATGGGAACAGTCCAGCCCGAACTGCCAAGCCAGATCCTCCCTGGACTGGAAACAAGCATCCTAGGACTAGTTTCGGGATTTCTCCCCTCTTCAGCAAAGATAGCTTGAAACCAGTGGCACAGGGAGCCCGGAACCTACGTGTAGGCATACCCGGCGCACTTAGGGTGAGAAAGCAAAAGACACACAATTGATGGACGGAATGCAAAACAAATCAAAAATTCTCCCCCAGTCAAGAGATCTGGGTTAAATCCATAATTCTTTTGCTCACCATGCCACCCCAGTTTAGACCTGGCTATATGTAAATCAGTCTTGACCCTGTGCTGCATGGGAACAGTCCAGCCCGAACTGCCAAGCCAGGTCCTTCCTGGACCGGAAACAAGCATCCTAGGACCAGTTTCGGGGTGGCACAGTGAGCCCTGGACCTACGTCTAGGCATACCCGGCATTCTTAGGGCGAGAAAGCAAAAGACACACAATTGTTAGTCTAAACTGGGGTGGCATGGTGAGCAAAAGAAAGATGGATTTAACCAAGAGCTCTTGACTGGTGGTGAATGGTTTGATTTGTTCTGCATTCTGTCCATCAATTGTGTGTCTTTAGTCTTACTCTTACAGAAGTAGTGCACCATGTACCAGTTTTACTTTTGGAACAGTAGTGCACCATTTGCCAGGCTTACACCATGCGCCACCACCTCACTGGGCATAGTCCTTTCCTCGTTCACGTGAGCAATTTTTGCTCCTCCAAAACACGGCACTTGTTTACTTGCCATGAGTTACCAACCAGAATACACCTGCACTATTGGTTTCCTTCAGTCACAAAAGCATGATCCTGCAACTTTTGTTCCTTCCCAACCGCCCTCACCTAACCTTGTTTCTTTATCTTTTTCCCTGTTCCTTTTTCCTGTTACTTCCCTCCTTCTTTCCTTGCCAACCGGGCACTCTCAGGCCTGTAAAATACCTTTTGTCCTGATGATGACCCCCCTACCTTTCAGCAGGGATCTCAACGTCATCGACACCTACACCGTGACTCCGAATGTATGACAAATTATGTGGAGCACAAGTTGTCGGTAACCTACCTTTAGTACGCAGATTTTCGTCCGCATACCGTTACTTCGCAAGCGCTACTACGCTTGTGATGTAACATTGCGTACCATTACTACGGATGCGTTGTTAGAACGCATGCATTGTATTGGTATGCTATCCACATCGTTGTTTGGAAAAGGAGGCGCTTCCTTTTCCAAACAACGAGGTGCAGCACTGACGATACAGGAAGACGGAGATTACAGGAATTAGACGTGACGGAGAAGAGAGGGACCATGAGGAGAGAAAGGTAAGAGGGGCTGTGTAGTTTGTAGGGTCGTGCAGTCTTGTGTTTGTGTAGTGTAGAGTGAGGGAGGGTTGTAATGGGGGCTGTGTAGATTTTAGGGTCGTGCTGGGTTGTGTTTGTGTAGTGTAGAGTGGGTGAGGGTCGTAAGTGGGGCTGTGTAGTTTTTAGGGTAGTGCAGGTTTGTGTAGTGTAGAGTAGGGGAGGGACGTGCAGGGGGTAGTGATTTAGGGTTTAGGGTAGTGGTGTGGTGTTTGTGTAGTTTAGGGTAGTGTTTTAGTGTTTAGGGTATAGTGTTTTAGGGTTTAGGGTAGTGTTGTGGTGATAGTATAGCGTAGGGTAGTGTTTCACGGTTTAGGGTAGTGTCGGGGGTCGTGTAGGGTAGTGTTACAGTGTAGGGACAGGACGGGGGTAGGGGCAGGGTCGTGCTCAGGGTAGTGTTTAGGATAGTGTGGGGGGCTGTGAAGTGTAGTGTTAGAGAGTAGTGTCAAGACAGGGCTAAAGGGGATGGTCGAGTAGTCGGTAGTGTATTAGTGTTTAGGGTAGTGTGGTGGGTTGTGAGTAGTGTAGGGTACTGTAGTGTGTGATTGTTTGGGTGATTTTAGTGCAATGTTTTTAATAAGCATAAACCATTTGCGTTATAAATGCATGCGCAGTTAAAACATGCGAAGTAAAGGTTTATTATAAGTAAAAACATCGCACTAAAATCGTGCGAAGTAATGGTATGCGAACTATCGACATACATTCCAAGTTGTCCTTTCTTATTGTGACTGCCTTGAAAATGTATTGCTGATGTCACTTTTATAAATGAATGCCTGAGGTCTGGAAATCTGCTCATTTCCATACCCTGATACTCTACCCACTAGACTGTTAATGTATTGTGCTTTTTTATGTATGTTGAATAAACGCAATTGCTTCCATTTGGATGAATTAACACAGCACTGATTCGTGGTTCTGTGCTTATGCCTCTTACACTCTTTTGTAGGGGCCTAGGTTTATAGTAATAGGCTTACACTTGCAGCAGCAGTACACCTTGTGCTAGTCTTACTTTCACGCCAGTAGTGAACCATGTGCTAGTCTTACTCTTGCACCAGTAGTGCATACATGTGCCAGACTTACTCTTGCAGCTGCAGTGCACACTTTGCCCATCTTGCCACAACAAATGCATTGTAGACTGTGTCTGCCACTGCTCTTGCAGCGGTACACACCGTGCTAGTCGTGCACTTACAGATGCATCGCTGACTGTACCTCCTTCTTCTCGGACTTCGACAGTGCAAATGTGATATTACAGATGCAGTGCGTATAACAAGAGGGAGAGAGAGGACTAGGTAGCTAGTCCGAGTCCCCTAGGCTTTATATGTGATGAAACAAAAAGGACTAGCTTAGGTTGACCAAAGTGTTACAGTACTCAAATTAGTTCTGTCACGGGCACCTTGTTGGTGTATTCATGAAGCCCTCACCCACCAACCTAGTCGGTGGCATGCTTCATCATCGGGCCCACCCAGTGACACCTAGTATGTCCCGGGTGTGCTACGACGCCTGATTACAGCGGAGCTGGTATATTGCTGAGAGTGCAGTGAGGTTGGGCGAGTTGTGATTTAAAACGGCTTGGTGGTGGTCCCAGTACCCGAGGGTAAATTAAATTTTAATAACTGGGCCGTCACCAGCGGTTAAAAGTAAGGCTACAGGATGCGTAAGGGTGGCGAGTTACTGCCCCCTGTCCTTCAGATGGTCGACATGTTTCAGCCAGTGCCTTAGAGTATTCTGGCTTTCCTCAGGACCGATTTTTAAAAAAGGTGTGGTGAAATAAAACAGACAAGTGTTGTGGTACAGACTATGTCTGCCTTGTACCTGTTGTCCCGCCGTCGCCGCCTGTTCCACTTTTTACTCTTGCATAAGCAGTGCCCAGCTTTGCCAGTCTTGCTCTTACTGATACAGTGCGGCATGGCCCGCTACTGCTCAGACAGCAGAGCAGCGGACCACTCATTCTTCTTCAGATGCAGTACATCCCATGCCTGCCATAACTCTCGTGGCAGCAGTGTACCCATGCCAGTCCTGCTCTTCCATCAGAAGTGTACTTGTGCCTTCCCCTGCTCTTGCAGGCACACTGCTGTGGGTTTCCCAGCGCCAAGGGATAGACTGAAGAAGAATGAACTGCCAAGCAACTGTCAATGAAACTACTACAGAAGAATACTCAGATTACTGCCAAGTTTTTAAACTCCTACGGAAGCGAAAAAGATCTGTCTCCAATTTCAGGGTCACGGGCAGAGCATTCCAAGATTTAGTGCCTAGATGAGAAAAGGAGCGCCTGCCCATCTTCACCAACCTAAATCTAGGGACAATAAAGTCTCCTTTTCCCGAAGATCTCAGACAGCGACTGGGCTTATAAGCATGAATGAGATTCTGTAGGTACCTCGGGGCAGAGCCCTGTTTTATCTTAAAGATGTAGCATAAGGCCTTGAATTTAATTCTACTCGTTATTCTCAGCCAATGCAGGTCGCAAAGGACCTGGAGTTTACTCACATTACCGTAGTCCTGGGGGGAGATTACCAATGCCTGGACCACTGTCCTCTGTGTAGAGGCGGGGAGCATCCACAAGATTTTTTGAAGCCATCTTAAGGTGGCAAAACAGATAGAAGCCACCCTAACAGCCTGTTGCCGCATTGTGAGCTTTTCGTCAATGAGGAATCCGAGATTGCGAACCTGAGCAACGGGTTGAGGGGTAGGACCCATACTCTCGGGCCAATGTTGAGGACCCCATAGATCTTTACCCTTGCCCAGGATCACAACCTCGGTCTTATCCCCATTTAACATAAGGAAATTATCCTGCATCCACTCTGCCACTCGGGCAAACCCTGCTTAAGATCCGAGATGTTATTACCTTCCCTATTAGAGAGGGAGAAAATGATTTGTGCATCATCGGGGTAAGAAAATAAAGTCAGACCTGCTTCCTCCACAATAGTGGCCAGGGGTCTAACATAGATGTTAAATAGTAATGGACTGAGAATGGACCCCTGGGGAACATCGTATGCTGATGAACATTTTTTTGAGGATGCTTTAGCTGAGAAAACTTGGAAAGTACGACCACTTAAAAAAGAGGCTATCCAAGCCAGAGCAGAGCCCCCAACTCCCAAGAATTGAAGAGTTGCGAGAAGGATGGAGTGGGACACGGTATCGAACGCCGCACTTAAATCCAAAAGGATAAGTGCAGATGTATCCCCGCGATCGATACCGTGCCGTAAATTCTCGGTAACTCCTAGAAGTGTGGTCTCAGTGAAATGGTGTGCTCTAAAGCCGGATTGCGATGGATGCAAAAAACCCGAACTCTCTACCAAGAGAGTCAGCTGTGAGTTGATGTGCCTTTCCAAGATCTTAGAAAAAATGGGCAGCAACGAGATAGGCCTGAAGTTGGATAAATTAGAGACATCCGCTCCGGCCTTTTTGAGCAGAGGGCTAACCATCGCATGTTTCCACTCCTGTGGAACATGAGACTCTATCAACGAAGAATTGTGGAGTTTCATCACCACGCAACGAGAATCCAAATCAAGTTGTTTAAGGATTTTAGCCGGTAGATGGTCACGGGGGGAACCGGAATTTATGCTCTTGAGGCAGCGAGCAAAGGAGACGTCATCAAAAAGTGGCCAATCAGTAAGTTTGACTGTCAAGGTGGACTGACTGTTTTTAACAGGCACAGGCATAGATAATAATTCTTCACTCGAAGGTAGAGGACTCAAGGAGACTTAAATATGTTCCACCTTAGTGATGAAAAACTCTGCGATGGAATTACATTGTGCCTCATTCAGAACAGGAGGGGCAAGAGTGGAATCTGCACTTGTCAGTTTTTTTACCACCGAAAAAAGTATGCGAGGACAATTCTGGGCGTGTGTTACAGTATTGGCAATATAGGTCGCTCTAGCTGTTTTACATTGTTTGTAGTAGTCTCTAAGAGCTTCCCTATATGCCACCTTGCGAGACGGAGAGTAAGACCGTCTCCATTTCCTCTCGAGGGCCTTACATTGAGATTTCACGATTTTTAAATTTTCCGAGAACCATGCCGCGGGGTGACGGTGGGGCAGAGAATGAATAGGTACAAGTGGAACAAGTTTGTCAACAGCAGTGCTCAACCATTTAGAAACTGCCGCCTCCAGCACCAACAGGGATGAGTCAACATCAGGTGAAGTATCAAACAGGTGCAAGTTAAGATCAGTGATGTTAAGCTTGCCCCAACGACGTAGACTCTCTCCTGTATCAACACCACCAGATGCTGTAATCTTAGTACAAGAGAGAGAAAACTGAACTGCGAAATGGTCAGACCATTCCAAAGGACGAGCGGCAGGTTCACAATCATACGGAAGGTTCGAGAGGACAGGATCCAATAAATGTCCTGCGGAATGCGTAGACCCTGAATTGCAAAACAGAATATTAAGAGCTTCTAAATCAGCTAAAAAAGTTTTACTGACAGTGCATTGAGGATCTTCCAAATGTAAGTTCAGATCCCCCAAAATGGTGAAATTGGCAGCCTTCAAGATCAACGGGGCAATAGTTTCAGAAAAGGATGTCGTCCATACATTGGAATTCCCGGGGGGTGATAAACCAATAGACCAGATAAAGGCATCTGAGCACTAATTGCTAGTTTGAATTGGGCAGCTTCGAAACCCTAAAGGGGAAAGGCTTCAAACTTACAGCTGTAAATAGATTTAAAAATTATAGCAATGCCACCTCCCTTGCCAGCGTCTCTATCTCTCTTGACCATGACATAGCCAGTAGGAATTGCAAAAGCAATGTCAGGTCCAGAGCGCGCGTGGAGCCAAGTTTCCGTCAGGAACATGGCATCCAGTTTTTCATCGACTATAAAATCATAAATATGATTTTTGTGCTTAGGAAGAGACCTACAGTTTAGGCTCCAAAACTGGAGTTTTGGAGTAATGGAGGATGGTCTAGTAACAGTCGATTTGCCATACTTCTGTGGACGTTTCCACTGTTTACACCTGCTCATCCTACCCGATGAAAACCCACAATTATTGCAGTTAAAACCATCAATAGGAAATGTACAGGTTAAACAGTGTGTACATGGCACATGTCTAAACGATTTTAATTTCCCCGCAGTAAATTTAATAGCAGTACCTTGGTGACCAGAGGTATGGCCTTCCTGAGTAGTATTGGTTGTCTCTGGGCCCGGCCTGGCGCGGACGGGCTCAGACGGGCTGGATTTAGGCTCGACTTCGGCGCGACAGCGGTGCGCCCGCAGCACACGTCTGCTGCGCGGAGAAGTGGCCATCTCCCTTTTTAGTCCCGTGTACAGCGCAAGAGCGCTGGGACTTGTAGTTCTTTGGGAAAGAAGTCTGCCGTGTAACAAATGAGACGTCTCCGGCCACAGCACCTAATCGTCTGCGGCAAGCGGAGGAGACAGTGCGGGCAATGGGAATGAGAGTCACACAAGGTTTGTGGATTTTTTAAAACAGCATAGCACGGCGCAAACAAAGAATAAAATTAAAACAATATTTATAAAAAAGCAGCAAGCAAACCATCACCCGGCTTTCCACCTCAGGTGAGCTATGTCATTAGTAAAGTACAGTCTTCAGGAGCAGCACACAGCAGCAGTGCATTCTGCCAGTCTTGCTCTTACATATACAGTGCAGCTTGAGCCTCCATTGCTCTTGCAGCAGCAATACAGAACGTGTCAGTCTTGGTCTCATAGATGCAGTCATGTCTGTGCAGCCTGCGCCGCCCCAGGCTTTTGCAGCAGCAGTGTACCCGTGCCACATGTGGTGTGGCAGATACAATGAGGCCAGTGCCTTTCAATGCTCCTGCAACAGCAGTGGACCCTTGCCAGACTCGGTGTGACGGATACAGTGCAGCCTGTTCCTCCCCATCCTCCTGCAGCTGCAGTTTACACTTGCCAGACTCAATGTGACATGTGCAGTACAGCCTGCGCCTCTCTGTGGCCTTGCAGCAGCAGTGTACCCTTGCCAGACTCGGTGTGACAGATACAGTGCAGCCCCAGCCCCTCCCCATGTTCTTGCAGCTGCAGTGTACCATTGCCAGACTTGGTGTTACTGATACGGTGCAGCCAGCGCCTCCCCATGTTCTTGCAACAGCAGTGTACCCTTGCCAGACTCGGTGTGACGGATACAGTGCAGACTGTTCCTCCCCATGCTCTTGTTTATTATTTATTTGCTTATATAGCGCAGGAATTCGACCCCCGAAGGGGTATCTCCGCGCTTGTGTTCTTACCAGAGGCCAAGACCAGATCATGAATAGTGCAGGGTTTATGCTGTCGAAAACAGGTATGTCTTTAAGGATTTCCTGAAGGCTCGATGGTTGGTATTTTGCCTACGGGTAAGGGGCAGAGTGTTCCACAAAGTAGGGCCCCTATAAGACAATGCTCGACCACCTTGCCTTTCCCTTTTGATACGGGGAACCTGGAGCAACAATTGGTTCCTAGAGTGTAAGGAACGACCTGCCAAGCTGCTCTTCATTGGCAGATATGAGGAGCCCATTACAGTAATCTAGTCTGCTGATTACAAGCGTTTAAACCAAAGTTTTCCTATGGCTGTGTGCCAGGTACGGGAACACACGCCTCAGGAGTCCAATTACCCTAAGACAGGATCCTGTTACCTGATTAGTATGGTCTTTTAGTAGCAGTGCCCGGTCAAGCCGTACCCCTAGGTTCTTTACTACCTGCTTAGGGCAGGGAGCTGATCCTAAGTCCAAAGGCCACCATTCAGGTGACCAGAGGAGAGGGGCCTCCCCAAAAAGCATGACCTCCGACTTGCCCACATTACATTGTAGGTAATTAGAGGCCATCCAGTTGGAGACTGCTCGCATACCTGCAGCAAAAGCATTTTGACTGCTGGTGTACGAGCCTTGAAAGGAAACACAAGCTGGGTGTCATCAGCGTACGATATTGGCGTGAACCCATATTCTTTCACAATGTCAGCCAAGGGGGCCACATACACATTGAAAAGTGTGGGGCTTAAGCATGAGCCCTGAGGAACCCCCTTGGTGAGCTCCCTAAAGGTGGAGTAGTGGGAGCCCAATCTGACACTTTGTGAGCGGCCTGAGAGAAAACTCTCAAGCCAGGACAGAGCAGATCCGCCTATCCCCACCCTTTGCAGATGACCGAGAAGAATGTCATGTGACACCGTGTCAAAGGCAGCGGATAAATCCAACAGCACCGCAATCACAGAACCCCCCCTATCCTGTGCCATCCTGATGGTATGGGTCACGGAGAGAAGGGCTGATTCGGTGCTGTGATTGGGTCTGAACCCAGATTGAGAATGGTCCAGACCACCCGCTGCCTCAATGAAATTAGACAAATGGGTGTTCACATGCTTCTCGGTCATCTTGCTAAGGTAGGGTAAAAGGGAGATAGGACGGAGATTGGAAAGGTCTGACCATGGCAACACTGCGTTCTGCCGAATAGGGTTCACTATCGCTTTTTTCCATTCTTTAGGCACCTGCCCTTCCTTGAGGGAGAGGTAAATAACAGTTTGGATACCTGGTAAGAGTAAATTACCTAAAAGAGCAATCATTTTGGCTGGCATAAGATCCGTTGGGGACCTTGTCTTAATTTGGCTATACAAGGAAATGACATCAGATAGGCTAACTTCTGGAAACATAGTGAGAGGGGTACTTTCACACATGGGTGGCAAAAGAGGCGGGCTATAAGCATTGCTCCTGGAATTGGCGGCCTTTGTAATTTTTTCATATATTAACTATATCTTATTCTCAAAGAACAAAGAGATATCATCACACAAGCTTGAGAAAAGTCATCAGGGCTTTCACAGGCCGCGGGTTTTACAAAAGATTGTAGGATTTTGTACAGTTCTCTGGAAGAGTTGCCAGCTTCAATCAACTGTAAAGTAAGACAATTCTTCCTGGCCAATTTTATGTTTTTATGATAAATGGCCAAAGCCTCTAAGTACGACTTCCTGCTTTGTAAAGTGTGTGATTTCCTCCAAATTTTTTTCTAGCTTTCTACACCCTTGCTTCTCCGCTCTGAGCTCTTCCGTGTACCACACCTCTTGTTTGGATCTAGGGTACTGTTTGTGTAGTTTCAAGGGCGCTAGTAGATCAACCGCCTCTAAAAGAGCCTTGTTGAACTTAGTGAGGCCAATCTCTACATTATCATTCCCTAGGATATTGGGTTCCTTCCATACCTTTTGTAGCCCATCTAGTGTCACTTTATGCCACTGTCTTCGCCAGACTGCTGGGAGAGATTTTTGGTGTGGCAGATGGAGGCCGAGAAGGGCAAATTCGACCATAGAATGGTCAGACCAACTTACTTGAGTTGGTGGTTGGCACCTATGTGTGTTGGACCACTATTCTGAATTTCTAGTCCTAATATCGAGAGATCGGTAAGCAGGGATTTTGTATCTGGGTGACTAGGGAGATCTGCATGAATATTAAAGTCTCCAAGCAGGATAAAGTCTTCCTTGGCTTTGAGGTATGGAGCTAATAATTCCATTAAGGAGAGCGAAAAATCCGCACTCGGCCCCGGCGGGCGGTAGACTAATGCTCCCTACCAGTGTGTTTTCGAGGTGGAGCTGATCTTAAAGATCATGACCTCCATCATAGAACAGCTTCTCTGATCCAATAGGGAGACCTTCAATCCCTCTTTATAGACCACAGTGGTGCCGCCACCGGTTTTTATGGGGCGATCTAATTCAAGAACCTTATATCCAATCGGAACCCCCAGTGTAATGGCGGGCACAGTATGAGGCTTCAACCAGGTTTCCGTAAGAAAACAAATATCTGGTGTGACTGAGTTTACCAGGTCCCATAATTCCTGGTGGTGTTTCGGTAGGGAAAGAATGTTTAAAAGGAAACTTGTTAACCCAATTTGAGGTGAGGATTCTCCAACATTACCAGAAGTGAGGAGATTAGATAATAATTTCGGAGAGCATAGCCCTTTAAGTGCTGGAGTATGGCTACCAGTGAGGGGATGAGTGAGGGAAGACTGATAGCGGCAATGAATACAGGAGAAAGGGCCTTCAGGGGATGGCCAGGAGTCTCGCATACAGCCTGCTAGTAGAACTGGTTGTAGATCTTTCAATACCTGGGCTGAATAGCGGCTGATAGTATTTCCATGAGAGTCCAAGGACTTAGGAGTATAGGCCATGGCCCCTAGCCCTGTTCGGGCACGGACGGGCACAGACGGGCTTCTCTTCGGCTTGTCTGAGGCGTGTCTGTAGGTGCACCTCTGCGCGCGAACGCTGCACGCTCAAACGGAAGGTAGGGCTAAATAGCCCTTTCTGAGGGAAGACTAGAGCGCTAACCGCTGGTACAAGCGGAAGTGACTGGCTCTTACCTGTCTGCCCTCCGCTCAACGGCTCTAATTGCCGAGTCGGACCGGGGCGGGCAGGCTGTGATATCGAGCGCAGCCTTCCCTATGCAACAATGGGCCCCTGTTATCCCCCGTAGCACCAGGAGCGCAACCTGAGAGGTGAGAGAGTTACCAACACTGCATGTGACACTAGAATTAAAATATTGCAAATACGGCAATAGTTTAAAAATGCGGTTCCTGACTTCTTGCAGCTAAACGCATATGTGCATAATTATATCCAGCACTCGGGAACAACTTGCTGGCATCAAGCAGTTCGGGGAGACTCTGCCACCGTCCTCCCTATCGTCTTGCAGCTGCAGTGTACCCGTGCCAGATGTGGTCTGACAGATACAGTGCAGACTGTTCCTCCCCATGCTCTTGCAGCTGCAGTGTACCCGTGCCAGATGTGGTGTGACAGATACAATGCAGCCTGCACCTCCCCATGTTCTTGCAGCAGTGTACCCGTGCCAGACTTGGTGTGACAGATACAATGCAGCCTGCGCCTCCCCATGTTCTTGCAGCAGTGTACCTGTGCCAGACTCAATGTGACAGATGCAGTGCAGCCAGCGCCTCCCCATCCTCTTGCAGCAGCTGTGTACACGTGCCAGACTTGGTGTGACAGTTACAATGCAGCCTGTGCCTTCCCTTGCTCCTGTAGCTGCAGGGTATCCTTGCCAGACTTGGTGTTACTGATACAGTGCTGCCAGTCCCTCCCCATGCTCTTGCAGCAGCAGTGTACCTGTGCCAGATGTAGTGTGACGGATACAGTGCAGCCAGCGCCTCCCCATGCTCTTGCAGCAGCAGTGTACCCATGCCAGATGTGGTGTGACAGATACAGTGCAGCCAGCGCCTCCCCATGCTCTTGCAGCAGCAGTGTACCCGTGTCAGACTCGGTGTGACAGATGCAGTGCAGCCTGCGCCTCCCCATGCTCTTGCAGCAGCAGTGTACCCATGCCAGATGTGGTGTGACAGATACAGTGCAGCCAGCGCCTCCCCATGCTCTTGCAGCAGCAGTGTACCCGTGCCAGATGTGGTGTGACAGATACAGTGCAGCCAGCGCCTCCCCTTGCTCTTGCAGCAGCAGTGTACCCGTGCCAGATGTGGTGTGACAGTTACAATGCAGCCTGTGCCTCCCTATGCTTTTGCAGCAGCAGTGTACCCATGCCAGATGTGGTGTGACAGATGCAGTGCAGCCTGTTCCTCCCCTTGCTCTTGCAGCAGCAGTGTACCCATGCCAGACTCGGTGTGACAGATGCAGTGCAGCCTGCGCCTCCCCCTCCTCCTGCAGCTGCAGTGTACCCGTGCCAGACTCGGTGTGACAGATGCAGTGCAGCCTGCGCCTCCCCATCCTCTTGCAGCAGTCGTGTACCCGTGCCAGAGGTGGTGTGACAGATACCGTGCAGCCAGCGCCTCCCCATGCTCCTGCAGCTGCAGTGTATCCTTGCCAGATTTGGTGTTACTGATACAGTGCAGCCAGCGCCTCCCCATGCTCTTGCAGCAGCAGTGTACCCGTGCCAGATGCGGTGTGACAGATGCAGTGCAGCCAGCGCCTCCCCATGCTCTTGCAGCAGCAGTGTACCCGTGCCAGATGTGGTGTGACAGTTACAATGCAGCCTGTGCCTCCCTATGCTCTTGCAGCAGCAGTGTACCCGTGCTAGATGTGGTGTGACAGATGCAGTGCAGCCTGTTCCTCCCCTTGCTCTTGCAGTAGCAGTGTACCCGTGCAAGATGTGGTGTGACAGATGCAGTGCAGCCAGTGCCTCCCCATGCTCTTGCAGCAGCAGTGTACCCGTGCCAGATGTGGTGTGACAGATACAGTGCAGCCAGCGCCTCCCCTTGCTCTTGCAGCAGCAGTGTACCCGTGCCAGATGTGGTGTGACAGTTACAATGCAGCCTGTGCCTCCCTATGCTCTTGCAGCAGCAGTGTACCCATGCCAGACGTGGTGTGACAGATGCAGTGCAGCCTGTTCCTCCCCTTGATCTTGCAGCAGCAGTGTACCCGTGTCAGACTCGGTGTGACAGATGCAGTGCAGCCTGCGCCTCCCCATCCTCCTGCAGCTGCAGTGTACCCGTGCCAGACTCGGTGTGACAGATGCAGTGCAGCCAGCGCCTCCCCATCCTCTTGCAGCAGTCGTGTACCTGTGCCAGAGGTGGTGTGACACTTACAATGCAGCCTGTGCCTCCCCATTCTCCTGCAGCTGCAGTGTATCCTTGCCAGACTTGTAGTTACTGATACAGTGCAGCCAGCGCCTCCCCATGCTCTTGCAGCAGCAGTGTACCCGTGCCAGATGTGGTGTGACAGATACAGTGCAGCCAGCGCCTCCCCATGCTCTTGCAGCAGCAGTGTACCCGTGCCAGATGTGGTGTGACAGATGCAGTGCAGCCAGCGCCTCCCCATGCTCTTGCAGCAGCAGTGTACCCATGCCAGATGTGGTGTGACAGATACAGTGCAGCCAGCGCCTCCCCATGCTCTTGCAGCAGCAGTGTACCCGTGCCAGATGTGGTGTGACAGATGCAGTGCAGCCAGCGCCTCCCCATGCTCTTGCAGCAGCAGTGTACCCATGCCAGATGTGGTGTGACAGATGCAGTGCAGCCTGTTCTTCCCCTTGATCTTGCAGCAGCAGTGTACCCGTGTCAGACTCGGTGTGACAGATGCAGTGCAGCCTGCGCCTCCCCATCCTCCTGCAGCTGCAGTGTACCCGTGCCAGACTCGGTGTGACAGATGCAGTGCAGCCAGCGCCTCCCCATCCTCTTGCAGCAGTCGTGTACCTGTGCCAGAGGTGGTGTGACACTTACAATGCAGCCTCTGCCTCCCCATTCTCCTGCAGCTGCAGTGTATCCTTGCCAGACTTGTAGTTACTGATACAGTGCAGCCAGCGCCTCCCCATGCTCTTGCAGCAGCAGTGTACCCGTGCCAGATGTGGTTTGACAGATACAGTGCAGCCAGCGCCTCCCCTTGCTCTTGCAGCAGCAGTGTACCCGTGCCAGATGTGGTGTGACAGTTACAATGCAGCCTGTGCCTCCCTATGCTCTTGCAGCAGCAGTGTACCCATGCCAGATGTGGTGTGACAGATGCAGTGCAGCCTGTTCCTCCCCTTGATCTTGCAGCAGCAGTGTACCCGTGTCAGACTCGGTGTGACAGATGCAGTGCAGCCTGCGCCTCCCCATCCTCCTGCAGCAGCAGTGTACCCGTGCCAGATGTGGTGTGACAGATGCAGTGCAGCCAGCGCCTCCCCATGCTCTTGCAGCAGCAGTGTACCCGTGCCAGACTCCGTGTGACAGATGCAGTGCAGCCAGCGCCTCCCCATCCTCTTGCAGCAGTCGTGTACCCGTGCCAGAGGTGGTGTGACACTTACAATGCAGCCTGTGCCTCCCCATTTTCCTGCAGCTGCAGTGTATCCTTGCCAGACTTGTAGTTACTGATACAGTGCAGCCAGCGCCTCTCCATGCTCTTGCAGCAGCAGTGTACCCGTGCCAGATGTGGTGTGACAGATACAGTGCAGCCAGCGCCTCCCCTTGCTTTTGCAGCAGCAGTGTACCAGTGCCAGATGTGGTGTGACACATGCAGTGCAGCCAGCGCCTCCCCATGCTCTTGCAGCTGCAGTGTACCCGTGCCAGACTCGGTGTGACAGATGCAGTGCAGCCAGCGCCTCCCCATCCTCTTGCAGCAGTCGTGTACCCGTGCCAGAGGTGGTGTGACACTTACAATGCAGCCTGTGCCTCCCCATTTTCCTGCAGCTGCAGTGTATCCTTGCCAGACTTGTAGTTACTGATACAGTGCAGCCAGCGCCTCTCCATGCTCTTGTAGCAGCAGTGTACCCGTGCCAGATGTGGTGTGACAGATACAGTGCAGCCAGCGCCTCCCCTTGCTCTTGCAGCAGCAGTGTACCCGTGCCAGATGTGGTGTGACAGATGCAGTGCAGCCAGCGCCTCCCCATCCTCTTGCAGCAGCAGTAGGCCTGTGACCATCTTCTCGCTCTTATAAGCGCAGTCCAGCTGTCCCTGCCCTTCCCCTTGTCTCCTTGCCTTGCTCTCCTTCACACCTCTCCCTCTTCTGTCTGCAGTGCACCGGTATTGATGTTCTCAGTGTAATGAAGAGATAATGCTGTAATGGCTGTATATGTTATGCTCGGTTGAAGCTTAATCCCTTATAATAACCACCAGTCACTTTGTGAGCTGTCTGCAGTTGTCCTGATCTGGGCAGCTGCGACCGCAGCCACGAGAACAAGAGTGACTCTAAAATAGCACAGAATGGATGGGGAATACAATAGAACATGAGACCTGGGACCAGGCCTCTAGGATGGGTACTATTTAGGCAGACACAACTTAAATCAAGTGAATGATAAGCCGACTTCCCATCTAGCACCCCTGTTACACCAACACTCCGGATATGAGCTTACCCTGTCAAAGCTCTAGAGTCTCATTGTTTTCTGTCTCTGCAAAAATCCTGCTTGTCATAGAGTCCTAGTTCACCGCTGAGCTCGCGACCTGGTTCACGGTTCTCTTTGCCTACAATGGAAGAGTTAGGACCTCTCTGAATCCATCCAAGTTTTAACACCCGTATACAGAAGTAAGAAACTGAAAGGTGACTTATAAGCATTTGCAGAGGGCCGCCCACTGCACGACAACACGTGTAGCCACATTTTCAGTAACTTTTGTTTGATCTGTTTGAGATAGAAATACATTCCAGGTATACATTGAAGAGCAATGGTGAAATTGTAGGTCCATGTGGGACGCTCCTGTCAATGTCTGCTACATCTGATAGGTGATTGGTGATTTTGCCTCTGTTGTCGGTTCTGCAAGAAGGAGGTGAACCAGTTGAGGACTGCTCCTGGGAATCAATCCCATTCTGCTTTCAAGAGTTTCTCTGAGCTGTTAGTGGCTGAACCTCTCAAATGCCATAGATAAATCCAGTAGTATTAGGAGACAGGATTCGTTTTTGTCTAGTGAGGTTTGTATATCATCTGTGATGTTTAGCAAGCGACCTCCATATTGTGTCCATGGTCTGAATCCTGATTGGTGTCTGTCTAATAGGTCAAAATTCTTGATGTGTTCACATAGCTGCTTGTGGGTGCATTTTTCCATCAGATTAGCCCGGAAAGGCATACTCGATACCGATCGATAGTTGTTTAAGTCTTTCAGGTCAGTGCCTATTTGTTTTAGTGAGGGGATACTTGGCCCATCTACAGGGATTGGGGGAGGGATCCTTGTTATAGGGATGCATTCACAATTTTCATCCATAAGGGAGTGTCGAATTGTAGGATCTCTTACTAAAGGAAGGGGAGAATGGGATTGTCAAAGTTTGAGGTAGGTTTCATTGAATGGTTTTCTGGATTTCCCCCTCAGACAAGGGACTGGAACTGTTCCAGAGGACTCAAATGTCCCTTTTGTACGTTGGGGTGTGTAGATCAGTAGTCTTGCTATGTGTTGTGAGGGTGGGGTTTGTAGATTTCCTTTGTTGGGCACTTACTTGGCTGGGAATAGAGTTGCTTATGGTTACGATTTTATCTTTAAAGAAAGTTGGGAAGACGTTGCAGATATCCGTTGAGTTGTTTGCCATTGTGGGTTCTGCAAGTTTACCTGACTATTGCTTTATTGTGTCAAAGAGTTTTCGTGGCCAGTTCTTCGCTCTGCACGGGGAGATCTAGTCACTGTGGCTTTGGCTTTCAAGATCACCATTTTGTAAGATTAAGTTTAATGTTAGGGAGTTTCTGTAGATTATAGCAAGCTCTCCCCATGCTTGAAAGTGCGGTCTAAACGTAAGCTGGAAAAATCCAGAGGGATGAGAAGGTCCATTATTAGAGCTGACATTGGGTTGTTCTAGGTTTCTGTTTGGAAGAGAATTTCCAGTTCTTGCCATAAGATCACATCTGCTATATCTGTTGCATTTTTTTGGCTGATCTACCGTTGTGCAGCATGCATTTAAGTTTTGTTATTGTTTTATTGGTTACTATGAGGAACATTGAGTTTGTTGCTATCAGGATCAGGTTGTTGTGATTGTCTTGTAGGGACTTGTCTCTCCTGTTTTGGTGGTTGGATATCTTGACGATTGGTATGTTGGATGTTGTGTCAGTAGAGTAGGTTATCAGAGCGGTTACCTGTTCCTCTGAGATGTGATTATTTGTTCTTCTCGGCAAGTGAAGTCTATTGTCTTTGGGAGTAGTGTATGTGCCATTGTAGACAAGTGTTCTGCTGCAAGTGAGTCAATGGGCATGTACAGCTTCTCCAGGGTGAGTAGATTAGTGATTACTTTTTTTCATTACCTATTCTATGTCCTCATTAAGTAATTGCAAGTTGGCATTAGTTTGGTTTACGAGAGGTTTGTGTGTTGGGCTATGACAGATTGCATCATCGATCGGTGCAAATGTTCCAGAGTTTTCGTGACCGGTCTTCCTTTTTGTATCACGGCAGACACAAAGAGATGATGGACGAAGCACTGAAACTTTTCAGACACCCCCAGTCTCAGATCTAGGTTGAATCCATAATCATTCTTTATCTCCCTTCACCCCCCCAGTTCAGAAAAATGTAAACGCTCCATCCATCATCCTTGTGTTTGCTTTGTTCTCCCTAAGTTGGCTTGGTATGCCCAGACTTGGGTCCCTTGCTCACTTTGCCACTGGATTCAAGCTGCCTGGCTGATGAGGGGTGAAAACCCTCAACCAGTCCTAGAATGCTTGTTTCCGATTCAGGGAAGTCCTGACTTGGCAGTTCGGGCTGGACTGTTCCCATGAGAAACAGGGTCAAGACTGAGTTGCATATAACTGGGTCTGAACTGGGGTGGCGAAATGAGCTAAAGAATGTTGGTGCGTTAAGCCCAGATCTGGGACTGGGGTGAGTTTCTGAAAAGATTCAGCTCTCCGACCATCATCTCCTTCTGTTTGCTTTGCCTTTTTGTATCAGTTACCAGCTCTTTGTCAATGGGGTGTTTCTAGGGTGCTGACCCACTTCCTATTGTTGGGTAGTTGCATCTCGGGCTGCGAGAGCTGTTTGTAGTAGGGTGTCGATGGAGACAGATTGCATTATCATTCTGTGCTAATGTTTGCGGGTTTTCTTGAGCTGACTGCGATTTTGTATCAGTCTACGGCTCTATGTCTATGTGTTTTTTTTGGGCGCTGACCCACTTCCTATTGTTGAGTTGTTGCACCTTGGGCTGTGAGGGCTGCTTGTAGGAGAGTATAGTTGAAGACTTTGTGAGTTTGTGAAGACTGCTGGGTTACGGTTGCTAATGGGTGTGGTTTTCTGGATGGCGGTAGTGGGTTTAGGGTTAAGCATAGCGTTTGGAGTATGAGACAGGTAGCTAGGAGGTGTAGTTGGGGTTGCTATTTGCCTTTTCAGGTCACTAAAAAGTGAGTTGAATACTTGTAGGTCATTGTCCGCTGTTTAGACAAGGGTGTTGCCCTTTTCTAAAATTGAGATGGTAGCTTTCGCTTTGAGGGAGGGGGAGGATAAGATTTTAAGTTTGAGACCATGGAGGATGTTCTCTGTGGAATTGCCTGCCTTGAGGAGTAAAATACTTTCCGCCATTTAGCTGTGCATCTCATGTGGAAGGTCAGATCAGTCTTAATGGCTCCTTTTGATAAGCAAGAATAGGAGTCAGATATGAGAGTTTTGGGGTTGCTCCTTAGGATACTGTGTTTGAATTTCTTCCCCCATTTTTGGATAAATCCGGTGGGTAGTTGATTCTGAGAGATTTCATTCCTGAAAGAGACAAGATGAGAGCATTTGCATTGTTGTATCCATCCATCGTTCTATGGTTAGTGGGGCTAATATTAGGTCCACTCTGTTAGGAGACAAGACCAGACTTTTGCCATTACTAAGCGGTAAACAGGAATGAGAACAGTGGTGCTATTATCCTAGGAAGGTTTTTTTATTTTCTTTTTCTTACTCTTGTCTGCAGATAACTGTTTATAGAGTTCTTCTACTCCCTGAAGGTTGTGTTTATTTTTGACCAGAAGGCTCCCACTTCCTCTCAAACGGTTAATATAAGAGTCCTTAAAACCAGCAGGTTTGTTAGTTTGCCTATTGCAATATGGCCCCCATCGGTTAGCAGCACTGACTTGGTAGGATGAGAGAGCCTAGTTCTCTCTAGGTTTTTTGTTGCTGGGGTCAGGCCTAAGAACAGCATTCAAAGATGGTCGCCCCGTTTGTATGTGGTCTTTCAGTCCTCTTTCTATCACCAATTATTAAGGCTTTGGCCACTTTGGAAACCAGGGCGTAATGCTGGCGTGCTGCACAGAAGGAGAGCCCTGAAAATGGCCCCTGAATCTCTCACCTTTAATATCCTGTGCTGAGGGTGGGTCAACTTTCCTTCGTCGGACTGGAGCAGGAATCCTCCACTGCAATTTAGGGTCATTCACTCTTTTTCCTCAGCTTGCGTGGCACTTGGGAGTCTCCTGATCCCTTCCACGCTCTCCTCAGCCATGATCGGGCAAGGGAACTTCACCCTTCAATTAGCAAATGCGACTGCACTGAGATCATTGTCTAGGGTGCCTCGCACTACCATTCTCTCTGCCTTCCCTGACCATCAGGGGTGTTCCCAGCTCATTGGCACCCTCCTGCTCCATGCCAGTATCTGATACTCAAGCTCGGTGATCTCTGGTAAGCCTCGATCTCATTTGGGAAAAAGATGTCCCAGGCTATTTTTGGACACACCGGGCTCTCTTTTGCGAGCACACCGAGTCCCTGGTGCACTCAGTGACTTGCGTCCCATGTTTCCATTTGAGCCTTCCCTAATTGTCTTCGCTCTCCATGAGCCGCTGTTAGGGAGACTCTACGTGTTGCTTTGTTGTTGATGTAGTTTTACAACTTTGAAGATTTGTTAATGGACGAGGACTTCCCTGGTATTTCTGAAAAAATTGCAATCCCTGGCCCTGGAGCTTTTAGAGGAGCTCCTACTCGTCGGCCATACTCCAACCCGTATCTTAGGCACTTCTCGAATCACCCAAATTTCAGGCCACTGTGCCACCTCAACGTGTAGATCACAGGCCCAAATCCATGTTTCATTCATGCGTCTGTTGAGCGTAACACTGCCTGAAGTACCCAAGATCCCCACTGTGCTTCACAGAGCAATGCCAAAGGGAGGCTCTCATTGTTTTCAACAAGGACATTTCTAGACTGTCCATGAACCCAGAATAAATAGCTTTACTAATACTCCAGTGTCTGTCAGACGTGTCTGCTGGATCCAAGAACCATAAGTGTTTGTGAAAACATTTAGTATACTTGACTCAAACCAAACATGTGTCCCTGTAAGCCAGGGTTTTATATATATCAATTACAACCACTGTAACAGTCTCGTGCACCACTCGTCCATCTCCTAAAACCTCTGTTGTCCCCACACCAAAAATACTTAAAATGGAGATATACCATTAAACAGATTCTTTCATCTTTATAGAGGACCGGCATGAAAAAATTCAGGGATGCCAAGGCAGCACAGTACACAATCTCGTCTGCAATCTGTGTCAGCGATGGAGACTGCGTGAGGAACAGCTATCCTCTCATCTCCTGTGTTCTAACATGACAACTAGACTTCTTAACGCGACTGCCATCTTGGGTGTAATTCATCCCAATAAAGCCCAAATTAACAGCCTGGGCTGGAGAGTAGAACGTTCTGGTGTAGAAAGGAGGAAAAGGGCAACCAAGGGGAGGGAAGGAGGGCCTGAAGGAAACAATGGAAAGGGGACTGCAAAGGAAGCAGTGGCCCTGCCCCAAAAGTTGGTTTGTGCCTGTAGTCCAAAACGTAGCCTATCTATTGTGAACCTCAATGAGTCACATGTGTCAACAATGGCTACATCAATGCCCTATTAGCATTTCTTTTGAAATATGCATAGAACATAGAGTACCCGTGTCTAAACGTAAATTTTTTATATATCATAAAATAGATCCCTAACTGTCTGGTTATTTTAGAAAGGGACCCGCTAAGTCCATCCCAGACATGGTGTTAGGGTCAAGGTGTCCACAATTTCTCTTGGCTCATGTTCATCACACAGTTCTGTTCATTCGGGCATATCAGATGGGAACTCTCTCAATCCATTCCTCCACTGCAAGCAAGTAATCAAACGTTGATTGTTATCTTAAGATCCTTTATTCAATTCAAAAACATCACTTTTCTGGCAGACCCAGCTAATGCGTGTGTGGATGTGAGATCGATGAAGTAAAGTGAACAAGATTGAAATAATGGCCATGTAGGAATTGAAACTTCAAATAATTGCCCTGATGAAGTCCCTATAAAGGATGAAATGTGTTGGCTGGGTCTGCCAGATAAAGTGATGTTTTTTAAGTGAATAAAGGATTTTAAGATAACGCTCAACGATTAATGATTAACTTTAAGTAAAGAAAAGAGACTAGGTTTACATGATTGAAAAAGAGTGAGTACAGCTACCAAATCAAATGGCTTGTAGAAAAGAATAAGATTACATTGTTGCCCTCATATGTATGAACACATGTTTGTTCAGGATTGAATTCTTGGAGCAGTGAGAACTCTGGGAGTTAGCACATTAACTATAGATACAGTGGAACTTTGGCCTGTGCACTCCATGGATCACTACTGCCACTCTTGTCAAAACCTCTCCTGCAAGTATTAATATTCTTGTTGAAAACACTTCAGGACCCCTCTAGCATGGCTCTGTGAAGCACAGTAGAGACTCGCGGTGAGTTTCGCTCAACTGACCCACGCCTGAAGGATGAGTTTGGAGCTGTGACCTATTCGTTGGGGGTGCGCTACTATGGCCTTTTGATAGCCTGAATGCTGAGTGACTTGAGAACTGTTGAAGCTAGAGTGCCAGTGTTGAAACTTGTGCTTCACAAGAATTTACCTGCCTATAGTTATGAATAAGAAGTTTGCTTACACTGTGGAATCAAAAATCAGTAAGCTGTACTTGCATTGATAAAACTGTGTCTGTTTTTCTTATTTGACCTTGAGAATCCGACTTTCGAATCATCATGATTAGATACACCCCAGCATGTGAAGAACAAACACACCTTGGAGGTACGGTACTATGTTTTCATAATTGTTAAAATCCGATAGTTGGGTCTGATCCATGAAGCAAATAGCCTCTTCTCAGACCTGTCAGCCTTAGGCCTTTCCCCAAACTTCTTGCTTTCCTCCTCCATTTCTACTGAACTCGTTTTTGCTGGCCTTAGCACTTTGTGCACTTTACCACTGCTAACCAGTGCTACAATGCATGTGTCCACTCCTTAAAACAGGGTAACATTTGTATTTACATATAAGTCCCTAGTAAATTGGTACTTAATGTACCAGAGGGCCTGTAAATGCTGCAACACTTATTGTCCTACACACTTAAGTAGCTCCATAAAAATATCTCAGGTCTGCCATTGCAGTCTGTGTGTGTAGTTTTAAATTTCCATTTCGTCCTGGAAAAATAAACCTTTTACCAGGCACAAATCTTCCTTTTTAATACATTTAAGTCACCCCTAATGTGTGCCATGGACAGCTCTGATGGCAGGGTGCAGTGTGTTTTAAAAGCTGGATATATACTTTTAGGTTTTACGTGTCCTGATAGTAAAAACTCTTATATTCATTTTTCATTATTGCATGGCCTGCCTCTCTCATAGGATGGGTATTGATAAGGGGTTGTACCCAAATAGTGTCCCTGGGACCTGGGTGATCAATGTAATGAAAGGAAGGGGTTTCAGTACTCAAGGATCAATTTTACAAGACAGACAATAAAAATAAATCAATCAAAAAACAAATCTGGACACATTGTTTTAATCACAATGTGAACGTTTATAATAAATATATGAATTATCTCAACACGTAAACACAGTTTGCGTAGTGCCCCAGATAAAGTGGAAGAAGGAGGGGAGTGATCCTGTGAGGAAGTGGTGGAGGAAAGAAGGAAGTTTTGTAGTGACAATTAAATCAGTAAATATACAGCATTTGTACATGCTACACAGTGTGTGTAGAAATGTTAGACCACAGGGTTCAATGTATTATTCAAACATGACAGCATACTCCACAGAATTCAAATAATGAAGGCGTTTAGGGCGTGGAGTTGAGTTCTACGAGTAGTTGTCGACGTTTCGACCCCCTGATATGCAGGTAGAATTACTATCCTTGCGGTGGGGTCTTCATCAGGACAGGGGTGGGGACACACCTGTTTAATATAAATATATAAATTATATAAATTAATACTGGGGAATGAATCCCTGTATTATTTCAAATGAAAAGCACATCATTATTAACCTATGATGGTAGGGAACACACTCACTAATGTGCCATACACTTAGGCAGTATATAGTCCAGCATCAAAAAAGTCTAGTTGACTGAATGGATGAAAAAATATATAAACTAAGAATGAAGCTGTACTGCTCAAGTTGATTAGATCTAACGATTTGTAAGGAAAAAATGGAAAAAATTGGAGTAAAACCGGTCCGAAGAAAGCAGCAAACGGACAGTACTGTATCCACTGACTATGGACAAGGGGCAAGACATAGTAGTTGCTCAGTGTCAGTAAATCAAAGGAAACTCACCAAGAAACAGTAAAAACTGGACCGTGGAACCGACTAGCGGCTTGGCCCGAAGCAATCGTCAAGGCTGATAGAACTGTTAATATACAAAAATGCGGGCGATTTAGATAGACCAGAGTCTACATTAGTAAGAAGCAAAATCAGGAAATGCGAATAGGGAACTTACCATGAAGTGATGTCACGGCGACCCCAATTTAATTAGATGACATGGTCCGAGGTAACAGCTATTTACATCAATGCTGGGGAGTGTGAATCAGAGACCAGAGTTTAGCACAGAATAGGTGAACTATGCCGCAACAGAAATGACGAGTTGAACACGGGTTTACACTCACCACAAATGCGTGATCATATCATTAAGGGGTCTGGTCCAATCACAAGGGTGCCTCGTAGATTATTCTGAGGGTTAAAGGAGGGTTACGGGATTAGCATGGGAGAGGTTAGCTCAGATCCACCAGAAGGAGACGGTTTGGTGAATTAACTCACCATAAAGGCGCGATCAGAGTCCGATAATGGGGGGTCCAACTCGGTCGGACGGAAGGCTTCTAAGTAGAAACTGTGAATGGAGACGGGAAACATTGATGTAGAGCGCCCATCATAAGGTAATTACAAAAAGCATCCGTTTGTTGGAGAAGATGCTTACCGGCAACGGAATGAATCTCGTCCCGCCGGCAGCCGAGTTCGCAATGGCGATTCTCGGTTCCGGGTTTAGAGCTATCCCCATGGTAACCGGATCACGTGGTGCGAGGCACCCGTGTGGACATAGAGAAAAGACTGCAGTTGCGGTCAAAGTGCGGTAATGTTCTTAGTTAGCCAATAATTAGAGATCCTTTGCTGGCACAAAAATAATTATGTTAAATCTTTCAAAAATAACCATAATAATTTCGGAAGCATAATACCACAGTACAGAGGGTCATAATTAAATACGTGTGTTATCCATTGCTATATACCGGTGCATGGACCTAATGAAATCTTCTTATCCCAGTAAGGATTGCTCTGGGGTCATTCAGAAACAACACTTAAGGAGGCAGCATATAACATTTTAAGTGGATTATTTCACAATTAGATCATTCAAGTGCAACACGAGAGGAGAAGCATCTTAAGGCATTTTGAGTGGATGGTACACTAGTAGATGCGATAAAATTCGACAATTATACCAGACGTGGCGTACCTCTCTCATGAGGGTAAAGGCCACATGTCATTAGTTAGATAGTTATAGCGGCATGACCAGACGTGGCGTACCTCTCTCAAGAGGGTAAAGGCCACAAGTCATATAGTAACCACCTGGAATGACATCAAACATATATATGTAAAGTAAAAGCGTCCATACTGTAAATAGATTGACGATGTTCCTCACACAGAGGGGTAAGGGCCGTCCAGAATCTTATTACAAGTTAATAGTTACTCAAATCACAGTCGCATACTACTACACATATGGTAAGAGCTACAGATAAGTCATATATGTCTTGCAGAGCTACATTACATTAAAATCAGAGTGGCGTACTACTAAACACAGGGTAAGAGCCACAGAGAAGTTATATATGTCTTGCAGAGCTACATTGCATTCAATTCAGGTGGTTGATAGAGTAGCTAATTGTGAGAAGGAGCTATCTTGCTCATTAAGCCCGTTCTCAATTGAATCAAACCTTAGCATCCATTTTAGCTCCCGAATATTCAGAATATCCGCGATAATCCCACCCCGGGGCCCCAAGGTGGCTTTCTCAAGGATTACCCATTTTAGACTCTCCGGTGTATGACCGGCTGTGGAAAAATGTTCAACCAAAGGTGCACCTGGTGTTAGGCACCTAATTCTGCTCATATGCTGAAGGATCCTGGCCTTCGCTTTCTGTTGCGTCTGACCAATGTATATCATCGGGCAAGGACACAAGATGGCGTATATAATGTTTGATGAGTTGCAGTTGGTGTGTGTTCTCAGTGGAATTCTATGATCATGGTAAGTGAATTCCTTCGTTTGGATAACACTGTCGCATGCCTTGCACTGACCGCATCTGAAGTGGCCCACAATGGCGGGTAAGTTCCAAAGAGTCGCGACCTTGGGATCATCTCTGGTCTTTAAGAAGGAACGAACCACATGGTCTTTTACACTACACGCCTTCCTGAAGGCATGTAAAGGTGGATTAGGTTGCCTGATGTCATCTGATATCAAGTTCCAGTGGCGATTGATAATACGTTTAATTTTGTTACTCTGGGTGTTGAAAGTGGTAACACATACAATCCTTTCTTGCTGATCGACTTTGTCAATTCTGGGGGTGAGCAACTCCTCTCGAGGGTAGAACCACGCTCTTTTCCTTGCTCGTTTAAGTAGTTGTGTAGGATATCCTCTACTCAGTAGTCGTTGTTTGAGTTCTTCTGATTCGGTGAAGTAATGGTCCTTATTGGAACAATTCCTGCGGATGCGCAGGAATTGTCCAAACGGTAAGTTATCTCGCAAAGCTCTGGGATGATGACTGTTATAATGTAATAATGAATTCCTTTCGGTGGGTTTGCGGTAAAGTGTCGTTAGCAAGTGACCCGAACATTCGTAGATGGTGAGATCAAGGAAATTGATTCTGTGGTTGTCTGATTCAATCGTAAATTTGAGATGTCCCGTCACTGGATGGTCCTTGGCGTGGAAACTGCTGCGGACCAGATCAAGGTGATTACGGCTGAAATAAAGACCTTAAAAGCTGAAATAGCGGCAGATGCCAACTTCGCCAGTGCCAAAGAAACTCTGACCAATCTTGAAGCCACTCTTAAAGATTTCGATTTGACAACGCAGAATCGTAAACTTGAAAAATTGGCACGTGATATCAGACTGTACGATAAGAAAAAAACATATCCTTATCTGCAAGAGGATTATTTTCGCCAAGACCAACAAGGCAGATTTACCAACCGGGGAAGAGGTGGATACAGAGGCAGAAGAAACTACCAAACATTCTCAGACTCTTCCTATAGCTCTGAGGGTGAACAGGAACAACCTGGCCCTAGCTTCCAGCAGTACTACCCCGACTCCGCACAATTCCAGCAGCATCAGTACAACCCTTTTTTAGGGCAACGCCAATGGTCATGGCGACCACCGCGCGGCAGAAGCAACAACTGGCAGCGCGGCCAGCAGCGTGGATCTCAGCAGGGCACCAACACCTGGAATGGAGGTCGTGGCCAACCGCAAAAACAGGTGCAATTCCAGGCGGAATCTCAACACGGAGAACGAGTGACCCGCAACAAAACCTACAGGTGGTAAACATTTATGAGACCTATCCTAAACTCAGACTTCTCGGAGGAGCACCACCGGTGGCGAACAGCCCGGTGGTCAACATATCTAATCGACCTCTCAACGACGATGAGATCAAGGTATTAGGGAAAGGACTATCCTATGTTCCAACCAACAACCCTGACGCATTCATGATTCGTACGGAACTCTTTCAGTTCTTTCGGAAGATCAGGTTAAGATATTTCTTCCGCGACTCTGAACCTTCCGTATCATCATCCATTACTGGGCTCAGACCACCCTCCATGTTTGTTCCTTTTAATAGCACTATGTCGCATAAGATTCTTGCCTATGAATCCATTGTCATCAGGGATGTGTTACAACTACTGGGAACTAAACCATTTGTCAAATACAACACCAGTAGGAATGAAAAAATGGCTTTACAATCACTTGCCAACAACGACCTACTTGTTATTAAACCTGCCGACAAAGGCGGAGCAATCGTAGTACAGGATGTCACCACTTATGAGTCCGAAATTCTCAGACAATTGAATGATGGAACCAGCTATCAGCAACTGAGATCAGATCCCTCAAGAACTATCGCGAATGAGATCCTGGAGTTAACCCAAGCTGGCCTTGAACAAGGTTTTCTATCAGAACTAGAGTTCAACTTTCTGAACAAGAAGTATCCACGCCTAGCGACCATATATACTTTACCAAAGATTCATAAGTCCATGGTGGCCCCCCCCGGTCGTCCAATTGTCTCGGGTTGCGGCTCCATGCTTGAGCCGCTTGGCAAATATATCGATTTCTTCTTAAAACCCTTGGCGGAAGACACTCCTGCATATCTCCGTGACACTATGCACACCATCAATATTATTGAAAATTCCACATTTGACCCCTCAAAACAACGACTTGCCACCTGTGATGTTGTATCTCTTTACACATCGATTCCGCAATATGAGGCGCTAACGGTCATTACACGCTGCCTGAACCAACGCCCGGCACCAGTCCAAGTACCAACTGAGTTCATTGTTGGTTTATTACGCATAGCCATGACAAAGAATTTTTTCATTTTTAGGGACAAATTCTATATTCAAACCTCCGGAGTTGCAATGGGGGCTCCCTTTGCTCCTGATGTAGCCATTCTGTACATGGCGGCTTTTGAACAGGATACTATTCTTAACCCAGTTAACCCATTCAGAGACCAGCTCGGTCTCTGGATGCGGTATATAGATGACATCCTGCTAATCTGGAATGGAGACTTGGAAGGACTAACGCTCTTTTTTGGTTGGCTTAACAATCAATCGGGACATCTCAAATTTACGATTGAATCAGACAACCACAGAATCAATTTCCTTGATCTCACCATCTACGAATGTTCGGGTCACTTGCTAACGACACTTTACCGCAAACCCACCGAAAGGAATTCATTATTACATTATAACAGTCATCATCCCAGAGCTTTGCGAGATAACTTACCGTTTGGACAATTCCTGCGCATCCGCAGGAATTGTTCCAATAAGGACCATTACTTCACCGAATCAGAAGAACTCAAACAACGACTACTGAGTAGAGGATATCCTACACAACTACTTAAACGAGCAAGGAAAAGAGCATGGTTCTACCCTCGAGAGGAGTTGCTCACCCCCAGAATTGACAAAGTCGATCAGCAAGAAAGGATTGTATGTGTTACCACTTTCAACACCCAGAGTAACAAAATTAAACGTATTATCAATCGCCACTGGAACTTGATATCAGATGACATCAGGCAACCTAATCCACCTTTACATGCCTTCAGGAAGGCGCGTAGTGTAAAAGACCATGTGGTTCGTTCCTTCTTAAAGACCAGAGATGATCCCACGGTCGCGACTCTTTGGAACTTACCCGCCATTGTGGGCCACTTCAGATGCGGTCAGTGCAAGGCATGCGACAGTGTTATCCAAACAAAGGAATTCACTTACCATGATCATAGAATTCCACTGAGAACACACACCAACTGCAACTCATCAAACATTATATACGCCATCTTGTGTCCTTGCCCGATGATATACATTGGTCAGACGCAACAGAAAGCGAAGGCCAGGATCCTTCAGCATATGAGCAGAATTAGGTGCCTAACACCAGGTGCACCTTTGGTTGAACATTTTTCCACAGCCGGTCATACACCGGAGAGTCTAAAATGGGTAATCCTTGAGAAAGCCACCTTGGGGCCCCGGGGTGGGAATATCGCGGATATTCTGAATATTCGGGAGCTAAAATGGATGCTAAGGTTTGATTCAATTGAGAACGGGCTTAATGAGCAAGATAGCTCCTTCTCACAATTAGCTACTCTATCAACCACCTGAATTCAATGCAATGTAGCTCTGCAAGACACATATAACTTCTCTGTGGCTCTTACCCTGTGTTTAGTAGTACGCCACTCTGATTTTAATGTAATGTAGCTCTGCAAGACATATATGACTTATCTGTAGCTCTTACCATATGTGTAGTAGTATGCGACTCTGATTTGAGTAACTATTAACTTGTAATAAGATTCTGGACGGCCCTTACCCCTCTGTGTGAGGAACATCGTCAATCTATTTACAGTATGGACGCTTTTACTTTACATATATATGTTTGATGTCATTCCAGGTGGTTACTATATGACTTGTGGCCTTTACCCTCTTGAGAGAGGTACGCCACGTCTGGTCATGCCGCTATAACTATCTAACTAATGACATGTGGCCTTTACCCTCATGAGAGAGGTACGCCACGTCTGGTATAATTGTCGAATTTTATTGCATCTACTAGTGTACCATCCACTCAAAATGCCTTAAGATGCTTCTCCTCTCGTGTTGCTCTTGAATGATCTAATTGTGAAATAATCCACTTAAAATGTTATATGCTACCTCCTTAAGTGTTGTTTCTGAATGACCCCAGAGCAATCCTTACTGGGATAAGAAGATTTCATTAGGTCCATGCACCGGTATATAGCAATGGATAACACACGTATTTAATTATGACCCTCTGTACTGTGGTATTATGCTTCCGAAATTATTATGGTTATTTTTGAAAGATTTAACATAATTATTTTTGTGCCAGCAAAGGATCTCTAATTATTGGCTAACTAAGAACATTACCGCACTTTGACCGCAACTGCAGTCTTTTCTCTATGTCCACACGGGTGCCTCGCACCACGTGATCCGGTTACCATGGGGATAGCTCTAAACCCGGAACCGAGATTCGCCATTGCGAACTCGGCTGCCGGCGGGACGAGATTCATTCCGTTGCCGGTAAGCATCTTCTCCAACAAACGGATGCTTTTTGTAATTACCTTATGATGGGCGCTCTACATCAATGTTTCCCGTCTCCATTCACAGTTTCTACTTAGAAGCCTTCCGTCCGACCGAGTTGGACCCCCCATTATCGGACTCTGATCGCGCCTTTATGGTGAGTTAATTCACCAAACCGTCTCCTTCTGGTGGATCTGAGCTAACCTCTCCCATGCTAATCCCGTAACCCTCCTTTAACCCTCAGAATAATCTACGAGGCACCCTTGTGATTGGACCAGACCCCTTAATGATATGATCACGCATTTGTGGTGAGTGTAAACCCGTGTTCAACTCGTCATTTCTGTTGCGGCATAGTTCACCTATTCTGTGCTAAACTCTGGTCTCTGATTCACCTTCCCCAGCATTGATGTAAATAGCTGTTACCTCGGACCATGTCATCTAATTAAATTGGGGTCGCCGTGACATCACTTCATGGTAAGTTCCCTATTCGCATTTCCTGATTTTGCTTCTTACTAATGTAGACTCTGGTCTATCTAAATCGCCCGCATTTTTGTATATTAACAGTTCTATCAGCCTTGACGATTGCTTCGGGCCAAGCCGCTAGTCGGTTCCACGGTCCAGTTTTTACTGTTTCTTGGTGAGTTTCCTTTGATTTACTGACACTGAGCAACTACTATGTCTTGCCCCTTGTCCATAGCCAGTGGATACAGTACTGTCCGTTTGCTGCTTTCTTCGGACCGGTTTTACTCCAATTTTTTCCATTTTTTTCCTTACAAATCGTTAGATCTAATCAACTGGAGCAGTACAGCTTCATTCTTAGTTTATATATTTTTTCATCCATTCAGTCAACTAGACTTTTTTGATGCTGGACTATATACTGCCTAAGTGTATGGCACATTAGTGAGTGTGTTCCCTACCATCATAGGTTAATAATGATGTGCTTTTCATTTGAAATAATACAGGGATTCATTCCCCAGTATTAATTTATATAATTTATATATTTATATTAAACAGGTGTGTCCCCACCCCTGTCCTGATGAAGACCCCACCGCAAGGATAGTAATTCTACCTGCATATCAGGGGGTCGAAACGTCGACAACTACTCGTAGAACTCAACTCCACGCCCTAAACGCCTTCATTATTTGAATTCTGTGGAGTATGCTGTTATGTTTGAATAATACATTGAACCCTGTGGTCTAACATTTCTACACACACTGTGTAGCATGTACAAATGCTGTATATTTACTGATTTAATTGTCACTACAAAACTTCCTTCTTTCCTCCACCACTTCCTCACAGGATCACTCCCCTCCTTCTTCCACTTTATCTGGGGCACTACGCAAACTGTGTTTACGTGTTGAGATAATTCATATATTTATTATAAACGTTCACATTGTGATTAAAACAATGTGTCCAGATTTGTTTCTTGATTGATTTATTTTTATTGTCTGTCTCTCATAGGATAACATTGGAGTTGCCTTATTACACTTAATAAACTGTAACTCCCAAATGGAACTAGGTAACCAGTACATTTTTGGTGTCTCTGTAATTGTAATGAAAAATTCTCTTTTATGGTGAAATCAGATTTTTTATTACAATATTGAAAATGCCGCTTCAAGAAATTAGATATTGTCCTAGCTTAGCCATTTAGTGCCTGCAACCTGTCTCTGGGTCACATGACTTAGTGTCACTGACAGTTGGGCTTTATGTATTCCTCCTAGACACCCACACACAATAGATGGCTCAGGTGTGCCTGCTTGTTCGGCGCTGGCAGGGTGGAGCTGGTCACTGTCCTACTTACACTTGAATAGGTTGTGTCCTGCCTCCACATAAAGGGCTGCATACCCCCAGGGCAAAGGGGGCAGGAAAACTGTGTACTTTAAAGGGACCTGTGGAAGATTCTGCCAGGAAGAAGGACTGCTGTGCTGTTAAAAACACTGCTATGCTGAGTTGCTACCCTCTTGCCTGGATGACAAGGACTGGACCTGCATCGTGTACCCAGGACCAAAAGAGTGACTCCAAGGGCTAGTCTCTCGTAACCAGACCTGGACTCTGCAACTGTGAGTTCTACCCTGTCAAGGGGTGCCATCACAGGTGGGCATGAAAGTGCTCTGCCAGCCCATTTGTGGATCAAGCTGAACTGACACATCACCTCTGCTGCGAGACGCAAACTCAAAAAGAACACTTCTGTGAGGATCCCTCCTTTTTTTTATTTTTTTTTTTAAAGTTTCATTATTTTTATGCAAGGAACAGACAAGGTACAGAAAATATAAATGAATACATAGCTTAGGCACCACAAATGTTTAAAACAAAAACATTAAGCCATACAGTACAAAGAGAGAAAACAAAAAACCCATGAGGAAAATGAGGCAGTTTCGTACAAGCGTACCATTACTGACAAGGAGAGTAAGGCAAACAAAGTTATCAAAACAATTACAGCAATTGCAGACCATTCATTATAACCATTCAGTGATAGGATTCCCCATTTTTAACCCTAAACTACACTTGCGAATACTCTTAGTTTTATATACTGCGATCTCAAGATTGTACATAGATAATACCTGAGCACTCCACCCCAAAAAAGAGGGCGGATCAGGGGAGATCCACTCTCGGGAAATACACCCCCGTAAGACGGACATAAAAATAAATAGAAAAGAGGTCCGGTCCTTAGATGTAGTCAGACATGTGGAGTCAGTCCCAAGCAGCACCATCTCAGCATTTATTCATATTGAAGGACCTAATATTTCCATCAAGAAATTTTGTATGGAAGTCAGTAAGGGACCGAGTTTACCACATGAAAAAAAACATATATTGAGCATCAGCCGCAAAACAGCCGCATCTGCTACAACTAGCTCGTGGACCGGTACTCCATTTGGAGACTTTCCTGGGGGATTTATACAAGTCATGTAGAACCATGTGATGTTGGGCCAAAATCTTACCCGTTATCAGCACCTCTTTGGTCAAATTAATGGAAGAATAAAGATTAATAGTTGATATGTTTAATTTAGTTCTCCATCTCTTCTTACACTGATCCAGATCTTCTGGTAGCAACTGAATCAAACAGGAGTCAAAGAAAGCAATTGGAAGCCCCTTTCCCATCCCTTCCATTAGCGGAAATTGTTTAAACTGTTTAAACCGAGTTTCATATTGCCCCAACCATGTATAATAATCTGAAGAATTTGAAACAAATAATTGTTATGTACTCCATATTTAGATTGTAGCTCGTTGAATAGTAATGGTTGGAGATTATAAAACATGTCACCTAGATTACTTATCCCCAAATGATGCCATTTCCGGGTAGTTACATCTCGAAAAATATTGGGTAGAATTTCAGCGGCACAAACGGGGTGTAGAAGTTTATTTGAGGAAGTCGAATATAACGCCTAATTTCTCTCCACACAGAGAATGTGGAAATCAGCACCTTAAACTTGTTTTTTTTTATAGTAAATAGGTTCCAAGATTTTCAGGAGTCAGCCGTTGGCATTCTCCCCGATGAAGAATTTATAAATTGTGGGTGTATGACACTGCAATAAACCGCATTTGTCCCCAATGACTAAAGGAGAAATAAATTGCAAAACGGCCTACCAGTAATAGAATACGAAATAAGGTATACCCCATCCTCCCTTGGGTCTGGGAAGTGCCATTTTTTTAAGGCCCTTGTGTTTCGTTTGTACCCCCAGAGAAATCTTGACAAGACATTTTCAATTTTTTTCAAACAAGACAAAGAAAATTCTAATGGTACAGATCTAAATAAATAGAGAAATTTAGGGACGACCAGCATTTTAAAAAAGTTTGCTCTTCCGTATAGGGATAAAGTTATTGAGGTGCTCTATTGTAGACTTGACTCCCTCTAAGACTGGAATGAAGTTGATCTCCGGAATCCTACTAATGGGTGAAGTAATTTTAACACCAAGATATGCGGCCTCAGTAACCACTGTTGTATTCCTTGGGACATCGTCCCCGACGTATAATACCTGAGTCTTGGGCTCAATTTACGCAGGCCTGATAATTCTCGCCTCGGTAAGAGAGGTGTCGGCTGTAAGTTCAAGAATAACCAGGTTGTGATCGGATATAATTTTAGGATGTATATCAATTTTAGCCTCAGTTAACAGATCTACTGGGGCGAAAAAATAATCAATACGGGCATGTTTTTGATGGGGTGCAGAAAAAAAAGTAAAAACAGGGACGGCAGAGCACTTAAAACTCCATGCATCTACCAACCCAAATTCATTCAGGATACCCTTTATTGATTTAAACATTTTTGGCTTTCTACCTGTATACGTGGAATTGAGACGGAAATCAAAATCACCGGGTAAATGTAGATTGAAATCTCCACAAATCACAGGTGGAGAGGTCCATTGAGCCAGCTCAATGCTAATCAAATTGAGGATCTCTGGATCGTCTAAATTGGGGGCATATATGGTACACAGGGTAAAAGAAAAATGACCAATTCTAACTTCCACTATTGTCCACCTTCCCTGTGGATCAGCTTTAGCACATTTGCACTCACCCCACCCATGTTTTTTTTAAATTGCAACCCCTTTAGTAGTTGTACTCTGGCGAGTACAAATCAGGATTTTAAATCCTAAATCTTTCAAGCACATCCTGTTGTTCCATACTATGTGAGTTTCTTGAATACATAGTATCTGTACCCCCATACTTTTGAGAATCTGTGCCACCACCCCTCTTTTCTTTCTGTCATTCAGCCCACATACATTCCAGGAGCAAATAGAAAATTTTGCCATTATCAAAAAGGAAGTTGATATTCAGTGTACACCATTTATTGTTCCAGCTACACAACGACATTTTCCGGAAATATAGTAAATAAAGGTTAAACTTTCTGTCCCTGCGGTTCCTTGCCCCCACCCCTGCCCCACCCCAAAGCTACCCTCCCAACCCGCCCTGCCCAAGCACCCCCCCCGCAACCCATCGCTGTGAGGCATAGGGACTGAATAGTCGCTATTGAGTGTGAGGATCCCTCCAGCGCAAGGACTCCGCATCAACCTTGGAGTCCACCGCTGCAACCGAACTACCACTGCGTAACTCATACCCAATACAGGCCCTCACATGGCAGACCTTTCTGCGACAACAGCCTCGACGACGAGGCAAGACCACACCTCGCAAGCCCCGTAGTCTCTTCGGATCCAGCCTGTAAGCAATGCATCCTTTCACGCAGAATTGCACATCGCAAGCTTCCCCCATCGAGTGAATCTTTCATTGTGACTCAAGACCTTACATCGCAGCCTCGCAGCTCCCTGGAACCAAAGCATTGCCTCAGGTGCACAACACATCCTCGACCTGGACCTGGGATTACTTCATCACCAGGATTTAAGGTTCCCAGCCTGTGTTCCATCACGGTCGGTCTGAACCTGTGACTTTGTCCCTGTCTGACACGACCAGATATCCACAGGTGGTGCTTTGTGCTTTTTTACTTACATTTTTAAACTTTCATATCTCTGGTTCTACTGATTGTATTTTTGTTGTTTTGGTCTTATTTTACTTATTAAAAATCATACTATTTTTTTATGTGGGTCAGAATCTTTTTTTGCGGTGTGTTTTTCCTGTATTACTGTTTGAAGTGTTGCACAAATACTTGACACATTGCCTCTGAGTTAAGCTTGTCCGCTCTGTGCCAAGATACTGATGGGTTGAGCACAGGCTAATTTAGGATGTGCTTGTGACTTCACTGTGACAAGGATTGTCGTTCCTGCTTGAGTAGGATTCACCCCCCTCATCCAGTAACCCAATTTCTTACACCTCTGTCTACATATTACCTTATAGGTGTTGGGCCAGACAGCATGTTTTTGTCCTGAGGAGACCCACGACAATAGGGGAGGTGGGTCAAAACATCAACACTATTACAAGGATTGCCTACTAGCTAGCTATATGGTTGACTACAGTGATCAGGATACGAATTGTACTAGTAGGGGAGAGGGGAAAAGAGAGGCAGATCATCTTGGGGGGCAGCTGCGGGAAAAGGGGAAAGCAAGAAAGACAGGGAGGCGACTTACAGCACACACGTGTGACCTCTCATACATTAGTGATAGACCATCTTCCTAAACTCGGGCCAGTGCTGATTTAACTATTCTCAACTCCACTTCTACATACCTTGACAATATTTATATATTGTCATGATACAAATATGGAAAGTTAAGTAAAGTAAATCTGTACTTACCTACATAAACATACCTCATAGTATTTTTGCCACAATATTCTGGTAGTTGGATATTCTGCAGTCGATATTAAGGTAGAATATTCCTGGTGGAAAGTTCCAAGAACTCAAACTTGGTGGAATCCTTGGGACCCTAGGGAACAACCTAAACTACCCCATACTACTTTGATGGGGGATCCCTTTGTCTCGGGCTAGCATCCCCGGTCCCATACTGCTGATTCATACCATTACATAAATATATTTTACATCAGCATATTAAGGTAAAAGCCTCTGCCCTGCTGATTAGAAACTTTAAACACCTTGGGGCATATTACTAACAACTAGCGATAATTATCGCTATGTTGGCTTAGCGGCAATTTTTTTATCGCCGAGCTGCGGTGATTTTTATCGCTTAGGAACCTTGCTATTATCAAGGTTTATCTCCTAAGCGATACAAATCGGCCGAAATGCATGAATATCGCTGAAAAGTCTGCGATATTCATGCATTACCGAGCTAATGCTCTTAGCCATGTTATCCACCTCCCATTGGATAACATGGCTAAGAACTGCTCAGGGCAGGTGTTAGCTTTTGGAGATATTCGCGCTTAGCGCAAATATCTCCAAAAGTTGGTAATAGGAGATAGCGATGTTAGCGACTGTTTCCAGTCGCTAACATCTTGGCACGCCCACTTTGCATGTCATTAGTGATAAATATCACTGACATGCAAAGTGGGGCCCAAGATGGTTGCTATCTCCTACTAGCTGTCGCTAACTGGTGTTAGCGACAGCTAGGTGATAGGGAGATAATTTTATCTCCGCTTTCTTGGCTTTTAAAGCCAAAAAAGCGGAGATAAACCCCCTTGATAATATGCCTCCTTTAATTTTGGCAGCTACGTCGATAGACGCACTGGGGTATGATAATTTGTGCTGCTGAAACCCGCAATTGTATTGTATTAAAGCATTTGCATTGCACTTAATACCCTGATGAGGCTGCAAATCAAAGCGATTTGCAGCCTTATCAGGGGTATGATGGGATATACAAATGCTATTAGTGCTCTGGTTTACACATCTTCCAGGACACTGTTTCATAGTCTATGCTTGTAAGGCTATTACATGCAATGTGGTCTATGTGGGAGATCCTGGGTGAGGCACATAAGATTGAAAATGACGATTCAAACTTGGTACAATGTACTTTGCTTCACATAAGCACAAAGTGTTGCTTAGAGTCAGAATAAGTGCATTCATACATACCTACCTTGCAGCTTGCATAATTCATCATCCGCATCTTGTAAATATGTGGATGGAAAGAGATAGGTTTTTAGGGCTATGTCGATTTTTAGCTGATTCACAATTATTTGTATTCATGTCGGGACCAAGTTCCAAAGTTTTGCAGTCTGGATGCAGAACTGACCTCTGCCATTTTGTGATTCTTTAAAGACAGGATAGTCTATAAAAGTGCCATGCTGGGACAAAGAGTGCCTGTTTTGGTGACCCATGGAGTTGCTGTTGAAGAAAGAATCCTCCAAGCCGATGGATTTCTCAATTAGCAAAGTGTAGGAAAATGTGGCAGAGGCATCTCATCATTGTAAGGGAGGGAGGGCCACACACACAATGCGAGGGGCCTATGTATATGCACCAGCAAATAAGACACACCAGACCACAACCTCAGTCTCTTGGACCGGAAGCCTCGAGCGACCTCCGGACGTTTATTTATATCCTTCTGGCCACGCCTGGCTAGAAGGTGCTACATAGTGTGGAGGTGTTTCCAGGTCTCGGCCGAGACCCGCAAAACACTAGACCGCTACATCCCTTCCCAAGTTGGTAAAATGTTCAGGGAGCTTTGCACACAGTCAACATGCGAAGTCGGCCAGCCTCTGACTTGGCCTGGGATTCGGCTATAAGTTGTGACGGCCTTGATTCCGACCCATCACTGGTTCAGGTTCCCTTCTCGCAGGAGACGGTGGGGTGACCTCATGCGCACCATCAACATCTGGATTACCTGTGTTGTCGGACTGGCTCGTAGTTTCGATATTTGACCTGGCATCAGCTCTCGCTCAGGAGGGATTCGTTTGAACCATGATATGTTCCTGGTTACTTCTTCTCCATTTCTTTGAGCAGTCACAGCGGTACCTTTGGTCGCTTTGATGATCCATGGCTCAGGCTCTTACGGGGTCCGGAATTTCCCACCCGGCCTCCATGTTCGTATCAATACAGCGTCCCCAAGCCCTAGCTGCCTCTCTCTTGCTCTCCTCCTCTGGCTCGCCCTTGCATTGGTCTTCTTTCTCCTTTCCTGGGTGGCCTCGGGGACATATGGTTCAGGGGCCCAGTCATCTGCCATCGGCAGCAGATCTCGTCGAGGTCCGGCAAACATTAATGACCAGGGGGATCTTTGCGTGGTGCTGTGTGGAGTGCTTCGGTACTCCCTTAGGAAATGCTGGAGTGCTTTCTCCGGGTCTTCCCCTTCCGCCATTGCTATTCTCAGCGTCTTGTTGACAGTCCTCATAAACCTCTCTGCCTCACCATTGGCTTGTGGCCATTGAGGCGTGATCCGACGGTGTTTTATTGCCAGGCTGTGCAGGAACTCCCTGAAATCACCACCTTGGAACGGTGGTCCATTGTCCGTTTTAATCAGCTGGGGAAATCGTAACATCGCAAATACTTTGCTGAGTATAGGTTGCACATTTGCAAAACTGGTGGATGATGCTACTTTCACTACTGGGTATTTGGTATAGCTGTCAGCTGTCTACCAAAACTACTGTCACTCTCCCATCCGGGAAGCTGCCAAAATCCAGGCTCAGCCAGGTCTATGGTGCCGGAGCTGGGACTTCAGTGATAACAGGTACCGGTGCCTCTGGTAGACTGGTGAGCTGGCATGCTCTGCAGTTTCTGACTACCAGGTCGACCTTCTCATCGATGTTGGGAAACCATACTTTCTCCCTCATCCGTGCCTTCATTCCCCTCGTCCCCTGATGTCCTTCATGAGCTAGCACCGTTGCCTGGTCTTGCAGGCTGGTCGGGATCACCACTCTCGACCCTCGCAGTATTAATCCATTTCCAGCGCGACTGAGCTCGTTGTGTATCTTCCAAAACTGGGACAACCTTGTGCGGTCTGCGTCATTCCAGCCACTGACATTGCGCTGGAAACTCTCCCACGACCTAGTTTCTATGGCTTCTTTTACTCTCATTATCACGGCATCGTTGTCGTATTGGGCTACAATGACATCTGCTGCTAATGCTTGAGGGTATGATAGTTGGGAAACCATGTCCACAAATTCTTCAGTTGACACTTCCTGCTCCATCACTGCACCTGGTTCACTCGGGGGATGTTTAGACAGGAAGTCCGCCGGGTTTTTCGCCCCGGGTCTGTAGACGAGGTCCATTTGGTAGTGTTGAACCTGGATGGCCCATCTCTCAATCCGAGGCAGGGGATGTGGAGCTGTTCCTTTGAATAATGGCACTAGTGGCTGATGATCGGTGACCATTCGGAATGGATGACCCGTTATGTATAGATGGAAGTGATTGCAGGCCCACTTCACTGCTAATGCTTCTCTCTCGATCTGTGAATATCGGGCCTCCGTGGCGGTAAGGGCTTTACTGGCAAACGCTAAGGGGACCCACGCTCCTGGTTCTGCCTCCTGTGTTAGGAGTGCCTCTAGGCCCACCGGGCTGGCATCCACCAGTATTTCAGTCTGTCTCAAGGTGTCAAAATACGCCATCGTCGTACTGTCTAGTAACGCTGCCTTCACCTTGTCAAACACCTCCGCTTCCACCTGGGACCACTGCCAAGGACTCTCCTTCTTCGTTAAGTTCCTCAGGGGTTCTGATATGGTTGCTAGTTGAGGTATGAATCGTGCACAGTATTGCGCCATCCCCATGAAGCTTCGTACTTCGGACGCTGTAGTCGGGACTGGAGCACTCTTGATGGCAGACGACTTACGGGGATCTACTCTGACCCCTTCCGAATCAAACACGTACCCGAAAAACTCTATTGTCTGTTTAAAGAACTGGCATTTCTCCCCATGGAGTGTGACTCCAAAATCTGACAATCTCCTGAGCGTTGCTTTAAGTCTTCGGTTATGCTCCTCACTTGTTTTTGCAAGGATCAGTATGTCATCACTGACGTTTAGTACTCCTGGCAGTCCTGACAAGATTTCTTTAATTGTGTTCTGGAAGATTTCCGCAGCTGGGGTTATTCCGAAATTCAGTCTCTTATATCTTCGTAGACCTAGGTGCTTGGAGAATGTCGTTATATAGCGGCTCTCCTCGGCCAACTTCAGCTGATGGTAGCCTGCATTTAAGTCCAGTTTGGAGAACCACTGGGCTCCATTCAGGTCCGTTAAGATATCATCGACCGTGGGCGTGAGATGTCTCTCCCTTTTTGTAGTGTAGTTCCTAGTTTCCCACTAGGCCCTGCGCATTGGAATAACATAAGCAGTAGTATCGACGTAGAAGTGCGGATCTTCCAGGCCTCTACTGACTATGCTAAACTTAATTGGGTTTGTTACCAACTAGCTCAGAGGTCACTGGAAACTTTCTTGACTGAATAGGAAGTGATCAGCTTCCCTGGCACAGACAAGAAGGGATTCAGTTTTCCAACAACCGTGCAACATGACAACTTTGCTCCTCAGATCAAGAGTCAACCTCTAGGGTCGTGTGAAACAATAGACTGTTATTTTACTCAGTCAGGTTAGTGCAGTTTACTTTTCACAATATGTAGAGAATAGAGAGACGGGCGTTTGTCAATAAAGGGTTAACATTTATTGAACAGTCTTTCTTCTCATACAAGAGAAATGAATTGCCACAATTGCAAGACTTGTTATGATAAAAAGTACGTACAGTAAGATAAGTATTGCGAAATAATACTGTAAAAGCATTGATATGGTTTCTTAGCCATACAATGGTTTAAAAGTAATAAAACATATATACATTCAAATATACATTAGGCTAAAATGCTCAACTGGTGCTTCTAACTACGCCTACCTCAGTGTACCTGACCTAAGCCTAATACTTGGGAGGGGAGTAAGTAAGTAGCTTTAAGTTAAGTTGGTTTTGCCAAGGTTTGCTTCAAGAATTCTCACTAAGGGTTTAGTCAACACCATACCTCTGAATAGAATGATGGAGGTCTGGTATCTCCTTCAGGGCAACTCGGTATCCCAGTCACCCGCAAGGGTAGACCAGAAACGCTGGAGCTGGATTTCTCGGCAGGAGAAAGTCTCTTCTTCAGCGCGTCGAGGAGGAGAAGGAGGGGGGACAGCGTCCGCGGGCAGCTTGCATCTGCTGGGCTCTTCGCAGAGGGATGGCTGTTCAGCTCCTAGGTTCACCACACCATCTTTCGCTAGTTAGCAGCGATAGCAGTAGCGATAGCAGCTATGGTATCATCAGCATGACAGCTTCTTCAGCAGCAGCGAGATAGCTGGCAGCATCAGCTTCACCAACAGCAACGAAACAGCATTTCCTTAAGGCAACGTTGGTAATATTTATACCTGAAAGGTGCCATGTTTGACGTAAGTTTGCTGGACATAAGAGGTCAATTAAAGATGACACTAGGAAGTGATCGCTATCAGTTGCTCATTAGAGTTCTATTACTAATCAAAACACAGCAAGCGGGGATTTCCAGGTTTGCTGAGTTTTTATCTTGTTGAAGAACTCGGAGTGTTAATCTAGGAATCTCAGATAGTGACTTCTGCTCTGTCATTGCACTAATTGGTTGCAAAGGAAGTGGCAGAGAAAACTATTCTGGAATGTGGCTATGTTCGTGTGAGGCCAGAGATGAGTTTCTGAATATCGCACTTGAACGGTTATGCCAATATAGGGAATAAATGGATTTATAGCCGAATAGGGGCATAAGGTCACAGTATCGATCAGGATCCTAGATAAGCACGCAACACCCACTCCACGGGTTCATGTCCATCAAATTACTAAAACTAGAGCAATAAGATGCATGTGTAACATTGCCCACCCCAAAATACATAAATGCATTCGAAATAGGCGTATATTGTAATACGTGAAAATTATAGGTACTGTACGTTTTTGAAGCATAGAAATCATTCAAAAATTATAGCATATGAAATCAATGAACGATTATGCAAAAAGAATTACACATGAAATATCTCTGAAACAGAAGAAGGGCGAGATAAATCATCACATATAAATGCATTGCAATAAATGTGCTAGAGGCTGGTGTAAGGTTGTTATGTCTCTAGATGTGTTTAGAAATAGAAGTTGAAGCTTCTGTTCTCTAAGAATAGTTTTTACTTTAAGCAAAGAATTGTTCGTGCCAAAAAAGGGTCAATATTAAAAAGTGTTCAATTCAAAAGAATTATTGCTTGAACGGGGAAATAGAGTTCCAACGCTTTTAGCAGTTTTTGTTGTTCAAAACTGAAGGCCGAATTCAGATTTCATGGGAACGCTGTGTGTCGGAAAGCTTCTTCAAAGTTATTATTTCTGTTCGGGTGAGAACATCATATCAGACAGGCTCTCAAAGAATTGGTCTATAAAATCAGGTGACAGTTCAACCAAATTCGATAGTGCTGTAACTTGGCAGGTGTGAGAATGATTGCTGTCATCATAGTTGGGATCAGCAATGCTCACAGAAGGTCGTACCTGGGTGATGTTGCTTTTGTCACTCGCTCCACTGTTACCACCTAGTCGTAGCACAGGAGTCTCAACGAATGCTGTCATCAGGATTGGTAGCCGCTGGGGACAACACAATGCGTGAGCCGTTATCGGACTTAGCAATGTATCGACGTCCATTGGTACTGCTGATGGAAGTGAAAGACAGATGTCCAACACGCACTCATCTCCGCATAGCATACATCGAAGTACCGGTAAGATAAAGCTCTGCCATATAGGTCTGAATGAAAGGAACCAGGTCATGTTTAGATCTCTCAGCCTGGCCAATCCAAGGACGTTAGTTATCCTGTCCCGGTAGCGCATTGCTAGGATTGTCTCTTCCATTCCCATGGGAGCTATGTCTGAGCTTTGGCTTGCCATAACGAAGCAGAAGGGTCAAAAATAAAATCCCTGCTACAAGTCCCAAAAATAAGGGTATGCCGCCAAAAACAGAGTGGACAAAATTTGGAACGATTCCCAGAATTGCTTGAAAAGGTGTTAGCAGTCCCGTAAAAATCGTCTTAAATATGCCTGGGATGCCTGTGGCACTAGACATGTTAAGGAGTTGGCTAAGCATTTCTACGAAATGCACGGGGCAATTTGTTGATAAAAGTTCATGAACCTCCGTAGCTGTCCTTGCAACTAGGAGATCATACGTCTCTTTTGATGACGTTATGGGCACTGTTGTCTGCAAAAGCACAGACTTCATTTTGCTTAAAGTATCAATTCGTATAGAATAGAGATTCAGACGAGGCCAGATGGGAGTCTCTGTGTCTGCAAGCCCGCTCGGAAACAATGCTTGCATACAGCATTTGACCATGGATGTTACACTTACTAGATAACTTTTCCCTGGCACAAGACCACAACATCTGTGATCCGTTCTAAGAATGTAACTCCTGTTTGCAAGTTGCATAAAGAAGGGCTCTATCTGAGGTGCAGGTGTGACAAGCTGGTGGCATGAAAGGTTGTTAGAATTTCCATCACAAGCTCCGTGTAAATTAATACCCTGGCACAAAAGTATACCGCTTAGTGAATGTTTACAATTTTCACCACTAAGAAATACATTTTTGTCGCTGTCACTATAGCAATAATGTGTGTATGGTAATTTCCATTCTGATTTTACATAACCTTTACCCAATCGTTCATACTGGCCAGTAGGTATGTATTCAAGGCACTTTTTAAATCGGAAAGTTGTTATCGGAATAGTGATAATTCCGTGTATTATCCATTCAATGACAGGACTCTCTGACATTGTCAATGGTAATCTCTCAAGTTTTTCGATGCTCAGGATTGTATAGTCTGCTCCTTTCTGTGCCAAACTGATTTGTTTATCAGTAAGGTTAAAAATGGAAAATAACGACGTTGTGTTGATTAAACGCCAAGGCACATAGCATGAACGAAGATTTTGCAGCGTCCAGCCCAATTGTACAATAGAACGTAATTGAGATTGGCCATGTTGTAACATTAGCAAGTCTCTGTCTATTACATCAAAGGCAGAGGATACAATATTGTCCAACGAATATATTCTGGAGGACAGAGTCATTAACCCATTGTCCACTACAGAAAGTGATTTTTCCAAATTAATACGATCAATTTCTCGTATTTTCTCAGCTGTTTCAATTTGTGTGACTTTCCAAGCCTCGTTGTACGCAGCATAGATACTGGTCGCTATGAAACGCTTTTGACGCTGTTTGCGTGGTCCAAGAATGAAATCGCGCAAATCAGCACCATCTTTTAGTAAAGACAAGTGTTGCTTAATTTCAGCCAGTGTGGATGATGTTAGCCTTTCGAGGCAGAGTTTCCCTACACTGTATGTTGTTACTATCCCTGGATGTTGTCTCTGGGAGTATCTAGGGTCTTGTCTGGTCATTTTTAACCCCTGTGTTTTATTCAGGAATCTATCTTGACAGTTGTTTGTGTCAGTAGGCCAGATTAACCACTTTTTCCAATCAGGATGTGTTCTGTTAAAATGTAAAATTTGTGAGACGTCTAACTCAATATCTGTAGTTGTATTTTCAGGTATTGGCTTTGGAATAGACGGTTTGTTAAGGTCTTTGATCTTAGCTAGGCCAAGACAGGATGTTTGGTGTATTGTGTCATTTAAAAACATCATTTGTTCTGGTATCATGCAGGTTCTGAATAGTGCTTCAAGGCCTTGTACCTGCCAATCTTTCGTACCCCAAATTGTTTTCGTTTCAATGTTATTTTTCCAATAATCAAAACCAAATGTCATCATTTTTTCATAAAATGATTCTGAATATATCAATTTAGAATTTGTCAGCATTGTTTTCATTCCTGTTTTATCTAACAGTTTGTAATAAAACGTTTCTGCATCACTAGTGTTAAACCCTGAGAAGTATTTGAATTTCTCAAAAAATGCTTTAGAACTGCTTTTAGGTGGTGTAGCACAATGTTCCCATTGATTATACATAAAAACATTTCTAGGCTGTGCAGATTTATGCAAGTAATGATCACCATAATGTGTGTAGCAGAATAATTGCTCATAACTAGATGAACCTTGTAAATAATCATGTTCTGTGAATCTAGCTGACATTACTAAATCAGACATCATGTCATTAATACTGTTAAAGTCCCAATCATCAGAGAATGTACTAGGTTTTACAAAGTCACTTAAGGAAACCTTCAGTTGATGAGGATACTTCAGGATTTCGACCGGACCATAGATCTCATAGTCAGTTTTTTCCCATACTACCCCACCAGGTATTGGAATTGCTGTGACATTTACTGTTGACAGTTTTCTTTTCTTCACGTGGGATGATCTGTGTGGTTTGAGGACTAGGTTGATGTTCTGACTTGCTGTGTCCATTCAATTGTAATAAACTTTCCTAAAATTAAAACTAAAATTAGGCATAGTAGGAGTATGAGTACCCCTGAAATAATCCAATGCTCAATCAACGGTGTATCCAGATATAATTCTTTGATTTGTTGAAGGAGTCCTGTTGTATTTTCTTTAAAAGTCATTGTTGTTTCTGGCATCACTTCGGGGTCGTTTTGATCTTCTGAGAAGTTGTCGAAGTTGATGAAATAACCAGAGGCAGTTCTGTCAATTGTTGGGATTGTTCCTTCAATCTGTCTTTCGGTAGCACTTTCTGATGCCAGATAGTTGTAGACTGGTGTTTCTTGACGAATTGTTTCAATCTGTGTCTCAAGAGGCACGAGTTCCATGGCATTATTGCATAGTCCTTCTCTGTGCACTACAGGCTGATAGAATGTGATTAGTCTTTCAGTTTGAACCTCTTGGATTGTCGCAAGTTTGGGTATTCTGTTGTTTCTTGGGAGTCCACTGGGCCTACTGTTGATTATACGCCACATGCTTGTGGTTTTACCAGGTCGATAGACACGACTCTGTTCTCCTTTTTACCAGCAAGGGGCGGTAGTACTACTGATCTTGTTCCGGTGACTGCCAAGAAAGGTACTGCTTTTTTGTAAGAAGGCCCAAATTCCTTCTTCACCGCAATTTTTTCTCTGACTAGATCCCCAATCTTTGGAATCCAGACAGGCCTTGCTGGGGCTGTTGCTTGTGGTGCCTCGTCAGTGGTATCTGGCTGTTGCTTTAACTTTATGTTGCTTAAGGATTTTCTTGTTTCATTCAGTTCCTGTAAAACAGCCAAACGATCTTTGATGTCAAAGTCTGTTGTTTTTTCTTGTACCACTGATATCTGACTATCGAGGTCCTGAATGTTCATTCTAATTCCGAACAATAGTTCGTATGGGCTGAAACCTTTTAGAGATTTTCTTGGCAAGTTATTAAGACTGGTCTGGACACTTATTAGATGTTTGACCCACCCAGCGCCTGAACCTAATACCTTCGCTGTTATAGATCGCTTTATGTCTCGGTTTTTTCTTTCTACCACACTATTCCCTTCGGGGTGCGACGGACAAGAATACCGCAACCCAATTCCCATGCTGGCCATGGCCTCCCTATAAGCTCGAGAGCTAAAAGCAGGACCCTGGTCAGAATGGAACGTGGTAATTGCGTATGTGCCGATAAAGACTCGCAGATCTTTTATAACCGTTCTAGCGTCAGCCGAGCGCTGGGGCCACATCCATATGAACCTCGTACAGGAATCCACTGCTACCATGATATATCTATAGTTGCCGTCCCTTTGTAGGGGACCACAGTGGTCCAGGTAAACACATGCAAATGGTTTATCCGAGATAAGAAGGGGTGTCTGCGCTGGTCGTTTTACTGTTGATACTTTTATTCTTTGGCATATATCGCATTCTAATACATACTTTTTAGTTTGTATTCTCAAGCGAGGCCACCAATATCTCTGTTTTAATAGTTATATACGGATGAAATACGCACACAAAAGCGTCAGTGCCGAAACAGAGAGAGACACTGGCGAAAAGATTACAATCAGGAAGCTAAATCCTTGTATAAAGAGTCGGTAGCTATATACAAAAATCTTATTTTTGACGCCGAGAAAAAGCACTACCGTAGCAAAATTGAAGCCGCTCAAAACTCGCATAAATGCCTTTATGAGACCACTAAGCAACTAGCAGGCTCTTCCGTGGATCTCACACCTCCCCCGTCCCAAGCTCTCTGCGATGCTCTGTCACAGTTCTTTTTCAGCAAAGTTGACGACATTTATCGGATCTTTGCCAATTCTTCAACCCGCTCCCACAGGCCCCCCACCGACCTTGACAGACCCACGCTTCATCAGTTTAGAGAAGTGTCCTGCTCTCAGGTATTAAACATCACTTCCACCATCAAATCGGGGTCAGCCCTGGACCCCTGTCCCATGAAGGTTTTACGGCCTATCATGGAAGCAGTTCTTCCTGCCATAACCGAAATCTGCAATTCCATGTTTTCGACAGGTACTTACCCGGATACCCTTAAGAAAACGCTTCTTAAAAAGCCCTCCCTAGATAAAGAAGAACTCAAAAGTTACCGACCCATTGCGAGTTTGCCACTACTAGCCAAAATAGTGGAGAAAATCATGAACGCACAACTCTCCCTCTTTATAGAAGAAAATAAATGTCTGGACGACTCTCAGTTCGGCTTCCGCCGATTCCACGGAACCGAAACCGCCTTGGTCAAGACGGCGGACGACATTAGATCCATTCGGGATGCGGGAGGCACTGCTGTTCTGATCCTTCTGGATCTATCGGCGGCCTTCGACACGGTCGACCACACCACCTTGGTCGACCGTGTCGAGAGTATAGGCATCCGAGGCAACACAAAAAATCTTCTTGCCTCCTTCCTGGCTAACAGGACCCAGGTTGTTACTGTAGGACCGTTTGAATCCTCTCCCTTGTCACTGCCATGTGGTGTCCCCCAAGGCTCATCCCTTAGTCCGACACTGTTTAACATTTATGTGTCGGACCTTGCCAATGTCATCAGAGCACAAGGGATGAGCCTAACATCCTACGCAGACGACACCCAACTGGTCCTCTCTGTCAAGAATGACGGGCCTCAAAAAGCCAACATATTCAATCAGGGTATGCAGGCAATTGGGAGCTGGATGGCCCATAATTGCCTGAAATTAAACTCTGATAAATCAGAGGTCGTTATTTTTGGCAATCTTTCCCCGGAGTGGTCCCCCTTATGGTGGCCCTCAACCACGGGTCAGCCCCCAGAACCGGTCAACAAGGTGAGGAACCTGGGCGTCCTGTTCGATGATCGTTTGAACTTCCTCCCTCACGCCAACCAGATCTCCTCCTCAGCCTTCTTTAAGCTGCGGCTTATCAAGAAAATCCTGCCCTTCTTGCCCGAAAATGCCGCCAAAACATTGGTTAGCGCCCTGGTTCTCTCCACCCTAGATTATTGCAACGCTCTGTTCCTAGGTGCCCAGGAGAGAGTGTTATTGAAAATGCAGGCCATCCAGAACGCGGCAGCTAGGCTGATAGGGCGAACCACAAAATACCAATCAGTGTCCCCCATCATAAGGCAACTCCACTGGCTCCCAGTGAAGAAGAGGATCAAGTTCAAGTCATTGTGTTTGATCTATAAGGCCTTACATAATGCTGGACCAGTGTTCTTCACTCAGAACCTGACCCCCTACTGCCCTTCCAGAACACTGCGTTCCTCCAGCTCCTTTGATCTGATGGTCCCCCGAACCAAAACGGTCCACTGGGGTGACAGACGATTTCTTGTAGCGGCACCGAAGCTGTGGAACACTCTCCCTCTCTCTATCAAGACCAGCACCTCCCTCTGGTCTTTCCGAAAAAACCTGAAAACCTGGCTTTTTAACTTATGACTCTGACTCTTTACCTCAGCACCCCTTGTGGGTTAAACATTCAGTTATCAGCGCCGAGATGCCCTTGGGCCTTCGTTCGCGCTCTACAAATGCTGTTATAAATAAATAAATAAATAAATATTGTTGCGGAAACGCCAGCGTGTGCAGAGGCAAGCCCTTCGTGTGCCGCTTTGATTAGTCCTAACCTGTGTTCCATGTTTGGAATTACCCTATCCCCCACTCCAGGGATTCGAGCAAAAGGAACATTATTCGTATCTGTTGAATATAAGTACTTTTCTGGAAAGCCTTTTGGGAGTGTTTTCTTATCATTTATTACTGACGCACTGACAGCTTGTAGAATATCGCTGTCTATTTTTGTTTGTGACCGAGTTATCGCAGCTACCGAAGCCGTTTGCACAGCTGCCTTCGCGGCTACATCAGCCAATGAATTCCCTGCAACGTGAACGCCATCACGTTGATGACTCAGCGTATGTATCACGTGAGTCGTCTGTAGTTCTTTCTGTAAAAGAACTACCTGTTCCCAAAGCATTTTATGCTTTATTGTGCCACCTTTTGCATCTTTGAAACCATTTTCCACCCAATTCTGCAAGTATTCATTATAAGATTGTACGCAATAATAAGAATCGCACACTATTAGTGTGGGGAATTCCTGATCGGTATTTTCTAGCGCCATCTTAAATGCTACTAATTCAGCTCGTTGAGCCGAGCAATCTCCCAGAGATTGTGTTTTGGTGACCATTGGTCTAAATTTACCTTCGTGCCAGCGACCTTTAACAATCGCGCACGCAGCACTATAAGCTTGTTTGCCCCCAACTGCGGGTTGTGCTGATCCGTCAGTATATATAATACTTCCGTATTCTTCGAGAGGCAGGATTTCAATTGGCAGAGGACATTCATATTCATATTGTAAAAATTCCTGTGTTTTTAAGTTAGGATCAAATTCGTAAACTACGTCTGTTGCAGCAAGAGAATTAACCCACTGAATCCATCTCGGATGCAAAGCTTTAGCATTAGGAATGCTTGCTTTAGTTACCGCTTCTAAAGCCGGTATAGGTGTTACGATTATTATTCGTTTGCCTTGTGCTAGGGGCCTTTCTTTTGCTACAGCAGTCTGAACCGCAGTTAGAATTTTTTCCGTTGAGCTGAATTTTATTTCAGCCTTTGTGTACAAATGTGATTTGTATGCTATTGGTACCTTTTCTCCCTCATTAGAGGTCAGGTACGTGAATCCGCATCTTCCTGGGATGACTCGGATTACAAGATCGCGTGTGTTGTCACGTATATCTAATTTTGTTTTTGCCAACATGTCTGTTTGCAGTGATCTCAAAATTTCTGTATGTTTTTGAGTCCAATTGATTTGTTTAAAATCAGGTTTTATTAGTTCGTAAAGAGGTTTAACCCTCTCTGCGTAATTTAGAATGTATGTTCTTCCGAAATTCAGAAAACCTAGTATGGATTGTAAATTCTTCAGTGTTTTTGGAGCTTGGAGTACAGCGCACTTCTCTAAGAAGTTGTCCGCTAGGCTTTTTCCTTCACTTGATAATTCGTATCCTAAAAATAATACTGTCAGATGGGCAATTCCGCACTTTTTAAAGTTGAATTTGTAACCCTCTGTTGCGAACCCAAGTATAATGGTGTTCACTCTTTTCAAGTGAGTATCCAAGTCGTCGTCTGTGAGATAGATATCATCTACGTAAGACAATGCCTCATCATCATATATTTGTAGTAACTCTGTTACTCTAGCTGAGAATAGTCCTGGGCTGTTCTTGAACCCCTGTGGGAGTCGACAGAATTTTTTCTGCGACCCAAATGCTGAGAAAGCGGTCAAGTATCTGCTTTCTGGTGCAATGTTTTGACAAAAGAAACCATTAGATAGGTCTAATGTCGTTTTATATTTTTTCCTAACTATGTTATTCATTAGGGCTGCACTATGCGAGTTTTGTACTGCAAATGTTTTGCAACATGCATTAAGATGTCTGTAGTCCAAAACTAGACGATATGAATTGTCTGGTTTGGAGACAGGAAACAAAGGATTGTTCATTTGAGAGGTGCATGTTTCAATCACCCCCTGGTATTCAAGTTGATCTAAGATCTCCCTGACCTGTTTTTTAGCTTCTTGCTTAATGGGATACTGCCGTTGGGCAGTTGGTTCACTTTTTAACTGGATTTTGTGAGGAGGTGAGTCCTCATCCCATCCTACATGATTTTTATATAATGCCGGTGCCTGGGCTACTGCCCATTTCCTTGCATATGTATATTTTTTGTGAATCGGAATGTGATTCGAGAAGGCAGGCATAATCACTTCTTCGCCACGAGGGCACTCCCTGACAAACTCTCGGGGCCAATCTTTTTCAGCTAACAGAATATCATAGCCTTTTGAGAGCTTATCCCAAAATAGACTCTTATTTTCCTAGTCTTATCACCCTCTATACGCAATGTTATTTAGTATATTTTATGGGGCTCGCTAAGTCTGGTGTCGGCAGTTTCAACCTGAATGTATTCATTCGTGTCCACTGTCTCCAGATGACTCATCAAGATCTTGCGCGCTATACTGATTTCTGCTGCACTGTCCAACATTGTCAATGCCCACTCCCCGTTTTTCAACTGTGTCCTCAGTATTCTCGGCATGGTTGATTACTCTAATACTGGCTACCTTCTTTTTTGAAAATTGAGATTTTTTACTTTGAGCAGGTTCCTTGTCTTTGGACTTGGTGTGCTCTCCTGGGTCTGACCGTCCTCTTCTTTCCGATTTCTGTGAAAAAGATCGAGAGGGACGTGTATCAATACTTTGATATCTATCAGGTTTTTTTTAGATTATCCCTATTTCTAAGGTTATATCTTTTCTCAAAGAGCTCCCTCCGGGGAGACTGGTGTTCTCGAGTCGGAGTTCTTTCCCTCCGTCGAGGAGACCTTCCTCTGGACTGGAAAACTTTTTCCTTGGGAGTGGATTGTTTATTTCCATCCCAGCTCTTTTTAGGAGTGTTTAAATTATTTTTAATAAATCATTTTTCAGGATTTTCGAGCAGTTGGGGCTTTACTGGTTTCCCACCCAAGCTGTCTCTACCTAATTCTTGATAGCATTTTTCTATGATTTTGGCAAGCTCAACTGGCTGATCTTTTATATCTGTTTCCTTCAACTTCTGGCGGATCGCCACAGATGCTGCTTCTTCTTTTATATTGGCTAATAATATAGCCGAGACCTGCTTGAAGTCTTTCAGTAATATCATACCAAGAGTTAAAGCGGGCTCTGGACTGTATTCATTTTGAATCTGTTTTAGCACATCCGGTATTACCGCCATAGACGGAACACCATGTGTTTTTGTGTAAATGGAAGCAAAGACTGTACCCCAAGTGTCGCAGTCCTCCACGTGTGGTGCGATTCCCATAGGAAGGCAGATTGTCAAGATTCTGTGTTTCTCTATAGGGGTAGTATCAGGAAATACTGCCTCTATTTGAGTGATTTTCTGTGCTAACCAGAAAGGAATTTGTTCCCGTTTTACGGGTGTTTTACCAAGACATGACTGTATGTTCTGTGGTGTCATTTTATTAGTGTTCCCCCGATGAGGGGTCAGCTGTGGTACATTAACAGCTGGTTGGACTGTTGCAGTCCGCATTACATATTGGACTAATTGCCTATGTATTTTAATTAATGTTTTTAGCTGTACTAACAGCTCTTCCTTTGACATTTTTGCAATGTCCGGATGTGGTGTGTAGCTGGCTAGAACCGGCCACGTTGCTCCTGGTCTACCTAGTGGACCGAGCCTGGTAATATGATCATTATGTTTTAGGGCGCCATTAAACCAGAGCAGGTGCTCTTGGAATTTTAGTGGGATTTCAGTCTCCTCGAAAGGAGCGTACTCTTCCGGAGGTTCCTCTATTTTGTAATAGTGAAACTCTTTTGTTGTAGCGTTTGCCGCTGGAAAGTTTATCCATGAATAGAATACCTCTGTCTGCCGATATTCGTGTGCCTCTATCACGAAAATTACTGTACCACCTTTCTATAAGTTTTAAAGTTATAGATTTTCTTAAGTGGACCGGGATGATAATTGCATCCGGGTCAGTCTGTAGGAGACTCGTGTCTTCCTCTATTAGTTGGGCTGCCAGCCTAGCTGCTTCCCTTTCTTCTTCACTGTCTGACATTTTATAAATGCAGGCTTTGCAGAGAAGGTCTCCAAGGAGACAAAGATTAGCTGCACAATATTTTGGAACACTGTATCCTTCAACGTTGAATAAACCAGAGCTTTACATAGGAATCTCTTCCTACTGAGTTCGGGCGGATTTTAACCTTTCACCCACTCCAGACGTCTATTGAAGTATTTACGAGAGAAAGGGGTCTGTGTGAAATATGCACGACTGAATTACTCTAACGTCTTGCGTTAGTTTATCGCCTTACCAAACGTTTGGGCGCCATGTAGTGTAGTTCCTAGTTTCCCACTAGGCCCTGCGCATTGGAATAACATAAACAGTAGTATCGACGTAGAAGTGCGGATCTTCCAGGCCTCTACTGACTATGCTAAACTTAATTGGGTTTGTTACCAACTAGCTCAGAGGTCACTGGAAACTTTCTTGACTGAATAGGAAGTGATCAGCTTCCCTGGCACAGACAAGAAGGGATTCAGTTTTCCAACAACCGTGCAACATGACAACTTTGCTCCTCAGATCAAGAGTCAATCTCTAGGGTCGTGTGAAACAATAGACAGTTATTTTACTCAGTCAGGTTAGTGCAGTTTACTTTTCACAATATGTAGAGAATAGAGAGACGGGCGTTTGTCAATAAAGGGTTAACATTTATTGAACAGTCTTTCTTCTCATACAAGAGAAATGAATTGCCACAATTGCAAGACTTGTTATGATAAAAAGTACATACAGTAAGATAAGTATTGCGAAATAATACTGTAAAAGCATTGATATGGCTTCTTAGCCATACAATGGTTTAAAAGTAATAAAACATATATACATTCATATATACATTAGGCTAAAATACTCAACTGGTGCTTCTAACTACGCCTACCCCAGTGTACCTGACCTAAGCCTAATACTTGGGAGGGGAGTAAGTAAGTAGCTTTAAGTTAAGTTGGTTTTGCCAAGGTTTGCTTCAAGAATTCTCACTAAGGGTTTAGTCAACACCATACCTCTGAATAGAATGATGGAGGTCTGGTATCTCCTTCAGGGAAACTCGGTATCCCAGTCACCCGCAAGGGTAGACCAGAAACGCTGGAGCTGCATTTCTCGGCATGAGAAAGACAGCGTCTCTTCTTCAGCGCGTCGAGGAGGAGAAGGAGGGGGGACAGCGTCCGCGGGCAGCTTGCATCTGCTGGGCTCTTCGCAGAGGGACGGCTGTTCAGCTCCTAGGTTCACCACACCATCGTTCGCTAGTTAGCAGCGATAGCAGCTATGGTATCATCAGCATGACAGCTTCTTCAGCAGCAGCGAGATAGCTGGCAGCATCAGCTTCACCAACAGCAACGAGACAGCATTTGCTTAAGGCAACGTTGGTAATATTTATACCTGAAAGGTGCCATGTTTGACGTAAGTTTGCTGGACATAAGACGTCAATTAAAGATGTCACTAGGAAGTGATCGCTATCAGTTGCTCATTAGAGTTCTATTACTAATCAAACCAAGCAAGCGGGGATTTCCAGGTTTGCTGAGTTTTTATCTTGTTGAAGAACTCGGAGTGTTAATCTAGGAATCTCAGATAGTGACTTCTGCTCTGTCATTGCACTAATTGGTTGCAAAGGAAGTGGCAGAGAAAACTATTCTGGAATGTGGCTCTGTTCGTGTGAGGCCAGAGATGAGTTTCTGAATATCGCACTTGAACGGTTATGCCAATATAGGGGATAAATGGATTTATAGCCGAATAGGGGCATAAGGTCACAGTATCGATCAGGATCCTAGATAAGCACGCAACATTTTGATTGCTTTGTTGGGCATCCTCATATCAATACATATTCGTATTTTGGCCTGGCTGCCTGGACTTCTTTGCAATCACCATCGGTGATACCCATGGCGTCGGCCCCGTCACCTTCTCTATCACACCTTGCTCCTCTAGTTTCCGTAGTTCCTGCTCAACTGCTGATCGAAGATGAAACGGGATTCTCCGATGTCTCAGCGCGACAGGCTGTATAGCTTTGTCAATGTGTAGTTTGACTGGTGGCCTCTTAATGGTTCCTAGTCCTTGAAACAGTGACAAAAACATTTGTAGAAGTTCTTCTGTGTGCAGTGCCCTGACTGCGTTGGCAAACGCAATTAGCTTGAGGTCTTCGGCCGTGTGACTTCCGACCAGTAAGTCTGCTTCTCTATCGATAACGTGAAATGTGGTTGTTAGTTCCTGATCCTCTGCTCTGACTTGCACCGTCATCTTCTCTCGCAGAGGCTGTGGTGTCTTGCTGCCATACGTTAGAATTCGAGCCTTTGATGGTACTAGTTGTGGCCTCGGTTGTAACGCCTTGTAATTCTGAATGCCCATTACATTAATCGTGGCTCCTGTGTCTATAACCCCAGTTACAGTTGATCCATCTATTTGAATCTGACACTTTGGCTGCGGTCTCCGTCTCCTCTTGAGCTCACTCACGAATGAGACATAGTAGCTTTCGTCTTCATCCTCCGTCGATGAATCGTCCAGCCTCTGTGGGTGGCGGGTCTGTGTTCTCGCTCCTTTCGCGTGGTGAGTTTCTTCCAGGGTCAGTTGTCTGACCGCTTTCGTAGGTGTTTTCCTTCCTGCAGCCCCTTGTCCTCGACAGTTACCTCTTGTGTTACTCCTGCAGATGCTGGCAAAATAGTTCAGTCCTCCGCACTTGGCACATGCTTTGCTTCGTGCTGGGCAGCCATCTTGGTTGTGCTCTTCGTACCCACAGTAACCGCATGGCGTGCGGCATGGCGTCCTAGTCGGACATCTTCCACGTCCTCCTTGGCCACTGTTCCGCACGGCATCCACCCTTTCTGTCTTGATGGTGACCTCAGTGCTTGCTGTTGGGTTTATGGCCGCCTCCATTGCTGTGGCTCGTGCATCAGACAGTTCATGAGACCAGGCTAACATAAGTATTTCGTCCAATGTTATCTTTGGTTGCCTCAGTATTAGTGTTCTAAGGTGTTTGTTCTTGCAGCCCTGAATTAATTGCGCCGTTACTTCCTTCGTTTGATCGTCATCGGGGCACGCACTGATCAGCTCCCTCAACCGCGCATGGAAAGCGTCCATCGTTTCACCCTCTCGCTGTCGTGATTGCCTAAACTTGAAACGCTCATAATGGGGATTTCGTTGGGGGTCGAAATGTGCATTCAACGCTTGCACCGCTGCATCATAGTCCGTTGCTACCCCTGTATCAGGCAAGTGCGTGAACAGTTTATATAGCTCATCCCCACCAAAATGCAGAAGCAACGACCTTTTCACCTCATTGTCCTTTTCCCTGGTGGCGGTGAAGTAATTGTTCAGTCTACTAAGCCACACTGCCCACCTTGGCGCCGCTGTCCCTGGGTCGATCAGCGCACTAAATGGTGGAATGGGATTGATTTGCGAGTGTGGAGATTGTTGGGCAATAGGTGTTGCTTCAGGTCCGGCTGGTCCTGCCACTTGTGCTGGAGCTGCATCTTGTTGTGTGCCCCCTTGCGCCGCATTACCTTGGACGACTGACATGGTTGTTGTTGTGGCCGTGCTCTGATGCAGTGACTTTCTCCTGCCGCTCACACCTTGTGTCTATATTGCCAGTGTCTATGCTTGTTTTCTTTTCCCACTGCAGCTAGGTTTGTGTCCCAATATCGTTTTCTTTATTGAGTTTTTTTTTCCAAACAGCCAGCGACCACCGCCGTGTTTACCGGCCTTTCATTTGACTTTTCCAATGCTTATTGTCTCATGCCGATTAAAACTCCTTCACCAGCCTCAGCGTAGCACACCGGCTACACGTGCATTTAGGCGCCTCTGCCCCTGGAGCCGCTGCTCTCACGCCGCAGGTCGGGCCTTGCCACGTGTCTCCTTCCTCGGGGCCAACTTTGCTCGTACTGCGCATGCGTCCGCTACACTGCTCAGCAGCTGGGCCTTCTGCACGCTCCGGCGGTCGACCGCCGATGCTCCCGCTTCCACGGGGCTCCTCACCTGCCGGTCCCTCACGCAGCTCAGCACACGCTGCTTACCGGCCAACGCAGAGATCACGGCTGCCACCTGAACAGGTACCGCTGACTCCCTTCGGCTCCACACGCAAACCGGCGGCCACGCAGTTAAGCGGCACCGGCAGTGACTCCTCACCACTCCGTTCAATCCAGGGGTCCACGAAACAGCGTTCGCCACCCTCGTCGCCAGTGTAAGGGAGGGAGGACCACACACGCAATGCGAGGAGCCTATGTATATGCGCCAGCAAATAAGACACACCAGACCACAACCTCAGTCTCTTGGACCGGAAGCCTCGAGCGACCACCGGACGTTTATTTATATCCTTCTGGCCACTCCTGGCCAGAAGGTGCTACATAGTGTGGAGGTGTTTCCGGGTCTCGGCCGAGACCCGCGAAACACTAGCCCGCTACAATCATGTAGAAGTTTAATTTGGTGACTGAATTTATTTGTGGTGCAAGGAAGAGACTGGCACCCGTAATCACCCCTCACGTGCTGAGTGGGTGAGTGGACAGCAGATGGATGAAAGTTGATAGTTGGCTTATTTGGCCCATGCTAATATCTCCATAATAGAAGTATTTAAATTGAGGTGATTGGCTAACATCCAGCGGTCAATGGTTTGGAGAATTTACTCAATAGTACAGGTACAGGATTCAAAATCCAATTGATTTTTAAGCATAAAAGGATGAAAGGTGATGTATGTGTCAACAGCTACGTTAGGAGAGATCCAAAGTTAAGCAGCCCATAGTAATATATTTCCATTATCTTAGTGTGCCGTTGTGTAACATGTGCACCGTTCTTTATGTGGTAATTCTCTGTTCTATGTTTATAAAGCTAGAGGGATTAGAATGTAGAGGGAGAGATGGGACTGGAGCTGGAGCTGGTGTTGAGCCTCTGAATACCTGTGTGGATAGATTCTTCCAACTAGGACTTGGTTACCACTACATTTGCAGATTCATCATTACACAGCCTTTATGGAAGAAATTCCAATTGATATTTCTGGATGATCCAGCCTATTAAAATTGAATGAATGAGAAGTATAGATGGGGGATGATGTTTCTATTGGAACATCTGTATGGTTGGCACCTCAGGGAAGAGCTACCTGGTGGCATGTGGTAGATTTCAACCGAGTTCCCCCCAAGGGTAAAATACAGTCTAGAACAGGGATGTGCTAGTTTAATTTTGCCTTGTCAGCAATAAATCTTTTTGGGAGAAGGTTTTTTGGGGAAGGGATCTAAACATGGTGAGAAACTCATAGAAACCTAGAGGAGTAACAGAACCAATTACGCCCAAAGATTTATAAACATTCCCTACATTCCATTAGTGCAAACCACTATATGCCTGATCTAAGGCGCCTCTTTAAGTAGCACTTACGAGCGGGTTAAAATCGTCCTAAAACAAAAGTGCCAGCATGTAGCTTTGTTCTGTGAATCCCCAGGATGTGCACCATCGGCCTGATGCTCTTTCTCAGTATTGGCAGCATTCTTCGCACTTTAGGTTTCTTGGGGCCAGATGTACAACAATAAATTGCATGCGCAAACGGGGTTGCGACCCGTTTGCGCATGCAAAATGGCCCAGGGCCATGTACAATTCATAAATAGCGAGTCGCAATTTATTTGCAACTCGCTATTTAGGAATTGCAACCGCAAATCAATGTATGAATGTTTTGTGACCAAAACTGCGGTCGCAAAACACTAGCAAATTACTACCCTCTTCAAGAGGGTGGTAATGCAGTCGCAATTTGGAAGTGGTCCCCAGGGGACCCCTTCCACTTTGTAACTGTCTCTAAAAATATTTTTTAAGGGCAGGCAGTGGTCCCAGGGACCACTACCTGCCCATAAAAAATAAAATTAAAACGTTTCATTAAAAAAAACATCCTGTTTTCCTTTAAGGAAAATATACTGCATTTAAAAAAAAATGCTTTATTTAAAAGCAGTCCCAGACATGGTCTGCTGAGCCCTACAGGCCACCATACCTGAGAGGGACTGTCATTCCCAATGGGCTTGAAAATTGCGAGAGGCCCTTTAACATTAATGAGCCTCGCAATTTGCGACCTCATTGGGAATTGCAAACAGTGTTAAACACACTGTTGTACATGGCAAATTGCACCTCGCAATTGAGTCGCAATTTGCGACGCACAATTTTGCTGGTCACACATCAGGCCCTTGCTAACTGACTGCTCTCAAGCCACTCTCACTTGAGAAGATACTAACATGCTCAAGGCTTCATGTTGACACTGGCAAATTTAAAGACAAGTTCTGTGCCAAAGTGCTCTATCATTTTATTTTAAACAGTTCAGAAACTGCTTTGGTGTGTTTTTTATTCTCAATGTATGCTTTGTGGTTGTTTTGTGCATAGGTTTTTTGTATGTAACTCGCTTGTAGCGGAACAAATTAAAGGGTTGTGACGCCTCCAAAGGCTGGATTTCCTTGCATTATAATTGTATCATTGCTCAGGAACTTGCTAGGGATTCCAATCCTCCCAGTTTCAATGACCAACACATTGCTCCTTTAAACGCCCTCCCAGAATGCCGCCGCCTGCCATCCAAAGAAAGGACCAACCAGATAAGGCAGGACAATCGTGATTCTCGTATTAGCTTTAGTGGGCCCAGCACCAAGCACCTCCTTGTAGCCTGCCATTTACATGTCGCCCAGAGGCAGCTAGGATCTGAGGCTCCGGGGGCTCTGAATTTTGGAGGAGCAGGGATCAGGGGCATCTGCTGACTATGGTCTTTCTTTGTCTTGACATCTGCTTATCACTGAGTGCTCTATTTCACTGGTGCTTGAATGGGGCGAGGAACATGTAACACCTCAATACCTCATTGACTGGCACCTACACAGAGGACCAAAGACACTCAACAAGAACTTAGGGCCTCATGAATGAGGGATGTATTAGGTAAAAGGGTCGTAATTTGTGCTTCGACTTTTACCAAATGCTTTGTTATTTTGAGGAGCAATCTATGTATTAATAGGTAGGTTCACAAAATACAGAATTGTAGTGACTCATACTTCGACCTGCCTCATTAATATTGAGGTAGGTCACAAATTTCGACCCACTACAAATGGCTGCAATCGCAAGCATGGTGGCCTGCTTGGGTGGGCGGATCACAGGGTCTGTGCTGTCTTTTAAATAAAGCAATCATTTTTTTTGTAATGCAGCCCATTTTCCTAAAAGGAAAACAGGATATGGTCAAAAAAGAAAAATGTTTGCAAAGTTTTTTTTACGATTAGGCAATGGTCCATGCAACCATTGCCTACTCTTAAAAAACATTTTTTCACCATTCACAAAGGAGATGGATTACGCAATCAAAGCAAAAAACGATTGACAGTCATTTGAGGTCGCGGACACTACAAGAGCCGCAGAGAGGCATGAGCACACCAATATGAGGCAGGAGAACACACAGGCAGGGAAGTGTCATGCCCCCCCCAAATAGGACAGGAGCCGGAGTAGTCTTCAATGCTTCTTTATTCTTTCCTACCCTACTCGTAACTGCCCCTCGATCTTGTGTCCCTCCCATTCCTGTTCCTGGTTCCCGGCTCCGCCCCCTCAACCACTAGACTGCATCACGACGTGACATCTCCCCCCTTTTTAACGAACAAAGTTGATTCCCGAAACTTCTATAGTGTCTTGATCAGCTGCACAGGGCGGCGACCCGCCTGTTTGAGTCATGAGACACATCTCCATCACAAACTCAGACTCGGTCTGTTTCTCGGGTGTCAGCAGGGTGCAGTCTGTTGGGGACACCTCATTGTGTCTTTCCTGCTGCCTTGACAGGAGTATCGCTTTTTGTGATGTGGTCGTCGATGGCTCCGCTAGATGTCGGCTGTCCGTATTCTTTTGTAGTTTTTGTTTGAGCGGCAATTGATCGCTTGCACGTGTGTCCGTTGTTTTAATTTTCTTCCGAGCGCCTGCATGCACTTCTATTTCTCGTTGTCTTGTTCGGTCAGAGACAACACTGTCCTCCTGCCCTTGGGCAGGCATGCCAGACAACACAGGTGCGCGCTTCCCTTCTAACTGATGATGATGACCTCTCTTTCCCAACGTGTTGGCCCTTCTGGGTAAGGTGACTGGGTGGTCCCTTTCCGCCCACCGGGTGCAATCATCTGCATCCATGCTTTTTCTGTGCCCTTTTTGCGTAAGTCTTGCTGACCCTTTCAATGGTGATGGTATATTCTTCACATCATGGTGTTCCTGGGGCTGATATGGCATGTTGCCTTGTGAGGAGTTCAGACATTGCAGGTTGTTGGCCTGAGGTGTGTTGCTTTGGACAGGGAGGATGGCCTTTGCTTCCACTGTGTTTTCAAGTGGTGGATACCGTGACCGTTGTCGGTACCAGGACTCTATTGATTTAAGTGATCGTCCGGATATGCTTTCTGAGTCGGTCGACGACGCACTCCTGGAGTCGCTGCTATCGAGGAGGCACTCCTCTGGGTGCAACTTTTGAAATGTCTTTTGTGTTGTTGGTACGACGGGGTTGTTTGCTAGCCACGTATTTGCTTCCTTGGTTTGGTCTTGGAGTATTTGACTCTTCTCGATTTTCTCCAGATCACAAATGGCTTGAGCGTATGCATCTTGAGTTGTTCGAGTGTATGTGTGTATCGGTTTCAGGGGATGGCGTGGCCTGTCCCCTCGCCGGTGTTTGGTCCTTTCCTCACAACCGTTGAGTCGACTGCCGTCGGTCTCCTCTGTGTGGTCTGTGTCTCTGCTTGATGGTTTTCCGAAGTAGTGTGTTGGTTTCCGAATATAACGTGACTTGCCTCCTCGCCGGTGTTTGTAGTTTTCGTTACGACCATTGAGTAGACTGTCTTCGGCCTCTTCTGTGTGATCTGTGTCGCTGCTTGATATGTCTCCAGAGTAATGTGTTGAGTGGCTTCTCTGCGGTATGTCAACCTGGTTGTCACGATTCCTGGTTGTCCCAGTCTTTCGTACACCCTTATCCCTTGTCCTTTGTGTTGGTGTCTCAGGGAGTCCCTCTCTCGGGTTTTGTTTGACTTCTGGGTTTTCCTCGCGGACATGGGGAATGTCTCCTTTCTTCTCTTTTTGTCTCCAGCGTCCTGGTGGAATTCTTCGGACGCTTCCTTCGCTGTGACCCGCTCTCCAATTTCGGCTCTCCTGATGATCTCTTTTAGCGAGAACCGCCCTTGAATGATCTTGCGCTTGGTGTCAGGTTTTGAACAGCCTTCAATCACCCGCAGTCGGATTGCATCTTCATTTGTGAAGGTGTCGAAGTGGCAACCTTTCACTAAACGTTGCAGCCGGGTAATAAAGCTTGGTAAGGATTCTAATGGTTCCTGCCGTGCTGCGTTGAAAGCAATGCGTTCATGATCCACGTCTTCCTTCGCGTAGAAGTGAGCGAGCAGCGTCTCTCTGAGTCCTCTATATGTCTCTGTGTCTTTTGCTAAAATTGTTTTGATTAAGCGTCGGCCTTCATGACCCACCAGCTGAAGCAGTAGTAATCGCCGTCTGCTATCCCTCCACTCACCGATCGTTGCGAGGAATCCATCCACTGACTCCAGCCACTTTGACCATTCAGGACCTAAACAGTGAGCGCTGGTCTGTGTCACTGGAGGAGGTACTCCAATGCAGGGATTGGGTTTGTGCGTGTCTTTCCTCACCGGCATGATGGTGTAGTACGCAAGCTTCAGGTAGACGGACTTGATTTCTTGGGGTTAGCTTGGTCACCACTCAGCCGTTGGCGGTCTGATTCTTTGTTCGTGGTTGTTGCGTTCACCAGGGCTCGTTCTCTTGTGTTTGCCAATGCATGTTGTAGTTTCCTCTAGTCTTCACCGCTGTGTGTTTCTTGCGGTCACTTTTGCTTGTTTCCTTATTCTATCTCTGGTTGATGTATGAACGAGGCTCCAATGAGATTGTTGGCCATTGTGGGCACGTTAACTGGAGGAGCTGGGCCTCCTGTACTTGCTGGGCCTGATATGTCGTTCCCTCCGGGTAAGCTATCAGGGTTTATATCGGACATCTGCAACTGACTGACCCTGGATATCTGGATGGGAAGTCGTCCAGGCTCTATTATATTGTTGCTGGCTTCACGACGGTCCTTTCTTTATGTTAGGAAGCTTTTCTTTGCTTTAAACATGTGTTGCCCGCCTTTTCTTTCAGTAAAGTCCTTGGAGATGAGTGGCGCCTGACCTTAAGATGGCCGCCATCAAGGGTGCGTGGATTGATTTAAGCGCTGGCGCCTGACCCCAAAATGGCCGCCGCGCGGGACATCGTGTCTCATTTATTTTTTCTTTGCACTTGCTGCTATCTATGTTTGAACGCACGAGGAAGGTTGCGGGGTTTGGACTCACCCTCGCTCCTCGCTCTGTCTTCGTTTCTGGCCCCTCGCTCCTCGCCTCATGTCTGGGGTCTGGCACTGTTCTCCGGCGCTGCGCAGAGCCGATCGCTCGCGTCTGGGGACACGTGGTGGCAGCGTTCTGGCACCCGCGCCCTTCTTTCAGCAGGCAGGCAGTGTTTGAAGGCACACGGGGCGGCGCTCTGGCACACGCTCTCCGGCTTTTCGGTGGACCGCTGGCTGCAGCCTGATCTTGCCTCCCCACTTCCCTCCGAGGATCTCTCGTGTTAACAGGCAGTTTCTTTGCTGGGGTGAGTGGCGGCTTTCAGCAGCTTTCAATTTCCGTGCTCTTTCCGAGCCTCGCATCGGGACCCCTGTAGGCTCTCGGGTGTCGGGCCACCCTCCGGAGGCAACAAGTCGGCGGGCAGTACCTCCGCTATGTTGATCAGGATGTCAGGGCATGGGCAGTAACTTCTTTGAAACAGCGCTGATTCTCGCGCTTTGGCAGCATTCAGGCACAACGTGTGGAGCATTCCGTTTCGCGCTCCTTACGTGCTGCGCTGACACGGGCTGCAGGCTCTCTGTTTTCCTGGCCGTCCTCAGGCGGCAGGGGTCTTGGGCAATGTGGGCTTCAGTTGTCAACCCACCCTCGTCGCCATTGTCATGCCCCCCCAAATAGGACAGGAGCCGGAGTAGTCTTCTATGCTTCTTTATTCTTTCCTACCCTACTCGTAACTGCCCCTCGATCTTGTGTCCCTCCCATTCCTGTTCCTGGTTCCCGGCTCTGCCCCCTCAACCACTAGACTGCATCACGACGTGACAGGAAGGGAGAGAAAAATGCACTGGAAGAGGAGGAAAAGACTGAACACTGAAGGCCCATGGACTAGATAATTGAACACAGACATGTTAGCCCAGCACAAAGGGTCTAGACACTGAAAACTATCCCTGCAACAGGAGTGGTCAAGTATCAGAACAGGAGGGCGTAGGACAGGCACACTCCCAGTAAACAGGCTTAGAGGGTAAGCGGGCAAAAAAGGCAAAAGTAAAAAGGGACACACATGCATGCATTTTTTTTAACATAGCTCCACAAATACAAAGACGGAGGTCTCCCATTCTGAAACAAGAAAGGAAATCGCACTGAATTACACCATAGCACAGTATATAATAACGCGAAAATGACATAACCTTCAACAGTGAGCCAAACCTACGTGGAGAGCAACACATGCTACACATTAATGGAAATAGATGTTGGCAGACCATACAAGGTCGCATATTTGAAGTGGCAATTCACACATATTGAATTTTACAGTTACATTACTTTTCAATTTACTTTTCACATGCTTACAAAGCTTATTCTAATGGTCTGATGGAGTGCTTACTATCAGTGTAAAGCCATATACAAATCAAAACAAGGGGTCTCCTACGAGTCCAGTCCCTCTAGGTGGCACAGGCACAGGACTTTCAGGGTGCACTTACAGATATTTCTAGGGATCTTTGCATTAAATAGTTAAAAGACTGTCTGAGGCATACCTGCAATAAATGTTATTATCAGAATATTTGCCTTGGCAGTGATAAAAACAAATGCGGACACTATGTGATGTCTAATTACCCACATATCCTTCTTCACGGTCTATATGTTCAAACTTCCGAGAAGATACCGAGGCTTTGGTCAGGACCAGTATTTTACGAATCCCTTTAGATTGCCTAATCCTTTCTTTGCCAAACAAGTGGGAAATTACCCCCACTCGCACATCATACTTCCATTCATAACATGCATTGACTTTACACTTACGTCCCCACGTAACACACCATTGTATGCTATTTTACTTAGTATATTATAATTCACTATATCTATGTCATCTGATATATTTTATAGCAATCTCTGTATAACCCAAACTCTGTGGTGACTAACAACTCTATGATTCCCTAGCACCTACAGGGATTTGAACATTTTTTAAAATAAATTTACAGCAGAATTTGAACCGTCGTGTGCGTTCTTAGATCTGTAAATACCTTCAGCAAGTTAGAAAGCAAGCACATGATTTGAATAGTTCTTAATACACATAGTTCATATTCTGTAACACAGGGAGTTCTCATTAGTGTTAGGCTTTTACTCCTGAAAATATGACTTTGCTTCTCCGCCATTGGCAATACTTTAATACATATTCATGTGTGAAGATATAAACAAAGTCTGAATACACAGAGGATTCACTAGATCCCCTCACCTAGCTGCCATTGCCTGGGGTGACTGTTTCCTCCTGGCCAGTGACCATGGAAGATGAGGGTGTTGTCCAGTTTGAAGGTATGAAGGTGATCTCCTGGCTTCTCTCCAATGGGATAAAGACTTTTATGACGCAGTAGAGGCCTCAAACTCTAGGGTGGTGGAGGAGGTTATGACCCCCATGGAGCAGCGCATGGTGCAGCAAATTGCACGTGAATGCGCAGAGATGTCCAGTTCCCAGGGGAGGCTGCCCTGTTCCCCCACCACCTCCGGCCCAGCCATCGGATACCGAACCAGTCCCGGCCAAATGCCCTGTGAAGCACACCTTAGGCTGGAGTTCGTAGCCCAAGCTTTATTGGAAGGGAAGGTAGCCCTGATTCCAGAGTTGGACCACGGAATGGCCACTTTCTTGGCCAAGTTCATAAAAGACCCCAAAAAGGGCATAGTCAGGTTTTGGTGGACATGCCAGGATAAGCTCCTGGACACCTTTGGCCCCTTAACTAAGTTCCTGTTGAAATCTAGTTTGCAACATCAACATTATCGGCGCCATCTTGTCCCTTTTCAGGCTCATATATGTGCGCGTACGTAGCAGCCATTTTGAATGCCATGGCCTCTCTGCCCACTGCCGATAGCCAGCGCGTCTCTCTCTCTCTCCCTCTAACCTCGCAAGCATCCCCCGCACGCTGACAGCAAGCTCCCACATACTTGGGCCATAAACCTCCCTTTCAGCGCAACCCTGCCTCGGAACCACATCCCGTACCCAGCCAACACCTCCCTCCATCCCTTTCATGATCATACCTCCTTTGATGAACCCCCCTTTCCTCTGTGCCCGATTGTCCTGCTCGTTCCCAGGCCGCCACCTGGCCCTGTGGATGCAGTTTATTGCCCCCATACAGTAGGAAACTTCTCTCTTCAAAGGATCTACAACTGATCAAAGCCCCCACCCCATGAGATCCGATCAACCGCACACATTCCGGGAACCGGCGGAATGTCCAGCTGCGCGACAGTCATCACCTACTGTGACCGGGGTGGGGACTTCTACTGTAAATGTATGTGGGAACGGGCTTGAAGCGGGGATTCCGAGGATGTCTTTCCATACTTCAAAGTGTTTGCAGGAATGTGCCACATGTAATAAACTGTAATAAAGACCATAAACCTGTGTATAAGAAGCCAGGACTCAGAGATGCGTTTAGAGCACCTCGAGAAGATACCCTGTTGTCTGATTTGACGTGTTCTGCTTTGCCGGAATAAACTCCTGTTTCCTGCCTTCCAGTCTCCAGCGCCTGCCTCTTTGTTTGATAAATTCGAGTGGTATGAGAGGCGGCTAACGCCGGGCAATACTTAAAGGTTCTTGGTCGACATCAACCCTACCTTTCCACAATTGGCGTCCCAAACGTGGGGCCCATCAGCGACACGTGGATCCAGTGGGAGAGGTCCTGACGACAGAGTGAACGACTGCAATAATCGGGAAGTGCACCTGCTCGACAGACCCTCGTCTGGCAGCCGATCATCCGAACTTCACCGGTTCCGAGCAGACCTCTCTCGAGTGATCTACGGTCCTGACTGGGAACCATCAGGAGTGCCGCGACAATTACAGAGAATAGAGGATGATTAGGCGCTGGAAGCGGAAGACGAGAAACTGTCCATGTGGTCCGGGTAAGGTCGTGTAGCACGACAAATTGCGAAACGATTGTTTGATTGTTTGAAAAAAATACTAGTATTGCTTATTGATTGTTTTTGAGATATTCTCTGTCTGCAAACGGGGAAGAATAGAAATATTCTCTCTTCCTTTTCAGATAGGGAAGGGTAGGTAACGCGGACCTTTGTCCACCGTTGTAATCCCTGATCTTTGGACTGGGTAAGAGTGGTCTGCTTAATTCAGACACTCTGTTCATCACCACCCCCTTCTCTGAATCATTTTTGTCCACCATAAGCGTGGAAGGGTATACTCAGATGTGAGTCCCTTGCTCATTGCACCATCAGGATTCAAGCAAGCCGGGCCGAAGACGGCTGAAATGCCAGAAACCGGTCCCCGGTAGCTTGTTTCCTTCCCAGTATAAGAATTGGCTTGGTAGTTTGGTCAGCCCTGTTCCCATGATGCACTGGGCCAGGGTCAGACTAATTTGCATATAGCCAAGTTCTGAGCTGGGATGGTGCAGTGAGCTAAAAAACGGTGATGGATCAACCCTGATCTTTGGACTGGGTAAGAGTGGTCTGCTTAATTCAGACACTCTGTTCATCACTACCACCTTCTCTGAATCATTTTTGTCCACCATAAACGTGGAAGGGTATACTCAGATGTGAGTCCCTTGCTCATTGCACCATCAGGATTCAAGCAAGCCAGGCCGAAGACGGCTGAAATGCCAGAAACCGGTCCCCGGTAGCTTGTTTCCTTTCCAGTATAAGAATTGGCTTGGTAGTTTGGTCTGCCCTGTTCCCATGATGCACTGGGCCAGGGTCAGACTAATTTGCATATAGCCAAGTTCTGAGCTGGGATGGTGCAGTGAGCTAAAAAACGGTGATGGATCAAGCCCTGATCTTTGGACTGGGTAAGAGTGGTCTGCTTAATTCAGACACTCTGTTCATCACCACCCCTTCTCTGAATCATTTTTGTCCACCATAAGCGTGGAAGGGTATACTCAGATGTGAGTCCCTTGCTCATTGCACCATCAGGATTCAAGCATGCCGGGCCGAAGACGGCTGAAATGCCAGAAACCGGTCCCCGGTAGCTTGTTTCCTTCCCAGTATAAGAATTGGCTTGGTAGTTTGGTCTGCCCTGTTCCCATGATGCACTGGGCCAGGGTCAGACTAATTTGCATATAGCCAAGTTCTGAGCTGGGATGGTGCAGTGAGCTAAGAAACGGTGATGGATCAAGCCCTGATCTTTGGACTGGGTAAGAGTGGTCTGCTTAATTCAGACACTCTGTTCATCACCACCCCCTTCTCTGAATCATCGTTGTAATCTGTCGTGCCTATTTTTCTCCCCACTGATTGATTGACTGTCCGAACATTGACTGTTCGAAGTTGGTTCTTTTGAGATATTCTCTGTTTGCAAATAACGTAGAATAGAAATATTCTGTCTAGTCTTTGCAAGTAGTGAAGGATAGGTAGTGCGGACCTTTGTCCCCCATTGTAATCTGTCATGCCTATCTTCTCCCCACTGATTGGTAGTTGGTTCAGCCCGGACCGCTTATTAGAGATGAACCATCCAGCTCCACTGGAAGGCATCCCTAATAAGGACATGTTCATGAAACATGAACTAGTCGCTATAGCCTATAGCAAGCTATGGCACAAATATACAAAAAAGGATCAGGAAAGTCAGTGGCCACTGATAGGATCCTTCGACGAAGATAAGATAAACGTGCTGGAAACAGCCCTTCGAAACAATAAGACAACGCCCATTATGCTTGATAGTCTCGGCATGTGGCGCAAAGAAGCAGAACAACGAAAAAAGAGAAACGAAGTCAGATTAGAGAAAGAGCTACGAAAAGCAGCTCACCTAGTTGCCAGAAAGTTAGAGGAAGAGATAAAGGAGAGAGAGGAAGCCAAGCAGAAGCAAGAGTCCGAAACATCGAGCCAGTGTCCCGTTAGAACACCCTCTACGCTCTACCCCGAGTTACCCTCGAAACAGGCAGCGAACGATGATCTATTACTAGGTCCTCCAAACATCTACAGACCCCCTCCATATGCCCCTTCCCAACCCTTAGTACAGCACCCGCAGCCCCCAAGCACAGATGAGAATAGTGCCAGGGCCTCGGTCCTCATGGCCTCCGCGCCGGCCGAACCCCTCGTACTCAGCGCAGCGCAAGCAGCATCATTAGACAACCCTGAGACCCGAAAGAAAGATTCCACTAGAATGAACAGGTTGAGCAAGGATGAGCGAGCAGGGATCCATAAGATAGTAAAGACACTGGTGGAACGGAAAGAGAGCGAGGAGTACGTAATGGATATGTACAATTCATATGCCGATAGCAACAGATGACACTTTGTCATGCGATTTTGCTATCACACCCTAAATGCTTATGAGGATCGATACCGAGACAAAGGTCCCGAGAACCTAATGACTCTGTATAGAAAGGTTGACATTGGGGATGAGGGTGAGTGTGACGTGACGGACCTCTTCACGCGTACGCTTGAAGTTTTCCGCCACCTCACTGAACAGAGGATGGAAGCTAAAACTACAACTCCTGTAGCGACCGAACCTCGAATAGAACAAACTAATACAATGATGCCTATAAGGGAGGCCACTCCCTACTGGGTTCCCCCACGAGGCCTGGGAATACACGATGATGTTAACCATCAAGATGCGAGAGGGAGGGTAGTATATAACTGGGTCTACCAACCATGGGATCGACAAGATATCCTGACGTTCCGAAAATCCCTACCCGATTTACCGAAAAACCCCACTGCCTTTTACACTGAATTAGGTACAGCCCTAGGTTCAACGATTATGACCCTAGCTGACATTGATTTGTTTTTCGGGTTATGTCTCCCAGCTGATGTGTGGAAGCAGATTCGGAAAGTCGACCACCTTGAGCGGTTCGGACATACCTGGTCACAACTCGATGGCATAGACAGACAACGAGAGCCTGGACAGAAACCTTTGAAATCCATTTTAGAACTCCCAGACAAGATCGTGCAGAAACTGAAAACCCTGATCCCAGAAAAGAAGGTGGACTGGTCGATAGTAACGGCCTGCCGCCAGAAACCCCAGGAAGATGTATCAGAATACTTCTCCCGGTTTGAAACTGTGTTTTCCGATTACAGCGGCCAGGACATGACCACTGCAACCGGACATCATCTGTTTGTCCAGAACTATGTTAAAGGTGTGTCACAGGAGGTCTCTCAGAAACTACAGGCTAGCGAGAGTAGTTGGGCAGCCTCCAAGCCTGTGGCTATCCTTCAGATGGCCCTGTATTACGAGCATCAGAAGAACGAGAATGATAGGGCGACAGAGAAAAAGAAAAAGGACCTGAAAGAAAGGGTGATGATCGCACAGTTGCAGGGGGTGACTATAGGACAAGAGCAGTACAAGGGAAATTACCAGTCGAATGCTCCTTGAAACCCACCCCCTAAAGACCGTACACCCGCACCCTATGCTGGACGTAAAGACATTGACGAGAACCAGTGTGCATTTTGCAAGGGATTCGGCCATTGGAAATCCCAGTGTCCGGTTCTGTTAGAGATGAACAAGAATAGGGACACAAGAGACGTAGCGGGTTGGCCTAGAAATAGAGGACAGGGACGAGGGTCCACGAACGGCGCCAACAACGACAGGCCAGGCAGACCGAACACCTTTGACCGTCCCCGACAGAACCAGTACCAACAGTCTGACTGCGACGACACTCACAACTTCGCATAGGACTACCAAGGGCAAGGGAAGGATCCAGTCGAGCTCTATGTTGAGCAGCAAGGTCCTTATGTCACCGCTAAGGTCCTGAGTACAAAATCTCCATTTCTGGTAGACACTGGCGCAACACGTAGTGCGTTATCTAAACGACTGATTCCAAGGGCACTCTTGTCTGGCTCACTTGTAACATCAATAGGTTTCGATGGAAGGCCCTCCACTAATCCCTTGTCTACACCGATCCCCTTTGACCTAGAAAATAACACCACTGACACAACGTTTTTGCTTTCATCCAACACCCCTGATGCCATTATGGGACTTGACTTACTGAAGCATTTCCGGGCTACTATTAGGTGTTCGCAAGACGGAGTTCGAGTCTTTTTGTACGACAACCCGACTCTGCTCAGACTTTGTCCCACCCGACGCATGTTTTCCATCACTGATGCTGACTTGTCCCTTCTTGACACTCTACCCCCATATCTGTGGGCCAAGACTGACTCGGACGTAGGACGCATGATGATCGACCCAGCGCACATTTTTTTTCTTTGACAACACGCAATACTCCCAAAACTTCCACAATATCGAATATCGCCCGAGGGCGAGAAGGCATTGGCAAAGATTATCCAGTCCCTGATAGATGCAGGAATGGTAGAGGAAGTAGTTAGCAATGTTTGCAACAGCCCTATCCTACCCATTATAAAGAAGCAAGGTGAGGGAGATGAGAAAGCGTACCGCTTCATCATCGACCTACGAGAGGTCAACAAAGTAGTTGTACCTCAGTACCCTGTAGTCTCAAATATCACAACTATTCTGACCCTGATTCCTTCCACTGCCACCACCTTCACTGTCATTGATCTCAAGAACGCTTTCTTCTCCACCCCATCCACCCAGACAGCCGATACCTCTTCGGCTTCACCCTAAAAGCTCGCTCATATAGATTCTGTCGAGCACCCCAAGCCTACACCGAAAGTCCCAGCATCTATAGCCAGGCCCTCAAGTGAGAACTGGACGCAGTCCAGTTACCAGATGGAGTGGTGTTGATACAGTACGTCGATGATATACTTTTGTCGGCCGGCACCACTCCACTTGCAGTCACAGCCACCATCCAACTCCTGCACTTCCTTGCGGAAAATGGCCACAAGGTCTCCAAGAAGAAGTTGCAATTCTGCCAACCCCAGGTTACCTATCTAGGCCACCTCTTGTCCAAAGACGGGAGAAAGCTTACGCCCGATCGAATTCAGACCATTTTAGAAACTCCTGTCCCTGAAACCCAGAAACAAGTCCGCTCCCTAGTAGGCCTCACCTCCTTCTGCCGACAGTGGTTGCCAAATTTCAGCCTCATTGTAAAACCACTGCTTTCCCTGCTGGCTAAAGATGTCCCCTTCCCGCTCCCTTGGACCCCTGAATGCCAATCCTCCTTCAAAGAGCTACGAGATGCCCTCTGCTCAGCCCCCGTCCTAGGAACCCCCGATTACACAAAACCCTTCTCCCTCTACACTCACGAAAGGGAGGGCTGTGCTTTGTCCGTCTTGACCCAGTCCATCGGCCCCAAGCAACGCCCATGTGCCTACTTCTCTGCCACTCTTGACCCCGTAGCCAGAGTTTTGCCTGCCTGCCTTCGAGCAGTAGCTGCCGCTGCTATCTCTATCCGACAAAGTGAGGGGATCGTACTCTCGAACCCCCTCACGGTGTTAGTACCCCATGCGGTCGACACCCTCCTGAACCAGACTAAGACGCAACATCTGACTAGTGCACGGCTGACTGGGTACGAACTGACTCTGCTTGCACTCCACATCACACTGAAAAGATGCACTACGCTGAATCCGGTCACTTTGTTGCCCCTACCTGAGAACGACCCCAATGTGTCCCCTATACATGACTGTGTGACCCTCATGGATGAACAGACTAGGAGTAGGGTTGACCTCCGAGACACTGCCTTCCCAGACCCTGACGGAGAGCTGTGGGTGGACGGCTCTTGCATCAAACTCCCCGACGACACCACCTCAGCTGCTTATGCAGTTACCACAGCCCGAACTGTAGTAGAGACAGCCCGCACCACACAACAATCTGTACAGGCAGCAGAACTGATTGCCCTCACACGAGCATGTATTCTAGCAGCAGGAACCACAGTAAACATTTACACCGACAGCCAGTATGCCTTCGGGGTGGTTCATCATTTTGGGCTCTTATGGAAGGAGAGGGGATTCCTGACCTCACACGGCACACCCATCTTACACGGAGATATAGTCTCCGCCCTGACTGAAGCGGTCCTCCTTCCCAAGCAACTTGCAGTAATCAAATGCCAGGCACACAAAAAGGTGACAGACATTATTGGGCAGTGGAATGCACTGGCCGACATCACTGCCCGGACCACAGCCGAGAATAGGACAACGACGCGCATGTATGTGACCAGGTCACAAGCAGAAAAATGGACGGACACTAGGGAAACTATTAGGGACATCCAGATGGCCAGCTCACCACACAAATTGACTGAATGGGAAACGAGTGGGATTGAAAGACAATGAAGGCTGCTGGCGGACAAAAGACACGAACAAATGGTTGCTACCCAATTCATACCTGATCCCCATACTGACCATGGCACACTCTTCTGCACACATAGGATCTGCCGCTATGGCCGAACTTGTCTCCAAAATTTGGCACAATGACAAGATCACAGACTCTGCTAAACGTCTGGTCCAACAATGTTTGATATGCCTGCAACACAACCCTGGGAAAGGAACTGTAGTACCCCGGGGAGGGTTTGGGGTTCCCAACGACCTATTTGAAGTCCTACAGATGGACTACATCCAACTAGAAAGATGCCAAAGCCTAAAATATGTACTTGTTGTCGTGTGCGCATTTAGCACGTGGGTGGAAGCCTATCCAACTCGTGACAACACTGCCATTGCCACTGCAAAGGTACTATTGAAAGAATTCTTCCCTCGCTACGGCCTTTGTCGAATTTTGTGGAACGACAATGGCCCCCACTTTGTAGCCGAAGTTATCCAACTCATCTTGAAAGGGTTGGGTGTAAAACAAAAATTTCATGCAGTCTTCCACCCCCAATCTGCTGGACTAGTTGAGCGACATAATGCTACACTGAAGCTCAAACTAGCCAAGATAGTGGCTACCACAGGACTGAAATGGCCAGACTCTCTCCCGCTGGCATTGCTGTCAATGCGTTCCACCCCCACCAAACACCATTTGACCCCTTACGAGGTTGTTTTCGGCCGACCCATGAGTATTTGGTCTGCGCCAAAACCAACTTCCATTCACGACGTCCCGAACGTCCTAATATCTGACTATTTGCACAATCTGACTAAGACAGTCTGTTATCCATCAACAGGTGCTGCATGCCAATCCTGACCCTTCCAGGGGCCCCGGACACGATATCCAACCCGGTGACTTTGTATTAGTCAAGAACTTTCAGAGTGCAAAGAGTCTGGAACCTCGGTGGACGGGCCCCTGGCAAGTCTTGATCACCACCCGTACAGCTCTTCGAGTGGAAGGTAAACGGAACTGGCTACATGCGCACCACTGCAAAAAGATCTCCTCAACCCTGACGACGACCGAAGACGTGGCCACCCAAGAAGCTGATTACCCTGATAAAGAGACACTTGAACTGACAGAATTTCCCGATCCCACTGTGCCATCCAGAGAAGGGTATAACCTGCGGCGAAAGGAGGGAGCTTCGGCTAAGCAGACCACTGACTAAGTTACAATTCTCAGAGCGGTGGCCTAACACTACTAAGGCTGCCAGGAGAGAAGCCAAACGAAGTTTGTGGTTCTGCCCGCTACCGAGCCCCTTGAAGATGATGGAAGCGCCCGATATGAAGATGATGGAAGCCTCCGACACGAAGATGATGGAAGCAACCGGACATCCGAAGACTAACTACAGAAACCCAAAGACTGACAAAATACACAGCTCAAAAACTATTGCTCTCTATATCGCTCTTCTCTTTTGCCTCCTCCTCATGACCACCCTCTGGATCGTGGAAGAGAGCGCACCAGCTCATAAGACATTTCTAACCACTGCACAGCCTACCACAATGAAAGAACACTACCTGGTCTCTCTTTCACCTCAACTCCGAGAAAGACGTAAGGAGTTTTGGAACAACTCCTTCGTGCAATTGCTGCACCAGCACTACCTTGCCACCAATGCCACAAACTGCTGGATCTGTGGGTTGTTACAACACGCCACTGGACATTACATCCCTTTCATCCCTTCCCCTTTCTCCGTTCACGGTTCCTGCCTTGCTTGGCTGATCCTCTTGCAAGAAAGCTACAGAGACAATGCCACTTCCAGCAGAACTATGACACATTTCTTTCATGTGGTCTGGCAAAACAAAACAGGGAAAACTGCTGCACACTTTTGCCTTCTGACATCCAACAACTCTATTCATATGGACATCCCAGTCAAAGAACGGATTGAAATGCAGGTGTTCAACAACCCAACCAGACCCACTTTCTCCTACCTCCGGAAACGTACAGCTGCCACCCTGACTGTGGCCCTATCTGTCGTAAATGTCTCGGGCCTTGTATGCATCGAAGGTCTTGGGACAGAGCTGGTAGGCCACAGCGCTTGCCGCATCACCAGAACTTTGGACTCAGCTGATCCACCCTCCTTTGTCACTTCTCCGAATATGTACTTTGTTTGTGGTACAAAAGCCTACACCTGGCTCCCCAGAGGCTGGGGGGTACCTGCTACATTGCCTTCATCCTTCCTCCAACCTATGTGGCTTCAGCAAACCATCACCGACAAAAGCGAGCAAAAGACATTGAGCATGCCGACTCCACCGGAGCACAGTTCCTGGACGCTTTGAAGGGACTTGTTCCGCTCTGGGGTCCGATGGCGAACAGCCATGCCATCCGACATTTGACCCAGGCAGTTGAAACGACAATGAACATTACAGCTGGCATCCTCACAAACAATACAACCGAGATTCAGGCGGTCTGCCTGGTGGCTCTTCAGAACCGCCTTGTTCTAGATGTGGTTCTAGCGGATCGCCGAGGAGCATGCCGTATCATTGGGTCCAGCTGTTGCACCTACATACCGGACAATTCACCCTCAGTGTACAAAGCCATTGAACACCTCCACAGACTTTCCTCAGAAGTTCACCAGGAACAAGAAGAATGGTCGCTTGGGAGTTGGTTCTGAAGTACTATAAAGAACTGGGGGTGGAGATTGTTTATGATCGTATTGATACCGATTGTCGTAATATGTGGGTTCTGCCTGGGTATTCAATGCTTGCCGCCGCTGTGCTCACTTTGTGCAAACTGTATCTGCCCTAAGACTCTGGACTTTGAAGCCGAACGCATGAGAGCTATGTACGAGGTCGAGGTCTGTAATATAATGGGGATAGACATAGATTGACAAGCTGGCTAGATATGTTGAAAAGGGAGGACTGTTGAAATCTAGTTTGCGACATCAACATTATCGGCGCCGTCTTGTCCCTTTTCAGGCTCATATATGTGCGCGTAAGTAGCAGCCATTTGGAATGCCATGGCCTCTCTGCCCACTGCAGATAGCCAGCGCGTCTCTCTCTCTCTCTCTCCCTCTAACTTCGCAAGCATCCCCCGCACGCTGACAGCCCCCGCTCCCACATGATTGGGCCATAAACCTCCCTTTCAGCGCAACCCTGCCTCGGAACCACATGCCGTACCCAGCCAACACCTCCATCCATCCCTTTCATGATCATACCTCCTTTGATGAACCCCCCTTTCCTCTGTGCCCGATTGTCTTGCTCGTTCCCAGGCCGCCACCTGGCCCTGCGGATGCAGTTTATTGCCCCCATACAGTAGGAAGCTTCTCTCTTCAAAGGATCTACAACTGATCAAAGCCCCCACCCCATGAGATCCGATCAACCGCACACATTCCGGGAACCGGCGGAATGTCCAGCTGCGCGACAGTCATCACCTACTGTGACCGGGGTGGGGACTTCTACTGTAAATGTATGTGGGAACGGGCTTGAAGCGGGGATTTCGAGGATGTCTTTCCATACTTCAAAGTGTTTGCAGGAATGTGCCACATGTAATAAACTGTAATAAAGACCATAAACCTGTGTATAAGAGGCCAGGCCTCAGAGATGCGTTTAGAGCACCTCGAAAAGATATCCTGTTGTCTGATTTGACGTGTTCTGCTTCGTCGGAATAAACTCCTGTTTCCTGCCTTCCAGTTTCCAGCGCCTGCCTCTTTGTTTGATAAATTCGAGTGGTATGAGAGGCGGCTAACGCCGGGCAATACTTAAAGGTTCTTGGTCGACATCAGCCCTACCTTTCCACATTCCTTGATGTGGCAGAGAATGCCAAGGCTTTAGGACACCATATCTCCATAGAAGGCTTATCTGGTTGGCCACAGTGTGCATTTATCTTCATGGGAAATGCTAATTGTGGACTGTCCACCGAATGTAGATGCACCGAAACTTGGAGACCTCACTGACTCCAAGGCGGGAGCTGTTGCACAAGGGGGGAACGTTTGTGAATACCTTCACTTCAATAGACAAAGCCCAGTCCTCTATTAAAAGTTTTTTTTCTAATGGGTTTTCGTGGGGCTGGTTATGGCAGGGGCTGTTCGGCCAGCCAGTCCTTCTCCCAGTACCCTCCTAGAGGATATGGCTCCAGGTGCGGGCAATATCAAGACCAAGCACGCTTTGAAAACTTCTACCCGACCAGAGAACGGCGTTTCAGAGGCAGAGGACACAAGGGATTCAACGTGACCTCCTGTTCCAGGGAGTGTTCACCATTCTTCCCTCATAAGAGTAGGAGGCCTTCTGGAGAAAGTTTCCCATGTTTGGCTGTCAATCACAAGCGATGCGTGGGTCCTGCACACAGTTCAGGGGTTTCACATGGTTTTGTGGGTCCTTGTGTCAGGTCACACGCCCCAGACAGCTCCAGTTCTCACAAAAGGAGGCAGAATTAGTCAACTGACAAGTTACCTCACTCCTCGAAAAAGGGGCTATTTGTCCTACCACCACTTCACCCTCGTGGCTTTATAAGCAACCTGTTCCTAGTGGACAAAACCAACGGGGTTCAGAGACTAGTGATAAACTTACGTGAGTTCAATGAGTGGCTGGTTTACCGCCATTTCAAAATGGAGGGGATCCACCTCCTTCAGTACATTTTGCATCATACGGACTGGATGGTCCGCCTGGACCTCAAAGATGCTTATTTGGTCATACTGATTTTCTCTCTTCACAGGAGGTTCCTTCAGTTCATCTGGTGACAACAAATGTTTCAACGTTCAACCCTACCTTTCTGTCTCTCCTGCGCCCCTTGCTTCTTCACGAAGATGTTGAAACCAGTCATGGATTGCCTACGGGCGCAGGGGGATTCGTCTCATTATTTACCTAAACAATATGATCTTCCTGGTACAGGACCCCCAGCAGTTGTTGGCCCAATTGCAGATAGCAGTCAACCTATTTGAAAGGTTCGGCCTTGTGATAAACGAAAATAAACTCCTCCTGAGCCCCTCTCAAAAGGTGGTTTTTCTGGGGTTCGTCATAGACTCCCTCGAGGCTACCCTGAGTCTTCCTTCTCGGAAAGTTCCAAGATCTGACACGAGCTTCAGAGAACGTTGGCTTGACACAGAGTGTCCTTAAGACAGATTGCTTGCCTGATGGATCTCTTGTCGTCATCCATCCAGGTCATATTTCAGGGACCCCTGCACTATCTGGCCCTTCATTGACAAAAGACTGCACACCTACAAAGGGGCCTCACTTACTCCCAGTCGGTCACTCTATTGGGCGAAGCAGGGAAGGAGATTCTCTGGTGGCTTTCCCACATAGAAGCAAAGAACGGGAGAGCAATTTTCGGGTCTGCTCCGGACCTCATTATAGAGTCTAATGCCAGCAGGTCAGGCTGGGGCGCTCGGTGTGGATACTTCTCCGAGTCCACAGGAAGGTTGTAGTCTCCGCAAGAACAGAGATTACACATCAACTGTTTGGAACTTTTTTGCCGGGTCCTTTGCGGACTGATGTTAGACCAGAGACAAGATCCAGTCCTGTGCCCTGCTAAAAATGGACAACATTTTGGCCATCAGTTATATCAATAACCTGTAAGGCATTCAATCCAAAGTACTCTCAGATCTGGTGACCAAATTCTGGCAGTTCTGCCTGAATTATTAGATCTCAGTCACAGCAAAATATCTTCCTAGTCAGGAGAACCAGGGAGCGGACCGGCAGTCCCATCACTTCTGGGATGCCAGCCTTTGGAACCTTCATCCAAAGGTCTTTGCCAGTATACGGACCCAGTGGGGTCAATTTTTGGTGGACTTGTTTGCCCAGACTGGATCAGCTGCCTTGTTTCTTCAGTTGGAAACTGGATCTTATGGTGGCAACCACTGACGTATCTCTACAGAACTGAGAGCTGGATACATGGTATGCATTTCCCCCGTTTGGATTCATTACGAGGGAATCAGCCCAGATCAGACACCAGCGGGCAGAAGTAGTGCTGGTCACCTCGATTTGGAAATCTCACGTCTGGTTTCCGGTTCTTCTGGAAATTTCTTGGGATTTTCCAATCCGTCTCCCTAGTTTCCGACTCTTCTTTTCAATCCAAATTGGATTCTGCACCAGATGGTGCTGGAGGGGTCCCTCTGCCTAATGGCATGGGAAAGGCCTGGTCCAATGCATCATCAAACGATATGGGTCTGCCTTGACGAATTAGTGTTGTTGGTGTGTGCAACGGGGTTGTGATCCTTTGGGCGCTGTCATAGTCTCAGTACTGAATTTCCTAGCCAGTTTAGCACAGAAGAGTATGGCATACCACTCGATAAACACCTTCCGCTCAGCTATCTCTGCAGGACATGTACCATTGGAAGGGTCCCCATTAGGGGAACATCCCTTTGTATGTCGCCTTTTACCTGGCATCCGGCTATCACTTCCTCCAGATCCACATTATATGTGAGATGGTAAAAAGGTGCTTATCCTTGTCCTATCCTGGCACCCCAATAGGTTCCTATTGAGGAAGGCGCTCTCGGTAAAGCTACAATGTTGCTCTGCATGGTATAATGCAGAAGGGTCTCTGATTTTTGGGCAATAGACATTACCAGAAGGACTTTTGCCCCTTCGGGGTGTCTTGCCCTTAGCAGGTGCACCAAATCCAATACTAGGGCCACAGAATACCCAGCCTTTTTTGATTATGTGTAGTGCAGTGCCTTAAGACCTATGAGGCGAGGCCCCCGGGTGGCAGACGGCTTTAACTCGCCCTTAGAAAGCACAAGGCAGTGCTCTCCCCGACCATAGCTCGTTGGGTATGATGGGTTATGCAGGAGGCTGAAGTAGATATAAACATCTATTGTACAATTTCCACTTGAGGAGCCATGGCCTCCAAGGCATTCAGTCCGGGTGCCCCCCTGGATTATGAGCGTGGCCGATAGTACTCTGATTTTTCTACCTTTAAAAGGTTCTATTTTAAGCAGTGTTGGATATGGCTCATTTAGTGGTGAGTAACCTTTAAACTAGCATAATCCTCACCTCCGGTCCTGACATAGAATGAAAGATTTCCTGGCTATCACAATTGAACGTTTCAATTCTATTAAGGACTTGGAGGCAAGGATTATGCCACCCATGGATTGCTGATCCAGAAGACCCTTCCCATGACTGTTAAGCATTGAGTTATTTTCTCATTCTCATAACTGTTGTAAGTTTATGGAATTGATGGAAATTGGTAAATGTATCTCTTTTTCCAGGAACAGAAAATGGGAAGCAGGATTCGGGGAAAAAGGGCTATGGTATGACTCGCATGACGAAAGAGGAGCTAAGAACAGTGACAAGGTACTATGGGGCAGACGCTGTCACCTGATTGGACACTGATGAACTGTTGCACCATGTTGTCTGTTGTTTGTTTTTACCAATTCCCAGTGTTTAATGGGAAATGTGTTTTCTGCTTAAAATGCATTAAAATGACTGCTGAGAACAAAGTGAAGAAAGCAAAAGCATAATCTTCACCTCATAGTCCTTATTAGAATTGAAACTTTCCATTATGATAGCTCGGACATTTTTTATTATTCAGACTTGTCTATCACTGAACTTAGCACAGAATAGGGGGCTGTGAGTGAAGGATGTTGGACACCATTACTGATTGCACCCAACTGGGCTCTAAAACTCTTTACCAGTCTTCAAGCTGCATTTTATTTTCTCGCTGTCATCACTCAGAAGTAATCAAAAGGCGACATGTAACACTTTACAAACAAATAAATGCCACATTACTTGCCTGACCTGCAAACTTCAGCAACATCATTGAACTTGTGTTTTACTACATAATAACATCACTTCTTGATTTCCACCTAGCCACAATTCAAAATGCCTTTCTTCTACCCAAAGATACCCAAATCTCTCATCTCCCATCCAACCAAACATGGATTACCATCTAATGAGATACAGAACCACAGCTTGCCTTACACCCACCACCCAGAGGTGGCACTCTTCCACCCAACCCTGCCAAGAGCCACTGCCCGTCTTCCTCAAAGCGATGCTTGGCTCTGCCTCTCACCTTCTACCCAATAGTGCCCATTGGCTGTCTTTGGTCTTCCATTCACTGATACCCTGGGCCACCTCTCATGCTTCGGCCCTGTGCATCTTCCACTCACCGACAATCGGAGCAGGTCTTTACCTGCCACGCAGTGATGACTAGCGTCACCCCTCAGCATCCACAAGACAATAGGGCATATGTACAAGCCTCTATAACGCTACTTTTACGGACGTTGTGGTCGTGATTGGGGCTGCGCCTTGTATAAGCCCCCCTTTCACGCTATGGTTAGCGTGAAAGGGGCGTGCAGTGGGTGTTGTGGTGGGCGTTCCACCACAACACCCATTGTATTTGACGCTGCCCCTTATGTACAAGGGTTGCCTACATAGGAGGCAGAGCCAAAATGAAGACCATCAAAATCATAGTCTTAAATTGGCGAAACGGGGAGAAATGCTTTATATCTCCTCGTTTTTGCTTATTCCATGTGTGCTGCCTTGTGCAGCACACATGGAAAAAGCAAAATGCCATGGTTTGTTTATGTACGGGAAGGTGTCCCTTCCTGTACATAATCAAACCTTTTAAAAAAATCCATTTGGTAACTTTCATGTGTGCTGCATGAAGCAGCAAACATGAAAGTTACAAAATGGCATTTTAGGATTGTTTATGTGCAGGAAGGGACACCTTCCTACACATAACCAATCCTCCCCTGCACTCAGACACCCTTGCACTCTGGTGTAAGGGTGTCTGCGTTGGCGCTAAGTTGTTGCAAGGCTGCACCACATTCTTGTAAATATGGTTCAGCATTGGGTTTCAGAAGTGGCAGAGCGTGTCGTTAAGCGAAGAAGGCTAACCCCAGGCTCCACCACTTCCAAGTACATATCCCCCAATGTTTGGACCCACAGCACCTTCCTTTACTGTGAAATTTTTCTGAAGTAATTCACTTGTTCAATTGTCTAGTCGTTTCCTGTTGCAATATATGTTGAATTCCAATTTTCTCTCTTTCATGTTTTTGACCTTGAATTCCCTTATGGTGTACGAGGGAGGGAGGAAAGCGAAGAGATTAGAATCTACAAAGAGACCCTTCAATGGCGGTAGAAAAAGCTTTGTGATGCAGACACTCGCGCGCGCACACACAGGCACAGACACACACCATGGGACAAGATGAAATAACCCTTTTTGTGGCATTTTAAGCGCTTATTAGTCCACCTCCGTTGCTGCATTACCCCGTTCATTCGACTTTCTCTGTAAAGCGACCTATTGTGTACAGGCGACGTCCGCATCTATTCAGCTCAGGAGCAGAAATGAAGGCAGAAAGGACGCTCGCCGGCGCAGTGTACCTCGTGCTACGGGGCACGGCAGGACTGTAGAGTCACGAGAAAAAAGGAAAAAATATGAAATTAAAACAGACCGGATAGAAGTCAAAGAAAGGACAAGGTGGCCACGCACCTCAGAGGGAATCTGACGTTGCACAGAAGACGGACTCTGACAGTGTCAGGGCCAGGGCATGTAATAATGAGACCTCCAAGGACGGCGTACCCTTGGAGACGACGCGAGAGCACCAGTATCAGGTGATAATGAGGCTTGGTAGGTGGTGCTCGCATAGAGACAGCTCTCATCACCAGAGAGGGGAAACAACCATTACAACGCAGTCATTACAGCGCACTACCTTTACAACGCTGGTGTTACAAAGCGGCTGCATTAACTTTGCTTGCCATTACAACTCAGGCATTACAACGCATGACACTACAAATTATGCCACTACAATGCATACCATTACAACGCATGCCATTGCAATGCATTATAAGGTAAGTAATGGAGTTTTTTTTGTTTTAGGGTGGGTATGGGTTTGGGGTACATGGGAATAGTAATTTTTACCCCTACACTATCATACACTTACCCTACTGTTGCACTCACTGGAGTGGGAATATTAATTTTAACCCTACACTATCTAACACTTACCCAATTGTTGCACTCACTGGAGTGGGAATAGTAATTTTACCCTTATACTATCCAAAACTAACCCCACTATTACCATAAAAGTAGTATGCATTGTAATGGTATGCGTTGTAATGGAATGCGTTCTAAAGGTAGTTTCTAAAAATGCATTGCGATGACATGCGTTGTAAAATCATGCGTTGTAAAGGTAGCTGCGATGTAAAGGCATGCGTTGTAATTGTTTGCTTTGTAATGTCATATATTCCAAGAGTGCCAAGCGATAGCGAGAACTCTGATGGTCACTTGCACTTTAGACCACCTGTGAACCCCAGCTTCAGGTTATAAGAGACCTCCAAGGACGGCGTACCCTTTAGACAACACCAGAGCACCAGTATCAGGTGCTAACGAGGCTTGGTAGGTGGTGTTCGCATAGAGACAGCTCTCATCACCAGAGAGTGCCAAGTGATAGCGAGACCTCCGATGGTCACTTGTACTTTAGAATCCAATTGGAATGTGGACTGTCGCACTCCAAGTGTGAATAGCATAATCAAGATAACTCCTGGTGGTGGGTGCCATATGGGTAAATAACAACGTGAAAACAAGCGTTATCAAACACTTTCATTTGCGAAATTTCTATCCTACCGTTGCACTGCACTAATTTATTCATCGAGCATGATCCATGAAGGTCTCACCCGGATTTTCATCCGTTCACTTTTTCTTTCACTCACTTTTTTTGATTATGGCATACATATGATGTTTCTCCTGTGCCAATGTTGTAAATCATTTTAATACTTTCAGATTTAAAGTCCCCTGAAGAAGGGCTTTTGCCCGAAATGCATTGGGCAGAATAATGTGGAGTGAGACAAGTTACCACAGACATACTATGAACTTAATAGTATAACATTCTGACAAAATAAAATCAACCAATTGACAAAATCATCTTCAAGACTTCCATGAAACTTTGTTGAAATTTTGACTAAGGTGTGCCAAATTGGGGCGTTACTCCCACAGGAGATAACGCTTGTTTTCCCTTGCATTTTAGACCACCTGAGAACCCCAGCGTCAGGTGATAACGAGACCTTCAGGGACGGCAAGATTTTAGAAACCGCTATCCCCACTGAGAGCGCTAAGGTCATGCAATAACAAGACTTCCAAGGATGAGGCACACTTGGAGACCACCTGGGAGCACCGGCGTCAGGTGATAAGGAGACCTTCAAGGAAGGCGAAATTCCAGAAACCAGAATCGTCATCTGAGAGCTCTAGGTTCAGGTAAAAAGAAACACCTCCAAGGATTAGGCACACTTGGAGACCGCCCATGAGTACCAACATCTGATTGTGACGAGGCTTCCAAAGATGGTAAACCCAGAGAGACCACTCTCAACACCTGATAGTACTGGGGCTGGGTGTTAACGCAACTTCCTAGGATGGCAAGCATTTAGAATTCCAGGCTCTAGGTAAAACAAGACCCCTAAGGCTGATGTGCAGTTAGTGACCACAAGATAGAGGTAGCATCTGGAGGCCTTCAGGGAAGGCGCACTCTTATAGACTACACTTACTACTTGATAGCGACATAGTGAGGTGAAATTTGTATTGTCTAATAGTATTTTATAGTGCTTCCTTGAGGTGTGCCCCCTGAATATCGAATCAGCAATGTCGATGGGACTTTTCGCACGCACAAGGGACAGAACACGGGAGGTGAGGTCATGGAAAGCAGGCAATGACTAGAACATTGATTCTACAGTTGTACCGTGCCCGAAGTCCGGGATTACTGTGGTGGTCAAGGGGCATGTTATGACATTGGGTAAATGTATAGTGCTTTTACTACACTGCAGCTGCGTAAAGGGCCAGAAGATGTGTCTCCAGTGACCATGTGTGCCTGTAACACAGGCACAGGCACACATGGTCACTGCCGGAGACACATCTTCTGGCCCTTTACGCAGCTAATGTGTAGTAAAAGCACTATGGGGCACTTTTACAAGCCGCTTGCGCCTCTTTTGCGCCGCAGTTAAGTTACTTTTGTGATGCAGCGGCAGCACAAAAGATGCGCCATGGTGCTGGGTATTAACAACGTGACGCATCTGAGAGATGCATCACGTTGTAAAGCCCTGCGCCATCAAGAAGTGTTCCGGCGCAGGGGAGGGCGTTCCTGCGCAGGAACGCCTCCTAAAAGTCACTTTTAGGCCAATGCTGCGTCAAAACCCTGCGCCTGCTTGAAGCAGGCGCAAGGCTTGATGCAGCATTGGGGAGATAGGGCCCCCAGAGCATTGCTGGAGCTGTGTCGCTCTTGCGACGCAGCTCCAGCAATGCGCTGCTTTTACGGCCCAGATGCGTGACGCATCTGTGCCATTTTTGCCACATGGTGTGCCGCATTGTAAATGCGGCGGAGCTGTGGCGCACAATAACTGGCGCATCCCTGGGGATGCGCCAGTTATTGTAAATCTGCCCCTATACATTTAGCCAACGAGGGAACACTTACTGATTAGACAGTAGAAAGTACTCCAGTTGAGTAGAGGTATTGCACAAAACGGTGGCATCTTCGTGGACAAACACACAGGGCGGGATTCATTCTTCCCCCTGTTAAACTCGTTTTTTGTGCCCTTCTGCCCTTTGTTAGACTTGTTTTTCCCTTGTTTTTGTGCCCTTCTGCCCTCTGTTAGACACATTATTCCCTTGTTTTTCTGCCCTTCTGCCCTCTGATAGACTCTTTTTTGTGCCCTTCTGCCCTCTGTTATTCCCTTGTTTTTCTGCCCTTCTGCCCTCTGTTAGACTCGTTTTTTGTGCCCTTCTGCCCCCTGTTAGACTCGTTTTCCCTTGTTTTTCTGCCCTTCTGTCCTCTGTTAGACTGGTTTTTTGTGCCCTTCTGCCCTCTGTTAGACTTGTTTTTCCCTTGTTTTTCTGCCCTTCTGCTCTTTGTTAGACTAGTTTTTCTGCCCTTCTGCTCCCTGTTAGACTCGTTTTTTGTGCCCTTCTGCCCTCTGTTAGACACATTTTTCCCTTGTTTTTCTGCCCTTCTGCCCTCTGATAGACTCTTTTTTGTGCCCTTCTGCCCTCTGTTATTCCCTTGTTTTTCTGCCCTTCTGCCCTCTGTTGGACTCGTTTTTTGTGCCCTTCTGCCCTCTGTTAGACTCATTTTTGTGCCCTTCTGCCCCCTGTTAGACTCGCTTTCCCTTGTTTTTCTGCCCTTCTGTCCTCTGTTAGACTGGTTTTTTGTGCCCTTCTGCCCTCTGTTAGACTCGTTTTTCCCTTGTTTTTCTGCCCTTCTGCCCTTTGTTAGACTGCTTTTTGTGCCTTTCTGCCCTCTGCATCACCAAATCATCACTCAGTGCTACCCCAGCATCACTCAGCACCACCAAATTATCACCTAGCACCACCAGATTATCACTCAGCACCACCACAGCACCACCACAGCATCACTCAGCACCACCACATTATCACTCAGCACCACCACAGCACCACTCAGCATCACCACAGCATCACTCAGCACCACTCAGCACCACCCCAGCATCACTCAGCACCATCCCAGTATCACTCAGCACCACCAGAGCACCACTCAGCATCACCACAGCACCGCTCAGCACCACTCAGTGCCACCCCAGCATCAATCTGCGCAACCATTCAACAACAACTGGTTCAAATATGTTCTCTCAATGTTTCATGCTTTATTACAAATGTCACAAAAAGATGTTAATATTTCACTTCTGTTCTTGAATTTTCGTCACAATAAAATACACTGAACATAATCTTCACAAAAGTTATTTACAAAAGTTTAAGATATTGCCATTATAAATTAAAATCACTTTTATTTAAGTATTAATTATTTAAAAAAATTAAAATTTGTAATATCAATACATCTAAGTCACGTAAATACAAAACATGTTGCATTACAAATGCTATAGGTGTCACATTTGCGAAAGTTATAACTATTGGCATTGTAAATGACAAAGCTATTAATTTAGCTATTTTCAAAACCAACACATAAAGAAAAAAAATTGTCATTTACAAGACCAATAGCTCAAACTTTCCACAAGCAAGACCTATTGCATTGCAAATGCTTGTTTTTATATCTGTCAGTGCTTCCTGTTTAGGTTTAATTTTCGTGACAGGCCCCTCATTGCCTACTTGTAACTATTCTCTGACCCTGCTTCAAGGGTCAGAGAATAGTTGCAAGTAGGCAACGAGGCGCCAGGAAGCACTTACAAGCTTACAGCAGCAGGTGCCCAGGTTGAAGTTAATTTCTTTGTAACCCTTTTGTAAAAGGTTACAAAAAATTAGCTTCAACTTTTGCACCTGCTGCTGTAACCCTGTAAGTGCTTGGCTGAAAATTCGTCCCGCTGATGCGCGGATTTTACCGAAGATTCGCGGATCGTGAAATCGCGGAATTTCCGCAAATTCCGCGAGCGGAACCAATTTTCAGCCCATGCTTACTTAACAATAAAGAGCGCCCATAACATGAAGTAGATGATCAAGTAAGTGGCTACTCCATTTGCTGATTTATTGGGAGTGTGCTCCATAGCTGGCATGTCTGTAAAGAGAAAGAACTCTCATCAATTAAGTTTTTGTGTTGAAATTCTGTTTATTGAAGTCAAGCAAATCATACGTACACATCGCTGCAATGATAACAAAAAATGATTATTACAAACCAGGGTGGAGAAGTTACCAGAGAGGCAGGATTCTACCCATCCAACAGGAAAGAGAAACAAATCACCCTCTGTACAACAAACATGGTGATGTAACATAGGGCGTAGAACAGAGTCCTCTCGGGACACAAGTAACAAGGCCAAAGGACCAAGGTCTAAGGAGGGCCCGTTAAAAGGGTCAAAATAAGGCTGGCCATATAGAGTCTGGACATCCAGTAACAGTAAAAACAACACCGCTACTTGACTGGGCATGCAATAAAGACCAAGCGGCTAAAGCCCCAATGTCCTAAGCGTTATCCCCACCCAATGAGTAACTATATCGCATTGCAACAATAAAATGCAGTTTTTTTAATAAGGGGATGATCAAGAGTGGGGGCAGTTGATTCTGAGTTTGGTTTGTAGGAAGGAAGTTTATTTTCCATGGATTGCATAGTGATTGGTAGAGAGATTTTGAAATATGTTTCTTTTTATGACTGGTAGTCTGTGCAAGGACTAATGTCATTGTGTCTGAACAGGTTTAAGGCTTGCCTGTCTGCAGCATTCATGATATATTGAGGTCTGCTGATTTATTTATTAGGCGTTCCAATTTATAGACCTTTGGCATTGTCTGGATGTAGCAGTACAAGAGCTGCCAAGGCCTTCTTTTTTGGGGGTAAAACCCAGATGAGGAAAGATAAGGCAAATCATTTTGATGGCATAAAAAGAGCACTTAACCAAGTGGTTAACCCAAGTTTGGAGTGAGGGCTTGACTCTACAATCACATCCAGGTTCTTTACATCCATTGAAGTAGTGTGAGGCGGTTCACACTCCCCAAAGCCACAAAGTGGTGGGATTGCATTTTTGACAGTGCTCACAAGTTAGAATCTCTGATGTTAGGTTGCAGGTGATTCTGTAACATTCAGTGCTCCATTGGCTGAGGTTTGAAGCATCCAGGTCTGGGGATGTCAAGGTTTAGGATTTTCTAGGTATCTTCTGCATCGTTGTAGCAGGTAAGTATAATGGAGTATGGCTGCAACTCTGGGCAATAGCTTGCTTAATCTCCACAACGGCCCCCACAACGCTAAGAATGCCTGGCCTCCACCTTGGGGGTGCCCAGGAGTGGACGCCTCATAGGGAAAGCCAGGATGGGTTCCACAGCGGTATTCGTACAAGCCCCTTGAGACCCTCGCGGGTGAGTAGTGCGCTATACAAGTATCAATTTAAATTTTTACAGCTATATATTGAACAGAAGAAGGACTATGATCAAGCCTTTAGTGACTCCTTTCGGTGGGGTGAAAGGTGCTGAGCAGTTAGGAGTAAGCTTTATAATTTCAGAGCTATCTGTGAAGTTTGACATGATCTAGTTAACAGCCATACCTTGGATACCTGTGTCTCTTAGCCTTTGGAATAGTAGTTGGTGGTCTACAATGGAAAGGCTGATGAGAGATCAAGAAGGATGAGGGTGGTGACTCTATTTAACTCCGAGATGTTCCAGAGATTCTCCAAAATAATAAAAAGCAGATTCAGCCCCTCTTCTCTATGGAATTCTGTATGTCTGAATGAGAGGAGGTTGCTTTCACATTAAGGCAGAGATCTTAGAACAAGCTCCTATTTAGGTGACTGCGTGTAAACAATTATGAAATCGTATAGATCTGTAATTCACCAGGTCCAACTAGTCATTAATTTAGGTAGTAGGGTTTTGTGCACTGGGAACTCTCCAGATGAAAGGGGTGAATTAATGACTGGTGTGGCAGCAGAGGATTTTAGAAGGATGTTCTTCTGTACATTTGGCAGCATGGGTCTACTTGAAAGTCTTTGATGTTTTTTAACCTTTAAGTGTTCTGTGGCTTCTTTTGTGGAGAGCAGGTTGAAAGTGTATGGTTTAGGTTGTGTAGGGGTGCCATCATAATTTTGCAGGATTGGCAATGTAAAGTGATTACTGACTTTTTTGATAATAAAGTATTAATCTATGTCAGGACTGAAGGTGAGGATATGCATATATATTCATTACTTCGCTGATTATAATATTCTTAAAAGTCCTTAGGCCATCACAACATGACAGCCAATCATATCAAGGCAGTTGGCGGTGCGGCATCAGGAGGCCGGGACGGCTAATGCAGTGTGGTCTCCCGACCACTAGGTGGCTTGCAGCGCGCACACAGAGCGCACTTCAGCTCCACAGCACGCGTCTTTTGTTCTCCCCAGGGACTCAGATGCACGTGCTGCTGCAGCGTCATAGAGCCCCCCCTGTAGCCTGGAGACTGAAGCTGCTGCCTGGGTCCTAAGTTAGCTCAATCCAACACCACCCACATTGGCGCCTCGAGCGAGTTCATATAAATCCGCATTTTTCTACTTCACTCTGCAGGGTCAGTACTACATGTGTTTGGCCTTGCAGGCCCAGTTGAGCGCCCTACAGGCTATTATATTGGTGATAACGCATCCAGGGGTCTGTATGTAATCAAATAGCACTGCCTAACAGGCTATATAAGGGACACCATCCCAGGATAGCCCTCTATATCTATCAGGGGTAGTCTCCCTGGAGCTTGGATTCCTCACAGCTTGGAGGCCTCCGGTCTCCCCAAATCTTAGTGGACCCCCAGTACCACATTGGCAGCTCCGTCTGTTATACCTATACTGACTCTCCCGCTTGACGCCATGCAGATGTCTGAGAGCACTTACATCGGAGAGGTCCTGTCCTCCCCCCATGGGATGACAGCTTTTATGAAGCAGTTGATTTCTTCCATACACAGGGCTGTGACAGAGGCCATTGCCCCCGTGGACTAACACCAGTTTTTGACAAATTGCAAAAGAGTATTCGAGGACCTCTCACCCACAGGCACCCCATGAGCAGGAAGTCTCACGCCCAAAGCGCAAATCTTCCATAGTGGACCAGGATGCCTTTGGGTGCCTTAAACAGGCCTTTCTGGCCCAGACACAGCCAACAGTGAATCCTCATGCCCCAGCAGAGGCACTTCTTGACCCCCTGCCTACTTCCCATGGAGATGATTCCCATGGGGATTCTAATGAAGAGGCAGGCCCCTCGAGGCTCTGGCACCCCCCCTCTGCACCCTGCACATCTGAGTCCCCTCTCGTCAGAGACAGACATGCTGGACCCTAATGATATCATTCATCCCTGCTCGGAGGAATGGTCCCCAGCTGCAAATCAGCAATGTATGTTGCATGCTGCCAGTGCAAACCTTTACAGAAAGAAGCATGCAGCCGCCTATGTGCGGAATGTCCTTGGCTTTCCCTCAAGGGCAAAGTAGCCCTTATCCCTGATATCGTCAGCAGGATGGCCACTTTCCTGGCCTAATTCATGAGGGACCCCAAAAAAAGAATTGATTCTTCATGGCAATCATACCGGGACAAACCCAGGTACGCAGTGGTGCCCATGACGAAAATATTGGACATGGCTGTAGAGTCCAAGGCCTAGGTTTTGTTGATATCTCCAGAGGTCCTCTCTAGTTGGGTTCAAAGGGCCATTATATTCTTAGGGAACACGAACTGTACCCTTTCTACAGAGCATTGCCACTTTCTCCTTACTAAAGTTGACCCCAAGTTGGGGGATTTGACGTCCTTGGAGGCTGGAACTGTGGCTCAAGTGGCCTCTTCATTGATCCCTTTTTTAAGGATCTAGGTTAAGCCTGTCCATCCCTTGATAAGGCCCAGCCTTCCATTAAGAGAATCTTCAACCCTGTGTTTTCCATTGGGCTGGCCGTGGCAAGGGCCGCTCGGCCGGCTGTCACTCATACCATCCCTCCTGGGCACAAGGCTCCAGGCGCGGACAGTATCAGGACCAAGCCTATTTCACAACATTTTATCCCACCTATGGCCAATGGTTCCGCTGCAGGGGTGGCCCCAGGAGACAGTCCTCCAACTCCTCCTTCTTCCCAGATTGAAGTAGGGGGCTGTCTGGTGAATTGTTTCCACATATGGGCAGTGGTTAATTAAAAAAAAAAAATAACTGCAAGGGCTCTCGTCAAGAGGCAGCTTCGAATAGCCCTTTTCTCCTATTAGCTCTGCCTAACAAAGAATCAACAAACCCTTCACGCGGGGAGGGGGTGTGGCGTAATGGCCAGAACTGCCGACCTCTGAGCTGGGGAACCAGTTTCGAGTCTCGGCATGGCTCAACATACCGTGACTCTGGGCAAATCACTTAATCTCCCTGTGCCTACCAAAAATGAATGTGTTCTTAACTGGTGCTCAAGCGCTGGTGTTGATGATTAAGTGCCGGTGCTGAGCAACAGAAACCACTGGCTCAAATTAGGTACTGTGTATGGGTGTCCCTCACAACAGATGCATGGGTCCTTTAGACCGTCTGAGGTTTTTAAATAGAGTTCTATGGGACGCCCCAACAGCTTACATGACCCAGATCACTAACATTTTTCTCGACAGAATGGGACCTCATAGAAATGAAGATAATAGCCCTCCTTCACAAAGGGGCCATCTGCATGGCTACACTATACCCCAATTGATTAGTCAGCAACCTTTTCCTGGTTGACAAGCGCAATAGGCAGTCAAAGAACACTAATAAACCTCAAAGAGCTCAACGAACGGCTGGTGTACCGCCACTTCAAGATGGAAGGGATCCATCTTCTACAGGTATATACTCCAGCCATTTAATTGGATGGTGCATCTGGATCTGAAAGACGCTTATTTAACTGTTCTGATCTTCCCACCACATTGGTTTCTTCAGTTTCTCTGGTGAGACTATGCATTTGAGTTCCCCGCTCACCCCTTCGGTTTGTCTTCAACACCTTGGAAATTCATGAATGTTCTCAGACCCATGGCGGAGCACCTGCGCACGAAGGGAATGAAGATTATCATTTATCTGTACGACATGCTCATTATGAGCCCATGCCCCACAAAATTGTCCCTGCAACTACAGGTGACAGTGACCCTCTTGGAAAGCCTACGCTTTGTGATCATTGAGAGAAAGTCTCTCCTAATGCACTGTCCCAAACCGCTGAGTTCCTTGGGTTCGTGATAGACTCTTCCATGGTCACCTTGAGTCTTCCTTCCAGGAAGGTGTTAAAGATTCGGCTCGAACTGCGGCAGGCGCTTTCCAGGCAGTACACCTCTGTTCAGCAACTACCACGTCTAGTGGGACTGCTGTTGTCCTCCATTCAGCTGATTTTCCCAATGCCCTTTCACTAACGAGCTCTGGTATGTCTCAAGCCCACCAGGGACTTACATATTCTCAGATAATGCTCATGTTAGAGGAGGCCAGGTAGATATTCAATGGTGGCCATCCCACATGGAGGCCTGGAATGGCAGAGCGATCTTCAGGACTAGCCCAGATCTAGTTATCTAATCTGATGCCAGCAGATCAGGCTGGGGTGCCTCATGTGTGGAACTCTCCACTGGGGGATGCTGGTCACAAGAAGAACAACAATTGCACATCATCTGCTTGGAGCTCCTTGGGGTGTCCTTTGTGGTCCGGTGCTCGATCAAAGACATAATCCAGTATTCTATCCTCCTCAAGATGGACATGTCAGCAGTATGGTGCATCAACCATCTGGGGTGACCAGGTCGAAAACTTTGTTGAACATGGCAAAAGACTTCTGGCAGTATTGCCTGGATAATCACACTTCGGTCACGGACGAATAGCTTTCCGGTCTGGCAAATCAAGCGGCAGATTGGCGCCCCCGCCATCTCCACAATTCAAGCCTTTGAAAACTGGACCTGGGGCTCTTCTCCTTGATCTCAGACATGTGGGCCCCCTTCTCAGTGGACCTGTTCACCTGACATATGGACCATCTGGTGGAACGATTCTTCAGTTGGAGGCCCGACCCAGTGGCAGTGGTGACCAACACGTTCCTTCAGGGTTGCACACAGGAGCAGGGATATGTCTTGCCCCATTTTTGATGATTATGAGGGCTTTGGACCAAGTGTGGAGGCAACAGGCGAAAGCGGACTTGGTGACTCCGGTTTGGAGGTCACAAGTTTACTTCCCACTTTTGTTGGAACTTTCTTGGGATTCTCTAATCCTTCTCTCCCTCTTTCAGTATCTGCGCCCCGATCCAATTCACTCGACTCATAACAGAAGGGTCCCTCCGCCTCCTAGTATGGAGGATTACAAGCAATGGTGAAAAATCCCAAGACTTTTGAACCATGCTGAGGTCCTCTAGTCCAAGGCCTGGGCGGACAGCTTGGCCTAACTGTGTTGATCGGCCTGGACAGGATGGATGTCTTGGTGTGTATGATGGGCTTGGGTACTGTGTATCCAAATTGTCATCTGAAGATTTGGCCTATCACTCCATTAATGCCTTTTGCTCCTTCATTTCTGTGGATCATGTTCCTATAGATGGTTTCCCTGTGGGTGAACATCCATTTGTGCAGAGGTTGCTATGGTGTATACGTCTCTACTTGCCTCCGGAACCTTGAGAACCTCGTTAGTAGGACGTCAATCAAGTTCTCAATCTTTTTCTCTCCTGGCAGTCTAATAGGTTCTTGTCATGGAAGGAGCTTTTTGCCAAGTTGGCTATGTTACTCTGCTTGGTGTCATGTAGACGGGTCTCAGAGGTTCAAGCCCTCGACTTTACAGGTAGAGTTTTATCCCCGAATGGGGTTTATTTTACAGTCAAAAAACCTACTAAATCTAACACTCCCATCATTTCATACCCAGCTTTTACTGATTCCCCTATGTTGTGTGTACTGCGGTGCATTAAAGCATATGAAGAAATGACTGAGGAACTGAGCACACTCTGCGAGAGGGGCGATGGCCTCCAAAGCATTCTATTTAGGTGCCCATTTGAAGGATATCATAAATGCAGCTTACTGGTCCTCCCAACTCCTCCTTTAAGGGGTTTTACTTCAAGCCTGTGATGGATGTGGCACAGCTTGTGATCAGCAAGCTTTGAGCTAGCATAATCCTCGCCTCCGGTCCTGACATAGAATGAACATTTTCCTAGGAGACGTGAAGGAATATTTCAATTCTAATAATGACTCAGAGGCGAGGATTATCCCACCCGACGAGAAGATCTCGAGCTGCTCCCTCCTCATTATCAGTAAGTAACTGAATATTTTGAAGCGCCTTCTGATTGACTGTACTTGTTACTGCTCATAAATAATTAACTATTCGGAAATGTATTTGACCAATTGTGTTATTATTACCCATAACAGTTGTGTTTTTTACACTAGTGTGTTGTCTAGTTCATTTCAATCACACTTGCCTTTGGTTCTTGCCTTCGTAGGACATGATGGGTCCAAACAGGATTTGTGAGCAATGGATGATAGCGTGAAGGCGCACGAAGAAAAGAGGCAGCATGGAAATTGAAGATGGACTTTATTGGGATTGCCTTGTTATGATTGGTTGTCATGTTGTGATATCCCAAGGACTTTTGAGGATGTTTTTTTTTTACAAAGCTAATGCTAAAATGTCTGCTGTTCAATTTTATAATCAGCAAAGTAAAGCTGATAAAGCATAATCCTCACCTGCAGGTCATTAATAGAATTGAAACGTTCCTTTACGTCTACTAGGACAACTCTCCTTCATGGTCATTAGATTTTTTAATTAAATGTTCTCCAGGGGAGTTGCAGAGCTCTTGAGAGAGGTTCATACACGTTGAGATACAGTCTGGATTGTTCTCTTCCTTTTAAGGCTTTTACTTTCTGTTTTCCTGTACTATATATTTGAATTGAACCAGTAGGCCCTGTAGCGATGCTCTTGGCAGTGTGAGTCTTTGAGAGCAACAGACAGTCATAGGAGGAATTGACTCTTACTTATTACTGTGTCTACAGGCAGAATAAATGTGATTCCTGAATCAAAGGAGTCTAGATTGAAATTGTTGCATGTTATAATAAGCGTACTTGTGTCGGAGGCAAATGGTGACTGTGGTGCAGTGGGGAGGTTGCACTTGAAATTGAAAGTGTGACCACTCCATGTAAGGGTATTTTCTCATTTAACATACAATTTTCCTCTTGGGCAAAGAATGCATCAAGATTGTGGCCGGTGGAATGCTTAGTCATAGTAATAATTTGATTAAACTCCAATGCTTAAAGCTGGTGAAACTCAGGCTTGTTGAACTAGATGCAGAGATCTCAACTGCAATATCCAATATTGTGTTCAGAAATGCATCTTCGAAGGCTGAGTTGTGTAAGGATGGTCAATAAATGAGGAGAAATGAGGAAGCTAATGTTGGGGAGGGTGAGCAATAGTTTGGTAAGTGTCTACAATCCAACGGCCAAAATGACAAAGGTAAATTTACATGTGTAGATTTACTCATTTGTAAATCTAATCTTTCACTTAGGTGTAAGTCTACACCTTGTTTTGCTATTTACCAATTCCGAATGTTGACTTACATGTCTCCAGGCCCTCAAGTCAAGGCAAGAGGGTTTACAAATGTAAAGTTACTACTAATAACTTTTCACAAGTAGGTGGATATCCGTGGCAGAGATCTCCCTGAAGGAAAATAAAGGGAAAATATTAAAGTTTATTATTGTTAACAATTATTACAATATTATAATATATAATACAAATGGAAATTCATTTTAAAAATGTATTATTAACTTTGTTCTAACAACATAAAATGTTATAGCATATTAACGCCTTAAATTAAATGTTTTTTGAATGATTAATTATTTTAAATATATTTGTTTAACTTAGTGACAAATGAGAGAACACCAGTGGATACTCCGGAGATCCACCCAAGAGCATTCTCTCTAACCCAGTTAGGCTCTCTCCCTCCCTCCTGCTCTCTGGTACAGAGAGCAGGAGGGAGAGTAATTGATTGAAGGATCCTAAGGGATCACTTAAGAGTGAAAAGACATTAGCCCAATCAATGCTCTACAGGAACAAGGAACAAAATGAGAGCAACCCAGTGGGTTTCTAGGGGAGTACAATCAGGACTTAAAAGAGAGTGAATACTCTGGGCTCACAAAGGAGCGAGGGGAGGAGTCTAGCAGGATAACCATAAACATATGGATTTGAGATTGTGGATTCAAGGCTCTTAGGGTCCATCCTGGCATACAGTGGCAGCTAATTGGTCCTGCTGGCGAGTCCCACTCTGTGAGGAACCCAGAATGAAGTTATCTGGCACTAGTATTTGCTGCACCCTTAGGCTGCTGAGATTGACATTAATTTGAGATTATGATTGTGAATGGGGCAGCAGGGGCTCTCGCTCTGATAGGCTCAGACAGGGAAGAGACGACAGGAAGACATCACGAGCCTCTGCTCACTTTAGCTGGATGCCTGGGCTCTGCGCCCGGGGAGTTAAGTACCTGAGTGTAGACAGTCAATGACGGGTAGAGGTGAGCAGGCCTGTGCACTTTCCCTAACTCAAGTCAGTAGAAGCCCAGTCACAAGATTAGGCAGGGTCCGGGAACTGTTATTGGAAACAAAAGTAGGAAGAGCCTCCGAAAGGCCACAAAACAGGAAGGGTTAAATAGTAACGAAAGAGACTTCCCGGTCAGAACAGAATCTAGCCATTATGTGTATAAAATTTATTAACTTTAGAACAGTCTCTATAATATTTTAGGCAAGACCACTGTAATGACTGAGATTATGCTGCTGGGGCACCAGATGTCATATTTAAGGCAGCTCAGGTAGAGGACAATGGTCCAAAGGCGTTGCTCACCCGCTGGTGGTCGTGGGGAGAGAGAGGTCAGGACTAAGCAGGGTCCCAAGTCAGATGACCCACTCTGCCCAATTGGAAGAAGCCTGCACTCTAGGATCAGGTAGGCAGGCATGAGGGGGCGGGACCAAGGGTAGACAACAGGGGAGAAACCTCTGGAGAGAAAAGGAATGTACACTTGGTTACCATTCTCACCACACAGAAATACCAGCTTTAGGTGACATCGATACCTCCAAGAATGGAACACATTTGATGCCAGCTGAGAGCACCACTGTCTGGTGATAGCAAGGCTTCTAGGACTGCAAGCTCTCAAGAGATCACTATCTCACCTGAGAACCCCTGGGACAGGTGAGACTGACATCCAAGGAGGAAGAGTTGAAATAGACGACTGTCATCCCTCAAGAGCACCAGGGGCAGGTGATAGCAAGACCGCCAAGAAAGACAGAGGCTTGGAGTCCGCAGTCTCCGCCTGGGAGCATCACGGTCACGTGATGACAAGACTTACATTCTAAAGAGATGGTCCTCACTCTCCTCCAAGGATGGAGAAGGGTACCAGACCACTCTCACCAGGAAAAAGTGCCAGGCTTGGGGATTATGAGGCTTCCTAGGATGCCTATAGCTTCACACTGATTTCTTATTAACTCGTTTCATTTTCCCTAAATATGAATAAAGATGAATTCGTATTTGGCTTTTCTCATTAGTAGCAGACGGCTGTCTGTAAGACACTTAAATGCGTCCACTCACAACATCACTAGGATTGGATGATAACAAAACCTCCGACGACCTCAACTGACTAGAGACCCCCTGCATGATCCCAAGCGATCCGATGATGTCCAAAGATCACTGAAGCCCACTCAAGCATGTAAAGGTAAGGGTAAAAGTGTGGTCCAAACATTGATGTTATCCTTAGAAACTGCTGCCCCCACTCCCGGTGAGGTCTTCTTTCATGGCGACCTGTTATAGGCCTCCATCACCACTTGAGTGTATCAGTATCATACGATTATGAGGTGTGCAAGGGTGGCAAGCTTTTAGGGACTGGCACCCCCCAAAATTCCCCACTTAGAAGGCCAGGATGAAGTGATAATGAGAACTCCCAAGATGGTAAGCTTTTTAGACTGACTACACCCCGCCTCTCTTAAGCCCCCCGCAGCCCACTCCTCTGATCTCCTCACTCCCACTGAGAGGGCTCGGATGAGGTGATAATGAGTAAGTACTCTAGGGATGGCAAGCTTTTAGAGACTGACGTCCCCCTACCCCCATTCCCATGCAGCCCACTCCCCTTCATCTCCACCCATCCTCCCCATCCCTTGTGAAAGGGCCAGGATGAGGTGATAATCAGAACTCTAAAGATGGTACGTTTTTTATCGACTGCCTTCCACACCCCCCGACAGTGCCAGGGTAAGGTGTTCTATAAGCCTCAGAGGCAGGGCTAGCCTTTGGCAAGGGCCAGTTGGGCCCTTGCCCAGGAAGCCAAATTTAGAGGGGCGCACACGCTGTCTCCATTAAGGTCATCCATGCAGGCTCCCGTGTTCTGTAAACCCCTCACCCCATCCCTCTCTTCCCCATCTCCCGTTCATGCCCTGCCAAACTTCCCCATCCTCTCTCATCCATAACCCGCCCATAACTTGGCACTAGTATGAAGCAGCTGACAGAAGCGGCTCTAGGCTCATGGCGGCCCTGGGCAGGGAGTGTAGGTAGGAGGCCCCGGACTAGGAGGTCCGGGCGGGGCGGAGCCCCCCAGAGCTCAGGAACTAGGAGGAACGCAGGCGCAGAGGACAGTGAAGAGGGGGGGACTGGGGTCAGGGTGTTTGGAAGTGGAACAGACCGCCAAATCCCAGCATGTGGCCACTATGCAACTATGTATCCATCCTCAGAGGATTATTATATTAAGGATATATATTGGCGTGGAGGCCCCTAGGATTTGGTGGCCCTTTGGTGGCCCTTTGCAGCTTGCACATGCCTAAGGCCGCCACTGCAGCTGAGCTGTGGGTAGTTCAGGTGAGGTGGATAAGGAGGAGGAGGAGGAGTGGAGATGTTAGTGTTCAGAAGTCAGTCACTGTGACAACCAGCCAGGGACTGACCTGCGAACACAAATAGGGCCCAAGTTGCCTTATTTTACACACCATCAGCATTGAGGACGTCAAATTGGCTCTGCCCAGGGCAGTCTCCGAGCGAATGCTGGCGCTGCTCGGAGGATGCAGAGCCAGCGTCTTCCTCTTAATAGTGCCAGTCACATGATGACAAGGCTTCCAAGCTGCTGCAACAATCTAAAGGTCTCCAGTCCTACTGGTGAGGGCCAGGGGCAGGCAGCCACCAGGTCCCAAAGAGAATACCATGTCTGCCTGCCTGCACCTAGTGAACTGGTCACGCAGCCCTTCTAGCAGGGCAGTAGCCACGGGTGGGGTTGGGTTGGTGTGGATTTTAGGGCCGGGCCAGCTCACAGGAATCCTTGGCCTCCCCCAAATGACCCGGGCAGCGGCCACAACATTTTTCGAAAAATCAGTTTATCTAAGCACATTTCAATGCACTCACTGTAAATAAAATATATCTATATATAAGTAATGGAAGTAGAGGTGCGATGGCGGGGAGGGTTGAGAGGGCTGCAGCATCTCCAAAATAACCATGCTGGAGTTCAGGGGGTTAATGAGCAATAAGAAGCCATTAAAGTGTGTGTTTCTCTTGTCACATTGAGTGTATGAAGACAGAGGTCAAATGTCAGGGTATGTTTTCTGACAAATTGTAGCTTGTTTTTGTAACATGGAGATTGGTGTTTCCTTTTTCATATTACAAAGTAAAAGAATTTTGTAAAGTGAACTATCTGACAATCTCACTGGACTAAACGGAATGCAAAAACCAAGGCAGCAGGGTATCAATTATTTTAATACACAACACAATGTAAATACCTATAAATGAACTGCACAAATATTTCAAAGTATATCAGCAACGATTAAAGTGCAAATGAAGCACATTTCTTCTTGTAATTCTGAAGTGTGATGGAAACAAAGATTTTAATAGGATCAGATCAAACCTTGGTGATACACAAATGATAAATATTGTATTGTACTGCAGCATTTGTATAGCGCTTAATATCCCTAAGTGGGGCACTGAAGAGCTTACCTACACGGACCGCAAGCTATGCCATATAGGATGTAAATGTACAGGAATTTTATATAGCACACATCACCGAGCGGTTTCTAAGCGCTTGCTTAGGGAACCCGTCCTGGTATTCCCCTGTGAGATAACCCTGGCAGGGTATCCGCAAGGTGAAAGCCAGGCATCCCGCCACGAGGGGCCGTTGTGGAGATTAAGCAAGCTATTTCCCAGAGTGTGAATCCGTGAATGGAGTAGGCACCGGAGCGAGAATTGTCGAGTCCATGGACATTTTAGGACTCAAGACCCCGCCAAGATGGGAATTGAACCCTGGTCCCGGGCTGACCTCTGCTTCCAGGTCTGCCTCCTCTAACCAGTGAGCCACACTTCTCCACTTTGTGGTTGGAAGGGTGTTGTCTTTGTGGTCCTATGTGGGAAGTGTTTCCCTATTGTGCATGATGACCACAGGGGTCGGTTATCTTGTTCTGGGACACAGCAGCACATAGCAGTGTGATGGATGATGAGGTGTAAGAGACACAGATGTGCAGTATATGTTTTTTCATTACACTGGCAGCTTTAAACTGCCGGTCCCTGGTATTTCTTATGATTATAGTCTGCCTAGCTGGTTATCCAATCAGACATTTTGTATTTTGTGTATAGTTGTGAGCTTGAGCTAGCATGGTTATAGACAGTGGCGGCTCCTCCGCCAAGGTGGAGGAGCATCGCCCCACTACTCATAGAGCACTGAATAGGGAAAAAATACAATTTTAAATAACAAGATTATTATCTTTTTATTTTTGGTTTCTGCAGGGAGGGTTGGGACGGGGGCAGGGGGTTCATGGTGGGAGGAGGAGAGGACGGTGCACAGTAAGTGCCCATGACTGCTTGACCGGCCATTTCTGGCCAGCCAAACAGTCATGCACACTTTGCATACTCTCCACCAGGCTGTAATGGACAGCCTGGTGGGGAAAATACACAGGCTCGCTGTCCCGATCTGAGCACCGATCCACAGCGCTCGGACCAATCACAACTTTGCATTGCAGCATTGTGATTGGCTCAGGTGAGTCTGTATACCGAGGGCTTCCTGCAGCTTCTTTCAGAGCACAGAAGCGGAGGAGACACATGGTAGTCGGAAAAGGTAAGTGTTTTTATTTTCCTCTCAGCCTGCCCACCCCTGTTCCCTACCAGCTGCAACTGGTTGTAGGTGGAGGGAAGTGGAGAGATCTGCTGGGTTGAGCATTGTTACTTTCATCCCATATTTGAATGTCATAGTGAGATGAAAAGAAGCACCCATGGTGTATTGATATTTAGGACATGCAGTGGAGGACTTGAGTAAAGTCCTCTTATAGACCAGCAGTGTGTGACAGATCTTTTCAAATATGCCTGTTCCTTTGGTGGAGACTAGTTTATTGGTGGCAGAGCACTGGTGATGCAGAAACCCTTGTACCAGATACCTCTTATGTGATTGTAAGGTGTAAGTTACAATTGGCTGCCGACCTCTGACTGCATTTGTAATAGTATTAGTATTAGTATGGACCAGAAATTTTATATTTGAAAATAATTAACTATATAATAAATGGGATTCTATAATCCTTGTATAAACGTCTGTCTCTAATTTCTTTATAATCAGTGACAGTGTTCTGGCATCACAATGCCTACTGCCAGATCCAGCAATTGAGGTAAAAGGTAAGTCAGGTCATGGAACATAACTGAAGCAGCTGTTTAAAACAATGCTAACAGAACATTGCTTTCCTTTATTCTGCTCTATTTTAATAGCTTACAATGACAAGCAGGGAGAATATATTTATTTTTTGCACTCCTTAGAGAAATGTTTCTGCATGTTTCCACACATTGCAGCTTTTTATTTTTTATTGACTTGCATTGGACTATTTCTTTTTTTTTGTATGAGAATGTTTTTATTGAATTTTCAGGAAAAGAGAAACAAAAAACAGAGGCACATGCATTCATAAAATATATAAGCATATTACAAATTATAAATAAGCGATTGATATATAAATGCAATATGTGCACAACATTAGAAGAAAAGGAGAAGGAAGGGAGATAAAGATAGAGGAGAAAGAAAAGAAAATAAGAACAAAGAAAAGAGAAAGAAAGTTCTAAAAGTGATATCATACAAGAGAGGAAAAGAGAACTAGTGTAAGGGGGCATGTGAAGAGAGATGTGCTGTAAAAGGTAACCACAAACGATCAGGTAGAGGAAACATTATCAATTCTATGTTCATCACAAATAAAATTCCACCAAGTTAATGAACATAATTTGGAATTATCTTTCCAAGATGATAAAATAACTTTGAAAGCTAATGCAATAAACAAATCAAATAGCAAGGAGATACATGAGGAGCCATCCACATCAGGTGAGGAAGAACCTAGAAAAATGTTTTGTATCAATAATGGAAGATCACATTCAAAAACTTTCATGCAAATACCCCAAACAGATTTCCAAAATACTAATACATTAGAACAATCATAAAGTTGATGTCTCAACATGCCAGTAGCGTTAGAACAAGACCAGCATAATGGAGAAGCGGAAGGGGAAAACTTGGAAATACAAACAGGAGTGATAATAGCCCTATTATAAATAAACTGCAAAGATTGGGTTATACGTGCGGCAGCAGAAACTTTAAATAATTTAGACCATAACTTGTCCCAAGTCGTGATAGAAAAAGAAACAGACAAGTCAGTTTCCCAAGAACTTTCAATAAGGGATTTAGGTCTCTCAACAATATGTGACAACAATAGTTTACATACAAGAACCGCTTTAGGTCTGTGAGTCTGAAATAAAGTATATAATGGGATGAGTAGGGTAAGAGATGGTGTATCAGCTGGAAGGTCAAAGTAGGCTAATTGTGATTGTAAGGCTGTTGAAATGACGATATATTCATTAATGCAGGAGTCAGGTAAATGAAATTGTACTTGCAGATCAAGAAAGGAAATAATAGAATTTTGGTGAATTAATTGGTGTACAAAAATAATTCCCTTCTTCCAATATTTGTAATAGAATGATTTACCTTTATGTGTGAGAGAATTATTGTACCAAATCATAGAGAATGGAAAACATTGAAATGGAGTTAGATCAGTTGAAAATGTAGTGTATAATAAACTCTGGGAGTATATTAAAATAGGATTATTGAATATAAAGGTACTATTGGACATATATAGTACGTTTTGAACGGAAAAATCCTTTAATAATGAACGTTCAAAAATAATCCCTCTGGGAATAGGGACATCAGCAAAGTAATAGGATAAAGCAAAGGATTGCTTTATTAAAAAGGCCGAGTGATAAGCTTTAAAATTTGGAAAGCGTACGCCACCTTCAGATTTAGTGCGAGTGAGTTTTATAAGAGCAATTTGTGGGTGTTTTTTATTCCATAAAAATTTTGTACAGATGGAGTTAAGTTGAGAAAAATATGAGATAGGGATCCGAAAAGGCAACATACATATTGTTTATAGGACATGCGGTACAATCATCATTTTGATAGTATCCAATCTACCCCACCAGGAGAGATGAAGGGGAGTCCAAGTGAGAAGGAGTGATTGAATTTAATTAGTTTTAAGCAATAATGAGATATTATTTTCAAGACGTGATGCAAGAATCTTAGCAAATATTTTACAATCATAATTTATTAAGGATATAGGGCGGAAATTTTTACAAAGGGAATGATCTTTATCAGGCTTAGGAATATGAATTATTAGGGCGTTAATGCTTTAGCATCATCAATAAATGAATTAAAAAGTGTCAGAAGTTTAGGGACAAAAATGAAAGTGAAGGTAGAATAAAATTCAACAGAAAAACCCTCAGGTCCTGGTGCTTTGGATTTTTTTTAAGGATTTAATAGTGTTAGTTATTTCTTGAGCAGTAACCTCTCTCTCTCTAATAAATTGAATTCACCAGGTAAAGAAGGTGGGGAGAGAAGGCCCGAAAAAAAGGTATCCATATTCTGATTAGAGGGATTCATGTCATCAGAATAAAGGGATCGATAATATTCATGAAAAAACAATAGCAATATCTTCATCTGACGACACCAACTTTTTAGTGGATTCATTTAAAATGTGTCCAATGTTTTTGCGTTCAGATTTAATTTTCAAATAGTTGGCTAACATCGTACCCGCTTTATTTTGACCACCATGATATTTAGATTTGATTTTAAGTAGAATGTTACATGCTTCGGTTGTCACAAGTTTGTTGAGTTCAGATTTGACCTTAATCAATTCATGCAGAGTTGAGGATGATTTGGAAGTAAAATAATTATGTTCCAAGAGTTTAAGTTGTTGTAATTGATCGGTATATTTTTTCCGAGTAGTTCTGTTTTTTCTTGAAACATATGAAATAGTAAAGGCACGAAAAGAAGCATTAAAGGCATCCCAAATATTGGTTACAGAAGTGTCTAATGGATTGTTGAATCTAAAAAATCAGTAATAAAAGTAGTAGCATCTTTGAAGAAAACAGTATCAGACAATAAAAAGTTATTAAGTTTCCAGTGGCTGAATTGTGGGGAGCCAAAACAGTATGGACTGGTGCATGGTCAGAAATAAAAATGGATCCAATTTCGGAGGATTGAATGGAAGGACGTAAGGACTTACTAACCAAAATATAATCAATTCTAGAACGTGTTGGTTGAACATTAGAAAAAAAAGTATACTCAAGTGAATCGGGTTTCAAGTTTTCCAAACATCATATAATGAACGAGAGGCAATAGGGATTCATCAGGATTAAACTTACATTTAGATAATCTATCAGAAAAGGGGTCAATCCATTGGTTAAAATCACCGGCAATAATAATATTAGTGCAATCAATGGAGGAGAGTAAAATCTTAATGTCATTCCAAAACTTAGGGTCAGGTTTAACAGGGCCATAAATATTTAGTAAAACCAGAGTTTTGTTTTGCATAACAACCTTTGCCATTACCCAACATCCATCATCATCATTTTGTGTAGACAGAATGTGTACAGATAGCGACTTATGAAACAATATAGCGACTGTAGGAGAGTAGGGTCTGCTTCATATGGTTACCTCCACTTTTTGCTGTGATTCTCTGGTTTTTCGACTTTAGTGTGGCTGTGGATCTGCTAATCAGGCCCACAACCCAGCTGTTCTCTCACTAAATTAATACCATGTAGTTTAGGTACATACCAGATTGGTACTGTGCCACCCTTGTGAGCCCCTGTATAGTGTATCATAGGTACCCAGGGCATAGGTGCACCCTAGGCCTACCAGGGGCTGCAGCATTTATTGTGCCACCCCTGGCTAGCCTTTCAAACTGACACCACAGGTCTGTTCTTACAGCCTGAGTAAGGTGGTGTAATCACCCCTTACTTAGATATAGTATATCTATATCTACCTTATATATAGACACATAGTGACCTATAAATCACTCCTATGGCAGGCCTTGACAATCCTGGAGGCAGAGTGCTTGGTTTTGTGTGAGAGGGTGCCCTAGCATGAGCTGAGCCCCTCTGCAGCTTTCGTAACCATCTCCTTATAGTTGTTCTATGATATAGCCATACCATATACTCTTAATTGCATTACAATCCTTGTGGTTAATGATAACATTGGTTTGGCTTTATCAAAAAAGTTGTGTAAGGTGTCAAACACTTTGGAATACTTCCCCCCCCCCACCAGTCCTGGCGGCGGGGGTAGCATTCCACCCTTCTAGAGGGAGAAGACATGTAGTTACTGGTTTACCCGGTTAAAGTTAAACAGAGCCCCATCATCATAAAATGGATGCTGCTGCCACAGACACAAGTCTGCCCTCCTGCTGCTGGACGAAACTCTGGCAGGGGAGGCTTGGACAATAGGTTTCCTGTCCAGGGAGGCGGTGGCACCTCCCCAGACAGGCTTTAGTGTATTGGGGCAGGGTGGGTTGCATTCAGTGAATGCTTTTCAGACACTGCCTGGGGCACACAAGGTGCTCCATGCATTTCCCAGTTCAATCCGGTTGCTGGGGCACTCAGCCCCAGCTCTGGTGCGAAACTGGACAAAGGGGAACAGGTGTAACCACCCCCTCCCCAGGTCCACCCATAGGAGGGACCTTAGAGTTAGTCCAACCCCTAAACTTACTATAAGTATAGAACCCTATTCCCTAGGACTTTAGATCACTCTGGACGAAACTCTGAAATATATATCCTGGACCTTCGACATTCCATTTTGACTGGAAGATGGAAGACATCTCCCTTGTGATCAAAGAGTGACCACCCTGTTCAAACAGGCACCAACAGCAACTTTCCTAGTCTGCATTTTCGAGGCTCCCGCAGGATCCCGAAGAATCTGCTACACAGGACATAGATTTCCAGACATCACTGACCCCGAACTTTGTTCACAGCAAAGCTGAGACCCGTGGCAGACGCGAGAGATGTGGGACCGGAACTCCTGGACATCCTGCATTTTGCTCGTTGCACCTACTTCCCGAGGTATCCTTAAATTGTGCATTGGGGTGCTTGAAGCCCCAGCCTCGAGCACCTTTTGTACTGAAGCTCAGAGGCCCACACTCCACGAGTGTCCCGTGGGCCCGCTTGGTGCATTTCCGCTCAACGCGTCTTCACGGTTCCTAGTCTGTTGGCTAGTGAGCCCACCCAAAAACCAATCTTGAATTCCTTAGCTTTCCTCGTTGCTCCAGGCTTGCTCTAACTTCTCCCCAAAAGAGAAGTTCCTCAGACCTTGCTGGTCTGCACCGAAGCCAATCTCGGCATCTTGCATGGATTGCGTTTGCCAAGGCTTGTTGGGTCCAATCCGGATACCGACACCGTAGTCAACTATATCCTTTGTGGGACAGCTCGAATCCAGCTCCTGGTTGTCATCAACACCTCCTGGTCCTCGTGGCTAAAGAGACAAACCTCACCTTTTCACCTAAAATCACCTGACATCGGGTGGCATCTTTCCATCGCCGCCCTGGTCACTGGCTTGTGGTCCAGACTCAGTCTCCTCTGCTTTCAGGTTCTTCATATCTCCGATCTACCCTTGGATCCACCTGGACACTTTTTCTCTGGTCGCCTGCAGCACTTCTTCGCAGCTCTCCATTGGAATCGACGACGAAACCCGAAACCAAAAGACACCTATGCACCCGGCTTCCATGGGTGGGGTAACACGAGTACTCTGGTAGTCTTGAGGGTATTGGCCCTCCAAGTGTGTAAGTCTAAAAGGGTTCCATCGTAGTTATCCTAGAAATGTCCTTAAATTGTAAATTTGCAATTTGTTTGTTTCCCAAAGAAAGTCATTGGTAACCCGCGGCTGTGTTTAGACACTGTACGCGTCTCGCGTGGACCTCCTACATCCTAACCTTTGGTTGTTCTTAGAAGCCCCAGCGATTCCACAGGTCCTAGGCTTGCTTTCTAACACTCACATGGTTCTTACACCACTATTTTAGTATATGGTTTGTGAGGCCCCTAGGGCAAAACATATACTGTGCAACTTATTGTATGCTAATTAAGTTCCTTGTATTGTACTTTTACCTCTGACCTCATAAAGATTCCAGAGGGGTTGTGTTTAGAATAAATACATATATGTTTGATATATACCTTGTGTGGTGTGCTTTCATTTGGTACTCAAGAGATTATAATTGGTAAAACAACTAGCTTAATTCGCTCTCTGAAGTCTTAGCCTGAAGACTGCTCGCCATTGCTACCCCTAGGATAGCTTTCTATAAGGTTGACTTTACAACCACCATCAATAAGGGTTGATTGGACTGATTCAAGGTGCCCACTAGAATAGTGGACAGCATATACCAGGCCAACTTCTCATATTGGTGTGCAGCGGATGGGATAAGAGCTTGCATTGTTTTACCAAATAATCTTGAGAATATCATTTGAAAAATCACATCAAGGTACCTGTAGATACATATAAATCAAGTCTTATAATACATAAGCTCTACTGATCTTAGCAGTTGTAGGTGGTAAGGGCTTAGCACACCCTGACTGCAACTTCTAGAGAGGTTCTAGTACGAAACAAGTAGTGTAGGTAGGTGCACACACCACACCTCACCAGTCATGGCTTTAAGGGCAGGAGCTAGTGCCTCTTTTCTCAATGTCAGCCAAGTGCAAACATCTAAATATGACACATTCACTTTCCAAGAATTGAGAGGATTGTGTGCCATAAGAAAATGAAAGCAAGGACAGAGTCCCACCACCCAGCATCTAGTAGATATCTTAGTGGCAGATGACTTAGCAAGAGCATCAGTACCAGGTGCTCAAGGTAATAGGGTTGGGGGCCATTCATCATCAGAAGAGGATCCTAGTGGGGCTCCCACCAGGACTCTGAAAATGAAGAGGATGAAGACCAGAATGTGGTTCCTGAAACCCATTTGGAAGACACAGGGCTACCTGGAGATATGGATGGCCATGGTGGGCCTTCCTTTATCCCCCCAAGTAGGCCTACTGGTGAGCACAGAAGACAGAGATCTCTCTCAGGAGAATCTCACCATTCTGGTTCATCAATAGGATCCTCTGCCTCATCTCACATGAGGAGAACATCCCCTGAGAGAAAAGAGCATGAAGCTAGAATGAGAGAAGTCAAGCTTAGGATCAGAAGGCAAGAAATTTCCCTTGAGAAAGAGACCCTAGCTCTTGAAAGAGAGAGAAAATTGTGTGGGCTAGAGCCCACTTGTGGTTGCAAAATCCCTAGTGGTAGGGATAGGCCCTATGACCATAAAAACCTAAGCAAGATTGCCCCTCCCTACCAGAGTGGGGATGACATCCCAAAATGGATAACTGCTTTGAAGAGGGCCTGCAAAGTACAGCAGGTACCCCAGAGTCAGTGGGCAGCAATCTTGTGGCTCTCCTTTGCAGACAAAGGTAGAGATAAGTTCCTTACTGTTAGAGAGGAGGATACTGACAATTACAATGTCCCGAAGAGCGCTCTAATAGATGGGTTTGACCTAACCACTGAGCAGTATAGGTTGCTGTTCAGAGATACCCAGAAGACACAGACTCAGGACTGGACAGACTTTGTAGATTGTGCTACTAAGGCTCTGGAAGGCTGGTTACTGGGCAGTAAAGTAAGTGACTATACAGGATTATATAACCTTATAATGAGAGAACAGATTCTTAATATTTGTCAGAACCAGTTATTGCATCAACACCTGGTTGACTCTGATTTGACCTCTCCCCAAGAATTGGATAAGAGGGCAGACAAATGGGTCCGAACCAGAGTGCAGCAGAAGGTACAGAACCAAGGTGGTGACCAGAAGAAGCAAGACCAAAAGGGTGGGGAGAAAGCAAAAGACCAGAAGTCTTCTCAAGGTCCCCAAAATCTTCTAATGGTGGGGGTTCCCAACAATCCAAAAAGAAAGAAGGTCCAAAGAAACCCTGGTGCACGATTTGTAAAGTAAATTCTCACTGGACCCGTGATTACACCAAAAAGGAGACAGCTCCAGCCACCATTGCCCCTAAGGCAACTGTTCCCCCTAGTTCAGCTCCAAGTGGTGGTTCTCAACAGAAGGGTGTAGTAGGGTTAACCCTGGGAACTGAGATGGACTCTGGCCTAGTCAGAGTGTCAACTCAAGCTGTTTTGATCTGTGATGGAGGCATGGATTTGACCTCCTCTGTGAGTCCCAATAACTTGGGCAAGTACAGACAAACTCCTTTAGTCAATGAAAAGAAGGCTCAGGCCTACATGGACACAGGTGCCAGTGTCACAATGGTGATACCTGACTTTGTGGACCCTGGACCGATCATACTCGGGGAAACCTACCAAGTGACCAATGCTAGCAATGTCACTACCACACATAGTATGGCAGTTGTTAATTTCTCCTGGGGAGGGGTAACTGGCCATAAGAAGGTTGTTGGTAGTCCAGACCTCCCTGTAGAATGTTTGCTTGGCAATGACCTAGAGACTTCAGCCTGGTCTGAAGAAGAGTTTAGGACACATGCAGAAATGTTGGGCATATCAGCACATGTTCTTGCTGTGACTAGGTCACAGGTCAAAAATTGCAACACTGAACAGGCACTGGATTCTGGAATAATGGGCCAGTTGCCTACCAGGAAAAGGAGCAGTAGGGTTAAGGCCGTGCCTTCCCCCCTGCCTCAGGAAGAGGATCAGCCTTCTGAGGAAGCTGATTGTGGGCCTGAAGAAGGACCTGTTCTAGAAGAGCTTTAGCCTGATCAGGTTGAGTTTCTTGGGACAGAGGGATCTTCCAGGGCAGATCCGAGGCAGGCACAGTTGGACTACCCTTCTCTTGAACTCCTCAGACAGCAAGCTGCTGCTAAGGATGCAGGGAATGCTAGTGGAACACATAAAGTTTATTGGGATGAAGGACTCCTGTATTCAGAGGTTAGAGACCCCAAGCCTGGTACTTCTAGGAGGTTGGTCATACCTTTGGCATTCAGGGGCTTCCTTTTGACACTAGCCCATGATATTCCCTTAGCAGGACATCTTGACCAGAGCAAGACTTGGGACAGGCTTGCCCCTCACTTTCACTGGCCCCACATGTCAGAAGACACAAAGGAGTTTTTTCGCTCCTGTGTAACCTGCCAAGCCAGTGGCAAAGCAGGTGGCACTATAAAGGCCCCCCTTATGCCACTACCTGTGGTGGGGGTTCCCTTTGAACGAGTTGGGATTGAAATTGTTGGAACAATGGATACCCAAACAGCCTCTGGGTACAGGTTTATTCTGGTGGTAGTGGATAATGCCACCAGATACGCAGAAGCTATTCCCCTTAGGACCGCTACAGCACCTGTTGTGCAAGAGCCCTTTTGAGAGTTTTCTCAAGAGTGGGTTTCCCTTAGGAAGTTGTATCAGATAGAGGTGCAAACTTCGTGTCTAGTTACTTGACTGCAATGTGGAAGGTGTGTGGAGTGAACTATAAGTTCACCACACCCTATCACCCACAGTGCAATGGTCTAGTTGAAATGTTCAACAAGACCTTAAAGGGTATGATTAAGGGTCTACCAGAAAAGCGCAGGCCTGGATGACTAAAGTGCAGCTCATCTTGATGATATTGCTGTCTTTAGCTCCAAAGACAGCATTTTCAACCCCTGGTGGGCATTATCAGTTTGTGGTGATGCCCTTTGGTCTGAAAAATGCACCTGCCACATTTCAAAGGTTGGTGAACAAAGTCCTCTCAGGCCTGGATGACTACTGTGCAGCTCATCTTGATGATATTGCTGTCTTTAGCTCCACCTGTGAAGATCACCTTATCCACCTGAAAAATGTTTTGGAGGCCCTGCAAAAGGCAGGCCTAACTATCAAGGCTACCAAGTGCCAAATAGGGCAGAGTCAGGTTGTGTACCTGGGCCACCTTGTAGGTGGAGGCCAGGTTCAACCATTGCAGAGCAAAATCCAGACCACAACGGACTGAGTTGCTCCAACCACCCAGACTCAAGTCAGAGCTTTCTTGGACCTGACTGGGTACTATAGATTTGTCAAGGGGTATGGTTCCATTGTGACACACCTGAATGACGTAACTTCTAAGAAAATGCCTAAGAAAGTTCATTGGACATCCAGCTTTCAAAAGGCCTTTGATGACCTGAAGCAGGCCATGTGCACTGCTCCCATTCTGCAAAGTCCAAACTACTCCAAAGAATTGGGGGCAGGGGCTGTACTATCACAATTAAATGAAGAAGGTCAGGACCAGCCAGTAGATTTTATTAGCAGAAGGCTGACCCCTAGAGAGAAATGTTGGTCAGCTATTGAGAGGGAAGCCTTTGCTGTGGTTTGGGCCCTGAAGAAGCTGAGGCCATAATTGTTTGGTACTCACTTCACAGTTCAGATAGACCATAAGCCCCTCTTGTGGCTAAAACAGATGAAGGGTGAAAATCCCAACCTGCTCAGGTGCTCCATTTCCCTACAGGGGATGGACTTTACAATGGAACATAGACCTGGGAGTAACCATGCCAATGCAGATGGACTCTCCAGATATTTCCACTTAGAACATGAAGACTCAACTGGACAAGGTTAGTTTCATGTCCCTGCGTTGGGGGCGGGGGGGGGGGGGTTTGTAGGAGAGTAGGGTCTGCTTCCTATAGTTACCCCCACTTTTTGCTGTGATTCTATGGTTTTTCGACTTTAGTGTGGCTGTGGGCCTGCTAATCAGGCCCACAGCCCAGCTGTTCTCTCTCTAAATTAATGCCATGTACTTTAGGTACATACCGTGCTCCGGATGAATCTTCCAGTCGACCCCAGCTGAGCTGTCCGCTTCTCAGCGTGGGAGCTCCGGAAGAGTCTTCCAGTCGACCCCAGCTGAGTGGTCTGCCTCTCAGCTTGGGAGCTCCGGAGCAACCCTCCAGTCATTTCCAGCTGAATTTTTCTCCTCTCAGCTTGGCAGCTTCAGGAGTACCATCCAACTGTTCCCAGCTGAGTTGCCCATCCTCTAATCTAGAGACTTTGGAGAAATCGCCAAGTCGACCCCGGCGAAACCGTTCTCCCCTTAGTCTGGAAGCTCCGGGTGAACTTTTCAATCGACCTCAGCTGAGTCGCTTCTCTCTTCCCCCTTTTGAGGAGTTTTGTAAACTGGCACAGACTGTATCATCAGGCTCTCCGCTGGATTCTCTTCCGCATAAATTCTGGAAATTATTCCAAGAAGAACTCTTCCTCCCCCTGTATTCCATCTGCCATCAGTCGCTTGTCACTGCGACAGTTCCGGAGAGCTGGAAGTTGGCAGTGGTCTCCCCCCTCTTGAAAAAACCTACACTTGACCCCACCTGCCTGTCAAATTAAAGGCCTATTTCCTTGCTTCCTATTCCGGTTAAGATCTTGGAGAAGCTGATACCCGTTCTATATCTAGTTTCCTAGAGGATAACACCTGTCTGGATGTGGCTCAGTTTGGGTTTCGGCCAGCGCATGGGATGGAGTCTGCGTTGGTGGCCGTGTTAGACAATCTTCGTTCGCGGGTCGACACAGGCCGGGCAGCCTTCTTAGTGCTGCTCGACATGTCGGCCGCATTCGACACGGTCAGCCACTCCACCCTCATTGAGAGACTGGAGGAGATCGGGGTTACGGGGCTGGCCAGGGACTGGTTAGTCTCATACCTTAACAACAGACAGCAGGTGGTGGCTTTGCCGCCTTTTAAGTCGGATGTGCGGAAAGTTGGGCAGGGGGTACCGCAGGGCTCGGCCATCAGCCCCATATTATTCAATCTGTACCTCCGCCCTCTGATCCAACTGATAAAATCTTTCGGTATTTCGGTGTTTAATTACGCCGACGATACCCAACTGGTTTTCTCTTTGGAGGACAAAGACGCCGTCTCTTTAGAGACATTTCACCGCTGTATGACTGCCACATCGAACTGGTTGTGCTCCAACTCCCTCTAGTTTAATGGATCAAAATTGGAGGTGCTGTACTGCTCCAATGACCGTGTTCCACGCGCACTACCGGATGCTTTATGGTCCCCCTCTTTTTCCGGAGCAGTGACTGCAGCAGAGTCTGCTCGAAATCTGGGGGTCATGTTTGGCCCCAACCTACAATTAGACCTTTTCGTTAATAAAACCGTAGCTACTTACATGATGCTGCTTCGGATGCTGTGGAAAGTTCTACCACTGCTCCCAGTGCAGGCCAGGCCAGAGGTAGTGCGGGGCCTGATCCTAAGCAGATTGGATTACTGCAACGCACTGCTCCTGGAGGCGCCTAGAACGCTGGTGGGCAAGCTGCAGCGGATTCAAAATATGGCAGCTAAGCTGGCACTCTCTTGAACGTGCGCTGCCTCTTCCACCAGGGCACTACAGGATTTACACTGGTTGCCTGTTCATCAGCGGATCCTTTTTAAAGCATCATGCCTGGTTTTTAGAGCTGTACATGGACAGGGGCCAGTTTTGTTACAGAACCTATTCTCCTGGTACTCCACATCTCGGAGCCTACGCTCCTCCTCTGCTTGCCTGGTGACGGTCCCCAGAGTTCAGAGGATAAGGATGGGAGGGCGGTCGTTCAGTTTCGAGGCCGCCGGACTCTGGAATTCTGTCCCGTTCTTGCTAAGGAGTCAGTGTGAATTTCCAGCATTCAAAAAAGGGCTGAAAACCCATTTGTTTCCAAGAGTAGCTTGATTCCTGCATCAGTGGTTCGGCTTGCTGAGTCAAAGCGCCAGGATACCCTCTGGGTGACAGTACAGCGCTATATAAGTATGCAAATACATACATACATACATACCGGATTGGTTACTGGGTCACCCTTGTGAGCCCCTGTATAGTTGAAGTTGAAGTTAAGGGACTTGTAAAGCGCTCGATCTCCGTGCAGTTTCTTGGCGCTGAGGACAGATGAACCGCTAAAGCAGAAAGGGTAGGTTAAGCTGGGAAAGCTCGAGTAAACAGAAAAGTCTTGAGGGCTTTGCGGAAGTCAGCGTAAACTGGAGTGGACCTGACGGTAATAGGAAGAGCATTCCAGAAGGACGGCGCCAGGAAGGAGAACTTTAGTCCCCCAGTTTTCTTCTTCCTGAAGCAGGGCACGCACAGTAAAGTTTGGGAGAAAGAGCGTAAGTCTCTACAGGGGACGTATGATTTGATTTTTGCGTTGATGAAAGCTGGTGCAGTGCCGGCCAGAGCCTTGAAAGTCAAACAGCCCATCTTGAAGTGAGAGCGTTCAACAATGGGAAGCCAGTGCAGTGCTTTTAGTAGAGGGGTAACATGGTGAGATTTGGGGAGTTTGTAAATTAATCGGGCAGCCTGATTTTGAATAAGCTGAAGACGCCGAAGATCATAAGCAGGGGTGCTGAATACAGCACATTGCCGTAGTCAAGCCGTGAGGTGACCATGGCCATGAGAATAAGTTTGAGGGCAGTGAAAGAAAAAAAACGGGAAATCTTACGAATGGTGCGAAGTGTCAGGAAGCATGCAGAGACCAAAGAGCTGATCTGCGAGCGCATTGTGAGCTCAGAGTTGACTTTGATACCCAGGGTTTTTACTGAAGAGGAGGGGAAAGGAAGAGACCCAAGAGAGGGAGGCCAGAAAATAGGGGTCCAGGGACTGGACCTGTAAGAACCAATCGGTCTTGTCAGGGTTTAACTTGAGATGGTTGCAGTTCATCCAGTCACTGATGAAAGTCATGACAGTTTGGAAGTTACGTATTGAGGCAGGCAGTGAGGAAAGGGTAAAGATCAGCTGGAGGTCATCGGCATAGTTGAATACCGAGACCTCCTTCTGTTGAAGAGCGGATATAAGGGGGCAGATGTAAAGGTTGAAAAGAAGGGGAGAGAGGGAAGAGCCCTGTGGGACTCCACAGGGAACAGTACGTGTAGGGGCCGAAAAGTCTGCAAGCTGAACCGCCTGGGTGCGGTTTCCTAGAAAGGAGATGATCCACGCCAGGGCGAGCCCCCCAATGCCGGGGCCTCTGACATGGTCGAGAAGAATGGAATGGTCGACGTGTCAAAGGCTGTGGACAAGTCTAGAAGGACCAGCGCTTGGGGGAGTTGACATCCGAACCTCCTCTGAGCTCGTCCAGGACAGAAAGGACGACAGTGGAATGAGAGGGGCGGAACCCTGCCTGGTGGGGCGCTAAGTACCGACTTTCCTCAATGAAGTTACTGAGGACTTTGGTGACATGGCATTCTAGGATTTTGCCCAGGAAATGAAGAAGGGAAATGGGACGGTAATTGGAGGGAGAAGAGGGATCAGCACCTGGCTTCTTGAGGATGGGGATGATTTTAGTTGATTTGTGTACTTCAGGGACAATTCCCTGCATAAGGGAGTTATTAAGAAAGGTTAAAGGAGGCTGTGGGCAAGTGGTAAAGATTTCTTTCAGTATATAGGCCGGGCAGGTGTCCACCGGCGTGAGGAAATATAAATTTTCGGTCATGTTATGTTCCCTAGCGCGTACCCCACCGACTCCATGTATCAGCTTAAAGTGCATGTAATTTCCCTCCTGAGCCAGCTATGAAGACGCAAATACATTTGCGTCCAACGTTAACTTGTCCTCTTTCAGATCCACCATGAATGGATTAAATAGTCCGTTCCTAAGTATGCTATGCCACCGTCTTTTTGTAATGCACTTTACGTGTTTTCCTGCTCTGGCCGAGTAGGCCCTGAATTTCTGCCATCGAAGCCTCTTTTCTGGCTCCTGACTCTGACAGCCTCTGCCCAGGCTACCTCTGTACCCGTGAACTCTGACTTACTTTCAGCGCGGCCCCTCGCGCTCAGCTCAGCCTGCTTGCTGCCAAGACTGACTATAACCTTCGAGTTATCTGTTCCGCTCCTCGAAAATGCATTCCTGCCTACTAGCTTCAGTAAACATCCTCTCCAGCTGCAGAGCCAAAGGGCCGACCTGTCTCAATGCAAGTAATTCATAGCCTCTGTTGCCATGCTCCCATGGAAGGCCCCGTGCCCCCACGCTTCTCATGTAGACACTTAGGCGCTTATACACGCATCCACAGTTAGCATAGAATAGCTTCTGCCCTAGAGACCTTTCTGCCCAGATAGTATGGTTCCTAAACATCAGATATCAGATATGATAGAAGTACAAGTTGATCTGACATGCCAGACTTCTGTCTCTTTCCGTCAGTGTAAATGTCAAGTCCCCTGCACCCCGTCAATCACACGTCATGCAGCTGCGCGCGCATTCAAGCTTCCGATTTCTGCTGACATTGCAACAATTCTGTTAGCACCACCCCTTGGTGCCACCCACTTGCGTCACTTATCAGTGACGTTTCTAGTACACACCTCCAGTTCACGCCTAGTTCACGCCTCTTGATTACGTACTAGTACCACGTGTATACTGTTATCTTGTCTTCTCTCAGCTGTTACGCCTCTTGCACTATTACTTATGATGTGAATTAAGTATATAAGCTATGTAATGTCAATAAAGTTTGCTCTATCCCTTCTGACACCCCTGTGGTGGTCAGAACATGATATCCTGGTCACGACCATTCCTTTTTAAGGAATAAAACCCCTAAGAAACTCTAACACCACGGACTCTGTCTTTTTCATTCCGATTGAGTTATTATTGATTAAGTACTTACCTGCATAGAAATTAAGAGAGTAAATTAATTATTTACGTCATTTTGGCGCCCGAATAGGGACCCCTCCCCCACCTCACGCGCCGGTTGGCGCATTGCAAGCTCTGTCCCCTGCCGTCAGTTAGACGGAACCTACGCGTACCGGCAGGATTTCCTGCATCTCCCTCTGACCCAAGGAGGTGACGAAGACTGCGATCAGTGCCCAGACGAGGCGGTGAGGAGTGCAGAGGATCCCGACCAGAGCCTAGCCGAAAGAAGCAAGGTCCGAGGTGTCAAGAGGCCCACCAGGTTTTCCGAGGTTTTCCGAAGTTTTCCGAGGTTTTCCGAAGTTTTCCGAAGTTTTCCGAAGTACCGAGTCGAGTCCAGTCGAGTTTTCCGAGGCCTTCTGTTTCCGTGCTTCCCGGTGAGTACCATTGCTGGGTCGTATCTAGACGGGTTTGGGTACGCAAGTCCGGTCTGCACTGTTTTTAGGCAGTGTATCTGTACTGTTTAGCAGTATATCTAGTATTCCGAATTTGTGCACTGTTACACCAGTGTATCTGTACTGTTGAGCAGTACATCCAGTATAGGGGGGTAGTCATCTATGTCTTAAATGTTCTTATGTGATTAATGTCGTGGTATGAATGTGACTGTTTAAATGTGTACTATTGTGTTTTTCGTATAAACTAGCTGTCAAGAGTATTAAGGAATAAGGATTGAGCATTCAGTAATAAGTAAGCAAAATGCCGTTTTTCAACAAGTTAAAGCAGATAGGAACTAGGAAAGGGATACTGGAGGAAGAAATTCCTATTCCCCCTAGGGACACTCCAGGTAACTTTATGTACCACAAACATGGCATAGATGCCATATTATATCTAGATTTATGGGCCGATTACACCAAGCACCTAGACGAAAGACACAGATGGCCTGTTACCGGAACATGGGATGCCGAGTGCATCATGAAGGTAGAAGAAGCATTATGGAAAAAGAAAGCCAGACAATCCCAGAAAGACGCCATAGAATTTTGGCGTAAGGAATCACATAAGCGTGCTGAGAAAGCACTCCGTAGAGAAGACAGACTTAAAGAATCAGAAAAGGCCCAAGAAAACGAGTTAGTTATTGAAGGGATCCAAGTAAAAACAGAACAAATAGACCGTGCCCGAAACAATCTTGTAAACGGTATGTATCTTGCAACAGAGGGCACATCTGAGGCCCTATCAGAAATACCGAAAAACTTACCGCCACCATTAGTTCCAACTAAAGTAATGCATAAGACTACTAAAGACATATTCCTAAATTCTTATCTAGAGGATGTAGCACCAGCTTACACCAATTTGCCTGTTCGTGCCCTGCCTACTGACAGGGACGGGGGTGGCATTACGCCCCCAGATCACGTTCCGCCAGCTCCGCCACTTCCCGCATTAAAAACTGACCTGCCGAAACCACTCCGACCTGATCCTACTAAACGACAAATTCAAGTTCAGATCCAGACTCCGCAGGGAGATAATGCCCAAGCATCCGCTTCAGGAGGTGCGACTGCGGGTCCTCGGACCCCGCCATTAACACGCAGATTCAATTTAAGGGACACGCAGAGTCCTCTCACGTTCCAGTCTCCCCGCCTTGACGCATTAAAGGAAAACATGTCAGTTTGCAGATATGATCCAGTACCCGGAAAAAAACGATCTAATGATATTGGCATCACTACGATTAAGATCTGCCACTGATATCTTGTTATGCTATGTAGGAATGAAGGAACAGCTAGATAGAATATATGAGTTTGTTCAGACAGGGAAAGACCCTGACAGTATCAAGGATGCCATGGATAAACAGAAAGTTGACATTCAAGCACAGATATTACGATTTTTTATAAATTGTCTAATAAGAGAACGAGACAGGCCTGAGACAGATCAGAGTGAATTAGATGCACTAACCAAGTGGGGTCAAAATATAGCCGAAGGAAAACATGACAGGGGGGCTTGCATAGCCAGTATGTACCAGAAAATTAGAAGGGCAGTGATAACGGCACACCAGAAAGGGAATGACAAAGCTTCCTCCGAGGAGGAAGAAGAACTTGCAGAACAAGGAAGGACTACAGATACTATAGCGTATGTAGGTAAGGGAAACTACCTTAGGAAAGGCATCCGTCCGGAAAACAAGAGAGTTTTTCTCTCTGCTTTAACAAACCCGAATTCTTCTGAACATCAGTTCCAGGAAACTGATAAAAGGCTTCGAGACCGAATGGGGTACCATGTACTAAATACTATGGATGAACAAGAACTAGCCCGGTCAGCCGTGTTATGGGCCGAAAATCCAGACATATATCATGATGATACATTAGCGCAGACATTCTTGAACCTCTCCCCAGACGAGCAGAAAATAGCAGGTGTATACATGATTCAGCACCTCCTCATCAAGTACAGAAACAACCATTCCGATCCAGGTCCCTTACACGAAACATTAGAAGCACTACTCATGGATAGATGGAGAGGTTTCAGTACCAAGTTAATACAAATAATTCTAGAACAACGACATAAATATAACACCTTCATAAGTTCCGAATATGTTCCCGCTCCGCCTCCAGAAAGGAAAACGTATCACATGCAATGCCTGAGTGGCATTGAAAGTCAGAACCCCTTACGAGAAGTACACCCAGTTATGGGTGCGGATCAAGTCTTGAAGCGTGTGTATGTTCACACACCACTGACTAAGTTAGAACTGTTAGAAATGAAGAAATTAGTCCCGTGTCATGATAAAGACCCTGCAGGTTTTCACAGAGAGCTCAAAGACATGTTACTCATGGGGGATTATACGTATGATGATATTATGAAAATGTTAAAGGTACTGCTGCCCACGGGCATTTACGAGAAATTAAAGGAAAAAGATTGGGAGGTGGGGGAGGCAAAGATAGCATGGGCAGAAATAGAAGACGAAGAAAGCAAACGAATCCCAGGGTTAGGCCTTGGGGATAGGACTAAAACATTACCCGGTTTAATAGTACAGGTCCTGCCAAGATTATTGACAACTAGAAAGGAAGATTGGGACGCCATCTCGTCCTGTAAACAGAAACATGATGAAGATACTAGTGACTTCTATTCAAGATTCGAGAAATGTTTCATTATAAATAGTGGCCTACAACCAAGCAGCGAATCATATCCACACCTTTTTGTATCAAAACTAGTCGAGAATTCCCTACCATTAGTTAAAAATAGAGTGTACAAGGTTGAAAGTACTTGGCAGGCAAATACGCCATCCCAGATGTTACAAATGTTACAATATCATCAGAACAGAATTAGAGAAGAACAAGATCAGGAACAGAAACGTATGAAAGACACAAAGATGAAAATGTTAGTAGCTCAGACGGTCCCAGCCGACGGTCAGAGAAAAGGTGGGACCCAGACAAGTCATGCTACAGCTCCCGTTAAGGGGACATGTAATTACTGTAAACAGCCAGGTCATTATGTACATGAATGCCCAGTCCTGAAACATAACATCTCAACAGGTAAAACTAAAGAAAGACCGCATCCGCCTAGACACGATCAGGTCCAGCAACAGACCTCACAAAATGTACAGCCAATGCAGAATACACAGCCTATGCATGCTCCATCTCATACAGCACAGACAGTAGCAGTACCACAGCCACAGCCCATTGCCGCGACTCAACAGGTTTCACAACAGATGTACCAGTATGCCCAATCTGCATATCCAGATTACCCCCGATATACATGAAACAGCCTAGAGAGGGAAGGTGGTTTGCCTCTTATTGAAATTCCTGTAGATCAAGAAGGTCCTTATGTACACAGTCACGTATTGGGAAAAGACAGAAAGTTTTTAATTGACACAGGGGCAAGCCGCACTACAATCAGTCATAATGAAGTCCCAGGGGCACCCCTCTCAGGCTCACAGAATGTTTCCCTTGGTTTTTCAGGACAGCCTATTGTAAATGAAGTATCGGAACCAGTACCTTTGGCTGTGGGCCCATTATCACGAGTTACAGATTTGTTACTTACGAACTCATGCCCAGAAAATCTGTTAGGAATAAAAACACTGAAGGCTCTAGGAGCCATAATATGCTGTTCCCCGGAGGGAGTTAGACTCTTTCTACGGGATTTCAAGGGTCATTATGTTTTACGAGATTTTGATGTCAGATTGAAAAATGTACCAGATCACCTATGGGCAAAAGGCCCAGCTGACGTAGGTTGTATGCATATCACTCCATACCGTGTTACACTCAAGACAGGAGTTGTTCTACCCAGAATCAGACAATACAAGTTACCACCCGATGCTGTAGTGGCTTTACTGAAAATCATTGAAGAGCTCATTGCCCAGGGAGTGGTCGTAGAGACCGACTCCAATATCTGTAATTCACCCATCATTCCAATTCTTAAACGTACAGACCCCAATGCACCGCCAGTATATCGGCTGGTGATTGATCTTCGAGAACTGAACAAATGCATTGTACCACAGTACCCTGTGGTCCCCGATATCTCTTCCCTATTGACTGCCATTGATTCAGAAGCAACGTTCTTTACTGTAATAGATCTCAAGAACGCCTTCTTTAGTGTACCTATTGATCCGGAGAGCCAATATCTCTTCGGATTCAGTTTAAATGGACGAAGTTTCAAATTTTCCCGCGCACCTCAAGGATTCACAGAAAGCCCCAGCATCTATAGTCAAGCACTGAAAAGACAATTAGATTGTATTCAGATGCCAGTTAACACCGCTTTACTGCAATACGTCGATGATCTACTGATCACCGCACGAAGTGAGCCCGAATGTGAACAAGCATCATTGACAGTTTTACATTTCCTGGCCGACAAGGGACACAAGGTGTCTCCTTCGAAGCTACAATTCTGTGTTCAGCAAGTTGTGTACTTGGGTCACTTGCTGTCCAAAGTGGGGAGACAGCTCACTCCCGATCGCATTCAGTTAATTGTAAATATGCCACGACCCCAGACACAAAAGGAAGTGCGGGCCTTCATAGGCCTCACCTCGTACTGCAGACAATGGATTCCTCAATATGCATTTCTAGCTAAACCACTCATCCAGTTAACGACGCAGGAGGTAGCAACGTCGATTGCCCTCCCTTGGACTCAGGAACACACACAAGCCTTTGAGGAATTAAAGAAAGCATTATGCCAAGCACCAGTTTTAGCGACACCATGTTACAGCAAACCGTTTACACTTTTTGTTACAGAACGTGACGGTACAGCATTGTCTGTCCTCACTCAAGATCAAGCAGGTTCACATAAGCCTTGCGCTTATTTTTCAAGTACATTGGATTCAGTAGCCCAGGCACTCCCTGCGTGCTTAAAGTCAGTAGCAGCAACAGCGCTAGCAATCAGACAGAGCGATTCAATTGTTTTAGGCCATCAGTTAACAGTACAAGTTCCACATTCCGTAGAGGTTCTTTTAAACAGAACCCAGACTCAACACTTGACTATAGCACGACTGACAGGTTACGAATTAACGCTATTCCAGCCACACATAGAAATCAGACGTTGCAGTATCTTGAACCCAGCAACACTGTTACCTACAATTATGACAGATCCAGCCCCGCATGATTGCATAGAGATCATTAATGCAGTAACAAAGCCCCGACGAGACTTAACAGATGTTCCATTGACAAATCCAGACCTGACACTTTATGTGGATGGTTCATGTATGAGAACAAGTACAGGAGAATTGGTGGCCGCATATGCAGTGACCACTGAAAATGAAGTTAAAGAAACACATCGTATTGACACACTGTCTGCTCAAGCGGCAGAGCTCATCGCTCTGACCCGAGCCTGTATTCTAGCCCAGAACAGAAATGTCAACATATACACTGATTCCCGTTATGCGTTCGGAGTTGTACACGACTTCGGCATGCTATGGCAAGAACGAGGTTTTCTGACCTCTCATGGTGCCAAGATTCAACACGGCCCCCTCATTCAAGCACTGTTAGAAGCAATACATCTGCCTTCAGCCATATCCGTCATGAAGTGTAAAGCACATACTAAAGTCACAGATTCTGTTTCCCAGGGTAACGACCTGGCAGACCAGACAGCAAAACATACAGCATTGACTCACACTCAGACAACTGATACGACAAAGACAACAGATCCGACAAACTGTATGACAGTCAGGGATCCCGCACTAGATGTTATCGACATTCAGACACACGCTACCCCAGAAGAAATAAAGAAATGGATTGAACTAGGAGGGATCCAGACAGATCAAGGTTGGATGACGAAGGGAAAATCTACATGGTTTCTCCCTGACTCTATGGTTCAAGTCATGATAAATACAGCACATAGCCCAGCACACCTAGGAGAGAAAGCGATGTTAGACAGTTTACAAAATCTTTGGAACAATAAACACTTACGAGCAGCAGCAAAACAGAAAGTGCGTACTTGCATGATCTGTTGTCAGTTCAATCCAGGAAAAAGTGTCCCTGTAGAGCAAGGTGGATTTCATCCTCCCGATCACCCTTTTGAAGTCCTCCAGATGGATTATATCCAGATGGACCGTTGTCGAGGATTTAAATATGTTCTCGTAGTTGTCTGTGCTCTGTCCCGCTGGACCGAAGCATACCCAGTCCCAGATTACACTGCTCCGACCACTGCCAAGCAGCTGGTTCGTGAATTCTTCCCACGATACGGCTTGCCTCGTGTCGTGTACTCAGATAACGGTCAGCCATTCTCATCTGCATTAATGAAAGAAGTTTCTTTATTACTGGGATACCAGTGGAAGTTCCATTGTGTCCGACATCCCGAAGCCGCAGGCCTTGTAGAAAGGCATAACCAGACACTAAAGATCCGCCTTGCCAAAATATGTCAGGAGAAAGGGGTCGACTGGATAGTCGCCCTGCCAGTGGCACTATTCTACATGAGAATGGTCGCCCATTCGAGATCAGGGCTATCCCCGTACGAGGTGGTCTTTGGCAGACCACCGAACATGTGGGGGACGCCCATTCCGAAAAAGATTACTGATGTTGATTGTAATATGTTGACAGATTACCTTGCCTCCTTGATGTCTGCACTCCAATCATGTCGTTCACAGGTTGCCGCAGCCTTCCCTGACAACACTGATGTAAAGCCGCACGACGTCCGTCCTGGCGACATTGTGCTAGTTCGCAACTTCGACAGAAAGAGTCCGCTGGAGCCCCGCTGGAAGTCCCCGAAGACCGTTCTTCTCACCACGAGGACGGCCGTGAAAATCGAAGGAAGAAAGGGGTGGGTTCACACGAGTCATGTAAAAAAATTCTCTGGACTGAAACCTGATCGAGACTCGTCCACCCCCACCAAAGACTGTGTCGAACAAAAAGACTTTACAGAATCTGAACGAGAAAAAACTCCTCAAGAAAGTTATCGCACGAAACTCCGATCTAGCAAGTCAGACAGTTTAATTGTTTAAGTCCTCCCCTAGGTGAATCGGTTAAATAGTTTCTGACATGTATCCCCTAGATCGAGATAGAGAGAGAGAGAGAGAAGCCAAGAAACGTACATACTGTAAATTACTTCGTAGTCACTGTATAGTGACACTATTGATCATGTTTATTCTGAGTATCTTAATTATTGTTGCGAGCATCCTTTTATCTATCTATTACCCTATTTTCAAGCGTAAACAATCTGCCTATAATGTATCTGCTGAACACACTTTTAGTGAATTACCTCCACACGAGCTTTCCTACAGACTTGCGCTGCGCAACAACACATTCATTAGTATGCTACACCATTCTCATCAAACTAACAATGCTACAAATTGCTGGATATGTGGCCGACTCCCTCCCTACCAGAATTACAAGGGAGCTCTGCCCCTCTTTCCGTACCCATTCACTCACAATGGCTCCTGCGGAGCATGGTTTAAAATAATTAACTCCTTAGATCCTGATATTGCTGTTTTCGATGGGGGCTGGGTTTGGGGAAATCTGAACTTAGTCCTGCTTGACGTCTGTTACCCAGATAAGGAGGGACTCCCCACTAGAATAGGAACTGATCTAGAAAATGAAGTGTATGGATTAGGTAATTATACAATTAGCCTCATGATTCTCACTGTTGAATCCGAAGCTGCACCAGTTCTACCCATTATGTCAGTATTGCCAGTCACTGGTGAATTGTGTATCAAGAAGAAAGGTTCAGTACACTTAGGTCATAGTAAATGCCCTACTGTGGTCGAATTCAGTGATAATGGTAAATTGTCCTTTAAAGCTATTAGTCATTCTTACTTTGTTTGTGGTCATACCGCATACATACGTCTACCTCCAGATTGGGATGGTACCTGTTACATTGCATTCCTTCTGCCACCTGTTTTCCTAGCTCCACCTGACTACCATAGAAACACCAATCTAGTAAAGAATAGACCCAGAAGAGATATCCCACTTGTCGACTACACAGAAACGGCATGGGAACAGTACACCGACTTTAATAAAGGATTCTTTTTCTTCTTAGGACCTGTCCAGAATAGTAAATTAATACGCAGATTAACTAGAACACTTGAAGCAGTAGTGAATGAAACTGCCTCCGGCTTAGGTAACTTAACAGAAGAGCAGTCCGCCATACGGGTTGTTGTCCTTCAGAATCGTCTTGTTATTGACGTCATCTTGGCAGATAGAGGTGGAGCCTGTAAGGTCATCGGGTCAAGTTGTTGTGTTTTCATACCACAAAACGCACCATCTGTATATCAAGCTATCACCCGTCTCCATAAAATTGCAAATCAGATACATCAGAATCCAGGCACCTGGACTTGGTCCGGTTGGTTCTGGACAATGTTAACAGCTTGGGGATGGAAGATCCTATCCTTCCTAGGCATTGGCCTAGTCCTAGTATTCAGTTGCTGCCTGTGCCTGCAGTGTGGGCCAGCGATTTGTGGACTGTGTGCCACCTCTTGTATTGAACATTCCAGTTTTCTCTCAAAACGTAAACGAAAGAAGGAAGAACAAATGATGTTACAAGAACAAACTGATCGATTTATGAGGATCGATATATCATGAAGGGTCCGTAGGGAACAAGGAGGGAATGAGGAAATATAAATTTTCGGTCATGTTATGTTCCCTAGCGCGTACCCCACCGACTCCATGTATCAGCTTAAAGTGCATGTAATTTCCCTCCTGAGCCAGCTATGAAGACGCAAATACATTTGCGTCCAACGTTAACTTGTCCTCTTTCAGATCCACCATGAATGGATTAAATAGTCCGTTCCTAAGTATGCTATGCCACCGTCTTTTTGTAATGCACTTTACGTGTTTTCCTGCTCTGGCCGAGTAGGCCCTGAATTTCTGCCATCGAAGCCTCTTTTCTGGCTCCTGACTCTGACAGCCTCTGCCCAGGCTACCTCTGTACCCGTGAACTCTGACTTACTTTCAGCGCGGCCCCTCGCGCTCAGCTCAGCCTGCTTGCTGCCAAGACTGACTATAACCTTCGAGTTATCTGTTCCGCTCCTCGAAAATGCATTCCTGCCTACTAGCTTCAGTAAACATCCTCTCCAGCTGCAGAGCCAAAGGGCCGACCTGTCTCAATGCAAGTAATTCATAGCCTCTGTTGCCATGCTCCCATGGAAGGCCCCGTGCCCCCACGCTTCTCATGTAGACACTTAGGCGCTTATACACGCATCCACAGTTAGCATAGAATAGCTTCTGCCCTAGAGACCTTTCTGCCCAGATAGTATGGTTCCTAAACATCAGATATCAGATATGATAGAAGTACAAGTTGATCTGACATGCCAGACTTCTGTCTCTTTCCGTCAGTGTAAATGTCAAGTCCCCTGCACCCCGTCAATCACACGTCATGCAGCTGCGCGCGCATTCAAGCTTCCGATTTCTGCTGACATTGCAACAATTCTGTTAGCACCACCCCTTGGTGCCACCCACTTGCGTCACTTATCAGTGACGTTTCTAGTACACACCTCCAGTTCACGCCTAGTTCACGCCTCTTGATTACGTACTAGTACCACGTGTATACTGTTATCTTGTCTTCTCTCAGCTGTTACGCCTCTTGCACTATTACTTATGATGTGAATTAAGTATATAAGCTATGTAATGTCAATAAAGTTTGCTCTATCCCTTCTGACACCCCTGTGGTGGTCAGAACATGATATCCTGGTCACGACCATTCCTTTTTAAGGAATAAAACCCCTAAGAAACTCTAACACCACGGACTCTGTCTTTTTCATTCCGATTGAGTTATTATTGATTAAGTACTTACCTGCATAGAAATTAAGAGAGTAAATTAATTATTTACGTCAGGCGAACCAGATTTTACCTTAGTCAGCAAAATAAGAAAAGCTTCCTTGGAAACCAGAGGAAAATAATCTAGTTGAGAGGAGTTAGGCGGGGATTGAGGGCTTTGAAAGGAAAGGGAGGGAGGTGCAATGTTGGCCTTAATGGTGGCGATTTTCTCAATGAAATAGTCGTTGATGGAGTTACAGAGGGATTGTGAGGGGACCGGTTTAAGAGTGACTCTGTCAGAGGAAGCTAATTCGTGAACTGTGGTGAATATTTCCTTAGGTTTATTCACGGCCAGAAGGATCTTGGAGGAGAAATATTCAGATTTTACGTGAAGAATAGCTTTTTTATATTCCTGAAGTAAGGTAGTATACTGTAATTGTAGTGCAGGGCAGTAGTCGTGCCTCCAAAGGCACTCCGCCTGCCTTAGTGCGAGTTTTTTTGATTTTAATTCCAGATTAAACCATCTGTTGGCCTCATGAGCTCGTCGTGTTCTGACGCGTTTGAGAGGTGCGACTTGGTCGCATGCTGCAGAGAGCCAGCTATTGATGGTAGTAACCTGGGAGTGAGGGGAGAGGCCATCAAGATCAGGCGGCAGAACTGATAAGGAGGAGCAAAGGGTGGCTAAATCCACCTGGCTCCAGTTGCGAGCCCAGATGTTACTAGGAAGGGGGGGCTTTGTAGCCAGGCCCTGGTCAAAGGTGAAATAAATAAATGAGTGATCAGACCAGGGACAAGGGGAGACTAGAAGAGGGGAGATAAGAGTATTGGCTGACCAAACTTGATCCAAAATATGGCCAGCGGAGTGTGTGGGGGTATGACAGTGGGAGGTGAAAATCAGGTTGAGAAGCAGCTCTGTGAAGTTCTTGGACACAAGGTCTTCGTGAGGGTCAGTAGGCCAGAAGTTAAAGTCACCTAGGACCAGCACAGAAGAGTTAATAACTATCAGGGTGGACATTAGCTCCTGTACTGGGGGAATGAAGTGAGGCATTGGCTGCGGCGGTCGGTAAAAAGTGCACAGGTAAGGGGGACTTTGAGAGAGGCAGATCAGACAACCAAGAAGTCCACCAACTTAATGGGGGGAAATGGCAGTGACTGGAAGTGAAGATTAGAACAAGCAATCAAGGCAACACCGCCTCCAACTGTCCCTAATAGACGGTCGGAGCGCACAGCATAGCGCGAGCCTGGAAGAGCTGCCAAGATGTCAGGTAGAGAATCCGATGAATACCACGTTTCTGTGAGAAACAGAAGATCGGGATTTACTGTTTCAAGGAAAGTAAAGAGCTCCAGGTGGTGTTTAGCTGCTGACCGAGTGTTAAGGAGGAAAGTGGATAAAGGGGAGACAGCGCCAGGAGGCGAGAGGGGCAGAGGAGAGAACGCCAGGAAAGTAGGGGTTAAAGGGCAACCCCAAGGAGCTGCCTTTTGAGGGAGGGAGGTGGTAGAGTAGGCTCGAAGTATACCGAGGTTGCCAATGTGGGTGACAGTGGAGGCACTGAGTGGCCATGGGCCCTGAAGGGTGCGGAGCTGATCTGGGGTGTAGTTTAGAAAAGAAGCATAGTGGGATGCCCCTAGCCCCGGCCGGCCGCGTCATAGGTACCCAGGGCATAGTTGCACCCTAGGCCTACCAGGGGCTGCAGCATGTATTGTGCCACCCTTGGTTAGCCTTTCAAACTGACACCACAGGTCTGTTCTTACAGCCTGAGTAAGGTAGTGTAATCCCCCCTTACTTAGATATAGTATATCTATATCTACCTTATATATAGACATATAGTGACCTATACGTCACTCCTATGCAGGCCTTGTTAATCTTGGAGGCAGAGTGCTTGGTTTTGTGTGAGAGGAAGCCCTAGCATAAGCTGAGCCCCTCTGCAGCTTTCAGAACCATCTCCTTATAGCTGTTCTATGAGATAGCCATACCATATACTCTTAAGTGCAATAAAATCTTCACGGTTAATGCTAATTTTGGTTTGGCTTTATCAAAACATGTTGTGTAAGGGGTCAAACACTTTGGAATACTACCCCCTACCAGTCCTGGTTGCAGGGGTAGCATTCCACCCTTCTGGAGGGAGAAGACATGTAGTTACTGGTTTACCATGTTAAAGTTAAACAGAGCCCCAGCATCACAAAATGGATGCTGCTGCCACAGTCATGAGTCTGCCCTCCTGCTGCTGGACGAAACTCTGGCAGGGGAGGCTTGGACAATAGGTTTCCTGTCCAGGTGCTGGCACCTCCCCAGACAGGCTTTTGTGTATTGGGACAGGGTGGGTTGCATTCAGTGAATGCTTTTCAGACACTTGCTTGGGCACCCAAGGTGCTCCATGAATTTCCCAGTTCAAACCGGTTGCTGGGGTACTCGGCCCCAGCTCTGGTGCGAAACTGGACAAAGGGGAAGGGGTGTAACCACCCCCTCCCCAGGTCCACCCATAGGAGGGACCGTAGAGTTAGTCCAACCCCTAAACTTACTATAAGTATAGAACCCCAGTCCCTAGGACTTTAAATTACCCTGGACGAAACTCTGAAACATATATTCTGGACCTTCGACATTCCATTTTGACTAGAAGACAGAAGACATCTACCTTGTGGTCAAGGAGTGACCACCCTGTTCAAACAGGCACCAACAGCAACTTTGCCGGTCTGCATTTTCGAGGCTCCCGCCGAATCCTGAAGAATCTGTGACACAGGACACAAACTTCCAGAAATCTCTGACCCCGACCTTTGCTCACAGCAAAGCTGAGACCCATGGCAGACACAAGAGATGTGGGACCGAAACTCATGGACATCCTGCATTTTGCATGCTGCACCTACTTCCCGAGGTATTCCGAAGTTGTGCATTGGGGTGCTTGAAGCCCCAGCCCGAGCACCTTTTGCACCAAAGCTCAGAGACCCATACTCCACGAGTGTCCCGTGGGCCCGATGGTGCATTTACGCTCGATGCGTCTTCATTGTTCCTAGTCCATTGGCTAGTGAGCCCACCGAAGACCAATCTTGAATTCCTTTGCTTTCCTGGTTGCTACAGGCTTGGTCCAACTTCTCCCCAAACGAAAAGTTCCTCAGACCTTGCTGGTCTGCACAGAAGCCAATCTCGACATCTTGCGTGGATTGCGTTTGCCAAGGCCTGTTGGGTCCAATCCGGATACCGACACTGCAGTCAACTAGATCCTTCGTGGGGCAGCTTGAATCCAGCTCCTGGTTGTTGTCAACACCTCCTGGTCCTTGTGGCTGAAGTGACAAACTTCACCTTTTCACCTGAAATCACCTGACATCTGGTGGCATCTTTCTATCGCCGCCCTGGTCACTGGCTAGTGGCCCAGTCTCTGTCTCCTCTGCTTTCAGGTTTTTCACATCTCCGATCCACCCTTGGATCCACCCGGACACTTTTCCTCTGGTTGCCTGCAGCACTTCTTCGCAGCTCTCCATTGGAATCGACGACAAAACCCGACACCAAAAGACACCTCTGCACCTGGCTTCCGTGGGTGAGGTAACACAAGTACTCTGGTAGTCTCGAGGGTATTGGCCCTCCAAGTGTCTAAGTCTAAAATGGTTCCATTGTAGTTATCCTAGAAGTGTCCTTAAATTGTAAATTTGCAACTTGTTCGTTTCTCATAGAAAGTCAATGGTAACCCGCGGCTGTGTTTAGACACTGCACGCGTCTCCCGTGGGCCTCCCACATCCTAACCTTTAGTTGTTCTTAGAAGCCCCAGTGATTCTACAGGCCCTAGGCCTGCTGTCTAACACTCACGTGGTTCTTATACCCCTAGAACAAAAAGTATACTGTGCAACTTATTGTATGCTAATTAAGTTCCTTGTATTTTATTTTTACCTCTGAACTCATAAATAGTTCAGAGGGGTTGTCTTTAGAATAAATACATATATAGTGATATATACCTTGTGTGGTGTGCTTTCATTTGGTACTCAAGAGATTATAATTTGTAAAACAACTAGCTTAATTCGCTCTCTGAAGTCTTAGCCTGAAGACTCCCTGCTATTTCTATCCCAAGGATAGCTTTCTATAAGGTTGACTTTCCAACCACCATCAATTAGGGTCGATTGGACTGGTGCAAGGTGCCCACTATAATAGTGGACAGCATATACCAGGCCAATTTCTCACAGCGACACCCCTTTTTTGCTAGAAGGAGAATAAACAACCTGACCCCCCATTGTCTTTTCAATTTAGGCGATTCTGCTTCACTACAATGTGTTTCTTGAAGAAAAGAAACCTGAGAATTTAATTTGGATAAATGGAATAGTACCTTTTATCTTTTGATGGGATGTCCAAGACCACGAACGTTCCACGTGACAAATTTACACATGATGGAGGGATGGGGAGGTAATACACATAAAGAGGTGATACACATCAGGAATAAAGCTAAATAAGAAATATACTACAGAAGAACATGCATTAATGATGGACACATGCCACAAGATAAACATCAAGAAGGGAGAGAGACAAATGAAGAGAAACCAGAAAGAAGAGAAAACAGAGAAAGGGAATAAAAATAGCGAAAAGAGAAGATGTATCAAGGACAGAAGTCTAGATCTATGAAGAAGGAAGAACAATAAATGCATGAGGCTTAGCTTCAGCGACAGGAGATGGAGCGACATAGAAAAAAACATACACGTAAAAAGAATTGCGAACAACCAAAATGAATATGATAATCAAAAAGAACAACAGCAACATTTAAGGACGGGAGGAAGAACCTCCGGCAGAATCAGTAGAGATGCTGTGGAGAAAGCACTTCAGTTTAAGAGGGTCATCAAACAAACGTGTGGAACCATCATGTGTAATTTTACACAGACAAGGATGGAGGATACCATATCGGATAATCAATTGTCTCATCTGAGGTCATAGAGCCAAAAACTCTTTTCTTCTAGCACTAGTGGCATTAGATAAGTCTTGAGGGTGTACAGTCAAAATATCGACTACTAAATATCGAATGGACATAATATCGAGTACAAAATATAGGCTGGACAGAATATCGATTGGACAGAATATAGACATCAAAAATATCGTTTTGAAGGTAAGCAATGTAATATCGAATTTTAAAATATAGATAGTCAAAATATCGAAGTACATAATATAGGTTAATAAAAATATCGAAAAGTTAATAATATCTAATTTTTTATAGTGTATTTTATGTGTTAAAAGTGTTTATTTATGTTATAATGTAATTTAATTAATTAATTTAATGTTATTTAAATTTTGCGTAATTTAATTCTGTAGCGGGTTGTGGGTTTATAGGGGAATAGGGTGGGAAGTAATTTAATTATAATTAATTAAATATGTAAATTTATTTATTAATATTTATTTATAATTAATTGTTAATTAATTTTTATTTTGTAATTAATTACATTTTAATTGCCAATTAATTTTATGTAATTGATTAATTGATAATTATGTTAATTTAACTAATTTAATTTCTGTAGCGGGTTATGGGTTTATAGGGGAATAGGGTGGGAAGTAATTTAATTATAACTAATTACATATGTTAATTTATTTTGGGTATTTATTAGATTTTAATTATTAAGTAAGTTTTTAATTACTAATTAACTAATTGTTAATTTTTAATTAATCAGTATTACTAGATAACTAATTGTATTGATTTAATTAAATTAGTATTTGTAATTAATTAATTGTTATATTATATTAAATTGGTAATTCATTCTAATTAATTTTTTTATAGATATTTATATATATATTTTTTAAAATATTATATGAAGTATCTACTTTCCCTACTGTTGCACTCTTTGGAGTGGGAATAGTAATGTTTACCCCTACGCTATCCAACGCTTTCCCTACTGTTGCACTCTTTGGAGTGGGAATAGTACTTTTTACCCCTACGCTATCCAACGTTTTCCCTACTGTTGCACTCTCTGGAGTGGGAATAGTAATTTTAACCCCTACGCTATCCAACGCTTTCCCTACTGTTGCACTCTTTGGAGTGGGAATAGTAATTTTTACCCCTACGCTATCCAATGCTTTCCTTACTGTTGCACTCTCTGGAGTGGGAATAGTAATTTTTACCCCTACGCTATCCAACGCTTTCCCTACTGTTGCACTCTCTGGAGTGGGAATAGTAATTTTTACCCCTACGCTATCCAACCCTTTCCCTACTGTAGCACTCTCTGGAGTGGGAATAGTAATTTTTACCCCTACGCTATCCAACGCTTTCCCTACTGTTGCACTCTCTGGAATGGGAATAGTAATTTGTACCCCTACGCTATCCAACGCTTTCCCTACTGTTGCACTCTCAGGAGTGGGAATAGTAATTTGTACCCCTTCGCTATCCAACGCTTTCCCTACTGTTGCGATCTCTGGAGTGGGAATAGTAATTTTTACCTCTACGCTATCCAACGGTTTCCCTACTGTTGCACTTTCTGGAGTGGGAATAGTAATTTTTACCCCTACGCCATCCAACCCTTTCCCTACTGTTGCACTCTCTGGAGTGGGAATAGTAATTTTTACCCCTACGCTATCCAACGTTTTCCCTACTGTTGCACTCTCTGGAGTGGGAATAGTAATTTTAACCCCTACGCTATCCAACGCTTTCCCTACTGTTGCACTCTTTGGAGTGGGAATAGTAATTTTTACCCCTACGCTATCCAATGCTTTCCCTACTGTTGCACTCTCTGGAGTGGGAATAGTAATTTTTACCCCTACGCTATCCAACGCTTTCCCTACTGTTGCACTCTCTGGAGTGGGAATAGTAATTTTTACCCCTACGCTATCCAACCCTTTCCCTACTGTAGCACTCTCTGGAGTGGGAATAGTAATTTTTACCCCTACACTATCCAACGCTTTCCCTACTGTTGCACTCTCTGGAATGGGAATAGTAATTTGTACCCCTACGCTATCCAACGCTTTCCCTACTGTTGCACTCTCAGGAGTGGGAATAGTAATTTGTACCCCTTCGCTATCCAACGCTTTCCCTACTGTTGCGATCTCTGGAGTGGGAATAGTAATTTTTACCTCTACGCTATCCAACGGTTTCCCTACTGTTGCACTTTCTGGAGTGGGAATAGTAATTTTTACCCCTACGCTATCCAACCCTTTCCCTACTGTTGCACTCTCTGGAGTGGGAATAGTAATTTTTACCCCTACGCTATCCAACGCTTTCCCTACTGTTGCACTCTCTGGAGTGGGAATAGTAATTTGTACCCCTACGCTATCCAACGTTTTCCCTACTTTTGCACTCTCTGGAGTGGGAATAGTAATTTTTACCTCTACGCTATACAAAGCCTTATCTACTGTTGCACTCTCTGGAGTGGAAATAGTAATTTTACACTTCCGCTATCCTACAGTAATAATATTGGATATTTGTTAATTATATTATGTTACTATATATATATGTTTTAACAAATATGATTGTAAAAACATTTTTTATAACTTTAATTAATTATTTAATTATTATAAGGTAATTTAAGTATTTTTGAAGTATATTTAAGTACATAATTTTTAATATTAATTTAATTTAACATTGTTTTTAATAAATTCGATATTTTTACAAACTATATTTTTGCAAACGATATTTTTTACTCGATGTTTTTGTACTTACCTGTTTGTAGATACAAAGTCGATATTCTGTCTGTCGATATTTTGTCGCCGATATTTTTGGTAGGCGATATTATGTCCCTCAATATTATGTCAGTGATCCGTCTTGAGATATGAAGATGTTGTGACCAGACCATTTGAGATGACGCTTTGCTTTGGCTGCAGAGAGGACTCCCATTCAGTCAGTACATTCCAAGAACAACATAATTATTCCTCTAGGTTTGGAAGCATGAGGTTGCATTCGACCAAGTCTGAGCACGTTGGATATTTAATGCATGATCTGGTTGAAGGCCCAAGAGTTCTGGTAGGAATTTCTTTAGAAAAAGAAGCATATCCGGACCTTCAAGATTTTCCGGAAGACCATAAAGACGTAGGTTATTGCGTCTATTTCGATTTTCAAGGTCCTCTGCATGAAGCTTTAAACGTTGGATTTCTTGTTCCAGAGATGGCATTTTGGTAGAAACATCATGTAAATCACTAATACATTGCTCACTATCTAACACCTTAGCTTCCATACTAATCCATCTATCCTCAATTTGTTGAAGTTTCTCATTAGTCGTGGTCATAAAAGACTTAAGACCCCTCATTTCATCCAAAAAATTATCAAGAACAGGGATTTTAAAGGATAGAATGGGTGAAGGAGGGTCATTTTTGGCTCTCTTGGGGTTGGTACCTGTTGATGAGGCTCTTACCGAATTTGGAGCTTCATTAGCCATCTTTATATGATATGGTGTACGAGAATTGATTTTCTATAGAGTTTTCAATCTGCCCATGAGCCTAATAAAAACACTTAAAAAATGAATAAGTCTCCAGAGAAAAATATATCAAACAGAATTACGTCACCCTCCTGTCAGCACTCAGGTATTCACTATTAAGGAATATAGCAGAAGCGATATGGCAAGTAGTAATTCACAAGCCAGTTAGACAGGAATGACTTATGCTTCATAAATGCAGCAGCTACTGAGGTAATTTCCTTTAATTCCATGGTCTGGAGAATTAGTTATGCAGAAAAAGGAAACTTGAGGCATGCATTAATGTCAGAAATGAAAAAAAAATATTATTCCTACTGGAAACGCGGAAAACAACATTGTAATGCCACTAATAACAGCATTTGCGATGATGAGCAGGCTAGCATGAAGAGATTGAGTCACACGTTGCCGCGCGTTAATAAGTTAGACGGCGGTTACCTTTGCATAACATGAGGCAAGCTGCCGATGTAAAATGGCGGCCACCGCCCACATAACAATGAGGGAAAGTCGTCATCTTCGGCGCTGGATCCCCGTATCACCTTGGGATGGACGGAGTAAGTCAAACAGCTCTCCGACCATTCACCCGTCAGAATCTGTCATTGAAGTTCCCGCTGAGACCATGATTCAGGCTGTAATCTCCACAGAAGCTCCACGGTCGCGTGGAGCTTACAGGGAAGGCACCATCTTCCCACGGCACAAGACCACGCCACCCGTATTGAACTATTTCTAATATCTATTTGCAACAAATATCTGACAGGATTTTGCAATAGAGGTTTTATTTGTATTCTTCATGTTTGCAAACATGCTCACTCTTTCATATGACTGAACTATGCACCAAGGGTTTAAGTGGTCTTTGGGGAAAGGTGATAGTGTTGTCATGTACTATATGGGCTCATAAACTCCCTGGCATGCAAGATAAAGATATTGCAAGTCACCTCTGAGTTTCATAACCTTTCAAAGGATCTCGCCCTTTGGGCTCCTTCTTCTATATGGATAGGAAACTCCTCTGTGACTTGCAAGATGCTTATTATGTACTGCAAGGTGTACTTTATCTTTTATCTAATACCCCAGCAAACCATAGGTAAGTCCTTCTTAACTTACCTGTCTATCAAAAGCATTTGCTGATTGGGTTGTTTTCCATCTGTGGAATCCTTGGGTGAGGATTTTGAAGGTGACTCTTTTCTCCATGGGGAGCCAGTGGAGCATTCGTAACTGTTGGCTGATGTGTTCGTGCCGGAGGGTGCCTAGGACGAGTCTGGCGGCGGTGTTCTGTATCTTCAGGAGTTTGCAGAGTAAGGACTTGTTTATGGCGGCGTAAAGCGTGTTTCCGTAGTCAGGTCTGCTGGTGATGAGTGCGTGGGTGACTGTCTTTCTTGACTCAGGGGGATCCACTTGAAAGTCTTGCGAAGTATTCGGAGGCTGTTGAAGTAGCTGGAGGTGACGGCATTGACCTGTCGCTTCATGGTAAGGGATGAGTCAAGAATGATGCAGAGGTTTTGGCGTGGACCGAGGGGGTCGGTGAGCTTCCGAGGGCGGATGGCCACCAGGTATTGTCCCATGCTGAGGCGGTGGTTCCAAAGATGAGGACTTCTGTCTGCTCGGCGTTGAGCTTAAGGCAGCTGTTGGTCATCCAGATTGCTACTTCCTGCATCCCTTTCTGGAAGTTGAGTCTGGCCGTGGCAGGGTCTTTGGTGAGGCTGGGTGTCATCGGCGTAGGATACGATGTTGAGGCCGTGTTGTCGGACGTTGGCGGCGAGGGGGGCCACGTAGACGTTGAAGAGGGTTGGGCTTAGTGATGACCCCTGTGGGACTCCACATGTGATATTCGTGGGGTCGGAAAGGAAGGGTTGGTGTCTGATTCTTTGGGTTCTTCCAATGAGGAATGATCGGATCCATTCTAGGGCTGTTCCTTGGATGCCAGCATCGTGTAGTCTGAAGATGAGAGGAGGGTGGGAGATGGTGTCGAAGGCTGCTGATAGGTCGAGTAGGATGAGAGCTGCAGAGTGTCTTTGGTCCAGGAGGGTGCAAATGTCATCCATAACGGTGAGTAGGGCAGTCTTGGGGCTGTGGTTGCTCCGGAATCCGGAATGGGACGGGTCGAGGACGGCGCTGTCTTCAATGAAGCTTGTCAGTTCCCTGTTCACTGTTTTCTCTACAACTTTGGCTGCGAAGGGGAGGAGCGAGATGGACCATTGGTTCTTGAGGTCAGTGGGGTCAGCTGTGGGCTTCTTGAGCAGGGGCTTGACTTATGCGCGTTTTCAGTCATCTGGGAAGGTGCATGTTTTGAAGGTGGTGTTAATGATATGTTGTAGTTTGAGTGCGATGGAGGTGGTGGCTCTGTGGTAGATGTGAGGGGGGCAGGGGTCCATGGGAGCCCCTGAGTGGATGCTTTTAATGGTTGAGGAGGTGTCTTCGGCTGTGATCAGAGTCCAGGTGCAGATGGTGGCCTGGCTGGTGTGTCTGAGGGATGGGCTGTGGCCGGCTGTGGCATCTGATGGGTGGTTGGCAAAGTTGTCGTATAGGTTTTTGATCTTGAGGTGGAAGAAAGTTCCAAATTTGTTGCAGAGGTCTTGGGATGGGGTGATGTCTGTGGCTTTGCTGTGGGGGTTGGTGAATTCCTGAAGGACGGTGAAGAGTTCCTTGGAGTTGGTGGAGTTTGTTAGGATTTTGTTGTGGACGATTTGGTTGTGGTAGTCCGTCATGGCGTCCTTGTAGGGGGTGTCATTTTCGGGTGTCTTGGCATTTTTCCAGTTCTTCTCCAGGTATCTGCAGGTGCGTCTGGCTTCTTGGAGGTTGGTGGTGAACCAGGTGGCTTTCCTGGGGTGCTGTTTGTCGGTGTTGGTAGAGGGGCGAGTTTGCCTGCGCAGTTGGCGATCCAGGTGTGGAGTTCTCTATCTGCTGCGTTGGCCTCGGATGCCGGGGTGTGGTTGTCTAATGTGAGGGTGGAGTTGAGTTGCTCATCAGTGACCTTGCTCCATGTCCTTCGTGGTGAGCAAGGGGCAGGTTTGGGTGCCTTGGGTTTTTCGACTGTGAAGTGTTCGCATTGGTGGTTGGTCCATGGGGGTTGAGTTGTGTGGCTGAAGTAGACGCTGTTTCCTGCTGCGAAGATGGTGTCGAGGGTGTGTCCTGCCCTGCGTGTCGGTGTGGTGATGAGTTGGTTTAGTCCGATGTTGGCGAGGTTGTCCTGGATAGTGGTGGAATTTGGGTTGCTGGGGTTGTCGAGGTGGAAGTTCAGGTCACCGATGAGTATGTAGTTGTTGGACTTGGCCCTTTTTGCAGGGCCATCCCTAACCTTTTTTTTTGCCTTCCTCCTAGCCTTTTTGCTGACTTGGTGTTGGTGGTTTTAGGACTCTGGGCACTTTAGCACTGGTTAGCAGTGCATAGTGTGTGCGATCTCTGCCCTCCATAGGATAACATTGGGAACTTCCCCGATATGGGATAGTTCCTAAATAAAACAAAATAAGTATGGCATGTTTGGTATGTGTGGAATGGAAATCATAAATGCTGCGCAATGGTGTGCGCAGATTTACCTTTACTATTTTAGGAATGCCACTTTTAGAAGATTGTATTTCTGTGTGCTGTGTGCCTGCTGGCATGTCTGTTTCTAGGAATGACTGGGGCTGGTGAGGAGTGGGTGGCTCCAGGGAGGCAGGGTCAGGCTGAGTGGGAGGTCTGCAACTAGAGTAGTGGGGGGAGGGATCCCCTGTCCCTGACTAGGTCAGTGCCTGCCCTGTACCAGGCTAGCTCCACCCCCTACTAACATCCCTCCCAGTGCCAGTTGGGACTAGAACTTCCAAGATCCTTCCAGAAACCCCTACCCCTAGACCCTTCCAGAAACCTCTACCTCCTTCCAGACGCAGGGCAGGGAGGTGTATAAATACAGGGGCTGTGAGCCCATGTGGATGTGCTTGTGCTGACGTGGAGGGGAGACCTTGCCAGGAGGAGCCGCCACGGGACCCAGCTGCTGCTCCTGAGGGTCCCTGCATGCTGGCCTGCCTGGCTGCGCCAAGGACTCTTTGCTACTGGGCTTGAAAGAGACTATGCTGGAGGAAAGGCTGCTGCTTTAGGATGATTGCCACCTTGCTGAGTTTGATTGTTCTCCGGAACGGCTACTCTGTATAGCTGTGCTGCCCTGCTGCCTGTAGATCTTGCACCACATTGCCCCTTTTTTCCTCCCTTCTAGCACCTCGTGAGCCCTATATTTTAATTTGCCCAGGCAAAGAGAGAAGCTAATATCCTGCAGCGCTATGCTGCCAGAGCCCTACAAGGGAATCCCGGCATGTGGGATTCCCCCTGTCTTACCAGCCATCGAGCAAGAGCGCACCTCGCATTTGCATCCTTGTTATTGCCGCTTCTATATGGACGCTCTTGCGGGTGCCCACCCCGCATGTTGACACTCTTCCAACTAAACCGGGAGCCTACCCTGCCTTTATGCTCTTTAAAATACAGCAGGACCCACCCCGCGTTTCAGCCTCACTTTATGCCTTTAAAACCAATGGGAGCCCACCCCATGTTTGGCTGAAGAGAGCGGGTGCCCACCCCGCACTCTGAAATCACCGGAGTAATCACCACCACGATCCGGGAGAGGAGCGCCCAAGAAAAGAAAGCCAATGTCGTGGCCCGCGCCTGGTTGTGGGCCGGGCCTGCCGAGACAGAACCTTGCGGGCTCCATTTCCACCTCCCTCTGCCTTGGGGGAAGCTGTCCGGAACCACGCGGGTTCCCCTTCAAAGTCCCGGGTCCAGGAGGGTCCCGGGTGAAGTGAGGAGAGGCCTTGAGGCAGTCTGTTGTGATGCGGGGCTCTCATGAAGAGAGCCCGTGGGTTGCCAAGCCTGCAGCCCGGAGAAGGAGGCACCAAAGAAAGAGACTGGAGCCTCGCGGGACCCGGTGATGGCCACAGGAAGAGTCCCGCAGGAGACTCAGGGAGTGTCCCTTGCCCCGGGGTGCACTGTGGGTCTTGGGTCAAGGGGCTGCAAGTACTGGGTCACTCTCCACAGCGGCACCACAGAAGCGGGCCGCTGCCACGGTTGGGGAACTTTTGTACTTTCGAACCCCAGAGATTGGCTCCAACTTTTTCGTGGACAAACAGGGGCACCGCAGTTGCGGGCCGCTGCAATGTTTCATAATTCATATGTTTATGCCTATTGGGGGTATACTTAATGCTAACATGTTTTTATGCCTAATGATGTTGCATTTAAGCTTATGAGGATGCCTAACATCAGATGATGATGTTCTAGGTGTAGACCTGACCTAATGTGATTTGTGCTAATAGAATGATGCCTCAGGCAAATGTGATTTATGCCCTATGGTTATTGCATAACGTATTTGTTTGTGCGTTACAATGTTGCATTTATGCTAGAGGGATGCCTGACGTCGGGTCATTAGGTTCCTGCCTGATCCATTGTGGTTTATGCTTATTGCAGGGATGCTAAGTTCAATATTTTTCCAGTAGCAACAGGCAGTTATTACTGGTAGTTTTACACTTACTACATGTACTTGTGTGATGGTTCTGGCAGCGAGCCGATTGGCGCTGCCCTGTACATAATCCCCTGTAGACAATGTCCTGGTGCCTGTAGGCACAGTGAATATGGTTGTGGTTCTAATGTGTTTTTATAATACAAAGGCTATTTTTATATAACCTTGTGTGGAATCTCTTTTGTAGTGTGCCTAGTGTATCACCGCTGTGTGTGTGTGTTGCGCAAACGCTTTACACATTGCCTCTGGGATAGGCCCGACTGCTCGTGCCAAGCTACCAAGGGGGTGATCAGGGGTTATCCTCAGGGTGTAGCTCTCTCACCCTGACTAGACTGGGGGTTTCTGCCTGGCTCTGGCGCATGCCCTAGCCTACCGGGAATCCCCGTTTCTAACAGTAGTTCATTGAGGCTATGGCGTGGGGTGCAATGAAGTCTGTAATGTTAGTGGCGAATGGGGCCCGGGGGCTGGGGGAGTCTGTAGACAAGGGTTCCATGGAGCGTGGAGTTGGGGCTGGTCTGGATCTGGAAGTGCAGGTGTTCGGCAGAGAGTAAAGTTTTGCTGGAGGTGGTGAGGGGGAGGGTGTTCTTGTGGGCAATAGCAAGGCCTCCTCCCGGGTGGTTGGAGCGGTCCTTCCTCTGGATCTTGTATCCTTCTAGGATGGCGGTGTTGATGTCGGGGCTGGAGGAGGCGTTGGTCCAGGTCTCCGTCAAGAAGGTGATGTCTGGCGAGAGAGAATCGAGTAGGCTCCAGATCTACACAGCGTGTTTGGTCACGGATGGTGTAGTTGTCTAGGAAACAGCAATATTGTCAACTGACTTCTGAAGTGTTTATGCTCCTGGGTGCTTCGAATGCTGGCTTGTAGTGAGTTCTGACCTTTGCAGCTTGTACTGATAAAGCAGTGCTCCATATGGATTTCTTATTGTAAGGTGGTACGGTGATAAGTGTGCAAGCCTGGCACGGTGTCCTGTTCAGTTTGTATTGCTTGAATTTTACTTGTTGGTATAGTGGGCCTTTTCTTTGGAGGGTTTGTAGACCATGCAAAGTGCCTTGAACACTGGCCTTCTAGCAATAGGTAACCAGTGGAGTGATTGCAAGACTGGAGTCATGTGTTTTCTTGGGTGAAGAAGGAGAAGTCTAGCAGCAACCTATTAGATGAGTCGTATTTTGTGTTTGACAAATGCAGGTGTGCCATGGTATACGCTGTTGACATGGACATGATCATGTTTGGAGATTATGAGTGTGAAGATGGCTTAGAGTTTCTTTTGGTATTCAAGGTTTGGGAAGATGTGCCACAGTGTTTTCATTGTGTAAAAGACACTGTGTGAGGTTGTTAGGAAATTATATCAAGTAAAGGTCTGAATCCTTGGTAAGTGTAAAATCCAAAAATCACCTTGCATTGGAATTGTTAAAGGGCTAACCATTGCTAATTGCTCCATGTTGCTCTTTACCAATTGGTTAACAATGGCACCCCTATTATTATTTGTTACTATATACTTTTGGTGAGAAGTGCTATAGCAGCATGTCTACATTTGATGGTATAGATGCTGGAAAGTAAAACCTACTTGCTAAAAAGTACAGGTTCAAATATGCAGATGATTTGGCTTTCTATTGTATGTTTAAATATGGCAGCCCCATGCCTGTTTCATACCATGAAACTTGACTTTTATCTGCACTTGTAGTAATACCGAACAATCCCCTTGCAAGTAAATATTTTCCATTTGTAGTAAACGTGGCAAGCTTCCATGCTTTCTACATTCGCTACACAGAAAAGTTCATGCTCGTCTAAGCAAAGTAAGGCACAAAGAGGGTGCCATCTTTTGGATTTTATGCAAGAAGTCTACTGCATGTGAAAGAGAGGAGAATGTCCATAGTTAGTGAAGTGGGGGACTCTGTAGCATTCAAGTAGGTGGTACCGTGCAAGCAGACTCAAAGAGAAATGTTATCACTGTGCATGAACCTGGATTCAGACTGTGAAACCACCATTCGGCCCTTTGAGGCTTAGCTGCTGCCTGCTGATCTACAATTCTTCTACCTGAAGATGGAACTAGTGTTATCATTCATGTCACAGGCCTATAAATGGACCCATCCCAGGCTCACACAATCACCTATCGTCCACCATGCCAACCTGTATTGTAATTTGATGTCTGACATGGGTCTCCTTTTGTACAGCATCTTTTGCACAACCTGTCTGTAATTGTGATGGTTGTATGCCAGTGTCAAAGCCCGCTTCAAGTTCATGCAATTTTGACTGGTGCATTACCATCCATCTTTTGTCACAGCCTATTCGTGACATCCATTGTGGGGCCTCCCCAACTTACCCTGTTAAATGACATTTAAATTCTATTTAATTTTCACCATTGTTGCAGCTCTACAAATTGTAAATACACTGTTCAGCATTATTTTCCCAAAATGTATTTGATGGATATGCTCCAAACTCTCGGTAAAGTTAATTTAAATTAGTGGCAAGTTATATTAAAACTTCAGTTCTAAAGTGGGTGGAATTAGGAAACTCCACACTTTTAGAAGCAGATTGAGGTCCTGATTAAGATTTCAGCGGACCGGTTACTCTGTCAAAACAGGGATAGATAGCCCGTCTGCCAAAATATACATCTCATAATATCCTATGAGATTTCACTGCGTCACTTTTAGGACGCCGTTGCGTCAAAATCTTGTGCCTGCCTCACAGCAGGCGTAAGACTGACACAGGCGCTTTCACATGGGGCTTGCCCCATGTGAAAGGACGCATTGCTGGAGTTGCGTCACTTTTGTGACACACTCCAGCAATGCGTCACTATTGCGCTTACAGATACGTCAGAAATACTGACGTATCTGTAACACCTTGCGACATGATGCGTCATACATTAAATATGACGCATCAGGAATGTTGCAAGGAGTGCGCACTGAGAAGTGACACATTGCTGCTTTCACGCATTGATGCGTCATTTCCCATAAATGAGGCCCACTGAATCCAGAATATTGACATGTAGCTAAGTATACATTTTCTACACCTTACTCCACATATATGTACCTAATCTCGATAGATAGATAGATAGATAGATAGATAGATAGATAGATAGATTTCTTCAAGATAGATAGATAGATTGATAGATAGATAGATAGATAGATAGATAGATAGATAGATAGATAGATAGATAGATAGATAGATAGATTTCCTCAAGATACGTAGATAGATAGATAGATAGATAGATAGATAGATAGATAGATAGATAGATAGATAGATAGATAGATAGATAGATAGATAGATAGATTTCGTCAAGATACGTATATGTGGAATTAGGAATAGTAAACCTGTACTTTCCTATATGACTTTATCTACTTATCCTTCCCAATTCTTTCCTTAATATTCCTTTACAAAGATATTCTAAGGGTCAATATTTAGTAGTACATCCAATAATAAAAGAACACAAAAAGCATTGTGTGCTTTAAAACGTTGCAAACTGTATCCTTTTCCCTTCAAGTATTTGGTTAGGAATGTGCCTATTGTGCACGGCTCTAGTGTTTGGTCATAGCTGAGGGCCATGCTCCTCTAAAGAAATACTTCTGACTATGGGGCTGCCTTCACTGACAGAAGGTTCTCAGTACAACTCTGCCCACCCAGGAGCGCCACAAGAAAGTGAACATCAAAAAGACTGTATTTTCTAAGAGTGCCACCAGCTTGTTCAAGCAGGACATGTTTGCAGGTTGTTCTTCAATATACAGTAACAATTATTCAATTTGTTGTTATAGTTTACAGTTTTTATATGTTACTAACAGAACATGATCCACAGTTACTCCTTAGAAATAAAGCTTAACACGTACCTGCATTTTTCTTGTTAATAAATTCAGCTATTTTTATTACATTATTACACGGTTCGATTTCATTTTGTGAAATTTCATTACATGTTCATGTTGTTTTCTTATTAACACGTCTTTTCCTGAATATGAATAACAGTGATTTAACATTTCCCTTTTCTCATTAATGCACACTTTTTTTCAGCCTACCTATTTCTTTTAATGTCCACTTTTTCCTTATTAATAACAAACTGTAAGCCTCAGATAATAACTCAATTAATCTTAAAGGGACGCAGACGTTATCATGTCAATGAAATGAGTTATTGCTTCTTAGTAAACAACTGCTATCTCATTCTTACTTTTGACATAATTTAATGTTAATATTCAAATAGCTTTCCCTTTTCCTTAATTTTTGTTGAAAGACAATGGGGCTTATTTGGAGTTTGACAGACATAGACGTCCACCACAAACGTGACGGAGTGCCCTGTCTGCCAAATTTGTAGCTACCTTGTTCTATTTAGAGTTGGAGTACCTGACATGTTTCTGCTGGTGGGGTCTCTACTGGCTCCGCCCCCAAACCTTTGACCAACTGACATTGGGAATGAGTCAATGGACGTCAGACCGCCTGCCCTATCAAGGGCAGACATCTCAACGGTCCCAAAGAAGAAATAAGAGTAATGACCACCACATGCTGGAAAAAAACACTCCCAGCACTTCAGGGCTACTGGCCAGACCACAGAGCCCTCAACAGGTCCATGAACCTTTTTTCCGGCCTCTTTGCATTTTTGGATTAACTATACAACTTGACTTTTAAAATGTCCTTGATTTTAATTTCTTTTTGTAACGTGATGACTTTTGTATTGCTGGTTTTATGTAATGGTTTTTAGTAACCAACAATAAATATTCATTCATTCATTCATTCATTCATTCACTTCAGGGCTATTAATGTTTAGGAAAAACAAAAACCTTTGCATCGTGGGTGCATACAACTTAGCACCTGAAGCGTAAAGTTCGGTGTCTTCAGAGCAGCCACCGTGGTGACTCTCCTTGTGTCACAGAGCTCCCTGCCTGCTTGGTGCAGAGCTGTGAATATGGTGTACTGTAGTCTCCTAGGGCAGCCGGGGTACATTGCTCTGCTTCCCTGGCAGAAGATAGTAGAGCCTGCCAGTCTCAAAATGAGTCAATTGCCCAACAGCAAACAAAAACTGACAATGTCGTGCTGCCTGCGTAGTCGATCGTCACGCGCTTTGAGGACTGCTATTATTGAAGGATTTGTCATTTGAAAAATACTTTCTTCTATAGATGGGCTTCATACCATATGTAGGTACAGACCACCATATTGAACATTTGTGATTCACAGGTCAGCGCGACAGCACTGCTTGTGATTAACACCAACTTCCGAGTTCCTCAACACCGTCTTCATACACGTCTCTGTGTATCATCAACACAGTAAAAGTGCTCAGCTACCCATAGCGTACCAACCTTCACTCTCACTTGGGTACCCGGCTGGGTGTCCTTGTGAGTATCTCGTTTTTCTTTTCCTCCTTCACCCACTGTTGGCACATACACCTCACGCTGCTGCGCATTCTACCCGTCAGATGTCCCTAAATCCATAGGCCCTGATGAGACCCTAGCTCACGTATAGAGTCGAAACATCGTCGACAACGAAAGAAAGTAAACCTTTAACAGCGCATATTATTGTATATAGCTGCTGTATATTATGTATTGAGTTGCAAAATGGTCGACTTTTTTGAATACCCTGGAAACCTTGTAAAATACTGTCACAATTATGTCACCAATATTTTAGGTTCCTGTTTCTCACAGGGGACACTACGCACATTTTTCTTTTTCATTGTATATAGAATTTTGTTTGTAAAATATAAAATATGATTGTATCAAACTAAAACCATAGGTGTATGTGGTTTCTTCGCCCTCTGACATGATTTTAACCCTAACATTGCGATTGTGCACCTTATTATCTATATTGCTTCTATTTTTCCACAGGAACCACTATTTCTGACAATAATTTACCCACCCAGGTTCCTTGGTGAGTTGGGTTCCCTTGTCCTTTTTCTTGAGTCTCTAAATGAGGGCCTATCTCTTTTAGTATTCTCGTTTTTTCTTATTAGTCATTTTTTGCCTTGTTGTTACTTTCTAATTGAAAAAATAATTTACTGCTATTTTTAAACAATATTTATAGCTATTTACCCAAGGTCTGTTACAGCTGTAAAATGAGGAGAAACATCCTTTACCCCGCATGCGTTACTCCACGTGCCATTACCCAGCATTCTTTACACCACAAAATATTTTACACCTCAAACTATTACAACCCATTCCCCAAAGTAACGCCCGGTGGACTTAGAATAGTAAATTGCGGTGTAATGGGGATTGCCTTGTAAAGCAGTCTGTTGTAAAGCCCTGCGTTATAAAAGATTATGCAGTGTAAAAACTGCAGGGTAATGGCATGAGGAGTAAAAGTGTGCAGGGTAAAGTGTCCTATTCAAAATGAGTCGTTTTTAGGCAGATGGCTATACAGGCACTGAAATGTGTCATTTTAAGGAAAACCAGGTAAAAATGTTGGTTCTGCAAGGAAGAGGCCATATACAAAACCATAGACCCCACAAGACAGTGCAAATATCAGATGATAAGGAGACCTCCTGGTACAAACATGACTAAGTGACTAAGAGATCGCTTTCCCACTATGGAAGCATCAATGTCAATCAATAACGGGACACCCAAGAAACGCAAGTGCCTTAAAGACTGCTGTCCCTACATGGACACATTAATAACGAAGTGCCCAAAAATGGGGTGCTCCTATAGACCTTCGTCTCTGCGGCAAAACTTCCTGCAGACTGGTAATACGAGGTATCTCAGGAAGACAACATCTTAGAGACCTCCATCACCGCTTGATATTAGCCGGAAAAGGAAAAAACAAGGCGTCAAAGAAATGTTAGCTCTACAAGACCTCTGTCTCACCTTGCCCTAAGAGCAGGTGATCGTGAGACTTATAAATATTGATAGCTTTGAGAGTGCTAGTGTTATTTGATAATTGGAAAAGAAGGCAATATCTAAAAGAACATCTTCATCTTCAATTTAGAGGCTTCTATGGTGGAAGCTCCTAGAGACCAATGTCCTTCGCTTAACAGATTCAGTTGATGGCGAAGCATCCAGATTCAGAATGCTCTTTGTGACAACCTCCCTAAGAGTGCCAGGGTAAGGTAAAAACACGACTTCAAGAAAGGCACGTTAAACCCAGTGTGCTTTGAGAGCACTTCCTGGGCATTGACTTCCTCTTGCACTGATCCCAGCACCATACTCCCAAATCCTACAGAAACTGCCTTCAACTATATCCAGCGTTCACAGAGTCAGGCCCTGCAAGTTAGTCTTTTCTCAGGAGCTCAATGGGCTTTTATTTTATTTTTTGTTTTATATAGCACTAGCTAGACCCAAAGGTATTTGAGTGCTTTACATGTTATGTGCATAAGTTTGCTAGAGGTACATGTCAGGATTTGAGGATTTGACCTGGTCACAAAAAGTATATAACAATACAGCATTAAGGTGATGGCATTGGTTACAGAATAAAGATAGAGAGAGTTAGGTGATCATCTTGAAGGATCTTGTCGATGTGAATTTGATCTTTAGGAAACACGCTTCAGCCTGTCTGCGAGTTGAAGTATTTGTTAAGCAGTAGAGATTTGAGGTCCCTTTTGAAGCAAGAAAGAGAGGGGTTGCAACGGAGGTCCTTAGGGAGTGAGTTGCAGATCCCGGGGGGATATCCTGAGAATGCACGTACCTGGGATGATTTCTTCTTCAGGTTAGGAGGTATGAGAAGAAGAGAGTTGGAGCTTTTCCATGCCTGGACTCTTCCTGCTCTTGATAGTTTGGTTTCTAGGTATTTGTGTGCTTTTGTTTGAAGGGCTTTGTGGGTGATAGAAGCAGTCTTGAAGATGCATCTTCCTTCAGTGTGAAGCCACTTTAGTCTATTGAGGGCAGGTGAGATGTGTTCAAACCATGTAATTCCTGTGAGGTGCCTGGCAGCCACATTGTGAGTAGCTCTTAGGGACGCAAGGTGACCTTTTCGGAGTACCAGTTAGGATGGTATTGCCCTAGTCAAGTTTCTAGAGAACTAGTGATTGCACTACCATCTTAAGGTCATCAGGGGGAATAAACAGTTTGATTTTCTTGAGATGTTTTAGTGAAAAGAGGGCTCCTTTGGCTGAGTTGTTTATGTGCTCCTTCATTGCATTTTGTTGTCCAGGCTGATACCAAAGGACTCTATGGAGTTAGAAAGTCAAATAGAGCAGTTTAGAGCATTCAAATTCTTGAGCCAATCTTGGATAAGTATAGGATTATTTTTAGGGGTGAGGAGTTGTAATTCAGTCTTGTTGGGTTCAGCTTAAGTTGGTCGCTGTTTAGTTTGTATCTTAATTCGTGTGGCATTTAGGTGATGGATGTCACTGGATGATTGCATTTGAAAGTAGAGTTGTGTATCATCTGCATATAGGTGATATTTGACCCCTGCTTGGTTCAAAATAACTGGGCAGGGTTCCATGAAGAGATTAAATAGGGCTTGGGAGAGGATTGTGCCTTGGGGTACACCTTGTGGGACTGGTGCAGGCTTCAAGAGAAAATTGTTAAGAACGATGTTGCAGATAGAATGTGAACCATCTCAGGACTGTACCATTGATGCCGGTGCTGCTCTTGAATGTTTCAAGTAAAGCTGGAAGATTTACTGTATGAAATGCCGCTGATAAGTCGAGTAGTATTAGGAGGCAGGAGCTGCCTTCATCTAAGGATCTGAGGATGTCATCTGATATACCGAGCATAGCAGTTTCTGTGCTACAGCTTTTCCTGAATCCTGATTGGAATGTGTTGTGGAGGTTGAATTCCTCCATGTGGGTAGTTGAGTTGTAGTAGGACACATTTCACCATTGTTTTGACTAGGAAAGGGTGGTTGGTTATAGATCTGAAGTTATTGAGGTCAATATGGTCAGCTCCTAGTTTTTGAGAATGGGTGTGACTCGTCCTAGTTGGATGGAGTCAGGAACACGGCCTGAGAGAGAGGTATTGATGATTTTAGTCCAAAACTGGGAGATGGTATGGTAGAGATTCTGTAGTAGGGTGGTGGGGAGGGGATCCTCAGTGTGGGATGTGGGCTTCAAGTTTCCAATTATTTTGAAGACTTCACCTTTTGTCAAAGGTTTGAAGTCTGTCCACTTAGCATTGCGTTTCAGTTGTAGGGGATCGTTATTGTCTTTAGTTTTTCTCCTGTCACTCTGGTTTTTAGTTAAGTCTTGAGGAGTAGTTTCCATATAGATCTTTGTGTCAGAGGAGCAGGTGGGCTGGAATGTCAGATTTGTGTAAAGGATGAGAGATCATTCAATTTTTACAATTTTGTCAGTGAGAAAGTTGGCTATTTCTGCACAGCGTTTGTTGGCGGCTGTTTCATGCTGGGAGGTAAGGATAGTTTACTATTTAATTATGTTGCACAGTCAAGTTGGTTGCAAAAGAAAGTGGCTTTTTCCCTTAAGATGTGTTTCTTATAGGAGAGCCGTTCGGATCTTAGGACTGAAAGGAGTTCCGGTGATGGTCTCTGTCTCCATAGTCTTTCAGTCTGTCTTAGTTGCCTCCTCTCGTAAATTCTGAGCTTAAGTGGACGGTGATATCATCTGCTGTGTGAAGGAGAGGTTGCAAATGTAATTGGGGGCTGATTCTAGATTTCAAGCTTTTGGTTTTGTTGGAAGGGGAGGGTAGGATATTGGGTGAGCCTTGAGATTGAACATTATTAGAGGGTAGTCAGGGCGGGTGATGGGCACGATGGATTGAAGGGACACAAGCTCACTTATAGTAACTATTGCATCTACAGTAGAGCCTTTATTGTGGGCCTGCTCGTTGCAGAGTTGTTGACGTCGTTGATTTTAAGCAGGTTTATTTGGTTACAAACTGTAGCTTCTTCTGTGTCATTTCAGTGCAGGTTGAAGTCGCCTAGGAACAGGTCGTTGACTTGGCAGTGAACTCCGCTCCGTTCACGGAGTTTTCTGCAGTTTGCGCTCCTCGGAGCACACAGAGTTGGAGCTGAGTTTTTTTCCTTGTGAGTGCTCGTCAAGCTCAAGTTGGCAAGTGAGAGTAAGGAAAATCCACCTCCCGGCAAGATTTTTCCTCTCCTGCGCTTGCCAAGTTCTAGTTGGTGAGCGAGGAAAATCAACCTCCTGGTGAGATTTCTCAATGCGGGCGTTCAGATTTCTCAAAACGAGTGGTCGCAGCAGGTCACGACCACTCATGTTGAGAAACCTTTTGTTCACGTTGAGTAAGCTGCTGCTCGAGTAGAAAATCTACTTGAGCAGCAGAAAGGAATCTGTGCCCTCTTACGCTGCACATGGTGCAGTTCATGAACATTTTACAGCGCAGCACAAATCCGCAGCACTCAAAATCCCCACCAATGGCTTGAGCCTAACGTACTTCGCTGCTCGTGGACCTCTGCATAGCTCAGTGGAATTTGTTTTGTTACTTTGCGGACTTTTGTGTAGCGCAAATACACAAACTCCACCCAGGTAGTTATTGATGTCAGTTAGGAAGAACTGTGTAATTACGTCAGTTAGTTCTTCGGTGAAGAGTGTTCAATCTCCAGGGGGGTAGTAAATAGTGTGGCGTTTGGTAGGAGTGGAACCTTTATTTGTGAGTTCGACGTCAAGGTATTTAACGGTAAGCATGGGCGAATTTTGCGGATCTCGCGTTCGCGGATTTTGCGGATTTGCGAACTCGCAATCCGCAAAATCCGCGAATTCTCGCGAATTTGCGGATTTTTTTTTATGTTCGCACGGGTTTCTGCAAGTTCGCGAGGGTTTTGTACAATTTCGCAAATTGCGAAATTGTACAAAACGCGTGCGAACTTGCAGCAACCCGTGCGAACACAATAATATAAAGAGAAAGAAGCTCCTGGTCACAGGAACAGCACGGGGATTGCGCTCATGAAAGTCAAGGATGCAAAGGCCTCTACCCAGCATCACAGCTGACTTTCCACGGTAGATTTGGGAAGAGGCACACCTGTCCAGCCTCGAAGACGCTCATGATTGTTTTTGGGCTAATGAATGAGTCACTGAATTTTGAGCATCAACTAGTTCGAGCGACCATGTGTGTGTTACTATGCAATCGCCCCGAAGGGCGCAGGGGTCCCTTGAGTGAGCTGTCCATCATAGTGGGTGAATGGCGGGAAGACGGTGCAAACCGCGAGTGTGTGCGCGGGGCCAAACGTGCGGGGCTTCCATGCGAGTTCACATGCCTCTTGTGTGCATAAAAGGTCAGAGAAAGATCAGTTCAGCAGATGGAGAGAAAAAGCTCCACTGGAAGGGTCACAGGAAGGGCATTTGTAAATATTTTAGGATGGCGCCGGCAAGCTGCCAGCGCCATCCTAAAATACTTACTAAATTAGCTTCAACAGGAAGCTCTAATAGATAAAATAAAGCAGTTGCGAGAACCTGCTTTATTTTATCTATTAGAGCTTCCTGTTGAAGCTAACTTTGTAACTATTTTAGGATGGCGCTGGCAGCTTGCCGGCGCCATCCTAAAATAGTTACAACCGTTAAATAAGCATGGGCGGAAAAATCCGCCGCTCGCGGATTTGCGGATTTTCGGTAAATTCGCGGGAGTTCGCGGATTGCGAATTTACCGAAAATCCGCAAAATCCGCGAGCGGAACGGATTTTCCGCCCATGCTTATTTAACGGTCGAGTAGTTTGAGGTCTCTAGGGTGTTACACTTGATTTCTTCTTTGTGGATGATCGCTATCCTGCCCCCTATTCACCCTGGTCTGTCCCGTCTAATGATGGAATAGCCAGGTGGTGTGAGCATGTCTAGAATAGGGCTTGAGTGTTCGCTGAGCCAGGTTTCTGTTAGAAATGCAATGTTGATTAAGTCTGTGAGTATAGTTTTAGCTATTTCTGTGGCATGATTCACTGCTGATCTGTAGTTAAGGAGCATGCAGGTTAGGGTGCTAGGACTAATTGTCATCATGTGTAGTGTCTGGATTGTGGTGTATTGAGCGGGTGGTCTGGGGAATATGTCAGCTCGAGGTATTCGATCTGTGCCCAAGATTAATGGGATTCTGGAGGGAGGCTTGGGATTCACTTTCAGGGTTTTTGTGCTGTATGAATTGCCGAGTGATACCTCTTCTATTGAGAGCTGTGGGGCAGGCGGCTCAAGGAATGGAGATCCAGCAGGTGTGTCAGCTATCTCTTGATGCGCCTTTATAAGGAGAACATTTCTCTATTGTCTGGGAGGAATTTTGTGTTAACTTGTACTGGAAAGCTTGGTCATTTTTTATGAGAAACGTCTTTAGGTAGAGAATCTAGTTTTTGTTCTATTCGGCTCATGAATAGGGTAAGAATGGGTGGGCAGGCAGCAGGTACTGAGTCTATACAAGGTAAGAGGTCTTCAATAGAAGGAAGAGCTGTGTGATCGATGTGGGAAATGTTGAGGCCTTGTTTGTACTTAGTGGGTCCTGCATAGGGAGTCGAGTTTGTGTTCAGGGGAGGCTCAGTGGTGTAAGATCTTGCGTTGGGACTGGCGCTATCATGCCCAATGTGTGTGTCAGAGGGGCTGTGTTTCAGTGTGGTCGTTAGCTAGGCTGGGGACAGTGGAGGTCAGACTGGTGCTTTCTTGACTGAGGAGTGTGTCAAGGGGCACGGCGATGGTGCAAAATGTGGCAGTGGAGTCCTGGAGGCGAATTACTTCAGAGTTAACGGACCGGGTCAGAAGGGAGGAGGGGGTTGGGGAACAGGACCAACTTGTGATAATAATGTGAGAAGAGACAAGAAGTGTCAGTCAAAGGTGGTGGGGGGATGGTCTGCTGCATGAATTAGTATGTTCCCCGTCCTGAAGATAGACATGAAGATTTCCCCATTAAAGGTTGGGGACGGGGCAGTGGTGAGTTTAGTTCCATAAGTAGTTTTGTTTTTTATTTTTTTTCGGTGTAGGAGGTAGATGTTTCTCCATTTTGCAGGACATTTGGAGTAGAAAAGGAGGTCAGTTTTCATGTTGCAGTTGCTTGTGCTGTAGTAGGTATCAGCAAGTCATTTTTCTGGAAGTTGTTTGAGTAGGCTGTGTTCATAGTTTTTTTCCCATTATTTCAGAGATTGCATGGATATTTTTTGCTTCGTGAATTTGGGCCAAATCTCATGAGTGTGGTCAATGGGTTTAGAGTAGGGGTAGGACATTGTGACTGTTAACTTGCAATCTAGTCACTGACCAGATGAGGGTGCTCTGTATTGTATGCAAATTGACCAGGTTATAGAGTCAATGTTTTGTAGGGCCGGGTAAGTGGCGTAAGCGCAAAGACCAGTGGCATGGTGATCCAGTTGGAAGAAGAATGTGTGAGGATTGCTATGGGTATGCAATATCCAGACTAGACTGTGTCTGGAGTAGGGCAGGGGCGCAGTTGTGTAATTGAAGCTTCTGTCAGGAAGATTTTGTTCTAGTAAGTGAAAGGGGTAGTGTGCGAGTGTAGGAGTCCTAACTTCTGTGAATACCGAAATGAGTAAGTTCATTCTGTGAATACCAAAAGCAGTAAGTGTATTCTGTGAATGCCAAAAGTAGTAAGTTCATTCTGTGAATCGGGCCCTTAGTGTCCCCTTTCTGTGTGTTATTTTGTCATGTCTCTCATCCCGTTTCCTTGTTCAATACCATTCTCTAAGTATTTGTTCTATTCTCTTATTGCTTCAGCCGTTTCTATCCCTTACCTACACTCTCTTGTTCAGTCCCTGCTCATCTCCATTTATAGAGCTTTCGGCCACTGTCCCACTATCTTGTAGTACTTCCATTCTTTTCATGCCCTATTTATATCCACCAGTCAGGCCCTCTGCCTCCATGTTCCTTCCCTGTCCCTCCTACAGATTCTACCTTCTACCTCCTCCCACCTACATTCCTCTGTCTCCTGACCCTAAAGGTCTCTATGCCTATGTATGTAACAGGCATTCCAAATGCCATAAAAATAGTACTTGGATTCTTAGTCGTGGAGTAGTGAACATCAAATAGGCTGATAATCCCTTCATGTACTGCATAGAAGCCAGAACCTAATGACAGGAGAAGTCAGGTTTGTATCTGGAGGAACCATTATACACCGGAAACCAAGGTCCAAAATTGAGCAGAAGGAACCATTATACACTGGAAACCAAGGTCCAAGATTGAGCAGCTAAGAATCAATTGTTGCGAAGTTACGAACCACGAAATCCTTCAAACTTACACAGGTTCCCAGCTAAGAGCACTTGGCCCCACCGCCACCTTCCAAGGCACCCTCATCTACCGACCCCGCGGACCCTTCACCAACTCCATCACTGACATCATCTTCCGGCAGGCCATCGCATCCACCAACTACACCCTGCTGAAGACCTCAGCTTCCACCTTGACAACCAATTGGACCCCAACACCACATGCCTCCTCGACAATCTCTACAACATTGGACTCCGACAGATCATGACCGAGTCCATGCACTCAGCAGGACACACCCTCGACCCCCTCTTCACTACAGGAAACTCCTTCACCTTCAGCCACACCACCGAACTCGCATGGACCAACCATCGTTGCGTCCACTTCACCTTCAGAACACCCACCATCCACAGACACCAGTACCTGCTCCCAAGAAGAAACTGGACCAAAATCACTGACAACTAGCTCACCTCCTCACTCAACAATTCCACTGCAACCATCGCGGAAAAACGACGACTTCAACGCCGCAGCCCGAACCCTGCATAGATGGATCTCGGACAGTGCCAACACCATAGCCCCCTCAAGAAAAATAACAATACCCGCGCCAAGAAAGCCAGCTGGTTTACCACCGAACTTCGAGAGTCCAGAAGCAATTGCCGCCACCTCAAAACGGCCTGGAGGAATACCAAATTCACAGAAGCCCACAACAACTTCAGAGCCGCCACCAACGCCCACCACCAACTCATACGAGAAACGAGGAAAAAAGCGATTGAAAACAGAATCTCTAACCACGCGCACAATGGCCAGGAACTCTTCAGCATCATCAAGGAGTTCGCCCAACCCACCAGTGAGTCTACTGACATGCCTCCCTCACAAGACCTCTGCGACAAACTCAGCACCTTATTCCACCACAAAATCAAGAGCATCGACGACAACTTCGACGAAGACAACCAACACACTGAACCCTCACCAACCACCCGACACCCGGAAACCAGCGATTGACAACTGGACAGCCCTCACCACCGATGATACACTGAAGACAATGAAGTCAATCCACTCTGGGGCCCCCACGGACCCCTGCCCCCACCACATCTTCAACAGAGCCGCCGACACCATCGCACCCATGCTCTGCCACACCATCAACTGCTCCCAGGCGACTGCCTCATTCCCCAACGACTATAAAAACGCCGAGATCAACCTTTTCCTGAAGAAACCCTCAGAAAAACCTGCCAACCTAACAAACTACAGACCCATCTCCATGTTCCCTTTCCCAGTGAAAGTCATTGAGAAAGCCATCAACAGCCAACTTGCCACATTCATTGAAGAACACAACATCCTCAACTCCTCCCAAACCGGCTTCAGAAAAAATCACACTACGGAAACCGCCCTCCTCGCCGCAACAGATGATATCTGTTCTCTACTGGAAAAAGCAGAAACGGTAGCGCTTATCCTCCTCGACCTCTCAGCGTCGTTCAACACAATCTCTCCCCGTACCCTAATAAGCAGATGCTACAACGCAGGAATCCAGGACAAGGCCCTCGACTGGATCCGTTACTTCCTCTCCGGCAAAACGCAGCGGGTCAGACTCTCCCCTTTCCTCTCGGACCCTACACCTACCACAGGCGTCTACATGGCTCCACTCGACCCCATCGTCAGAACCTAAGGACTCAACACTGTGTCATACACAGACGACACCCATCCTCTCCCTATCCAACGAACCCAACACCGCCAGACACAACTTTCGAGAAGGCATGGAAGCCGTCGCAAATGGATGAAATACAGCTTCCTACAACTAAACACCAACAAAACAGAATTACTCATCATGGGTCCAAACTCTGAAGCTTGGAGTGACAAGTGGTGGCCCCCCGCCCTCGGAAACCTACCAACCCCCACGGACCACGCACGCAACCTGGGAATCATCCTGGACTCAGAGCTCAAAATGGACCTCCATATCAACTACGTCTTGTCTTCCTTTTTCCACACCCTATATATCCTATATATATATATATATTTCCCTCACACAAAAAGTCTTGGAAGCACGCTCTCAGGACAAGAACGAGGTAAACACCGGTATTCAAGAAGTGCTGTTTATTCCACAAAGCGTTTCGACGTGAAGATGGCTTGATCACGTGGAAGTATGTTTGAAAGGCATTGGTTTAAATCTATTCAAATCATAGACATGAAAACAGGACTTGTATACAAATTAAATGCAACCGAATGTAAACCATATATGTGTACATAGAATTGTAAACGTGTGAATACCTGAATACATGAGATCTCATAATCATGGTACATTGAGTATATTAACCACAACAAATATGATCAAAGGATACATAATCATATTATATGCATAATTCATGAAACATTACGATAAATGCCTAGAATAAAACGGAACCATCCGTGCGTGTGCATCGACTCAAACTAAGTCTCCAGGGTCAAGTTGGTGTCTCATTCTACCAACAAATTGAAACCAACGTGTCAGACCACTCTAACCATGTGACCTCGGGGTGAGCCTCAACTCCACCCCCACTGATGCGTAATGCGTATAGAATGGCAAGATATCCGGGCTGTCAGCAGACAAATTGCCCATTGACGTACCCACACGTGGGAACTGCAAAGAAATAATGGCAGTTGCCCGAGTACAACAAAAGTCTGTGTTGGCAGAGAAAAGGAGGCACACGGTGTGTGGTGTGTATAAATCCTCAAGACAACATTGTAATGTGTCAACGTACGTGAGACCAGAAGTGTAGTATTGGCAAGTGCTCGAATATGTCATAACAGTATTTTACCGTCCTTCAACTCTCAGTCTTTCAAACATGCAAGTGCCCATGGGGTAAGGAGATTGAGAAGGGGAGAGATCCTGTGAGGTGAAGTGCTGGTGAAGTGGGCCCCCTCTCTTGCTCCTGAAACAAAACAAATAAATAAAGGTTAAAAACATGTAGTTGGTGGCATATCTCCATTCCTGAGACTGTTAAACATAGGACTTAAACATTCATAAGGTATGGAAGAAAAACAAAACTTGCAAGCTTAACATTACATATATATATCATGTCGATAAAATAATCTTTAATCTTTTAGATGTATGGCTAATTCCTCATCCTGGTTGAGGCCTCCCGGAACCTTACTTTGGAAATCTATGATTAATCTCGACTCCCTCTGGCGCAGTTTAAGAACCCTGTTGCCCCCTCTTGGGTTCTTCGGTATCTGTTCCAAAATTATAAAGCTTAGGTACTTGACATTAGAGAAATGTTGTTCTCTGAAATGTCGTGCCACCGGGTACTTCGGGTCAAAATTGATGATGGCCCTGGTATGTTCCAGAATTCGTTTCTTAGCCATACATGTCGTGCTGCCTATGTACCATTTGTTGCATGTACAAACAATTGCATAGACAACAAATGTGGAACTGCATGTTAGGAAAGACATGATTTTCTTGTTTATCCCATTGTAGGTGACTTATTTGCATGATTTGCTGTTGGCACAGGCCTTGCAATGGCCAAATGGAAAGAAACCATCTAAGCCCTGTACGTTCGCAGGAGGATATGTGGTGATATCACTGTGAACTGTGGCGGTACAAGGTCTTATGCAATCCCGCCTGGACTCAAACAATGCCCTATACTTGGGGGCTCCGGAGATGACCCTCAGGAAATTGCAAATTGTTCAAAATTGCGCAGCACGCACCCTGCTGGAAATTCCGCGCACCCAGTCGGCCAGACCTGCTCTAAAAGTCTCCACTGGCTGCCAGTAAGGCAGAGAGTGGCCTTCAAGGCGCTATGCTTGGCGCACCGCGCCTTCTGGAAAACGGGCCATGCCATAAACACCGACCTTGTCACCCCCTACCACCCTAAGAGGAACCTTCGGTCGACGGAGGCATTCCTCGCCGTTGTTCCCAGAGTGAAGCGAGCCAGGTCTGGAGGCAGGCTGTTCTCTTTGAACACCGCCAGGCTCTGGAATGCTCTCCCCATCTCACTCCGGTCTAACCCAGACCTCCTTGCATTCCGGAAAAATCTAAAGACACTGCTGTTTGCTCAATCTTATGTACCTTAGCTCCTATTCCCTTCACTTTCCTCTCAACCCAGCGCTTGGACGCCTGCGGGCAGCAACCGCGCTCAATAAATATTCTTACAATACAATTCTTACAATACAATTACAACTAACAAGTCCCTAATGCTTTTCCCGCGTCTGTATGTGATGCTGGGTCTTTTGGGTAATTCCTTGCCAATGACATTGTCAGTTTTAAGTACGTCCCAATTCTTAGTTATTATTTTTCTAATGGCTTGGGAATCAGTACTGTAAGTGAGAATGAGTCTGGTGACATTCTCCTCTTCCTCATCTATGTTGGGTTTGTCACAGATCGTATCGGCCCTTTTGATGGTATTGGCTCTCTCCCTGGCTTTCTTGAGCACCCAATTAGGGTAACCTCTGGTTTTAAATCTGTTCAATATGACTTCACTTTCTTCCATGTATGCTTTGTCATTGTTGCAGTTGCGCTTGGCCCGCAACAGTTCCCCAGACGGAATGCTCCATTTGAGATTTTCAGGATGACTGCTGAGGGCGTGCAAAATGCTGTTGCCAGCCGTTGCTTTGCGGAAAAGTTTGGTGTGCACCTTATTGTTGGTAATCTCAATTTTGACATCAAGATATTCTATGTCTGTCCTACTCTTGGTGCCACTAAGGCCAATGTTTAAGATAACTTGTCTGCTTCCTCCAAGGTGCCTCTCCAAACAATGCAGAGGTCATCAATGTACCTCAGCCACATTGAAACCTTCTCAAAATCTTGTTGGAAAGTAGGATCAGAACGAATGTCTTTTTCCCACTTGCCAAGGAACAAATTAGCAAAACTAGGTGAGAAACATGAGCCCATTGCTGAACCACTGACCTGTCTGTAGAGTTCGCCATTGAACAGAAAGATGTTGTTTTTTAGGCAGTATTTAATCATATCAAGAAGCATGTGTGTATCTTCCCTGTATTTTATGGGCCTCTCCTTGAGGAACTGCTCACATGCCTCCAAACCCTGGTCATGGTCAATTATTGTGTAGAGGCTCTGAACATCCAGAGTTATCAAAACACAACCCGCCTCCCACTGTAAATTCTCTATCTTTTTCAAAAAGTCTTTGGTGTCCTTCACGTAACTATCCAATTCCATAACAAACTCCCTCAGGAAATGGTCAATGTATTTGGATACCCTCTCTGATACACTACCCCGTGAGGACACTATAGGTCTCCCTGAAGGTCTAGTGGCTTTTTTGTGTATCTTGGGCAATAGATGGAGCACCGGGAGAACTGGATAGTCACATTTGAGATAATCAAATTCCTCCCATGTGAGGATACCCTTCTCTTTCCATTCAAATAAGGAATCCCATAAACATGTAATGCTTTCATGATAACACTTCATTTCAATTGGCTCATAAAATTTGCTGTCACACAATTGTCTAATAGCCTCTGCAATGTACATCTCCTTGTCCTGCAGGACAATGTTGCCCCCTTTGTCTGCGGGGCGGATGACTATCGTGTCATCTTCCATTAGGGATTTTATGGCCTGTCTTTGTTTGTAGGTCATATTGGATTGCTCTTTCTGCTTGTATTTTTGCTGTTTGTGTCTAAGTTCATTAAGGCTTTTGTTGACACACTCATGAAAAGTATCAATGTTATCATGGGGTAAGATCGGTAAAAAACTAGATTTATTCTTAAAAGTGGTATTGGCAGCTGTGTTAGTGCAGATGTCCAGTTCAGTGAGCAGCTGTGTGGTACTGCATGCCATTTCCGCCCGTGTTTCGTTAATACCTAGCTCCATGATAGTGTTCAAAGTGTCACTGTCTCCGACATCAAAACTATACACAGTAGAGATTTCTGATGTGCTGATGGTATGGGCTGGACCTCCTTTTAGTTTATGCCATTTTTTGAGTTTAAGTTTGAGTGTATATTTGAACAAGTCGATTCTGTTATCAGTGTATCTGGAGGGATATGAGGGACAGAATGACAGTCCTAAACAGAGCGTCCTTTTTCAATCATGTTCAGTTTTTTCTTGGACAAGTTAACTATGGTCATATTTACCATTTTGTCATCCATTAGTATTTTCTCTTGTTGGCGCGTCCCTTGTTGGTTCCCACTGCGCCACGTCCCTTGTCTTTTTTGCCATCGCTGTCTGATTCGTATTCTCCTGTTGTTTCGTTTCCCCTTCCGCGTCCTCTTCCGCGTGTTCCTCTTCCTCGTCCTCGGGGTTTCGGTACCGGTGTCTCCCTCGTTGTTAAACGCCCCCTTCTCAGAGTCCGGTACTCGTCTAAAAAAGTCAGTTGCTTTTTACCTTTGGCAGGGGCCGCTGTAATCAGAGAAACATCAGATTCACTTCCACTAGTTAGATTTTCTTCTGTGCCCGGGGTTCTAATTTCATCCACTTCCTCCACTACAGTGGTACCAGAGGTGTCATTTCTGTACAGGTGATCATATTTATGGCTGAATGTAAGTATCCTGCCACTGTCATAGTCAGCATAATCACGATTAAGTTTTCTCTCTTTTCTCTCTTTTCTTGCTTTTATTTTCTCTTCATGTTTGGATAGTCTTTCTTGTATGGGTTTAAGTTTCTTATTCAAACTCTCTGTTTCCATAATTTTGTTAAGGTCTTCCATGAGTTCTTTAATTTCCTCAATAAGTTCTTCTCGGTCTATCCATGCATATTTAATTAAGATTTCCAACATCCTACGTGAACTGTTTACTGAATTTGTTGACCACTCCTCTAGCATTAAAGGGTTGGGTTTTTCATAAGTTGGTGTAGTAAAAATGCGCAACCCCCTAGGTATCATATTTTGTTACACATAGTGTTGCAGCGATGTAGCCTCCCACCATTTGGTGATTTCTGTTTTTTTCAATTTTTCATATTGCTTAAGTTTCTGTTCAATCGGTTCAATAGCTGTAGCTGGTTCATTAGCTTTTGTCACATTACTAGGAATCGTCTTTCTCACAAACAAAGTTTTGGCAGCTCTTGTGCGTTCTTCTTCTTCTTCCATGCTTGAAAACCTTATTAAACAGCTCTAGATAATGTTTATAGTCCGGTGTGTGCCTCAGTGTCCCCCCAGTGTGTATACTGGGTTCCTTTTGCCAATACAATTAAGGGGATCTTGGATCCTGAAATAACGCACGTTGTTAAATGCGTTGCTCGGTTTGAAAAATGAAAAGGCGTGTCTGAGTCCGTTCCTAACCCCGTAAGATATACGCGGTAAATGCAATGTTCCCCGCTGCCCCGGAGTGTTCGAGTGACAACAAGCAACCTACGTTACCTGTCACCCCCCCACCCCCAGAGGACGGAAAGACACCGCTCCCGCTTACCTAATGCCGGGAAGTATCGTTCGGACATGCACCTCCTTCTCCTTTGGATCCCCAATGTAGTATTAATGGCCGGTCCTTAACGAGATCCTCAATATAAATCCATACACAAGAGACAACTCCTTCTGGATCTCCACGACCCGTGAAAGGTGGCGTGCACGCCGGCGGAGTAAAGCCGACAAGTATTATTTCTCTCACACAAAAAGTCTTGGAAGCACGCTCTCAGGACAAGAACGAGGTAAACACCGGTATTCAAGAAGTGCTGTTTATTCCACAACGCGTTTCGCTGTGAAGACGGCTTGATCACGTGGAAGTATGTTTGAAAGGCATTGGTTTAAATCTATTCAAATCATAGACATGAAAACATGACTTGTATACAAATTAAATGCAACCGAATGTAAACCATATATGTGTACATAGAATTGTAAACGTGTGAATACCTGAATACATGAGATCTCATAATCATGGTACATCGAGTATATTAACCACAACAAATATGATCAAAGGATACATAATCATATTATTTGCATAATTCATGAAACATTACGATAAATGCCTAGAATAAAACGGAACCATCCGTGCGTGTGCATCGACTCAAACTAAGTCTCCAGGGTCAAGTTGGTGTCTCATTCTACCAACAAATTGAAACCAACGTGTCAGACCACTCTAACCATGTGACCTCGGGGTGAGCCTCAACTCCACCCCCACTGACGCGTAATGAGTATAGAATGGCAAGATACCCAGGCTGTCAGCAGAAAAATTGCACATTGACGTACCCACACGTGGGAACTGCAAAGAAATAATGACAAGTGCCCGAGTACAACAAAAGTCCGTGTTGTCAGATAAAAGGAGGCACACGGTGTGTGGTGTGTATAAATCTCCAAGACAACATTGTAATGTGTCAACGTACGTGAGACCAGAAGTGTAGTATTCGCAAGTGCTCGAATATGTCATAACAGTATTTTACCGTCCTTCAACTCTCAGTCTTTCAAACATGCAAGTGCCCATGTGGTAAGGAGATAGAGAAGGGGAGAGGTCCCGTGAGGTGAAGTGCTGGAGAAGTGGGCCCCCTCTCTTGCTCCTGAAACAAAACAAATAAATAAAGGTTAAAAACATGTAGTTGGCGGCATATCTCCATTCCTGAGACTGTTAAACATAGAACTTAAACATTCATAAGGTATGGAAGAAAAACGAAACTTGCAAGCTTAACATTACATATATATATCATATCGATAAAATAATCTTTAATCTTTTAGATGTACGGCTAATTCCTCATCCTGGTTGAGGCCTCCCGGAACCTTACTTTGGAAATCTATGATTAATCTCGACTCCCTCTGGCGCAGTTTAAGAACCCTGTTGCCCCCTCTTGGGTTCTTCGGTATCTGTTCCAAAATTATAAAGCTTAGGTACTTGACATTAGAGAAATGTTGTTCTCTGAAATGTCGTGCCACCGGGTACTTCGGGTCAAAATTGATGATGGCCCTGGTATGTTCCAGAATTCGTTTCTTAGCCATACAACTCGTGCTGCCTATGTACCATTTGTTGCATGTACAAACAATTGCATAGACAACAAATGTGGAACTGCATGTTAGGAAAGACATGATTTTCTTGTTTATCCCATTGTAGGTGACTTCTTTGCATGATTTGCTATTGGCACAGGCCTTGCAATGGCCACATGGAAAGAAACCATCTAAGCCCTGTACGTTCGCAGGAGGATATGTGGTGATATCACTGCGGACTAACAAGTCCTTTATGCTTTTCCCACGTCTGTATGTGATGCTGGGTCTTTTGGGTAGTTCCTTGCCAATGACATTGTCAGTTTTAAGTACGTCCCAATTCTTAGTTATTATTTTTCTAATGGCTTGGGAATCAGTACTGTAAGTGAGAATGAGTCTGGTGACATTCTCCTCTTCCTCATCTATGTTGGGTTTGTCACAGATCGTATCGGCCCTTTTGATGGTATTAGCTCTCTCCCTGGCTTTCTTGAGCACCTAATTAGGGTAACCTCTGGTTTTAAATCTGTTCAATATGACTTCACTTTCTTCCATGTACGCTTTGTCATTGTTGCAGTTGCGCTTGGCCCGCAACAGTTCCCCAGACGGAATGCTCCATTTGAGATTTTCAGGATGACTGCTGAGGGCGTGCAAAATGCTGTTGCCAGCCGTTGCTTTGCGGAAAAGTTTGGTATGCACCTTATTGTTGGTAATCTCAATTTTGACATCAAGATATTCTATGTCTGTCCTACTCTTGGTGCCACTAAGGACAATGTTTAAGACATTTTGGTTGAGTTTATCAATGAACATGTCTGCTTCCTCCAAGGTGCCTCTTCAAACAAAGAAGAGGTCATCAATGTCCCTCAGCCACATTGAAACCTTCTCAAAATCTTGTTGGAAAGTAGGATCAGAACGAATGTCTTTTTCCCACTTGCCAAGGAACAAATTAGCAAAACTAGGTGAGAAACATGAGCCCATTGCTGAACCACTGACCTGTCTGTAAAGTTCGCCATTGAACAGAAAGATGTTGTTTTTTAGGCAGTATTTAATCATATCAAGAAGCATGTGTGTATGTTCCCTGTATTTTATGGGCCTCTCCTTGAGGAACTGCTCACATGCCTCCAAACCCTGGTCATGGTCAATTATGGTGTAGAGGCTCTGAACATCCAGAGTTATCAAAAGACAACCCGCCTCCCACTGTAAACTCTTTATCTTTTTCAAAAAGTCTTTGGTGTCCTTCACGTAACTATCCAATTCCATAACAAACTCCCTCAGGAAATGGTCAATGTATTTGGATACCCTCTCTGATACACTACCCCGTGAGGACACTATAGGTCTCCCTGGAGGTCTAGTGGCATTTTTGTGTATCTTGGGCAATAGATAGAGCACCGGGAGAACTGGATAGTCACATTTGAGATAATCAAATTCCTCCCATGTGAGGATACCCTTCATTTTCCATTCAAATAAGGAATCCCATAAACATGTAATGCTTTCATGATAACACTTCATTTCAATTGGCTCATAAAATTTGCTGTCACACAATTGTCTAATAGCCTCTGCAATGTACATCTCCTTGTCCTGCAGGACAATGTTGCCCCCTTTGTCTGCGGGGCAGATGACTATCGTGTCATCTTCCATTAGGGATTTTATGGCCTGTCTTTGTTTGTAGGTCATATTGGATTGCTCTTTCTAATTGTATTTTTGCTGTTTGTGTCTAAGTTCGTTAAGGCTTTTGTTGACACACTCATGAAAAGTATCAATGTTATCATGGGGTAAGATCGGTAAAAAACTAGATTTATTCTTAAAAGTGGTATTGGCAGCTGTGTTAGTGCAGATGTCCAGTTCAGTGAGCAGCTGTGTGGTACTGCATGCCATTTCTGCCCGTGTTTCGTTAATACCTAGCTCCATGATAGTGTTCAAAGTGTCACTGTCTCCGACATCAAAACTATACACATTAGAGATTTCTGATGTGCTGATGGTATGGGCTGGACCTCCTTTTACTTTATGCCATTTTTTGAGTTTAAGTTTGAGTGTATATTTGAACAAGTCGATTCTGTTATCAGTGTATCTGGAGGGATATGAGGGACAGAATGACAGTCCTAAACAGAGCGTCTTTTTTTCAATCATGTTCAGTTTTCTCTTGGACAAGTTAACTATGGACATATTTACCATTTTGTCATCCATTAGTATTTTCTCTTGTTGGCGCGTCCCTTGTTGGTTCCCACTGCGCCACGCCCATTGTCTTTTTTGCCATCGCTGTCTGATTCGTATTCTCCTGTTGTTTCGTTTCCCCTTCCGCGTCCTCTTACGCGTGTTCCTCTTCCTCATCCTCGGGGTTTCGGTACCGGTGTCTCCCTTGTTGTTAAACGCCCCCTTCTCAGAGTCCGGTACTCGTCTAAAAAAGTCAGTTGCTTTTTTCCTTTGGCAGGGGCCGCTGTAATCAGAGAAACATCAGATTCACTTCCACTAGTGAGATTTTCTTCTGTGCCCGGGGTTCTAATTTCCTCCACTTCCTCCACTACAGTGGTACCAGAGGTGTCATTTCTGTACAGGTGATCATATTTATGGCTGAATGTAAGTATCCTGCCACTGTCATAGTCAGCATAATCACGATTAAGTTTTTTCTCTTTTCTTGCTTTTATTTCCTCTTCATGTTTGGATAGTCTTTCTTGTATGGGTTTAAGTTTCTTATTCAAACTCTCTGTTTCCATAATTTTGTTAAGGTCTTCCATGAGTTCTTTAATTTCCTCAATAAGTTCTTCTCGGTCTATCAATGCATATTTAATTAGGATTCCCAACATCCTACGTGAACTGTTTACTGAATTTGTTGACCACTCCTCTAGCATTAAAGGGTTGGGTTTTTCATAAGTTGGTGTAGTAAAAATGCGGAACCCCCTAGGTATCATATTTTGTTACACATAGTGTTGCAGCGATGTAGCCTCCCACCATTTGGTGATTTCTGTTTTTTTCAATTTTTCATATTGCTTAAGTTTCTGTTCAATCAGTTCAATAGCTGTAGCTGGTTCATTAGCTTTTGTCACATTACTAGGAATCGTCTTTCTCACAAACAAAGTTTTGGCAGCTCTTGTGCGTTCTTCGTCTTCTTCCATGCTTGAAAACCTTATTAAACAGCTCTAGATAATGTTTATAGTCCGGTGTGTGCCTCAGTGTCCCCCCAGTGTGTATACTGGGTTCCTTTTGCCAATACAATTATGGGGATCTTGGATCCTGAAAGAACGCACGTTGTTAAATGCGTTGCTCGGTTTGAGAAATGAAAAGGCGTGTCTGAGACCGTTCCTAACCCCGTAAGATATACGCGGTAAATGCAATGTCCCCAGCTGCCCCAGAGTGTTCGAGTGACAACAAGCAACCTCCGTTATCTGTCACCCCCCCACCCCCAGAGGACGGAAAGACACCGCTCCCGCTTACCTAATGCCGGGAAGTATCGTTCGGACATGCACCTCCTTCTCCTTTGGATCCCCAATGTAGTATTAATGGCCGGTCCTTAACGAGATCTTCAATATGAATCCATACACAAGAGACAACTCCTTCTGGAGCTCCACGACCCGTGAAAGGTGGCGTGCACGCCGGCGGAGTAAAGCCGACAAGTATTATTTCTCTCACACAAAAAGTCTTGGAAGCACGCTCTCAGGACAAGAACGAGGTAAACACCGGTATTCAAGAAGTGCTGTTTATTCCACAACGCGTTTCGCTGTGAAGACGGCTTGATCACGTGGAAGTATGTTTGAAAGGCATTGGTTTAAATCTATTCAAATCATAGACATGAAAACAGGACTTGTATACAAATTAAATGCAACCGAATGTAAACCATATATGTGTACATAGAATTGTAAACGTGTGAATACCTGAATACATGAGATCTAATAATCATGGTACATTGAGTATATTAACCACAACAAATATGATCAAAGGATACATGATCATATTATTTGCATAATTCATGAAACATTACGATAAATGCCTAGAATAAAACGGAACTATCCGTGCGTGTGCATTGACTCAAACTAAGTCTCCAGGGTCAAGTTGGTGTCTCATTCTACCAACAAATTGAAACCAATGTGTCAGACCACTCTAACCATGTGACCTCGGGGTGAGCCTCAACTCCACCCCCACTGACGCGTAATGCGTATAGAATGGCAAGATACCCGGGCTGTCAGCAGACAAATTGCCCATTGACGTACCCACACGTGGGAACTGCAAAGAAATAATGGCATGTGCCCGAGTACAACAAAAGTCCGTGTTGGCAGAGAAAAGGAGGCACACGGTGTGTGGTGTGTATAAATCCTCAAGACAACATTGTAATGTGTCAACGTACGTGAGACCAGAAGTGTAGTATTCGCAAGTGCTCGAATATGTCATAACAGTATTTTACCGTCCTTCAACTCTCAGTCTTTCAAACATGCAAGTGCCCATGTGGTAAGGAGATAGAGAAGGGGAGAGATCCCGTGAGGTGAAGTGCTGGTGAAGTGGGCCCCCTCTCTTGCTCCTGAAACAAAACAAATAAATAAAGGTTAAAAACATGTCGTTGATGGCATATCTCCATTCCTGAGACTGTTAAACATAGGACTTAAACATTCATAAGGTATGGAAGAAAATCGAAACTTGCAAGCTTAACATTACATATATATCATGTCGATAAAATAATCTTTAATCTTTTAGATGTACGGCTAATTCCTCATCCTGGTTGAGGCCTCCCGGAACCTTACATTGGAAATCTATGATTAATCTCGACTCCCTCTGGCGCAGTTTAAGAACCCTGTTGCCCCCTCTTGGGTTCTTCGGTATCTGTTCCAAAATTATAAAGCTTAGGTACTTGACATTAGAGAAATGTTGTTCTCTGAAATGTCGTGCCACCGGGTACTTCGGGTCAAAATTGATGATGGCCCTGGTATGTTCCAGAATTCGTTTCTTAGCCATACAACTCGTGCTGCCTATGTACCATTTGTTGCATGTACAAACAATTGCATAGACAACAAATGTGGAACTGCATGTTAGGAAAGACATGATTTTCTTGTTTATCCCATTGTAGGTGACTTCTTTGCATGATTTGCTATTGGCACAGGCCTTGCAATGGCCACATGGAAAGAAACCATCTAAGCCCTGTACGTTCGCAGGAGGATATGTGGTGATATCACTGCGGACTAACAAGTCCCTAATGCTTTTCCCACGTCTGTATGTGATGCTGGGTCTTTTGGGTAGTTCCTTGCCAATGACATTGTCAGTTTTAAGTACGTCCCAATTCATAGTTATTATTTTTCTAATGGCTTGGGAATCAGTACTGTAAGTGAGAATGAGTCTGGTGACATTCTCCTCTTCCTCATCTATGTTGGGTTTGTCACAGATCGTATCGGCCCTTTTAATGGTATTAGCTCTCTCCCTGGCTTTCTTGAGCACCTAATTAGGGTAACCTCTGGTTTTAAATCTGTTCAATATGACTTCACTTTCTTCCATGTATGCTTTGTCATTGTTGCAGTTGCGCTTGGCCCGCAACAGTTCCCCAGACGGAATGCTCCATTTGAGATTTTCAGGATGACTGCTGAGGGCGTGCAAAATGCTGTTGCCAGCCGTTGCTTTGCGGAAAAGTTTGGTATGCCCCTTATTGTTGGTAATCTCAATTTTGACATCAAGATATTCTATGTCTGTCCTACTCTTGGTGCCACTAAGGCCAATGTTTAAGATAACTTGTCTGCTTCCTCCAAGGTGCCTCTCCAAACAAAGAAGAGGTCATCAATGTACCTCAGCCACATTGAAACCTTCTCAAAATCTTGTTGGAAAGTAGGATCAGAACGAATGTCTTTTTCCCACTTGCCAAGGAACAAATTAGCAAAACTAGGTGACAAACATGAGCCCATTGCTGAACCACTGACCTGTCTGTAAAGTTCGCCATTGAACAGAAAGATGTTGTTTTTTAGGCAGTATTTAATCATATCAAGAAGCATGTGTGTATGTTCCCTGTATTTTATGGGCCTCTCCTTGAGGAACTGCTCACATGCCTCCAAACCCTGGTCATGGTCAATTATGGTGTAGAGGCTCTGAACATCCAGAGTTATCAAAAGACAACCCGCCTCCCACTGTAAACTCTTTATCTTTTTCAAAAAGTCTTTGGTGTCCTTCACGTAACTATCCAATTCCATAACAAACTCCCTCAGGAAATGGTCAATGTATTTGGATACCCTCTCTGATACACTACCCCGTGAGGACACTATAGGTCTCCCTGGAGGTCTAGTGGCATTTTTGTGTATCTTGGGCAATACATAGAGCACCGGGAGAACTGGATAGTCACATTTGAGATAATCAAATTCCTCCCATGTGAGGATACCCTTCATTTTCCATTCAAATAAGGAATCCCATAAACATGTAATGCTTTCATGATAACACTTCATTTCAATTGGCTCATAAAATTTGCTGTCACACAATTGTCTAATAGCCTCTGCAATGTACATCTCCTTGTCCTGCAGGACAATGTTGCCCCCTTTGTCTGCGGGGCAGATGACTATCGTGTCATCTTCCATTAGGGATTTTATGGCCTGTCTTTGTTTGTAGGTCATATTGGATTGCTCTTTCTAATTGTATTTTTGCTGTTTGTGTCTAAGTTCGTTAAGGCTTTTGTTGACACACTCATGAAAAGTATCAATGTTATCATGGGGTAAGATCGGTAAAAAACTAGATTTATTCTTAAAAGTGGTATTGGCAGCTGTGTTAGTGCAGATGTCCAGTTCAGTGAGCAGCTGTGTGGTACTGCATGCCATTTCTGCCCGTGTTTCGTTAATACCTAGCTCCATGATAGTGTTCAAAGTGTCACTGTCTCCGACATCAAAACTATACACATTAGAGATTTCTGATGTGCTGATGGTATGGGCTGGACCTCCTTTTAGTTTATGCCATTTTTTGAGTTTAAGTTTGCGTGTATATTTGAACAAGTCGATTCTGTTATTAGTGTATCTGGAGGGATATGAGGGACAGAATGACAGTCCTAAACAGAGCGTCTTTTTTTCAATCATGTTCAGTTTTCTCTTGGACAAGTTAACTATGGTCATATTTACCATTTTGTCATCCATTAGTATTTTCTCTTGTTGGCGCGTCCCTTGTTGGTTCCCACTGCGCCACGCCCATTGTCTTTTTTGCCATCGCTGTCTGATTCGTATTCTCCTGTTGTTTCGTTTCCCCTTCCGCGTCCTCTTCCGCGTGTTCCTCTTCCTCATCCTCGGGGTTTCGGTACCGGTGTCTCCCTTGTTGTTAAACGCCCCCTTCTCAGAGTCCGGTACTCGTCTAAAAAAGTCAGTTGCTTTTTTCCTTTGGCAGGGGCCGCTGTAATCAGAGAAACATCAGATTCACTTCCACTAGTGAGATTTTCTTCTGTGCCCGGGGTTCTAATTTCCTCCACTTCCTCCACTACAGTGGTACCAGAGGTGTCATTTCTGTACAGGTGATCATATTTATGGCTGAATGTAAGTATCCTGCCACTGTCATAGTCAGCATAATCACGATTAAGTTTTCTCTCTTTTCTTGCTTTTATTTCCTCTTCATGTTTGGATAGTCTTTCTTGTATGGGTTTAAGTTTCTTATTCAAACTCTCTGTTTCCATAATTTTGTTAAGGTCTTCCATGAGTTCTTTAATTTCCTCAATAAGTTCTTCTCGGTCTATCCATGCATATTTAATTAGGATTCCCAACATCCTACGTGAACTGTTTACTGAATTTGTTGACCACTCCTCTAGCATTAAAGGGTTGGGTTTTTCATAAGTTGGTGTAGTAAAAATGCGGAACCCCCTAGGTATCATATTTTGTTACACATAGTGTTGCAGCGATGTAGCCTCCCACCATTTGGTGATTTCTGTTTTTTTCAATTTTTCATATTGCTTAAGTTTCTGTTCAATCAGTTCAATAGCTGTAGCTGGTTCATTAGCTTTTGTCACATTACTAGGAATCGTCTTTCTCACAAACAAAGTTTTGGCAGCTCTTGTGCGTTCTTCGTCTTCTTCCATGCTTGAAAACCTTATTAAACAGCTCTAGATAATGTTTATAGTCCGGTGTGTGCCTCAGTGTCCCCCCAGTGTGTATACTGGGTTCCTTTTGCCAATACAACTATGGGGATCTTGGATCCTGAAATAACGCACGTTGTTAAATGCGTTGCTCGGTTTGAGAAATGAAAAGGCGTGTCTGAGACCGTTCCTAACCCCGTAAGATATACGCGGTAAATGCAATGTCCCCAGCTGCCCCAGAGTGTTCGAGTGACAACAAGCAACCTCCCTTATCTGTCACCCCCCCACCCCCAGAGGACGGAAAGACACCGCTCCCGCTTACCTAATGCCGGGAAGTATCGTTCGGACATGCACCTCCTTCTCCTTTGGATCCCCAATGTAGTATTAATGGCCGGTCCTTAACGAGATCTTCAATATGAATCCATACACAAGAGACAACTCCTTCTGGAGCTCCACGACCCGTGAAAGGTGGCGTGCACGCCGGCGGAGTAAAGCCGACAAGTATTATTTCTCTCACACAAAAAGTCTTGGAAGCACGCTCTCAGGACAAGAACGAGGTAAACACCGGTATTCAAGAAGTGCTGTTTATTCCACAACGCGTTTCGCTGTGAAGACGGCTTGATCACGTGGAAGTATGTTTGAAAGGCATCGGTTTAAATCTATTCAAATCATAGACATGAAAACAGGACTTGTATACAAATTAAATGCAACCGAATGTAAACCATATATGTGTACATAGAATTGTAAACGTGTGAATACCTGAATACATGAGATCTAATAATCATGGTACATTGAGTATATTAACCACAACAAATATGATCAAAGGATACATGATCATATTATTTGCATAATTCATGAAACATTACGATAAATGCCTAGAATAAAACGGAACCATCCGTGCGTGTGCATCGACTCAAACTAAGTCTCCAGGGTCAAGTTGGTGTCTCATTCTACCAACAAATTAAAACCAATGTGTCAGACCACTCTAACCATGTGACCTCGGGGTGAGCCTCAACTCCACCCCCACTGACGCGTAATGCGTATAGAATGGCAAGATACCCGGGCTGTCAGCAGACAAATTGCCCATTGACGTACCCACACGTGGGAACTGCAAAGAAATAATGGCAAGTGCCCGAGTACAACAAAAGTCCGTGTTGGCAGAGAAAAGGAGGCACACGGTGTGTGGTGTGTATAAATCCTCAAGACAACATTGTAATGTGTCAACGTACGTGAGACCAGAAGTGTAGTATTCGCAAGTGCTCGAATATGTCATAACAGTATTTTACCGTCCTTCAACTCTCAGTCTTTCAAACATGCAAGTGCTCATGTGGTAAGGAGATAGAGAAGGGGAGAGATCCCGTGAGGTGAAGTGCTGGTGAAGTGGGCCCCCTCTCTTGCTCCTGAAACAAAACAAATAAATAAAGGTTAAAAACATGTAGTTGATGGCATATCTCCATTCCTGAGACTGTTAAACATAGGACTTAAACATTCATAAGGTATGGAAGAAAATCGAAACTTGCAAGCTTAACATTACATATATATCATGTCGATAAAATAATCTTTAATCTTTTAGATGTACGGCTAATTCCTCATCCTGGTTGAGGCCTCCCGGAACCCTACTTTGGAAATCTATGATTAATCTCGACTCCCTCTGGCGCAGTTTAAGAACCCTGTTGCCCCCTCTTGGGTTCTTTGGTATCTGTTCCAAAATTATAAAGCTTAGGTACTTGACATTAGAGAAATGTTGTTCTCTGAAATGTCGTGCCACCGGGTACTTCGGGTCAAAATTGATGATGGTCCTGGTATGTTCCAGAATTCGTTTCTTAGCCATACATGTCGTGCTGCCTATGTACCATTTGTTGCATGTACAAACAATTGCATAGACAACAAATGTGGAACTGCATGTTAGGAAAGACATGATTTTCTTGTTTATCCCATTGTAGGTGACTTCTTTGCATGATTTGCTATTGGCACAGGCCTTGCAATGGCCACATGGAAAGAAACCATCTAAGCCTTGTACGTTCGCAGGAGGATATGTGGTGATATCACTGCAGACTAACGAGTCCCTAATGCTTTTCCCGCGTCTGTATGTGATGCTGGGTCTTTTGGGTAATTCCTTGCCAATGACATTGTCAGTTTTAAGTACGTCCCAATTCTTAGTTATTATTTTTCTAATGGCTTGGGAATCAGTACTGTAAGTGAGAATGAGTCTGGTGACATTCTCCTCTTCCTCATCCATGTTTGGGTTTGTCACAGATCGTATCGGCCCTTTTGATGGTATTAGCTCTCTCCCTGGCTTTCTTGAGCACCCAATTAGGGTAACCTCTGGTTTTAAATCTGTTCAATATGACTTCACTTTCTTCCATGTACGCTTTGTCATTGTTGCAGTTGCGCTTGGCCAGAAACAGTTCCCCAAACGGAATGCTCAATTTGAGATTTTCAGGATGACTGCTGAGGGCGTGCAAAATGCTGTTGCCAGCCGTTGCTTTGCGGAAAAGTTTGGTGTGCACCTTATTGTTGGTAATCTCAATATATACACAGAGAGAGAGAGAGAGAGAGAGAGAGAGAGAGAGAGAGAGAGAGATTTTTTGAAGGCCCGGTTGCTGCAATTTGCTACAGGTCCACACCTTTCTCTTTCATGCTCTTTTGTGCATATTTTTAATTTGCTGCTTTAAGATTGGCACCGGCTATCTTGGAACAGTAAATATAAAAAATAAAACAAAATGGCCAACACATCATGATTCATACATGCACATGCATGGTGAGACATGGGGGCATATATGTCATGATGCTGCCACTGCTATATTTTTGTTAGTCTTGGCTCATGCTGGTCCATATTGGTAAACAAGCATTTTTTAGGTCTCGCTAGAACCAGCGCATGCACTGTCCTGGCGAGACATTTAGTGAGTGGCTTTTAAAAGTGCCACCAGAGGCTTTTGCCGGCCACCAGCTTGCGGTTACGCCCACGAGCGCGCGCACAGCTTTCAGTGTCTGATTGCGATCAGTTTCACTTTTGCGCGCACACAACTCCCGCTTCTACCCCTCCCCCACCACAGATCGCCTCTCGCGGCCCCTTGCGCGCGCGCAGCCAATGCTTGTTTTTTTATTTTCCCCAGGATGGTACCTTCACCCATCTCCGCTACCCACCCCCACCACCATTTGGTTTTCTTTACTAACAGGAAGCCAGACGGAGCTCTGAGCGGGCCCCGGTAACCTCCAAGCCTGGCATGTAAACAATGAAACCCTCGGCCTGAACTTGAATGTTTGCCCTGGGACAAAGCTCCCTATGCGACGTATGTTCAGAAAGGGCACCACACGTTGTTTAGAAATATGAATGTAACAAAAAGAATGTCACTGGAAGCAGCAGCAACCGGTTCTGTATATAAGCTAAGGATGGCATTGTCTTCTCTTTTAATGATGTCACGCGCCATCGTGGAGGGAGAAAATCAAACAGGCTGCTTCACTGGAGTGTGAGCACGACCCGGCGAGCCTGCTCGGCAGCTTTTCACCTCAGCTGCCTTTCTATGTACACAGAGAGCCTTCGAACTGACCTGCAAGTAATCCGATCTTTATGCGATCTTCGGACATCCTTCTTGTATTTGAAAGATTGTAAGTTCAAACATTTGATTTAATTGGAATAGAAGTACAATAATACAAAAATCATACAAGATCAAAATAATAGCTAAATGGACTTTACCTTGTTTTCCATCTATATAATTTTCTAAAGATAGATGTCATGGGGTTTATTCACAAAAAGTTCACGAGTACAGGATTAGTGCTATTCTCAGGGGCGTAGTAACAAAGGCCCTTTGACAGAGCAGGTACGGGGGGACGCTTCAGAGGGACCCATGTTCCCAATGCCAATGAATATTTATGAGACGTGGAAGATTCAGGGCCTCTCTTCAAACTCTGCAGGGGTCCCCATCACTTTATGTCACTGAGCCCCGCCTACACTGGGTCTGATATGTGCACTTACATGCCTCCCTGAAATGCCAAACTCCCTATTAGTAAAAGTGCAAAGCGGACCCACTCCTTTCCATTAGTATTAACTGTGTATGAATTGTCTCTGAATTTTCTGATTTTAGGTGTTTAGAGGCAGTTCATAAAAACATGTAAAAGTGTGGAAAATAGTACTACAGTACTCCTAATGTCCGCCTGGACCCTCATTCAGCCCGGTTGCTCCTCCACGCTCCAGCTGACCACACGCTGGTATCGTTGTGCTTTTCCATTTCTCTGCTCCCAACGCTGCATTGCCCTGCATTCACCCATTTGCTAGCGCTGCACCATCGCTCCATAGCGCTGTACTGCCGTTTTAATTTCACCTCGTGAATAGCGCTGCTCTGCTGATTTAATTATTTTATTGTGCCGCACTGTCGCCTTACTTATTTCATTAACCCTGAATTGTTCAGCTGTGTCGTGCGTGTAAAGCTTCATTACGCTGTGCATTTGCTGGCCCTGGCTGTGCTCGCCTTTGACCCTCCATTTTGTGCATTTGTTTTGTTTATCCCCTGGTCCGCCCCTCCTCCCGCCACCGCCTCCTCCCAGCTGCTGCCCCTCCCACCCACGAGTTATACCCGTCCTCGCTCCCGAGCTCCCTGTGACCGCCTGGACCCTCATTCAGCCCGGTTGCTCCTCCACGCTCCAGCTGACCACACGCTGGTATCGTTGTGCTTTTCCATTTCTCTGCTCCCAACGCTGCATTGCCCTGCATTCACCCATTTGCTAGCGCTGCACCATCGCTCCATAGCGCTGTACTGCCGTTTTAATTTCACCTCGTGAATAGCGCTGCTCTGCTGATTTAATTATTTTATTGTGCCGCACTGTCGCCTTACTTATTTCATTAACCCTGAATTGTTCAGCTGTGTCGTGCGTGTAAAGCTTCATTACGCTGTGCATTTGCTGGCCCTGGCTGTGCTCGCCTTTGACCCTCCATTTTGTGCATTTGTTTTGTTTATCCCCTGGTCCGCCCCTCCTCCTGCCACCGCCTCCTCCCAGCTGCTGCCCCTCCCACGCTCCGCCCCCTCTACCATCCATTTATGACCAATGACCTAACGCGCAGCGTCCACGCGCAGCGACCGCGCCCAATCCGCGCCGAAGGTGCGCCAAAGGTAAGCCCGTCTACGGCCGTCCGCGCCTGGACCGCGCCCAGCGCCAGTCCCCCTGCCCCTCACGCTGCCCGCGTTACCTACGATGCCGCCACCCTCCTAGCCCTTAACCCCGGTCGCGCCCCCAACTGCGTCCAAGCCGCTCCTGGACGCACCCATGGACCGTTCTCCTGCCTCTCCTGCAAATTTAGCGGCACCGACAACATCACCGCTACGACCACAACACAGATCCCCGACCCCAACCACCTAAAATGCATCCTTCTCAACACCCGCTCGGTCCACAGGCACGCCATTGACCTTTGGAACCTACTAGACACCATCTCTCCAGACGTCGCCTTCCTAACGGAAACATGGATGAACGATTCCTCCGCCCCTGACATCGCCATCGCTATCCCTGATGACTATAAGATCACACGCAAGGACCGCACCGACCATACAGGAGGTGGAATCGCTATCGTCCATAAGAAATCAATCCGCATCTCAACCAGCTCTGACGCCAACCTCGCTAACTCCGAACACCTTCACTTCCAGATCCATATCGACCCCAAGACCACACTCAGAGGCACCCTCCTCTACAGACCACCAGGACCCCGAGCAAAATTCAGTGAAGACATCACGGACTTCATCACCCCACACGCGCTCCCCTCCAAAGACTACATCCTTCTGGGAGACCTCAACTTCCACCTTGAAAAGATCAACGACCGCAACACCGCCACCCTCTTGGACAACCTCGCCAACCTCGGACTTAAACAACTGGTCACTTCCCCCACCCACATCGCAGGTCACACTCTCGACCCCATCTTCACCTCCAGCAACCATGTCTCCTTCAGCCACACTACGGATCTCCTCTGGACTGACCACAGCTGCGTTCACTTCACCTACAACAAGCCGAAACCCATCATCCACCTCCAACCAACTCTACAAAGAAACTGGAACAAAATCACCACGGAGCAGATCTCCACATCGCTCCTTCAAACCTCCCCAGCCCTCTCTTCTAACGCCAACGAAGCCGCCTCCAACCTCACCCTTTGGTTATCCAAAACCGCCGACACCTTAGCACCACTGAAAAAACGTCAAAACAAACCTGGCAACAAGAAGGCCTCATGGTTCAACGACGACCTCAAGAAATCCAAGAAACTGTGCCGCTCCCTTGAAAAGGCCTGGAAAAAAGACCCATCCACCAGCAACAAGGACGCCTTCAAAAACGCCACCCGCACTCACCACCAACTGATCCGAAAAGCCAAGAAAACAGCATTCAAGGATCGACTTGACAACAACGCCCACAACAGCAAGGAACTTTTCAACATCGTCAAGGAATTTTCCAACCCCTCGGCCAACTCCAACGACATCACCCCTTCTCAAGCCCTCTGCGACTCCCTAGCCTCATTCTTCCACAACAAGATTGCAGACATCCACAACAGCTTTGACAACCAACCCGGAAGCCAACCCACCCTACCATCAGCTGTCCATCTTCCCCCCGTTAACACCCTTAACGCCTGGAACCTCATCTCCACTGAGGACACCATCCGCCTGATGAATTCCATCCACTCTGGATCCCCCACAGACCCATGCCCTCACTACATCTTCAACAAAGCAGACTCCGTCATAGCTCCGCACCTCCGAGACGTCATCAACTGCTCCTTCAACTCCGCTACCTTCCCAGAAGACTGGAAACACGCTGAACTCACCGCCCTTCTGAAAAAACCAACAGCAGACCCCACCGAACTCAAAAACTACCGCCCCATCTCGCTTCTTCCATTCCCGGCCAAAGTCATCGAGAAAGCTGTCAACAACCAGCTCGCCGCCTTCCTCGAAGCCAACAAATCACTCGACCCCTCACAATCTGGCTTCCGAGCCAAACACAGCACTGAGACCGCCCTCATCGCAGCAACAGACGACATTCGAACTCTACTGGACAATGGAGACACAGTCGCCCTCATCCTCCTCGACCTCTCTGCAGCCTTCGACACAGTCTGCCACAAAACCCTTTTACAACGCCTCAGAAACATCGGAATCCAAGAAAAGGCACTGGAATGGATCACCTCGTTCCTCACCGGAAGAACCCAGAGAGTCCGCCTCCCACCATTCAAGTCCGAGGCCTCTGAAATCATCTGCGGCGTACCACAAGGATCCTCACTCAGTCCCACCCTCTTCAACGTATACATGAGCCCCCTCGCGGCCATCGCCCGCCAACACAACCTCAACATCATCTCTTACGCGGATGACACTCAACTGATCCTATCTCTCACCAAGGACCCCAGCACCGCCAAAACTAACCTACACGAAGGAATGAAAGAAGTCGCCGAATGGATGAAACAAAGCCGTCTGAAACTGAACTCAGACAAAACAGAAGTCCTCATCTTAGGTAAATCCCCCTCTGCATGGGACGACTCCTGGTGGCCGGAAGCCCTCGGAAATGCACCCATCCTGACAGACCACGCACGGAACCTTGGCGTCATCCTGGATTCTTCACTCTCAATGAACAGACAAGTCAGCGCCGTATCCTCCTCCTGCTTTAACATTCTTCGCATGCTCAGAAAAACATTTCGCTGGATCCCCTCCGAAACAAGGAAAACAGTCACCCACGCTCTAGTCACGAGCCGACTGGACTACGGAAACACCCTCTACGCAGGTACCACCGCTAAACTCCAGAAGAAACTACAACGAATCCAAAACGCCTCAGCCAGGCTCATATTAGACATCCCACGCAACGAACACATCTCTGGTCACCTTAAAGACCTCCACTGGCTACCCGTCAATAAAAGAATCACTTTCCGACTGCTTACCCACGCACACAAATCACTCTACGACATCGGACCAGATTGCCTCAACTCTCGACTGTCCTTCTACACCCCCTCCCGCCAACTTCGCTCTTCCAGCCAAGCCTACGCCACTGTACCTCGCATCAACAAGACCACCATGGGAGGCAGATCCTTCTCATACCTGGCTGCCAAAACATGGAACTCACTCCCCGCTTACCTTCGCCTCACCCAGAATCACCTAGCGTTCAGAAAGCAGCTTAAAACGTGGATATTTGACAAATAATCCTCCTCCCCTTCCTTGAAACCCTCTGGGTATGTAGTGCGCTATATAAATGTTATGACTTGACTTGACTTGACTAACTGGTTGGGAATTAGGCGAAACACAAGACCGCCTCTAAGCGCTGTGAATCGTCTGCAGATATTTTCCACTCAGCCCGAGTTTCTCACGGATTGATAAAATGCAAACACAGAGCACAATCGGCCTTGATGGAGGGCGATTACCCAGAAGCACCTGCTGTCAATGGCTCATTGTCTTTGGTGACTAAAGACTGCTGGAGTTAGCTGCAGGAAGGGAAGGGCCCTGCTATACTTGGTTGTCCCATTCTGAAGAACTGGCTTCTCTTCCTGACCACTCCCTGATTCCTTCACCCTCCTAATGTGTGGGAGTGGCAGTGTTGTAATTTGGCAGCGATTGGGTTAGCATTAGCAGAAGCCATCCTGTATTTAGAGGCTATCTTGTCCGTATTGTGGAATCCATTTTGTATTTCTGGCAGCCATTTTGTTTGCCATTTGCTACCACGTGCGTGCCATGTGCTCTGTCCTACCTTGCTGTTGTCTGCTCTTGAAATCTGCCTAGAGACAGGTTATGTTTAGCCTCTTCTGCTTCGCACATGCTCAGTTGAGCTTACAGCTGTCCTTGCAGCTGTCCCTAGTCTGTAACTGTCTGTAACTGTCATGATGTGTTCACTAGAATTAGCAACTGTTAGCTCCTCCAACTTGTTGACTGTGCATTTTCTGTATGACCTTATATGTACCTAAAACCTACTTCTTGTACTTGTACCGCCTTCTTTTGAGTACCTGTGTGGGTATTAAAGGACCAAGCTCTTTCCATTCAGTGTGCTACTTCATACATTGCCGAAGGATGTTGTGTGAATGTAGTTCCACCTCATGAGGTTAATAAACTTTGTATTTTCTATTCCAGTTTCCGTGCCAACTTCTATCCTATTGGTCTGAGGACTTGTGCTGAGAAGGGCGAACCCCTTGCACTGGTAGGCCTTGCTGAGGCTCACCACCACAGCAGTTTCATGGAAAATAAAGGGTGCTGCCATTTAATGTTTAGAGATGTCAACATCTCTGCGTTCCCAAGTAATAAAAAATTTAAAAAAACTAGGACCTACTGGAGAAAAACAGACTTCTTTCACTGTTCATGCGATTTGCCTCGAAGTTGGGTGGTTTCTTGCTCAATCATATTATTATTGCAAAAGCTGCGTGCTGCTGCTGAACCAAAAGAGGCCTCTCTCCTGCTGGAATACTAGTCTAAAACGGAGGTGGCACAAGGAGCGCACTTTGTTCTGAGAAATAAATATATTGGGGCAGATTTACAAGCCCCTTGCGCCCCTTTTATGCCGCTGGTGCATCACTTTTGTGCGCAAGATTTCACTCAGTCACTTTTGGGCCCATGCTGTGTCAAAACCCTGCGCCTGCTTGAAACAGGCGTAAGGATTGATGCAGCATTGTGAGAATAGGGCCCTCCAGTGCATTGCTGGAGCTGCGTCACGCTTGCGACGCAACTCCAGCAATGTGCCGCTTTTTACGGCACAGATGCGTCACGCATCTGTGCCATTTTTGCCCCATGGTACGCCACATTGTAAATGCGGCGCATCCATGGTGGCGGACGCATGGCGCACAATAACTGGCGCATCCCTGCTGATATGCAGAGATGTACCAGTTATTGTAAATCTGCCCCTTTGTGTGTAGAGAGTTGCTCACTAGAGACAGAGGCATAGTCAGGGCCGGACTGGGTACTTAAAACAGCCCTGGCACAAAAATAATTCAGCCCCCATTTGCACCGAGTGAGTGACCCCGACACATTGCTCAGTATGATTTTTGGGAAAATAAAACTGAAAGGTGCATTTTAACTGCTCAATTCTTGAATTATATACGCTAGTTTTGTTGGTTGTTCGGAAGGGGATTTAATTAAATATTCAACTACATAAGAGTTTAGCTCAGTACCTCGTAGCGGTATTTCTACACAGTTTCTAATCATGCTTGCACCTGTGCAAAAATAGTGTGCCTGACGAGAAAAAAAAACATGTTGGTAGCTTTATGAGATGGTTTCTCCTAATTAATCATACATTCGTCTGTTAATCATGCCTAAGAATCTTATGAAGGTCGCCGGGATCGTGCAACTTACATCACAACTCCTGGGTGCGCAACCGGCCTCCGGGTGTCAAAACTGGCCTTCAGGGGCTCCAGCCTCCCAGGGGATTGCACGCTTGCCCGGCTGGCCAGTCCGGCTGTGGGCATAATGTGTTAATTGTCGCATCTCTGAAAGTTTGCCCTGCCAAATTGTTAATATTGTATTTTAATTAAATGTGGCAATGAAAAAGAATCACAACTTGCGAGACTAGCACAAAACAAGTTTGTTATTTTCATTTTGTCATGTCTTGTGGCAGAGGAGTGGGAGTGTATTTATAGATCACCCACAAATTGGAGTTAAATGCCTGAGGGCAAATTGGGATTAAATTTGATGCATACGTTGAATACGAGTGTAGGTTAAAACAGCGGAAATTAGAACAAGCATTGGCATAGCTAATAGGTCTCGACTTTGGGACCTTATAAGTGTTCAGCCATGCAACTGTTGATGTTGTCACATCAAGGATATTGTGCTGGATAAATAAACACTTATAAGGTCCCAAAGGCGAGACCTATTGGCTATGCCAATGCTTGTTTTTTTGTTTGTTATGCCAAATAACGTTGACAAAAAAGCATTTACAAAGTCAAACGATAACTCTTCTTAAAGGCGAGAGCTATTGGCTTTGTCTAGGCGTGGTTTTTTTTGTGAGCTGCGGAAAAAACGATTTGACCCCATATTAGTTCCATTTAAAAGCAAAACACTCTGGCGAGAGAATCAGGCGCTGCGGCCAGAGCTGGCGACTTAGAAGTCTTGGCGTGGGCTCAACATCCAGTGATTCTGGACAAATCTCTTAAACTCCCTGTGCCCATGGGATAAGCTGTGCGATATAAATCGACAAACATATTTGCCACCTTTAAATGAACTAACTGAAAACAAAATAGTAAAGTAGTAAAATGTATTAGCTTTTGAAGTCGCATGGACTTCTTCAGATGCCACTCAAAAATAGCTTACAAGGATCGGCTTTTCTTCCTGCATACAGAAAAAAACGTTTGTATTAAGAATAGCTGTGTCAAATATATAAGCACTGTGAGACGTTCATAGCAAGGGAGGCCCAACGTGTCTAGAAAAGTTAAGTCTGTGATGCCTCTTAAGTATAGCTGACATTGTACTTAGAGGTGATTAACATTCGGGCACTACTGCCTGTAAGAATCAGGATACTGCTCTGACTAGAATGGTGCAATAATGTTAGTGAAACGCGCCTAGAGCTGTCTCTCTTAGTGGGCTGAGGACTGTGCGGCTAGGTGCGTACGTAGGGGCAGATTTACAAGCCCCTTGCGCCTCATTTACGCCACTGCTGTGTCACTTTTGTGACGCAGCGGTGGCGCAAATCCTGCGCCATGGTGCGGGGTACTGACAGCGTGACGCATCTGGGAGATGTGTCACGTTGTAAAGCCCAGCGCCACATGTAGGTGTTCCTGCGCAGGGGGCGGGGGGGGGGCGTTCCCACGCAGGAACACCTCCTAAAATCTACAAGATTTCACTCAGTCACTTTTAGGCCCATGCTGCGTCAAAACCCTGCGCCTGCCTGGAGCAGGTGTAAGGATTGACGCAGCATTAACTAGATAGGGCCCCCCAGAGCATTGCTGATGCTGCGTCGTACTTGCGACGCAACTCCAGCAATGCGCCACTTTTACGGCACAGATGCGCCACGCATCTGTTCCGTTTTTGCCCCATGGTGCGCCGCATTGTAAATGCGGCGCATCCATGATGGCGGAGCTGTGGAGCACAATAACTGGCGCATCACTGCTGATTTGCAGGGCTGCGCCAGTTATTGTAAATATGCCCCGTAGTGTGAACATACAAGCAAGTCAAGATGAGTCGTTTATAAATTAGACGGGAGCCCAAAGCTCACGGATCAATGCATCGTCGAAGTTTTCCAACAGAGGAAGAAGCGGAGTACAAAGAGGTCGATGCTTGCGCTCGATAGCTCCTGCGATCAATTCTGTTTATGAGAAGGAATGCTATTGATATAAACACAGGAGGGTGGGCCTCTCGCGCCCTCCGCTCTACCCTTCTCCAGGAAGCGCGCGACGTCCCGGGCGTCCTGCGTCACTCGCGCCCAGTCACAAACTTTCCTCAGATTGGATTTCTGTGGGGGCAGAAAGGCGCGCTACCTGCCAGTCGATAGCACAGACGGATGCTCTCCTCGGCTTCGCCAGCCTCTCCAATTTGCCAAGTCATTTCGTTTCCTGGCTGCTTTTGGATTGAAAGTCAGGATAAATGAGGCCGGGTGCGGATGGTGCGGAGGAGATATTTCCAGCAGACATGATGATGCCCGTCCCCAGCACACCGCTGGATGATGCTCTTTCAGAGCCCCGAGCGCTGTGTCAGAGAGATTAATTCTACGGACGAGTGTTTTTAAATCAATCCCTGCCGCTATTACCGCGCAGCAAAAAACTCTTAAGTGCATCCATTTCCCTCTTCTTACTAGCCAATTTGACACCTTAGTTTTCTTTCTGGAGGCTTTAATAAACAGCGAATAATAAAGTATTTAAAACTGTTCCTACATGAGGGTAGATTTCCAGCCCTCTTCTTGACAGAAAGGTAGTCATTAATTTAGACACATTTCGTAATCCTGCTTTGTTGAACAGAAAACACAGCCTTTCCATTTAGGTAAAGCAGTACTGGCCTAAGATCCAAATTAAGCGGGGTTAAATTCAAGAAAGCAATTTTAAAATAATAATATTCAAAAAACAAGGGAATCCATTTCATAGTTTACCTAGAGTGCCAGGGCAGACAACGAGTTGAGGCTGCCCCTGGTACTCAGATCTCAACAGCTTTTCCCATATCTGCCTGGCACAAACGTTCTCTGGGACGCTGTATGCATGCAATCTTCTGTTTTGTCCATATATTCCACATAAAAAGGTTCTGTTACTCATGAAACTACAGAATATCTAGGAACAAGCAAGTTTTCCCCTGTGTATCTTGTGTCCGTGAACCAAGCACCAGCACTGAGATAAACATCCCATTTAAAAAAAAATATATTTTTATTTGCATTTTATTATAACACAACATCACAATCATGTAATTAACTGTAAACACACCCAGATCCTCCACCCACCCTTCCCAGAGTCGTAAATTTCTGACACAAATCGTTACAAACTGACTCATCATTAATGACAGCACTGTAGAGATGTCCCGTAACCTCCTATGCAAAGTCTTCCCGCGCGTGCTCATGCAATTGTGTAATCTGGTCAGTAACCCACCTCCCTCATACCCCCCATCCAATCCATGATAGTGTCTCCACCTGGTCCAGACTAACCCTGGGCGAAGCACTACGCTACGCTCGCGGAGTTTGCGAAGTTTGCGCAACTTCGCACTACGCCAGCTGCGCGTAGCACAGTGCGAACACGCGTAGTGCAGCGTAGCGTAGTGCAGCGCTCATTTTTTGCTTGTTCACGGTCCTGAACGTCATGTTCACGACGGCGAGCAAGCAAAATGACATCCCGGCGAGATTCTCAACGCGGGGAGGTAAGGTTTCTCATTGTGAGAGGTTGCGCATGCTCGCGACCGCTCTCAATGAGAAACTACCAGTTCGCGTTAAGAAAGCTGCAGCTCGAGTAATAATGTACTCGAGCAGCAGAAAATGACAGCTCGCAGTGTGCAAGATGCCGTTTTCAATGATTGCACAGTGCCCGATGCTTGTCCGCACTGTGCAATCATTGAACACGCATCTTGCACAGTGCGAACATGCTACTACGCAGCTCGCGTAGTGCTACGTGAAGTTCACGTAGTGCGAAGTCCACTTCGCATAGCTTCGCGTGGCGCTACTTCGCGAACTACGCCCACCCTTAGTCCAGACCCTACGGAACTTCTTTGGGCACCCACTGGCCTTGTAAGTCACTCTCTCAGCGGCCATGTACATGTCCAGCCCTCTCCTCCATTCCTCTAGTTCCGGCGACCCCCAGTATTTCGGTATGTCTCTTTTTGCCACCACAAGAGCCAACACCAGGAAGGTTAGTAAGTGTCTCGCTTGGTCCACGTCATTAGTCATACCCAACAGAGCCAGCCTGGGTTCTGGCTGGAGAGGAATCCCCAGGACCTCACTCAGTTCCGTAAAGATGTAGGTCCAGTAGTGTTGAATCGAAAAGCATGTCCACATAAGGTGGTAAAAGTCTCCAACGTCTAGTTCACACCTGAGGCATCTCTTGTTATCCGTTTTTCCCATCCTATGGAGTCACACCCTGTCATAGTAGGTTCTGTGGAGCACATTAAATTGGATAAGGCGCAACCTGGACTTAATAGCCACATCCCTGGGGTGCATTAATACTATGTCCCAGTCTAGATCGTCCATCTCTCCAACCTCAGCTTCCCATGTCCGTCTAAGCTTCGCCAGGTTGCCTAGCATGTTATTTGTTAAGGTTTTATATGTGAGTGAGACTGCTTTCCCCTGAATTTGTTCTTGTAACAGTCGTCCCTCTAATGGCGCATATTCTGGGAGCCCGGTTAATTGGATGTTTTGGGCCCGCCAGGCATGCCGCAACTGCACGTATTTGAAAAACTGCGAGTGATGTAATCCAAATTCAGTCTTCAATTTCATAAAGGATTTCAGTGCCCCCTTGGCGATCACGTCCCCTATGGTGGAGATACCTATGTCGTCCCATCTTTGAAAGCCTTTCAGTTTGTTTAGTTCCGTTAACCACTTGCAGTGCCAGATCGGCGTCTGCCGTGTGGGCGTCTTCTCCCATCCCGTGCGTTTTTGTGGCTTTATTCCACGAGAGTAGGGTAATGACCGTCGCTGGGAGAAGCGGCTCCCGTCTAGTTCCCCCATAAAGATAGTATAGTAAGTTACGTGATGACATTTTGTGTCTTTCAAGGGCGTAAGTGGGGTGATCTGCCGGGGCGTGCAGCCAGTCATTAATCGGGGCAATATGTTCCGCCCAATAGTAGGCTTCCAGGTTCGGAAGTGAGATCCCCCCGCTGTACTGGTGTCTCTGGAGAGTAGTGAGCGCCACTCTAGGTTGTTTACCCAACCAGAGGAAAGCCCTCAGATCCGCATGTATTCTGGATAGCACCTTTACTGGGAGTGGGTAGTACTCGTTCTGCAGGGCATATAGATACTTGGGTAGGATAATCATCTTATACATGGCCGCTCGGCCTAGAAGTGTGAGTGGGAGCTGCCTCCAGCGGTCCATATCGGCGATGGAGTTTGTAATAATTTGTTCCAGATTTCGTTGGAATGACAGTATTCTGTCCAGGGTTATATAAACTCCGAGGTATTGGAAGCCCTCTATTGCTGTCAGTAATTGCCCTGGCATTGTCACCCAGTGCCCCGCCCCCTGGGGTCAAAAAGCATTGATTTGTGCCAGTTGATTCGGTAGCCCTCATGTCTACCGTATTGCTCTAGTTCTTGGAGCAGTGCCGGCATAGTTGTCTCCGGGTTCGTAATATACAACAGGATATCATCCGCGTATAGGGATATTTTCTCCTGTGCAGAGTCCAACTCAGCCCTCCTAAAACTTCTGATGTCTACATTTTGTTGGATCCTAGCGGCCAGTGCCTCAATAGTGAGTACGAAGAGGAGGGGGGACAGTGGGCATCCCTGTCGGGTTCCCCTCTGGATCTGGAATTCCCGCGACATCCTCCCATTCACTCTCACTCTGGTCCTAGGTTCAGTATACAGGAGCCGTACCCATTTCTGGTACTTAGGTCCAAATCCGAACCTCTGTAAGATCCCCTCGAGAAACGGCCAGTGAACAGCGTTGAAGGCCTTCTCGGCGTCGAGGGAGAGAAACTAGTGTGGTTCCTCCCTGCCCTGTACCTCCTGTAACTAGTTGTGGGAACGTCGAAGATTCAGTCTAGTGGCCCTGTCTGGCAAAAATCCCGTCTGATCCAAGTGTATAAGATCCGGTATCACTGACCATAGTCGTTGCGCCAGGATGGTCGCCAGGAGTTTCACCTCTGTGTTGAGAAGGGAAATGGGGCGATAGGACGCGCAATCCTCCTGCGGCTTTCCCTCTTTATGTATTGGGATGATTGTCGCCTCGGCGAGGTCAGGGGGGAGTCTCCCGCCCTGGAGAGCCCCTTTGAAGAGTCCCTTCAGGTGGCGAACCAGAAGGTCCGCCGTGCGTTTAAAAAACTCAGCCGGGAAGCCATTAGGCCCCGGCGTTTGACTGGGCGCAGCCTGGCAAGGGCGTCAGAAATGTCATCTAAGGTAATGTCAGACTCCAGTGCCGTAAGGGCCTCAGGAGACAGAGTTGGCAAGTCCACTTGCTCCAAGTATTGTAAAGCATCGTCGCGTGTCCCCAGATCCCTGGCTGTGTAAAAGAGTTCATAATGTGTGGCGAATACCTCAGCAATTTGAACCTCAGACCTGACAGTTGTCCTATCTGTGTCTCTAATATGTTCCACCCATCTGGCTGCACGCTCCTTTTTACCTAACCACGCCAGTAGTTTTGCCTGACTTGTCTCCCACGTCATAAAGGCGATGGAGGGTGGCCAGGGCTTGAGTTTTAGCCTCCCCAGTCACTAGTTCTCTATAGTGTTTCTGGCGGTCAAGTAGTCTCCTGAGAGTCCCAGCATTCCTTGAAGTCTGGTAGTCCCGCTCCAGCTCCAGGATAGCCGCCTCCACTGCAGCTACCTCTGAAAGGAGCCGTCTCTGTTCCTCCGCCAGCCTGTTTTGTACCCTGTCTCGCATTACCGGATTTAGAGCCCCCCAGAAGGTCACGCCCAAAGCACCCGTTCCCTCATTTTCTGCAATATAGACCGTCACATCTGCCCTCAAGCCTCTCAGGACAGTTGCATTTTGTAAGTCCCACACTGCCAAGCACCAGGAAGCCCTATCCGTACTCCGTTCCAATCCCATTCTTGGCAGCAAAAGGGAGTGGTCGGAGATCCCCCTCGTGTTACACTCCGCTGTGTCATCTACCGTCAGGTATTGTCTAGACATAAATACATAGTCTAATCTCGAGAATACTTTATGCGCACCCGAGTAATAGGAGTAGGCCTTCTGAGTGGGGTGCAACCATCTCCAAACATCTGTAAGTCCTATATTGGCGATCAGTTGGGACAGGGGGGTCCGGACCCCTACCCTGGGCGCGATTCCCGACCGGTCCTGCCCCAAATCCATGACGTCGTTGAAGTCTCCTCCCAGAATTTGAACGGTGTCGGCAGTGTCTAGGAGTATGTCAGCTACTCTCCTGAGGGTGTTCGCCTGTAGCTTCGGAGGAGCGTATACATAAATAATTGTGTATGTACGTCTATTCCACGTTCCCTGAACCCCTACATAGGTCCCCAGAGGGTCTACCCAGGTGCGGGTAATACAGAATGGGGTGGTCTTCTTAATAATGATAGCTACTCCTCTCGAATCAGTTGTGTACCCCGCATGTGCCAGTACTTTGTGACGGCCCCTGGCTAAGAAGGCGAATTTAGTCCCTTTAAGATGGGTTTCCTGCAGCAGGATGACGTCTGGGTTCTGTCGTTTAATGTACGAGTTCACCAGCCCCCTCTTGATCTTGTTACCCAGCCCGTTTACTTTCCAGGTCAGGACACTGAATCCCCTGTGGTCTATACGTTGTGTGTCGTTGTCACCTGCCATTCAGATGCAGAAGTCGATTCGTGTGGTCGGTCTCCGGTGAATAAGTGTATCGTGGAGCACTGAAGTGTGTGACTGCGTGTACATGATTGCCTCCCCCCTCCCCCAACCAACTCCCCCCAACTGAACTGCACACATCCCCAAATCCCCGGAACTGAAAACATTCGCCACTGTCCTCCCACCCCCCACCTTGCCCGCCCCCCTTCAGCCACAGCTTCTGCAGAACCATGGCCACCGGCGGAGAGAGGGTCTGTCGCCCACCCTTGGAGCCCCCCACCAAACTTATGGTCGCACCTTACGTAATGGGCAAGTTTCCCTTCCCTGCCCAATCAACCTGCAAAGGTAAAATGCATCACATAGGAATGAGTAATATACAATAAGTAAAGGGGGTGTTTAACACTTGCGTGCCCCCTTCATGATGAGCTGCCGAGCCGTGTGTCCACCCTGTCTCTTCTTCAGGAATGAGAGTCCTGCGTTCCATTGTCCAACTCTTCTGTGCCACCGGTTGCCCCTTGTTCCATCTCGTGTATCGCTGTCACTAAGGGAAGTAGGGATTGTTCATCCACCACCTCCTCCTCCTCTGATGTTCGGCCACCTGTGCCGTCTTCTTCCTCAGAGCCAGTTTGCTTGGCCAAGCCGCTGCACCTGGAGACCAGCGCTGCCGCCTTCCCTGCCAAGATCTTAGGCGTCAATCTCCTCCGCCCAAACGTGCTAGAGCCAGGATATGGAGAGGTCTGCGTGCGTTTTCTGACCCGCGGTTTCTTACTTCTTTGGGGGCTCCGTCTCAGATTGGCAGTTGCCATCTCTGCTCTGATCCTGCGGCCTTCTTCTATTGCCTCGTGGAGAATGGGACGTTCTTCCAGCCACTGCCAGGCTTCTTCCGGGCGGTTAAAGAAGTGTGTCTTACCCTCGTAGACGACTGAGTTTCGCTGGGAAGAGCAGCATATACGTTATGTTCAGAGCTCTCAGTTTTGCTTTTACCGAATCATAGGTACGCCTTTGTTTCTGTACCTCCTGGCTGTAGTCCGGGAAAATCATAATGGTCAAGTTCTCCAGCAGCAGTTCCCCCTTCCTCCTGGCCTCTCTCAGTATGAGATCTCTGTCTGCAAAATTCAGGAAGCGTGCGATGATCGGTCTGGGCCGTGCTCCCTCCGGTGGTTTCGCTAGCAGCGCCCTATGAGCCCTTTCAATGACAAAACAGTTCGAGAAGGGGGCCTGCGGGAACATCGTCCTGAACCAGGAGTAGAGAAAGGCCACTACGTCCGTCAATCAATGCCTTCTCTAAATCCTACGAAGCGTAGGTTGTTGCGTCTTGCCCTGTTTTCCGCATCATCCACCTTCCAGAGTAGTTGTCGGTGTGACGCCTGGAGTTCTGCCATATCCTTTCGAAGAGTGGTGAGAGAATCCTCTGCCTTGCTGATCCTCGTTTCCGCAGTCGTCACTCTCTCCGTCAGGTTCCGGAAATCCTGGCGCAGGAGGAGCACCTCTGAGCCCACCTCACCTATCTTAACCTCCAGCGCTGCCCTCGAGTCCTGTATATCCGCCCTGGACGCTTGTATTGCTTCCAGCAGCATTGCGGTGTCCGATCTCGCGCCAGAAGCCACCGGGAGCGCCTCCTTCTGTAGCCGGGCCGTGGCATAGGTATCCAGGGTCTTCTGTCGTGTGGATTTAGGCACCGGATCTTTTTTCCCCATCTCGTCCACTTTCCGGCGCCTCCCCGCACTTCGCCAGCCGCTTTGTATCTCTTACCGATTCGTAGCCCTCGAGGGAGGGGGTGGACAGGCAGAGGGTATTCTTCCAGGTAGTAGGTATGGCGTGAGCGATTCACTCTGGCTGCACTATCCTGTCTCTTACAAGTAGCGGTTTCTTTGAGTCGCTCAGGCACTTTGCAGGGCATACTTGTACTCCTAGGCACTAACGTTCACAGCCTCCAATAGCAGCAGCTCCCCAACTGCCCCAGGCGCCTCTTTGGGCGGCTCCACTGTCGACGGTGGGGCAGCGATGGCCCGGCCCCACGGGGCGATTAGCGTGCCATGCCTTCTAGTACATGGTATATGTAGGGTGCCTGATGGTGTATAGGGCTTGAGTGTCTGAGTCTCCCTTATATTGCAGTTGGTGCCGTGTCTCCAGCTCCGTGCTCCCTCATACGGCACCTGAATGATGTTAGGTAGGCCGTGCCCTGGGATTCTCCCCGGACTTGGTGACAAGTTCGTGTGGGCTCAATGTCATCCACGGCCCGTGCCCTCTCCCTCATTCCTATGCCATAGTCCCAAGCCGCCTCAGTGTGGTGGGCTGGAGGAGAGGGGGGGAGGGGGCCCTAGCAGCCAAGCCACAACAAGGGCTCCAGCAATAGGCCGCTATCTGTCATTCCCAGGCCCCTCTGTACCGCGTGTTCTCGTGGGTCAAGATCCTGCACTGCCGGAATAGGCCTCCACCTCTGGTGTCGCTCACCCAGGCCACAGCGTCCCGTGCCTCTGCCAGAGACCTGCTCAAAATGGGGGTGATCTTCTGCGGGTCGCCGGAGAACTCACCAGTCTTTTCCCTGTTGCGGGGCAGCTATTCCGCCCCAGCCGTCACCTAGTACAAGACGGGGTCCTCCTCTACTGCCCAGCGTGTTGTGCTCCGGGGCTTCAGTTGAATTCCGGCTGCATCCGCATCCCCCGTGCGACTCTGGGGTCCCAACGCTGGTGAGCAGCTGACCCGCGGGGGTGCCCCATCAGCTCTCCGGCTAGTTTCAGGCACAGACAGGTCCTGGGCCGAGCCTATCGCCCGGTCGCGGTCTACATCGGGATCGCGGCACTGGCCGCCATCTTGGTGAAGTATCCGGGGGCAGCCGGGAGTCCTAACACTGCAGAGTGTCTGTCTTCAGGTCTGTGCTGGCTGCGCTGGCGCGGCTTCGCGTCCCCTTCACTGTCCCTTCCTTCACCGGTGTATCTGACAGCCGGAGGGGTGGGGGGAGAGGGGGAGAGTTGCACTCCAACCCGATGAACTAGCATCCGTTGTCAACACCTCAGGCAGAGTGGGTTGCAACCACATACCGCGGGAGATTAGAAGAGTCCATCAATTACTGCGGTCACCACCTCTAGACACACCAGAACTACCACAGAAAAATCCTGAACAGGGAGAGAAACAAAGTGGTGAAGATGCCACAGCAAGGGGCAAAGATGTTACCTGGCCCACGGAACAGTGAACACCGAACCTGCCATGTCACCCTGCACCTCCAAGCATAGAAGTAGGGGCGCCGAAGTCCGAAAAAACAGCCTCCCCAACAAAGACTGCAGACACACCATTGTTGAAGGAGGCAGGAACACCTTGCCCAGAACAGAATCGAAGTCCACCCCTATAAAGGACCTCCTGTTGGCAGGAAGAAGATGGCACTTAGGAAAATTCAGGAGAATGTGGTGGCTTTCTAGCATACGAATAGTCAAATCTAGATGCTGAAACATCACCAGGGCAGAAGGGGCCTGCAGAAGCCAGTCATCTAGGTAGGGAAACACAGACACCCCTAGGAGGTGAAGATGAGCCACAAGAGGAGCAACCACTCTGGTGAAGACCCTGGGAGATGAACACAAGCCAAAATAGAGGATGCAAAACTGCCAATGATGACCCCTCAGGCAAAACCTCAGAAACCGCTGGTACCCTAAGGCTACAGGCACATGTAGATATACATCCTGAAGATCCAAGGTAGTCATCACCCAGCCTGCCTAAATCAATGGTATCACACTCTATAGGTTCTCCATTTTGAAGGAAATCTTCCGGACAAACTTGTTCAGAGGCATGAGATTTATCACAATCCAAAAGCCACATGTGACCTTCGGCACCAGAACGATGACAGAATAAGTTCGCTGACCCCACTCCGACTAGGGTACAAGCACAATCGCCTTCTTCTGAAACAGTAGTTGAACCCCGTCCAACAGGGATTGACAATGCAACACCTCCTTTGGAAGCGGGGTCCGAACTCTGCCCGACGCAGGGGGAGGAGATATGAGCTCGTTCAGGTAACCCTGCTCCAGGACATCCAGGACCCACTGGTCCATCGTCAAGAGACGCCACTCTGCCAGAAAATGGTGCCACCTCCCACAAACCTCTGCCTTCTCCTCATCAAGAACAAGCAGATTGGTGTCATAGTCAGAAACACTGATTACCAGGACCCGCATCGGGAGGAGGCTTCTTCTGAAATTTCCGCTGGAAACCCTTTCCAGGGCCTTTCTGATTCCTGAATGCATTCCTCTGCAGGCGAGAAAGCTGCCAAAAAGTCTTAGCATTAGAAAAAATGACTCCTTATGATGCTGCTGATGCTGGAAGGACAAGGAATGTTTCTGTTCTTTTAGCACCCTGTTTAACTTCTCCTCAAGGTCTTTCTCTAAAAGACGAGGACCAGTAAACGGCAATCGCAAAGCCATGGATCATTGAGCCATATCAGTGTTCCAACCTTTCAGTAACAAGTTCTGTCTGGCAGCAATGGATGCACCACAATACAGGGCCGAAACACAAACAGAGTCAAAAGCAATATCAGAGATGAACTCAGTCTGAAGCTACATGCACTCCAACAATTCAGGGCAATGACCACCTTCCTGCATGGTGGCGAACAAGATCTTAAAGTTGAATAATAAGGATTATGCAGCATATGCACCATACATCCCTGAACGCATGGTGAAATGCGACCCCATGGGCTTCCTCAGGACATTATCCTCAGCCATGCACGAATGCCCCACCTGACTGGCCACCAAAGAGTCAACATGAACCAACTCTGGAAATGTATCCTTCATGTCCTGCAAGGGGTATAGCTTAGACATGAAGCACAGCATTATAATGTGGTCAGGATCTTTCCTTTCATTCAAAAGTATGTCCATCACGAAAGGATGAATGGGCAAAGCCTTTGTCGGCCTGCTTCCATAACTGCGGCAACACCATATCCCTGGATGTGGTGGAAACTTCCTCATCAGGGAAACCCATGTTATCACTGACATGGGAAAGAATGTCTGGCAACATATCCTAAAAGAGGTACTTCCCCTTAAGGTACACTGCACCCAAGGAGGAACCATCAGAAGACTCAGAGCTGGAAATATCAGAGTAGAGGTCATGAGCCCCACACGAGAGAGCACACCAGTTGCCTTTCAGGAGGATTTCATATTAGACAGTCTCCAAAAATCAGCTTCTTAAGATGAGCGTCATCATCCAATTTACTCTACTTCAATGACAATGTTTCCCTATATTGATACAGACATAAATGATCGAGGACAACAACTGGCAGTTCCTTAAGTAAAGAAATATCCACCCTGGCCTTTTTATTATTTTTAAAGTAGAACAAGCTGCCCTAAACCAGTCACAATGCATGCAGTGACAGCCAGCCCATAAACAGCTGACAGTTGACACTTGGAACAACAGGAATGAGAAAGGTGTGGTGCATGACATCACGTTGCAGCAGAAAAGAAGCAAGGAAGCTGCCGCCGTAGGCAACACTGCAAGTGGAGGGGCTCCCCCTGCACTACACTGAATCGGGCCCATACCAACCTCAGAACAGCCTCCCTACACGCTGGGAGGTAAACATTTTCCCCAGAATAAAACCTACCATACGTGCTATTCCTAGGCGTTCTCCCATCCAGGCACCAATGTGGCCCCACCCTGCTAGACTCCGAGACCACAGCGGACAAGGCGTTGTCGGTGTCAGGCATGAAGAGCGCAGACCTTTGGGATCCCAGCAGTTCACTATCCTCCCCAGCAACCCGGCACCGTGAACAGCCGAGGAAGATGACCGGCACTCCCACTGAGCCAGTGAAAGCCGCGGGAGGTGCCGGAGGACACAGCCGCAACAGCCCGATCCACAGGTGGGCGTCCAGCAGGCAGGACAACCTGGCTCCAGCACCGCACTCAGAACGTCCAAGTATATCTCCAAAAGATGGCGGAAATGGCTTGGGAGCAGAAAAGGACGCCGCCGGGCACGCGTCCCTTTTTCAAGACCAGAAGCAGGAAGGAGAAGGAAACCGAGGCCCGACCAAGCCTAGCAATCCAGGCACATGGAGCCATCACCGAGTCCAGAAGGCCACACGTCGCGACTCAGGCAGCTCCCCCGAACGTACCAAGGCCCCACCAGAGCCCAGCAAAGGAGGTAACCAAAGGACATCCAGAACAATGTAAGAGATTGGCAATTACCTCAGTATCCCCCGTCATGTCCACCGTCAGGAAACCAAACAGGAATGGTTGGGTAGAGCCTAAAAGCATTTCCAGTTTTGTTTCTTGTCAGCGGGATATACCTCATGTGTTATGACTCGGTCAAGGATGAGGGACGTGGAGGTAATGCAGTGTTATGCCCTGTGCTACGACTTTGAAACGGAGGTACCAGGTTCGAGTCCTGGCTTCGGCTCAACATCCTGTAATTCTGGTCAAATCTCTTAATCTTCCTGTGCCTAAAGTAAGCACTCTTCACTTCTATAATGTAACTGGTGTTCACCTAAATTGCCCAATACAGTCAAGTCGAATTAGCGCTATATAAAAACCAGGGGGGAAAAATAGTGTTGCCCATGACAAGGCATTCAAACGCTTTACACCGGGCAATAGCTGCTGTGCCTGGAACCATAGGTTTAAGATTTATCGAGGAGTTGCTGGTCATTGTGTTTAGTTTTGTGGGCTCTCAATTAAATTATTAAATGTTGAGTTATATAATATTGTATTCCGGAGGCACCGCCTTTAGAGACAGGTATATGGTGGGTGTTTTGTTTTTAGAAAGCCCATTGCAGAATTGCTGGCCATGCACGTACATGCGTCTTCACATATGCATTTGTATGCTTTTGACATAAACTAATGGCCCTGCACTTTAGAGATGAGACCCATTGTCTTAACCAATTCTCGTCCATTGACTGTAATTTTGTGGCTGAAGTTATTTATCTTAATTTAAATAGCACAGGTCTGTACACATAGGTCATTAGAGAGTGTGATAAGGAAATTGTACATGGAATTTGTGGTTTTAAGTGATTCTCTATGTGGGTCTTCAAAATGTGTTTGGGGTTTCCATTTGGGTGATCTATATGTCCTCCATGGAGACTATTGTTTAAGATTAGCTGTCAGTAAAGACATTTTAATATGAAACATTTCTCTCTTCAACATCACAATCACACACAGATGTATTGCAATTTAGTGTGCTGAAATGGTACACTCTTTTTGTAAATATCGGGTCACTTTTGTTAATTAGTTCACATATATCTAGGTGTGTTTTTTCTCCACTATATTTAGTGTTGTAATAGTTACCACATCAGACATGCTTACACTAATAGCCACCGACTTCAAACTACAAGCAGTTATCTCCTCAGTTCATCAAGAATAGCTGCCTACAGTAATGTAAAAAAGCTTTTTCAATATAGAATACCTCTACACGGGTAATACATAAAAGCCATAGCTGCAATGACCTTGGCACCAAGGTAATCATATTAATTAATCTCCGCAATGCAGCATGATTTTTGACTCAAACATCAGCTTCAACTATATGATGTGCATTTTTTTTCTGTAGAAGAAATTGATGATAGTTAACCTAGAAAGGTTCAGGGTCCACAGGATCAGAAGTATGTATACCATGTCATGGAACTAAAGGTTGCTGAGAGAACTTGACCTGCATGAAATAGCACGGATATCCAAGATGTAGATCTAATTACATGGTACTCTTAGTTTAAAAAACAAATAATAAAGAGACCTTGTTTTAAACATTATAGGGCCATCAGCCTTCCATTTTATATTATTTGATATTGATAACGGCTGCTTTCAACTTAACTAGTGTATTTTTCATTGTTGTACACTATTTGGTTCTTAATCAATGCTACATTATCTTAATTGTATGTCAGAAGACACTACCTGAAACAATGTATGCAACAGCATTTTCAATAGGATTAGAAGTATTTCTGTTAATAGGGTACTTCGTTTCTATCTGTAAAGATTTTCCAGCCTCTGTGTGTGATGTAAGTAACCAAAAGTTAGGTGCATCACTTCCTGTGATAGCACCAAATCAAATGTCATGCAATGTCGCTTCCTTTGATTTCATGGGGTTAAAATGGCAGGTGATGTAACTTCCTTTAATGCCACCAGTTCAACGTTCGTGTGATGTCACTTCCTGTGACATCAGGTGGGGGTGTCAGATGGCATGGGATGTCACTTCCACTACCCCTGGGATTTTGGTGCATCGACGTCCATGAGTCACACAGGCTGTGTCTCTGTTAGAGGGTGCCCTGTCACAGTTCCAGTCTCCCCTCTCAGTTCTCATTGCTGAAGCAAGCATCATTTAAGTATACAAAACGTGATGGATGCAATGTTTTGATTAATCTCGGTCACTGGTTATCACTCAGGTGGCATCCCAATCCATTGTTATTTTATGCACTATGCCATCTCAGTTTGGACCCAGCCACACGCAAATCAATCATGACCCTTCTCCAGTAGAAGCAGTCCAATCTGATCTGCCCGGCCTGGTTGTCCTTGAGCTGAAACACAAAACAATTAGAAGAGGGTCCGAGGGTAGGTTTAACGACCTAAACTAGATACATACCCCAATAATTCAACATTTTAACAACAACAGTATCTAGAGGTCGCATAAAATACTCGCCTGTGGACACAAGCCCCAACAGAATACAAGCAAAAGTGCCTAGAACAATATACCATATGGTGAAAAACTCAAACAATGGGCAATTGTTCCCATCAGTAGCCATGTGATACCGCCCTTTTTGACATCATTTGGGTTCTCCTTGCCCAGGAGACAAGACAAAACCACATAGCCTAATGATGTATTTCTAGGACTATGTATGATGTTAAATAAATGTGTCAATAAACAATAAGGGTGGTATATCCAAATGGAATGTCAAGTTTTGTGGTTTTGATGCCTCCCCAGGCAGCACAGACGATAGTGCGGAGACACCAACGGAAAGAGCGGTGCTCCTATTAACCTGAGCTGCAGCCAGGTGGGGTGAAGCGCCATCACCACTACAAATGGTATGTGGTTGATCACGAAACCTGTAATCACAGGTGATTGTTTTTAGCTCACTTCATAAACAGTAGTTTACAACAGGTCCTGAAGAAAGCATTGGAACTATTCTATCCAAATGCTGAAACATGTCGACCGATATTGCTGACAGATATTTTGTTAAATCTGTATTTTCACCATTATTTTAATATTTGGGCTTTTGAGAGATAACATTAAAATTTATAATCTACTCATCTGATCCAATTTTATCTATACACTCACACTTATTGTATTGTTTTGATTCACTTCTCACACTGCTTATTCAGTAACCACAAAACTTGACATTCCATTTGGATATACCACCCTTATTGTTTATTGACACATTTATTTAACATCATACATAGTCCTAGAAATACATCATTAGGCTATGTGGTTTTGTCTTGTCTCCTGGGCAAGGAGAACCCAAATGATGTCAAAAAGGGCGGTATCACATGGCTACTGATGGGAACAATTGCCCATTGTTTGAGTTTTTCACCATATGGTATATTGCTCTAGGCACTTTTGCTTGTATTCTGTTGGGGCTTGTGTCCACAGGCGAGTATTTTATGTGACCTCTAGATACTGTTGTTGTTAAAATGTCCTTGAGCTGAAACACAAGCAATCCAAGCCCAGTTTCGCTCTATTTGAGGTTCTTCATTCTGGCATAGCCTGGTTCCTGTAGCAGAGTGAACAAGACTGTCGCATTTAGGGGAGTCACACTGAAGTATACATATAGTGATGGGTAGAATACTTGAGTTAATCTCTGATATAGCTCAAGACAATGCCAGTCAATTGTTATTTTGTGGGAAACAGCCTTTACAATGACGGCTGAACCACCGCATGCCTTTACCACATAGCCATTACAACGCATGCGTCTTTACCACAAATGCCAGTAAAACGCAGAATTTTACAACTAATATGCCTTTACCATGCATGTCTTTACTGAAATGTAAGTATTTCACAGGTAAGTGTATTATATATATGTATATGTGTATCAAACAAAATCCCAACATTATCCACGAAAAAGGGAGCACGCACATGAAGATTCAATCATTGGCTGCTTTAATGAAGTGTTGCCATCTCCAGGTCCAGCAAAACAGATCACTGAGACTCGTTTCGGCTGCCCACAGCCTTTCCCAATCAGGGAGTCACAAAAATTACAAATGCTTTACATACCTACAGGTCATGGACATAGAAATGGTACTGCTTTCAATGTGCTTGAACTTTATCAAGAAGAAATGTGTGAACATATACATTGCACAATCGCAAGCCCTTTGCCTGCTTAGACGCTGTACACAAAGTCTTTAGGCATCTATGACCACAGTGATCCCTAACCCTGCAAAATGTACTGTTAGCGCTGCGCGTTGTCAGTAACATTAAACTTGCCAACTCTTATTGTCCAAATGGCATTTATGTGTAAACATTGAAAGACCTGACACCTTGATTTTGATTTAGGGCAATTAAATGTAGCATAAAGGTAAAATAACTTGTATGTGTGTATAGTGTATATATATATATATATATATATATATATATACAAAAAAAAAATATATATATATATGTATATATGTATATATATATATATATATATATATATATATATATATATATATGTTTTAGGGTGGGTGTGGGTTTATGGATAGAAAGGGTAATTTTAGGGTTTAGGGTGGGTATGGGCTTTTGGGTGGCAAGAGTATTTTTAGGGTGGGTATTGGTTTTTTAATGGCAAGGGTAGTTTTAGAGTTTGGGTGGCAGGGGCAATTTTAGGGTCTAAGGTGGGTATATGTTTTTGGGTGGAATGGGTATTGTTAGAGTTTAGGGTGGGTATATGTTTGTGGGTGGCAAGGGTAATTTTAGGGTTTATGGCGGGTGTGGTTTTTTGGATGGCAAGGGTAGTTTTAGAGTTTAGGGTGGGTAAGGGGTTTTGGGTGACAAGGATAATTTTAGGGTTTACTGTGAGTGTTTGTGTGGCAAAATTGTATAGATATAGATATATGGGTTATACTTGCCTGTTGTTAAATATTCACCACACATATAAGGCATGCGTGGTAAAGACTTGCATGATAAAGATGCATGCATTGTAATGACCGTGTGGTAAAGGCATGCGTGGTAAATACATATGTACTTCCATCATACAACCTTATTTTGCACACCATGCCACCTCAGTTTGGACCTAGTCACATGCAAATCAGTCTTGACCCTACTCTAATAGGAGTATTGCTTAATTTGAGCTGATAGTTGCCAATGGGGGCCATCAGCACCAATGTTTGGGGACCAGCACCTATTTTTCTGCATCAGACGTTTATCGAGGGAAAACACACAAGCAGAAAGACAAAGAAAGAGAAAGCCGGAAAAGTCGTCCAAAAATGAGAAAGCAGAAATGGGCAGGAAGTGTCTAGTAATGAATTAAAAAGCATGAACTGGATTTCAGACTGCACAGCATTGGTATTCCTTATGGCAACATTTAATTGAACTGACTTTGGGTGAGTGTCTGAGCAAAGGTTTGAGTACTGACACTCATTCCTGTACAAATTAAGCAATGAATGAGAGAAGTTCTGTTCAAACTGCCAGGTCAAGTATTTTCTGAACCGGAAGACAAGTAAGTTAAGACCGGTTTCGTCTGGTTAGGGCTCTTCAGTCAGGTATAGCTTGGTTCCTCTGCCACAGAGAGCACAGACGCCATTTGTGGGCATACCTGTGGCACTTAGGCCATCACAATGTAGTATACAAAAATTCAAAAAAGCAAGCAGCTTCACAGGCCTTTGCAGAGTTCCCAGACTTTGACAATTGGGACCTTCAGGCCCTTGGGAGCTTCTCCACGTCAGCATTTCAGAAGTCCTTGTCCCCAGCATCTCAGGCCTTCTGCAAAAGGTTGCTGCAAAGGTGCCAGACAGCACGATGTCACTCAAGAAGTTATTGTTCCTTTCAGCAGTTCACCACAAGGAACAAGCATGGCGGCCTGACAACAACCCTGGATCACAACTCTTCATTGGGCAAGAAGAACTAGGCAACAGGAACAAAGTGGGATGGTTTGGGTTTCCCGTTAGTACTCATTTTCAAGATGAGGGATGTGGATCCACTCTGTAAAGTCCAGAAATCAGTTTGGGTGGTTTCTTTTCAAATTTGATTTTCTGGTTCCAGTGCAGGCATAGCCTTTGTACAAGGTGATGGTTCTCATAGCAGGCAGTGATGAGGCTGCCTCCTAGCAGGGGATTTCCTAAACATGAGCTCAAAGAAGTTTGAAGACTACTTCAGTGGTGACTGGTATTTGAAGGCATTGGTGGGGCAGGTCGCAGGGAGGGAAGGGAATGTAATACAAAAATATAGGCATACCTGTCTTCTGCTGTCCACCGTCGTTGCCACCTGCTCCTGGTCCTCTTTCCCGCTTCCAGGGCAGGAAGCTGGAGGCACCCAGCTCCCAGCCTCCCGATAGCTAATCACAATGCTGCAAAGCCCCAGAGGTCTGGCCAAACATTCATGCGCACTTTAGGGAGTGCATAGCCACTCCTCCCCTCCCCTGCCCACCCAGCAAAGCTGCCACTCACATCCCGCCCACAAAGCTGCCTCAACAAAAGGAAAAAATAAAATGATAACTTACAGTTATTATCATTTTCTTTTTTCTTTAGTGACACTGCTTAAAAGCATTGGGGCGACGTTCCTTTGCCTTAGCGGAGGCACCACCACTGCTCTGCATTTCGCAGTCATCAGCCATTGTGAAGCAGCAATCAGGATAGAGCTAAAACACAGATTAGAATTAGAAACATCTTTCGCCTTAACAACAGAAATTGGTGACTCACTTTCATTTCCAGAGCATCCTCCAAACGGCAGGGCTCAGGAAGGACAAATCAGCAAAACTCTACTAAAAAGGCATCATAGAATTTCAAAAGGCAGCCTTATCTAAATCCTCCTACACTTCACTGTTTGGGGTTCCTCCCTTAAATTCCACAAATGCAGGCAATACACTTCCGATATCTGGGTAAGCGGTATCCCATCCAGCATCTTGTGCCATGTTGTTGGACTTTGCCTTTTTTAGGGTCATCCCAGAACATTTGGCCTTCCTCATGTATTTTTTCTGACCTGTTGTTGGTGGTTTTATGGCTCTAGGCACATTATCAAAAGTGCACATGCTCTCTATTGTAAACTTGGCAAGATTGGTCTACACCTGTTTAGAATATTTAATTTCCCTGTCAGTCCCTTGTACAGTGGTATCCTATATACCCAGGGGCAGTGAATTAAATACTACTGGTGGGCTTACAGCACTCCTTGCACCACCCAGCAAAGTAGCCTTTCAAACCTGACCCAGGCCTCTGCCACTGCAGAGCCTGCATGCACAGTTTACTGCAGCTGTGACATGACACATAAAGTGGTTGCCACATCTGTAACTTCCCTTTTACTACATAGCAGTCATCCCTAAGGTAGGCCCTAGCTAGCCCTATGGGCAGGTTGCAGTGCCGGTAAAAGGTAGGACATGCGCCGTAACTGTGTGGCATGTCCTGGTAGTGATAAACAGCCTATTTGGTTTCTAACTGCTGTGAGGCTGCCCTCTCTTATGGATGCATTGGGGAATCCCTGATATGTGCTTCAGTGGTAATTCCTGATCTGAGAGGGGTAGCATGATCAAGTTTGGTATGTTTGGAATAGTAGTGATAAATCCTGCTTATTGTGAAAGCAGATTTATTATTACCTTTTAAGAAATGACACTTTTAGAAGCGGTATCAAAAGGAGTGGGAGAACCCAATGTACCCTTGAAGGCTTGGGCGATAAAGCTTGAATTGAGAGAAAGTTTGCCTACAAGGGATTTTGTTTGTGGATAAATTTCAGAGATATTATCTCAAAAAGATTTATTGCCAATCAACCCTAATTAGTAGTGAACTCTTGAACAATCTGGCATTGAAAGAATGATTATGCTTAGCAGGCTTATATCATAAAATCTTAAAATGTAACACACAGGGTCGAATTGACTTCAAACAAGGCATATATTTAACATATGTACAAATAAAGACCAGGGAGAATGAAGTTGTATGTACACATAGGGCCAGATGTAGGTAAATCCGATTTACCGACTTTTAAATACCGAGTCATACCGATTCGGTATTTAAAAGTCGGTAAATTGGAAGGAGGCAGATGTAGGTAAAAAATTACCGAATCTGTCAGAGCCGGTATTTACAGATTCAGTAAATACTGATTCTGTAATTCCCATTGATTCCTATGGGCCTTGAAGCCCATAGGAATCAATGTGTAATACAGATTCGGTATTTACAGAATCGGTAAATACCGAATCCTGCAAGGGTGCAGGGGGTGTCACTTTGACACCCTCTAGCACCCCAATTCTGGACTTGTGTGCAATGTGGCACACAGACATGCCCTAAGGGCATGTCTGTGTGTCACAGTGCACAGGTGTGCATGCACAGATGTGCATGCACACCTGAATTCGGTATTTTACCACCCAATAGGATTGGGTGGTAAAATACCGATTTTTAAGGGCCTGTGGCACTCTTAGGAGTGCCACCTACATATGGTTTTTCCGAATCGGTAAATATACAGAGTCGGTATTTTACCGATTCTGTAAATTTACCGATTCGGTAGCTTTACAGAATCGGTAAAATATAGGCCCCCTACATCTGGAAACCCAAATACCGGTCGGTAACGGCCGAATTCGGCCGTTACCGACCGGTATTAGGGCACCTACATCTGGCCCATAGTGTCTTTGCAGGCAAATTTATGTTACCTCTAGAGCTATGTTTGGTTGACTTAGAAGCGATGATTTCTGTGTGCTATGTGTCTTTGTACATGCCTGATGTGTATTGACCGTCTGGTTCTGGCGGACAGGGTGAGAGGGGATGCGCATTCCCTCCAGCCAGTCCTTGGAGGGGTTGAGGTGTGTCCTGCCCTGCCTGGGTGACTCAGGGCTAGGCTGAATAGGCCTGGTCTGCATTTGGAGTGGTGGGAGGAGTAGCATCTGCACCTGAATTGGGCTGTGCCTGCCCTCCAAAATAATGGCTCCCCTGTGGTGTGTCCGGAGCCAAGTCTTACACTAACAATGGAGATAGTGGTGCCCTTGTAAATAGATTCTAAAGTGCCCCCATAACTGGTTTGGACTAGTCTCAGAGCCCTGTGCCGGGGGGAGAACAAAGACTGTTGGTACTATAAGTACTGGGGCTGTGACCCCATGTAAAAAAGGGACTGGAGCTGAACTAAATAGAAGTCACTGCATGGACTGCAGTGTGCCAGGAGGAACCACCACTGGGGACTGGCCTGCTGGGTAGCTGAAAGGACTTCCACTCTGCTGGGTGACCCGGTGTGCTAGCTTGCCTGTGCCCAGCTCTGCCATTGGTGATTCATGGAGAAAAGCGCTGCCTGCTCCCTGTGTGTGTCTACAAGTGGGAGACAGGCTGAGTGCTTTATTTATTTTTTTTGCCCTCTAAATCCAGCAAGTGGTGAGTGCTCTACTTCTGGTGCCCTGAAGAGCATGGGAGGGGAATTGTACCTGGAGCAGCGTAGGAAGCGCTCTAGGATTTCTGCGCCCTGGGGGTTGTAGTCCCTGATGTGGGCTCATGCTGACATATCGCACGGCGGGTGCAGAAAGACCAAATGTGCCATGAGGAGAGGCCATCAAGGTAGGAGTTCCCGCAGCTGCTGGAAGTCAGGAGGGGGAAGCCTGGTTGCGGGCAGGGCTCCCTCGAAGGAGAGAACAGCAAACAGAAGCCAAGCATGACTGAGCCTGGTTGTGGGTGGGCCTGGTTGTGGGTGGGTCCCACTGCGGCGAGAAGGTGAGCAAGAGTAAGCAGAGCCTCGTGGCCTCCCATCAGCTGAGGCCCCCCAGAGGTCCGCAAGAGAGAGTGGAGACGGCGCTCCATGTCTTCCTGGCCTGATGAGGCCCAGAACTCAGAAGCCTGAGGAGCCAAGCCGCGAAAGTCGCAGCTGCCCAGCTGGTCAACTCTGAGAGATTACAGGACAACTCTGACTCACTCGGAGTGCGGGCAGTCTGTGTGTGGCAACGGGACCGGTAAGAGGCCGGGTGAGAAGCCGAGCCAGTATCAGCCTACTTTTTCAAGTAGAGCTGCTGCCCCGTGCAGTAAATGTAAATGTAAATGTGTTGTATTTGTATAGCGCGAACAGTAACCCGTAAGCATCCCGGCGCTTGTACTCCTACCACAAGGGAACCCCTCCTGGCTTTTCCTTGTGAGGTGTCCACTCCTGGGCATCTCATGGTGAAACCAGGCATCCCTTGTGCATCGGGGGCCGTTGTGGAGACTAAGCAAGCTATTGCCCAGAGTTGCAGCATGGGGCCCATGCTTAGATTTGGCACTGAGGCGAGAATATCCGGTCAGAGGAATTTAAGCCCAATCCTGCCGAGGCGGGAATCGAACCCTGGTCCCTGGCCAGCATTCTGCATCAAGGTCTGCCGCTCTAACCATTGAGCCACACTTCTCCAGCAGTAGTGGGCAGCTGCCATTGGGAGGGTCACTGTCGCAGGGGACCACATGAGGTCTCCCCGCCCTTGGGGGCATTTCTTTTGAGTGGCATCACGGTACAAGCCCAGTAGTGGTCCACGATTCAGAAGTGGCCACGACATTTACCCATTTCCCTAAAGGAGGGAGTGGAGACTCCTGTGCTCCATGTTGAGTGGAGATTTACTGCCTCACAAGACAAGGTGGGAACTCCGCAAGTGTTACAGGTAGTATTGGTGATCTGCATATGCCTATGATGGGCATAATGTGGTTAGGTGATGTGTGCACTCTACAAGCGATTTATGATGCGCTGCTGTAGGAAACTGGCTCTATATATACTATACCAAAATGAAATATAGTGTGTATAGAGTCCAGGTGACCCCAGAGGTAGGCAGAGGTTAAAGTTAGATAGAACCTTTGAAAACCCTCCCCGAGCACTCAAACCTATAACAAATATCAATTATCAAATAATCAGTTCATGAATAGTATGCAGATCCAAATTGTTCACGTTTCAATGTCCATGAGTTTATTCAATTTCCTTTAAATCAGGTATTTTTCTCTTGGCACAGCAACTAGTCCAGATCCAAAAATTCAAATAGATAATTCTTCAGTTTATTCAAAAGCAAAGTTACCTAGTGTTCAATTGTAATTAGATAGAACCTTACTCTCTATTTGTGGTAGAGTGGTCGAGCAGTAAAGCAGTATCAGAGGACAGTGTTAAGCATTTGATGTACACACTCAGTCAGCAAATGAATTCACACACTCAAGAACTGAACTCTAGGCCAATTGTTTTTGTATAAAAAATAAGTTGCTTAATATAGAACAGTTTGAAAATGCAATAGAAATTGTACTTTGTTTGATTTACAGGGGATGCAGTAGGTTGCAACACTTTGCAAATACAGTACATTGAAATGAATAGGCTATTTCAGTAAATTACAGGTAAGTTACTTTTTACGTTACTTTTCAAACTCAGTGCTGGATACCTAGATTCAGCACTGGGACATTTCCTGCAAACAGGTAAGTAAATACGTTTTGGTTATTTGTGTGATTTTTAAAGAATATTTTTAGATTTCAAAACTCCACACTGTCAATGTTATCCTATGGAGGTAAAACAGGTTATCGGTTCACTGGTAAGTAATCGACTGTAGGAGTTAAGGTTCGGGATTTTAGACTCAGGGGTCCCCCAGGGTTAGTGATGCACTCTTGTTACACCCTCAGCGGCACTAGGGCGGCTGGGTGCAGAGTGTTGAGGCCCAATGTTATCCGATGGGGGATAGGCGGCCTCCAGTTGGTGGCAGCTGGCAGCTGGCAAGCAAGCCACTGGGTTATTTATGGGAGCAAAGCTCCTAGGGTTAAGGTCAGCGCAAATGAGGAAACAAAGTTGCACAAAAGGTGCACCCTCCACAGCACTGGGGCGGCCGGGTGCAGAGGGCTGTTTCGACGTTGGGTGCCCTGTTGTTTTCTATGGAGAACCTCCAGTTTGCACTGCAGGCAGGGAGACGAAGGACTTCTGGGTGCGACCGCCACTTGGAGAGGTAATTTGGGAAGTTAAGGGTTGGTTAGGCACCATCGGTTTGGGCACACAAGGCAGTGCGGCGTCGGATGCAGGGGTGACTTTTGGGGTCGGACCTTCTTACCAGCTCCTGGTCGCGGTTAGGGGGCCTTCTGGATTTTGGCTGCAGGTGTCGGCTTGAGGCTTGCGGCAGATCAGGGGTCACCAGATCTCGGGTCAGGTTCGCTGGGGTGACCGCCTCGTGGTATTTTTCCACTCAAGCTCAGGCCGGGTTCGGCGGGTGCAGAGTCGGCTGGATTCACGGTTTCCGGCTGTTGCCAGAGTTTGCAGTTGAACAAATCTGATGTTCATGGGAGAAGCAATCTTTGGAAGTGAAGGCAGCCAGGTTCTCCGGAGTTTCGGAGGTTGCTGGCTGCAGGACACACCGGGATTTCGCAGGTTCGAGGGGAGACAGGCCGGTAGGGCTGGGGCCAAGTCAGTGGGCGTCTTCCTCTTGTTAGCTGGCTGCACGGCTGTTCGGTCCTTTTTCTTTTCTTCTTCTTGTCAGGCTGGATCTGAGGAAGCAAGGTGCAGGGTGCCCCCTAAATATTAGATTTAGGGCACCTAAATATTAGATTTACAGGTAGGTAAAGGGTAGGGACCAGTGGGTCCCTTCCCTGGGGTGGGTACACCCACTAGTGGGAGGGGGCAGGAGCTTGTCCCTGGTTGGTTGGGTCCCCCATCCTCAAGATGGTGGGGGCTTAGAGTTGTGCTTCGCCTCGCCTCCCCCACCTGAGTGGTGGAGTTGGCAGAGGTGGGCACACCTCTTTCCCTCACTTGTTTTTCCTGCCGGCTCTCCCGCCCAAAGTGGGGGGGGAGGTAGAACCAGTGGGGACCAGTTGCTGAAAGCAGCAAATGGTCTCGGGAGGCTCACAAAGGCAGCATGCCTTTGAAGCTTCCCCGTTGTGAACCCTGCCCATCCTGGGGGAGGAGGCTTGGCACCTCGTTCTAGGATGTGCATTGTTTCAGCCCCCCAAGAGCCACAGGCTCTCGACCCAGGAGTCCAGAAACATGTCTGTTGGTGGCAGCCTAAGCAGCTACTCAGTCAGGTCACTTGAAGTTGGTTGAGTTTCAGGGAGATTCTCTAAGATACCCTCTCTTGTGCATTTTACATTAAATCCCACACTGGCATCAGTGTGGGTTTAATGTGCTGAGAAGTTTGATACCAAATTTCCCAGTCTCAGTTTAGCCATTATGATGTTGTGGAGTTCGTGATGACAAACTCCCAGCACCATATACTCTTAATGGCAGCGCTTCACTTACAATGCCCAAGAATGGACTTGGGCACTGTAGGGGTATAGGTCTCATGTACCTGTACCCTCACCCCTGGCATAGTGCACCCTGCTAGAGGCAGTGGTTTTGTGGGCATGGCACAAAGGGATGTGTGTCATTTCAACTCTTCACTTTGTTCTGCACCAAGACACGCAGCCTGCAAAGGCAGTGTGTGTGTCAGGTTACAGGACCTCTAAGGGTGGCACAATAAGTGCTACAGCCCTTAGAGGCCTTCTCTGGTCACAGTGCCTTGGGTACCTGTTATACCATTTACCAGGGGCTGATATGTGGCCAGAGATGCCATTTGGATTTAGGCTTCAATGCAATTTTAGGGAAGGAAAACAGCCCTGGGTACCTGATTAGCAGGAGCCCAGGGCATACTCAGTCAAAGAACATCAGCAACTCAGCAAAAAGTGGGGGCGTACCATGCAAGAAAGAGGGCGCTTTCTCACAACTGATGATTATTCAATGATGTGTATATATCTGTGGCGATAGGCCCACTGTTAGCATGAGGTTTATAATATGTGTTCTACTGCAAGTGTTCACTAATGTGCACTGCTGACTAGATGGGCTTAGTGAAATAATGCCAGTAGCTACTAGTCCCTAACTTTAATGATTATGACAGTGGCCCGATTGGCCTAGTGATTTATGTAATCCCTGTGAAGTCATGACAAGTTCCTGGTGGCACAGTGTAATATATGTGATTTTGTTTTAATGTGTTTGTATGGATAATACAAAGGCTATTTTTATATTACCTTGTGTGGAGTTGCTTTTGTGGTGTGCCCTGTGTGCCACTGTTGTGTGACTGTGCTGCGCAAACGCTTTACACATTGCCTTTGGGATAACCCTGGCTGCTTTGCCAAGCTAGCAAGGGGGTGAGCAGGGGTTATCTTCAGCGTGTACCTCCCTTGCCCTGACTAGAGTGGTGGCTTCTGCCTGGCTTAGGTGCATACCATAGCCAACTAGAAACCCCATTTCTAACACATGCCAAATAAGGAGCAATCCAAAATGGATCCCACAAGTGCCAGCCCCTTTCACCTACCACAGCAAAGAGGAATGGCAAAATCCATTTGTAGGAAAGTAGGATCTACTTTTATGATTACCCCCACTTTTTGATGGTGTTCAACTGTTTTCTGACTAGTCTGACTGGGATCCTGCTAATCAGGACCCCAGGGACTGTGCTTCCTCCTTAAATTGGTTATGGTAAGTACCTTGGTACATTCCTATTTGGCTAATGGGGCACCCTGGTAAGTCCCTAGTATATAGGACTAAGGTACCTAGGGCATGGGTACACCGGGGGTCCCCTATGGGCTGCAGCATGTGTTATGCCACCCATGAGGGACCCTCCAAACTACCACTAATGGTCTGCCATTACAGCCTGTGTGTGTTGGTGCATGCACCACTCATGTAAGATATACATTTCCTTATCTCTTAAACTCACTGCACTTGAGACCTATAAGTCATCCCCCTAGCAGGCTTTTCAGTTCCAAAGGCAGGGTGCTCGGTTCAGAGTGTGAGGGTGGTCCTGCATGAACAGCCCACCCCTACAAATACCGGAGTCCCTTCTCCAGACTTTGTAAATGAATCAGCCATTACGATATAGAGAGGCCATTTTTATTACACGAGGACCAACTATAAACTGGCTGGAATGAACCTGGCCATGATTGGTACAAAAAATGTTGGAATCCTACCACAACACCTTATCCTGGGTTGGAGCCTAACAGCAACCTAGGGGTGCTGCTGTCCACAGACACGATTCTGCCCTCCTGCTGCTGGGCCGAGCCCGAGCAGGGGTAGGTAAGACAATAGGTTTCCTAACATAGGGAGGTGTAACCACCTCCCAGACAGGATTTAGTGTATTAGGCCGTGCCAGCGCCACATTGTCTACTAAAAGGGCACAGTTGATGCCCTCCTTGCAACACTCCAGTTCATACCAGCTCAAGGAGGCGTTGGCTCCCGCTCTTGCGTTAAACTGGACAAAGGACATGGGAGTATCTCCTCCTCTGGGAAGGACCCCTGAATCATCCCAACCAACCTTCTCCTGAGGTTACTTTAGGGTTTACCTGTGGGTGGGTCCCTAAATTCATCATGGGATTTTATTCAGATCCAACTCCACTTCTTCTTTGATGGTCCGGACATCCTGGCCGAGTCATGCTGACTGTGTCAAACTGATTCAGAAAAGGCGGTGGTGATGAACAGAGTGTCTGAATTAAGCAGACCACTCTTACCCAGTCCAAAGATCAGGGCTTGATCCATCACCGTTATTTATCTCACTGCACCATCCCAGCTCAGAACCTGGCTATATGCAAATCAGTCTGTCCCTGGCTCAGTGCATCATGGAAACAGGGCAGACTAAACTACCAAGCCAATTCTTCACCAGAAAGGAGATAAGCTACCGGGGACCGGTTTCTGGCATTTCAGCCGTCTTCGGCCCGGCTTGCTTGAATCCTGATGGTGCAGTGAGAAAGGGACTCATGTCTGAATATACCCTGCCACACCTATAGTGGCCAAAAACGATTCAGAAAAGGGGGTGGTGATGAACAGAGTGTCTGAATTAAGCAGACCACTCTTACCCAGTCCAAAGATCAGGGCTTGATCCATCACCGTTATTTATCTCACTGCACCATCCCAGCTCAGAACCTGGCTATATGCAAATCAGTCTGTCCCTGGCCCAGTGCATCATGGGAACAGGGCAGACTAAACTACCAAGCCAATTCTTCACCAGAAAGGAGACAAGCTACCGGGACACCCTTTAAACGGATCTTTGTTGCCTGCACCAGGACGCTTGAGGAGCGCGGCGGACTTGCTGCCTAGCTGACCCTTTTGCCATCACTGAGCCCACGACTCGCCGGACCCGCTTCGCGGGTCCCGCAGCGCGTCGCTTGCTAAGAGGCTGCACCGAGGATTCCAGGAGGAGCGCGGGGACAGGCGAGTGAACCAGCGGGGCTGCGAGCGCAGGCAGGGGACTCCAGTGTCCAGGAGCCCCTGCGCGCCCAATCAGCAACACCTGGGCTGCTCTCCCCGCTGGCCACGCCCCCCCACCTATCACCCAATGAAGACATAGCTGTAGAGTCATAAGGAGTGCAGTATCTCCGCTTCGCGGGAGCGAGCGGGAGCGACCGGGAGAAGCCCGGGACAAGGGCGGGACCGTTTGAGGCCGTTCGAGGCCTAAGAGGTCTGGGCTGGGCCACGATACTTGGTCCTAGGGCAGGCCATTTGCTTGTGAGTCTGTTTCCTTTCACTTGTGGCAAGCTCCCCACTGACCATTATGTGTACTCGAGCTACACGAAGTAAAACTGCAAGGGGACTTGGTGGACCTAGTGGGACTCTGGATGACTTTTTAACAAAGACCAACCTGGCGATTGACCACGAAATTAACAAAATGCAACACAGAGTCTCCCTTGAACTTGATGCTGCCCGTAAATTGTCCCTTAACATTGCCTCCTCGAAAAAATCGTCTCTTGGCAACCTTGCTCTAGCTCTTACCCCTGAGCGTACAACAGGTCCTCACCCCCTGCTTACTTTAGCAGATATACATCACTGCCCTTCTCTGCCCCTAAGTGACCTAGATAGGGACCCTCCACCAAATCCACCGGAGGAGGTAGCGCCACTTAAACCTGCAGACAGTACAAGTTCACAGGCGAAGAGCAAATCACCTAGGGTTGCTACAAGGGTTAACAACATTGTAAAAAAAAAGGCGCTTCAGCAAAAAAAGAGCTTGGCCAGATCTGCCTTTGCTCGCAAGAAGGCAAAAATTGCGAGAGCCCAGTTCTTTAATTGCCGACGCCCACTAAATGCCTGTGCACATGGTGAACTAAATGACAAAACCCATATTGACAGCACTGTTAGTGCTACCACCTACGCTTTGGAGGAAGCTTCGAATGTTAATCAGGTGGTAGCATCCCCTGGCTCGAGTGAAGAGGGGTTAAGGGAGGGAAGTTTGTGTGGGGTGGAGAGGGACAAGAGGGGTGATGAGGAATTTGTACAAACTGTTTGGGTCACTCTTAAGAAACTACTCACCCCCTTGGAACTCAAACTTTCTAGAATAGAAAACCATCTGCTTGAGATGGACAGGACAATCGTCACACTGGCCAGCCTTAGTCTCAAGCAGATGGAAGCTAGACTTTCACAGGGGGGGAGTTCATCTTCACAACCCATAGAAGTAGAAGCACTAGTTGCTCCTTCTCAGCGACCCAAACCTGTTCCTAAACCACGCACAATAATAGGAAATAGCATCTCCACTATCCCAAATCTAAGAGTATGTCCTCCGAATGAGTCCCCAGTGCCACCCAAACCTAAGTCCATTGCCCCTCGAGCAGGGGCTGATTCACACACTCAGCCGAACACTGCACGATCAAAACCTGTGCCACCAGCTGATCGGCAAACTAATCAGCCATCCCTCAATGCCCAGCCACCCCTTGAACCTAGTAGACCCAACTTCCGTGGTGGCTACATCGATTTACCACCGGAAGCTAGTTCATACGTCATTGTTTTAGCCGGTGTACCGACCCTTGATCCACTAACAAAAGAGGACCACTGGTCCCTTAAAAACAAGGTAATACACTGGCTAAATACAAATAGACAGCTCCCTAGCCATCAAAGAAGCCGGGTAGTAATGGTGCGAAGAGTACCGTGGGTTGGACCGAGCCATAAATCCATTATGGGTGACTGTATAGTGGTGACGTTTGCCGACCCTAATACTGCACAGCACCTCTGTTCATGGGCCCCTTGCGCAAACGACCAGACAGTTGTTGTTAGACCCCTTACTTTTTTCTATCCCCCTAGAAATCTTCACAGGACAGGTGGGACTTGGTCAACAATTCAAAAGTCCAGAAATAGGGGTCATAGGAATGAGGGACCAAGCCAGAGTAGTTGGTGGCAGGGAGCTCCTACGTCTAATATGTTCAGCTGCCTGGAGGAGGTTGACTGACTCGGGGGGGAAAACACAAAAGGGGTGCTGACAGTCCCTAGTATGAACACTACAAAAGTTGATAGTACAGGCTGTCCAATGTTGCCTTCTGCCCAACAAGCATTATCTCCCAATGACCACTATCCCTTCCCGGCTGATGCAGGAATCCCAGCTCAACATGCTTCCCCTTGTACTAACAGCCCAGATAGCCAACTTAAAATAATATCTTGGAACATAGCGGGTCTTAGGGGTCGCTTGGACAATGATGATTGAGCTGATTACATCTCCTCCCATGACATCATCCTCTTCCAAGAAACCTGGTCAGTTGCCCCACTTTTTAGACAAGGTTACCTCAACTTCTACAAACCGGCAACTCAGGGCATGAAGGGCAGGGCCTCGGGTGGTCTCTCCATCTGGATAAAAAACAGCTTGGGTTTCAACATTAGAGAAATAGCGGGGACAAATCCTGACCTGCTATGCATATCCCTAAGTAAGGCGAACTGCAAAGAAATAATGCTCATTAATATTTATGCTAGAGGATGCCAGGGCGGCAAGAAGCAACCGATCCTTAATGATCTGGAAGCCCTCTTGAATGAGCACAAAAGTGACCAACTCACCATAGTGGCTGGGGACCTGAACTGCTCATTTGAGCCCATTCTGAACCTTGCCGAAGATGTTGGCTTAGAAGAGGATTCCACATGGAACATCCCCCCGTTAACAATCACCAAGGCTGTCAGGGGAACGGAGGCTGCCTTTAATTGGCTTGGGCTGTGCTTGGAATGGGGGCTTCGAGCCGTAAATGGCCGCAGCTTATCTGACAAGGAGGGGAAGCCAACATTTGATAATGGGTCTTGCGCAAGTCGCATTGACTACATACTTATTAACATCGAATCCTGGGCATCCATATCTGACATGACTATAGACAACAGGCCGGAGAGTGATCACAATCCTCTCTCTCTTGCACTCAAGGTCCCAGGGCTAGTGCCACCCCAGGAGGAATCAGACTGTATCACATCTGACCTCGTCTTGTGTGATAACAGAAGACGGGTCAAATGGTCTAAGGTGATAGCTGACCCTGAGCTTGTCAGTCAGATAGAAGAATTGGCCCTTACTACTAAAGATAAGATGTTGGCACCATCTCCTAGCGACCTGCCCAAGACTAACAACGTTGACCTTCATGAGGCATGCTTTGTGGCAATTAAAGACCTCCTTACCAGACCATGCCGGAAATTGAAGGTTAAGCAACGTAAAGGCTGGTACAATAAAAACTGCAGAGAAGCCCACGGCATACTCATTGCTGCGGTCAAATCTAGAAATCCCCCGGCCATTAGGACAGCGAGACAGATTTATAAACGCACTATCTGGGATGCCAAAAGGGACTGGGATGACTCATATTGGCTTGACCTTCTTCAAGCATGTGAGTCTTCCAACCAAATTAGATTTTGGGAGATAGTCAGGCGGGGCAGGGGTTCGGATACACTATCCCCTGAAAATCATGTTTCATCAGGAGATTGGGTGAAATTTTTTCTGCTCAATTCACTATTCAGAATGTTCCCCAGTCGGCTGAAGTGCCCTCACTAGGGACCCAATTAGTTTCATATGGGAATAGACTCATTTTTAGCTGCTCTGACACTGAACATGCATTAGGATCCATCCAGTCCGGGAAAGCTCCAGGCATTGACGCCGTACCAGCTGACCTTTTTAAATCAAACTTAGATCTGTGGGTCCCTTATATTACTATTTTAGCAAATTCCATTGCAGCCGGGGAAAGGATACCGCAGTCCTGGAAAGGGGCTGAGATAATACCGGTCTTTAAGAAAGGGGATCGATCTTTACCAAAAAACTATCGCCCCATTAGCCTGATCGATACCATCCAAAAAGTGGTAGCACGAATGGCCCTAGCTAGAATACAGGGGTGGATTGAGCAAAACAACATACTCTCCCCCTTGCAGGCAGGGTTCAGATCAGGCACCAGCACCCTAGACCAGGTGTTTCGGCTCACTATGTTATACTGGAAGGTGGCCTTTTTGGGCGGGGGTGTCATCTATGCTGCCTTCGTCGACCTTCGGTCGGCATTCGACTTGGTTCCCAGGGCCAAACTTTGGGATGCCCTAAAAAGCATGGAATTTCCCCCAGACTTATTAGACCTGGTTAGACGCCTTCATGAGGACAACTTTGCGCGCGTAAGATGGGGCAACCAGGGTCAGGTGACCGCTAGCTTCCCTGTAGAACGTGGTGTCCGGCAGGGCTGCATGCTGGCCCCTACCTTGTTCCTCCTGTTTATTAACCGGGTGGTTGCTTTCTTCAACGAAACTCACACAGATGCACCTTCCCTGGGGGGCTTAAAATATCCCATGCTAATATTTGCTGATGACACCCTGCTCCTCTCAAGGACCCGTAGCGGCCTGCAGGCTGCTTTAAACAGATTTTCTGAGTTTTGTTCACAAAATGACCTTCAAATTAACACCGACAAAACCAAATTTATGATTTTTAACAAAAACAAGCCCATTACCAGCTCATTTTCTTTAGAGTGCGTTCCAATAGAACAGGTCAAAGTCATGTCCTACTTGGGCGTGACCTTGGACCACCAACTCACTTGGAAACCCCAGCTGGAAGTGTTAACCCTTAAGTTTATTCGCCTTACAGGGTGTCTGTTAAAGGAACAGAAAAAATCCTTGACGAAACGCATTACACCTGCTTTAAAAATATACGATGCCAAGGTGAATGCGGCTACGCTGTATGGTGCGGATACCTGGGGGTATATAGGTTTGTCGGCTCTTACTAATGCTCAGAATAAGTTCCTCCGGAAGCTAGTGGGTCTCCCCCAATCTTCCCCCATCACTCCTTTGCTTTTAGATTTAGGTTGTAAATCGTTGGGTGAGATGGCCCAGTACCGTCTTGTTGCTCTTTGGCGTCGCCTCTGGACGACCGAACAACTTAGCTTATTTGCCCAAGAACTTGGTGAGGTCAGAGCATTGTGGGGTGCGCAGAAAATTCCATGGCTTCGGGAGGTAAAGCAGATACTGTATCTGATGGGCCTCCCAGAGCTATGGTTACATCCTGAACGCTCAAGCTTCCCATCAAAAGCGGAATTCAAAGAGCTTTTCTGGGCTGTTAAAAAATCCGCACTGGTCTCCCTCTCATCTGCTAACAACCTAACTGGACAATTTCTTATGCACAAATTAACCCCTTTTCTCGGACCTTACTGGGACTTGATTTGTAAGTCGCTTGATCGTAAGTTGTACCATCAGTTCCGAGTGGGAACCCTACCGATCAAGTCCTTTACTGCAAAGTGGGCAACAAACTCAAGCGATAAATGCCCCTGTTGTCCTGATCAAGTAGAAAGCCTGGGCCATGTATTTTTTGCATGTCCTGCCTATCGATTGCCCAGACTAAAATGGTTGAGACCAATCTGCAAAACTTTAAACTGTGGGGGTAGCCACACAGCCCTTCTTAAATTAAGAGATCTACGCACTGCTAAATCTGTGATTTGTGTAGCAAAATTTCTGGGTTGGATGTGGCTTATCCGTGTAAAGAATCTGTAAATTGTTTTATTAATTTTAATGCTTACATACCATATCTAATGTACTGGGGGTTTTATTGTACAATGTTGTATACTGGAAATGCTTTTTTTTTTACTTGCTGTCTTTTATGAATTTTTTTATTCGAAATAAAGACTTGTTGAACTGAACTGATGAACAGAGTCTCTGAATTAAGCAGACCACTCTTACCCAGTCCAAAGATCAGGGCTTGATCCATCACCGTTATTTATCTCACTGCACCATCCCAGCTCAGAACCTGGCTATATGCAAATCAGTCTGTCCCTGGCCCAGTGCATCATGGGAACAGGGCAGACTATACTACCAAGCCAATTCTTCACCAGAAAGGAGACAAGATACCGGGGACCGGTTTCTGGCATTTCAGCCGTCTTTGGCCCGGCTTGCTTGAATCCTGATGGTGCAGTGAGAAAGGGACTCATGTCTGAGTATACCCTGCCACACCTATAGTGGCCGAAAACGATTCAGAAAAGGGGGTGGTGATGAACAGAGTGTCTGAATTAAGCAGACCACTCTTACCCAGTCCAAAGATCAGGGCTTGATCCATCACCGTTATTTATCTCACTGCACCATCCCAGCTCAGAACCTGGCTATATGCAAATCAGTCTGTCCCTGGCCCAGTGCATCATTAGAACAGGGCAGACTAAACTACCAAGCCAATTCTTCACCAGAAAGGAGACAAGCTACCGGGGACCGGTTTCTGGCATTTCAGCTGTCTTCGGCCCGGCTTGCTTGAATCCTGATGGTGCAGTGAGAAAGGGACTCATGTCTGAGTATACCCTGCCACACCTATAGTGGCCAAAAACGATTCAGAAAAGGATTCAAGCAAGCCGGGCCGAAGACGGCTGAAATGCCAGAAACCGGTCCCCGGAAGCTTGTTTCCTTCCCAGTATAAGAATTGGCTTGGTAGTTTGGTCTGCCCTGTTCCCATGATGCACTGGGCCAGGGTCAGACTAATTTGCATGTAGCCAGGTTCTGAGCTGGGATGGTGCAGTGAGCTAAAAAACAGTGATGGATCAAGCCCTGATCTTTGGACTGGGTAAGAGTGGTCTGCTTAATTCAGACACACTGTTCATCACCACCCCCTTTTCTGAATCGTTTTTGTCCACCATAAGCATGGAAGGGTATACTCAGATGTGAGTCCCTTGCTCATTGCACCATCAGGATTCAAGCAAGCCGGGCCGAAGACGGCTGAAATGCCAGAAACCGGTCCCTGGAAGCTTGTTTCCTTCCCAGTATAAGAATTGGCTTGGTAGTTTGGTCTGCCCTGTTCCCATGATGCACTGGGCCAGGGTCAGACTAATTTGCATGTAGCCAGGTTCTGAGCTGGGATGGTGCAGTGAGCTAAAAAACGGTGATAGATCAAGCCCTGATCTTTGGACTGGGTAAGAGTGGTCTGCTTAATTCAGACACTCTGTTCATCACCACCCCCTTTTCTGAATCGTTTTTGTCCACCATAAGCGTGGAAGGGTATACTCAGATGTGAGTCCCTTGCTCATTGCACCATCAGGATTCAAGCAAGCCGGGCCGAAGACGGCTGAAATGCCAGAAACCGGTCCCCGGAAGCTTGTTTCCTTCCCAGTATAAGAATTGGCTTGGTAGTTTGGTCTGCACTGTTCCCATGATGCACTGGGCCAGGGTCAGACTAATTTGCATGTAGCCAGGTTCTGAGCTGGGATGGTGCAGTGAGCTAAAAAACGGTGATGGATCAAGCCCTGATCTTTGGACTGGGTAAGAGTGGTCTGCTTAATTCAGACACTCTGTTCATCACAACCCCCTTTTCTGAATCGTTTTTGTCCACCATAAGCGTGGAAGGGTATACTCAGATGTGAGTCCCTTGCTCATTGCACCATCAGGATTCAATCAAGCCGGGCCGAAGACGGCTGAAATGCCAGGAACCGGTCCCCGGAAGCTTGTTTCCTTCCCAGTATAAGAATTGGCTTGGTAGTTTGGTCTGCCCTGTACCCATGATGCACTGGGCCAGGGTCAGACTAATTTGCATGTAGCCAGGTTCTGAGCTGGGATGGTGCAGTGAGCTAAAAAACGGTGACTGATCAAGCCCTGATCTTTGGACTTGGTAGGAGTGGACTGCTTAATTCAGACACTCTGTTCATCACCACCCCCTTTTCTGAAGCGTTTTTGATCCACCATAAGCGTGGAAGGGTATACTCAGATGTGAGTCCCTTGCTCATTGCACCATCAGGATTCAAGCAAGCCGGGCCGAAGACGGCTGAAATGCCAGAAACCGGTCCCCGGAAGCTTGTTTCCTTCCCAGTATAAGAATTGGCTTGGTAGTTTGGTCTGCCCTGTTCCCATGGGGCACTGGGCCAGAGTCAGACTAATTTGCATGTAGCCAGGTTCTGAGCTGGGATGGTGCAGTGAGCTAAAAAATGGTGATGGATCAAGCCCTGATCTTTGGACTGGGTAAGAGTGGTCTGCTTAATTCAGACACTCTGTTCATCACCACCCCCTTTTCTGAATCGACCGAGTCAAACTGATCGCATCGTCTTTTACTTTGGGACCGAGACTGCAACAGGAGAAGACTCTGTCGACTCCTGACCTTGTCGTCCTGCAAACTCGCTGTCCCATCCATGTCTGTGCTCAATACAGGTTCCGTCTTGGGAACATCAAAAAACATCCAAAGGAATCTCCCTTGGAGTGAAGGAGTAAGTCCCCTGCATCCGCAGGCACCGCAACACTATCGACTAGTTTGCCGAACGTGGGCTCCCACGGACACCACAAGGCTCTGCAACACAGGAGGTGGATCTGCGTTCCCTCAAGGCCTGAGCTGTCTTCTCATCGAGTTGAGGCCAACATCCTTCATAGAAAGCCTTGCAACCAAACCCCTGTGCACCATGTCACTGCATCGCTTCATCACCCGGTGACTGCAACGGTTACCACAACCAACTCGTGCCAGCAGACTCGGACGCATCAAAAGGTTCTGTCATCGAATCTGTCCCCGCTATAACCGATCCGTGCCGATGCTGTTGGTTGGATGGACCGACTCTGTTGTCTTCAGCATACTGGTGGCTTGGGCAGAGCTACAGATTCTGTGTACCCGTACTTGAAGCCTCTTCATTAACCTGTTTCATTGAACTCGAGTAGCCTTTGTCTTCTGTGCCTCGTGGACGTCCCGGTGTGGCATAGACTCTGTATCCTCTGCTTTCAGGTACTTTTCGACGCAAACCCGCGTTCGGCTTCCAATAGACTCTTTCATCCTTCTACAACAGCAGTCTCATCCTGAAGCCCTCGAATGTGCTCGATAGTGGTTGTAGTTTCCTGAATCTGAGGGTTTCCATGGGTGGGATGGTTCCTCTACCTTCTGTCATCCACGGGTTCTCTTCACGGTCCATTGGAAGGGTCTTTTCCTCTTCAAGACTGCAAACACAATGTACCCTGAGTAGTATTGAGTACACAGCCATGTATCCTCTAGGAATACGACTATCGTGGGGCACCTAGACTCTCACCAGCGGTGGTATCTTGGGTCCCTGACGCTCTACAACTAGTGGGTTCTGTCTCTTCTACTGCTGGGATTCGCATTCCACTAATTTCGTATATGGTTGGGTCTCCTCCTGGGGACCACTGTGTACTGGTGCTGCTTATTGTTCTATTTTGAAGTATTGTGTGCATTGACAGTATATCTCCGGGTGGGAGATATTGTATAGTGTTAGAGAGTTATTGTAATAAACATATATTTTTATAAGTACACTGCGTGGTTCTTTTTCACTTAGCCCATGCTAAAGATTGGATACTGGTAAACCGAGCTGCTTTACACTCCTCCAAGACTAAGTCTGAAGGCTGCTTTCCACAGCTACCACTTAGAGAGCCTTTCTAAGGTTGTCTAAACTACTAAAATCACCATAAGGAGAATAGCTTCTCCATTATAGAGGTCTGAACCTCCCCCAGACACTTCTAAAGTTCTGCTGGTATCCCATCAGGGCCTGCCGCTTTCCCAGACTTCCCAGCCATTATGGCCTTCTGGACCTCACTTCTTTTAATTGGACTGTTAAGGTTTTCAGAATCTCTCTTATGATTCTACGCAGTGCATCTTGGCCCAAGCCAGCCTCAATGTCTTCCTCCACAACTATTAATTCCTCCTGATAAACCTTTTCAAAGTGATTATAAAAAGCCTCTTCTATCTCTTCACAGCTCCTGAATGAATCTCACGATATTTCACACCTTTGTTCTTTTATTAAACATTTTGCCTGCAGTTGAGTCACTTGGGAAGTGGTACACACCAGCTTACCATTAAGGGGACATTTCCTTTCCACCAGCCCACTTGTAAGGGGATCATTGTATATTAGAAGGCACATGTTGTGCATTCAAGTTGCATTTACTGAACAAGTGAAAATATCTATTTGTTCTACTAGTGGTGCTGCATATTCTTGCATTAGGAGCCGAAACATCAGTGACTCAGATTTAGTTTGCGTGCCAATTATGAAAATTGGATCATAAGCACCATAATTAATATCATTGTCTATGGTGAATTTTTGATTGGATGACCAGTCGGTTTTTGATGTGATTGTTGTTTGTAATAACGTCCACGAACCTTCTTTATAATTATCTATCTTAAATTCGGTTGATTTATTTTCCAATTAATTGTTACTAACCTCTGGAACAAAATGTTTCATTTCCTACCTAGTTTGTTTATATTATTAGATAGAGATATCAACTTAATGGGCAACACAAAAACAGTTTGCTGCACAGTTTCTGTGACCAAAGAACAACCACAAAGAGTCTCAGAGCACCTATGTTCCAAGGTACTACAACTTAAATAGCATGGTCATCTGTGGCAATGTTCACCTGTAGGGAAGGTTAATAAATTCTTGGCTGCTCCTATGACCTTGGATTTTGATCTTCTTCCTAAGGCTTTGTTTACAGTTCTCAGTCAATAGAATAGCTGTACCAGACGCACTGCTCAAGTGGCTCAAATATGCTGACACATCTGCCCTTTGTCCTCGTTTCTCAGTGGCCCTCTGTGCATGAGTGTGACAGTTCGTTGAGTTGGGGCCCCTACAGTTACTCCATTTATTTGTGCAAAGGTAGACAACACGTGAATTTTACAAAACGTCAGAAAGCACACATTCTTTAAACACCCAAATCCTTCACCCAAGAGTGACATAGATTTCTCAAAGGGAGAAACGTTATGTTTTTATGATACTGATCTGCTCATCAAATGTAAATACTTTATTAGATTATTGAGGGTACACTGTTAATGATTGTAGCCAGTTGCTTCCTAACTGTTTCGAATGTAGATTGCAGTGTGAACTCTTGGAATGTAAGACAGCTCTGCCGAGACTGTAGAATTTGTATGTCTTTAGTTTGAAGAATAACCCATAAATTCAATGTTTAATAAGGTACTTTATTTTCCTAAAATAAACATGTCTGGTAATTTGATTACTAAACATATTCTTTTATAAAATACGTTTATTGAGATCCCACAGTGTATATATCAACAATACACAGCAAATAATTTAGCCATAACCAGGCTGTAGCTTACATCATTCAAAAACAAAGCAACAGATATTGGCACCTTCTTTCTGCTATGTGGTATTACAATTGTGGACAATTATGCAGCGATGGAAGAGTAAAGAGTAATACCAGACACCGACTGGTAACCTTAAATATGGCAGTAATGGCTGTGGTGATGCTACTACCACCACCACTAACTCAGGGGGTCATTACGATGGGGGGCGGCGATGAGTCTGCACCCGCCGCGATGTTAAAAATGCTTGTTGTGCACCACACGGTGCCTGCCACTTGGTACAGTGAAATATAGGGGGGCACCATGGGTACTCCCCCAGTGCACAAACACCACCCCCAAACACAAAGGGATCCAGCAACGGGCCCCCAAAACCAATCCCCGGCAGCCTTTCAATGGCGGTTTACCTGCCACGGAAAGGCTGGCTGAAGCCGGCATCCTAATTTGTTGGACGGTTCCTGCTAGGCACCTCCACCATTTTATGAATGCAGACCGCTCCGCGCTCCGCCAGGCACTCATAACGAATGCCTGTGAGGGTTCCATGGCCGATGGTCTCTGCGTCTGCCACAGTCGCAGTCTGGATCCCCCGCCATCGTAATGTGGCACGGGGGAAATCGCGGTCCGATGGCGGAAGGCTCGCCACCGCACGGCTTGCGGTGGCGGGCCTTCTGCCATTATAATGACCCCCTCAGTGTTTACCAGCCACTTCATGAGTAGGATCTTAAATCCCCAGTAACTCTCGTTTGAAAGCATTGTCTGTCATTTTACTCATATTTATATCAAAAAGTGCCAAGTTTCTTATTTTGACTTTCCAAACTATTTGTCCAGCCTGAGGTCTTGAATACAAAGTTCGACTAAAACTTAAAGTTTAACAGGTTTACAGCAATGGGAAAACAATAACCTACTCTCCTCATTTCTCTGCAGAATTCCCTTTGCGCCTTTTTATTTATCTTATTTTGAAAGTTTTTTATAGCACGAACATGAATGACCCTTGCGGGGATCAGAGCGCTTTACAAATTTACAGAGAGCAGAGCAATAATATCAATAGTATCATATCACCTCTATCCCAATACACTCCACATTAAACACCATCAAGACTTTAGGCACTGGGAAGTTGCAGAGATAACTTCAGATTCAGATCTACATGGTTATTCCACCTTTATCAAATTGAGAGCAATCTGGGCTTGCACCCAAGTTGAATTGCCATACATTTTTCACTGGCATGCAGTTTTCCCTCCACAGATTTCTCCATGCAATGTTTTAAATAGGATGAAATAGGTAGGTCAGTCTCCAAAAGGAGTGCAGCCATAAAAGTATGACAACACATCCATTATAAGAGACGTGACCTATGTAATTCTGGGTGTAGACTTAAACTATATGAACTGCTAGAATGTGTTTGACACAGTCTGCCATCTGACCAGTATTTTGATACCTCAATCTGGGGCATATTATCAACGGCCGCTGGCCGCTCTAAGCGTTAAAATGTTTAACGCCCGCTATCGCAGATAATTATCGCCATGCTAGCACTGTAGTAACAAGGCATAGCACAATGGCGATATTTAACCTAGCAGTAGCTATGTTTTCCATGGAACATCGCTGGTTTTCCAGCGATGTTCCATGGAAAACGGCGATATCCTTGGTGATAGGGCCTGTGGTGTTAGCCACACATTCCACCCCCCATGTTAGGTATGCCTTAGTCAGGAATTTAACAGATGTTAAATTCCTATGTTTAGGCATACTTAACGCGATTTCAAATATCGCTAACCCTCGTTAATTTCACGAAGCTGGGTTAGCGATATTTACCATGGTGTTTTGTCAGGCACGCCTCCTTTGTATCTCATTAGCGATGCGATGGGAGGCGTGCTGACAAGGGGCGCTAATGCATGGAAACACGCACTAGCGTGTCCTTGTTAATAATGTGATAATATTATCGCCTGAAAACGGGCTCTAAAGCGTGGATAATATTATCGCTGCCGCTTGTTGATATGCCCCTCTGTTTTTTGCTCTGCATCTAAATACACCACACAACAACAAACACGTACACCTAAAAGAAGTCAGACATGTTGGCTTCATAATGCTTGCTAGCGCTGATTTTATTCAATATCACATTTCGGAATAACTCCCATTCTTCCCTTCACATCACTAACCACTGGAATATTCCTTTTTGTGTTAATTTGCCATTTTCCTCCACTCATCTCTTTGACTTCTCACACTTCCTCTCCATCATTGTCTTTCCACTTTCTCATTCTGCATGTACTTCCTCTCCTCTGCTGCATTTGCCACCCCGCCAATAAATGCACAAATGTGGCATTTACTTTTCCTGTGGCACTCTCCTTTTATTGCACTACTGTTTGCCTGTTCACACACTTCCAATAGAATTGTAAATACAATTGGCTATACATAACGGGCCTGATTCACAGAACTAACTTAAGACAAAATCATAAACTTACTACCATTTTGGTATTCACAGAAGGCGCTTACTCATTTTGGTATTCATAGAAGGCACTTACTCATTTCGGTATTCATAGAAGGCACTTACTCATTTCGGTATTCATAGAAGGCACTTACTCATTTCAGTATTCACAGAAGTTAGGAGTCCTAACTTAAGGACTCCTAAATGCCTTCTGTGAATACCGAAAGTCTTAAAGTTAGGATTTTTCTCAGTTTAGGAGTAGTAGAGTTAGGACTCCTAACTTTAGGACTCCTAAACTGAGAAAAAATCCTATTTTTAAGACTTTCGGTGTTCAGAGAAGGCATTTAGGAGTCCTAAAGTTAGGACCTAACTTCTGTGAATACCGAAAAGAGAAAGTGCCTTCTGTGAATACCAAAATTAGTAAGTGCCTTCTGTGAATACCAAAATGGTAGTACGTTTAGGATTTTGTCTTAAGTTAGTTCTGTGAATCGGGCCCAACCTTCGCAATGTGCGCTCTGCAAAGAGGCCAAGGATTGAATGGGCTTATTGCCTCAAAACATTATAGTATAGTGACACTTGGTGTCAGAAACAGGCATTGCCTACCCCTCACGTCCGGAGCTGTCAATTGTGTCCCACCATCAATATCCATCCACACCGTGAACTCACCTACAGTTCCCAGTGTGCATTACCCAAGAATCGTATGTTGCATGAAAAACAAAACTACGAAAATACAAAAGCTTTGCAAATTAAATCGTCCTAGCAAATAGGGACGCATATACCAAGCAGTATGAGTTAAAATGTGTGTAATGTAACGGGAAGTGCATCAGTGATTCGGTCCATCTACCGGTTCACATTGTCATGGAAGAAGTCAGTGTTCTTATTGTAAAATTAAACCTGGTTATGACCCTTTTCTGTCTTAGTGAACCATCTCTTCTGGAGCCCCAACCTACCAGGACTTGAGTTCAAACTGTTATGTGTGCATCGATTTCAGGAAGTGACCGCACCTCACTCTGCTCAAAAACATCTCCCATGTACGCCTAACTTCAGCCAACACTCCATCAACCATTCACTCCAAAAAGAGCAACCAGGAACCAGGGGTCAGTGCTTTTTAGACCTGTTGGGGCTGAAAAGCGCTATATACATTCTGCAATACAATATAATATTCACAGAGGTTTTTAGTAATAAAATTACCTGTTTATAGACGTAGTGATAACAAATATATCAAAGTGGAATGATAAAGAGTGATGTCACTTGAGTTCTCCCCATTAAAGTGTAAGTGGAGATTTACTAGTTCTAGTATGAGCAGTAATACTAAAGAAATAGTGAGTAATGGTACCGGAGCAGCTTTAGTAGCATCAGTGGTACTAGACCTAGCAGTACTACTTCTAATAACAACACTAGTAGTTCCCCGGCTACATATAGAAAAAATGTTTTAGCAGTAGCACCAGTATTTATAAAAATTATTTTTATTGATAACAAGTTACACACCTCAAACTTTTTACTTACAATTGTAGTCAGATAGGCAACGGTCAACAGATTTAGCAATATACAGAGTGCGTGATTACAACTCCCGGTTAATTCACCCCGCTGGCCATCTTGATGGTCCCTATTTAGTCATCTCCATAACTATGCCTCAGGCGTTCACATATGCATCCCCTATAGGTGTTCCAATCCTCCCAGATCTGCGTCCATTTTCTCGGAAACCTCTGGACTCGTACACCGTTCTCTCCGTTAACATACACCAGTCCATGTCGTTCTCCCACTCCGAGATAGATGGCGGATCCTGCGCCCTCCACATTCTTGCTATGTTACGTTTTGCTATAATCATACCAAGAGTCATACCAAGAGTCACCCAGAGTTTACCTTTGGCACTAAGGTCAGTGCGGCCCCCAATATTCAGGAGGCACAATTTAATATTATAATCAATCTCACAACCCATCACTTCTGCCGTACATGTGATCTCAGACCAGTAGCCCTGTATATATGTACATTACCAGAGTCTATAGATAAAGGTCCCCTCTTGCCCACACTTCCTCGTGCAGCCTGGTTCCATTCTATAGCCCATTTCTACCAGTGCGGGACCTGCTAGATAGATTCCGTTTAGCACTTTCACGGAATCAGTCTCAACCTGGATGGGATAGCTACCTCTTTGGGGGACGCCAGCGCCTCAAGCCATTCATCGTCTTCCAGCCCCACTGTGAGAAGTTGGCCTGGTATATGCTGTCCACTAATTATAGTGGGCACCTTGTACCAGTCCAAGTAACCCTTATTGATGATTAGGTTAAAAACAACCTTTATTGAAAGCTATCCTAGTGGTAGCTATGGAGAGCAACCTTCAGGCTAAGTCTCGAAGGAATGTAAAGCAGCTTGTTTTACCAGATCAGAACCTCCTGAATGACCAAATGAAAAGAGAACCACACAAGAGATATATAAAAATATATGTATCTATTACTAAACACTCTCAACTAACCTCTTTATGAAATTAGAGCACAAAGCACAATATTTAATCACTAGAACAACATTAAATAGCACAATACACAGTGGGCTCCAGGGGAGACCTAACCATATACTAAGAAAGTGGTATAACAACCACGACTTGACAAAACACAGTGCCTAGAGCACGTAGAATCGCTGGGACCTCAAGGAACCACCCAATGTAGTGACACAGGGGACCCAAGGAGGACAGGTGCAGTGTGAGAACACAGACGCGGGCTCCATACAACTCTATGGGAAAGTCGCAGTTGGAATTTTAAAGATTAAGGGCACTTCGGAGAGGACTTTGAGCAAACCCTTTCAATCATAGAAGGTTCTAAGGCCAGCACCCTTGTGAGTACCAGGGTACCCATGTTACCTAACCCAGGGAAGCAGGGTGCATAGGTGTCAAGAGATGTCGGAAACCTTAGTCGTTTTCAATGGCGTGATGCGGACAAGTGCTGCTGCCGGGAAGATGAAAAGTGTCCGGTGGAATCCAAGCCTGGATTTGAGGTGGGTAGAACCTGGAAGCAATGGGACAGAGTCTGGGTCACTTCAGGGTGACCAGGGGCTCGGTAGACAAATGCCCACCGATGTCAGGTGCTTCAGGTGAGATGACGCGATGCTTTACTCTGCAGCCACGGGGACCAGGAGATGTCAACGACAACCAAAATCGGGAGGTGAGCTGTCCCACAAAGGATGTCGAGTGCTGGAGGGTCAGTGTCCAGATTGAACACAAACAAGCCTTGGCAACTGCACCCCATGCGGTCAGAAGAAATTAACTTTGGTGAGGACCAGCAAGGTCCTAGGGACTCTCCAAGCAATGGAGAGTCAGGGCACATCTGGAGCAATGAGGAAAGCTCAAAGACAGTCAAAGTTACCCTCACAGGGACCCACAGGCTTACGGACCAGGGATCGCGGAGGAACCTCAAGGTGAATCACGAAATACCAGTCCATGGAACACTAGTGGAGTATAGGCTAGAAATCTTTGGTGGAAACACTGCTCGGGGTCAGGACTACAAGTAGCCCAAAGCACAGCCTCAGGGATTGCTGAAAAGCATATGCTGCTGCAAAAGTACACGCTGCACAGGGGTTCGGGTTGCAGGGTCCCCACAAGGGATACAGGCCTCAGAATAGCTGAGAGTGCAGATCAACCTCACAGACCTCTGGAACCCACCTCTTGTGATGCAGAAATCTTTGGAGTCCTCAGGAGCTCGGGAGATGCAAACTGGTCAGATGCATTTAGGTGCCTGCCTTGCAGGAGAGTAACTCTTTTACTCCAAGGGAGATTCTTCAGTCATCCAGCATAGTGTAGATCATTGAAGTACTTGGTTTCTGTAGCAGAGTTTAGTCCAGGTAAAATCTAAAGTCCTGCAGTCAGGGGATCCTACTTTATACCCAAGGAAGGGGTGCGACAAACTCTGGGGACCCACCTATGGGAGGTTCAGGACAGAGGGGTGGCTACACCCATGTCCTTTGTCTAGTGTCGAGCCAATAACTAACAAAAGAAGAGCCAATACTGTGAATGATTTTAGACTCAAAATTCTAAATACATCCGAACTAAACAAGATGTCTTGATCTCACATGTGTGAGTAGAATTAATCCTTTATTTTTTAGCAAATGATTTTTCAAAAAGTTTGGTTTGTGATTTCACCAACTTTACAAGTTTATAAGACCTTATATACACAACATTTACATAAATACAAACATAATAATCCACAAAAGGTTCAATGCATTTATAATCAAAAAATTCATTCATACCTCAATCATCTTATATCTAAAGCAACCACAGACACACATACAAATTTACACTGGAATATCAATATTCACAGAAAGCCATATATACATTTTTTAAATTTCTGCAAAACAGTTTAATATAATTTCTGGCTGTAACAGTCTACGCGTTTCGAACTCTTAGTTGATGAAAGAGTTCTCATCAGGACCAGAATCTGTGAAGAAAGGAAAATAACCTTTCTTTAGAATCATCACAATGAAATATGTCACTCTTGCTATAGCCTCCATCACTACAAGCTACACATCCCTTACCTCTGAACTTCAGAGTTGATGTGGTTAATTTCAATGGGCAATCCACGACGCTCAATTCAACTTCTGTATAACAAAAACAACGAACAATCAAAAGGCTGCCATTTCTCATCAGAATAGACTCATTCATGCTACCACTACACACATCCCAACAAGGACTTACTTTGGTTAGGAGCGTGGTCGAATGGAATAGAGGGTCCAGGGCACGCACCCGCTATGATAGAATTGTTTTCTCTGGCATAGAAGTGTAATTTGTTTGTTGGTGAAGACGCCTGTAGAGAGGGAGACAGGCGAGGGTAACTGTTACTGACCGGAATAGTCGGCGGGAGATCAAGGCCTAGATGTAGGTAATTTTATTTTACCACTTAAATACCAAATTTTACCGATTCGGTATTTAAGAAGTGGTAAAATAGAGGGGGGGGGGGTGTAGGTATTACAGAATCGGTAAATACCGAATCGTTGAGTTTCGGTATTTATCGATTCTGTAAATACCGATTCGGTAATGCCCATTGATTCCTATGCGGTACAAAAGGGTGGTGGTGGAGATGGACGGGGCATCTGAATCAATCAAACACTCACACCCAGTCAAAAGATCTGGGTTTAATCCATCACCGTTCTTTAGCCCACTCTGCCACCCCAGTTCAGACATGGCTATATGCAAATCAGTCTGACCCTGTGCCTCATGGGAACAGTCCAGCCCGAACTGCCAAGCCATGTCTTCCCTGGACCGGATACAAGCTTCCGAGGACCGGTTTCTGGCATTCCAGCCGTCTTCAGCCCGGCTTGCTTGAATCCAGTGGCAAAGTGAGCAAGGGACTCACGTCTGAGCATACCCTGCCACACTTATGGTGGCCAAAAGCGGTACAAAAGGGGGTGGTGATGGATTCCAGCCGTCTTCAGCCCGGCATTGATTCCTATGGGCATTGAAGCCCATTTGAATCAATGGGCATTACCGAATCGGTATTTACCGATTCGGTAAATACCGATTCCAGCAAGGGTGCAGGGGGTGTCACTTTGACACCCTGTAGCACCCCAAATACAGGCACGTGTGCCATGTGGCACACAGACATGCCCTAAGGGCATGTCTCTCTGTCACATGGCATAAGTGTGCATGCACACATGTGCATGCACACCTGGATTCGGTATTTTACCACCCAATTGGATTAGGTGGTAAAATACCGATTCTAAAAGGCCATTGGGACTCAGAAGAGTCCCACCTACATCTAGAAGTTACAGAATCGGTAAAAATACCGATTCAGTATTTTACCGAATCGGTAAATTTACAGATTCGGTAAATATACAGATTCTGTAACATTGGCCCCCTACATCCCAAAAACCCATTTACCGGTCGGTAACGGACGAAATCGGCCGTTACCGGCCGGTAAATGGCCACCTACATATGGCCCCTAGTTGCTAAAAGGACCTCCAAGGGGTCGGTACCGGGCGTGCAGAGGCAGATGGAAATGGCAAACGTTAGTACCTGTTTAACCGGGCAGCAGAGCTGAATCTATTTTTCGTCTCTTCCTGGTTCGTCGCGTGTAGACGACTGACGACGAGCTTCCGGGTCCGAAAATGATCTCGGGAGTTGTAGTTGGCAACAACTGCGGGCTCCGTTTTTATGCAACAAATGTAACTAGAAGGGTTGGTTCTATTGCGAGCGTAACTAAAATTCAGATTAGGCATGGCAAAAAACATCATGAATGTAATTTGGTAAAAATTCATGACATACAATTTAAATTAAGTGATTTGACAGTTTACAAGGTGAAACATTCACCCCAGTACAGAGATCTGGGCCTAAATCCATAGTTTTTTTGCACTCCACACCACCCCAGTTCAGACATGGCCATATGCAAATCAGTCTGACCCTGTGCCTCATGGGAACAGTCCAGCCCGAACTGCCAAGCCATGCCTTCCCTGAACCGGAAACAAGCTTCCGAGGACCGGTTTCTGGCATTCCAGCCGTCTTCAGCCCGGCTTGCTTGAATCCAGTGGTGTGGAGTGCATGGGACTCACGTCTGAGCATACCCATCCCACTCGGGGTGACAAATGCAAAAACCACAGTTGATGGACAGAATGCAGAACAATGTCATACATTCACCCCAGTACAGAAATCTGGGCCTAAATCCATCGTTTTTTTGCACTCCACACCACCCCATTTCAGACATGGCCATATGCAAATCAGTCTCACCCTGTGCCTCATGGGAACAGTCCACCCCGAACTGCCAAGCCATGCCTTCCCTGGACCGGAAACAATCTTCCGAGGACCGGTTTCTGGCATTCCAGCCGTCTTCAGCCCGGCTTGCTTGATTCCAGTGGTGTGGAGTACATGGGACTCACGTCTGAGCATACCCATCCCACTCGGGGTGACAAATGCAAAAACCACAGTTGATGGCCAGAATGCAGAACAATGTCATACATTCAGCCCAGTACAGAGATCTGGGCCTAAATCCATCGTTGGCAGGGTATGCTCAGACGTGAGTCCCTTGCTCACTTTGCCACTGGATTCAAGCAAGCCGGGCTGAAGACGGCTGGAATGCCAGAAACCGGTTCTCGGAAGCTTGTTTCCGGTCCAGGGAAGACATGGCTGGGCAGTTCAGGCTGGACTGTTCCCATGAGGCACAGGGTCAGACTGATTTGCATATAGCCATGTCTGAACTGGGGTGGCAGAGTGGGCTAAAGAACGGTGATGGATTAAACCCAGATCTTTTGACTGGGTGTGAGTGTTTGATTGATTCAGATGCTCCGTCCATCACCACCCCCTTTTGTACCAGTTTACAAGGTGAAACATTTTTTGGATGCCTGTAGAATTCAAATTGCGGAAAGGCAAACTGCGGGATTGATTTGTAGGATCGGACCCGGACTCCGTACTTTGCAGCAAGCACTGGACGAAGTGATAATCCTGTTTAGAACTATGGGTATAGTATTGACTTCAGAAAGGGGAGTGGAGCACAGTGGAACCATCTTGAGAATCAAGTGGTGTATGCAACAGTTATTCAAGGGGTGGACATGTAAATGGATGGAAATAAATCTGTGATATTGGGATGTCTATACAAATTTGAATGGACCACTGTGGGGTGAATTTTTCAAGTTGGATCAAGTTAATTTAAAAATCTCCGTCAGTTCGTTAAGTCCATGTACAGCCGTATTAAATTTGACAATTAGCATTGCCTCTCGTCTAGACAGTTTTGCATCAAGGTCTCCTCCTCTTATGTCATTTTCCACCTTTGATATGACCGTCCAAGTGAGATCTGTCTCTGTATGGTTCATTGTGCGCCAATGGTTTACCAATGGGGCTGTTAGTACGTTGTTTTTAATTCGTGATTTATGTTGTTGTATACGTAAACGTACTTCTTGTGCGGTTTTACCTATATAGACCAAATCACATGGACATATGATCCCATACACAACGGACCGTGATTTGCAATTGGTGAAAGCTTTGTGTTTCCATTTTATGTTGTTGTGTACAAACAAGGTTCCTTCTTTAGTGCTATTATAGCAGGAGCATGTACCGCATTTCCGATGTCCCTGGACTGGTGGTAAACCTATCATTGATCTTAAAGTAATGGGCTTAGTTCCTGGAAGTGCTGCTCTCACTAATTGGTTTGCGATGCTGCAGTTTTTTTTGAAGGCAAACAATGGTTCGAGCCAAAGCAGGAGCAAATGGCTCCTGCAACCGGTTTTAGCTGGACTATGCACAGGGACACCAAATGTGCCCCCAATGGAGACTTCAAAGCACTCTCAGAGTGAACCCACCCAGCTTCAATACACTAAAACCTTGCGAAATCTCCTCCTGGCAGTAACCATCTATCCATTTGATATCCGGGATCTCCGGGGGGGCCTATAGAGGCAGTGATTAATTGCTACTAACTGAGCCGCCCAATAATATCACTTTATGTCGGGGAGTGCGATCCCTCCGTCATACCACCCACGTACCAACAGTATTAATAACAGTAGAAGTAGTCATAGTAGTAGTTCAATTATTATTGATGTTACTACCAGCAGTATTAGAAGAGCTACGTCTAGTATTGTAAACTTTAGTAGTAGTACCATTTATACTAATAACTAAGGGTGGGCGCAAAATCCGTTCCGCTCGCGGATTTTGCGGATTTTTGGCAATTTTGCGATCCGCGAATCTCGTGAAATTGCCGAAAAATCTGCAAATCCGCTCGCGGGCGGATTTTTTTTTTTGCAGTAGAGGTATGGCACAACCGGTGGTATCTTCGTGGATCAATATGCAGGTAGGATTCATTCTGGCACGATGCTCCTGTCACAAAAATTAAACCTCAACAGGAAGCACTTACATATATAAATTAAGCAGGTGCCCGAGTTGAAGCTCAAATTCAGTAACACAATATAATCAGCCCAAACAACTAGTGAGCACGGTCGAGGCTAGGCAGGTGTGCTTCCTCCCCATATTTACCGCCTACGATTAGATGTAATCCTTGATGGAGGTCTTTGCATCCACAAGTTTCTCTAGCGCAATCCCTGTGTATTTCCTGTGACTAGGAGGCTGCTTTCTCCTCATCTGGTGCTCTGATCGGTCTCTAACCCTTTATAAACAAGAGGCATGTGAACTCGCATCGAAGCCCCGCCCCACACACACTATGGTATGCAACTTCTTTCTGTCCTTTCCTCACTATCATGGACAGCTCACTCAAGGGACCTCGGCACCTGTCGGCGCGGTGGCAAAGTTACAGACACACGTGGTCACTAGAGACAACTCTTCTGGGCCTTTACGCAGCTGTAGTGTAGCAAAAGCACTATACATTTACCCAACGAGGTAGCACTTACTGATTAGCCAGAAGAAAGTATTCCAGTTGAGTAGAGGTATGGCATAACCAGTGGCATCATCGTGGATAAATATGCAGGCAGGATTCATCCTGGCACGATGCTCCTGTCACAAAAATTAAACCTCAACAGGAAGAACTTAGTGATATAAGCAGGTGCCCGAGTTGAAGCACAAATTCAGTAACGCATTATAATCATCCCAAACAACTAGTGAGCACGGTCGAGGCTAGGCAGGTGTGCTTCCTCCCCAAATCTACCGCCTACAATTAGATGTAATCCTTGATGGAGGTCTTGCATCCACGAGTTTCTCTAGCGCAATCCCTGTGTACTTCCTGTGACCAGGAGGCTCCTTGCTCCTCATCTGGTGCTCTGATCGGTGTCTGACCCTTTATAAACAAGAGGCATGTGAACTCGCATCGAAGCCCCGCCCCACACACACTAGGGTATGCAACTTCTTCCCACCCTTTCCTCACTATCATGGACAGCTCACTCGAGGGTCCTCGACGCCTGTCGGCGCGGTGGCAAAGTTACAGACACACGTGGTCACTGGAGAGAACTCTTCTGGGCCTTTTCGCAGCTGTAGTGTAGCAAAAGGACTATACATTTACCCAACGAGGTAGCACTTACTGATTAGCCAGTAGAAAGTACTCCAGTTGAGTAGAGGTATGGCACAACCTGTGTCATCATCGTGGATAAATATGCAGGCAGGATTCATCCTGGCACGATGCTTCTGTCACAAAAATTAAACCTCAACAGGAAGCACTTAGTGATATAAGCAGGTGCCCGAGGTGAAGCTCAAATTCAGTAACGCATTATAATCAGCCCAAACAACTAGTGAGCATGGTCGAAGCTAGGCAGGTGTGCTTCCTTCCCATATCTACCACCTACAATTAGATGTAATCCTTGATGGAGGTCTCTGCATCCGCGAGTTTCTCTAGCGCAATCCCTGTGTACTTCCTGTGACAAGGAGGCTGCTTTCTCCTCATCTGGTGCTCTGATCGGTGTCTGACCCTTTATAAACAAGAGGCATGTGAACTTGCATAGAAGCCCCACCTCACACACACTAGGGTATGCAACTTCTTCCCCCCCTTCCCTCACTATCATGGACAGCTCACTCGAGGGACCTCGCCGCCTGTCGGTGCGGTGGCAAAGTTACAGACACACGTGGTCACTGGAGACAACTCTTCTGGGCCTTTACGCAGCTGTAGTGTAGCAAAAGCACTATACATTTACCCAACGAGGTAGCACTTACTGATTAGCCAGTAGAAAGTACTCCAGTTGAGTAGAGGTATGGCACAACCGGTGGCATCATCATGGATAAATATGCAGGCAGGATTCATCCTGGCACGATGCTTCTGTCACAAAAATTAAACCTCAACAGGAAGCACTTACATATATAAATTTAGCTGGTGCCCGAGTTGAAGCTCAAATTCAGTAACACAATATAATCAGCCCAAACAACTAGTGAGCACGGTCGAGGCTAGGCAGGTGTGCTTCCTCCCCATATCTACTGCCTACAATTAGATGTAATCCTTGATGGAGGTCTTTGCATCCACAAGTTTCTCTAGCGCAATCCCTGTGTACTTCCTGTGACTAGGAGGCTGCTTTCTCCTCATCTGGTGCTCTGATCGGTCTCTGACCCTTTATAAACAAGAGGCATGTGAACTTGCATCGAAGCCCCGCCCCACACACACTAGGATATGCAACTTCTTTCCGCCCTTTCCTCACTATCATGGACAGCTCACTCAAGGGACCTCGGCACCTGTCGGAGCGGTGGCAAAGTTACAGACACACATGCTCACTGGAGACAACTCTTCTGGGCCTTTACGCAGCTGAACTGTAGCAAAAGCACTATACATTTACCCAACGAGGTAGCACTTACTGATTAGTCAGAAGAAAGTACTCCAGTTGAGTAGAGGTATGGCACAACCGGTGGCATCATCGTGGATAAATATGCAGGCAGGATTCATCCTGGCACGATGCTTCTGTCACAAAAATTAAACCTCAACAGGAAGCACTTCATGATATAAGCAGGTGCCCGAGTTGAAGCTCAAATTCAGAAACGCATTATAATCAGCCCAAACAACTAGTGAGCACGGTCGAGGCTAGGCAGGTGTGCGTCCTCCCCATATCTACCGCCTACAATTAGATGTAATCCTTGATGGAGGTCTTTGCATGCACGAGTTTCTATAGCGCAATCCCCTTGTACTTCCTGTGACCAGGAGGCTGCTTTCTCCTCATCTGGTGCTTTGATCGGTCTCTGACCCTTTATAAACAAGAGGCATGTAAACTCGCATAGAAGCCCCGCCCCACACACACTAGGGTATGCAACTTCTTCCCGCCCTTTCCTCACTATCATGGACTGCTCACTCGAGGGTCCTCGGCGCCTGTCGGCGCGGTGGCAAAGTTACAGACACACGTGGTCACTGGAGACAACTCTTCTGGGCCTTTACGCAGCTGTAGTGTAGCAAAAGGACTATACATTTACCCAACGAGGTAGCACTTACTGATTATCCAGTAGAAAGTACTCCAGTTGAGTAGAGGTATGGCACAACCTGTGTCATCATCGTGGATAAATATGCAGGCAGGATTCATCCTGGCACGATGCTTCTGTCACAAAAATTAAACCTCAACAGGAAGCACTTAGTGATATAAGCAGATGCCCGCGTTGAAGCTCAAATTCGGTAACGCATTATAATCAGCCCAAACAACAAGTGAGCACGGTCGAGGCTAGGCAGGTGTGCTTTCTCCCCATATCTACTGCCTACAATTAGATGAAATCCTTGATGGAGGTCTTTGCATCCACGAGTTTCTCGAGCGCAATCCCCTTGTACTTCCTGTGAACAGGAGGCTGCTTTCTCCTCATCTGGTGCTCTGATCGGTCTCTGATGCAACTTCTTCCCACCCTTTCCTCACTGTTATGTTATGTTATGTTAAAATTATTTTTTTTTTTAGGGGGGAGGAGCCAAGCTCGACATCGTGATGGCCGCACGGTAGCTCGGCTCCGCCGGCCTCCCTGCCCAAACTCATCTATTCTGCCGCCCATCCTGCCCAAAAACGATAAAATTTTATAGATGAAGGTCCGCTGATACTTACCACCCGTCCCGGTGGCTCCGGCGCTCAGTGGGTCCGCAGCGGTGTCCTCCCAGGAAGTGCGGCCTCTGTGGAGTGGAGACCGGGGCCTTGCCTTCAGCGAGTAGCCGGCGAGACCGTGTCGGTGGCGGCCCCGGGTGGAGGAAGGAGGCCGGCCGGAGGAGGCTGTTGTGCAAAAAAGCCGGAGGCAACTGAACGCGCCTGGGACTACCGTCCGGTGGTCCAGAGGTGAGGTGCGGCAAGTTGTGTGTGGGGGATGCCGTGCTGGTGGCTCCCCCCCCTTGTTGCCTTGCCCGGCCATTCCGGCTTCCATCGCTCGGTGGTGGAGAGTGGCTCCAGCGGAGCGTTGGCGCCGGCGGGTCCCCCTCTTTTGGTGGCCCTCATCTCTGCGACGAGATTGTTGTTTGGATGCTAGAGGGGGATCCCGTGGGGGCCCTGCTTGTGAGCCCGCCCCAGGAGTTGGTTTCGAAAGGACGGCGCAGTAATCGCAAAATGGCGGCTGATGCCGTATGCTGTGGAACGCCCCGGGATGTCGATGCTGTACCTCTGTGCCGTGATGGGGCCTGCACTGAGGAGTGTGAACCCACGATTGGTGACGTCCTACGAGCACTGAAGATTTGGCAAGTGACCTTGGCACGGGATTCTTGTGTGCAAGACAATG